>NC_141997.1:47346997-48604497 GCF_049901715.1 Pseudonaja textilis
CCCCCTGAATACCACCCCTGACTGGGCCTCAGGGAAGCCTTCTGGGTGGGGAGGGGAGGGGCCAGCCAGTGATGTGATTTGCCAGTTCTCCAAACTGCACAGAATTGTAACAACCGGTTCTATAGAACTAGTCCGAACTGGTAGAATTCCCCCCACCCCCCCGGATAAGACTTGACACACCAAAATAATTTCATGCTTTGCTTCCAGCAACTTTGTCATGTGCAGTTTGCCCTTTTAAGCAATCTTCCCAGTTGCAGTCAATGAAGGGGATCAGGACCCTTTCCTCCCCTGTAGACTACACAATTCACATTGCTCCCTTCTCCGTTCCTCCCTGTGTGCCCTAGGACGAAGAGGGGGTGGCTCTGGGTCTTCCTCTGAATGCCCAGCCAGACTGTGCCCTTCCCCGGTTTTCTCCACAGCCACCAGAGCCACAGTAATGGATGTGTAGATCAACCTAAATGTGGAACGGTTTGGTGCTAACTACCGTTTCCCGAAAATAAGACCTAGTATGTTTTTCTGCATGCACCTAATATAAGGCCCTCCAAAATAAGCTCTACTTAAGAGCCTGTGCAACCGGCCACCTGCCCATTCCATCTATTTGTTCGCAGTGCCATGGCCATGAGGTGAGGTGGGATGGTGGAGCTGCCTCATATGCCCCACACTGGCTTACCTCAGGGCCTCTGCAGCCAGGCAATCTATGCCCCGATACCTGCCTTGTGGTGGCAGCACCAGCAGCCATTGCAGTAGCCCATGTAGCCAAATGCCCACTTCTTCTGCTTGCTCATGGCTGCAATAGAGCAGGAGGCCAAGCGGCATGCTGATGACACTGTCATGAGGCGAGGCAGGTGTTGGGGCATGGATGGCCTGGCTGCAGAGGCTTTGAGGTAAACCTGTGAAGGTTGCATGAGGCAGTACCATCTCCCACACCTCACAGTGGAAGCACTGGCACACCGCGCAGCTTCCTGCCCCACCATGAGCAAGCAGAAGAAATGGGACTCCCATGTGTGGGAAAAAGATAAGACACTCCCCGAAATAAGCCCTAGTGATTATTTTGGGACCCAAAAGAAAATATGACCCGGACTTTTTTTCAAGGAAACACGGATAATATGCTATTGATCCTCTGGATTTCTCTCACTTTTTTTTTTAAAGAGCACTCAGGTACAATTTGCATGAAAAGCACCATCTCCTGTACTATTTAGTTCCTGAACCTTCCTTTCCCATCAACACTGGGTTTGAAAAAAAGAGAAAAAAAAGAAATTTTCAATTGCACTAGAAGAGTTGACATTGGCCTATTTTTATTTCTTTTTCATCCCCAGGAATTCAGGAAGAGAAACATTGTGGGAAATACTGAGGCCCTGTGTGTTTGTTTTAAAAACAACAAGAGGAACAGTTAGATATTATGTCACTGGTATGGCAGATAGCTTGATGCTTAGAACAAAGAGAATTCAAAATCCAGGAATGTGTTTAGTATGCCAGAAATAAACACAGCTTGTAATTCAGAAGTTGTTCTTCTCATTTACCCTACATGCTGCTTCCTTTATTTCAACTGTATTATTTAGACTAGGGCTGGGAGAATCCTTGAGTTATTTTTGTCACAAAAGGAGGAAGAAACCCTTGATAAAGGAACGTGGGATGAAAAGTTATCTTTGACTGGGAATGCATCACAAACACAGCTCTCTCTCTCTCTCTCTTGCTCCCTCCCTCCTTCCTCCTCTCTGTCTTCTCTCCTTCTCTCTATCCTCTTTCTCTCACACTTTCTTTCTCTCTTCTCTCCCCTTCCCTCCTTCCACCTTTCTCTACTCTCTTTCCCTCTGTCTCTCTCCTCTTTCTCTCTCTCCTCTCCCATTCTCTCCCACCCTGTTCCATCCTCCCCTTCTCCTCTCCCGCTTTTCTTTTCTCTTTCTCTGTCCCTCTCTCCTCCTCTCCTCTCTCCCTCTCCTCCTTCTCTCCTATATCCCCCCTCTTCCCAGGGGTGGGATTCAAATGTCTTAACAACTGGTTCTGTGGGAATGGCCTAATTTGTGGGTGTGGCTTGGTGGTCATGTGACTGGGTGGGCATGGCTTGCTGGCTGGTGTGTGGTTTGGTGGTAATGTGACTGGCTGGCCATGGTTTGTACGTAAATATTGTAAATATTTATGTAAATATTGACTTTTACCCCAAAGCAGGCAAAGCAGGCAGGCAGATTGAATTGCTCACAGAATCACAGATTCATGCAGAGATCTACCTTTCTGCAATCAATTGCCTGAGTCTGTCACATAAAATTTGCTTGAAAGCAAACTCATAAAATTTGCTAGCAAGCAAACTCACAAAATTAACTCACAACACAATATATTTTTTTTATAAGAAAAGAGCAACTTATACCCAAAATCAGGCAAAGCAGGCAGGCAGATTGAGTTGCTCACAGAATCATAGATTCACTCACAGATCTATCGTTCTGCAATCTACTACCTGAGTCTGCACTGAAAAATAGAAGCTTCAGTCCTAAGGAAGATTCAGCTCTGCTTTGAGATTAGCTAGAAAGTAAGAAATCCAACAATTTCCTGCTTTCTAGCTAATCTAAATCTCCTGGCACAGCAGAACAGCTGATGGTTGGGGGGGAAAAAAGGAAAAATAGCAACTTAGCAGGAAAGTTTGTCAGGTAAAGAGTGAGTAGGTGGGAAGGGGCGGGGCCAGCCAGTGGCCCAATTTGCCAGTTTTCTAAACTGGCCAAATCATAACAACGGGTTCTATAGAACTGGTCCAACCAGGTAGAATCCCACCCCTGCCTCCTCCCCTCTCTCACTCAACAACTTCATCAGTCCCATTTCCCAGAGACAATATAACATCTGAACACAGTCATTAGCAAAGGTGGGATTCTACCAGTTCGGACCAGTTTGAGTGAACCCCTTGCTCCGAGGATCAGTTGGCAGAGAACCGGGCGACGAGCGTGTGGGGCCATGCACCCGCCTCGCTCATTCCTATGCTCTATTTCCTTTGCTTGGAGCCTAGCTGATTCATGCAGCAGAGCAGTTTACCATTCCTCAGCTTTTTATTCACAGGGTAAATACTAGAGCTTTATTTACTACAAGGTAAATACTAGAGCTTTTCTAAATGTGGAGCTGTGCGAGGTGTGCGAGAAGCATGCAATCACCAAAACAGTTGTTATACCCGTGGAACCCTACATCTGGTCATTAGGATCGAGTAGATTGTGGTCATTAGGATCCAGGATCGGACCTACTGTAGTTCTCCTGCAGAACTTGAAATAAGGAACTATTCAGAGACAGTGCCGCCACAAACCATGCCAATCTCTGCTTCTGAATGGAGACATTCTGGTAGCTGCTGGTGTTTATCAAAGACAGAAGACAGAGGCTTACTTCAGTGCAAGCAAACAAAGACAACCCAGATAAAGGGAAGGGCATGAAAGCTGATGCCTGTAATAATGACATCATAGATTATGTCTGTATTCCTTGTTAGTTGTCTCAGTGCACCAAGGAGAAATATCAAAGCTCTAACAAGGAAGCATGTTTCTTCTTCTGAACTCCTGATAAGCTTTGCCCAAGTTCGTTCATCCTTGAAAATATTTTATAGCAGGATAAGTTTCAATGAATGAACAGTACTTTTCATTCTCTACCACATTTTTTCAATGAAAAGTAATATTGTGCCTAAAGTTTTCTTTGTAATTAAGATGTTTTAAAAATAAATATAGATTCCAATTAGAAAGAGAGAAGCTTGGATTTTTTTCTTTCAAGAATATCAACTATAGCATCTTTATTTATTTATTTATTTATTTTTATTTGTCAATTGCTTACAAGATAATAGGTATAAGTAAAAACATAGTTATGAATACATGGATACATATAAGAAAAATTAATATATATATATATATAAAAGAAACAATAGGACAGGGACAGTAGGCACATTGGAACGCTTATGCACGCCCCCTACAGACCTCTTAGAAAAGGGGTGTGGTCAATAGAAGACAGTCTAAGGTTAAAGTTTTTGGGGTTTGGGGAAAAAAAACCACAGAGTCAGGTAGAATATTCCAGACATTGACCTTGTACATCTCTTCTGTCATTTCTCTGTTTGTTTTATTGGCGATTAGGACTCTGTGTGTGTGTGTGTGTGTGTGTGCGTGTGCTTGCACAGAGGAAGCAGAGAAAAGAAATTCAGCATAAAATAACAAAAAAATCTGAAAAAATGTATCTGCTCGGAAGTAGGAGATTTATGAAAATACTGAAATTGAAAGAAGGATATGTTGTAAGAATTAGTTTAAAAATGGCTGCAAACACATAAATCACTGTCTTTGGAGGAAAAAAAAGGAAGTATGTGATGTGGATTTGGGATTTCTAGCACTTCTTTAGACCAGTCCATTGCAGAAACCAAAGTTATAACATGCTGCTTGAGAATACTGGTAGAAATGCAGATTTATATAGGAGATCCCAAGCTAAGCAAATCCCAAAATACAGGGGTTTTGTGGCTCTCTGAAGCGAAGTAATTCAGAGTTTTCTTCCATCACAGGCCTGTGAAGGGAAAATTGTATCTGTACTTGGGGTTGTTGTTACCTTCCCGCCAAAGTAGCACCTATTTATCTATTCACATTTATATGCTTTTGGACTGGTGGGTGAACAGAAGCTGGGACAAGCAATGAGAGTGTTGGAATATAAGTTGGAATGTATTTTGTACTGCAACAACTACAGTAGTATTCAGGCAGTAGATGGCAGTGTTTACAAGTTTGGATCTGTGGTATATACTCTATGCTTTTTTGGTGTCAGTAGTATTTCCTGGTTCCCATTACAGTTAAATAGTTGTGCAGTAAAGCACATGGTGACTGTACCCTTTGTTTGCTCTGTAGTGCTATATATAAGCAGAATTTCTAACAGGGAGCTCATCCCATTGTGCAGCACTTGGGCCTTGAACCCGGGCTATCAGCTTTCCAATCTTTTGCCGCTGAGCCATTGTGTCTTGTTGAGAAGACACTAGTAGGATTTAAATGCTTTGAGTGGTGATCACAAAATGGAGGAACCTCTTGTAGATACACAAGGACTATTTACAACAGTTCTAGTTCTCTCCCAGCTTCTAATAAAATAAGTTGGTGAACTTTTAAAAAGATTTAGAACATTCCTGAAAATCACTACAACCCCAGAGTTGTTGGCAATGAGCAAATTCTGGGAATTCATTAAAACCAGATATCTGCCTGGCATTTGGGCTGGTGAAGCTTTATCTAATGGAGTTGTTGGAAGAAATATCCATCTAGTTCACTTCCAAGCCAGGAAAAAGGCACTGGAGTCAAAATGGAGGCTGGAAGCTGATTGGAAAAAGGATTCAATTATTGATGAACAGAACCACATGATTACAGTTCTGGTGCAGCTGACCAAATGGAGTTGAAATTGGGAGGGTATTTATACCTTCTCCTGGGCTTTGACCTTAAACTCCCTGTTCCTGTGCAAGAACATTTATTCTATTGGCTGCTGTCAGACTCCCATGGGGCCAGGTACAAATCCTAGGAGTTTGTCTGAGCTAAGTTTGGTTGAAGTTTGGCTGATGCAATGAAGGGGCATTGGGCAATTCCTATTGTGGCTGAGGGCTAATCCTACCTTTATTGGATCTTGGGTGAGGGTATTTGCTTATGAATAGAGCTAGCTTTCTCTTTATTTCTTAAGTGCTGACATCTGCTGTAGGCTATTATGGAAGGTGGGGGGTGCCTTCCAAGAACATGTTTCTCTCTATTTCTCATCCAGGGAAATATAATATTTTGCCTTTTTAATATTTTTCAAAACATTTCATTCTTCCAGGAGAGGGGTGGATGCTAACTTTCTAAAGAGTTTATCTGTAAATCTATCCTCAGTCATCCTGCTTCTGTCAACCTTAAAGATCTCTTGAAATGCAGAGATATTACAAAGAGGTGGGGAAAAACAATAGGGCCCTATGTCACTAAAAACCCTGCATTTGATATAACCAAGAGAAGCATACTGTAAAAATTTCTTCCGATGATAGATGTACTTAGGCAAGCCTTTATAAAGAGGACATGAAATGGGACCAGCATTTGGTTGGAAGAAAGCCAACAATCATTCAATGCAACGGAATCATAGAAATGCCATTAGAAATTACAGTATAGGTGTAACTGATTGTTCATTCTAAGTTTTACATAGTTTACTTTGTTAGTTTGCAGTTTCGCCCCTTGGTTGACATTGTTTCATTTCTTTGACTATGGAGATTTTCAGTCATCTGGGTCATGGTTGTCTCAAATGTGCTTTTTTTCCAAAGGCAGCTAGATATTCTTGGTTTT
Organism: Pseudonaja textilis; assembly: GCF_049901715.1. Taxonomy (NCBI): domain Eukaryota; kingdom Metazoa; phylum Chordata; class Lepidosauria; order Squamata; family Elapidae; genus Pseudonaja; species Pseudonaja textilis. The sequence goes on from NC_141997.1 coordinate 47,353,264, forward strand.
GTTTTTTTTCTTTCTCTTGAAAATGTTTCGCTTCTCACCATTCAGTCAAAACTGAAGATGCTTCTTGGATGAGAAGCGAAACGTCTTCAAGAGAATAAACCTAGAAAGTCCATTTGCTTTTGGAAAAAGCACCTTTAGAACAGTCTCACTCCTTTCTTTTTCTATTTAACAGATACCTTTACAACACCCACCCACAAAAAACAACAACAACAACTGTACACCACACCTGCATGTACACAAACACATACAGAGACAGACAGACATGGAGATGGAGAAAATTAGAGATGGAGACAGAGAGAGAGACAAACACAGAAAAAGTTAAATAGAGAGAGAGAGAGAGAAAGTATCCAGGCTTTGCAAAAATTCTTTAACAATTACATCATTGCAGAAAGGTTTCCTTTAAAAAGTCAACATTTAGAATATGTCTGAGTTAAAATATATCACAGTGAAATATCTTTTGAAATATATTTGCAGGTCACTTGGAAACTTGAGATTAATACCAAAACATTTAAGCAGACATGACTTTGATTGGCTGGCACAGTCCTCAGTTAATTGCATTTTGCTCTTATACAGAATAAAATCTCAAATTCAATCATGGAGGTTATGTAGAAAATCCAAACGTCATTAGATCTTCAAAGACAAAATCATATCTTATAAATGTACTTCAAAAATCCAATTGCTTTAATTCAATTAAATTACATCAAGAAATGCTTCTGAGTATTTTTTTTTCATTTTTTTAAATTTGAACTTCGTACAGAACATCTTGACTTCTTTGTTTTACTTTAATAACAGAACACTAATGGGTTCTTATTAGCATTTCTCTCTTTCCATGTAATGCAGAAAAATGTCTTTAATGCTGAAGAAAGTAGTTTAAACATTGTGCAATGATGATAGATGGACAGTAGAATATAGGTAGGTAGATAGGTGAGAGCTATCTAGCTATCAAGCTATCAAGCTATCAAGATAGATAGATAGATGATAGATAGATAGATAGATAGATAGATAGATAGATAGATAGATAGATAGACAGACAGACTGATAGATGTTTGATAGCTAGGTAGATGGATGGATGATAGGGAGATATGATAGAGATGATACATGATAGATAATTGATAGGTAGATGATAGAGAGACAGACAGACAGACAGATAGATAGACTGATAGAGAGATAGAAAGATAGGGATGTACAGCATTCTTGTACTAGGAACATGATTCCTATAGGATTCTTCCTCCTTTATACATTTTATTTGAAGAATCTCAAAATACAGTGATATCTGGTTTATTAGTTGATAACTTAAGTCCAATTATTAATCTGAAATAAGTGGTAAGCTTTCCAAATGTTTTACCCTGGATGATCTACAACAAACAGACTCGGAGAGCAGCGAGACAATATTGGGAGTGACCCCACACTTAGTAAAAATAATGTTCACAAATTTAGCTCCCCTCAAGCTTCCACCCTACAATATATGGTGAATGGGCTGTGGCAAAGCTTAATGGTGCATTCTCTGCTTCTGAATTAGATTATTGATGGCAAGAGTGGAATGACTTTCTGTAAGGTAAAAGTGTACATAGCCTGAAGCTTCAGTGCTGGATGTAGCCTATAAAAGATTTTTCTGTCCTCCCCCCTCCTCTACGTCTGGCCAAAATTTGCTACTGAATTATCATTTCTAATGTGTTATAAGGAGAATATTAAGAAATGTATGGGGCGTAATGGGAATTCTGTCGCCAGAAAAGAAATAGAGGAGCCGCTTTGAGATTGAGACAAGATCCTTGTATGAAAGTGTCGTAAATCAGGATGGGATGTGGAGTCCTTCTAATTGGGAAAATAAAATCCAGAGAAATTAAAACCTAACCAATCAAGGAAAGTGCATCCATTCTTAGTAATAAGAGTAACTGGTATTATGTTCTGACCCAAACCCTTTTCTAATTAGACAAACAATAACTAGAAGGAACAGAACTCTTTTAATGAGTCTTAAGATACGGCAATGTCCACGAGGCTGGAGTTTCAAAATGTCTTTGCTTTCTGCAAAGAATGCTTGCTTCACAGCTGCCTTTTATCTTCTTGAAGGAGGGGCCATTACCTTGCAGCCTTACTCCCGAGTTGCCCATGCTGTTGCAGCTGCTCTTTCCTGCGAGCAATCCTGTGCACACACGCACTTGGCACAGGCTCCTCGGGAACCTCCTCATCACTACTGCCAGCCCCCACAATCTCTGAAGGCAGCAGTCCACTCCATCCAGTCCATCTGAGTCCTCAGACGTCCGCACCGGCTGCCAGCAAACCACAACATATTATTGTTATTAATTTCTTAGTTACACAATATAATTGGAAGGGTCCTTAGAGGTCTTTTAGTTCAAACCCCTGCTCAAACAGAATAGTCTATATCATTTCAGACAAGTGGCTGTCCAGTCTTTTTTTTAAAAACCTCCCGTGATGGAGCACCCACAGCTTTTGACGGCAAACCAGACACTGGTTAACCGTTCTCACTGTTAGGAAGTTTCTCCTTAGTTCTAAGTTGCTCCTCTCCTTGATTAGTTTCCATCCATTGTTTCTTGCCTTGCCTTCTGATGCTTTAGAAAATAAGTTGATCCCCTCTTCTTTGTAACAGCCCCTCAAATATTGAAACACTGCTGTCATGTCACCCCACTCCTTCTTTTTCTAGACTAACCATATCCAATATTTGCAACTGTTCTTCGTATGGATTAGTCTCCAGGCCCTTAATCATCTTAGTTGCTCTTCTCTGCACTTTTTTTTTTTTTCAAAATCTCAACATCTTTCCCCATTGGAGTCATTTAGAGAAACAAATTCCACAGACATACAGTCCTGTGACTGAGCCTATATCAGCCAAGAAACTGTGGCGCAACATCAAATCTATCTTTGATGAATGTATAATCCCTGAAATGTATTTGTTACATGTAATTTGATGTCACTGAATTCCACATGACTCTGTGCAGCTCATAATACACCACACAATATAAAAACAATACAGTAAGAAAACCAAACCAAATAGAAGAACAAGACACCCCAAACCAGCAGACACCTCACAACATCTGACCAACATCTAATACCCAATGGAGGGAGTTCAAAGAACCCTAGTCTAAAGACTGGGAGCAACATACACCAATTAAAATTCATGTTTGTTTTGAATCTATTATTTCCTCTGCTTGTTCCTATCTTGAACCACACATTTCTGGAAGCCAGAATAGACCACAAATGCTGGTTTGTAACAAATGCTGGTTTGTAAGCAGTGTTTTAGGACCCACTCTCTTCATACTCTATATAAATGACCTCTGTGATCATATTAAGAGCAACTGGGTTCTCTTCACTGATGATGTAAAGCTATTCAACACCACAGAAAATACTGCTACCCTTCAAAAAGACCTCAACTATGTATCAGAATGGTCAAACAAATGGCAACTTCAAATCTCAACAAATAAATGCTCTGTCTTACATATTGGCAAAAAAAAAAACAGAAAATAAAATACAAGCTGAATAGTCAAGACCTTGTTGATGATCCAAACTCTGTCAAGGATCTTGTAGTACTCATCTCTAATGACCTAAGTGCTAGAGCCCACTGTAACTACATAGCCAAAAAAGGTATTAAGAGTTGTTAACCTAATCCTATGTAGCTTTTTCTCTGGTAATATCACACTACTAACTAGGGCATACAAATATTTGCCAGACCAATACTCAAATACAGCTCATCAGTCTGGAACCCACATTACATACCTGATAGTAACACAGTTGAGAAAGTCCATAAATATTTCACAAGAAGAGTTCTCCACTCCTCTACTCATTACAGAATACCTTATGCCACCAGACTTGAAATTCTAGACCTAGAAAAGCTAGAACTACGCCGCTTTCTATCCGATCTAAGTATAGTATATAAAATCATACATTGCAATGTCCTACCTGTCAATGAATACTTCAGCTTCAACCATAACAATACAAGAGCACACAATAGATACAAACTCAAAAGTTAACCGGACCAAACTTGATTGCAGGACATATAACTTCAGCAACAGGGTGGTCAATGTCTGGAATACTCTACCTGACTCTGTGGTTTCTTCCCCAAATCCAAAAAACTTTAACTTTAGACTGTCTACTATTGACCTCACCCCTTTCCTAAAAGGTCTGTAGGGAGGCGTGTATAAGCGCACCAATGTGCCTACCGCCCCTGTCCTAATGTTTCTTTTTATTTTTTTATATGTATCCATCTCATGTATTCATGAAATGTTTATACTTCTACCTATTACCTTGTAAGCGATTGACAGATCAAATCAAATCAAAGTAAATTTAAACCAGGGCCCTTCTCCTTCTGTCGTGGAAAGATTTCTTGATACAACTCTGCTCCCACATTCCATCTACCATTACACAAGAGCTGTTAAGCTCTTCATTTGCACAATTTCACATCCCTTTAACAGGCACTGTTAACAAGGTTTTGAATGCCCTGCTGATCATGGAGAAATAGCAAATGCACTGAAATGCTTCCAACACACCATGGTGTCAGACCTGCCTTGCATTCCAATCCTTGTCTGAGCAATCAAGGCGGAAGGAGGGCAGATTTGCATTCTAATGCCTTATTAACCTGGCGAGAAGTGTGGGAAGGAAGAAAGAACAGTTCTCAACAATGCACAACAGATGTCTGGAATGGATGTTTTGGCAGGCAAGTAGACAAAAGAATGAAGCACGTGTCTGTGCAGTGGAGGTGGGCAAACACTAGCGGTTATCATCTGTCAATCCACATGTATGAACAGGGTATAATAGGATGCTTGCTCATTCACCACCCAATACAACTGGGTAGCTAGGTTTTGCTAGCAGGCTTAAGGAAACCTCTGAGCATGGATAAGGAATCAGGGATGGACAGCTAGTATTTACATTCCACCAACTAAGAAAAAGCTCAGAAGTTCTGGAGACTGATTGATTTGGCCCCTACATTTTTAGCCAAGAGCACAGAGGAAGTTTGCCACTGCTTTTTTATCTTCTTTTTTTTTTTTCCCCAGGAGGTGTTAGAAGTTAGGTAGACAAACAAGCAAGCAGAAAGATACATTTTCTGGTCCTCATATATATATCTTTATAGTCTCCCGTATGGAACACGGTGGCTCAATGGCTAAGACACTGAGCTTGTTGATCAAAAGGTCTGCAGTTCGGCGGTTTGAAACCCTAGCACCGCATAATGGAGTGAGCTCCCATTACTTGTCCGAGCTTCTGCCAACCTAGTTCAAAAGCACATAAAAATGCAAGTAGAAAAATAGGGACCACTTTGGTGGGAAGGTAACAGCATTTCGTGTGCCTTCGGCATTTAGTCATGCCAGCCACATGACCATGGAGATGTCTTTGGACAGCACTGGCTGTTTGGCTTTGTAACAGAGATGAGCATCTCCCCTAGAGCTGGAAGCGAGTAGCACATATGTGCAAGGGAACCTTTACCTTTTTATAGCTTCCTATCCTAAATGTCCCTGGTCATACTTTATGGGGTGGGACAGAATTCAAACAGGTCAATCTATTCTCCAAAGCACCCGAAGGCAGAATAAGAAGGAACAGATGGAAGCTAATCAAGAAGAGAATCAATCTAGTACTAAGAAGAAATTTCCTGAGACTTAGAACAACTAATAAGTGGACTGCTTTGAGTTCAGGATTTCCCCATTTTGCCATCTGTTTTTCGCTGCAAACTTAGTATTTACAAAAATACAGCTCCTTCCTTTATTATTTTAATAACCACACAAACATCTCCTTCACCAACCCGTGACAATGCTGTAAAACATTAAATTTGGTTTGCCTTGACTTAGGAGATGAAAAATACTGGTGATTTAAAAATGTTTTTATATGCATAATTCAATTGGCTTACACTTTCGTTGGGCGACTCCTTCCTACTTCTCTTCCTCTGTTCATCCCCTGCAATTTTCCCTGCAGTTGTTCACCAGAACAACTAGACTCAGGAACGGTTTTTTGCCATCACTCTGCTAAACAAATACCACCACCCCACTCTCCACCTATTGACTAAGTCTGCATTACTTTCACTATTAATCTTCTCATCACTCCTATCACCCATCCCCTCCAACTTGTAACTGTATGACAGTAACTTGTTGCTTATATCCTTACGATTTTTATTGACTGTTTCCTAGCATGATTTGATTGCCTATTTGTACCCTATGACTATATTAAGTGTTGTACCTTAAGATTCTTGACAAATGTACCTTTTCTTTTAATGTAAACTGAGAGCATATGCACCAAGACAAATTCCTTGTTGTGTTTAATCACACTTGGCCAATAAAGAATTCATCCATCATCCATCCATCCATCCATCCATCCATCCATCCATCCATCCATCCATCCATTTACATGCATTTGTACTGCATAGGAAGTTAGTTTTTGTTCTCCTGTAAATGGCCATGAATATTAATGTACACATAAGATGTATTATGTTCTACAAAAATCATGTAATCTACAGATATTTTAAGGAACCAGCTTCAGAAAATGTCAGGTTCTGCTCTGGAAAGCAACAATTGCATTAAAATAATGAATCTCTTTCCCAGGGAACAAGAAAAGAGGCTGAAATTACAGATCAAGGTAATTGCTTCAACTTTGACTATTGTTGGTCTCCTCATTTAAATAGTGACACAATTCATACAGTGCTACAATTTTTTTGTTGTAGGACAATGTGAGTTTACAATCTAACAAAAGCCTTCTTTTAGATCAGTCATCACCGGTGGCAATATAAGGTTATAACACAGGTGAGATCAATTGTCTAATAAGTATAAATCTGATCAAATGGCAATTCAAGATGATACAATGTTAAAAAAAGCACCTATTCAAAAACTCATCTCTTCCAAGCACTCTTTGTTGCAGGGTTTAATTCAGCCAACAGTTAAAGAGGGTAGAAACAAGAGAAACAACTTATTCTCAATTGGTAAAAAAGCAATATACTAGTATTATTTACACATGTACATGAAATACCAAACCTAATTTTCTTCCAAACATATCTCTGCTAAGTAGACTTTACTGGATTAAAATAAGATAAATATGAACTTGATATTGATTTTCCCTGCTCCCAGGTCAACACCTTGACCAATATTCCACATTGACTCTCTATAAAGTACTCCTTATAAACAGTTTTTCACTCCTATTTTGACTCACATGCAGGTGCTTTCCCAACATTGACATATTCTCATTCTCTCTCTCTCTTTCTCCCTCTCTTTCTCCCTCCCTCCCCCCTCTCTCTCTCATACACACGGACACACAGCTGATGAGTTTGGCTCCTTCATTTTGTTTTTTTCTGATTGGGAAGGTTGACTATATAGCACTTAGCAATAGCATTTAGATTTATATACCACTTCACAGGGCTTTTACAGCCTTCTCTAAGCAGTTTACAGAATCAGCATATTGCTCCAAAAAATCTGGTTCCTCATTTAACTGACCTTGGAAGGATGGAAGGCTGAGTCAATCTTGAGCTGGTGAGACTTGAACTGCCGAATTGCAGGCAGCTGGCAATCAATAGGAGTAGCCTGCAGTACTGCACTCTAACCACTGCACTATCACGGCTCTATATGTCATGTCTTCACTTCCTAGAATGTTTCTTCATCCTCTAAGTTTCATAGATCCATGAAAGTTAGTTACCTAAGCACTGGGCACCTACTTAGAACACTATTTTGTTTTCTGAAAACTAAGAATAGACCAAGAGAAGGAAATATTCAGGGTTGAACTGAAGGATCCTTAGTGCTCTTAAAGCTTGGCTGTTTTGTTGCAGACATTTCATCCCCCAACTAGGTAACATTATCAATGCTAGAAGGGAATGGAGTTGTCTTGGTCAGTGTTGGTGGGATTGGTCTTGGTCAGTGTTGGTGGGATTGTTCTTGGTGTTAACTAGGGCAAGCTATTAGTCTATAAACAGAGAGCAAAACCCCACTCCCTTCTAGCACTGTTGATATTTTAATGATTATTAGGTTTTATTTTATTATATAAAATACAAAGTAGAGAAGAAAAATAGGAAATGAAGGGTGTGAGATACAAGGGGAAAGAGAAAAAGAAAGAAAAGGGGGCATTGACTTCCAACTCTTCTTAGAACAGTACAAGATAAACACAAGCTAACCTCTACTTTTTGCTTTTACACAGTAATATATATTGTAACTAGCCATTCTGATAATACCAAATCTTTCTAATCAACAAAACCGAAGTCAACGTTTCATTTTTTTTTCTTCTTCACAAGCACAAATTCCAGAAGCGATATCCAAATGGAAACATATTTTCCTCTTTGAATAAAATAATAAAGCCCACCCCTGGTGTTATCCCAACATGCAAACTGGCTTTTTAACGATCCATTCCTCCTTCATCTTCCTGGCTGTAGAAATAATGTGCATTTCTATTTGCACCTACCAATCTTTGACAGCACTGTTGATAATTCCTGGTTGGGTAATGAAACATCTGCAAGAAAACAACCAAGCTCAGAGACCACCAAGGACACCACACTAAATATAGAGCTCAACTAAAACCCCATTTGGTTTTCTTTAGGTGTTATCCAGGGGTGGGCTGCTGGGGGTTCACAGAGGTTCGAGAGAGCCCCTAGCTAAAATTCTGTGCAGTTTGGAGAACCCCAAAATCCCATTCCTGGCTGGGCCCACTCACCCTTCCCCTCCCCTCCCAGGGGTCCCCACGTGGCCCATTTTGGATACAGGTAAGTGCAGGGTGCGCATGGAGGCTTGGGGTGGGTGAAAAATGGGTCTCCCAGAAGTTTGGGAAGGCTGGAAATGGCCCCATTTTCAGCTCCCAGAGAACCTCCAGAGCCCAGGGAGGCCATTTTTGCCCTCCTGGAAGCTCGAGGAAAGCTTCCAGAGCCCGGGGAGGGCAACCCCCACTTCACTCTGGTGCAGGAGGCCGACTAGGCCACACCCATCATGGGCACACACACCCAAGGCAGAGAACTCTTTGCTAAAATTTTTAAAGCCCACCCCTGGTGTTATCCCAACATGCAAACTGCTTATCCAAATAAGCATATATCAATACAAGGGAAATACAGCCTGCATTTGGCATCTGATATCTTCTGGCTCACACAGGAGCTGATCAAGAGGGGTGCGGGGAAGTATGGAGCAAATCTTGACTGGAAAATCAAGTCACCTCCAGGGAGATCATGAAGGCGATCTTGCTGTCCACAGTTGGCAATACTGTCATTGACTAAAAGGATTCCAGGCTGGAGTTCTGGGTTTATCTGCTTTAATAAAAAATGACAGCAAACTGTGCCTTTGTCTGAGGAAGAAAAACCAAAAGTGAATGCTGCTCTTCTCTGTGAAGTCAGGCCTAATTGCTTTATTAGGCTCTGCAGACTGGAATTTCCTTATCCTCCGAGTGCTTTTATCTGAAGATGGGCAAATGCCAGGAAAAAAAAAAAGTGCTACTTATTTTCTTTTTTTAGTCTTTCCTCTTCTTTGTTGGCTTTCTGTCACTCCCGCCAAGGACCTCTTTGTTGTGACAAGCTTAGACAATACTCTATGTTTCTGGTTTTAGGTTTCCTGGGGAAGATGAAAAAAAATAAAAAAAACCCTCAACATCCTGGAAGTAAACAATGACTAACATCTGCGTATTATTCCCCCAGAGTTTGAACTCAACTTAAATTGACTTTTAACTTTTCTTGGTAGAAATTCCAACCAAGTTATTTACTCCCAGCAAGGGCAGGAATGCCATGGTTTTATCTTCCTTTGGAAGCTGAATGAATTGAAAAAGCTTCTTGGATGAGAAGTGAAACATCTTCAAAGAAAAAAAACAAGGGAGTCCAGTGGCCTCCTGAAAAGGCACCTTTGGGACAACCTGGATGACTGAGAATCTTTATAGACCTTCCTTTGGAATTCTGTCAAAATGCAGAATCATAATTCTTGTTTCTGTTCTTGCTGTTATTGTTCATGCAAATGACCAATCCACGATAAAACAGATACATTGAAAAGCATGCAATTACTCCCATTGAAATCAAATGCTTTATGGATGACTTGCTTACATCTGGTGTTACTACCACGTTGTACCAACAGTTTGAGGACAGCCTTCTGGCCAAAAATCAGAAGGAGCTTCAGAGCATCTTTATCAACAAACAAATTATACTAAAAGTCATAAATATATATGAACTATAATAAACACTTTTATTGCATGTGTGGAGTGGCCAAATGTATGTAGAATTTACACTGGGAGAAGAAAGGGTGAAAAGACAGAGAGGTGACATAAATAACAAATACCTTATCAGTTAGCAGTTGCAATGTGTTAAAAAAAGCAACAACCCAGTTATCTTCTGAAATAGCCCGAGCACAATCTGCTTCTCAGTTGTGCTGGAAAAGTTTCTTTCTTCCAGAAAAGTTACTTTTAGATCTTATTATTGAGTATTCTAGAAGGTAAAAAATTCTCTGCTATTATTTTAGGTTGTTCCGAATCCAATGTCAAACTGGCATCTATTAATTTGTTCAGAACTGCAAGTAATTGGGAACTATAATCCAATAATTGCTATGAAGAGAGATACAGTACTTATCTCAAGCATATATTTTTATGTTGAAGTGATCCAGGAACATTCTTAGTGAAAGAGACTATCATTTCTCTCTGTCTCTGTCTCTCCACCACCACCCCCATCATCTGTCTGTCTGTCTGTCTATCTATCTATCTATCTATCTATCTATCTATCTATCTATCATTTCTATCTATCATCATCTCTCTCTCTCTCTCTCTCTCCTTGCTCCTATCTATCTATCTATCTATCTATCTATCTATCTATCTATCTATCTATCTATCTATCTATCTATCTATCTATCTATGTACCTTTCTCTCTCTCTCATCTCTCTATCAATCTATCTCTATCTATTTATCTAACTTTCTGTCAATCTCTCTCTCTCGCATCTCTCTCTCTCATCTCTTTCTCTCACTCTCTCTTTATCTATCTACCTATCATCTCTCTCTCTCTCTCTCTCTCTGTGTGTCTGTCTGCCTGTCTGTCTGTCTAATCAACTAATTGGGACTTGAAAGACTACAGGCAGGAAGAAGAAAAAATAATTTAATTAACAATGAGTTCTAAAAGGATTTTCCTGCCCATATTTTTTTCAGCCAAGCACACAGGCACCAAGGAACATACTGTTGATACAGCTTAGAAAGGCAAATCAGTAGAACAAAGGAATCAAGTTCAAATCTTCTTCTATGAAGGCATTATCATCTCCATCTAGCTTCTACTAGTTCATAGATTGTGACCTTACTCTTAAATCTCCTATCCTAGATATCTAGAAATTGGAATTTCTGCTTACCTGACCCACAGCTCCACCCTTTCCAATGAAGCTATGCTTTGTCTTTCTAGAGAGACAAATCTTCCCGATCCTCATTAGTTTTTTAGCATTGGATTTTTCTGGGCTTTGATTATCTTCACCCCGAGATAGACAGGTTGAATTAAACTGACAGATCAGATTTAGGTTTTCATTCTTCCATAACTAAACTTCTGGAGAGGAGCATTCTTCTCATTCCAACAGATCTAACTCAGAGATTGTTTTTCTTTTCTCTCTTAGGAGGAAAAAAACCTGGCACAAATAACTCAGACCCAAGAAGTAACTCCTGAAGAGAAAACCTCCCTAATATATTCAGGAATCTTGCAAACTTGCAGACATTTTCCCCTAATTCTTTGCCAATACATTTTATTAATCAAAGCCTATTGAAGGTGACCACAGAGTGTGGCTTTTGTGACAATAGAATATCTTCAAGGCCTCATCTTATTTGTTTTATTTCTCCCACTTCTGATGCCTTTTTAAATTAAATGAGCTTATCTTTCCACTCCATTTGCATTTGGAGTGAAATGAAATGTAAGCAAGAATAAAAACTGAGTCAGCAAGGATTGTACAAAGTACTAATAAACAGTGACTATGCAAAACGGGTTTGTAAGAGCACTTCATAATAGTGTACAGGTGGCCTATCCAATGCACATTAAAAAAAACTTGATAGAATTAACTCTAAGGAAATGTGAAATTAAAATTCAGCCTTCTCCTGTTGCAACCCCCACTAACCAATCACTAGTTACCCTGTTAATTGGCACTCAACAACTACGGCTCACAATTAGCAACCAATTAAATCCCTACATAGTATGCATTTACAATCTATTCTTGCAGGCAGAATAACCAAACACAATTATGGACACGCTAAAGAGTGGGAAACACAATCTGTTTTTCCCCACAGAATGACTGAGAACAACACCAGAATTCATTCATGTCAATATACTTTGCCCAGGATTATTTTGTGGTGGATTGCTGGCCAAGGTTTCTGAGGGATAGTGGCTTTTCAAGATGCTTTGTGTTTGGAAGGAAGGCACATCTTCTCCAATTTGCTGAAGACGGCTGCTATTGAAGGGGGAAAAATATGCAACAACTTGCACTTGCAATCTTACATCTTTTTAGCATTTGATTTACAGCAACAAAATAATTTGCCAAGTATAATTTTCAATTAAGTGCCTTCTCATTCATATGCACACACTAATGAATATTTGTCATCATTGTGTTGTTGTTAATAGTCTCTTCATTGCTATTTTGGAATATCTTTAAAGATTAGACCAATTTTTCAACAGGTCAATATTCTTAGTATTCTTTTTTATTATTTAAAGAACGAATTTATTTAGATTTCCGTTGCAAGATTTGTTCTTTTTAAAAAAATGTAATATTAGAAAAAGGTACATATGTTTGATCAACTGAGATGAACAGAAGACTCAAAAAAGATGGAGAATACAAAAACTCACTGCAAGAGTATTACCTAGCCCAAGAGTCTTCAAACTTGGCAAGTTTAAGACTTGTGGACTTCAATTCCCAGAATTTCTGAGCTAACATGACTGGAGGAGGAATTTTAGGAGTTGAAATCCACAAGTTTTAAATCTGTCAAGTTTGAAGACCCCTGACCTAGCCTAACGAAAGATTGTCTAGACCAAAGATGAGGTCAGATCTGTTTTGTTTATGGATTGAAGTTCACCAGAGCTATAAGTCAGATTGTGAAGTCAAACAAAAACCTTAGGAGAGATTCAGCATGATGCTGTATCTCAGATCACACTTGGAACAGTTTTGGTCACCAGGATATTAAAAAGATGTTGAAATGCTAGAAGGACTGCAGAGAAGAGGAACAACGATAATTAGAGAACATATGAAGAATGGTTGCTGGAATTGGATATGTCTAGTTTAATGAAAAGAAAGATTAGGATGACATGTGTATAACAGTCTTCCAATATCTAAGGGACAACCACAAAGAAGAGGAGGACAATCTATTCTCCAAAACACCTGAAGGCAGGACAAGAAGCAATGGATGGAATCAGTCAAGGGGAGAACGGACCAGTGGTGGGATTCAATTTTTTTTACTACTGGTTCTGTGGGCCTGGCTTGGTCGGCGTTGCAGGGGAAGGATACTGTAAAATCTCCAGTCAGAAGTGGTAATTGCCAGTTCTCTAAACTACTGAAAATTTCCACTACTGGTTCTCCAAAACTGGTTTGAACCTGCTGAATACACCTCTGGAACTGACCTAGAACCAAGGATAAATTTCCTGGCACTTGGAACAATTAATCAGTAGAATGGCTTGCCTTCAGAAGTTGTGGATGCTCCTTTCTGAAGGTTTTTAAAAAGTTCGTTTTTAACTATTTGTCTGAAATGATGTAAGGTCTTCTGTTTAAGCAGAGAGTTGACTAGAAGATCTCCAAGTTCCCTTCCAACTCTGTTATACTGTTTAAGCTATTGGGATAGAACTGGAGACATATGGAATCAGTCCATCTGATGCAAATATAAGAACAATTATTATTTTTTTACATTTGATAATTTTTATCAGTCTAATTATTTCAGTTTTCTATTATTGTTTTTACAAGGTTTGCTGTAATGTTTTCTAGTTTTATAAATATAGTTGCATCTTTATTCTTAAATTATTCCTATTGGACAGTTATAGACATTTTTTGTGCTAGTCAATCTTTATAATAAAATGTCTATTATCTACTAATCTACCAAGCCACCTATCAGATCTACCCACCTATATATTATGACTAACATTGCACATCTTAGTGAAAGTTGTATACAAAAATAGACATTTTTGAGAAAACTTAGCAAAGATTTTGATGTGTCCCTGAAACTCCATTATTAACTGGATTTAGAGAGCCCACATTGACTTGGTGATTCTACATAAGTTGTTGTATCTCAAATGTAAAGAGCTAAAGTGAAGAAATGAGAAGCAGCAAAAGGAATGAAGAAAACATCCATCCATCCATCTACCCATCCAGTATCTTGTATATACTGTAGTATGATGTATCTGAATTTAGGCCTATGTGTAGAAGATTTCACAAAGAAAAAATTGGGGCACAATTATTGATAGAAAATCTATTGCCACCACAAAATAACATATACATGTGCCATTCAGATGCAGTGAACTTTTATGACCCTTCTGATGGCTTTATGCATCTAAATGGAAGTAACTTTGAGCAGTTCTATTATTTTTAAAAATCTCCCTGAAATAAAAATGCTCTGGGTTTCAGTGGTCATTCTCCCAATTATGATTCCCAAATGTTCCTATATATGCATTTTGGAAAGGGAGGGGAGAAAAATGTAAATAAAACCTAAAATGTACCATTTCTTTCTCCAGAAGAAATGGAGTTCTATAAATCAATGCTACTTCAAACAACAACAAAATATTATTTTTCATTAATATTCATCTTCAGCCCATAAGCACGTTCGTAGTAAGCAAAAGAGCGAGAACCCTGATTTTAGTACTTTCTTCTACATCTTTGCCTTGCCATTCATTTCTTGAGGCATGTATCGAACCCCCTTTTTAATTTTATGCTGTTGGAATTATTCGCTTTTAAGTTTCTATATTTTGTTAGGCTAAAAATGTTTTGCACTCCATTTGATATTAAAAATGTAGAGGAGCATAGGAGGAACAAAACAGCAGAAAGTAAAGACCAAACCAGGATGTCAGTTAACTGATTTGCAGAAATTGAAGAAATACAGACTTGTTTCCACTTTAGTAGCATGCATTTTACTTGGAATACTGCATCCAGTTTTGGTCATCATGTTATGAAAAAGATGCCGAGACTTTGGAAAAGGTGCAGGGAAGAGCAACTGGGATGATTAAGGACCTGGAGACTAAAACATGGTTGCAGGAATTGGGTTTGGCTAATCTAGAGAAAAGGACTAGGGGTGAAACGATAGCAGTGTTCCAGTATTTTGAGGGGCTGTCACAAAGAAGAGGGGCTCAACTTATTTTCCAAAGCACCAGAAGGCAAGACAGGAAACAATAGATAGGAACAAATCAAGGAGAGAAGCAACCCAGAATTAAGGAGAAACTTCCTAATAGCGATGACAAATAACCAGTGGAACAAGTTGTCTTCAGAAGTTGTTGGTGCTTCATCACTGGAGGTTTTAAGAAGAGGCTGGACAGCCACTCGTCTGAAATGGTATACAGTCTCCTGCTCAAGCAGCAGGTTGGACTAGAAGACCTTCAAGGTCCCTTCCAGGTCTATTTTGATTCTAACAGAATGTACTTGTTAACAGGGTACTATAGGAAAGAATTGATCTGGGTTGGTTGCCACTGGATATTTTTGCCTTGGGGTTTGGGTGATTGCTGGCAATCTTGGCAAATTCATGGTTATAATTTGCATGTATTGTCCTCCTTTGTATTCAACATGATTGATTCCCAGAACCACTCATCACATCTTTTTCAGGAGTGGTGACATCACAAGTGTTATTCATGGATTAAATCATGGATGAAATCATAACCAACAGTTGGCATCAATCACCCATCTGGACAAATGATGTTGAGGCCTCCTGAAGGAAAAGACAATGGAAAATGAAACCAAGTCTGGAAACTGTCAAGCTTCCAAGTAATACATTCCCTAAAATAAAATCCAAGGTGTCCATCTTTCTTTAAAGTCTGTTTCTCAGTCCATCAGTCCAGTGACTCTAAACTCCACCTTCCTCCAGATGCAGGCATCTTCTCTGTTCCCATGGGAAAGAATGGCACCTAGACATAACCCCTTTTATCTCTAAAAATTCCCCCCTTTTATCTCTATAAATCTCCCCTTTCAACAGCTAGAGAGTGAAATACAGTCAAATACCTTTGCAGAAAGCCTAAAAAAATCTGGAAACTTTCTTTTGTTCTCTCTTTTGGTTCAGATCATCTAGTGAATTACCAGATTACATAGACTGAACATTATCCTGGCCCCTTGCCCTTACAAATCTAATGGGACCTTCTTGGTGGTGGCCCCTGTTCCATAGAACCCCATTCTTTCTGAGGTAAAACAGATATGTACTCCCTTACTCTTTTGGAAGCCTTGGGTAGAATGAGGGGACTGGAGCCTAATAAATTTGAATGCTCATGTGTGGAGAACTGTAATTTTGGGGATGCCAGGAGTTTGTGATGGTATTTATGTACTCATCTGAGTCCATGCAAGATACTTGGTATTGCCTGGCCATTATATTAATCCAAACTCTCTAAGATTTGGATTTACTTACTAGGTCTTTCACAGCAGGAAGAGAAAGAAAAAGACAGAAGAGAGATAAAAAATGGTTTTTCATGCATGTTTATGGACACAAAGAGGTGGGAAGTAATTTTCTTTTTATTTCTTCCATGAATTATAATAAAAGAAGCTTTAGATTTCTGGACTACGCAGTGAGGCAGGATTAAAAGAAAAAAAAATGTACCAGTTTAGGTGAACAATAATTATATATTCTGTGTGAGATGAAAAACATTCTGGTGGAACCCTGTTAGTCATTTCATCACATTCAACAGAATTCATCTCCCTTGCTGTGTACAGCATTAATAAAACAAGTTAATGGAATTTATTTTGTCACAAATGCTACAGTTTCAAAGCCTTGATGCTAGATTATAAGAAATCAGCACCTAACCATCTTTTAAAGAAATACAGTAACTTCAAGAACAAATGAATAAGCTCCATTAAAGAACAGAAATCTGATATGAATGGCTTTTTGAAAGCATCTGATAGGAGAAAAGGTACAAAAGGAGGATATGTACATCAATTGTTTTTCTTTCCCTAATTTGAAAATTATCAAGGTGAACATTGATTTGAAGGCCAGATAGGATAAGAATGCAATTTCCTGAAAATTTCCTGCAGCAAATTAACATGTTGCAATAGACCTACACTGTTTAGGAAATTACAGGCGTGACATGATAGCAGTGTTCCAATATTTGAGGGGCTGCCACAGGAAAATGAGGGGGTCAACCTATTTTCCAAAGCACCAGAAGGCAAGACAAGAAGCAACAGATGGAAACTAATCACAGAGAGAAGCAACCTGGAGCTAAGAAGAAATTTCCTAATAGTGAGAACAATCAATTAGTGAAACAGTTTGCCTGCAGAAGTTGCAGGTGCTTCATCACTGGAGACATTTAAGAAGAGACTGGACGTTCATCTATTTGGAATGGTATAGGATTTGAGCAGGGGTTGGTTTAGAAGACCTCCAAAGTTCCTTCCAGCTCTAGTTGTGATTGATAAATAGCAGGGCATTGGTAGGTGATAATATCACCCAGTCATTTACCATATAGACTATGAAATCAAATAGATCTGTTGTGGAATTTCTCAGTGTAAGTTGCTCTACAAAGTAGACTTCACTGTGAATGAACAGGCATGTAACATATGGAGTTGGCTAACAATTACGGCAAATTATGGGTGTGGAAATTAAAGATGAATATAGATGAATGTTTATTAGACATAGACGGCATTTCTGTCTTCCTGAATATATTTATGCTGCAAAGGATAATAGGTCTAGCAACTGATCAAGAGGAAGAGAAAATGACAAAACTTCCAGGCAACATTTCTTATTTTAAGAAAAGTTGTGAATGCAACATTCATATTAAAACAACAACAACAACAACAAAGAAGTGGACAATATGTATTTGCTCACAAAAAGTTATTAACAGATGTGCAAATGTTTATGTTATGCAAGGGCTGGGTTAGGTTTTTTTTTTAATCTGTTGAAAATTTGTCAGAACAATTTTAGCCTTTTATCATCCCTGATATTGACACTGCCTAGATCAGGAGTGTCAAACACAAGGCCCATGAGCCACATGTGGCCCATGAGTTGTTTGGATATGGCTGCTGGGCCATCCTGGAAAATGTAAGGGGCTGACCCACTTCGCTTCAGCCTGATCTACCCAGTGGAAACATCGGGTCAGCGTGGCTTCGGCCCAGTCTACCCAGTGCAAAGCGGAAACAAGCCAACAGTTTGGGGTATGGCGTCAAGATGGCCACACTCACCCAGTCAGCCACTCCCAGTGAGTGGCATCAAAGTGGCCATGCCCACCCAGTTGGCCACACCCACTCAATTGGCCACAATCTTCTGCCCCCTCCCCGCTACCCGAGGTCAACCACAGCCTTGATGCGGCCCTCAATTAAATTGAGCTTGACACACCTGGTCTAGATTTAAACTGAAATGTTTACATATTTTATTTGTTTGTTTGTTTGTTTGTTTGTTTTGTCAAATGTTTACAATATAATAAAAATAAAAATAAGTTTAAATACAAAAAATAGGAACTAATAATTGGGGGACAGTAGGACAGGGATGGTAGACATGATTCTGCAATTATGCACACCCCTTACAGATAGTTCATGTGTCCATGGAGATTCTCAGTCATCCAAGTCATATTTGTTCCAAAGGTCCTTTTTTATCTTTTCTTTTCAAAAGGCAACTGGACCTTGTATTTCTTTGGACACCTTTTGCCTCTTATCCAAGAAGATTCTTCAGTTCTGAACTGAAAAGAAAACAACAACAACAAAAAGCACTTTTGGGACATACATTACATAGGCAGAATTATTTTTCTGTAGAGGATATAGCATTTGCTCCTTAATGACTGGGACATGATGGCTCAGTGGCTAAGACGCTGAGCTCGTTGATCAGAAAGGTTGGCAATTTAGCGATTCGAATCCCTAGTACCACATAACAGAGTGAGCTCCCGTTACTTGTCCCAGCTTCTGCCAACCTAGCAGTTCGAAAGCATCTAAAAAAAATGCAAGTAGAAAAACAGGGACCCCTTTGGTGGGAATGGAACAGCATTCTGTGCATCTTCGGTGTTTAGTTATGCTGGCCACATGACTACGGAGACATCTTTGGACAGCGCTGGCTCTTTGGCTTTGTAACGGAGATGAGCACCACCCCCTAGAGCCAGAAACAACTAGCACATATGTGTGAGGGGAACCTTTATTTTTACCTTTATTTTAATGACTATGTTTAGGAGACCAAATACAGCTGTTTATGTCTCATGAGGCCAGCTTTAAGAAAAGGGGGAATCATTACTGGTTTTCTGAATTCTTCTGAAATTCATATAGGAATTGGAACGACAAAAGCATTCTCAGTTTATCATCTTCCCCCTTCTCATCAACTTATTGACACATCTAGCAGTAGCAGAAAAGAGAGTGTCTGTCCTTTGACCTTCTGTTTAGCTAGTCTTGCCAAGTTAGGAAGGTATTAATGGTCTTTGGGAAAATGCAGTTTTCTTAAGAACTGTGGACTTTCCAAGACCTAGAATTCTTTTTTCTTTAATTGTCCAGCTGCCCCTTTGATCACTGCTACATGCAAACTCCCATCCTTTTCTTCAGTTCCAGGATCCTATTTCAACATTTTGTGGCATGGTTTATAGCTAAAACTGAGCAGTTTAGTTTTACAGATAAAATTGGATAAAAATAGTTTTAAATATTTAAGACCTTTGGGTTGCATTGATATTGTTTTGTTATTCGTTTTTAATTTTATTTTTAAAAATACTTTTTTATTCATTTATCAAAACATAAAATGCAGAAATAAAATGAAAAATTAAAATAATGGGAAAATAAAGGAAGAAAAGGGGGAAAGGAAAAAGTGTAAGATAAAGGGAAAAAGAAAAAGAAAAGAGTTGACTTCTGACTCCTTTTGGTGCAGTAACGTAAGATGGCTTTTGGTCCAGTAACGCAACTGGACTTTCTGGTTTTTCTTTGAAGACATTTCACTTCTCATCCAAGAAGCTCAGAGCTAAAGAAGCTTCTTGGATGAGAAGCAAAACATCTTCAAAGAAAAATTAGAAACTCTTGAAAAAAAACAAACCTTTGGAACAACCATGAACTGGATGATTGGGAATCTCCATAGACATACAGCCTCAATTTTTCCCGTTTATATAATAATATATACTAGCCATTTCTATAACAACAAACCTATCTAATCAGCAAAATCAAAATTTCATTTTCCCCCCACCTCAAGCACCAAGTGCAAAAGCAGTTTCCATGTAGAAACAAAATTGATATTAGTTCTATGTTATTTTGAAAATATTATTTATTTTCAAGTCTGCCCTAAAGAATGATACTATCTAGACTAGAGAACCTTCTGATTCTACTTCCAATGACTTCTGTTCTCTCAATTTTTCATACTGCTTTGACTGCAACCATAGTAGACGATGTGCATACAAATGCCTTTTCTAAACAATTTCTCCAGCATATTTGAATCCTAATGTTGTCTATATGATAACATGTTTCAATCTGTTGAATGGGGTCTAGCTGTAGCTGAGTGATGCAATTTTCCACCTGGGCTCATAGTTCTGGTATACAATTAAATGTTCTTGATGTTATCTAGACTGGAGTTATCCTGATTAAGGGAGGTTATGCTTAGAACAGAATAGAGTAATACCAGTATGGGGTAGGAGAAATCAATGCTTGCTGTCTCTGAGTTCTTAAACCACATGCTGTTCTGCTAAAACTAAAGTTAATTAAAAGGCTCAGTAGTAATAGGTGGATTAATTGCAGCAATGTAACTTCATTTTCATGGAGAATCTTGAGTGTACCCATAGTAAACATTGAAAGGACATGTTCTGGCCTGGTGTCAGGCCCCTGTCGGAGTCTGAATCCATGGAGGAAGATGAACAGCTGGCTAGGCTGAGCAAGGGGTGGGGGAGAACAAGGGAGAGGGAGTTCAAAGGAAGACCCAGGCCCACCCCCTCTTCATCCTGAGGTACGCAGGGAGAAACGGAGCAGAGAGCAGCATGGGTTGCATGACTTATGGGGGAGGAAAGGGCCCTGATTCCCTTCATTAGCCACACCTGGGAATGAGAGTTTAAAAGAAATGCATGCTGAGTGCAGCAGATGCTGGGAGCAAACATGAATTTATCTTGTGTTGACTTTGGTTATCTGTGTTCCTGGTGTCCTCCCAACTGGGTTGAGTTATTGCCGTATCTTCACATCTAGAATTCTTGCTCCTGCCTTGCTGGACTAATTACCTCATTTTGCCTTGATTGGACTTATTGTTACAGTTTTTGTTGACTACGTTTTGGACTTGATTCTCTGAAGCCAAAGGCTGTTCCTGGGAGAGTTTTTCTCCAGCAAGAAGGTAACCAGGACATTGGGGGCAAAATTGGAGCTAATAAAGGGATTCCTGCTGATTATCTGACTGTGTTGCCATTGTGCCACACCCCGGGTCATCATACCTGGCTTTCACAGAAGCAAAGAAAAACCCCTCTTTATTTTCACATTGGGAATTAACTGTATTCAGCAACAGAAAGTCCAGGCATGAGTCCTACAAGAACTTAACTGAAGCAATAGTCCTTAACCACTTGTTATGATAAATGCAAGGTTGTGAGCTCCCAGCTGGGAGGCTGCAAATTAAGTCAGTTCAAACACAGAAATAGACAAACCTCAGTTCTGGCCATGCAGTCTTTGTTGTACAAAACATACAAGGAGCAAACTTTCCAGAAATGCAAATGGTTGTCTGCGACAACCAAACCACCCCCTTTTCCTCCTATTTATTCTCCAGCCAGGATGGGATCAGTCAATGTTTTGCTTCCCAAGCTGGTTCATTATCCTCCATTGTTCACTTCTCCTAATCTTCTCTGTGCATATGCACATCCGGAACAGGCCCCAGCTGTTCCTCCTCCTCACTCATCTCTGACTCCAAAGGCCTCTCTGGCTGTAAAATGCCAGGTGGCTCTGGCTCTATTTCAGTGTGTGATGCTGAACATCCATCAGAGCCTTCCCCAGGCTCCAGAACTGGCTCAAGTTCTTCCCCAACCTCCTCATCATCTGAGTCTGCCGACAGCTCTGCTGGCAGCTGTTGGGCCACAACAGGTCATTCTGTCTTGAGATAATGGGTTGGAATTGTTTCATGGAAGTCCATCATTCTGGTAGACCTAATCAATAAAGTTGCTTATTTCAATAGCTTGAAAGGGTTATTGGAGGAATAATACATTCTGTTTCTGTTTGAAAAGTGAATCTTACCTGCACATCACGAGCAAGGATCAAAGAAATTAATTTTCATTACTAGTTTACTCCAATGTATGAGATGCTTCCATTCAATTTTTAGCTTACTAATTAGGAAGAGGCAAATTTCATTAGCATATGAAGTCCTTGGAACTCTGACATTTGCTAAGATGAAATCTTTTAGAGGTTGATGTTTTGCTTAAAACCAGGAGAAGCTTCCAAAGTGACTTGAGAACATTCACAGGGTCTTATAGCTTCCTGAGCCTTTGAAGTCAGATAAAATCAAGTACAACTATTTTACAGATGGATTTTATATCCTGGGGCAAATGGATCACTGTACTACTGTGTCACTTTTATGTAAGTCAGCAGAAAACATTAAAAAGGGCAAAGACAAGGTAGATGCAACAATATTACTATAGATTTATTATCCGCCCCAAAATGGAATTGAAAGTTACAGCCTCACACTTTCTCACAATACCGAAGCACCGAGCAGGAGTTATAAAGTCAGAGAACAGAATTATTTATTGGCCAAGTGTGATTGGACACACAAGGAATTTGTCTTCAGTGCATATGCTCTCAGTGTACATAAAAGAAAAAATACATTCGTCAAGAGTCAAGAATCATAAGGTACAACACTTAATAATAGTCATAGGGTACAATAAGCAATTAAATCATACTAGGAAACAGTCAATAAACATCGTAAGGATACAAGCGACAAAGTTACAGTCATACAGTCATAAGCGGGAGGAGATGGGTGTTAAGGAATAATGAGAAGATTAATAGTAATAGTAATGGAGAGTTAGTAAATAGTTGGACAATGCTGAAGGAATTATTTGTTTAACAGAGGGATGGCTTTTGGGGGGAAAAAACTGTCCTTGTATCTAGTTGTTCTGATGTGCAGTGCTCTATTGTATCATTCTGAAGGTAGGAGCTGAAAAAGTTTATGTCCAGGATGTGAGGGATCTGTATTTTCACTGCCCTCTTTTTGACTTGTGCAGTATACAGGTCCTCAATGGAAGGCAGGTTGGTAGTAATTGTTTTTTTCTGCAGTCCTAATTACTCTCTGAAATCTGTGTCTGTCTTGTTGGGTTGCAGAGCCAAACCAAGACAGTCATAGAGGTGCAGATGACAGCCTCAATAATTCCTCTGTAGAACTGTATCAGGCTTTTCTGTCAGTCTTATGCTGAGAGGGAAGTTTTGTTACTTAAACCTGCATAAATCTTTTGAAGCTTTCATGCTCTCTTTCTCTCTCTTTAGTAGAACCATCAACTTGATTAGCACTGGGATGGATTAGAGTCCTCTTTAAGCAGCTATGAAGTATTTAGATGGACAGAGAGAATAAATTTGCCCTCTCTTTTTATTTCTTTATTTAATGTATCTGCTTATAAGCCCAGTAAGTAGAGTTTAAGCCAGTCACACATCTCAGAAAGCTGAAAGAGCCTTTCAAGAGCACATGAGAAGAGTTGGAGACCAAAGAAATCAAAGGACAAGGAGAGGGAAATTCCTTTCTGTCCTTCTTTTACAGAAATAACCAGAAGTGAAACAGTGGGAGGGACTATCTCCTCAAGACATGTCATCAGAGGTCCCACTAACAATGAAATGTTAAAGATGGATGCAAAAGGAAACATCTGGAGATGCTTGGTCAGTCATAGCTGAAAATAGGATGTTTGACACCTTGACTTTGTTGAACTGTTCAATTTATTTTCATCTTAAGTTGAAACTGAGTGACAAGTATAATTGTGTAAGTGAATCAACAATGTTGTATCCTGTTTGTAAGGTCCTGAAACATCTGGATGATCACCTTTGGAAACAGGATGTCACACTGAGCCTTCATCTTATCTACAAAAGACAATTCTCATTTACTTAGCCTTCTCTTTTCCCTTTGAAGCACAAAAAGGCAATTATAAGGTTAAATGTATAACATTATTATATTTAATTCCTCAGAGACAAATTTTATCAATATGTATTTCTAGAAACAAACATAGTGGGTTTTTTTTTCAGGTTATATATATATCTTAATAATGGTGTCTGTCCCATGTGGTATTCATTCGATTTATAACTGAAACATGGATTGTTTAATAGCTGTGGCCAAGGGAGAAAAGGAAGATACTTCCTTAAACATGTATAAAGATGATGGCTATTATTTTTGAACTCCCAGAAGCTTCCTTGTTTACATAAAAGTAGAGGATGAGGATGGGTGGGAATAACAGTTATTTCACAAGAATATAAACTCTTTCATCAGATTCCAAACCCAGCATTCCTAAACCATTTCCTTAAAGAAGCTAACTCAGGAACACTCAAGTAAACAAGAGAGAAGTTACATGAAGGCTTTCTCATCCCTCCCATTCTATAGGTCATTGGAAGGAACTGGATAAACCATTTGTCTCTTCAGTCTCATCAGTAGGATCAGAATTGAAAGTAAACCTGCTGTAAAAGAAGTCAGAATATAAAATATATAAAGCATGCTTTCTATAAAACATATAAACACAATTTCATATAAAAACATTAAAAAAACATGTTGAGACTCTGAAAAGAGTGCAGAGAAGAGCAACAGGAATGATTAGGGGTCTGGAGGCCACAACCTATGAAAAGTGGTTACAGGAATTGGGCACGTCTAGTCTAAAGAAAAGAAAGATTAGGGGTGTCTCAATATTTGAGGCGCTCCTACAAAGACGATGGGTCAAACTATTTTCAAAAACACCAAAAGGCAAGATTAGAAACAATGAATGGAAACTAACCAAGAAGAGAATCACCTTAGAACTAAGGAAAAAAATTCCAAACGGTGAGAACAATCAACCATTGGAACAGCTTGCCTTCAGAAGTTGTGGCTGCTCCATCACTATAGGCCTTCAAAAAGAGACTGTTTATCTGAAATAGTATAGGAGAGGGGTGTCAAACTCAATTTCATTGAGGGCCGCACCAGGATTATGTTTGACCTCAGGAGCCCAGGGTGGGCGTGGGCAGGGTGGGCATGGATAGCTTGACATCACTCATGGTCAGGGACACCTGTGGTGACCCAAGCAGTCTGCCAGTGAAAATGACCCCCGGAGCCCCGTTTTTGGCTTCAACAGCTTCCTGCAAACTACTGCCAGCAAAAATGGAGCTCGGGAGGATGGCCCTCCCGAGTTCCATTTTCACTGGCAGAGGCACAATGGGCTGTTCCCTCACTGTTTCCAGGATGGCCCCATGGGCCAGACCTAAGCACCTCGCGGGCCTTGAGTTTGACACCTTTGTTATAGGACCTCTTACTAGAACAGGGGGTTGGACTAGAACAGAGGTCTCCAAACTTGGCAACTTTAAGACTTGCAGACTTCAACTCCCAGAATAGCTGGCTGGAGAATTCTGTGAGTTGAAGTCCACAAGTCTTAAAGTTGCCAAGTTTGGGGACCCCCGGACTAGAAGATCTACAAGACCCCTTCCAACTCTATTATTTTATGTTATTATTCTATGTTCTAGAAGTTGTACCTTTTTATAATTCTCTTTTTTCTTCATTATTTATTTTGCTGCATTTTTGCTTTTCTCTCTCTCTATCATATCCATGAAGCACCAAGGCTCACGTTCAGCTTAAATGAGGTTTTTTTTTTTATTTCTCACTTTCTATTTGTAGAAGACAAATATAGAGTTCTTAGGAAGAAATGATCCAGGCATATTGTTGTTCTCCAAATCCTTGTTCAATTTCCATATTAACTCTTTAGATCTCCTTCCACGAAAGTTGTCCTTTTATTAAAGAAAACTGCCCTTTTAGCAGCTGGTATCATAAAAAGCATATTATGATAGTATAATAAAGTGAGGCATATATGTATTTATTTCTCAACTCAGAAAAAGTTATTTATATAAAATAGTCAACAACAGCAGTGCTATTTTAAAATATAGAAACTAAAAATGTCTGTTGAGCTTAAGATCACTTAAGTGCAAAAACACATCTGAAAAAGAAACCTATAAAAAAATCTCAAGAAATGCATGCTTCAATTTTTAATTGCTAAAAAAAAAAACAAGCAAGAGTTTCATAGACAATTAGATCATTCCTTAGAATGGTTCTACCTGAATGAAATGCATTAAATGGGATTTTGGCAAGAATCTGTTGTTGCATGTAGACCAACACATGTTTTATGAAGATTGCAGATGGTTTTTATGTCTGAATACCCTTTTTAAATGAATCTGGTATTTTAATTTGAAATTGATAATGAGTGGGCCCTTGGCTACTGGTCTGATTTAATTTCCATCATAAAATGTATACACTATTTAAAAGGGATGTAATCTGTGTTCTACATCCTACATTGATTATGAAAGTAGAATAGAATACTTTCGGTGGCTTTAGAGGGAAGAAAGTTAAGGAGATTCAGAGGATATTTTATTTCATTATGAAGGATTTTCTTTACTCTCTTCTAGCACTGAAGATATTAGATATACCTAGTTTTATAACAAAATATCTGCCAGAGAGATCCTTGGTGCTCTCTGAGCGTGCTTGTTGTCTTTCAGACGTTTCACTACCCTAACTAGGTAACATCATCAGTTCACCTAGTTAGAGTAATGAAACATCTGCAAGAAAATAACCAAGCTCAGAGAGCACCAAGGACCCCTCATTTCAACCCTGAGCTACAAATATTCTCCTTTATTGGTACATCTACAAGAAAACAACCAAGCTCAGAGAGCACCAATAAACCCACAATACAATTCCCTTCAACTTCCTCTCAAGGCAATATAGTGAGAGAGGCATTTAATAAATTCCTTTCTTCAATCTCTGCCTTCAACTGATTATGCAAAAAGGAAACAAATGTTCAGGGAATTTCAGAGCATTAGCTTCTAGACGTGAATGATGAATCCCAACTCATTCACGGTTCTAGATGTAGTAAAGACAAAGTAATATAGAGCATTTCAGCTTCCCAAGGTATTGCATTCCAGATCTCCAAGTACCCATTTTGGAAAAACAAAGCTACTAACACCCCTGGGTAAGAGATTACTGAAATATCAAAAGATTTCTTGCAATTTCAGGTGGTCCCAACAGTGTTTTTTTTTTTTTTTTTAAAAAAGAAAATACACTTAACAGATTACAGTTTTGACTGAATATTTGTATATATTCTGGCTTTGTCCAAAACCTTTCATAAATTGTATGTCTCTAATGCACAGGTTTCAAAATCCATTTTGTGGATAGCCCATACTTAATTTATTTTTTATCTTGACTCTTTTTCCCCAGGCCTAATGTCCTGCATGTTTTGTTCACTTTTATATGTTTTTAATATGCTAAATCCCATCCGAAGACATTCTGAGTTTAGCTTGCGTTTGGGTGAATGAGGAGTTAATCTGATAATAAGGTTCAGACAACCTAGATTTTTCTTGATTGCCTAACATTGGTTACAAGATACTGGGATAAGTTAGTCTAATATTTCTCAAGTAATAGAAAGGGGAAGGTATTTGTTAAGTTTGAGCAATGAGAGGCTGAACCAGAGCATGAGTGCAACAGTACTTTATTTACAAATAAAGGGCTGACCGTGCTTGCCAAGCCTGGAACTGGCTCGCAGCAATCAGCAGCCAGTTGGACCCCGCAGCCTGCTTTTATAGCTGGCTGCTGGGGAGAACTGACCAATGGGAATGGGGGAAATAACGCCCACATAAAGTGAGTGGACCTGAGTGAGAACTCCTTGAGTCCTCAGGACATAACACCCCTTCCTCCCAGATGCGAACACGCATAGTCCTTGAGGTAGATGGGGGGTTTGTGTTGGCGCCCGGAGCGGCGCAACTCGGGAACATTGTCTGACTGTTCGGCATCAGTCTGTGACGGTTGAGCTGGCATAGTGTCACCAACACTCTCTCTGGACTGGGCATCCTCGGAAACCACCGGGTTGGTTTCTGGAGTCAAACTCTCGTGGGTTGGATCCGGTTGATCAACTCTCTGGGCGCTGTTGTCCGGGTTTGGGCTGACCGGAACGACCGCTGGCGCAGACTGGTCACTGGGTGCGATGTGGCTGGGTGGTGGATGGGACGGTTCCCCTTCGACTGGAGACTCTGGATCCTTGTTTGCGAGGTTGCTGAGGCGCCTTCTGAGTTGGTCTATGTGTCTCCTCCAGACGCAACCGTCCTCCAGCCTGACTCTATATGATCTCGGCCCGGTGACGGCGATGACTTCGCCCGGAATCCAAAGTGGGTCCCCAGCGAAATTCCTGGCGAATATCGGCTCCTGTAACATAAAATGTCTAACCCCGAAGTGGAAGCGAGGGGAGAGTCAGGCAGTATTGTGGGTGCAGTCTATCCAATACAGTCCTCAGGCGTCGCCCATCAGAAGTTCCGCTGGGGACTTATTGGTGACTGCACAGGGGGTTGAGTGCTGGCTCATCAGGAACCATGAGAGTTTGTGGTGCCAGTCATCTCTGCCAAACCTAGCGAGGGCCTCTTTGGTGGTCCTGACGGCCCTTTCAGCCAACCCATTACTCGCAGGGTGGAATGGGGCTGTGAAAATGTGGCGAATGCCTAGGTTGGCTGCAAAACGGCTGAATTCTACTGATGCGAACTGTGGGCCATTATCGGAGACCAAGGAGTCGGGTAGTCCATGGGTAACGAACAGCGCGTTAACACGTTGGTGATTGCTAGTGTGGTTGTCGTGGATAGCTGCGCCACGTCTATCCACTTGGAATAGCGTCCACGACCACTAGGAACATCTTTCCATGCACGGGCGGCCAGATCGATATGGATTCTAGACCAAGGGGCGCTGGTGCTCTCCCATCTGGTAGGGGTGGCGATGGGGGGAGCAGGACGGGATTCCTGGCAAATGCTGCAGGAACTTACCCAATTGACAATGTCCTCGTCTAGACCCGGCCACCATACGTAGCTGCGTGCCAACGCCTTCATTCTCACAATGCCGGGGTGTCCCTCGTGCAGCGCCTCCAGGACTCGGAGTGCATGGCGAGGTCGGAATGATCACTCGAGTGCCCCACAGTAGACAACCCTGCAAACTGGACAGCTCCTGCATGCGAGTCTTAAAGGGTGCGAATTTGTTATCAACATTGCCTCCCGGCCACCCCCTCCTCACCCAGTCGAGCACCTGGGCGAGCGTTTGGTCTGCCTTGGTTTTGGTGGCGATGTCAAGGGCGGTGATGGGCAGGTCCAACTGGGTGATTTCAAAAATGGCATTGACAGGAGCTGGGTCTTCAGCCGGAGCGGGTAAGGGGCAGCGACTGAGTGCGTCAGCGTGGGATAGAGTTTTGCCCGGGCGGTGGATAAGTTTGTATGAGTAGGCCGCTAGAAAAAGCGTCCACCGTGTCATCCGAGGGAGAGGACTTGAGGTGTCTGTTTGTCGCCGGCCAGTAGGCCCAGGAGAGGTTTATGGTCGGTGACCAGTTCGAAGAAGTGGCCAAAAAGGAATTCGTGAAACTTTTCACGGCTGCAACAGCTGCTAGGGCTTCCTTGTCTATTTGGCTGTAATTTCGCTCCGTGGCCGAGAGCGTCCTGGAGAAAAAAGGCGATGGGGGCCTCGGCGCCATTGGCGAAGTCGGTGACTAAGGACCGCCCCAATTCCAAAAGGGGATGCGTCTGCTGCCAGTACTAAAGGAAGGTTGGGGTCGAATTGGATGAGCACTGCCTTTGGCGTAAGTAGTGATTTGACGGCGTTAAACGCCTGGTCTTCTTTGTGCCCCCAGTGCCACGGTGACTTTTTGTCTAGTAATCTGTGTAGGGTTCGGCTACTGAGGCTTTATGGGGCAAGAAGGATGCATAAAAGTTTAGGAGTCCCAAGAAAGCTTGTAGCTCCGTTTTGGAGGTTGGTGTGGGAGCTTCGTGGATCGCCCTGACCTTGGACTCCAGGGGGTGAATGCCAGAGGCGTCAATTTTATAACCCAGAAAGTCCACCTGTCTAGTGGCAATGGCGCATTTTTCTTTTTTTAACTTGAGGCCATGCTGTCTGAACCTCTCTAACACTGCTCGCACTCTCTGGAAGAGTTGGGGTCTGTCCCTGGCCGAGACCAAGATGTCGTCGAAGTAGGGTACTACACCAGGGAGGCCCTGTAAAATCCGCTCCATGAGGGATTGAAAAATGCCGGGGCAACACTTACGCCAAATTGGAGACGCTTGCATCGGAAGGCACCCCTGTGAGTGACGATGGTCTGAAGTTCCGCTGTTTGGTTATCAACAGGGAACTGTTGATATGCTTGAGACATGTCCAATTTAGCAAAAATACTGCCCGGTTCGAATGTATGCAATAAATGCTGAATGACGGGCACGGGATAGGCGCTAACTTGTAAATATTTATTGATTGTTGTCTTGTAGTCCGAGCAAATTCTCAGGCTACCATCTTTTTTAGGGGTGTGACAATGGGCGTCTCCCACTTGGCGAAATCTGTTGGCTCAATGACCCCTTGTTTTAGTAGTTTATCCAATTCAGCGTCTAGTTTTGGTCGAATAGCAAATGGAACTCTACGTGGTTTTAATCTGATTGGGGCCGCCTGGGGGTCAACGGTGAACGAGATGGGGGTTCCATTATAACACCCCAGCTCCTCGCTGAACACATCTGCGTAGTCAGCGAATAAGGAGTCAGTGTCTGAGGTTGAGACAGCATGGACTCCTGTTAACCCTAGGCCGAGGTGGGGAAACCAATCGAGCCCCAATAAGGTGGGTAGGTTGCCGTTAACTACCACTAGAGGTAGGTGGCCTTTAAAAGCTCTAAAACTGACAAAGAACTTGCCTCTGCCGATCACGGGAATGGCCTTCCCTGGTAGTCCTTCAGACCGAACTGGCATCTCTGAAGCCGGGTAGTAGATAGGCTGGGGTGGAGTCTCTTGAGGGTGTTCCACGAGATTATTGAGAGCGCGGACCCTGTGTCAACCTCCATGTGGCACGGTTTACCTTCTAGGGAAACGGAGAGAAATTTTACTAACAGAGTGGCAAGACGCCTGGCAAGGCGGTGCGTGCGACAGTTTAATACTTGCCTCTGTGGTCCCGAGTGCGAGGACGGGGTCTTTGTGCAGCGCTTTGGGGGCTTGGCAGACTCTCGCAATGTGCCCCTCTTATGGCAGTTGTTGCAAACGGCTCCTTTAAACTTGCAGGTGGCCCTTTGATGTGATCCCCACAGGCTAGGCACAGGGTGATGTGCTTGGGTGGACCGGTGTATTCTTGTTTGGCCCCTACCTGCGACCGTCTGTCATTGGTGAGGCGATGGACATCGTTCTCATCGTTGTGGCCTTCCTCCGCTTCCACCTCTTCGGAATGGACTGGGAACGCTGCTAGCTTGGCGCTTGGGCCCTGAATTTCGGTGGCTGAGTTCGTAGCTAGCTCGGCTGCTAGGGCCTCCTCTACCGCTTGCGCGAGGTTGAGGTCTTTTTTAGCTAGCAGTTGCCTCTGTAGGTTGAGATCCTTGACCCCACAAACCAATTGATCGAGGAGCATGTCCTCCAGGTATGTTCCAAACCCGCAGTGCAGGGCTGCTGTTCTGAGGGCGGCCATATATTGGTTGATGGTCTCCTTACTTGATTGCTTCCTCATTCAGAACGTGAACCTCCTGGCGATTTGTGAAGGTCTGGGAGCGTAGTGGTTTGTGAGGATCTCAAGCAACTCCGGACCACGGGCGTTTTTAATTATCTCGGCGCCACGAGTGCTGCAGCGGTATCGTAAAGCGGTGGCTCCGCAGTAGATTAGGAAATAGGATTTTTTCCGATGCTCTCCGCATCCGACAGGCCGACCGCATCGATGTAATGATTGAAACGGTTCTTATACGATTCCCACTTCTCTTCGTCTGGTTTAAACGCCGGGAATACTGGATTGGAACTCATGGTGCTGGAACGGCTGGGCTACCTGCGGAGAAATCTCTCTGGGACTACGAACGCTCGTGAGTTACAAGTGATATCAGCTCTGGAGAGGTTTTTGCTACCCTCTCTTTCTCTCTCTGGGTTACCACGTTGGCTGCTAGCCGTTGGAGGTGTCTTGATTCGCGCCAAAAAGTGGGCGTTAGTGACTCTCTACAGCGCTGTGCTGTGATTCCTACTGGCCCGAAATTCAAATGACACCCGTTTGAATTTCGCGCCAAATGCAGAGCGGCTGCGGCTCGCAGCGCTTCACTTTCCCCGTAGCGAGGCTAACAAGCGGCTACAGACGCTTCTAACTATTTGACTCAGACCGCTTTCTCTGGCTGCGGATCTGCGTTTGCTCTTTTGATCGCTCGTTTCGCTAGCTGACCGCTCTCTCTGGCTGCGGATCAGCGTTTCCCTTGTTGCCAACCGATCGCTCTCTCTGGGCTGTAGATCGGTGGCTAGTGACTCAGCGGTTGCAAGGTGCTTCTGGTAGCCATCCCACCCTCGTCGCCAGTGTTAAGTTTGAGCAATGAGAGGCTGAACCAGAGCATGAGTGCAACAGTACTTTATTTACAAATAAAGGGCTGACCGTGCTTGCCAAGCCTGGAACTGGCTCGCAGCAATCAGCAGCCAGTTGGACCCCGCAGCCTGCTTTTATAGCTGGCTGCTGGGGAGAACTGACCAATGGGAATGGGGGAAATAACGCCCACATAAAGTGAGTGGACCTGAGTGAGAACTCCTTGAGTCCTCAGGACATAACAGTATTGTCTAGCTTTTCTGTGGGGGAGGGACTTGTCTTCTAAATCTGGTTAAGAGTACAAGACAAATTGATAGCAACAAATAACAATCAGGAGAATAAGTGTCTTATCACTCCAGGTTGTTCTAATTTGATGGGGAGATAATTTTTCATCCTCAAATCTAATAATTCCACCACTCAAAAGCCTTTGGGCAGCTATATAATTTCAATCCAATTTAATTTAGAAAGAGTTGTGCATGTAAGTGTCTCCAATTGCAATCAGTTTGCCTTAAAACTAGTTGGATTGCGATGAAAATGATAATTTACTACTAGTCTATTGGCATAAATTATTCAGGAAATGTGCTATGTACTTAGAACTTGAAGCATTGTTAGAGACCCCACAAACCCACTTCACGGTGTGTTTCTGTTGCTCTCCTCTGGGAGGAGATTTTGAAGTATTTCTAGCCGGACTACCAAATTCTGTAACAGCTTTGATCCATAGGCCATTCCTTTGGTAAACTCACAAGATTCGTGGTTTTTTTTTTTTTTTTTGCCATGTACATGTATACATCCAGATTAGATTGTGTTGTTTCTCTGTGTCATATAATCTATGTGGGTATATGCATAATTTTCTATTTATTTATTTATTTATTTTGTTAGGTTTATGTAGTGTATATTGGTGACAGTGACCTTTTGATAGCTTCATGCACCAAAGTTTCATTTTAATGTATGCCGATTAGTGTACATTCAAAGTGACAGTAAAGTTATTCTATTCTATTCTATTCTATTCTATTCTATTCTATTCTATTCTATTCTATTCTATTCTATTCTATTCTATTCTATTCCATTCTAAAAAAAAAACATGCAAGAGCTGCAAGTTAATATATAGACACTGGCTGTAGCTGCTGCTAAAATGCATTCAGATGTTGAGTCTCAGCAAACAAAATTGAAGAGTCAGATTGTACTTTTTGGTTAAGTGGAGGGAAAGCAGTGACTTTAGTTTGATGAGTTAGAAGGTAGGGGTGTCCTGGTGTAGATTTTAACTAAAACCATTGATCTTTACAAATTATAGTGGGCTGACAACAAGAATACATCACAGTTGAGAAATACAGTGCAGGAAATTCATTTCAGCACCTTTCAGCTCTCTTCGTAGATGTTCTTCTTCTTAAATACTCATTCTTCCAAACAAAAGCAGAATAGCATAGAATTAGAATGAATAGAATAGAATTAGAATGAATAGAATAGAACAGAATAGAATACAGAATATAGAGTAGAATAGAATAGAATAGAATAGAATATAGAGAATGCAGAATAGAGAATAGAATAGAACAGAACAGAATAGAATAGAATGCAGAATATAGAGTAGAGTAGAATCGAATGCAGAACGGAGAATAGAATGCTGAACAGAATAGAATTAGAATGAATAGAATAGAATATAGATAATGCAGAATAGAGAATAGAATAGAATAGAATAGAATAGAATATAGAGTAGATTAGAGTTGGAACTTGGAAGGGACCTTGGAGGTCTTCTATTCCAGCCCCTTGCTCAAGCAGGAGAACCTATTCCATCTCAGACAAGTGACTGTCCAGTCTCTTCTTTAAAACCTTCAATGATGGAGCACCCACAATATCTGAAGGCAAGCTGTTCCACTGGTTAATTGTCCTCACTGCTAGGAATATGATGAAGCCTAAGGATACAAGGACAGCAGATATATGAAGGAAATGACTTTAACCCCGTATCTATTACCCTCACTCTATGTATCCACTTTCTTCTCCTGAGGTTGCCTAATAAATCTGGCAGACACCTGTTAAGTAACTGAGATTGCTTCATTGCCTAAAGGGACTGCAAGATATTTCTAATAAGAAGCTTAGGTCATTGCCTAAGTGCACTGCCTGGAGCTGTCCATCCAGCATTACTCAAAATCAGTTTTGTTTCACTTACCCGCTTCCTGGATTTTTTTTTACACTGCACTTAGCCTGATCTGTATCTCAATGGCACCAGATACTGAACTCAAGTGGGAGAGGCCACTCCATGAACAATGAGCAAAGGTTAAAAGCTGCAAGTTCTCCATAAGCCCAGGCAGTCTTTAAACTGTCATCTTTGCAGATGGCACCATTAGCCCTGAATTCAGTTTAATGGCACACAGCATTTATCATGTTAGTGGAGGTGTGGGTTGCACTGGCTCTCCAAACTTTAATAATCAAGGTCACCATGACCTAACACTTGGGAATGTTCTCACCAAGTAGAATTTCAAGAAGGCTACTATTTATAATAGCAAAGTGCTGTTCTATTTTTGTTTCCTGTTCTGTTAGGCAGCTGTAAAACGGGGCTAGTAAAAAGGAATAGCATGCTAAAACGTTCTTCTGCATTTCTTCAAGGGAGTCTCATTCCATTTGATTAAAAGGATGTTCCTTTCGCTTTTCCCCCAAAAGGAAAATTTGGAAAATTTTCTCAACTTTCCTTCATTGCATATGTCCTGTCTTTGTTATAAAAAGCCACTTTTCTGGAAGCATGAAGGCCTTCTGATAGTTTGATAGAAGAGGATATTTATATCTCAGGGTTGAGCTGTGTGGTCCTTGGTCTGTCTGAGCTTGCTTGATTTCTTGCAGATGGTTAGACAGTTTTGGCAGTGCTAAAAGGGAGTGGAGTTTGCAGAGAGGAGGAGGAGGAGGAGGAGGAGGAGGAGGAGGAGAGAAGAAGAAGAAGAAGAAGAAGAAGAAGAAGAAGAAGAAGAAGAAGAAGAAGAAGAAGAAGAAGAAGAAGAAGAAGAAGAAGAAGAAGAAGAAGAAGAAGAAGAAGAAGAAGAAGAAGAAGAAGAAGAAGAGGAGGAGGAGGAGGAGGAGGAGGAGGAGGAGGAGGAGGAGGAGGAGGAGGAGGAGGAGGAGGAGGAGGAGGAGGACTGTGGGTCCTTAGTGCTCTCTGAGCCTGGTTATTTTCTTACAAATGTGTAGGCCATTTTGTCAGTGCTAGAAGGGAATTGACTTTGTAGAGAGAAGAAGGAAGAGGAAGAGGAGGAGCAGAAAGACTGTGGGTCCTTAGTGCTCTCAATGAAAACACTAACATTGTTTTCTTATCAATGTTTCATTGTCCAAACAGGTAACATCATCAGTGACAGAAAGGAGAGGGGTTTGTGGGAAGGAGGAGGAGGAAGAGGAAGAGGAAGAGAAGGGGGTTGACTATACGGTCCTTGGTGCTCTCTAAGCTTGGTTATTTTCTTGCAAACATTTCATTACCCAACTACGTAAAATCATCAGTGCTAAGCACCTTTCCAACCTCCCTTGTCAAAACAACAACACTATACACTGTACTATAAAAGATTTTCTCCACGTGGATATTTCAGATTAGAAAATATTAGCAACCAAGCAAGTTAATGGTCATTTTTGTACATTTGTATGCCCTTCTGTTTCCTGTGCTATGGCTGCTGTTGGACCTTACTAGATTTTCACTCTTCTCCCCCTCCCCCCCCCATATTATTTAATCTGATCATGGAGATAACAAAATCTAAGTGAAAAAGAAAATAACAATAATAAGGAAAACCTAATCTGAATGCCTTTCTCTCTACCTTTTCAGAATACAATACAATATAATTCTTTATTGGCCATGTGTGATTGGATGCACAAGGAATTTGTCTTGGTGAAAATGCTCTCAGTGGACATAAAAGAAAAGATACACTTGTCTGGCAAGTATGATTTCTGCTCACCAAAAAAGGCCCACCTGTACCACACAGCCTGGTTTGCTATGGGTAGAGTTGCAAATTGAGAACATCTGGAGAAGAAATACTGTACCTTATAAGATAGACTAATCCTTATATTTCTCTCTTCACCTTTTCTCCTTTCCACTGTTGAAAGAAATATCCTACTGGGTTCAGTTCCAAGTGGGGAAGAAAGACACTGGAAACATGGTGACTGCTTAGAAAGATGGTTAATGGTGGATGGGTCACATACCTTGGGTGAAGAAAGAAGGGAGGAGATGCTGAGAGTCCCTGGGTTTTATGCTTTCTATTGTTATTTGAATTGGAGCTTGTATTCTGATTGGTTGTCAGACTCCCATGGGGCCATGCAGCGGCAACTCTGTAGGCTGTCCTAAGTCCCAGGCTTGGTTGAGCCTTGCTGGATGATGATGCAATCAAAGGGCTATTATAGCTCTATCTGGAGTAGATCTTTGTTATGTAAAATAGACTGGCTTAATGGACCATTAGCAAAGGTGGGGGTGAGCTTCTCCCTCTGAGGTGAGTTTTTGCTTCTGAGTTTCTACTCTTCTTAGGGGAAATATTCTGCCTTTTTAATACTTCTTTGGATATTTCATTTTTCTAGGATCGGGGTGGGTGCTAACTTCCTACACCACCATGTATCCTTACAATGCAAAAAAAGTTGGAGCATGTATCTCAGTGCATTCTTGTTAACATCGGTTGAACATGCTTCAAATTTAAATGTGACTTTTACACATTAATCACTTCTGGAATTTGTGATTGTGAAGGAAAAAAAAAATGAAACTTTGGTCTTCGTTTTGTTGACTAGAAAGATTTGGTGTTATCGGAATGGCTAGTTATATACCCACCTGTAAAAGCAGAAAATTGAGGTTGGGGTGTGTTTATCTTGTACTGTGCTAGGAAGAGTTGGAAGTCAATGACCCCTTTTCTTTCTTTTTTCTTCTTCTTCTCTTCCCTCTTGTATTTCACACCCTTTTTTCCCATTCCTTTTCTTTCCCTTAATTTCCTATTTTCTTTTCTTTCTTTGTGTATTTTATACAATATTTTTTTTAAATGATAAAGTCAAATTTAAACGTGATTGGTTAGCTCCTCTAGCCATTGATCTCCAAAGTAATTTGCTAGCTCTATCCTTCCACACATTTCTGTTAAAAATAAAAAAAAACCTTCTGCAGAATTTCTGAAAGAGGAAAGAATCAGAACTAGGGCCGTTTGAGAAACAACTTCTGATGCAGCACCAGTGTAATATATTCTACGCACAATAATGAGATGTTCTGTAATATTTCTTGAATAGAAATATGGAAACTTCTTAACTGTTCATGATTACAAAATTCTCTCCCCCTCTTTTTTTTTTTATTTAAAAAAACAGCTTTTCTCTGTAATGGATGCAGCTTTGGCTTAGAGCTATTATCTTTCTTGGCTTTAGTGTGATGACATTGTTTTTAAATATTCATTTCCTTATGAATCAGCTGGCAATCCAGAGCCAAGTAAATATTTTGCTTTCCAGACAAACAAATGAACAGATATATTCAAGGAATTGAATCTACTGATTTCAGCTGTTTTAATACTCATTTCTCTCCCAAGGAAATATAGATTGGTGAAGCACTAGGAAAACTTCATCAAAGCAAGCATTCTTTGAAGAAAGTAGCCGTGAAACAGATTTACATTTATAGACTTTTGAAATTATTCAGGAGATACAAGTTTTATTCCTTATACTTTTTTTAAAAAAAAAAACAGATACTGTTTTGATCTCCTTTGGGGGGAAAAGAACAGGATATATGCATGACTATTGACTAACCAAAAAATAATATAGATTATGTATACTTGTAAAATGGTAAAAAAAAGAAATGGTATAGGATCTCCTGTTTCAATGGGGGTTTCGACTGGAACACCTCCAAGGTCTGATATTCTGTTCCAATTTTGCTTTGTTGTACTCTGAATTAACAAACTCTTTAAAATTCAAACGTTTAACATTTTTCTATATTAACAATCCATTATTTGCATAGATAGTAATAAAAGAGGTGGTAAAAACCAAATAAAAGTAAGGAGGTTCTCTTACCTGTTTCATATTTTGGAATAATAGAAGCCTCATTGCTCTAGAACTTACATAAATAACTTCTCCACTTTGGGGAGGAGAGAAAACTAGTGAGTTGCCATTCGTGGAGGAAGTAAGATTTTCAGATTTTCATAAAATCATCCCTAGGATATTTGATTATCCTTCAGCAAATCTAATATATGCTAAACAACATGAGAATCAGAATTGGGCAAACTGAACGAGGTCTGTTTCTTATTTTTCAACCATTTTTTAAAAACATCAATCCATTCCTCAAATTTTTAGAGTAATAAATGAATTTCTATTGAGGCTGAAGTGGTGGTGGTTTCCACAGCAATATGTTGAATCTTTATAGAGTTGAAGGGACTTTGGAGATCTTCTAGTCCAATTCACTGCTCAAGCAGGAAACACTATACCATTTCAAGCAAATGTTGTCCAATCTCCTCTTAAAAACCTTCAGCACCCACAACATCTGAAGGCAATCTATTCCACTGTGGGGAAATTTCTCCTTAGTTCTAGGTTCTCTCCTTGATTAGTTTCCACCCATTGTTTCTTCTCTTACCACCAGATGCTTTGAAGAATTTGATTGAATGGAAGGGCATTAGCACAGAAGAACAACATTACCTAGATTAATAATCAGATCAATAATCAAGTAAACAATACTCCAGTCAGGGGACTTCTTTATTTGTTAATCAAATCATGGAAAGTGACTATAGTTGATGTACAGAGTAACAGACTGAAATGTATTTCAAGATGGAAGGGAGATGGAACAAGAGATAGAAGGGATGTTGGAGATATTTCTAGTTTAACTATACGATGCCAGGCAACTGGAGGTCCAATCTTTTAAAATCATCCAGTGATGGAGTACTCATAACTTCTGAGGACAAGTTGTTCCATTGGTTAGGGTGGAAATTTCTCCTGAGTTCTAGGTTGGTACTCTCCTTGGTTAGTTTCCACCCTTTGTTTCTTGTCTTGTCTTCTGGTGCTTTGGAAAATAGATTGACCCTTTTATCTTAGTAGGAGCCCCTCAAATAGCAGAAGGTTGCTATCATGTCACCCCTAGTCCTTCTTTTCATTGAGCTAGATGTACTCAATTCCTGCAACTGTGCTTCATATGTTTTAGCCTCCAGCCTCCTAATCATCTTTGTTGCTCTTTTCTGCATTCTTTTCAGAGTCTCATTTTTTTTCTTTTAATATTATGTTGACCATACTGTAAAATTATACATTATGCCTTATCTGTTTCTCACAGTTCCTTGAAAACATGCTAGGAATAAGCCATTGTAAAGAAAACCATTGTTGAGGCCAACGGGCAGAACAAAATAAAAATTAAAATTAAAGTTTAGGAAACACAAGCAATCCTGTTGTTAAGCTGACTGTGAGCTTTGTTACTTATCAAACAGAAAGGGGATTTTGTAAAGGGGGAGAAATGGAATCTGATACTCTTAACTGCTCACAACTCGGGTGGAATATTATGGAAACCTTTTATGCCCAAATGTAACAGCTTCCTTCAAAATAAATAAATAAATAAAAGTTAGCAAGGCTTCCTTCGACAGGCTTGTCATCTTATGTGATCAGTAGCTTTGTGGTGTTTTGTGATGGATTTAAAGGATTCTGTTCTTTTAATTGCATTTACATTTGCTAGATTAAAAATGCTGAAAGCTGCCAAATTCTGACAGGCATTGGTGGTTGGATGAGACAGGAGTCTTAAAGAAAAATCAAACATTAAATAAAAAAATTATGACACCACTCTCAAGTAAAAGAAGATTTATGTTAGTGTGCAGTCATCTGGAACACGATAGCTGCCTCACACATTACAATGCAAAAGGTAGGGAATGAAAACACGGCTCAGGTGTCTATTTTTACCCTATATTTTCCTGAATAAGCTTGTTCTTTAGGAGCCAAGAACAACACTGTCTTGATTACAATATTATAATTAACAAGGTATTTGGGTTTTCTTTCGGCAACAAATTTACTGAGTTTTCCCAGCCTGCCTTTCTCTTGAAGCTATCTTTCCTAAGTAATAATCTCTTCTGACTTGTAAACCAAGTTAAAAAAAAAAAAAAAACAGAACAGAAAGTAACACAATCTTTTTTTCCTGAGAGCGTTTTTGCTTCCTCAAATGAGCTAGCTCGCGCCTTCCCCTCAAGACCTGACTTTTTGCACAGATGTTGAGTTTTCCCCCTTCCTGGTAAGGAGCTTAAAAATAGAATAAAGATGATGTTTGTGTGTGTGTTGCCATGTGGGGACTGCTGGGCAGCTGGTCTGTGGATTGAGTGCCACTAAAGTCATATTAGAACAGAGAAATGAGATGTGTTTGATTTGAGACCTGTCCCCTACGCATGATGTCATCTTTTCGTGGATTTTGAACAGAAATTCATAAACAGGAGGAAAATTCAATTCGCACTTAAGAAATCTTATAAGAGAGAAGCTTGGGTAGAAGCAGGCTGGATGGCAGGATCTCCTAACCAGGTTACATTTTGTAATACGTGGAATTGAATCTTTTATGGGCAAAGCAAGCTTGCCCAGATGCTGTGCAGCCCAGAGTCACTTTAACAATGGGATGAGTGACATATAAATTTAATAAATGAGTAAAAAAAATCTCGAAGCAAGTGGCAAGTAGGGTTCTGAGGACCATGCAAAGGCTGAAGATCAGATTCCTTTTTCTGAAAGATGTTCTTAAGCTCGGGATGGCCTGCTGGGTGCTCCAAAAATTAGGCACAGCTAAAATGAAAAAA
Organism: Pseudonaja textilis; assembly: GCF_049901715.1. Lineage (NCBI taxonomy): Eukaryota > Metazoa > Chordata > Lepidosauria > Squamata > Elapidae > Pseudonaja > Pseudonaja textilis. The sequence continues at coordinate 47,394,445 of NC_141997.1, forward strand.
TGGATACTGTCAAAGATGATAATACAATTTATCACTTGTTGCTTGTGTTTATACTTATGCACTGGAGACAAATGCCTTGTGTGTTTAATCACCACTCGGCCAATAAAGAATTCTCTTCTCTTCTCTTCTCTTCTCTTCTCTTCTCTTCTCTTCTCTTCTCTTCTCTTCTCTTCTCTTCTCTTCTCTTCTCTCCTCTCCTCTCCTCTCCTCTCCTCTCCCCTCTCTCCTTCCCTTCCCTTCCCTCCTCTCCTCTCCCCTCCCCTCCCCTTCCCTCCCCCAGAATCATTAGGACAGTATTCTTCTGCTAAACCTTTGAATTTCTTCCTTCTGAACAAAGTTCAATCAACTGGCAATAACAGGATAACAGAGTTGGAATTGATCTTGGAAGTCTTCTAGTCCAACCCACTGATCAAGAATCAACCCCCTATCCCATTTAGCAATAGCAATAGCACTTAGACTTATATATCACTTTACAGTGCTTTACAGCCCTCTCTAAGCAGTTTACAGAGTCAGCATATTGCCCCTAAACAATCTAGGTCCTCTTTTTACCCACCTCGGAAGGATGGAAGGCTGAGTCAACCTTGGGCCTGGTGAGATTTGATCTGCCAAATTGCAGGCAGCTGGCTGAAGCAGGAGAAGCCTGCAGTACTGTACTCTAACCATTGCCCCACCAAGGCTCTCAGACAAATGATTTCAGATGAATGATTGCCCAGTCTCTTCTTAAAAGCCTTCAGTGATGAAGCACCACAACTTCTGAAGGTAAATATGATATATGATCTTATACTGCCTTTTCTATTCAAAGAAAAGGTCTACTTTCTTCTTTTTATCAGTCTTTCTTATAAGTCTGGAAGATAATATTGTTTTCCAGACAAGAAATCAATGAAGATCTCCATAAACATAATACAATTTTGTCCTATTGCCCTTTAATCAAAAATCAACCAGTACATCTGTAAACCTAAGAAAGAAATACGTTACATAGACTCTTATCTAATCTTTAATTAGGGTTTTTTTAAAAAAATATTTATCAGGTTATTTTTTAGTTATCTTAATGCTACCCGCTATCATATTATTCTTTAATTTTATCCTGAGAAATCAACTGTACAGAATTTTATTATTCTGAGTAAGTTTTCTTTATTTTTTTAAATTTATTTATTTTAGTTTTCTAACTTTGTTATTAAACCATGTACAGGGTTGGTCACTGACCATAATAAAAGCTGATGTTTTTGCTTATTGCCTAGGGAACCATGATTGTATAATTTAATTGATAGCAGAGTGGTCAATTAAAAGTTTCGTCCTACCTACTGGTTGCATGAATTGTTTGGCATAAGTTCATTAGCAAGGACCACATTTGAACTTGGAGGAGGTACACATCAAACATAGGTACAGATATAGATGGAACAGGACAGAAACTTAAATGAAACTAAGCTAATTAAAGATGATATAATTTAAGATTATAAGCTCTTTGTGAATCAGGCAAAATCTGATTTGAATTGTTGCTATCATTGAAAACTACATATCAGAACTATTAAGTATTTTTGCCTAGGTACATAAGCATCCAGGGTTTTCAGAGGCATCCCATTCAATTTTAATGATTTTCAGTTTGTGCTGTCTTGAAGTTGTTGTTTTGCTTCTCATCCAAGAGGTTTCTTCTCCTTGACGTGGAAATCAAAAAGTCATGCTTGTTGCCGTTTTTATGCTTTATATTTTGGTTACTGTTGCTTTTTCAAATTTTGTGTTGATACTTAAAACTTTGTAGGCCAAAGATCACTTTTGAGATGGGCAGCCATATACATAATGATCATCATCCACAACTGATGAAGCTTTCTTGGATGAGAAGCTAAACTTCTTCTTTCTCAAAAACAATCCAGCTACCTTTTGAAAACACATGGTTTTCTGTTCCAAAGCTGTGCACCAGTGCACTATTGAAGATTAGGATTAGAATAAGACAAGGGTCTTCAAACTTGGCAAGTTTAAGACTTGTGGACTTCAACTCCCAGCATTCCTGAGCTAACATGACTGAAGGAGGAATTCTGGAGTCCATAAGACTTAAAGCTGTCAAGTTTGAAGACACTTGGAATAAGAGTTTGTGATGAGCCATAGTGGCTCAGTGGTTAGAATGCAGTACTGCAGGACTAATCACTTCTTACCCCAGGAATTCTTACCCCAGGAATTTGATTCTGAGTGGCTCAAGGTTGACGCAGCCTTCCATCCTTCTGAGGTTGGTAAAATTTGGACCCAGATTGTTGGGGGCACTTTGTAAACTGCTTAGAGAGGGCTGTACCACACTGTGAAGAAGTGTATAAGTCTTATTGCTATTGTGTGCTTTGAAAATATTTGAGAATTAAATATTTGGGCACTTGTGTGAATTTTGTACTTCTTTGTTGCTCATAAAAGTAACCAGTTCTTTTCCAAGCATTTATGCCAACATGAAAAAATGACACAGCTGCTTTAAGAAATGGATATGGATTCATAAAATTAAAGCAAATTATATGCAAACCTACATCTTATTCATGATGGACCAGGGTGCTTCTTCAGATCCAAGCAGAAATTAATTTGAAATCTTGTCTCCCCTGATTGCCTCCAATGAGTCTGTACGCTGAGAACTAATCATTAGCAAACTAGAGAGAGGAGGGAATTTTAATGAGAACATTAAATATCTCTTCATCCACTGTGTTCTTTATGAAGCCCTTCTGATCCTATGCTACAATTAATGTTTAACTGGTGTAACTGCCAATGCTGCCATTAGGCCTACATCTAGCTACAGTCTAAAGGAGATTTTGATTGATTACAGGCCATCAAGGCATTATTTACTCTTTGCAACTACAAGACAGATTTTCTCTGTGACTATCTGTCTTTAACCTGATGTTTCAGATCTTCCAACATATTGCTGTAACTGAGTCTGTTCCCTTTCCTGCGGATTGACCTCTTCTCTTCTATCTTTGGCAGCATTAACTTCTCCAGGGAGCCAAGTCTGAAGTAGGTTAATTTGAGTCTTAACATTTGTGCTTTCAGTGAGAAGCTTGGGTTGATGATCCATTGGCTTGTTTTCTGGGCTATCCATGATAATCTCAGGAGTCTTCTCAATCACCAAAGTTCAAAAATATCTACACTCTTCCTATCCTGCTTCTTCAATGCCTAACTTTTGTTTTCATGTCAAAGGGAATACCATGACTTGTATAGTTCAAATCTTTGTAGGTATAGACCAATTGTGGCCAGTGCAGAAGTTAGTCTATCAGTGCCCAAGAAGAGCCTATTGTACAGCCCACCATGTTCTGGAGAGCTCAGACTATTCATCAAAAGCACCGATAATGTATTTAGTTCAACTTACCTATACTTTATCGTGTTTCCCCAAAAACAAGACCCTGTCTTATATATATATATATATATATATATATATATATATATATATATATATATATATATATATATATATATATATATATAAACACATACACATATACATATACATATACATATACATATACATATACGTATATAAAAGACAGGTTCTTGTTTTCGGGGAAACATGATAAAGTATAGGTAAGTTGAACTAAATACATTATCAGTGCTTTTGATATATATATCTCCAACAAAAAAGACACCAGGTCTTATTTTGGAGGGATGTCATCCACTGACTAACATCATTTGTGCACATTGCCCCGGCCTCCTTTTTACTATCAGAAACCTTCAGGAACTTCTTCTTCTGCAATCAGCAAGGCTTTTTTGAAGGCCCCTGCAATTGATAATAGAGCTCCAGATCGATCTGAAGCTTTGTTACCAGCTACAGGGGCCTTCAGGAAAGCCTTGCCAGACTTGCTGGCTGCAGATGAAATGGGTCGGCAAGGCAGGTGTCGGGGTGTGCGAGGCCTGGCTACAACTGCCCAAATGTAAGTAGTAGGGTAACTCCACCCCACATCCCTACCCTAGCTTAATTTTTACCCGTGTACTCTGGAGTGGGTGGGATCTTAATTAGGGCTTATTTTGGAGGTAGAGCTTATATTGGGCACATGTAAAAATCAAGCTAGGACTTACTTTCAGGGTAGGTCAATTTGGGGGAAATGATACTTGTGTATCTCCAACTCACCTTGTAGCAGATTCTTAGCTATAAGAAATAGCATTCTATGCTTCCTTATTGCTGGAAAGATCTTCTGTATATCTTTTGAGACAAGGAGCTAGATCAAGTCACCTCCATCATTCCTTACCTGAGAAGTATAACTCATTGAGATATTGGATATTTATTTTAATAATTATACCCAATAATAAGGCTGGAACAATTACATTCTTGCAATAGTTTCCTGATCCCAGTTTCCGCTACGTCAGTGGATTTCTTCATATTCCTAGGTCAGGCGTTGTCTCTACATTATGAAGAGTTCTGTCTGAAAAGCATCCTTTCTCAGCTAGACTTTTAAAAAAAGAAAGGCAGACGGTAATTTAATAAAATAACGATGTGCAAGAAAATGCATCACAATTCCTGCATGTAATTGGCTTTTCTCTGAATTCAGCAGTGGATTTCTTTGGCACATTGTAAGTGCAAGGTAAGAGAGATATATTGAAAAATACCTGCAAAGGAGACAGACTGGAAGTGGTTTGTGAGTTATCATTACCAAATAACAAGAAAACACCATCCGTCATTTACATTTCTCAAATAATATCTGAATGATCCTTAAAAAATCCAAGCAGGCTACAGATTAGCTGACCTTTGACTCAGCCAATGTGTTAGTGTATGCATATATTCTTTAAATAACATACCTCACTAATATATATATGTATGTATGTATGGCATTCGGCTTTGTTCGGGTATTTTCCCACGTCATTGTAGTTGTGCTTTTAAAGTTGTAGCAACGTTTCGGCAGAATATAAATAAATACATACATACATACATACATACATACATACATACGTATGTATGTATGTATATATATATATATATATATATATGAACAGCATGTCATATAATACATCATCATGTTCTTGTCCACAGTTACATCTGGCTAATGTATAAGATGAATGTGCCACATCACACACCGAAGTTTTATAGTAATAGCTTTCGGCTGCCATTTTCAGAGTAAATATAGCAGAAGTAAGCATTTAATCTGTATCAGAATTGACCGTTCTGTATTCACCATATTGTTGCATTGCAGTTTGGAATAGATCTTCAACAGTCCTTTGGAGACCAGGGATTCATTTTCTTGGCTCTGCTTCACTAACGTATCTCCGTAGCCTGGTAGTCAGTACTATGAGTCTTGTTTAGGATATCTAAGGGAATCCCATATCTTTCCTGAAGGCCTTTAGGATGACAAGGGGAATACCAATACTTCCCTGAAGGCCTCTGTAGCCAAATGTTATCCCTAATATTCACACCCTTCAGTACTTCTACCATTTGACTAATCTCTCTCAGAGTTACCTTGTTCTTAGCCTCTAACCTCATTTCTCATATCTTTCTTAGGAAAAGGAGTTATAAAGACCATACATTCTGAACAGATTACCATCTCCCTTTCCTTCTCTCCCTTCCCCCCCCCTCTCTTTCTAACTCTCTTTGTCTCTCTAACTCTCTCTGTCTCTCTCATATTCTCTCTCTCATTCTCTCTCTCTGCCTCTCTGTCTCTCTAACTCTCTGTCTCTCCAATTCTCTCCATCTCTCTCTCCATCTCTTTCTCTAACTCTCTCTCTCTCTCTCCCTCTCTCTCTAACTCTCTCTGTCTCTGTCTCTGTCTCTCTCTGCCTCTCTCTCTCTCTCTCTCTAACTCTCTCTGTCTCTCTCATATTCTCTCTCTCATTCTCTCTCTCTGCCTCTCTGTCTCTCTAACTCTCTCTGTCTCTCTAATTCTCTCCATCTCTCTCTCCATCTCTTTCTCTAACTCTCTCTCTCTCTCTGTATCAGCTCAGGTGACTGATTAACATCTGTTTGTCATTCCCCAGGAATAACGTTCTTCACAAGTACATAGAGGAACAGCTATAGATGTGGAGAGTGACATCTGGGAACTCTAAATGGGCTTTTCTTGGAAATTAATAAAAGTTTTGAAAGGCAGGATCAATCTGCACAAGGAGCAATTCCTTCCTTCTTGTGAACTTTGGAAGGCAAAGAGATCCTGAAGACAAAGAGCCTTGGTTTTGTTCTTGGAAGGATCTGTAATATTTATAGCATGTTCAATTTTGAAAACAGCTATTACCTTAGATTAATGAAAATGGGTTTATGAGGAGCAAACACCAAGAATTAAAAAAAGGCCCTTTTGATTACTTTCATCCCAGGCTGCCATCAAACTGGCCTTGGAAACTACACTTATTTCATTATTTAGTGTAGTTTATTGCTCTTGAATTAGTTGCCCCCCTCACTGCGATGACACTTCAAAATGAATGCTTGCCTCCACTGATTTCCATAAGCGTGTTCAGAATTCATCCGAGAGCCATCTTTTCCCATTCTTTTCCTCCTCCTTTCCTCTTTGAGTGACAAGCGTAATAATAATGAGCTCAGGAGAAGACATAATCTTTAAAATTAGACAAGGAGTGGATAAAAGGGAACGGGGTAGTATTAGCGAGCGAAGAAATTGCATTTCCATCAAGGCAAAAAAAATTAGAGACTTTCACAAATTGCTCGGACAAACCTACCGTAGAAGGGTGGGTGGGGCGGAAGGGAGAAATCACATAGGCTTTTCAGATTAGAAGCAGAAAATGAGACGGTCCTTATGCGTCGGCTTGGGGGGGAAATTATGTGCCAAGAGTTTGTGATATTTAAATGGGGAAGGGGCACAGCACGCCTCGCTGTCTCTGTTATCCCCGGACAGGTATGCGGATTCTTGGGCTGACAGACGTGGGAGATAATGGGAGGGGTGAAATCTCAAAACAGTAAAGAGAAGGTCAGGTCTAAGATGCTCCTGAAGTTTTGTATCTAATGCTGACAGGTGCCTCCATTTTTTCCCCTCTCTCTTTCTCTCTCTCTTTTTTAAACAAAGCTGGCTGAGGCTGTCACTGTAATAACTCCTTCTGAATGGAGATGTACTCTGCAAAAGATTACACACATATTAGGTTATTCCTAGGAAGCTTAAAAAAAAAAGCACACCAGACTCCTTCAAATAAAGTAATGGCTAATAGCTACTTCATTGGGGGACAAAAAAAAAGTATGTTAATGGTTACCTAATTTCAAGGAAAGAAGTAGGGAAGGAAGCTGTCTCTCTCTATTCCAAAGATTCTAGCATCTAGCTCCACCGATAATAGTACATGCTAATGATTTTAGTTTTTGAATTGAAAATGTTCTTTTGCTGATGGCAGCAGATAATGTAATTTTAACACACAAAAACTAGCAGAGGTAATTTAATATCTGGCAAATTGGTAACCCATGTACCTGATCCTTATTGTTAAAAAAAGATCTGATTATTCTTCCTATTTTTTGAGAACAGAGACATTTTTTTCATCTTACAAAGGATGTTTCTCTGATCCTTCATTGTTTTCCTTTTTATTTCTTGCTTGTTTTGATTTTTGTTTGATGTTGTTGTTGCTTTAAATGTGACAAAATCTTAACATTACCATTCTACACAGTTTTATTTTCTACATTGTTCTTCAGATGCTGGAAATTAATTTGAGAGCATGAAAATAAGATTGCATGTAAATACACAAATCCATAATGTACACATAGAAATAAAAATGTCAGTACACTGAAGGGAAAGAAAAAAGAGGGTTTCTTTGTGATTTATAATGGAAGATTATGTTTAATTTCATAACATAAAGTAGGCCTCCTTATGTTATGAAATCAAAAATAAATCAGAGTATTACAGCACTTAAAGTTATTGTTTGATGGATTGGGTATTTGTGATGGGAGCACCACCAAAAGATCAGGTATTAATTTTATATTTTTATTTGTTTGTTTGTCAAATGTACAAAATAACAAGTATAAGTATGACCATAAATAAGAACAAAGGGAGTAAATACAGATAAATGGGGACAGTAAGACAGGGACAGCGGAAACGCTGGTGCGCTTATGCATGCCCCCTTTAAGGACCTCCTAGGATTGGGGTGAGGTCCATGGTAGACAGTTTGAGGTTGAAGCTGTGAGGGGTTGAGGCTGTAACCAAGGAGTTGGGTAGGGCATTCCAGGCCTTGACCACTCTGTTACTGAAGTTGTATTTTCTGCAATCGAGTTTGGAGCTGTTTACCTTGAGTTTGTTTCAGTTGTTTGCCCATGTATTGTTGTGATTGAGGTTGAAGAAGTCATTGAAAGGTAAGACGTTGTAACAGACAATTTTGTGTACTATCCTTAGATTGGACTGCAGGTGGTGCAGTTCTAGATTGTCCAGGGCCACAATTTTGAGCCTGGAGGCATAGGGAATTCTACTGCAAGTGGAAGAGTGGAGTACTTTTCTCAAGAAATACCTCTGAACCTGTTCAATCATATTAATGTCCAATATACAGTGTGGGTACCAGGTAGATGAGCTGTATTCAAGAATTGGTCTGGCAAAGGTTTTGCATGGCCTAGTTAACAATTCAATGTTACCAGATAACATGCTTCGCAAAAGAGTTAGGGTTTAATGGTGTAAACAGATTGTCATGGAAAAGAGTTTACACTATCCTGATGCTGACATAATCAATCAAACATATAATCAAACAAACAAATAATAAATAAATGTAAGGCAAGGGTGATTACAGCATAACAGAATTGGAAGGGAGCTTGGGGGTCTTCTTATAGTTAAACCTTGTATTTCAGACAAATGGTTGTCCAATCTCTTCTTAAAAACCTCCATTGATGGACCACCCAAAACATTTGAAGGCAAGTTGTTCCACTTATTAATTGTTCTAACTGTCAGAAAATTTCTCCTTAGTTCTTGATTGGTTCTCTCCTTCCATTGCTTCACATTCTCCCTTTTGGTGCTTTGGAGAATAGGCTGACCTCTTCTTCTTTGTGGAAGCCTCTTAGCTGTTGGAACACTGCTATCATGTCACCCTCCAGATCTACAATTAACTAGGACCATTCCATCTGAGCTATTCACCTGTTTACACCCACATAAAGGATGACGGAAGTGCTCTGAATTAAGGGATTGCATTTACTGTCTCTCGTGAAGAAAAGCTATGTATGAGTACATTACGAGTTGCAACAACTTGATGGCTCTTAATCAAACAAACAAATAATTTAATCTGAGCTTGTAACTGCTTAGGATGTGATTACTTTGCATCATCAAACTGATTATTATCGGCTTCTTGTACAGGGTTTTTGCTCCTTTTCTGAAAGTTTGGAAAACAACTTTGTTGATAATTATTAGTTTCGTTATGATGGGCATTTGGAAAAAAAAATGCTAGTAATTATTTGATTTTGGTGGAATTTTGCAACTAAAAATTTCATTCCTGTCTTGAAGCATTCTAGGATGATTGAATGACAGAATAACAGAGTTGGAAGAGACCTTGGCGGTCTTTTACTCCAAGCCCTGGTCAGGCAGGAAACCTTATACCATTTCAGAGAAATCATTGTCCAATCTCTTCTGAAACACTTCCAGTGTAGGAGCATTCACAACTTCCGGAGGCAACTTGTTTCACTGATTAATTGTTCTAATTGTCAGTTATTGTTCTAACTGAGTGATTGGCAACTCAAAGTGATGGCATCCTGTTCTTCTTCAGATATATTCAACCTATTATGGAGACAGCGGGAGGTATTCCTTCACTATACAGCCAAAGAATCTCTTGAAATCTCTTGCTTAACCTGTTTTTCCATTTGGTTATGCCACTAGATATACAGATATTGTGGGCAGGGGTGGGCTGCTACAGGTTCATTTCAGTTCAGGCAAACCCTTACTAACTGGTAACTAATTTAATGACCAATTCAGCAAACTGGTGAACCACCCACCCAGCCCCACTCCTCACACCCCTCCCAGGAGTCTCCATTGGGCTCATCTTGGATGCCAGGCAGTGGTGGTATTCTACCGGTTTGCCCCGGTTCTACCGAGCTGGTAGCAGTAATGAGCAATGGAGACTGGACCAGTTCTCTCTGCAATTCTGCTACCCACCCAGGCTCCCATACTCACTTTTATCTTCTGAATTTGAAGCACAGTTGCTTTGTGTGGCACAGAGGAATGCCACGCGGCAGCTGCTGAAGCAATTGGGATCATGCAGGCTTACAGGAGGTGAGTTAGAATGCCTCCGCGCTTGCACAAGGTGTGCGTTTGGTGCACACATGCAAAGTGTGTGCATGTGCGCAAAGCATGCCCATCAAAGCATGCCCACCGAACTGGTGGTAAAAATATTTGAAGGCCTTTGGAGAGGGCCTTTGGAGCCCAGGGGAGGTTATTTTCGCCCTCCTGGAGTCTTCAGGAAAGCCTCCGGAGCCCAGAGAGGGTGAATATGGACCTCCTTGGGGAAAGAAAGAAAATCCATCTGTAAAAATCTCACACCTCTTTGGAACGTCACCTGGAATGCTGAGCAATTCCAAGGGTACGTTGCACTTACTCTGGTTTAGCTTTCTTTGGAAAAAGGTCACAGAAAACATTTGACATTGAATAATATCCAGGCTTCTTTAGAAATGTAATAAATATGCAAATTAATCATGCTGTAGGTGGAGGCAAAGAGCACATCATGTTCAGAGGCAAGCTATATCATAGCACCTCCAATTTCCAGAAAAAAGGAAGCACTTCAAAATGCATTTTCTAGGTCTCGGATCATCTCTGCCTTTCTCATTCTCTCACTCTCTCAACAGATTGGTATCCAAAGTCTGTCCCTTTTTTGATTTATTTTGAAATGAAGGGGGGAAAAATAGCTTTCTGGGCCTTGCTTCTAGTAACTTTGGATCATTATTTGCAATTTCCCTAAGAGAAGATGCACTGACATTTTGGCACTAACTAGCAAGAAGATTTCAGTGGCCCTGTTGGCGCCATTAACCCCCCTCAACTTTACAAAAATGGAGGAAGCTGAACAAGAGCTGAAGATGCAGCAACCAGACATACCGAGCAGTGCAATCCTGAACAAGGAAAGAAATTATATCACCCAGCTTTCGTGTAGATGAAAATCATATTTTTTGTACTTGTGTTCTTCCTTTGAAATAATATTGCATAAATAACACTGCCTGGTGTAATATTACCTATTCTTCTTTTCTGCTTAGTAAACAGTAAAAAAGCCAACACAGTTCTAGGCTGCATTAACAGAGGGATAGAATCAAGATCAAGTGAAGAGTTTAGACCACTTTATAATACCTTGGTAAGGCCACCCTAGGAATATGGCACCCAGTTTTGATCGCCACGATGTAAGAAAGATATTGAGACTCTAGAAAGAGTGCAGAGAAGAGCAACGAAGATGATTAGGGGACTGGAGGCTAAAACATATAAAGAATGGTTGCTGGAGTTTGGTACATCTAGTCTGATGAAAATAAGGACTGGGGTGACATGATAGCAGTGCTACAATATCTCAGAGGCTGTCACAAAAAAGAGGGAGTCAAGCTATTCTCCAAAGCACCTGAAGGCAGGACAAGAAGTGATGGGTGGAAACTAATCAAGGAGAGAAGCAACCTAGAACTAAGAAAAAAATTCCTGACAATTAGAACAATTAATCAGTGAAACAACTTGCCTCCAGAACTTGTAAATGCTCCAACACTGGACCTTTTGAAGAAGAGATTGGACAACCATTTATCTAGATTTCTGCAGACCAGATCTGGTTGGTCTAGTAAGGAAATAATTCTAAAACCTTTATCCTTTGGGGGAACAGAATTTAAAGACATTTGACTTGTACTTTGGCTTGTGAAGAATGCAGTGGACTCTGTACCTGGAATATGGTGGCTCTGATTATTCGAAAATCTCCAATAAATCCACATGAAGTTTCAGGAACATTGCTTCTCTTCAAACCACCCCATCTAGATTCTAACTGGAGAAGGGATTGACTAAATTGGTCTTTCCAAAGTCAACATAGGAATCATATGAGATCTCTCTCTCTCTCACACACACACACACAAACACACATCTATCTATCTATCTATCTATCTATCTATCTATCTATCTATCTATCTATCTATCTATCTATCTCTATCATCTATCCATCCATCCATTATCCATCCATCTAAACAGGATGGATGAAGAGAGAGAATGACCAAACCATAGGAGAGACAGAATTTTTCCCCCACATGGTGTTTTGGATGAAAGATATATACAGTATAAAGCATATATATCTACTATATATAGTAGAATACCTTTACTAAAATGTTTCTTGCTGTCCATGGTGGTGTGTTTTGCAGAATACACTAAGAATATTAATATAGGGTGGGGTGGTAGAATAGAAGGATATTAAAAGCTCCTTTGAGTCCCCTACCTCATATCTGATCCATAATGTCTCCAATAATTGGAGGTTACAACTTGGCTTCGTTCTCTCTGCAAGCAACCATGATTTTTCTCAGGAGCTAAAGAAGACTCAACTTGTTAGTTCTTGATAGGAAGACCAGCAAGAAATTGCAGGGATGTAGGCTAGACTGAGAAGTAAAAAAAAGAAGTTCTTCCCCCTCTCCCCTCCAAGAAAGAAATAGAGTTTTCCCCCCATAAAACTGTGAAGTAAACTGCAAGTGTGCAACAATAAGGTCTGAGTTCATTTTAAGATGATCTTCACTGTTTTGATGAGGACAAAGAGCTAAGAACAAAAGGAAGTATTTCTGCAACACTGATTTAATTTCTAACAAAAAGGAGGAAAAAAAAAAGAAACTCTCTGCTTTTCTTGCTTAGCCTCTTTTCTTTTTCTTTTTGCTCTTTACATTTTATTCCCAAGATGATTTTCAAGTGGAAGCAAGAATCTCTTTCAAGGCAAAATCATTATTATTTGCATAATACAGGTTTGCATTTAATTAAGAATGCACATTTTTATTACCATTCCCTTGAAAAATCAACCAGTTGGATTGAGGAATGGAAATGTCTCGTGAAAGTCCTAGCTATTTGGAGAAGGACACCTTTGTGACACATCACACCTAGAAGGAACGGTGTGGTGTACCTAAATCTCAAATACTAGTGGCCCTCCTATTGTGAAGGTCAGCTTATCATACCTCAAAATTTCAGAGGATTGTCACACAAAAGATTGCCAGTGTCTGTTTTCTCTTTCCCAGAACACAGAACAAAGAAGTTCCAGGAAGACAGGTTCTCAGGGAATGTTAGGAAAAGGATTTTAAGAATAAAACAATTTGAAAGTTGATGTCACGCCTTTGGTGGAGACTGACTCTGAGGGAGAGGAGAAACAGCTGACAGGGAGTGGAAGTGTGTCTCCGGAGGTTGTGGAGGAGGCTGGGGAAGGGCAAAGGCTGGCTGAGAAGTAAGAGGAGGACCCAGGCCCATCCCCTATCCATCCTAGGGCACACAGGGTGGAGAGGATAAGGGACAGACATGGTCTCTTCAGGAGGAGAGGGCCTTGATTCTCTTCATGGGCTGCAGGTATGACAACTGAATAAGAGTTTGGACCTGTGGGACTTCCGGTTTGAGCTTCTTCAGCAACAGACCGAAATCTCATCTCTGCGAGGCTTCGATCCGTGCTCGCCGCTGGAGCGCCCCGAGCCAGCTGGTTTCAGGGCTAAGCCACCCCATAGAGGTGGTGAAGAGGGGGGAGACTGCCAGCAGGGTTGAGGAGAGCCGCATCTCTCCTCCCCAGCTGGCCATTACTCCCTTTCCCGAAGGCAGTTGCAGCGGTGGTCAGAAATGGCCACCACAAAGAAGAACTCGACTGGAAAAGAATGTGCAGGAGGAAGATAAGAAGAGAAAGTTTTGGTTGACCGGGTCAAATAGCAAAAGTAACAAATAAGGCACCCTGGTATTGAAACTGTTAAAAAACAATAACATTGCTCCCTAAGAAGATTTTTAAGCTGCAAAGGAGAGAGAAAAGGGAAAAGATTTGGTTTTCTCCTTTTCCTATACTGACAGCTAAGAGACTTAAGCAAGAAATTGGAAAAAAATCCACTTTGACATCAATAGGCATTTAATGCTGAAAATAAAAAGTCAAAGGGATAATAAAGATTTCTGGATAATTGAAAGCTTTTGAAAACAGGAAAGGAGAGAGGAAGAATAATAGGGCAGGATCTGGAAGGGAGGAGACTTCCTGGAATTAAAAAAGAACTTAGACTTCCAAAAGATACATTCTAACTGAAATATCGCAACAAAAACCCCAGTAAGAGAAAGTCAAAAAAGAAATAAGAAGATATAACTCAGGACTATCTGGATTACTTGATGATTTCTGGATTCTTGGTTATTGTTTTGAATGACTAAAATCAATCGGTTGGTTGTTTAAAACTGTTTAAAATGGCTCCACTTTTAGAAGAACTGAAAATGGAACTTAAAAAGTACAAAGACGATGCACAAGAAGGGAGAGGTTCTTTTGGCTTCGTATTTCAGTTTTTAGAAATGGAGATTTGGAATTATGAGAAACAACAAGAAATGCCTGCAGAACAAGAAGATTGCGACAAAGAAGAAGCCATCTTTAATGAACAAGTAATCTTAGATGGGGGGGGAAAAGAAAAGGGGAGAAAGAGAATAGAAAGTTTAAGATTGGGAAAAACAACTCAAAAAAAAATAGAGTGAAAAATAAGTATAAAATCAGAAAGCAACAGAAGAGAGAAATGCAGAAGAGAGAATTAGAACTAGAGAGACAAGAGGGTAAAAAGGGGAGGAAGAAGATGAGAGGGAAGAAAGAAAGGAAAAGAAGTTCTAAAGGACAGAAGTGAAATATAGAGAAACAGGGCCTATTTAGAGATAATGGGTGAAAACTTTATGGAAAAAGGGATTCTGCAAAGGTACATAAGATAGTATGGTTATATTAGAAGCAGAAATAATTTTAGAAAATATAAAACAATGTATGATTAAAATGTCTGATAAAATAGCTATCGTAATTCAGTGGAATGCTTGCCAATAAATAAATGTAACAAAAGGTATATTTAATGATTTATAAAACATATGTGAAGAGAAATAAGGGAAAAATTAATTCTGGAGATTCTATGTGTTTTTAAGGAAGTATGATAAGTATGATACTTAATTGAAAAGAAGCGCTAAAGATGTTATGGTTTTAATGATTATTAATGATAGAACTGAACTGGAATGGAATGAGGGTTTATAATTACATATATTTATATTTATCTTTTTTTTTTAAGAATATACTGTGTATTATAAGAATGTGCCAAGCAGAATTCGATTGGAAGTTATGTATTATGTATTATATTGAAGGTCATAAACTTAAGGTATATATTGAAGTTTAAATAAGAGTTGAATGGATGTAATTAAATGATATAAAGGTATCATACTCCAATTAGTAACTACAGGAGAAAATTTGTTTAATGAGAAAAGATAATATGAAATTGAAACAGAACAGACAAAAGTATAAATATAATGATTTGAATTGAGATGAGATAATCAAAATAAAATTGAGAAAATTAAAAGAGGGGAAAAACTATATAGAAAATGTAAAATAGTATAAGATATGGAATAGAATACAAAAAGGAGCATGAAATTGAGTTTTGTGTCTGTATAAAGAAGTTCAACCCAGGACCGTGCTATTTTCAAAAAGGATGTTTTACTTGTATTTTGTGTGTGAAAACCCAAATAAAACTTTATTTTTTAAAAAAGAGTTTGGACCTGTGTACTGGCAAATGCTGGAAACAAAGCATGTAAATATCTCTAGTTTATAGTTCCTCTCTGAGTTTGGCATCCTTCCCAGAGTGTGTTATCTGTGGACATCCTCCAGCCCTTATCTTGCCTGGTTTGTGTTGCTTTTTTCCTTCTTCATGTAACTGTATGGGAGTATTTATGTCTTCTATCAAAGATATTTGGAGCTTGGAAGCAAAGTGAAGGAATAAAAGGGGCTTCACCTATTTTCTAACACTGTGTTTATTTTGTATCCCACCCTGGGTCATCACAGTTGAAACAATGATCAAAGCAGCTCGTTAGTTCCCCTCTTTTGGACACACTTAAACAAAGACTGTATGTCCAGCTGTTGTGAAGGCTTTAGCTTTTCATTCCTGCGTTAAACAAGGGATTGTACATAGTTGTCTTGATGGCTCCTTCAAAATCTAAAATCTATATGGCTTGTCCAGGATGCTGGATGAAATTGGAATTGTATCTGTAAGGTTTAGGATACTATTTGAGCTACCCTATCTAGCCTACAGAAACCTGGAGAGGGCTGAAAGACTGCAAAGAAATTATCATGTAAGATGGGCTATCTAAGGATGATCCAAATCTAGTTAACCCATAGGGCATTTTGATAGCATATAATGGTTGCTCTCATAAGAGCAGTATGGTGGCCTAGTGTTAAAAGTACTTGCCTCCCACTTAGAAGGTTGAGAGTTAAATCCTAAGTAGCGGTAGATATTTTTTTCTTCTAGGATGCAAAAAAAAAAAACCATATTGCTGTGAATCCTGTGTGGAGTCAGGAAGGGCACCCGGCCAGTAAATGCTCAGCACCATCCAGTTGCCCAGACTCTACCCTGAATTATGGAATTACTGGTTCATAAAAAGGGAGTTTTTTAGTGGTTGCTTT
Source organism: Pseudonaja textilis (assembly GCF_049901715.1). NCBI lineage: Eukaryota > Metazoa > Chordata > Lepidosauria > Squamata > Elapidae > Pseudonaja > Pseudonaja textilis. Next base: position 47,410,900 of record NC_141997.1, read on the forward strand.
TATAAATAGATCATATTGGTCTTATTGGTGTTCAGGTGAGCATCTTAGATAGGGCTGATTGCTCATAAAGTACCAATTTCTCAGAAGATGACTTATGAGGATTTCTCTCTCTTTCTCCTGTACCGCTTTCCCTAGCCTTACCACTGTGGGTTACTTACTGTCTTTACTTATCTCATTAACATATTTTCTAAGCCTGCAAAGGATGCAATGAAGCTCACTTGCTTTTGTGATTCCTATTTTCCCAGTTCACTAAAATAACCTTTCAAACGTCAAAGCCATGGGAGTTAGGCAGCCTGGTGGCTCCAAAGTTGATGTTGAATTTGTGGTGCAAGATGAACTACCTCTTGTGGAAGTGGGTTAATTTGTGAATTTGTGGTGAAAGATGAACTACCTTTTGTGGAAGTGCGTTAATGCTTAATGGAGGAAGCGGTGCATGTTATTTTCTCTTATGTTCTGCCAATTGCATTTCTGAAAGCCTCTGAGTGACTGTAAGTAGCAGATGTAATATCACGGGAAAGGGAACTGTTCCTATTACCACCTGGCATAAAAAGGTTTTATATTCTTTAACAGTTTCATATGCCTTTTGGTGAGCAGATACCATGGATCAAAGTCCTCTTGTAAAGTGAGAAAAATGAACAAAAGAAAATCAAAATTATTGATTGACATTGGCATTGCATTCAACAACCTGTCCTAAAGTATCAGAATCAGAGATGGTATTCAGCTGGTTCGGACTGATTCTGGTGTACTGGTAGTGGAAATTTTGACCAGTTCTGAGAACTGGCAAATACCGCCTCTGATTGGCCCCGGCCCCGCCATTACTTCTTCTATATTTCCTTGTTTTTTTTAGCTCATTTGATTGCCATGCCTGAGCTGAGCTAAAAAAAACAGTTCAGGCAGATTTCCAGCATTGACAGAGCTCTGGGATTATTTGAGCCCTGGGAGCGCATGTAAAGCTCAGCTGATTTGTGCAATTGCCGTGCCGCAGCTGACCCAAAAAACAGTTCAGGCAGCTTTCCATCATTGACAGAAGTCTGTATTTGAGCCCTGTACCTGTGCGTGCAGTGCACATTAGGCGCGCACGTAGAACCGGTAGGAAAAACATTGGAAACCTGCCACTGATCAGAATCTTAAAACTGAGAGATGCACTGACATTGAAAATTGAATGGAGATCAATGGAGGCTGAAAGTAAGGGAAATTTGACTGTCTGCTTCTTCCTAGACATCTGCAGATCTTTTCACTGGAAATTACAACCATAGCTAACACAACTGAACCATCATATATTTTGCATCTTGAAACCATGGGGGTTTCCTCTTTCCCTTTCTTCATAATTTTTTTTCATGTGTATCTAGATACCTGAAGGTCATTTCTGGAGAGAGAAAAATATATCATATGGGGAGTTCAGTGCAGGACTCTGCACACTGGTTGAATTCTCTTAGCCAGCTGTTATAAAATGTTTAAGTATCTCAGATATTTTTACTAAGAGATGCCTTCAAACAGAGAATGACTATTGAACTCTCTAAACAAAACATCATTTCCATTCTTTGCCCTTGAAAGTATGCCTTAGTTTTGAATTATAAGATTTTGTTTCCTTTGTTTTAGTTTTAATTGTTCCTTAATTTCAAAGAGGGTCCTACGTTACCAATTAAAACCAAGCCAGGGTTATGCAAGAGATTAAAAAATCGATATAGCAAAAGCACTTAGACTTATATACCACTTCACAGTGCTTTTACAGCCCTCTTTAAGTGGTTTACAGAGTCATCATCTTGCCCTCAACAATCTGGGCCCTCATTTTACTGACCTCGGAAGGATGGAAGACTGAGTCAACCTTGAGCCTGGTGAGATTCAATCTGCCAAATTACAGGCAACTGGCAGTGGGCAGAAGTAGCCTGCAGTATTGCATTCTAGCCACTATGCCACCACAGCTCTTATCTTATATAGACCAATGCAGACTACCATAATGTTCTATATGATGCTGCCATTGGTCAGAAAAAGTATAATGATTACATAGTTCTTCTACACATTGTTGCATCACATAGATGGTTATACACATCAAGTTGTTAACCATTGTTCATACTACAATTTGTTTTAGGCACGTGGAAAGTCATGGAAAAGAAGAAAAGAAAAGAGAGTGAAGGTGCAGAAGAAGAAAGCAATATGTAAGAACAAAGAACAGAGAACTCAAGCAATATAGAATTGTTAAAAGGGATAGGAAAATCATGTCTTGAACATTCATGTGTAGATGCTCCAAGCTGTCCTGCTCTGATTGTTTGCTTATAAAAATCCAATGCATGAAGTTTTCCATGTTTTTAGCAATTATAGGAATAAGCCCTGATACATATTTCTAAGCATTGGTCAGGATTTGGGTCTCACTGAATACAAGGCTGTGTTTGATATCTTTGATATATTGTTTTGCAGTACTCAATACTTCTAACTCAGATGATCATAAATATGAAGACAGCGATGCTCTTTTATCCCTCGAGTCTTCTGTTTGCTGAAGGGAATTGGTGTGGGACATATTTATTGATTTTTATCCCCACCAGAATTAGGCAATCAAGCCAAATTATGGTGCAATAATACCCAAATCAAAGTTAATCAGTTCTACTCATAATCCACACCATGCTCCCATATACGTGGCTACTGCTCCAATTTATTAAAACTAGGTCTGAACTTCAGAACAGAACAACAGAGTTGGAAGGTACCTTTTAGGTCATCTAGTCCAACCCCCACTCCCAAGTAGGAGACCCTACACCATGTCTGACAGATGGCAGTCCAGTCTCTCCTTCAAAGCCTCCAGTGATGAAGCTCCCACAACTTCCGAAGGCAACTTCTGTTCCATTGGTTGATTGTTAGAAAATTTCTCCTTATTTCTAGGTTGAATCTCTCCTTGATCAGTTTCCATCCATTATTCCTTGTCTGGCTTTCGGGTGCCTTGGAAAATAGCTTGACCCCCTCCTCTCTGTGGCAGCCCCTCAAATATTAGAAGACTGCTATCATGTCTCCCCAGGTCCTTCTCTCCACTAGACTAGCCATGCTCAGTTCCTGCAACCGTTCTTCATATGCTTCAGCTTCCAGTCCCCTAATCATCCTGGTCGATCTTCTCTGTGCTTTTTCTAGAGTCTCAACATCTTTTTTATAGTGTGGTGACCAAAACTGGATACAGTATTCTAGGTGTGGTCTTACTAAGGCTTTACAGAATGGTATTCGTGCCTCACTTGATCTTAATAGTAACCCTCTGTTAATGCCGTTTAGGATTTGCTCATATTTAGTTGGTTGTCCACCATGTATTTGCAATCAGCTTGGATCAAATCCAGAACCAGGACTGAATTTAATGAAGGCAATTTTCTTTTATTGGTTTGAGAAGAATCTCTAACCTGCTGCACATCTGGGCTGAATCCAAAGACTAGAAAAGTGAAAAACAACCTTGATAAAAGCAGTGTCAACAACTTTTGTCATCAAGAATAAAAGTAACAAAATAGAACTTAAATTAGATTTAGATTATATATGTAGATTAAAATGGGTTCCTTCCTTCCTTCCTTCCTTCCTTCCTTCCTTCCTTCCTTCCTTCCTTCCTTCCTTCCTTCCTTCCTTCCTTCCTTCCTTCCTTCCTTTCTTTCTTTCTTTTCTTCCTTCCTTCCTTCTTTCCTTCCTTCATTCTTTTTCTAATCTCTCTCTCTCTCTCTCTCTCTCTCTCTCTCTCTCTCTTTATTTCTCTCCCTCTCTTTCAACAAAGTAATCAATGCAACATGTAATATATCAGCAAAGATAATAATTTAAAAAGGCAAATATTTATGGAAATAAAGGTGTTTTTCCATCTGCCTTTTAAAACTGGGTCTGTGTGCTTCTCCCCTTTCAAAGTTTCCTGATAAATGTGAGTTTTCAAAAGTTCTTAATTATCTGCAAATTGTCATTTAGAGTTAAATAATTAGAAGAAGCATTTAAATGAGAGGAAGTTGTTAGACCTGCTCTGAGATAAAACACATTGTCAAGCATATTAATTGGTAAAGACAATCCTATTGGATGTTGGATAAAAATATTCTAGTTTACAGTAGGTCACATTTATCCTGTCTTTTTAAAAATGTGAAAATAAATACACTGTTTAAGCAGGTGCTGACAAAGTTTATCTGACCTTTATTTTCCAACCAAGCAAAACGAATGAATATCAAGGGGTTGCAATTAAAACCCAGCACCTATTTGTAAAATAGCTATTTAATTCCAGTAAAATTTAACAGGTTCATACAATTAAAAGGAAAACCAAAAAGACCAGTTAAAGGATAAGTGGGATCTGTGTTTCGAGAGGGCTGCAATTAGTTAATAAATTTGGGGAAAGGTTGAGAGCAGGTAAAAAGCTTTTCAAAAAAGCATTTGTATGCTCCCCACCAAGCCGGCTCCATTCCCATTTGATGTGAGTCCTATTTCAATTCCACGTCAAGCCAGCCCTAACTCTCTCTGGGGAAAAAAACTAACCCTTGTTCACAAATAAATCATGTAAATTTAGCTGGTCCTACTAAGGCTTGTTTTTCCTGAACTAGTTCTATTTTCTTGGTTCTTCTTCTTCTTTTTTGCTTTGAAAAAACAATTTGTATTCCAGATTATTTCTGCAATTCACAAAAGAAAAGTAAAGCACACATAGCTTCTTCCAGAAAATAATTTAATACCTATCTGCTTAAGTGAATGTTTGTTTCTGATGATGTGAATTATAATTAAAATGTATATTATAATAATTATAATACATACATACATACACATAAATACACACACACACACAAACCCATTAAACCTAAACATTATTTTATGAATTAGCAATAGCACTTTGACTTATATACCATTTCACAGTGTTTTACATCCCTCTCTGAATGGTTTACAGAGTCAGCATATTCCCCCCAACAATCTCAGTTCTCATTTACCAACCTTGGTCAGGATTGAACTCCTGGCAATGGGCAGAGTTAGTTTTCAATACTGCATTTGATTCACTGGGCAGACACAGCAGAAATAATCTGGGATGACACAGCAGAAATAATCTGGAATACAGATTATTTTTTTAAAAAAATCAAATCATAAAAAGCTACCAGTTAAGGAAAAACAATTGTAATTGTAGCAGAACCTTGCAAGTCCAAATGCTGTGTTGTCTACGAGACACTTAGAGAGGGTATGAGTTTATTTTCAAATAATACTTTTGTCCCTGCTTTTTTTTTTTTTTTTTTAAAATGATCATTAAGAGTCATGGTGGCTCAGTGGTTAGAATGTGGAATTACAAGCTACTTCTGCCGACTGCTGGTTGCCTGCAATTTGGTAGTTCAAATCTCCCCAGGCTCAAGGTTGACTCAGCCTTCCATCCTTCCGAGGTTGGTAAAATGAAGAGCCAGATTGTTGGTGGCAATATACTGACTCTGTAAAGAGGGCTTAGAGAGGGCTGAAAAACACTGTGAAGTGGCATATAAGCAGGGGTGAGCTTCAAAGATTTTAGCAATGGGTTCCCTGCCTGGTTGCTGGGTGGGCATGGCCATGGTAGGCGTGGCCTAGTCAGCCTCCTGCACCATGGTGGGGAGGCATTGTTGCCCTGCCCAAACTCCGGAGGCTTTTTTCTAGCTTCCAGGAGAGCAAAAATGGCCTCCCCGGGCTCTGGAGGCTATCCGGAAGCTGGAAACAGGCCCATTCCCAATCTTCCTGAACTTTCAGGAGGCACATTTTTTGCCTCCTTGAGCCTCCATATGCACCCTGCATTTACCTTCATCTAAAATGGGCAGTGGGGAGGCTCTTGGAAGGGGAGAGGTGGGGCCAGCCAGGACTGGGATTTGGGGGTTCTCTGATCTTTAGCTATGGTCTCTCCCGAACCCTTGAGAATTCCCAGCAGCCCACCCCTGTATATAAGTCTAAATGCTATTGCTATTATCTCATCTGTTGCTTTTTGTCCTGTCCCTTATCCCTTCTCCCCATAACAGTTAATTTTCTGGTGTAAAGATGGGTTATGATAGCCCACTCCTAACTATGGACCGTATGTCTTCAACAGACAAATCTCTACCGCAATAGTTTCTATCACTTTGAGAAAACACTTACAAGGTACTATCAAAAATCCCACATAAATCAGAAATGAATAGACTAACATTGGCAATTAAGAAGAAAGAGCAATCTGAATATTACATGGTATGGGATCTGTTTCATCAATGGTTAAATAATAAAAATGTAATTTAGAAATAGGGGGGGGGAGAATAAAGAAGATATGTTAAAAGAGATAAGTAAATATCATTATTAATATCAGCCTCCAAGATCTTTTCTACTGCTTTGCATTTTTCGGCTGCCGTGAGTAACGGAGGGAGAGATTGTGTCTGGGAAGAGAGCTGGAGGTGTTACATTTTTGTGTTGTAAAAATGAGGAGTGGAGGGGGGAGTATAAATTCCTGCTCTTAAGTTTCTATTTCCTTGCTTACCTTTCTTTCCTTTGCGCAACTGCGAATCTTTATCAAAGTATGTCAAGGTCAACGGACAGAGGCCTCATCACCACCTGAAGATGCCCACATGATCATATTCAGAACTTTTAATTGGAAGAATCTTTTGAACTTTGGGGGTGGGTGGGAACAATTCCATCCCTTCGTATATGTGATCTGCGCGCCTAATTTCTCAGATTCAGAATTCTACCTGTAGCTTCCACTTCGAATTTCAGTAAAAGATATCTTTCCTCTAATCTATGGAGTCTGAGTATTTCTGTCTTGGATTTTGAATGGAGCACAGACTGACAGTGGGATATTATTATATTAATGCTGTAGAATTAGTATGTGGAGTATTGTTATGCTAAATATGATAGAATTAATACCAATGTAATGAAGAATGCTGTAAATTTTGATTATTGTTATGCAAGAATATTTGGACCCAGACAACGCATTGTTGAACTGAAGATGGAATGATTATATTAAAAATAAAAAATGATAAAAGTATAATCCCACATATATTCACTGACCTAGGACAATAGCCCAGTCCTACCTTATCATCTATGATGGCAAAATCTGCATTCTAGGACTTGGAAAATAAACTAAGGTGACCAAGTTGAATATCACTGATGCTTTGATGAATGTCTCAGTATTGTACCGAAGAGCAATAATCACCAGATAGTCATTCTGAATAGCAAAGCTGTGCGTTTACTTGAATTCTAAAAGATTGTTTTTAAATCCCTGAAAACAGATGGGGCTTAGTTGCCCAGGAGAGTAAACGCTTTCATATCTGATGCATTGTCAAAGTAACTAATAAGAGCACAAAATGTTATTGTGGGTAAATAACTTAGCCCGGGGAGCAACAGATACGGCAATCATGGAAGAAGGATGCAAATACAACTCACAATTCATTTTAGGGGAGGGGGTGAAGAGTCACTCTTGAACTCATGAACTCAGCAGGACTGTAAGGTAACCTGGTGAGTTCAAAACAGAAAGATTTCCTTATTCTTGCCAAGCAAATTACATGGATGTGTACATAAAGTCAGCAGGAGGCAGGCTTAAGTAAAAGGATAATTTACGGTTATGAACTTACCTATCAGTTGTAGCCAGGATAAGTGCAGGACAAGACTCACATTCAAACACGACACACATAGTTGTCCCTCTGGATCACTACACAACTTTCCCTGACCAGATGAGGAGGATTAAACAGTATTTGGCAGGACTTTAAAAGTTCTCCTTTGAGTCCTTCACACGTTCCCAGATCTTCACCTCTGTATATGTTTATTTTATTTTATTTTATTTATTTATTTGGTTTGTCAATTGCTTACAAGATAATAGGTATAAATAAAAACATAGTTATGAATACATGGATACATATAAGAAAAATAAACGAAATAGGACAGGGACGGTAGGCACGATTGGTGCACTTATGCACACCCCCTACAGACTTCTTAGGAAAGGGGTGAAGTCAATAGTAGAAAGTCTAAGGTTAAAGTTTTTGGGGTTTGGGGAAGAAGCCACAGAGTCAGGTAGAGTATTCCAGACATTGATCACTCTGTTGCTGAAGTCGTATTTCCTGCAATCAAATGTGATTAACCTTGAGTTTGTATCTATTGTTTGCTCTTGTATTGCTATGGTTAAAGCTGAAGTATTCATTGACAGGTAGGACATTGCAATGTATGATTTTATATAGTATATTTAGATCGGATTGAAGGCGGTGTAGTTCTAGGTTTTCTAGGTCTAGAATTTCAAGTCTGGTGGCATAAGTTATTCTGCAACGAGTAGAGGAGTGGAGAACTCTTCTTGTGAAATATTTCTGGACTTTTTCAACTGTGTTAATATCAGATACATAATGTGGGTTCCAGACTGATGAGCTGTATTTGAGTATTGGTCTAGCAAATGTTTTGTATGCTCTATTTAATAGTGTAATAGTACCAGAGAAAAAGCTACGTAAGATTAGTTTAACAACTCTTAATGCCTTTTTGGGCTATGTAGTTACAGTGGGCTTTAGCACTTAGATCATTAGAGATGAGTACTCCAAGGTCCTTGACAGAGTTTGAATCATCAACAAGGTCTTGACTATTCAGCCTGTATTTTATTTTCTGATTTTTTTTTGCCTCTTCATCATTTTTACTTCTCTTCATCATGTTCTTGTCATTTGCTAAATAATAATGGCTGAAAAGGGCATAATTCAAGTTTGTTTCAAGGAGACTATGGGGTTTTTAAAAATCTTTCCCCACCTCTTAATTTAGAAGTTTAGTGTAATCCCAAATCAAGGAGTGAGTTTCCATGGCTGTGGATGGATCAGAAATAGCAATAGCAGTCTCACTTAGACTTATATATCACTTCATATTGCTCTACAGAATAGAATAGAATAGAATAGAATAGAATAGAATAGAACAGAACAGAACAGAACAGAACAGAACAGAATAGAATAGAATAGAATAGAATAGAATAGAATACTTTATTGGCCAAGTGTGATTGGACACACAAGAAATTTGTTTTGGTGTAAATACTCTCAGTATACATAAAGAAAAGATACATTCGTTAAGAATCAAGAATCATAACGGACAACACTTAATGATAGTCATAGGGTACAATCAACAACCAAATCGTACTAGGAAACAGTCAATAAAAATTGTAAGGATACAAGCAACAAAGTTACAGTCATACAGTCACAAGTGGAAGGAGATGGGTGATAGGAACGATGAGAAGATTAACAATAATAGTAGTGCACACTTTGTAAATAGTTGAACAGCGTTTAGGGAATTATTTGTTTAGCAGAGTGATGGCTTTCAGGAAAAAAACTGTTCTTGTGTCTAATTGTTCTGTGTGCGGTGCTCTATAGTGTCATTTTGAGGGAAGGAGTTGAAACAGTTTATGTCCGGGATGTGGGGGGTCTGTAACTATTTTCAGAACTCTCTTTTTGACTCGTGCAGTACACAGGTCCTCAATTGAAGGCAGGATGGTAGCAATTGCTATTTTCTGCAGTCCTAATTACTCTCTGAAGTCTGTGTCTGTCCTGTTGGGTTGCAGAACCAAACCAAACAGTTACAGAGGTGCAGATGATAGACTCAATAATTCCTCTGTAGAACTACAGCACTCTCTGAGCTGTTTACAGAGTCAGCACCTTGCCACCAAGACTCTGAGTCTTCATTTTATCAAACTTGGAAGGATGGAAAGCTGATTCAACCTTAGCTGATCAGAATCAAAGTCAGCAGAATTATCTTGCAATACTACATTTTAACCACTGTGCCACCACCGCTCTTGCTGTATCCCAGGCACCAGTCCAATATTTTCACAACACTGCCCAATATTTTTTCCAGAGTGGCTCTTAGCTACATTATGGCAATATCCAAAGAGAAGAATCCACCACCGGAATGTCAGAGGAACGCTTAAAAGCAAGGCCATAATGAAAAGCAAATGTTGATAAGAGCACAGAAGGTGAACATATTATCTGATCACACAATGGCAGAGATTTATGCCATGCAACAATACGACATAATAAGACCATCTGAACAATCAGCTTGGTAAAAGGAAGGAATCCTATTTTCATTTAAATATTTTTTCCCCAAGCATAAGTCACAGTGGACTCCTTTGGGGATTCATTTAAATAGCTGACTTTGTTAAGGTGGTTAATTGGTTGGGTGCCAACTATTAGCCTTTCGAGGGGAACTGTCTGTGACACACTTCCTCCACTATTGTGTCTCAGTTGATATTATAATGATAAATGAGACCTGATTACATAGCATTTTCAGCAGCGCTGATTTACATATTTGCAGAAATCTGTTGGGATTGGGTTTTTATAGCCCCAGTAATTTGTACACTTTTGACATTGCTTTGGGATAACTTGTCTAATTGCAGTTCCCTCCTGATCAGAGCTGAGGCTGTTTCAACAGTGACTTGCCATGGTCATCAAACTGCACAATTGCTAGATGAGTTATCCGTTTTTTGAGCTTGTCATTGAAACTTTCTTCCAGAGTTTCAAGTTGTTAGCAACTCAAGAGAATGAAGCTGGGGGGAGAGACTAGGAAAAAGGAAACTGAGACTGAGATGTGTGGGGAAAGCTTGCAAAGTAATGCTCTTGACTCATGAATAACAATGAGTAGTGAAGAAGCAGCTGATTTCAGAGCCGTGATGGTGCAGTGGTTAAAGTGCAGTACTGCAGGCTATTTCTGCTGATTGCTGGTTGCCTCCAATTTGGCAGTTCAACTCTCATCAGGCTCAAGGTTGAACTCAGCCTTCCATCCTTCTGAGGTGGATAAAATGAGGACCCAGATTGTTGGGAGAATAGGCTGACTCTGTAAACCGCTTAGAGAGGGCTGTAAACCACTGTAAAGCAGTATATAAGTCTAAGTACTATTGCTATTTAATTGAATGGCCAGGTTCCACATTTCATAAATCTTCAGCAGCACCCATTCTTTCCTTCAAGCCAATGCAAAATTGCTTTCCTGCAAAATCCAATGTCAAATCAGGTAAACCCAGTCCTCCCCTTTCCTCTGCATCTTGTAACATCAACAACTGTTGTTTCTCTCCGTTGTAACATGTCTTCATTCCATGTTTGAATATAATTATTTTTGAAATGATAATAATAATTTGTAATACAATGCAAACCTACAATATAAAAAAAAAGATACTGAGATTCTGGAAAGAGTGCAAAAAAGAATAACAAAGGTGATTAGGGGTCTGGAGACTAAAACATATGAAAAATGGTCGCAGGGAATTGGATAAATCTAGTCTAACAAAAATAAGGACTAGAGGAGACATGATAGCCGTGTTTCTATATCTGAGGGGCTGCCACAAAGAACAGCTAACCCATTTTTCAAAGCACCAGAGGGCAAGACAAGAAACAATGGATGGAAACTAAACAAGGAGAGAAGCATCCTAGAACTAACAAGAAATTTCCTAATGGTGAGAACAATCAACCAGTGGAACAGATTGCCTTCAGAAGTTGTGGGTGCTCCATCACTGGAGGCTTTTAAGAAGAGACTATACTATGGACAACCATTTATCTGAAATTGTATAGGAGTTATCTGCTCGAGCAGGGGGGTAGACTAGAAGACCTCCAAGGTCCCTTCCAACTCTGTTATTTTATGTTCTATGGTTTTTTTAAGGTGTTAAATAACATGCAATTCACATTTATCAGAATGATCCTCAGATATTCTACTTTCTTCTCAATCTTCTAAGAATTGTTCTTTTTTTTAAAGTCTCACAAATTCAGCATAAACTAGAACCTTCATACCATTTCTTGGACGATGCACATCAAATCCCAACAATGAATTGGAATTGTATATGACCCAAGACCATTCTGCAGGATGCACAAATTCACGTGGTTGGTGACTCACTTAATCCCACTGATAGTTGGAAGGACATTCTTCTCATCAGCGTGAGTAATATCACACCTTTTTCAGGAGAGCTTCATGTCTCAGTGCTAACAGTCAAGGTACTAATTCCTTTTCTTTCCAGTGCGCAGTCACAGTAATACCATTTTCACAAAAGCAACTTACCTGCAGGGGAACTAAATACTGAAGAAGAAGAAAAACAAATTTCATTCAGACCTAAGAAGGTTGAAATATCCTTTCCCTGATTAACTATAATAGCAGGGTAAGGCTGCAAACCGCATTTTAAGAGAATCAGGATTCACCTGATTAAGTGGTAAAAGGCCATCTACAAATGGAGCTGCAAGCCCCTTCTTCACAAATCATTCTTCAGCGCTCTTATTCATTGTAACCAATCATTTTTATATCTCAGCTGCAGTATTTACTCGCATTAGCAATAATCTGTTTTAGCCTCTCATCATCTTGTTACTTTTCAGTTAGAATCTATTGCTTCAAAATTACTGGCCTTCTCATGCAATTTGGTTTAACTCAGTATCTTATATTACATTCTCACATTTATGAAGACTGTCATTTTCAAAAGTTGTGTCCCTACGCTGAGATCTCGGCAACATGGTATCTGTTTTATTTTGCTTTTTTTGTGTGTGTGTGTGTGTGTGCTCACAATTGATTGTGGTTCCAATTTAAGCTTAGCATGAACCTCAAATGATTCTCATCAACTATTCTGACTGGTCCTATGTAATGTTCTGAATCATTAGCATTAGCATCAATTAAGATGGGCAACATGTATTTTATGGAAATGAGATAGATCCCACAGTTCAATCTTAGGCTTTTTGGTGTAAAGCCCATGAAATAATTTGGGGGCCTAATTTAAGGAGATCTACTTTGATAAAACTTCTTTGTCTTTATCCACCCTACAGCACAAAAATATATTCTGCTTCCTTTATCTGAAAATATTCCAGAGGTCATGTGGATAGCAGATAGCTTTACACAGTAGACTGAACCAGCAGTGGGATTCTACCTGTTCCACTACCTATTTGGTGATCGTATGAGTGTGCATGCACACCTAACACATGTGCACCTAATGTATGCGCAGCTTTCCACATACCAGCTGAGGCCTGCAGTGCCAATCAGCTGAGAGGATAAAGAGAAGGGTGGATGGGAGGGCCAATCCTGCACCTTTCTCTTCTTTCTCCTCTCAGATGATTGTCAGGGGCTTTTTTGTTTACTACTGGTTGGGCTGAACCAGCCTGAATCAGTAGCATACCACCACTGGACTGAACGGGTGGAGAAAGAGACATTAAAGATGGATAAGATTCAGTTGTCCATCTGCACTTAAAAGACACAGGCCACTCTTTTGAAGACAGCAAAGTCTACATTTTGGACAGAGGGGACTGCTGATCAAAAAGGCCATCTACATAAAGATTGAACAGCCCTTTCTTAACAAGGCGGAAGGATATGACTTCATCTATCTCCTGTTTTCAACACAATCCTTTCAGCAGTTCCAAGAAGGATCCACACCTATTTGCACTATTCAGGTGACCCCGAGGGCACAGATATACCCCCGAGTGGCCTCAACAGCCCTCAGAAAGAGTAGCAATGACCAGATGACTGCAAGGAATATAAATCCTTCTATTCTTCACCATTCAATCAGAACTGAATAAGCTTTTTGGATGAGAAGTGAATGGTCTTCAAGAACAAATAAAGAAAGTCTAGTTGCCTTTTAGAAAAAGCACCATTGGAACAATCATGACTTGAATGACTCAGACTCTCTATAGATAAGATACACTAAAGATAGGAAAATAATTTTGATACAGAAGACTTCTTGAGGTTGGTGCTTATTTGAAAGGGGGGCATGATATATGCAGGAAACAAATAATGTCAGAAAAGCCTGAAGTCCATCTACATTTAAGAGCTTGCAGTAAAATCAGTATTCTGATAAGTACATCTAAAAGGTGCTGCTGAATTTCCTTGGGGTTGATCTGGGTGTCTGCATGTCTGAGATCCATATTTTCATTTTAAAATGAAGTTACTTAATTCTCTTGTTTTTCCCTAAAAAATATCCAAAATATATAAAAAAAAGCACAAAATGTGAATAAAAACATTGGCAATACAAACACACAGTAGTTATCCTGGGCAGTTTCTTCAAATTAATTTTCATTTGTCCTCCATATGTTTACAGCTAAGGCCTTCTCCCACTTCATCCAAGAAGACTTGTTAAGTGGCAGTTAAATACATTAGCTGATTGACCTAGAAGGTCTTTATCAGTTTTGTAAGGATGTGAATTTTTCAATTGTCCTTCCATTAATAAATCACTATTAAACAAAGGGATCATGGAGTGATGTAGGATTTCAAGCATCGATAGGCAATCTGAGAATATAAATGTGAATCTCCAGGATAAATTAAAGTTCATCACTTCAGCATTGTCAACTACAGCAAAGAGATGCTTCATTCTTCTTCTTAAACTTCCTTTTTAAAATCACTTTCAGGACTACTGATAGCATGAAAAGGTTAATTGCTACTCAGTTTGAATGCCATGAGGAATGCAAGTTCTTAGAGTAGATCCATATTTTGGCTTTCTTAGATTTACAAGGAAATGTGAAGATTTCTGAAGAGTGGAATATCACCATACAACCTTATCTCCAAAAAATACAGCTCACTCCTTCCTTCCTTCCTTCCTTCCTTCCTTCCTTCCTTCCTTCCTTCCTTCCTTCCTTCCTTCCTTCCTCCCTCCCTCCCTCCCTCCCTTCCTTCCCTTCTCAAATGAGATGGACAAAACAGCTGGGAAGACTCTTGGCAAAAAATACTGCATTTCCTTACTTTCTTCCAGATTATACATGCACAACCATCCCTTACTTTGTGGAAAACTCTGTGCTTGGTTTTACCACCAGATTTTGCTCACACACTTTAAGATTTCTCTTGGTGCTATTAAAATGTGCACTATAAAATGCAGACAAAGGATATTCAGGTCTAACTTTATAAAGGCAGCTACAGGAAGTAGGAATTAGTATTATTATCCTCTGCTCTTTTATTGCCAATATGGCTTCCTTTCAATGTTCACACATGCATCTTCAGCTTTAATATGATTAGGAGGAAGATGGGATGAAGGATTTATTTTATTTTATTTTTTAAAAAACTAACCCAAACAGAATGGCAAGTTGGAGAAAAGAAGAAGAAAAATATTAGCCCATTGAGCTAAAAACTGGAAACAATGAAAGTATGTGTATGTGTATATGAGATAGAAAGTGACAAAGGACAAATTTGTAGGGTAAATTTACTCTGCAAGACAAAAAAATAGAAGGCTAAGAAGAAGAAACACCTGTCATTCTAAACACAATTTCAGACATATTATTTTAGAACTATTTTTGCTACCCTCTCTGTGTTTCCTCTTGCCACCTGTCCTCTAAAAGTACACTTTCCTTTTCATAAAAAAAAATCAAATGTACTCCTTTGATAACTGATATGTAAAATCCCCCCTCCCCTTGGCCAATAGTGGGGGGAAAACAAACCACTGTTAATAATCTGCCAATCTTCTGTGGAAGCCATGGGCCTTTGCCTCTTGCCTGCACGAGAAAAGCAAACGGTGTCCTGCATTAAATTACTTTTAAGAATCCTCTCTTCTGGGAAGCCTTTGACACACACACACACACAAACACACAATCCAGCTTTATTAAAAAAAAAAGAGATAGAAACTCTAAGCTTGGAGCTTTGGTCTAGGGAAGAGATTTCACAGTAGAATGAAGAAAGGTAAACTAATAGTAGCTAGTAATCAGGAAGGTAAATTAAAGGAAATGACACTGATAATTAATTTCAAGGAGGAAGGTTGGATTTAGAATTGCCACCTTCCTGCCTTCCAGTGCTATGTATTGGTATGCATTGCATTATGTTGTTGGCCAGACTGAATTTGTTTTTTTTCTCTCTCTCTCTTCCCTACTATTTTTAAGGGAATGCCTGTAATTTTTACCTATAGGGAAAGAGAGACAAATAGGAAAAGAGAGGGAGGAGAGGGAAGAAAGATGGAGGGAGGGAAGGGAAGGGAGGGGGAAGCAGGATGAGAGGAAAAAAAGGAGGGAGGGAGGAAAGAAAGTAGAAAGGGAAGGATGGATGGGAGAAAGGGAGAAATGAAGGAGAGGGAAAAGATCCTCTTTGTCGGTGCTATCTGTATACCTCATAACATAACTTCATGTTGCATTGCAGAGAATTTAAGGAACACATAATAACTTTGTGTGAACTTGCATCTTTATAGAGTGTGGGGCTAAAATATCCCACTGTTAATCCTTTATTTTGTGTTTTAACCTGGGAGAAAAAGAGAACCAAAGAGAACTTGGGGTTCACATTAGATTCTCGTTAGCAATCTGGAAATATGTGCAACTCAGGTTGCATATTCCTCATAATTAGGAAGGTGATGTTTGCATCACCTTCCGAGATCCATCAGCCAACCTCAAGACAGAAAGGTAGCATTGAATTAAATAATACTCAGAGGAAGCTTAATGCTCCTCGCAGTTTCAGAATTTCTTACTAATGAAATTCTATGCATATTTACTCAAAGATAAGTCCCACTTTATTTGTGCATCGTACTTACTGGTGAATAACAAGTATGGTCTGAATGAGCTACTTAAAATACTGTAAACACATGATAAACTGTAGTAATTTCACCTCTATGTGCTTAATGTGTATCTCCTGCTACAAGTGTATTCAAAGTATCTATGAGTCTCTCTGGGCTATGCCATATTAAACATCTCTTCTTGCTCTGTATAATGCATCATACCCTTTTCACCAAAATATAGAATCAATACACAAGAGGTAAAGGACTTAAAAAGTTAATTCACTGAAAGTTGGCATGAATTGTCTCCATTCCACTTCGTGTTTTGTGATTCACATCAATCAGCATAGCTCAAGCATTGGAGTTGCTCCCACTCTAGTATGCCAGGAACAAAAGAAGCTAGCCAGAAAAGGATGTATTTTTTAGCAGAATAGCCAATTGGCCAAATCTTGTCAAAAGGAAGACCTTCTGAAATATAACTGTTTTGTGTGGCACCTTCAGCCAAAATATGACAGTAAAATTTGAGGATTGGCCAGCAGAACATTGTCTGCCAATCTGTCTGTTAGAACAATAATTGTCGCATTAGTAGCTATTTTGATCTTGAAAAGAAAAAGAACACAGAATACAAAATACAAAATAATAGAGTTGGAAGAGACATTGGGGCAGTGGTGGGATTCAATTTTTTTTACTACCAGTTCTGTGGGTGTGGCTTGGGGGGGCGTGGCAGGGGAAGGATACTGTAAAATCTCCAGTCAGAGGTGGTATTTGCCAGTTCTCCGAACTACTCAAAATTTCCGCTACCAGTTCTCCAGAACTGGTCAGAACCTGCTGAATACCACCTCTGCACTGGAGGTCTTCTAGTCCAACCCCCAGCTAGCCATTTCAGACAAGGGACTGTCTCTTCTTAAAAGCACCCACAACTTTTGAAAGAAAGTCATTCCAGTGATTAATTGTTCCCACTGTCAGGAAATTTCTCCTTAGTTCTAGGAAGAATGGGCGTTGAACTCAGCAGAAAGCATTAATACCTAAAATCTATGCTCTGTTGGTGGATCTTATTTTAGTGATGACAAG
This sequence comes from Pseudonaja textilis, assembly GCF_049901715.1. NCBI lineage: Eukaryota > Metazoa > Chordata > Lepidosauria > Squamata > Elapidae > Pseudonaja > Pseudonaja textilis. Next base: position 47,428,271 of record NC_141997.1, read on the forward strand.
CTTGGAGACAGATGGTGATGAAGAAAATCTCTCACCTTCCCCTCTCCCTCCCCCTATTTTATCTATCTATCTATCTATCTATCTATCTATCTATCTATCTATCTATCTATCTATCTATCTATCTATCTTCTATCTATGTCTATCATCTATCTTTATCACCTAGCTACCTATCATCTTTATCTAGCTATCTAGTTATCTATCTATCTATCCTTAGTTTCTCTCTCTCTCTCCCTCCCCTCACTCTCTCTATCTTTCTGGCTGTCTGGCTAGCTAGCTAGTTCACCTGAGCTGGGGGTGGGGGAAAGAGAGAGAGAGAGAGAGAGGGAGGGAGAGAGGGAGAGAGAGAGAATAAATATTGATTGTCCCCATCATTTCATTGATTCTCATGCTATAAAAGTCAATCCCCTGTGGCCCTTTTTTTGTTCTGTACATCCAAGGTATGGCACCAACCACTGTTTAGCACTGCTTCCATGTTGCATTTCAGAAGAGATCGAAGTAGACCACACATTTTAAGTGCTCATTGGAAAGCCATAGCACCCCATTCTGTGAACATCTAGTCACTTTTGATACCTGTCCTTTGTGGTGGCTTCACAAATGGACCTCTGCTTTCATACAGAATATTGACACCCTTCTGATGAAAACTGAGCATGTCAGAACTGTTCCAGCCTTCTAAAAATGAAAGGAGACCCTCTTTCTCCTTTCTTTTGTGCCTTATACACTTTATTTGCATTATCTGCACTTTGTTTGTTCCATTCTTTCTTAATGGGCAGATAATCTTTTTAATGTCATCCTATTAGGGGGAGGAAATGACAATTTCATTTCCTGTCATAATAACTTTCCTGTGAACCACCAGATTGCAAATCTCTCTCAGTGTATTAATTATCAAAAATAATTAGAAAAATCCCACTGGTGACTAATTCTTGTCTACAGATTGTTTATAAACACAACATTCTGAACTGTCGAAATTCGTGCTGTGTAAATAAATTGGAAAAAAAAAACTTCTGTTCCTTTCTATTTAGGAAAAACAGAAGGAAAACCAAGTGTGGCCATTCTAAATATGATAATTTCAAGTTTCAAATGCATCTTCCTCATAGGATATTTTAAAGATTAACGTCATTTTTTCATTTGCATTTGTGACAGGAAAGTTGATTTCACATGCTTATGGAGAAAACAGCCACAATTAATATAAAACCTATTTAAAATTCTATTTGTTCCCCAATCAAGTCAAACACCCAAAGACTGAAACCATTTCACATATTATAGAGCAGAAAATTTAAATTTGTCATAAGTGATAATCAATGGAGACTCTTGGTAAAGCTTTATTCTCTAATCCCTGCTGAGAATACATTCAAAAATCCATGTTAATGATATAATATGTTCCATATTTTCCATCATTTGGTGTGTACTATTTAAAGAACAAATTATGTATTTGTTTGTCAAACATATACAAGATAACAAGTATAAGTATGAACATAAACAAGAACAAAGGGAGTAAATACAGATAAACGGGGACAATAAGACAGGGATGGTAGGCACACTGGTGCGCTTATGCATGCCTCCTTTAAAGGCCTCTTAAGAATGGGGTGAGGTCCACAGTAGACAGTTTGAGATTGAAGCTGTGAGGATTTGAGGCTATAACAATGGATTCGGGTAGAACGTTCCAGGCATTGACCGCTCTGTTGCTAAAGTCATATTTTCTGCAATCGAGTTTGGAGTGGTTTACCTTGAGTTTGTATTGGTTGTTTGTCCATGTATTATTGTGGTTGAAGCTGAAGAAATTGTTGACAGGCAAGACTTTGTAACAGACAATTTTGTGAACTTAGATCAGACCACAGGCGGCATAGTTCCAGATTGTCTAGGCCCAAAATTTTGAACCTGAAGGCCTAGGGAACTCTATTATGAGTGGAGGAATGGAGAAATTAGAGATACAACATTTAATGCATGCACCGTAGGTTTGTGAAAGTAGTTATGTTATCAGCAACAAAATATCCAACAGCCAGGTAGATGTATAAATGTCTTGTTATTTATAAACCATAGGTTAACATCAAAATAATACAATTATTTATTCTACACTATGTAACTGATATGAGAGAGCCTTGAAGCAGTCATATATATATATTTAACAACTTGTAATTTCTTAAAAGCTAAAAAAAAATGCTTTGTGGGGTTTTTTTGTTTCATAGTGAAAGAGTGGCTAGAATGTGGTATTGCAGGCTAACTCTGCCCACAGCCTAGAGTTCAATCCTGATAGGCTCAAGATTGGCTCCATCTTCTATACTTCTGAGGACCATAATATGCGAACCCAAATTGTCGGGGCCAAATGCTGATCAGAGAGTGCTATAAAGTACTATGGGGTGTATGTAAGTCTAAGTGTTCTTGCTATGTTCTTTGTTCATAAATGATCTACAGAATTCTGGGTGTTGACTTGACTTGATATGATTTGACTTGACTACATCATTCCATAGCTATATTTCAGACAAGCCCATTGGTGTCCTTTTGCTTTTTTTTTCTGGACTGTTCTACCTTTTTGGGGAAGGGCAAACTCTGTTTGGCTATGACAAAATATGAGAGACTAGAAAGAAACAGATGAAAGAGATAATAGAGTACAAGTCAAGTGACAGTTTATCTCATAAACGACATCTCAGATCATTGGGGACAATTATGAGAAATTCAAAGAGATTCTACCTTAATGAAAGCACTTGGAATTAAGTTGATAAATTCTTCTTGCAGTTTCCAGGATTCTATAGTTACTCCAGACAACCAAAAAGAGATACCTTAGTGAATTCTGTGTCCTCCTTTCTCCCTTGGTCTTGTCCAGTTTTGGACTTCACCATCTGATTGCTTCAGAAGTGTCTTCTGCTGCTGCCTGGCAATGTGATTAAATGTGATCCAAGCCTTACAAAAGAAGCTCGTGTAATTCATTTGATGCACCTGTCATAAACTCTACAGTAATTTGATCAATGTGGCTAACTCCTTTGTCCAAGTTAGCAACTGCTGCCTTCCTGAAATTCACAAGTGAAATGTTAACTCAATGAAATCTCATTTATGGTCTATTATATGCAGATGGGACCTTCTTCAGTTCTGCTTTCATCTTTTTAAGCTGCCTTTTTAATATAACTTCTATTGCTCCTTGACACTTGTCAGCTTCCAATTTATATGAAGTCAATTATTGTCTTATGCAAGAAAATTGCTGATCTTCTTAGTTAAATCTTATACATCAATTGCTTTCAGTTCTGTTTTTAATTAGGGTATTGTGAAAAAACTGTACATAGAGGAGATGAAGTCGGACTTTGATAGAGATTCCAGTAACAAAATGCCATTTTTAATCCCAATGATTGCAAGTCATGTAGTTTCGTGAACCTTTTCTCTATTAGTTAGCAGTTGCTTGGAATAGGTATTCTATCTACTTATTCATTCAATTGATTTACTTTCATTTTTCAATTTTTTGAGAGGATATCTCTTGGGGATTTACATAAATATAATTAGATCTCAAATTGAAAATACATTTTGGCTATTAATAGTCAACTTGACTATTTTCTTTTAAATTATAAATTTGCATGAATAAAATCTTCATCATCTTCATTATCACATTTAAAAATGGAAAGGCAGGCATGTCTGATCAGCAGTATTTGCATGATACTGATATCTTATAGCAATAATTATTTTTGTTTTAGGACCACAGAATATATGTTAAAAATGAAAATTATCTATGACTTTTTCTTTGAAAAGAATGGGAGGTAGGGAGGTATATTGAAATATGTGGTTTTTTTTTTTTAAAGAAATATGTGTTTTAAAGATATCTTGTATTTTTCTTTCTATCTAATACCTCAATTATAAATCTTTGTGGTATGTATAAGTGTGGATATAACAGCATATGTCACCAATGTTTGGAGTGAGATTTGTTAAAAATAGTCGTAGAGTTGGTGTGAAATTCAGTTTTGTTTTGACAGTGTCTGTTTGGTCCTAATTATAAAAATCCTCTTTACACAAAGACAGATTGAAGGGAAAGTAGTAGTAGAGCTCATAGAATAATTTCATTTTTCCCGCTTCCTATTGTGAATGACTTGTTTTCCATGGATTAGAATTTAAGAAATTATATGTTATATGATAATAGGATAGAATGGAATGGAATAGAATAGAGAATGGAATGGAATGGAATAAAGAATAGAATAGAATAGAATAGAATAGAATAACAGAGTTGGAAGGGACCTTGTAGGTCATCTAGTCCAACCCTAGGTCATCTATTCCAACCCCCCACCCAAGCAGGAGGCCCTATAATATTTCCAACAAATGGCAGTCCAATCTCTTCCTGAAAGCCTCCAGTGATGAGTCTCCCACAACTTCTGAAGGCATCTTCAGTTCCATTAATTGATTGTTCTCGCTGTCAGAAAATTTCTCCTTATTTCTATGTTGAATCTCTCTCTTGGTCAGTTTCAGACAAATGGTTGCCCAATCTCTTCTTAAAAAGTTCCAGTGTTGGAACATTCACAACTGCTGGAGACAAGTTGTTCCACTGGATAACTTGTCCACTGGACAAGTTGTCTCAGCTGGATAATCTTGTCTGGGCTGAAAAGCCTCTTAGCGTGATGAAAACCTCCAGGAGACACCAGGTCTGAAGACTAGACTAATGAGTGAAAAAGAAAAATCCAGAAAATGTCAGCATTTGGATGAGTTTCATGCTGTTCCTATGAAAATGGCAAGATCTTAGAGGAGTTCTTTTCTTCCTCTGTATTATCTAGATGCAGTTCACCTTAACCAACCTCTAAAAGTTAAGCAGAATTCATTATTAGTACCCGGAGGTATGACCTGGGTCAGAAAAAGTCAGAGGTGAATAAGAAAATAGTAAAACATCTCGGTAATTCTGGCAAGAAGCCTGGAGGCTTCCACCACCATCACCACCACACACAGCGCTGTTGTTTAGAAGATCTATGAAGACCGGAGCTATTACCCAAGCCTTTAGTAAAGAAGACTGATCAATATGCTTTGCTTTGTTCCTGCTTGGTTTCTCCATTTCCCTCTCCCCTCCTCTCCTCTCCTTTCTTCTCCTTCTCTTTCCCCTCCCCTCCCCTTTTCTCTTCTCCTCTGCCCTCCTTTCCTCTTTTCTCCTTCTTTTTTCCTCTCCTCTCCTCTCCTCTCCCCCTCCTCTCTCTCTACCCTCCCTCTCCTCTCTTATCCCTCTCTCCCTCTCCTCTCCCCTTCTCTCCTCTTCTCCTTTCCTTCCCCTATCCCCTCCTGTCTCCCTTCCTCTCCCCTCCTTTCCTCTTTTCTCCTTCTCTTTCCCCCTCCTCTCCTCTCCCTCTCTTTCTACCCCTCCCTCTCCCTCTCCTCACTTATCCACTGCCTTTCCCTCTCCCCCTCTCCCGTACTCTCCTTTCTTCTCCTTCCCTTCCTCTCCCCTCTCCACTCCTCTCCCTTCCTTTCCTCTTTTCTCCTTCTCCTTCCCCTCTCCTCTCCCCCTCTCTCTACCCTCCCTCTCCTGTCTTATCCCTCTCTCCCTCTCCTCTCCCCTCCTCTCCTCTTCTCCTTCCCTTCCCCTTCACCTCCTGTCTCCCCTCCTTTCCTCTTTTCTCCTTCTCTTTCCCCTCTCCTCTCCTCTCCCTCTCTTTCTACCCCTCCCTCTCCCTCTCCTCACTTATACACTGCCTCTCCCTCTCCCCCTCTCCCATCCTCTCCTTTCTTCTCCTTCCCTTCCTCTCCCCTCTCCCCTCCTCTCCCCTCCTTTCCTCTTTTCTCCTTCTCTTTCCCCTCTCCTTTCCCTCTCTCTACCCTCCCTCTTCCTCTCCTCTCTTATCCATTCTTTCTCCCTCTCTCTCTCATCTCTCCTCCTCTCCTCTTCTCCTTCCCTTCTCCTCCCCTCTCCACTCACCTCCTTTCCTCCTTTCTCCTTCTCTTTCCCCTCCCCTCTCCTTGTCCTTCTCCCCTCCACTTTCTTCTCCTTCTCTCCCCTTCACTCCCCCCTTCCCTTTTTTAAACTAGCATTTAGTTTGTTTTAATTTTGGTTGTTATCTACCCTGATTCTTTGATAGTAAGGCAGGCATAATGCACATTTGATAAATCAATAACAATAACAACCATCATTAATTGCATCTCTCACAATTACCTTATAGGAAGAACATGATGGACTGGTGCATGCATTTTGAGACAAATTAATGCCAGCTCTTTTACTTTCTGGAATAATGATAGATTATTATTCTACAATGCATTGAAGGTTTCTCCTCTGAAAATCATATTGTTTGATTATTATTAGCCATCATTTTCTTTGCCTGAATGAAAGCTAGAAGTCTTGGTTATCTTATTAGCTTGAAATGTGAATGAAATGTTCTTGGTTTAATAGGATCAAAAACAAAGAAGTGACAGAATACAATAATTTGGCATAGCTAAATGTTGGCGTTAAACATGTAAGATAATAATAACAGATGTTCCCTACTATTAAAAATTGTTTGATTTTACTCATAACTTGTTTCCTTGAAATGATAAACAAAGTCTAAATCATGACAGCTATTAAGTGTGTGTGTCATAGCAACCCAGTTGTTTCAGTTTCTTTGCCTCAACGATCGTAAACAATGTCACCCATAAAATGGCTGTGTGATTCTCTACCATGGACTAAAATGCCTATGAAGTCCCTTTTTAATTATTGAGTTAATTAGATTCCTCTAAAAGTTGGGAATAATAGCCAGAGGCCAATATGATGTTCTCTTGATAGTCCTCATCTTGACATGCAAAAGACAGTTTTAGTCCTAGTACAGAAATATCGCAGAACACCCAGGGTATTTCTTCTGCATTGTTCTTTTTGTGCCAGTTACCAGAATAACAGAATGTTCATCAACATTGCCCCCTTTAAAATTATATATAAAGTTTTAATGAACAGCAAAGGCAGAACAGAATACATATTTTGCAAAGTAAGTAAGGTTCTCCAGTGAGACATTGCTCCAGGTGACATATCTTAAGGAAGGCTGGTGATGATTCAAAGTGGAACATGTCAGATATCGCATTGAGATTATAAAATATCTCTCTACACTTGCCGAGTGCAGTCCAATGCTCTCTGTCTGTCTGTCTGTCTGTCTGTCTGTCTGTCCCTCTCTGTCTCTGTCTCTCTCTCTCTCCCTCTCCTTCTCTCTCTCTCTGCCAGGAACCATAGACTTTGGTTGTTTGCAATTCCTACAGCTGGTGTGTTTCCCAAATGTTTCCAATAGGAATCATTTGTGTGCTAAAAAATAAATCAAACAGCCATATTTTTAATTTGATGGGGTTTCTGTGCCTACATAGGTGAAAAAGAAGTTTTTACAGCCATTCATAACTATGATTTCTGACTATCCCTTGTCCCAAGAATACGACAAAAGAAACCTAGCATTGTAAAAAAAAACCAAACATCTTTGATCATGCAGCTGCCATTTTTCCTTACCTGCCCCACCCTATTGTAATGGGCAGAAAAAAATTCTGAGGAACAGGAGGAATGTATGAATACTATTTTAAGGATCATAAAGAGACACTTGAAAGCATGCTTCCATTCTACAAAGTAATAGAGTTAAAAGGGACCATTGAGCTCTTCTAATCCAATGCCCTGCTGCAGCAGAAAACCCTATCATATTTCAGACAAAGTGTCATGCCCTTGTTGGAGTCTGATTCTGAGGGGAGATTGAGCAGCTGACTGGAAGTGGGAGTGTGGCTCCTGAGGCTGTGGAAGAAACAGGGGAAGGGCACAGTCCGGCTGAGCATTCAGAGGAAGACCCAGGGCCACCCCCTCTTCATCCTAGAGCATGCAAGGAGGAACGGAGAAGGGAGCAACATGGCTTATTTGAAAGAAAAAGGCCCTGATCCCTTTCATTAGTTCCAGCTGGGAAACAGGATATAAGAAGGGCATTTACACACAGCATCTTGCTGGAAGCAAAGCATGCATTAGCTTTCTCGAGGCTTATCTGGGTTTTGCTGTCCTCCCAAATGTGTCTGCTTCATTATCTTTTGGAAGTCTGCAATTCCTTATCCTGCCCTCTCTTGTTAATCACTGCAGCATGGTTTGTGTTGGTTTTTATTTATAATTTATATGTACTTTAGGTTCAGACTGAATTTCTTCCCTTTATACCAGTTCTCGGGAGAGTTTTTTTCTCCAGCCGATGATAACTGGACATTGGGGGTCAAGTTGGAGGTATTAAAGGAATTTTACCTATTTTTGTGACTTTGTTGCTTTTGTGCCACACCCCGGGTCATCACACAAACAGCTGTCCAATCTCCAAGGTCAAACACACCCTAATGCGGCCCTTAATAAAATCAAGCTTGACACCCCTGGTCTAGAGGTATAAAACAATAAAGAACTCAGCTTGGAAGAATCCTCACATGCCATTCTTGGTTTTGGGCCTGACAACAACCCCTATATAGACCTAAAATATTTCAGTTATTTTAAATACTACTTTTGCTTTGAATGTTTGATTTATGGTGCACTTTAGCTGGAATCTGAAAGTGTTGATTTTAATGTATAACACACAACTTTACCCACCTGTCCCCACCAACACATTGGCTACAAAGTCGGAATAGCCATGGGGCAAATAGTAAAATATAGTTATAGGCTATTATATTCCCCGATTCCTTCTCAGATAAAGGCTTTGATTTCAGAAAGGTGGCTTCAGAAACGTCCACAAGTAATTATGAGTGTTAAAGATCTTTCTGCTTCACTCGTATACTTTTGTTGAAAATACTGGAAGTTCCATAAGTCCAGAAATGGGCCTATTTCCGGTCTCCAGAGAGCCTTCGGAGCCCGGGGGAGGCAATTTTCACCCTCACAGAGGCTCGAGGAAAGCCTCCGGAGCCTGGGGAAGGCAAAAACACCTCTCCCCACCATGGTGCAGGAGGATGACTAGGCCACACCTACCCAATAACCGGGCGGAGAACCAGTTGCTAAAATTTTTCAAGCTCGCCCCATGCCTTAAATCTAATACAGAGAATTTGTGCTTTAGTTTTTTTAGGAAAAAAATATATATATTTCAGTTAAATAATAAAAAAGACAAAAGATTTGCTGCTAATAGCACCGAATATTACATTAAAGATTCCTTTCAATTTCACTGAGCAAATAAAAGTTTTGTCAATCAAATTAAACCTATTTTTAAATTGTATCCTGACACAAAAAAAGCCTTTGTTTTTTTGTTTTGTTTTTTTGGCAGAATGCCAATGTAATGTAACAGTGTGAACTGAACAAAAGGACTAAACAGTCGGATTTCTAAATTTGATTGCATATTTCTGAGAGAAAAGAATCAGTTCGCAACAGTCAGCCCTGAGAAATTGCCTTAGCCACAATGCTAGACAATCACTTATTTTATGCAATGTCATTTATAGATCAGGCCTTCTAAAGCAATTAATTTAATTGAAATAAAATGTACCACCATCCATTGGAACTATTATTTGATATGGCTGACAACAGAGGCAGAGCCAAAGCTATGAAAGTGTCCCTTCAGGGTAGAGCTCAACTCAATTGTGATGTGATTCTAGAAGGATAAATCTACGCAACTTGCAAGATCACCAGTCAATCAGGCCACAGGGAACTGAGAGTAATTGTGGGATCCTATTTGGGAACCTATTTCCTTGAAGCTCTTATTGCTTCTACAAAGGGAGAAATCGAGCACAGACACGCTTCCTTATTGTGGAAATAATGATGCTGTGATGAGTTCATTGTTTGTTGTACAAAGTTCAGCTAATAATTTACACTTTTCACTTCCCCAAAGGTAACTATTCTGACTCAGCTCCCCAAACATAACAAACCTTCTGAAGTGAACTCAACGATTCCTTTATTACTAGTGCCAGCAGCCCTGGCAAAAAGTTTATCTCTCACTGCAGGCTAACAAGTCGGTCCAGCTGGAGGATGAATAGTTGTCTGACACATCTATTCATCTCTGCCCCCTGCCTTTTATCCCCAGAGCTAGGGTGGGGCTTCGCTAACAGCTGTGGCTCTTCTGTCCCAAGGACCAGCCCACAGATTTCCACTGCTCTCCTTTCCTCTGCCTTCTGCGCATCTATGGGCTCAATTGTAGTCATAAGTTGAGGACTACCTGTCTCCAGTGGGGAAGATGTTGAAAACCAAGAGGAGATTAAAAAAAAAAACATGTGCTAAATGTTCTACTGAGAAGATTATGATTCAATTCAATGTCCCATTAATCCTTCCTTATTGGAATAGATTATCCCAATCACATCTGTTAAGGTTGCTTGTCAAAATAGTAGCTAAGCCAAGTCCTAAATTCACAACAGAACAAGATACTGTAAACAAAGGATGTCTATCACGACAAAGTCATTTTTTTTTTTGATATAGCATGGGATGAGATAAATATATTCACCAAGCTGTGCAAGGGATCATTGCAGCTTGCTCATCTCTGCCTCGGTTTGGTTTCTCCTAGGGCTACGAGATCTGGATGTCCCAAATGTGCTTTTTCAGGAGGCAACTGGACTTTGTTGTTTTTTTTTTTCTTTTGAAGACATTTCCCTTCTCATCCAAGAAGCTTTTTCAGCTCTGAAAGGATATTGGGGAATGGAAGGATTTATATTCCTTGCAGACAGCTGGTCATTTGCATATTTTTAGAGGGTCGCTGAGGCCACCTGGAGGTTTCTTTGTGTCCCCAAGGTCTCCTGAGTACTGCAAATGGTTCCCGTAGTCGGCAATTTGAGAGTCTTTGAGGCCACCTGGAGGTTTATCTGTGTCCTCAGGGTCACCTGAGTGGGGCTCCTGGTTCCTGCACTCTGCAATTTTTCTCTGGAAATCCATTCCTACTCCCACACCATTCAAAGGATGTTCATCCCAAATTACATTGCAAACGTCTGTAGAGACCTGTCATGGTTGTCCCAATGGTGCTTTTTTAAGGAGGCAACTGGCCTTTCTTATTTGTTTTTCCTTTTCTCATCCAAGAAGCTTCTTCAGCTCTGACAGGATAGTGTGGAATGGAAGGAGATCTGGACTGGGGGAAAAAATCTAGATGATTGCTAAATGACAAGAAGCAAAGTGTTGCAGGAGAATATTTGGGGGTGGGATTCAGCTGGGTTGGACTGGTTTGGGTGAGCCAGTAGTTCTGGAGATTAGTTGGCCCTGCCCACCCTCCCCTGCCCTAGTCTGTCCTTTATTTCTGTGTTTTACAGCACAGCTGATTCACGCAGCACAGCAGAGTGCCATGCCTCAGTTGTTTCACTCACTGGGGCTACAGCAGAAGGTAAGTTTTAGAGCTGAAAACGATGCACATGCGCGCTCACCAACCAGTGGTTGTTACACTGGTTGAATCCCACTCCTGAGAATTTTTGTAGCTCAGAGTTGAAATGAAGAGTTCTTCAAAGAGATACTGAGTTATTAGTTATTACAAATCCACCTTGGAATTTACATTTAGTTTTCAAGATTATCTTTTGGACCCCTATCCCAATTAAGATTAAAGATGGGCTTCTTGAACCTGTGTGGTCCCTCACTTTTCCAAGCTTTGCTTGATTTTGACCAATGATATTTCCAGAATGTTTTAGGGCTTGAATATCTGATATGAAAATAGATGGTAAATACAATCAAATGTCTTTATGCTCATTTGATTGAAGACACAGGATGATCTGAGTTTGAAGTTTTGTTGCACTGGGAGCTAATCCAGAGTGAGGTTTTGCTTACTAATGAACATCTTACCGATTTGTACAGGCCTATAGGGAATATTAGGGGATGCTGTAACTCAGTGGCTAAGATGCTGAGCTTATCAATCAGTAAGGTCAGAAGGTTGGCGGTTTGAATCCCTAGCACTGCATAACCGAGTGAGCTCCCATTACTTGTTCCAGTTTCTGCCAACCTAGCAGTTCGAAAGCATGTAAAAATGCAAGTAGAAAAATAGGGACCACCTTTGCTGGGAAGGTAACAGCATTCCGTGCACCCTCAGCATTTAGTCATGCCAGCCATATGACCATGGAGACGTCTTCAGACAGCCCTGGCTCTTCAGCTTTGTAACAGAGATGAGCATTGTCCCCGAGAGCCAGAATGACTAGCTAGTATGTGCGAGGGGAATCTTTACCTTTATCTTATTGGGAACCTAGTCAAAGTGGATATCTTTTAAAAGCAGAGATCACCCTATAATTATGTAGGAAAACTTGAAAAACCTATAGTCATCAGAAAAGACCAGATTATATTACTGTACACCAACTCCTGAATTATATCTCCAACAGCAAAGCAACTACAACCAATTCTTATTCATGGTCAAGCTGTCTCCTGCCAGGTAAATAGACAAACATAATAGTATTTAATTAATATAACAGCATTATACTTGAAAGAACTCTAACAGCAAACAGTAAAACAGAACTTCAGGGCCTGCACTTTAAGTTGCTTTGTGCTTTGTTGCTAACTCAGAAATAAGTTTCATTATACTTACTGAAATGACATTGTTAATTAGGTTTCCAGCTTTACACTCCTTCTCCATAGATTGTATACTGTATAAAGCGAGTATTTATTTTTTTCCAACTACTGATGTTACAGAATCATAATGCCTATTTTAGGAGCTGATTGCTATCAATTTATACTTGCAGTGTAAGTACAAAGGGCTAAATTTTATTATGAAATGTAAACAGATACACACTGAAAAGAAGAGACATAATTTTGAGAGGGCTACTTCTATCTTGCTGTCTTGCCTTTCTATCATAAATTAGAAATTCTGTGGGAGAAGAGCATACTGATCTGGAAGGCGGGATTAAACATGTCATTAGTTTGGAATCCATATGCAGTGACAAGAGACTCAAGTCCATCCCGCTCATGAACTCTGTTGACTCTTATGTAGCACCCATTTAGCATTGACCATTAGTTGACCAGATTCTTATGTATAGATAGCAACAATAAATTTTCAGTACCAATAAAGGAGAATATTTGGAGCTCAGGGATGAAATGAAGGGTCCTTGGTGCTCCCTAAGCTTAGTTATTTTCTTGCAGACATTTTATTACCCCAACTAAGTAACATCTCATCAATACCAAAGTAATAACCCAACCACTCACAGCAGAAGGTGCATAAGAATTTTATTTAGATGAGCACAAACTCACTGCAGGAGTACTGAGGATGTTACTAAGCATCCCTCAAACACTTCAGGGCTTTGAACTCAGCAAGCAGGGGTGGGATTTAAATTTCTTAACCAGTTTTGTGGGTGTGACCTAATTTGTGGATGTGGCTTGATGGTCACATGACTGGTGGGTGTGGCTTGTATGTAAATATTGTAAATGTATATGTAAATATTGGATTTTTTTATTTAAAAAGAGCAACTTTTATCCAAAATCAGGCAAAGCAGGCAGGCAGATTGAGTTGCTTGCAGAATCACAGAGTCACTCACAAATCTACCTTTCTGCAATCTGCTGCCTGAGTCTGTACTGAAAAATAGAAGCTTCAGTCCTAAGGAACGTTCAGCTCTGTTCTCAGGCCACTTCTCTCCCACCTCCAACCCCCTTTATACTACCCCGACGGGCCTCAGGGAAGCCTCCTGGGTGAAGGCAAAGCAGTACAACAGTGATTTAGATCAGCTAGAAAGTAATTAATCTGATGATATCCTGCTTTCTAGCTATTCTAAATTATGTGGCATAGCTGATAATCGGAACAGCTGATCGTCAGGGGGAAAAAATGAAAAATAGCAACTTACCAAAAATTAGGCGAAGGCACAATGCAGGCAAGTTGGATGGTGCGCATGTGAGATAATTGAGTGACTGGACAGGGAGGGGCAGGGCAGATGGGGAGAGGCAGGGCCAGCCAGTGGTATGATTTGCCGGTTCTCCAAACTGTGCAAAATCGTAACCGGTCTATAGGACTGGTCCAAACCAGTAGAATCCCACTCCTGCCAGCAAATACTCTTGGTTCTTTGTGCCTGACAAATACCTTGCAGTAGTGTCTCTCTGTGTGTGTTTTATTGTGTTTTGTCTTGAACTGAGACATCTGTGGTGGCAATGCCATAAAAAAAACATAAATATATTTTGATTTAAACAAAGCATTTTGATTTATAGCAAATGTGCTGCTAATTTCTAAAGGTTTTTTTTTTTTTGACCACTACAAAGAATATGACATCCCTTTTTTATTACTCCATTCATTTGCACTGCACAACGAACATATGCACATCTTTTTATATAGCTCTCACATAGAAATGTTTTCAGTGACTTAGACAAGTCCAATGAAAAAGAAAAAGAACCTTTAAGCTGTTCCTTATCCTGGGAAGGATTCACACAATATTTGCTTACTCATCCATCTGTACCATTCTCACGTAACAAAAGAAGAAAACTAGTTTTTTTTCCACTGAAGTAAACTTTGTCTTCTCCCATCTCGCTTCCTTCTATTTAATCAACACAGGCAAACTTCTGTTTGGCTTGTCTTTTTCTCACTTGCTGGGGTCAAACCTGCCAGTAACTAGCAAAATACATGGAGGTAAGATTGGAAGAAGTGTTTCAGTGTTCTCTTTTGCACATAGCTTATGGTGGTAAATATGAATGAGCCAGATATGAATGAAAAATATGATTGTTCCTATTGCAACCATTTAACCTTCAACGCTGTGCACTGTTGATAAGCGGTGTGGTGGTGGTGAAGGAGAGAGAACAGAGGGTTGGAAGGGAGAGGGAGCATTGACTAAGACAGAATTGAGAATAAGATGCATCATCTGTCTCCTTTAAAAGCATGAAGAGAGTATATTATTTTATGAACTGCCTTTCCTTATATGCTTGTTTGGACAAAACACTTCGGATTTGATTGAGCATAAGAATAAGTATTATGTAACCACAATATTATTTTTTTTGCCTTGTTACTTGGATTTTTCTGGAATCAGGCCTTCTGTTCATATCCTGGATTGAAAATGGAATGGAATGGAAGGGGCGGGGAAGGGAAGGGAAGGGAAGGGAAAGGAAAGGAAAGGAAAGGTAAGGAAACAGAAACGGGAAGGGAAGGGAATGGAACAGAATGGAACAGAACAGAATGGATCACTTGGCCAAGTGTGATTGGACACACAAGGAATTTGTCTCCACTGCATAAGCTCTCAGTGTACCTACAAACAACAAAGTAATATAATCATAAAATACCAGTAGCAGACTGGTATCTTATGATGTGTTAGAAAATGGCATGTGTTTGAATGGCATGGAGAATATGGTTGAGATGTGGCTGTGCTCAAGGTTGCAAGAAAAAGGACAATGGGGGAGGTGGCATAGGATTCACTCTTGGGCCTATAGGCCCATCTTATTTAAATATAATGGATTTCTGAAACAGAAGCATTCTCTTAAGAAAGCACAATAAACAGAAAGAAATTCCATTGAGGAATCAGGTGATTCATGTTTTCTCTACTCTATCCTGCCCAGATCTTGTCAGAGTTTTCCCCTGAAGCATAACCCATCTTCAGAGTTTCCTCTGTTCACTTTCAAAATATTTCCAAGTCATAAAGCTTTGAAGACAAAGCTAGTTCCGAAGCTTAGTAGTCTTCAAAGCTCACTCCTTCCCTGTCTACTTTCAAGGATAATTTCTTCAAAGAAAGGTCTATTCTTGTTGCTATAATAGTAGCATCACCCAAGGAGGCCTTGATTTTTTTTTTAAATCATCCTTGAATGGCAAATGAACAGCAAGTAGCATAAAAGGATTCTGAATGAGATCCCATTGTGGTTTGAGGTCTTGATGCTGTTCTGAACACAACTTTTAGAACAGAGAATCAACATTTATACTAAAGCTGTTAGAAAATATGTTTTATTATATAGAAATGGTAGCAGGGGATTATCATACAGCCATTTAGATTGGTAGCAGAGGATGGTCATGTAGCCATACAGATCCAATAAAATGAACAGGGTACAGTCACCATGTGCCTTACTGCTTAACAGTTTTTCAACTGCCACAGGAAATTCTCCTCAGAACATAAAGTAACCACAGATTTTCACCATAGATGCAAAATAAACCCTGCTACCTACTGGCTGAATGAGTCTGTAGTTGTTGCGATACAAAATGCCTTCTAACATGTATTCCAACAAAAGCCACCAGGTTGATTGAAAACCTTCTACCTGATAATCCCCTGGTTTATGACAGAGCAGACCATTCAATTCACATATGCAGATATTGATGACCTTTCAGTGACAATGACTGTGCTGTGTTTTTGAGCATGGGAATGAAAGTGACTGTTCATTGTTGGAAGAAAACCTGTATCTCTCATTGTTTAGAGAAGGGGAAAAAATATTTCTCATCATTTTAATTGTACTTCTCATTCAACCTAACGTTGAGTCTCTCTCTCTCTCTTTTTAAGGATATTAACTGGGGTTTGTTGGGGGCATTTCAATCTCGCAAAATTTAATCACTGTTTTTCTTTCACTTTGGATGTGAAGGAAAATATTTCTGCTTTCTTTTGTTTTCCCATCCCCCCTTTGCTTTCCTGCTGATAGTTTCACTTCATTGGGTTCCATGGTTGGCGAGAGGAAACAGCTGTTAAACCCTGAAGCCCTTGAGTGCCATTTCAGGAGAAAGGTGGGATATAAATTGAATGAATGATGGTTCAGTGTTCTCCATTCTGTCCCAGGATCTACAGGGATTATTTATAAACCTATTAATACATGGATCAGAACCTACCTGCCTTCCTTCATGGGATGTAAACACCTCTGGAGTACAATTCTGGTGCATGCCAAATTAAATTTTAATGCAATAAGATTGAAAGGACAAGAATGATTTGAGAAGCAGTCTCTCTGGGGATCCATGTGATTGCTTGTGTGCTTGGGCTGGTGGGGGAAAAAGTGTGCTTCCTGAACCAATTCAGAAAATCAGATTCACTCACCCTGTTCAACAATTTGATTTCAGCTTCTAAACTGAATTGAAACCTTAAATCATGGCGACTTACCAGTTCATGATCCAATTTCTATAAATCAGAAATATCGTGAAGCTGATTTGATCCAAACTGCAGACAAAGTAGAGAAAAAGTTGTATAATTTGGGTAAGGAGTAGAGAGTCACAATGAATGTATTCCTGGATTTTGGATATTTATAACCTTTAACTGCTAAAGTTGGGTGGGTTTTTATATGCTTAACTGTCCATCTCAAATAAGAAAGCTGAACAGATACACTGAAAAAATATTTTATGTAGTTCCACCATGAACAAATAGTTAACTTTTTTTGTAAGTGACTATGAGGAACACTGAAACTGTATCCTTTTTTCACATTTTTAAAAAATGATTAATTGTTTAGGTTGTTTAAGAATACTTTTAAAAGGAATATGTCAATGGTTAAAACTCAGATATCCAGAAGGGACATAAAATGCTCACTTGAAAAACTGGCCACATGGATTTTATGCTGTGGTTTCCTTGAATGTTATTTTGTAGACTTTGCTTGATTGCGTATTGCGTTTTCCATTTTTTAAAATAAAAGCATCGATGTGATTGCATAGCGACGTGAATCCTTTTCATATATTTAAACTGAAATGGGCTTTATCACCCTTAGGATCCAGTTCACTCTTCTTTCTTTCTTTCTTTCTTTCTTTCTTTCTTTCTTTCTTTCTTTCTTTCTTTCTTTCTTTCTTTCTTTCTTTCTTTCTTTCTCTCTCTCTCTCTCTCTCTCTCTCTCTCTCTTTCTCTTTCTCCCTCTCTCTCTCTTTCTTTCTCTCTCTCTCTTTCATAGT
This sequence comes from Pseudonaja textilis, assembly GCF_049901715.1. Lineage (NCBI taxonomy): Eukaryota > Metazoa > Chordata > Lepidosauria > Squamata > Elapidae > Pseudonaja > Pseudonaja textilis. The sequence continues at coordinate 47,445,850 of NC_141997.1, forward strand.
TGGACTTGGGTGAAGATTTATTCATCACAATAAATCAGCAGTTCAAGGGTCACTGCTATTGCATCACTTATCTGATTCATAAGCCAGTGGATCATGTGGGTCAGGTCTGTAAACTTTAAGAGGCAGAAATGTTTACAATTTAAGTGGCATTCGTTAAAGGTTAGACATCACAAAAGTTAGAACTACAATTCCTCAAAATGTCTATCCAGATGCTTACTTTTTCTTTGAGTTGAATTTGACTCAGGGCTATGTCCCTGAAGGCGGGTGATTTTTGTTTCTGTTTTCTGTTTGAATATGGGTTCAGAATGAAAGCATTGCATTGTCTTCTTTCAGGATTTATTTACGTATTTGTTTCGCTATCTGTCTGCTTGTTTGCTTACTCATATGAAAAATGTTTGTAGGAATTGGCTATGTCTTGTTTAATGAAAAAAAGGCTAGGGGGTGACATGATAGCAGTGTTCCAATATCTCAGGGGTTGCCTCAAAGAAGAGGAAGTCAAGTTTATTCTCCAAAACACCTGAAGGCAGGACAAGAAGCAATGGATGGAAACTAATCAATTAGACAAGGTGGTATTCAGCAGGTTCTGATCGGTTGTGGAGAACCGGTAGTGGAAATTTTGAATAGCTCAGAAAACTGGCAAATGCCACCTCTGACTGGCCCATCCCCCATCTATTCTCTGCCTCCCAGGTCCCAGCTGATTGGCTGGGTCTTCTTTGGTTGCCTTGCACAGGAGAACAGAGCTGGAAAGCGGGTTAGTGGGGTGGGGAGGGAATGGAGATTTTACAGTATCCTTCCCCTGCCATGCTCACCAGGTCACACCCACAGAACCGATAGTAAAAAAAAAATGGAATCCTACCACTGCAACCAACCTAGATTTAAGGAGAAATTTCCTGACAGTTAGAACAGTTAATCAGTGGAAAAGCTTGCCTTCTATAGCTGTGAGTGCTCCATCAAGGATAGACCAAGTTTGTGCAAGTGAAAAACATGATTAGTTGTCTCTGCCTGTCAGTATCATAAAAGCACTAAACATCTCTGAACACCCCTACCCCAGTTTTACCCGTAAGGAAAACAAATGCTGTGAGAAAGTTTGAAATTTTGCAAGCCAAAAATTCTATTAAATTATCAAATTGCTTTCATTTGGTTTGAAAAAAAAAAAAAAAAGAGTAATTCAGTCTAAATCTCCTTGAAAATCGTCCTCTTGAAATGTCATGCACCAAGCCAACCAATAGATAGCTTGACGTTCTTCAGAAATACTTCAAACTATATAATTTTCAGTGGCTGTAATATAATAGCATTTTCTCCGTTCAGCGTACTAGTTTTATTAGCACCTTTGTTAGAAGCAGCCACATTTGAAGATTCAGGAATCTCATTACCCAAGAAGTGGATACAGTCTATTTTTATTTTATCATTGATGGAATGTTTCACATCTTTTAATAGAAATGTCCTATTTGGTACTTTTGACTTTATTACTTCTACCTCTTGATACATATTTTTTAGGGTTATGCCCAAAATGATGAAATGGAAATTCAATTTGAGGGCAATTTCCCAATCAATTAATCAAATAAAATGACTTGTCCAGTTTGAAATATCAACTCAGAATTCACATCATCTCAATACTTTGTTTTTTATATGTCCAACAATCTGATTTTTCAAATCAGGTTTAAGTCATGGAATTGGTACACCAGGGTTTGAATCATCATTTCAAATGGAATTGTTTTGACATTTCCTATACAAGGAGCAGTTCGTTTGGAATCAAATTGGCAATGTGAATTGAATCAGGAATGATTTCCACAGTTCAAATATTTATTACTTATTAGTATTTGTTTCTCAGTGTTCTTCTTGCAACAGAGAAATATCAGGGCAAGAATGATATCTCTTATAAATGCTGATCTAGCATTCCCTGGAAACTCAAAGAAGAAAACTAAAATTTGATATATTGAGCCATGGGAAACTTAAGAAGGCAAATGTACTATTTGTGCATTATTCATTACTTTGACAGTTCCTGTTAGGTGTGCGATAGAAATCTGGTTAACAGTTGCAAGAGGAAAAAGAATAGTACAGTTTTCACAGATGTTATTTCAGTACTGTAGTTTCTAGGATTCTTAGGAAATGGATATTAGTGGTTTGTGATTCTGGAGTATTTTAATTCAATTTACTTGGAAGACACCAAGTTAGAGAAATATACAATGCAGAAAGCTCAGATGTTTGATTTGATCAAGCAAATGGATGAAATGGAAGAGTAGACTAAATAATAGGGCTCTTCTCAAGTGAAGTTGGGGGAACAAAATGACTTTAGCAATTGCAACAAGAAGGCAGGAACAGCACAAAACATTCAGCAAGACAGCTCAAATCCAGTTTAACAGTTCAGATGTATCAGAAACACCCATTGTGACTTGAGTGTGAGAGCAAACAAAATCACACACACACACACACACACACACACACACACACACACACACACAAAATATAGAAGGAGCAGGAGGAGGATAATGTGTTTCACGGAAATGTACAAAGTTAGCACCCACGCCTCTCCTAGAAGAATGAAATGTGTGGAGAAATATTAAAAGCGCAGGGTAAAATATTTCCCGTAGAAGAAAAATAAAAATCCTAAGGGAGACAGAAACTCAGAGCTCCAGCTTCCTGCCCCCAGCAGATATTTGGTGCCCGTTAAGAAAGACTGGGCCATGCTATCTTCAAGATAAAAGACCTTCAGCCTCCGGGTGATGGGATTAGCCCTCACTCAAGATCCAAACAAGGACAAAGCCATTAAGACACAATAGGAATTGGCCAACACCCTTTCGGAACACAAGCCTCTTCATTGCATCACCCAGCAAACTTCAACCAAGCCTGGGAGCTCAGGCAAGCATGACCCCATAGGAATCTGATAATCTGTTCTTGCACAGGAACAGGAAATTCAAGTGCATAACCTAAGATAAGGTATAAATATCCTTCTCTTTCAACTCCATGTGATCAGCTATTGAGAACCATATGCTTGGTGGTTCTGCTTCAGCAATAAACCATCCTTCCAATCAAGCTCCATGTTTCCAGTGTTTTTCTCCCAGCTTGGAACTGAACCAGATGGATATTTCTTCCAACAGGAACAATTAAAATATTTCGTGGTAGTAATGCAAATTAATTCTAGCTGAGAGACTGAAAGGGATATCAGCCTCTCTCTCCCCCACTCTTTCTCCTTCTCTCCTCCTTCTTGTCTCATTTATCTTACTGGCAAGTTGCAGTGCTACATTTATTGAGATCTATTCCTGCCATGGTGTACTTCAGAGGACGCATCCCAGCATCGTGTACCTTGACAAAGTAGGCAAGATTTCATTGAACCAAAGAGCATGCTTACACAATGCCAGAGCTTATCCCTGCCTCTTCCCCACAAGCTGAGTAGATCTGCAACTCTGCCCCATCCTGGCTGCAAAGTCACAGGAAAACAAACCAACCAGTAATTGCTTGCAGCCTCCTTTCGTTATGCAACTCAGAGCAACTTTAAGACAGGGGGGAAAAAAAGGAGAGGACTTTTTTTTTCAAGAGAGTCACACCTTGAGAGTAAAGAAATACTTACAAGTGAACAGAAATGAAATATTTACAAGCAAACAGAAATGAATTAGAGGCGGTGCCAAACCGCCAGTAGGCTTACAGCCTTTGGAAAAAATGTGTATTCTTTTCATGTTTTAGGCATATGTATTTAAACCCAAGATATCAGAAAGCCATATGCATACACACAACACAACACACCACACACACACACACACACACACACACACACACACACACACACCAGTGGTGGCTTTCCAATTTTTTTCCTACCAGTTCTGAGAACATGCTTTGCTTTGCTTTGCGTGTGCTTCGCTTTGCGCATGCAGGGCTCAAAAGCCACCCTATTTATCAACGCTGGTGAACTGTGCTGTTCTTCAGCTCAGCTGAGGCACAGCAATCCGCTCTGCCATGCAAATCAGCTGAGCTAAAAAACAAGGGAATATAGGAAAGGTAATGGCGGGGTAGGTGGGTGGGACCAACCAGAGATGCTATTTGCCAGTTCCCTGAACTACTCAAAATTTCCACAACCAGTACACCAGAACTGGTCCAAATCAGCTGAATATCACCTCTGATATAGACATAGCAAACTCTTAGATTAAAAAAAAAAAACCACAAGAATTTGGAAACAGGAGGCATGCTTGACAGGGGAACAAACCACCAAAGGTTTTTGCTAGAGGTCTCCAGAATGAGGTTGTAAATCCATTTGAAATAATACAGATCACAAATGCAAGGATGCAGAATAGATTCTGCTACAATGTTTTGTTTTCCAATGGTACTTTTGATGTTGTTTAAGATGCTTTCTTAAATTTGCTGACACCAACTTCACAATTGCTAAGATACCCCTAATACCTATTCCTGGGACTGAAATGTGGGTCCGTTAGATGCTTGACAGAAATGTCAAGATTCGGGTAAGGACCAAATCCCATATAATCACTTTCTGCTGGAGAATTTATGCTTTAAGATGTGAACTGTGCAAAAGTTTTGTCCTTCAAAAAAGGAAATGTTTGCATCAATCTTGTGAAAAGTTATACAAGGGCAATTTAACTACTCGACTATTCCTGTGGAGTGTTCTGCATTATGCTTTTCTATGTTTATTTTTCAAAGCCCTCTTTTTAGACTTTTTCATTTTGATTTTTTGTTTTTATGTTTTCTAGCTTTTTATGTGCTTTTATTTTTGTACTTTGTATTTTTATGCTTTTTAACTTCTTGTAGCTATAGTAATGGCAATAGCACTTAGACTTATGTACTGTGCTTTACATCATAGTGCTTTACAGCACTCTCTAGGCCAGTGATGGTGAGGGAACCTTTTCATCACCAAGTGTCCAAACTGGAATGCACATACATACACTAGCATACATGTATCAAAGTGTCAGAAACCTGCAGACCAGTTGGCTGGTGTGTGCATGCATTTTGGGGGCCATTTTCAAGCTATTTTTGGCCTGAAAATCACCCCCCAAACGCCCTATTTTTTACCATTTTGGGATCATTTTGGGCTGGTTTTTTTGGCTGTTTTCAGGGTATTTTTGGGACATTTTCTGAGGCATTTTTGGGCCATTTTTCAGGCTGTTTTCCTGTGCTTCAGTACCCATGAAGACCAGCTGGCACCAGAAATTAAAAGAGCAGCTGGTGACAGCTGCGTGCCCACAGAGAGGGCTTCATGGGCCACCTCTGGCAGACATGCCATAGGTTCTCCATCACAGCTCTAGGCACTGTATGCTCCTTATTATATTTCATGATAGTTAAAGGTTGATTTAATTAGATAAAAGAGTCTGAAAATGCAAAAAAAAAACTGTTATAAAGTTTATGTGCATGAATTGAGCACCATTTTTCCTCCTCCTTTTTCAGATAGTCAAACAGTCTTGTCTGCAAATCTAACAAGCCAAACAAGTCAAACAGTCTTGTTTGCATATCTATATATAAATGTTTGAGATATTCCCCATTATTTTTTTGTCAAAAAAGAGGAGCCAGAGCTGAATTCAAGTGGTTTGTAAAAGGTGTGGAAAAAAGTTAAAAATGTTTTCAAAGACTCTATTAGAACCCTAGGAGTTTTCAGTTTACCATTAAATTAGGTGCCAGAGTAGCATCACAAGTTATATTCAGATTGCACTCAGTGGCCCCGAAGCTCCAAAATCTGGTTTAGTTGCACTTTAGGTTTAAAGTGATTGAATTTTTCAACAATAGCTAGATACTTGTTAGCACTTGTTAGGATGAAAGGATCAAAATTCATTTAGCAAGCTATAGAGTAGAGTAGAATAGACATAAAAATAGAACAGGAATAGGAGTATAATAGAATGAAAAAAATAGAATAGAAAAAGAAATAGTGTAGTATAGTAAAGTATAGTAATAAAAAATAGAATAGAATAGAAATAGAATAGGAATAGGAATATAATAGAATGAAATAGAAAAAGAATAGAGTAGAAAAAGAACAGTATAGTATAGAAATAGAATCGAATGAAATAGGAATAGAATAGAATAGGAATAGAATAGGAATAGAATAGAATGAAATAAAAAAAGCAATAAAGTAGAAAAAGAACAGTATAGTGTAGTGTAGAGTAGAGTAGAGTAGGGTAGGATAGGATAGGATAGCGTAGGGTAGGGTAGGGTAGGGTAGGGTAGAATAGAGTAGAGTAGAATAGAATAGAATAGAATAGAATAGAATAGAATAGAATAGAATAGAATAGAATAGAATAGAATAGAATAGAATACTTTATTTGGCCAAGGGTAATCACACACACAAGGAATTTGTCTCCAGTGCAGAAACTCTCTTACATGCAAATCAACAGAGTAATAGTAATCATAATAATGATGCCAATAAGAAGGAGTAGTATTGTATTGCTTTGAGTTAAATTTTGATAAATTGACATTAAGGAGGACAATGGTAGTGGAGATGGGTAGGGGGATGCAAGGGGAATGGCTGAAAGCAGCATTGCAGCATTGCAATGCAAGGCCCACCTCTTTTCTAACTGTATGACGATGCCAACCACCTGCAACACATTACACCCCATTGTCATTCTAACAAAATCAGGAAGATTCCCCCAGCTGCTGGTGATTCAGATGGTGCTTTGGTTTTGGCTCCCTCAAAGAGGCACTCACAATCTCATTTCTCCATAATGTTGTCATCGGATTTGACATGCTTTAAAAGACAATTAATTCCCTAGTCTATTTTAATGACAGGAGATTTGGCATCCCAATGATCAGACTGTCACAAATTCTTCTTGACAAGTTAATTGTCCACCCTTATCTTGTATTTCTCCAGAAGATTACCATCCAAAGATGCAAGAATGAACTTTTTTTTTTGCCTTCCCCTAAGGTATTCGAACTATCTTTCTCACACACAAACACACTCCCACATCCACACCAAAAGAACTAGGTCTGAGTAAATGGTATGGAACAAATTGGGAACACATCATGCATGAGAGAAAGTAGAACACAGAAATGATGCAAGACATTTTTTCTCCCCTTGCCATTTTAATTATATTCCTTGTTCAGGTTTATTGGAAAATAAGTACAAACTTTCTTGGGAGAATACAAAACTGCTCTAAGTTTGACTTTGGATTTGATATAAAATGTCACCTATGATAGATACGTTTCTGAAAAACATGATCATTAGGAAGGGGTTTTTTTTCCTCCCTCTACCTCTCACTGATGTCATTTTGTTTGATTTGTTATATACATTTAATTCTTAGGTTTTATAAGGGTAAAGCATTGATTTAACATGAAATATATGTAGTGCTGTCATGCCCCTGTCAGAGTCTGAATCCGAGGAGGAAGATGAACAGCTGATAGGGAGTGGGAGTGTGGCTCTGTTGGCTGTGGAGGAAACTGGGGAAGAGGAAAGTCCAGCTGGGCAGAGGAGGGAAGAGGTAGAACAAGGGAGAGGGCATTCAGAGGAAGACCCAGGCCCATCCCCTCTTCATCCTAGGGCATGCAGGGAGGAACGGAGAATAGAGCAACGCGGGTTGCATGGCTTCTGGGGGAGGAAAGGGCCCTGATTCCCTTCATTAGCCACACTTGAGAAGAAAGTTTAAAAGAAATGCAGGCTGCGTGTAGCAGCTGCTGGAAGCAAATATGAGTTTATCTTATGTTGACTTTGCTTATCTGTATTCCTGGTGTATTTCCAACCATGTTGAGTTTTGCCATGCCTTCATGTCTGGAATTCTTGCTCCTGCCCTGCCAAACTAATTACCTCATTTTACCTTGATTGGACTTATCATTATAGTTTTTGTTGACCACGTTTTGGACTTGATTCTCTGTAGTCAAAGGCTGTCCCTGGGAAAGTTTTTCTCCAGCCCAGAAGGTAACCAGGACATTGGGAGCAAAGTTGGAGCTAATAAAGGAGCTCCTATTGATTATCTGACTGTGCTGCCTTTGTGCCATGACCCGGGTCATCACAAGTGCTCTCTGCCATCTTTCATTGTTTTTGAAAATTAGATTTGAAGGATTATAGGATAACATTTCTTGAAACGGCAATGAATTCACCCTCCTGGTTCTAAAAAGTATAAAATACAACAAAAAATGTATTTCACGTGTCAGATTCAAAATTGATATTATGGACAATTGCAGTAATGGTCACATTTGACAGGGAATACAATACAATTCCCTGTTAAATGTGACCATTACTGCAATTGTCCATAATATCAATTTTGAATCTGACACGTGAAATACATTTTTGAACATTATTAATCATCTTCCTTTAGTGGCTTGTATTTTCTGAAATGTTAGATGAAAGTTGAGAAACTACAATTTAACGGGATTTGAATCAGAAAAATGCAGTAAAAATTAGATGTTTTTTTAAAAAATGCTTTGTTTAGAATATCATTGCACATTGTTGTCATCCTAACTTTGGGTGTCTCTGCCATTATTTGTTCTGCACATTTCATTTTAAGCCAGCCTTGTGATATTATTGGCAGGCATTCTGGTAATTCCAAACCATCCTTGAATCAAGAGACATGGAAATCAATTTATTGCTTTCTTCATTTGTTAATTCTACCCCCAAAATGAAGATTGTGGTCATACCCGTGTTTCTTAGAAGTCAGTTTTTCCTTGGTGGGCTGGAGTTACAGAAGTTGACAAAAATTCCATGCAACCCATAGTTTTCTGTGTCCAACTAACATGAAAAGTCATGTTTAGATTAACTATTTTCATCAAAAGCATTATTATTTTTTCCACAACAAGCATATTGTTTGGAATTGTGAAGGGCCCTTTCAAAGGATGTGACTCAAAACTGACTCAGCCTCTATGTATGAGTAAATACATACTCAATCATCATACAAAATCAGCTGAAAATGACTATTAAAAGGTCAGTTGAAGACTGACAGAATGGGACAATTTGCACTGGCCACGTTTTCATGCCCTCTTCTCCACAGGTCCCTCACTGCAGCTGACCCACAACTAACAAAACTCTCAGGGATAAGCGTGAATCGACTGGGAGAAGGTGAATTGACTGGAAGAAGGGGGCAAGACAAAAGTGCCAGCTGACCATTGCCAGGGAAGCAGTGCCAGTGAAGGGTCTGACAAGCATAAATGCCAGTGGGGAGGTCAACTGCAGTGGGGGAACTCACGGAGTAGTAGGCGCTATAATGCAGCCAGCACAAACTATCCTAGACTCACCTAAATAATGGACTTGTTTTACCAAAACCAACAATTGATTGAAGCAAATTTTCAGGATACTTATACAAAGAATTATGAAAAGCAAATAATGTACATGGCAAACCTCAGTGAAAAATTGAGATAAATTCCATTTTGTCCTATACAATGAAATCAGAAGCAAATTTGGAACCTGTAGAGAAGAGAAACAACTGAAATACCTTGAGAAGAACCAAAATGAATTTCCATCTATTTTTTAAAAAAATAATTTTATTCATAAACATTTTTGAACACAGCATTTTGTCAAGAGTATATCATTTACAAGAAACAAAAACCATAGCTAATACTATAATAGATATTAACTCATTAATTGATAATAATACTAATAATATAATAATGCATAAATTAATAGCACTAATAATTCTATGATAACTCCCATATAGTAAAAATATCACAAAAAATAATCAGATTTCTTTTTACATTTAACTTATTTGTATTTTGAGTACTTATAGTGATTGAAGTTATAAACCATCTCTACTTTTAATACCTGCATTCATTATTTTTCTTCCTCTAACTTCTACCTCTTGTCTTTGACCATGCATAGAATCTGTTCCATATCAAATAATATTCTGATTCTTTCTGTTTAGAGGAAGGTTTGGATCCAACAATATCCCGTATTAACATATTATAATATATCACTGATTATAAATGTCCCTGTATATCATGGGAATGCCACACTTGAGCTATGTAGAAAAAATATTTTGAGATCAACAGTGCTATCAACAGCTGAATGTTACCAATTTTAAAATACCATACCAGAAGAAGAAGAAGAAGAAGAAAAAGAAGAAGAAGAAGAAGAAGGAGGAGGAGGAGGAGGAGGAGGAGAAGAAATAATAATCTAGTGCGTTTTAAAACCTTATTTAATTCCCAATTCATGACTACTGGCACTCCTAACATCTCTTCTTGGAGGCGAAATTATATGATGAAGAACAGCTGATGTCAGCTGCATATTAAGTATGATGAAGAGGTTGAGACAAGGGAGACTATCAAGATGGAAGGAACACATGTCATCAAGCAGTATTTCTATTTTACCAGTTGATCCATTCCCTCTTCACTTGAAAGCAATTGAATGTGGAGCGTGACATCTCAGAAGCTCTCTCTAATGAAATCTTATAGCGGCAATTTGGTGAGTGGAGAGTCTTGTCTCCAGGGTGACAACCAGAGACAATTTGAAGGAACATTGGTGCCCAAGTCAGGCCTCCTCCAGCTCATAATCTTGACAAATTATGTGGCTTTCAATAATTCAGAATGCCCATTCTTGCATTCCCATTCAGCTTGATTGGCCTAGTCTTTCTAAGCTCCTTTGAAGCTGTGGAAGAGCTAAAATGGAAGGTTTGATTTTGTCTACTGGTGCCAACATCTAATTACAACTACAGACAGTCCTCAAATTACAACCAACCAACCAATCAGAACAGAGCTTGAAGGGACCCTGGAAGTCTTTTAGTCCAACTTCCTGCTCAAGCAGGAGATCCTATACCCGTGATGGCAAACCTATGGCACGCATGCCACAGGTGACACGCAGAGCCATTTGTACTGGCACGCGAGCTGCAGGCAAACTTACCTCACTATGCATGTGCCGAAAGTTGATTTTTGGCCTGTTTGAGGCCTTTTTCAGCCTCCCAGAGGCTTGAAGAAAGCCTTTGCAGGCTGAAAAATAGCCCATTTCATCACTTCCTGTATTTCCGGAAATACTGGAAGTAACGAAATGGGCCCATTTTGGGGCCCGCAAAGGCTGCAGAAATTTTCCTCAAGCTTCTGGGAGGCCGAAAACGGGCCTCAAACGGGCCTCAAATGGGCCGAAAATCAGCTGGGAGGTACAGTGCAAGTAAGGGGGCGGTGTGGGGGACATGGGGGGATTACGCGCACATGTGCAGGGGGCATGGGGGGCATGCGCATTGCCTTCTGGGTGCTGACATGCGAGTGCACGCACACAAGCTCGTGCACAATTTTTGGCACAGGAACCCCAAAAGGTTAGCCACCACTGGTTAGGACACCACTGTCCTATACCATGTTCTATACTGTTCTATGAGAGTGGACTTTGTGTGTGCTTTTTGCATGCTTCACGTACACCTGCACCTAACGTGTGCTCTGCACGTGTTCACAGCCATCAAAAAATGCCCTCTGTCAGCGCTAGTGAGCTGTGCTGTTTTTTACCTCAGCTGAGGCATGGCGATCCACTCTGCCATGCGAATCAGCTGAGCTAAAAATACAAGGGAATACAGGGTGGGTGAGCAGGCCAGCCAGAAGTGGTATTTGTTGGTTCTCTGAACTGCTCAAAATTTCTGCTACCGGTACACCAGGACCGATCCAAACCGGCTGAATGCTACCTCTGGAATATACGTGTCCCAGGATAATGTTGTGGGATCCAATCTGGGTCGGTCACTGGGACCAGAGATTTTGTCTTCTGAGCTTTATGATTCATGCTGGAACCCATCTTTAGGGAACTTTGGTCTAGCTAAGTGTGTGCTGTTCTGTGTATAGTATTTATAACACCTGTTGCAAGTGGTGTTTAGATGCTGATTGGGATGTGTGTGTGTGTTTTTTTATAATTTTTTTTTATTTTTATAACAACAAAAACAAACAAATAAAACCTTCTTCCTGTTCAACAGTGTGTAAGGCTGTTCAACTGTGTGTGTCAGTTGGGTACATATATCTTTGAGCACATAATAACATCATACATATTTACTTATATATGTTTATAATTGTTCTAATCAGTAGTTTATATCACTTATTATATTATCCTTAACATTATAATTATTGATTTTCCCTGATATATTCCATATTCATTTTCTTACTCGATCTAACTCATCTGTTTATCAGTAATGGTATATTATACTGTACTTACATATTTCAATTTCTTACTCTTCTATCCAGCCGTTCATAAAATAAATTCCAAATTTTATAATAATCTTTTTCTTCTTGTTCTTTAATTGCCATTGTCAAGCTACTCATTTCTACACATTCCATTATTTTCTGAATTATGTCCTCATCTATTGGAATTTTCTCATTTTTTCCAATTTTGTGCAAATACAATCCTAGCTGCTGTTAATACATTGATAATCGAATACAATTCTTTATTGTAACCCTCAGGGAAAATTCCCCTGATTGGGATGTGTTGATGGCTGGCTTTTAAATCATTCGCTGTCAAGTATGCTTGTGCTGCCCAGCCCTCGCCTTCTAAGTACTGGTGTAAATCAGCACTCCTGTTGACTGATGATCATTTCACTTACGTCTGTTGCAGCATCCCCAGGGTCACATGATCAAAATTCAGACGCTCTGCAACTGGTTCATATTTATGACAGTTACAGTGTCCCAGGGTCATACGATCCCCTTTTGTGACCTTCTAACAAGCAAAGTCAATGGGGAAGCCAAGATTCACTTAACAGCCAAGTTACTAACTTAACTGCAGTGATTCACTTAACATCAGGAGTAAACAAGTCATAAAATGGGAGAAAATTCATTCAACTGTCTTGCTTAGCAATTGAAATTTTGACCATAAGCTGAGAACTTCCTGTAACATTCTTGCCTGTCCTCCAGTGGTTGTCTGTATTTTTGCAGCATTGTAGATTTAAATTATCCAATAAACTCATAGGCCAACTGAATGACTTCTTAGCTCTCTGCTCAACTTTATCCCTGCAACTTCTTGCAAACAATGCCTGGATCCCTTTTTGAGAGTAGAAGGGAGATGCATCTACCAGTGCTTTTGAGTAAAGTCAATGTAGCCCAGATAAAGTAGTTTTAACTTCAGTTAGGAAAAGTAAACCTGTGTTCGACAGATCACCAATGAAATCAATGATGCTTGAAGCAAAATGAGCACGGACATATTGTGCTACAAACATTTTCATTTTTCAGGCAACTTGAAATTAAATGGGGACAAGTCTAGATAAAGTTTCATTGATTTGCTGTCTCCATCTGTATAAAACCAGAACTAAATCAGGAGCTACTTTGTCTTAACCTAAAGACTTTGAAATAACCTAATAGATATACTACTGTATTTTCTATGAACAGCAAACCACAATGGACTATCTTAAACAAGTTCTGCAACTCCTTATATGTTCAAATTTCCTTTGCTGTGCACTGTTTGACTATTCAGATATTGTGCTCTCTCTCTCTCTCTCTGTGTGTGTGTATGTGTGTGTCTCACAGCTTCTTGAATAATTGACATCGAACTGAATGGTGAACCACGGTTTATTTGAAACAATGGTTTAGTCTCTACATAATCCAGTATTAAAGAAAACATCTAATGAATTTGTACAATGTGAACTTATGGGTCTAGGACAACATGCCTCCACCAACTGGCCATGCCCAGCTCGCCATGGCCAACTCACCACAGAACAATTCACCACAGAACAAGAACAAGAAGAAATGGTGGGATAGAATCATGAAAGAAAGTATGCCAAAGGAGGGGTAAAATGAAATGTGAATGACAAAAAGTAAAATAAAAATTAAATTAAATTGAATTGTTGAATTGTCCTGCACCAATTGTCCTGTGGCAAATTGGCTGTGGTGATTTGGCTGTGATGAGTTGGCCACAGCTAGTTGGCCCTGGTGAATTGTCCCATTTTGGAACTTAGCCACTGTGCATCTACTAAGAGGCAAATACAGTCCGAATTGCTGGATTTTTCTTGAACTGAATCTATTATACTTTGCAGTGCAGATTCACTGTCGACTATAAATTGGCAATTCTACCCCAAATAATTAAAGCATTATGAAAATTAACCTTCCTTCCTTCCTTCCTTCCTTCCTTCCTTCCTTCCTTCCTTCCTTCCTTCCCTCCTTCCTTTCTTCCTTCCTTCTCTTCTTCTCTTTCTTTCTCTTTCCTCTCTCCCTCCTTCCCTCCTTCTCTCCCTTCCCCCCTTTCTTTCTCTCTCTCTTTCTTTCTTTCTTTCTTTCTTTCTTTCTTTCTTTCTTTCTTTCTTTCTTTCTTTCTTTCTTTCTTTCTTTCTCTCTCCTTCTCTATCAGGAGGAGTGAATAACTTATAAGGTCTACAAGAGAGTCACTGAGGCCAAATTGATTCTCTTCTTCTAATATGTATCACATGCCCTTGGGCAGTTACAACGGTGAGAGTTATAAGCAGAGTGAGCATAAAAATGACATGCTTAAAATGCATGCCTGCAGAATTGCCACTAAAAATAGGCATTTAAAAGTTTATTACAATTAAACCAGGCAAAACTGTACAACTTTCTCTCACCCTTAATATTCAAATGGAGGTGTTGCACTTTTATGTATGATAGAGACATGATTATGCACCTGCTTAGAGAGCTGTGGTTGTAGTCCTGCTTTTACAATTCATAACAGTGTTGAATTGCTTATTCCCACCGGTGAAGTTTTCTATTATCTAGCTGTAACATTGAGAGAAAGTAAATAGTTCTTTCCAGTAAATGAGATGGGTAGGAGCTAGCTTGTTTTTGATATTAAATTGGGGATTTGATAAGTGCGGGAGTTGACAATCATCTTTAGTTGTGTGTAAAATCCAAATGCCCAATCACAAGGGAGTCCTCTCCACTCTCCTTCTCTCCCGTTGGAAAATGTCAAGGGATGAGCAAAGGTGGATTGAACCAACAGGTCCTCAAACGGATTGCAATCCAAACAAATCCAGCTTTTCCCCAGATACGTGATTGGTTTTCCTTGGGTGTGATTAGGCACAGGGAAAGAACAGATTGATTTTTCCCTGTGCCTAATTTACACTGCTTTTTCAGATTCAGTTTATGAGACAATTATGAAGGATCTCTGGGTGGACATTTGAAGCTCTCCTGACCTGGTGACCTAGTGTCCAAACCCATGATTTAACGGCTTCCCTGTTCAGACCATGCCAGAAATAACGCAAAGCTCTTTAAGTGAGGAATGGCCAAGATCTACTACAATGAATGAATAACTATTGCATTAATTAGCAAAAGAGGTTGAATTATAATTGAATTATACATTCCAGATTTAGCCAGGGACATGTACTTTCATAAATGTATTGGAATACGGACTGATCATTTTTCTGTTCATTTAGACATTTTTTTAAAGATATTCTTTTTTTCACAATTTGCAAACTCAGAATTCTATCTTTGTTTATTTGTATGATTTATACCCCTTGAATTTTCTTGTTCGGAGAGATTTCAAGAATCCAATCTGAAAAGAAAAATAACTGCAAGAAAACATCTTGCTTTATTTTTTCTTTCTTACTTTTATAAAGCCAGACCAACAGATAAATTAGACCCAACTATCTCCATAGCTTCTACAACATTTCAAGTTATTATATTATAAATAAACATTAACCTGTGTATTGTCTCTTATCTCTGAGTCATCATCAATAAAACCAATACTATGAGGCAGAATACTGATACACAGATACATTTTAAAGCTATCATTAGTTGAAATATCCATTTATGCATCCTGGAAATATCTCAGTCTATTGTAATATGGCATTCCCCAGCTCTTGTTCACCTTCCCGTGGTTTAATATGGTGTTTTCCTTTCCACATTTCCAAGGCCCCACCTCTCTATCAGTTTAGCTACAGATTTCATTCCTTCGTCCATTGCTGGTCATTAGGTTCTTTTTGTCTGGAAATTGTTCAAACATCTCAATCATGTTACATGAGCAGGAGGAGAAAATGGGGTTGTAAAGGTTAAGGATCCAATGGCCTGTAGAGATTCTCCGTTATCCAGGTCATGGTTGTCCCAAAGGTGCCTTTTCAGGAGGCAACTGGACTTTCTTGATTTTTTTCTTTGAAGACATTTCACTTTTCATCCAAGAAGCTTCTTCAGCTCTGACTGGATAGTGGGAAATGGAAGGATTTATATTCTTTGCAGACAGCTGGTCATTTGCATCCTTTTTAGGGAGTTGTTGAGGCCACTTGGAGGTTTATCTTTGTCCTCAGGGTCACCTGAGTAATGCTCCTGGTTCCTGTAGTCTCCCATTTTTTTATTAATATATTAAGGATCTAATATTTGGTCAAGGAGAAAAATGTGAAAAAGTAACAAGGTGGCCACTGGAAACTATCTAAGCTATGGTGAGATTTGTCCTTCCTGCCCTGAGGACAATTTATCAGTGTTACTCTAAAGAATATTAGCTTGGCTAGGTGAGGATAAAGAAGAAACTTATTAAAAGCCACACGGTTTCCTGATTTCCTGTACTGTAACTTCCAACACATTTAGCCAGTCCTCTCTTAAAAAAAAAAAACATTTTGAAAGGAACCTGCTAAAGTTTAAACTGTTGTTTTAGGTTCAATATGTTGTAGGGAAACAGAAGGAAGAAGCTAAAAATAAAAATCTTCATTGATTGACACATGTATTTATTTTATTTAACTATCGTTTGTGTAACTCGCCCTGGAATACAATGACAAAGAATAAAAATAACATAAGTTAATTAATCATCTCAAACATTTTCAACAGATGAGCATTCAATAAAAGAGCACTCATTACAATTAAACATTGTAAGATTAAATTCATAGAGTCTTGATGAGTTAATGAAACTGAGCCAGTTGTATGAACGCACTGCGTAAACTTTGATGGGGAAGAAGGAATGTCTACAACATTACACAAAATCCGGGTTTGCCAATGTCCACATTCCCGTGAACTTCGTGAAGGGAGGTATGTTCAGCAGGTCCTCACAAGTTGTTTACAGGGGTGGGATGTGACCAGTGTAACTACCGGTTCGGTAATTTTACATTTTGCAGAGTGACCCAGCACAAATAACAACAAAACAGGTACACCCTTTACCGACAATCTTTGTAAACCCAAGATTAATCACCTCTTTGTTGCTTTTCTCTGTACTCTTATTAGAGTCTTGACATCCTTTTTGTGTTATGGATGGAGTATTCCAAGTGTGGTCTTACCAATATGGTATAAATACATACTACATATATCTTTTACAGGACAGTTGGCTGATAACAGATAATCAGAGTTGGAAGGGACCTTGTAGGTCATCTAGTCCAATCCCCTGCCCAAGCAGGAGACCCTACAACATTTCTGGCAAATGGCAGTCTAATCTCTTCTTGAAAGTCTCAACTGATGGCGCTCCCACAACTTCCGAGGGCAAGTTGTCCCGTTGGTTGATTGTTCTCACCAGGGGTGGGATTCAAATTTTTAATAACTGGTTCTGTGGGCATGGCTTAGTTGGTGGGCATGGCTTGGTGATCATGTGACTGGGTGGACATGACTTGGTGGTCATGTTATTGGCTGGGTGTGGCCAACTCAATATCACTCACATCGAGGCAAGCATCTCCTTGCCTGGCCCCTCATGACTGTGGGGATGCTGCAACAGTCATAAGTGTGATAATTGGTCATAAGTCACTTTTTTCAGTGCCATTGTAACTTTGAATGGTCACTCCACATAAGCAAAGTACCAGTAAAGGAGGGGAAAAAAACTCCAGAGAAATTCCAGAGACAGGAAGTCTAGTCCTGCCAAGAATGTAATAAGGGTTAATGGAGAGGCAGTTTCTGTAAGCAACACCAGAATATTTCCTTCCTGCCTTTCTTACAGGATTAGGCCAGTAATTTCTTCTAACAACCAGTTCTCCAAACTGCTTAGAATGTTAACAATTGGCTCTAGCGAATAGGTGCGAACTGGTAGAATCCCACCCCTATCAGAAAGTTTCTCCTTATTTCCAGGTTAAATCTCTTTGTTCAGCTTCCATCCATTATACCTAGATTGGCCTTCAGGTGCTTTGGAAAATAGATTGACCCCTTCCTCTCTGTGGCAACCCCTCAAATATTGGAAGACTGCTATCATGTCTCCCTTGGTCCTTCTCTTCACTAGACCAGCCATGCCCAGTTCCTGTAACTGTTCTTCATATCTGTCTGATATCTGTCTGATCGGTAGCCAGTGCTGGGATTCAACCAGTGTAACAACTGGTTCGGTCAGTGTGTGCTTCACTGTGCCGTGTGAATCAGCTGAGCTGAAAACATGGAAATAAAGGACAAACTAGGGCAGGGGTGGGTGGGCACGGCTGACTAATCACCAGAACTACTGGTTCACCTGAACTGGTCCATATCGGCTGAATGCCACCTCTGTCTGTGGCTTTTCCTCCTGTCTCCCGAGGTTATTCTCACATGCTATCACAACATGATATACGGATGTTACAGGACCACAAGACTGTATTTTCATTCAAGTTCACATGACAAATTGCCCTAACATATTTCCTTCTAAACTCTACAACAGAAAGATATATTTGAAAATAAATATGTGTAAATGCTTGCTTTTATTTTAGAGGTCATTAAATTTTTGAATGTCTGCATTTGGAGGAAGTCAGTCTATTTTAAAAGGCTGTTATAAAAGGAAGAATTAAGATGCAATATCTGGAGCTATTTCTAAAGACTCTATTGTTATTCTGGGCTGGTTATAATTTGATTATAAGGCATTTTACAAACCTTGTATGTAGAAAGCAATTCTAACTCCCTCAACAAGTCTCTAATTGATAAACATATTTTTTTTCAACATGATTATTATGACCTATAGGTGTCAAATAAGTTTAGAATTCATGGGGTACAGAAAAGATTTAAGATGTTTTGTTAAAAAAAAAAATCTGTTTGCAAAACAAAAGCTTACATATTTTCTTTTCAGACTTCATTAAATTACTGTCCCATTTTTTTTACAGATTCAGTAATACAGGCTTTGCAAAATAATAATAATAATCAAACAATAGTGTAATATTACAGGAAGCAAAAACAGCTGTAGCCATAAAGAAAATTAATCTCAAACCATAGCAAATTAATGCCTTTATTAGGCCGATTCACAGCCATAAAACAAAATTTTCAAGCTCATCAGCGTGAGATGCTTAAGAAAGAAAACGTGAAAGGAGAAAGCTTCAATCTCTGGATGCAATTATATCTCAGAGCATGAAGAGGTTGCCGTTTAATAATAATAATAATAATAACAATAATAATAATAACAACAACAACAATAATTATTATTATTATTATGATAATGATGATGATGATAATTTATTAGATTTGCACACTGCTTGACTCTCAAGCGCTCTGAATGGCTTGCAAATAAGCTCAGAGATTACAATAGGTTCCATGGAATACACCTGGAATACAGTTTTGGTCACCATTGTAAGGGCCTGCCTCAGCTACCTTCTCAAGAAAGTAAAGGACTTGAACCAGCTTACCTTTCAAAGGGAACTTTTACTGGGAGATTGTGATTGCAGAGAAATTAGGCAGCCTGAAAATTCTCGTGCACAGCTTTAAGCTAATTTCCCCTGTTCAAACCCAATACCCCGTGTCTATCTGCAGCCAATAAAATGTTGCAAAGGTGTTAAGGAAACTCCAAGGTGGGATGGTGAGAAGAGGATGTTCTTGGGATGCCACAACCTTGAATACCAGGCTGAAACCATCTGAGAAGGAGTTTGGGCAGATGGCCCACCGTCCCCACTCAAACTCCCAAGCAGTTACAACAAAAGCGAAAGCATGTAAAGCATCCAGCCCACAAAGCCTCCTACCCTCCCCAACTTCAGAATGGCAGCATTCTGGCAAGGCACTCGTAATCACATTACAGAAAAGATGTTGAGATTTTGTAAAAAGGCAGAGAAGAGCAATGAGGATGATTAAAGTCCTGGGGACTAAAATATATGAAGAATGGTTGCAGGACCTGGGTACGGCTAGTCTGGAGAAAAGCAGGACTAGGGGTGACATGATAGCAGTGTTCTAATATCTGAGGGGCTGCCAGAAAGAAGAGGGGATCCACTTATTTTCCAAAGAAGACAAGACAAGAAACAATGGAGAGAAAATAATCAAGGAGAGACTGTAGAGATTCTTAGCCATCCAGGTCATGGTTGTTGCTAACTACAGGAACCACGAGCACCACTCAGGTGATTCTGAGGGCACAGATAAACTTCCAAGTGCTTCAGCGAACCCACTAAAAGGATGCAGATTACCAGATGTCTGCAAGGAATATAAATCCTTCCATTTCCAACCATCCAGTCAGAGCTGAAGAAACTTATTGGATGAGAAGCGAAACATCTTCAAAAGAAAAACAAGAAAGTCCAGTTGCCTCCTGAAAAAGCTCCTTTGGGACAATCAAGGAGAGAAGCAATCTGGAATTAAGGAGAAACTTCCTAACAGTGAGGACAATTAACGAGAGGAACCGCTTGCCTTCAGAAGTTGTGGGTGCTCCATCACTGGACGCTTTTAGGAAGAGACTGGACAGCCACTTGTCTGGAATTGTGTAGGGTGTCCTTCCAGCTCTATTCTGATTGATTGAAGAAAGATAAAAGATACCTTCCTTGACAAAGGCCTGGGTGACAGAGTGAAAGCCAGTGGGTGGGCTATGCTCCAGGAGAAAGAAGGAAGGAAGGAAGGGAGGAAGGAAGGAAGATTGAAAAGGGGGGAAGGGGAGAGAGGGAGGGAAGAAGGAGAGAGAGAAAGAAAGAAACGAAGGAAAGAAAGAAGGAAGGAAAAAAGAAAAAGAAAAAAGAAAGAGAGAGAGAGAAAGTGGAAGAGAGAGAGAGAGGAAGGAAGGAGAGAAAGAAAGCAGAGGTGGTATTCAGCAGGTTCTGACCAGTTCTGGAGAACTGGTAGTGGAAATTTTGAGTAGTTCAGAGAACCAGCAAATACCACCTCTGACTGGAGATTTTACAGTATCCTTCCCCTGCCACGCCCACCAAGCCACGCCCAAAGAACTGGTAGTAAAATAATTTGAATCCCACCACTGAAAGAAAGGAAGGAAAGAAGGAAGGAAGGAAGGAAGAGAAAAAAGAAAGAAAGAAAGAAAGAAAGAAAGAAAGAAAGAAAGAAAGAAAGAAAGAAAGAAAGAAAGAAAGAAAGAAAGAAAGGGAACAGTGGTAACTTCCCCATTTTGGGATATCCAGTAATTAACAAATCTAAAAGAGATTCTCCATTTATTTTTTGATGAGACCTCACATGGCTGCATCAGTAGCTAGGAGGAAGAAAGGAGCCTCTTGTTGAGGTAATGAGCACATACAGGGAGACGTATTTGAGAGAAGTGTTTGAATAATACACACACAACACACAGATACACTGTACAGTCAATGTAGGTTTTTACTTCCAGAAACGTTTAAGCAAAGTTCAAACAAAGTCCAAAGTAATTCACAGATAAGATCAGTCAGTTTTTAGTCCAGGGATAATCCAACAACAAAGTCCAGTGTCAAAAACAGTTTAGACTTACAACAAATCCATGAATATCAGTCAAATAGAAGAGATGGAGGAACAGTAATACTTTCCAACAGAAGGAAACAGACTGACTCACACTCTCTTCTGAGACTAAGACTAAGACAACCCAGGTTTCTGGCTCCATCTTATGGCCATTTGATAAACCACACCCAATTACACTTTTAGGATTTTCTTAAAGAGACAGTATTAAAATGTCTATCCGGGTTTATATATTTCCAACCCAAATACCTGTTAGGTGACTTATATTCCTAACACCTCTGCACAGAAGTTTCACTTTTCTTTAAAATAAAAAGGCTCATTTTAATGTCTTATAAAAACTAGCATTTCCTATGAGAGAGAGAGCTGAAAAACCACCAAACCTCTCTTCCTCTGAAATAAAGAAGCAAGTAATGGAATACTGTTCTAATAAAGGGAACTGAGGATATGGAGATAAAAGACAGACTGGGCAAGAAATCCTGAACATTGGTAAACAGATGACACACAAATTGCAGGAATAATAACCAAAGTAACAGCTTTACTGTGGCTTCAAATGCATAATTTTTAAGCCAAAAATAGATTCGTTCGGCTGCCTAATTGGGCGAGGAATCACAGGGCTATGGAATTGCTTCTGGATTATCCAAGCACCCCACGTAGACTTACTCTAAGTGGTGGCAACTTGGATTACACACAAACAATGTAAAAAAAAAAGTGAATAATGTGGGGGGAAGAACTTTTGTGAAACATTAACACCCTTTTGTGCTGAATATTTTGGCCTTTCAAACATTTGGCTTAGCGCATTGGTAGAATATCTTAATTTCTCCTAAAAGAGGCACCTCTTGCAATTTCCAATACATCAATGACATCATGGGGAGCCAAAAAAATCAAACAGGCTCAACATATGAATTGTTGCCTCCCTGTAGATCTGTTTATTTAGATGGTTCTTTTCCAAAACAGAATGCAGAGCTCGGGACTCTGCCAATTGGTCTTTTCCAAGTCAGCCGTTATGCTTGGGCTCTGGCTTCTATTTGTGGTTCCAGGGACATATTCATTAATACAGATTTTTGTCTGAGGGACTTTGGTCCATGATTGCCTCATCATTTCCATTTAGCATCAGAAACAGATTTGCTCCCCAAGTAAGAGTTGCATTCCATTTTGGAAAGCTACCAGATCTATAGTAGGTGGCCAAAAACCGTGCAGCCATTGGAGAAGAAAGAAATACAGAAAAGTAGTGCAGAAACTGCCAATTGTTTGCTCCAACAGGTGATCATCGACATGTTAATTTAACGTTAATAATTCCATAGGTCTTTTAAAA
Source organism: Pseudonaja textilis (assembly GCF_049901715.1). NCBI lineage: Eukaryota > Metazoa > Chordata > Lepidosauria > Squamata > Elapidae > Pseudonaja > Pseudonaja textilis. Next base: position 47,468,450 of record NC_141997.1, read on the forward strand.
ATATCACGGGAAGCCCAAATTAGTTATGTCTCTGGATTTCTTTTCCCCCATTTCTCCTTTTTCTCTCTTTCTCTTTTTCTCTCTGTGATCCTTCTCCTTCTCCTCCCTTTCCTCCTCCTCTTCTCTCTCTGTATCATCATCATCACCAACATCATCCTCATCATCCTTCTCTCTTTCTCTCTCTCATCTTTATCTCACACACACACTATCTATATCTATCTATCTATCTATCTATCTATCTATCTATCTATCTATCTATCTATCTATCTCTATCTATTTATATCTCTGTCTGCTATCTATCTATCTATCTGTCTGTCTGTCTGTCTATGTCTATGTATCTCTATCTATATGCCTATCTATCTATCTGCCTGCCTGCTCTCTCTCTCTCTCTCTCTCTCTCTCTGCATCTATCTATCTCTATGCTTATCTATCCATCTATCTATCTATCTATCATCTATCTATCATCTATCTATCTTTTTATACATGGTAATAGTCATCTGATATTTAGCAATTCTGATCTGCCTGAATGAAGATTTGTTTATCTAAGTAGAAGGCCAACTTCCAAAGACATTCTATTGTCGGCCTAAGGTCTTGGATTTTTTCCATTTGAGAATGGCTGGTACTTCAAGATAAGTTTCTCTGTGACAGAATTTCAGGAAGAGTCTCCGTCTATGTATGAAAAACCATCATTTTAACTTGCTATTAAGAAGAAAAGTAGCAAGGTAGAAGAAAAACAAACAAACAAACAAAATCAGTAAAAATTCTACTGGGAAGAAGGCCTTCATTCTTCTCGAGCAAAAAGTCAACCATTATCTCCACTTCACCAACCTTCTTTTGAAAATAAAATAGGACAGGAAAGGGGGAAAGAGGTATTTTTTCTCATGGAGGGGAAAATGTCACGAAGTGATTATTTCTTCTGTGTAGAGGAAAGAAAGGCTTAGAAAAATAGGAAGAGCAATAGGCTTGGAAGTTAAGTTAAGTTAAAACTCATCCAAGAATGCCGTTGAAACTCATTTAAACAGATGCATCCAGACAGTAGTGGGATTCTACCAGTTTCCCTTTTGGTTCAGTGATCACGCACTTCGTGTGTGCGCATCTGCACACATCTAACATGCAAAGGTGCACACATTGGTGGGATTCAAAAAGGTTTACTACCGGTTCTGTGGGCGTGGCTTAGTAGGCATGGCAGGGGAAGGGTACTGTAAAATTTCCATTCCCACCGCATCCTGGGGAAAGATTATTACAAAATCCCACTCCCTCCCTACCTCACTAACCTGCTTTCCAGCTCCGTTCTCCTGTGCAGGGCAACCAAAGAAGACCCAGCTAATCAGCTGAGACTCAGGAGGCGGAGAATAGATGGGGGCGGGGCCAGTCAGAGGTGGCATTTGCTGGTTCTCCGAACTACTCAAAATTTCCACTACTGGTTCTCCAGAAGTGGTCAAAACCTGCTGAATAACCACCTCTGGGTGCACAGCTTTCGAAACACCAGCTGAGGTTCTGCCGCGCCAATCAACTGAGAGGATAAAGAACAGAAAAGCACAGGGGTGGGTGGGAGGACCGAGCCTGCACTTTTCTCTTCTTTCTCCTCTCAGCTGATTGTTGGAACCAGGCCAAACCGGTACCATTTCACCACTGCATCCAGAGCTTGATACTATCATATGCCACTATAGAATTAAATCTTGCAAGCAGACAAAGGAAGAAAATGCAAGCTGTCATTCCAAGGAGAAGGGCTTCCAACCAGACACCGAATTGAGAGTTTCTGCAACAACTGGTCAAGTGACCCTTGGCAACTTGAAAGCATGGATCTTTTTTAAAAAATAAACGTTATTAATCTTTTATATCTCTTAAAAACAAACAAAAAGTGTAAATATCTTGACATTGACAGTTTGTGGCATTCATCTCTTATACTTCTATTTTGTGCATTATTTGCAAATATATACAATTTATGCGAATGTAGACATTTAACCTATATGTTGCTCATCATGAATTCTTTCATCGTCCATTTTAGCTCAATCCAATCATACCATTTTTTTCCAAGTCCTATAATACTCAGACTCCTCTTTCTCCTGTACCATCAAGGTTAATTTATCCATCTCAGCACAAGCCATTATTTTTTAGATAATCAGTTCATCTGGTGGCATACTTTTATGCTTCCAACACTGGTCATAGGCAATTGTAGCTGCTGTTAAAATATGTAATACTATATATTTTATATTCCTCCCATATTTCTTTTTAAATATCCCCAGCAAATTGGTAGCGTGGAACTTTATTGTAGCTGTGTGTTGGAAGAGCTCAAGGTAAACATTACATTGGAAAGTGTCATCCCAAACACACTGCCTGCCAGTATTTTGAAGCAATTTTTGTCACCCTGGCACTGCTACAGATCTGAGAGCTGGCCCGAAGCAAGGATTTGGAGCCAATATCATACCCACACACAGTATACACATACTCCCACCAAAGGTGACCAGGTGTTGTGCTTACAGATGCTAGAAAGATGGGAAATGAGCATTAGAAGGTTTAAATCTCTGCTATATTTAGAATAGAATAGAATAGAATAGAATAGAATAGAATGGAATGGAATGGAATGGAATGGAATGGAATGGAATGGAATGGAATGGAATAGAAGAAGAATAAAATAGAATAGAATAGAGTAGAGTAGAGTAGAGTAGAGTAGAGTAGAGTAGAGTAGAGTAGAGTAGAGTAGAGTAGAATAGACTTAGACTTATATACAGCTTTACTGCTATCTCTGTAATGATCAAACTCCCGGCAGTGGGAATGAAGATTAGCCTACAATATTGCATTCTTACCACTACACCACCATGGCTCTTATAAAGGTAACTGTACTCACTCTGATGGCAGGCAAAGGTCACCCAAGCAAGTAAATTAACACAAATAATATTCAGCTTAATATATGCATTTTTATCAATTTATGTGCTTTCTTGAATGTCCAAATAGTTAAATTTGAGCAAATAGCAGCATTTGATCATCATGGGGTTTTTTACCACTTTATTCCAAGATTGGAATTATTTCATGTCTTTCTATTTTTCTGTCTAGTTCTGGCACTCCTCCAAGGTGCATGTTGGGAAAATTGTAGACATAGAAGAGAGTGGATGCGGAAACTACATCTCATTTACCTTGCTCTCTAGCAGAGGTCTTAGGGTTTCCTTTTCTCAGCTGGGAGATGTTGGCCTTTGTGTCTGCAATGATTTTAAGGAATGCCAAAGCCTTGTACATCTGCATCAATCACCCAGTGCTGAATTAAGCCCAAAGGAGTCTTTGCTCTATCTGGCCAAGATCTAATGTTCTACTTCCTGTTGTGAGTGCAGTAAGTCAAGTGTCTTTTACTGGTGTGAACTACAAACAAGCCAGCATCTTCCTTTTCTTTCCACTGTGGTCTCTATTAGTTGGCCATCTAGTTTGTTCTCATCTCCCTTCTGAGATTTACTGAAATGAGAAAAGTGAGGGATAATACCTTTTGTTGGGGGGTGGGGGGGTGGGCAGGTGTCCACCTTACTAGCTGAGAAATTTATGTCCTGCAGGGCTCATTCTGCCTTCCAGGTTCCTAAACAATAATAGGGACTGCAGGAAGTAACTTGGATGGCATCACTTTGATAGTGTCCTATTAATTGTAGCTGATTTTAAAAAGTGATTATATTTTATGGTCTGACTTGGAAGAGACTTTTTATGAATAAATAAACAAGCTCCAAACAATATCCTGAATTTGCTCTGGAATGGGAGTGGCGAACAGAGCATTTTACCTCAACTCTTTAAATATTTTTTTTTAACCCAGGAAACACAGGACAGCCACACTTTTCCCAGAAAAAGACCAAACTCTTTTCAACAATAGCAAACATATCCTTGATTTATGCCTCCACATATTGTGGAGCACAGTCCTAAATCTCTCATTTAAACTAACCACTATTTAAAAATTAAGAGATGCACCAAACAGTCCCAATTCATTCCCAATTCACATTTACAATTCATTCCAGGAAGTGCTCTGGCTTATCAGAAGGACATTTCCTTCCTTCCTTCCTTCCTTCCTTCCTTCCTTCCTTCCTTCCTTCCTTCCTTCCTTCCTTCCTTCCTTCCTTCCTTCCTCCCTCCCTCCCTTCCTTCTTTCCTCCTTCACTTCCTTCCTTCCCTCCCTCCCTCTTTCCTTTCCTCCTTCCTTCCTGTGACAGAACAGCCAGCTTTTACCAGAACAGATCAATCTCCATAAAGAACGTTTACATGATAGAAAAACAACAGTGTGCACTTGATGCAACCTCAAACTTTAAGTCTACTGTGATGAGAGCAATTTGTGCTCTTAGAAAAGATCTGTCAGTATCCAGTAAGTCTTTCATTCACATGCGAAATAACTTGCACTTCTGCTATGTCCCTGTTTTTTTTTAAAGGACAAGAGTTAAAGATTATAACTGAGAGTTAATACAATGAATAACACCTGGCCCCTGGACATACACCGTTGCTCAGGTGAATCAGACTTTGGATTCCAAAAAAATATCCATCACAGATCTCTTGTTGCCTTGATAGTGCCAGAAGGAAAGCAAAAAAATGCCAGTTGCTCATGACTTTATTAAAATGAATAGCATTCACTCACAGCCACTGACCAGTCAAGATGTGATCATGCTTGGATAATTAACATCAATGTGACCGTGTCATTCAGTTGTTAGATAATACTTGGCAACACTATAAAAAACCAAGTGAGAGAGTGTTCTGATACAGAACTCCTTGCAAATAGATTTGCAATGGCTCATTGCTTCAGCGCAGAGACATGGGACTGCAGACTACACAGATCACAATTTGAGCATCAAGGAAAGCCACTGAAATCAGCATTATAATAGATAGAACAATCTCGACAAGATATTTTTAGATTAGAGAACCCCACTGAAGCATCAGTCACAGCTAAACAGACTTTCCCCAGAACATTTGCATTTTTGAATCTACATCCCTTAGAAAGGATTGCTTTTCAGTGCATGGCCCAGTCATGTTCTCACTGGCTATGCTACAGTGCAGAAATAAAATGCTTCCTTATAACTGGTGTGGCTCAGCTTAAAACTGAGTGAATCTCCTAAAGACAATTTACAACCCCTCTCATGCTTAATGTTAAAATATTGTAGGTTCATCAAAAAAACTGCATTGAACGTTCAGAGTCTAGAACATTTGGGAAGAGTGTGTATTGTTTGGAGTGCTTTGATTTTTGTCCTGTTTGCTAGAATATCTGAAGGTAATGTTGGAAGAAATATCCATCTGGTTCAGTTCCAAGCTGGGAGAAAGACACTGGAAACATGGAGGCTGGTTGGAAAGAAGGTTTAATGAAGCAGAACCACCAAGCATGTGTGATTCTGGTGCAGCTGACCACTTGGGAGTGAGGGGTTTTTATACCTTATTTGCACTTGAGCTTCCTGTTTCTGTGCAACAACGTGTATTCTATTGGATGTTGTCAGACTCCCATGGGGCCATGTACAAATCCTACGAGTTTGTCTGAGCTAAGTTTAGTTGAAGTTTGGCTGATGCAATGAAGGGGCATGTTGGGCAATTTCTATTGTGGCTGAGGGCTAATCCTACCTATGTTCAGACCTTGCTGCAAGGAATTTTTTTCCTATGAATAGAACTACCTATCTTTTTAATCTCTTAAGTGCTGACATCTGCTGTGGGCTGTTAAGAAAGGGGGAGGCTGCTTTCCAAGAGCATGTTTCTCAATTTCTCATCCAGGGAAATATAATATTCTGCCTTTTTCCTATTTCTCAAAATATTTCATTCTTTTGGGAGAGGGGTGGCAGCTAACTTTCTACACTAACAAGAATTAAAGGAGAAAAAAAAGAACTAACAATTCTACACTTGGCTTTAAATATTACCAGAGAGGGCATTCTGTGATGCCATTAGTTCAAATTTTATCACCTTTACTGAATATATACCTTCCAAAATTCCTGGGCTCAGGAATTTGATATTTCAATACAGCATTGTGGACAATGTGTCACCAGAGAATCTTACCAAAGAGTAAACTTATTAACCAATTCTACAGAATTAGGAAATATATAGTACAGCCCAATTCAGAACTGACCTATTTAATTAGTATGCAAGGTTTAAATGCAGGGAATAGAAGGCTTTGGCGTTGGTACAACTTGCTAAATTTAGATTAATCTTGATTTACTAGGCTAGCCAATTGCCTGGTTTATACAATACATTGAACTAATCTCATTGGCTGGATTTGTTCAACACAGGGAAACAAGGTTAGGACCAGCAAATCCCAGCATGCTGTGCAAATAGTCACAATGTACTTTCATACTTTCTCTTGGTCGTCCCTGTAATAAAATATTTGATGAACCAAAAATCACTTCTCAAATAATAATTCTCTAGTTTATTATAATTATAGCTGTGTAATTGTGTCCAATATATAATTATAATTGTGTCCAATATATAATTGTGTCAAATACATAATTATAATTGTGTCAAATACAATACAGCTCTTGGGGGCAGGAAGTGGAGTTTTTTTTTCTTTTCCCTTGAAAACTGGCTGCTGGTTTCTCTATTTTTCTTCTGCGAGGATTAGCCCACATAAATGATTCATCAGGGAGAGCACACTGAACAGGATAACAGAACCCCATTCTGTTTGAATATATCCAACAATATATCCCAGGGCAAATATTTGCAGTTGAGAAAAAGAGCAAACAAGAACACATGCTAAGAAATGCTAGGCAAAAGGCATTTTTCCCATCCAGATGTTGGAGCATAGAAACCAAATGAGCATATCAGTTTTACAGAAGGTTACAGAATAACAGAGTTGGAAGAACCTTGGAAGTGTTTTGTTTAACTCCCTTATACTATTCTAGATAAATGGCTGTACAGTCTCTTCTTAAAAGCCTCCAGTGATGAAGCACCTACAATTTTTGAAAGCAAGCCATTGAACTGGTTAATTGTTCTAACTTTCAGGAAATTTCTCCTTAGTTCTGAGTTGCTTCTCTCCTTGAATAGTTTGCACCCATTGTTTCTTGTCCTGCCTTCTGGTGGTTTGGAAAATAGGCTGACTCCCTCTTCTTTGGGGCAACCCCTGAGATATTGGAACACTGCCACCATATTACCCCTAGTCATAGAATTGGTATGTCTAGTTTCATTAAGTTAGACATATCCAATTCCTGCAACTGCTGTCCATATGTTTTAGCCTCCAGTCCCCTAATTATCTTCTCTGAACTCTTTTCAGAGTCTCAACATCTTTTTTTATAATATGGTGACCAAAACTGGGTGCAGTGTTCTAAGTGTGGTCTTACTAAGGTTTTATAAAGTGGTACTGATACTTGATTCTATCCCTCTTTTAATGCAGCCTAGGACTGTGCTGGGTTTTTTGGCTTTTTATGGTTTTATGCATGTTTTATTTATTGGTTTTATTGTTGCTGGGAACCACTCAGAGTTTCTTAAGATAGGTGGTCACATTGATTAATCTCTCTCTATATAAGCGAAATACCACTCACGCATCATCACAAAATCTCCAGGACTGTAAAGCCCACAAACTTGAAATTTGGCATATATGTTCCTCTTGGTTTCTAGTTGCTCACTAAGAAAAGATTTTTCAAAATGACCACCAGAGCATTAGTATATTATTATTAGCATGCTCTGATGCTAAGGAGTTCTACTTCCCCTCCCCATCTGAAAATAAATCACTTCCAAATGCAAAACACAAGCAGAGGAGAGGACTTTCAATTTCAGTTTCACAGCACCAAGCAGCTTTAATACAGAACAGTTGAGCTAAGCCACACCCAGGCTCCTTGCTGTCTCCTTCTTGCTTACACAGCAAATGCTGTTTCAGTTTCCAAACAGCCCTCAACTCTCTCACAGACTGACAGGACACTAGCCATATAAATACCGATGGATGCTGGCAGGCAGAGGCACAATTCCCTCCCCCCTTATTTTCCTCCCCCAAAACTAAGCCCGATTACATAGTTTTGTAGCGAAGCATGAGTATAGAGCTAGTCTTTTAATAAAAATAATTAATGTTTTCAACTTGTAGATGTTGACAGTCTAGATAGATAGGACTATAAGTGAGAGAAAATGATCAACACCTCTTTGTTGAAAGGATATGATCAAAGCAGACCATTGTAGAACTTTCTGTAAAGAAAACTTTTCTTAACCCCAATAAACTGGGTACCAAAACACAATATCAAATCCACCGTTTGTGAATAAGAAGATGGCACCATCAGTACTCTGGATGCATTTGGATGGGACTAATTATCTGGCTCCATTTCAATCTATCTTTACCTGTCTTTGAGATTGAGAATATGCTTATCTATTTAATGGATATTTTAGAACCTAGAAAAGGGAGATTTAACCAAGGAACTTCTCCAAGTTCCATTAATGCCATTCAGTACCTTCATTCATGGTCTTCTCCTACTTGACCAAGATTGATCTTAGACGCCCTGTGTGGCTTTATAGTTTGATCTCATCTTGAATATAGTGGTGTAGATCCAATGTCTAATACTGTATTAGGCTAGATAATATGTTATCCTTTTGTGGGAAATCACCCCCTTCTCCTAGAAGAATGAAATATTTTGAGGATAAAATATTTCCCCAAAAGAAAAAATTAAAAAAAATCTTAAGGTAGATAAAAACTCAGAGCCCTAGCTCCCTTTCCCCAGCAGATTTTTTTGTGCCCATTAAGAAAGACTGAGCCATCCTGTCTGCAAAGCAAAAGACCTTCAGCTGTAGGATCATTAGATTAAGACATGACCTTTCAGGACATAATAGGATTAATCCATTACCATTTAGCAGCAGAGTTCACTACATTGTATAATCTCCTAAGGACATTGCATCACCATTCAAACTTCAACCAAACTTAGCTCAGACAACCTATAGAGCCAGCTATGACCCCGATATAACCCCTACAACATCCAATCGAATACATGTTCTTGCACAGCAAGAGGAAGCTCAAGTGCAAAGAAGGTATAAAAACCCCTCACTCTCAACTCTATGTATTAGCTCCCCAGAACCCATGTGGTTCTGTTTCATCATTAAACCATCTTTCCAATCACCTTCCATGTTTCCAGTATCTTTCTCCGGGCTTGGAACTGAAGCAGGTAGATATTTCTTTCACCACTTTATGTTATTTATGGCATGTAGAAAAATGCTGCCAGTGGTCATCTGGACTGCAATACTCACAGAGCCATGATGTAGTTTCCTGACTATATCACTTATACATTCTAGTTGTCAACTGTCTTTCAGGCTTATTTCCAGGTGTTGGTTTTATAGTTCTAAATGGCATAGGATCCAGTATATGAAAATCTGCTTTTCAGCTGTTTCCTACAAGTCTTTATAAGATCTGCAGTATTTGGAAAATCCCCATGCACAGAAGTCCATTACTTGATATTTAGCAAATAGTTTTCTCCACCAGACTTGAACACTGAAATACACCCAGGAGTTGTGACTATCTTCTGTTTCCAGAAAAGGGCATCGGAGTTGTCTTTCCCATTTAGCCTTTTAAATGCTAGTTTATCTAATGTGGGTTTTATAAAGGTTTTGACCACTGCTGTTTCATAAGGTCCTATCTTCTTTTCTGTTATATTTTTAATAGCTATTACATGAAGTCTACCTTGATCATTCCGGAAAGGCAGCATAAAAATATTTTAAATGAATAATTTACTGGAAAGTGGAAGCTGTTTTCAGCATAGTTTAAAAGAGTGGGGAAGACATTTTAGCTTGTCCCAAGCATTGGAAAAATAATAAAAATTAAATGCACCATAGATGCATCTTAATATGTCCTTTCCCCCCCTTCCAACTCTTTAAGCTATTAGCAAGATATATATCTGCAAGATTTCATGAGAACCACAAACTGAAGCAGTTCCTGAGTTAATGGGGCATCTGACTACCAGCAGACCAGCATGTATGTTCCTTACACCTGTTATAATTGTTACTCTTGGTATTGATACACTACACTGCACTACCAGTGAGCTACTCCTTCTGTTATTACTACTTTAGTTAACAATTACACAATTGACACTAGGGTTGTTGTTTTTTTCAAACAACAGCCCATGCTAAGGGTTGTGGTTATAGTAGAACTTAATTAATTAATTTACCTAGCTACCCATCTCAGATGAGTGACTCTGAGTGGTGAACAATTAAAAAAACAGTTGAATTACCATAAGAGAATAAATAAATAAATATAAATAATAGCTAAGAGATATTACAATTTCCTGGAGTTTTGTGGGTCGGAACGCTGCATTACATCTATTAAAATAGATAAAATTGAAAGAAAAATGCCAGAAAAAGACAATGACAAATGGCTTGCATATTATTTCCAAGTAAAGTACATGCATGTGTTCATGACTCCATCCAAAACATAAATCTGACTCAAAAGAAATGTTATTTATCTCACTTTGTCAAAGGTATGTGAAAATATGAACCTTATAGTCACCAGGAGGTCAAAAAACCAGCATCGCTTTTATTCCAACCTCGGAAATAAACAACAGACCAATAGAAAAACTGAACTTACGTTTTGAATTACCTGTCAGATTTGTCTTTCAACAAAACCACCCTTAAAATTTAATGCACTGTCTAGCAACAATGCTGTCCTTTCAGCTTATGCAGCTCTGTGTTATCAAGAGAATGACAACTGGGAAACATGAAGGAAATCAGGCATAAGGCAACAAATTTAATATCAACTACATTGGGACATTCAGTATTATTTTTGGGTAGTTTCAGGTGTAGAACAGGATGAGCTGTGATGACTTTTTGCATTTGCACCCCTGTTCTTCCTCCAGATAACAAGATGATGATAATGATGATATCCATTCAGTTGTGTCTGACTCTTGGCGATTCAATGGACCAAGTTTCTCCACATCTTCCTATCTTGCATCACTTCTTTGAGTTTTTCTATACTGTGGCTGGTGTCAATTTTGACTGTGATTCTTTATAGAGATTCTCAGTCATCCAGGTCATGGTTGTCCCTAAAACAATGATTGCATCTAAAAGGATGCAAATAACCAACTGTCTGCAAGGAATATAAATCCTCCCATTCCCCTGTTAGAGCTGAAGAAGCTTCTTGGGTGAGAAGCAAATCATCTTCAAAAGAAAAAAACAACAGAAAGTCCAGTTGCTTCCTGAAAAAGCAACTTTGGGACAACCATGAACTGGATGACTGCGATCTACAGACTTTTAGCTCTACAATTTGGGATGAACACCCTTTGAATGGTTTGGGAGTAGGAATGGATTTCCAGGGGGGAAAAATGCAGACTACAGGAACCAGGTGCACTACTCAAGTGACCTTGAGGACACAGGTAAACCTCCAAGTGCTTCAACAACCCTTCAACTGGATGCAAATGACCAGCTGTCTGCATGGAATAAAAATCCTTCGATTCCCCACCATCCTGTCAGAGTGGAAGAAGCTTCTTGGATGAGAAGGGAAACATCTTCACAAGGAAAAAGAAGAAAGTCCAGTTGCCTCCTGAAAAAGCACCTTTGGGGTGATTTTGACTATGATGTAACGAAGTATTAGCATGCATCCAGCATCTCACCAATCTTATGAGGGAAGCTATTCCCAAGAAGACTGTTTGAGCTTGACTTGAGGCAGTCTTTACAGGCCACCCACAATCTAAGCTGCAGTGAGCTTTACCTCTTCATCTTCGTCTTATAAAACTCTCACAAGCCTTACCGAGCGTCATCTCCAGGAACAAAGTCGAGAAGAAATCCACCCTTTTCAGTTTTCCAGTCTGCCCTTCATTACGCTTCATGTGAAGTTTATCCATCAGATTACCAAAGATTATACTTTAACCTGTATTTCATCTCAACTAAATAGGCCTCTTCTTGTGAAAGTGAGCATTGCTGAAAAATTCAATTCCTCTGCTTTGAAGAACAGGAGGGAGGTGAGATGGATAAAAGAAAAGTCTTACATATTGCCAAGCTGTAAGAACGTTTTTTTTTTCCCTGAGAGGGTAGTGTTGTCAGAGGAAATTTATAACTTCACATTTTTGTTTCCCATTTACAAAGGATTTTTTTTAAAAAAAATGTTTTAAAATCTGACATTTTAATTCGTACCTCTTTGTGCATTTCTATCTGTCTGCCTATTTACCCGCTGGTAAGAAATGGAATTCATCACTCTAGTTTGTTTGTTAGTTTGTTTTCAATTAATTCTATTGTGATTGTCCATGTTGTATAGCCCAGCAGCTTTTACGATGCTTTTAAAACTTTAAATCTTTGGTAAGGGTTTGTGTTTGATTAGTTTATGCTCCGATGTTAGTTTCAGCCTTCTTCAAATATTGGTTGTCCTCATTTCCTTAGGCACTGAAATATGATGAAGCAAGAAGTAAATTATTTGAAATAATAGGGTTTCCCCATTTCAATAGTTTGCATTTATTCATTATTAATTTATTTTCTTCCTAGCATTTTCTTTTCAAGTAGAGGGTCTGCTTTTATTTTGGATCAACCAATTGTTGATTCATTAGCTATGAATTGACCAATCAGCTTCTTGTCTAAGTCTGACATCATGGAGAGAGAGAGAGGAAGGAAGGGAGAGGGAGAAGGATAGGGAGAGAGTGGGGGGACCAGGGTGGGCTGTTGGAAGTTCGCAGAGGTTTGGGAGATCCTCTAGCTAAGATTCTGCACAGTTCAGAAAACTGTGCCTTGATGCCTAGATGCCTAGATGAAGAGTAGAACTTACAGTTTTTGTGTTTTTTGGTTCCTCACCACCAGAGCAAATTACTGCTAAAAAAAACCTCCTCTGATGGAGCATCTACAACTTCTGAAAGGAAATGGTTCCACTGGTTAATTGTTTTGTTGTCAGTAAATTACTTCTTAGTTCTAGGTTGGTTCTCCTCTTGATTAGTTTCCATCCATTGGTTCTTGTTCTTCCTTCAGGGGCTTGGAAGAATAGGTTGACCCCCTTTTCTTTGTGGCAGCCCCTCAAATGTTGGGATATTCTATCATGTCACCCCTGAGACATGATTTCTTTCTTGTTCATCCTCTTCCCAGCTTACTGCTTTTTTTCACCTGGTACCTGACTGCTGATTTGGGACTGAGTTTCTGAAGACAATATAAAAAGAACATCGTTACATTGTTCTCCTGACAGAAAGAGCGCTCATGCAAAGCAAGATGAATTGAGTGTCAGGTATTTTCCCTATCATGGGATTGCTATTTAATGACCCAGATGCAAATCGAGAGTGCATATCACAGAAGTGAGGAGGAGGACCAGGGACATCTTCAGACAGGGAGCCAAGTTTGGAAGCTAGGTCTTTGAAAAACAAAATTTGTCACCGCAGACAAGGATAATGTCTTAGGTGACGTATGATCGTGTTTTGTATGGACATGGATCATCCCTCAAGAGTAGGCCTCCATCCAGAGGTGGGCTTCACATTTTTAGCCAGGGGATCTCTGCCCTAATGACTGGCTAGGTGGTCATGGCTGGGTGGTCATGTGACTGGGTGGGTGTTGCCAACTTGATGCCGCTTCTTTGCCCCAATTACCTAAAAAAAAGATATATACCAAAAAGTTGTTTATTATTTTGTGCATTTAATACTTAAATAAAAGACTGGGTGAAACCAGGCTTACTAGCAGTGACTGTGAGAGGGATCTTGGAGTCTTAGTGGAATTTCTGGTGAGTTTTGTGATTCTCCTTATTTGGGAATTAATCCCCTTGGAGGCTAGTGGCTATGTTATCTGATTTCCTTAATGGCTCTCCCTTCAAGAGAGCTGAGTGGATTGTTTATCTAGTTTGCAACACTATTATGAGGTGTAAAATACTCTTGGCTAAATGCCCAGAAGTTCAATTAAGCCTATTAAGAGCTTTCCCTTGCTGCTTACCTTTCTGAGGTTACTGGGGCTCTCTGAGCTCTGCACAGTCTTCCAATTCCCTGTGATCCCCCAGAAGCCCACCCCTGCTTCCATACTAGTTAGCAACAAAGATAGGGAAATAGCAACCAAATAAACTCTTTGCAACAGTTCTCCCCTCCTTTTTAAATCTCCGAGTAGCTCATTCCGGCATATAAATTGTGTGCTTTTTGTTTTGCCCTTTGTTAAATGTGAAGGTGTGTTTACAAAGTCAGCTCTAATCCACTGGAGATTTGAGGCGAGGTATTAAACCTCCCAAGGCCAGCCTGGAATGCTTAGAATGAGAGACAGGACTTTAATCACCTGCTCTGTGACTGCTACGCTAAGAACTTTTTTGACCTCACTTGAATTCTTTTTACACAGAGGCTAAGATCAATAAAAGTATTCATCCTGGTAAAATTGACTCCTGTTTCACTTGAACCCAAATGCTAGGCAGGAGCCAAAGGGGATTTCTCTTTCACGTAGGCAGAACTTTCTGGCTCCAACTTTGCCCTTCAAAATTATTCAGGTTTAGCTGCCATGTTGCTAAATAATTCAGAGCTGTTGTGCCATCCTAGACAGCCTATTTAATCCCCAAACATCTAATATGTATTTTCTGCACAACTCCATGATGTTACACATACTAATGCAGTTTGCCGTGTTGGGGGCAGAAATGAAATTTTCTTCCAGTCCAATTCCAGCTGAAAGAGATCCTACTTGGGCTGAGATGATTTCCAAGAGAGATTGAGTATCGCTCAGTTGCGTTCCTGCAGTGATGGATGAGGACAGAGGGCTAGTTTTCTTTCCTCAAGATACACCATCAAGGATTTGAAGAGTGAGCCTTCATTTATAAAGTTTTGCAATGTGTTGAGGGTTCAGGTGTCACCACCAGTGGTGGGATGATGCTGATTTGGACCGGTTTACGAGATCCAGTATCTCCAATGATCAGCTGGCATCACCCCTGCCCTATCTTGTCTTTAATTTCCTGCTTTGTAGCTCATCTCAATTCTGTGGCACAGCTCCCACTCACTGTTCTACTTACTACTTACTCGCATGCACTCACCAAACTGGTTGTTAAACCGGTAGCATCCCACCTCTGATTGCCAGGCTGGCTTGAGCATCATCTTTGCAGAGTAGAATAAATTAACATGCTACTAATTGTCAAAGTAATTTTTATATGTGCTTTCTCAGAACCATGTGCTAACAAATTGGATGAGGCTGATTACTAAGTTGGAATATAATACTGAACTGCTTACTAGTACACCACTCAAGAATGTTGCTTATGATTTCAGATAACAGCTGCAACAGTAATAATAATAATAATTTTAATCCTGCCTTTGGGCTGGGATATCAAGGCACTCAGATGAAGAGAGGGAGGTTGGGTTGACATAGTTATTGAGCCAAAGATACAAGTATGCCTTGTGCTCACAGTGAATACTCAAATTGTCAATGTGATACTGAGCTAGAAACAATCACTAATGTATTATTGGGGGCAGTGACTTTGAGAGATGTATGCAACAACATTTCATTTTAATGTATGTTAATTAGTATACATTCAAAGTGACAATAAAGTTATTCTAAGTCTATGTCATTGAACAACCAGTGAATTTGGGGGTCATATCACCTTAAAACTAAATTCTGGCCCTTATAATTCTCCCTATGGACTAAAGCTATGCCAACATCAAATCAAATCTATCTTTTAAAAGAACAATGTTGGCCAAAATTAAATGCCACACTAATGAATGCCTCTTTATACGAGATGGCCTATGCCCATAGATCAGGGCTATGTTTGTTGAGTATTAAACCAGAGCATCCCATTAGAGATGAATAAATGTCTGATTAAGGCCTTGGGAAACACATTAAGTCTTGTGTTTGTACTGGAGACTTATGAAGCTTTGGCACCTTTCCAGTTTTCCACTCTTTGCCCTGATCTTTGGCCTACTATAAGCAGAGAATCTGTATTATATATTTAAGCTAGAAATATTACACTCTCCCATTTTAGGAGAAATACCTTCTGCTACTATTAAAGTTACAGCTCATTTATCAGCCGCGATATTCCTGTGGATTTTCTGGGTATGAAATTCTCTTGGCAACCTCCTATCATTTTATTTGCTAACAGATCACTTTATTTGCTAACTGATCATGCTGTAAATCTCTGGCATTCACCCTAGGAAAGAACACTGGTGTGCTCATTTATATTCAGAATCCTCCAAGGAAGTCAATTGCAAGCTATTTCCACCAAACCTTTATTCCCCTTAGGACACACTTGTGACAATTGAAAAACAATTGTCTGGCCAAGCATGATGGGTCATTTCCGGATGAAAAATAGCTCGTCCTCCCTCTGAGAAATTTGATACATAATGTGTGGTGCTGTAGAGGTACTTTGAAACTTTAGACTTTTCACTGGGATGAAGTCTTCCATTACAGAGTATGAGTATTAAGCCACCTTTTCCAAATGTGACCATCTGCATTAAGGCAGGGGTGTCAAACTCAATTTCATTGAGGGCCGCATCAGGGTTATGGTTGACCTTGGGGAGCCAGGTGGGCATGGCTGACTGGTGGGTGTGGCCGACTGGGTGGGCGTGGCCACTGCTTGATGCCACTCATTGGGCATGATCAACTGGGTGGGCCCAGCCAGCTTGACGCCATTCCCCCCCAAAATTTTCCTCTTAGTGTATTTTCCTCTACGCTATGTACACTGGGCCAAAGCCACACCTTCCCAATGTTTCCTCTTCACATTGGGTAGACCGGGCTGAAGTGATTCAGGCTGGCCCCTTGCATGTCCCAGGATGGCCCCACAGGCTGAATCCAACCATATTGCAGGCTGGATCTGGCCCATGGGCCTTGTGTTTAATACCCCTGATCTAAGGCGTCAGCATTTTGGAGTCTATCTGCTTGATCTGCTGGTGATTCCTAGATACGATTTAAGCAAACCTGCTTTAAGGAAACCTTTTATTGAGTATTCGTCTGGCTACTATATAAAGCTAACTGTCCAGTGTGTCTTGGCAGGTCATAGCCAAAGCAATCAATCCATTGTTATAGCCATCTGATGTTGAATTCCTTGAATTCAAGGCTAGGAATTGTGCCAAGAGACACACTTGTAATTTGAGTAATGTGAGTTGTCCTGGACTCACCAGTGGCTCTGTGGGAAGCCATCCAAGCAGTTAACCTTTCTTGCCATTCAACAAAGGAATTCACCATCTAATCTTTATTAAATGCTGAAAGTTCAGGTTAAACTGGAAAAAAAATAAGCAATGGAATATGAATAGGCACACACAAATATATGAATATATGTACATCATAACTAGCAGCCATGCTCTGCATTTCCTGAGTCAGTCCCTACATAGAGTGGTAAGGACAGTGAGAAGATTATAGGAAGATCACTTCCTGTTATTCAGGATGCTGCTTATAAGAACTACGTGCTTACAGCTCAAAGCATTGTTAGAGACCCCACACACCCAGTTTACGGTATGTTTCTGTTGCTCCCCTCTGGGAGGAGGTTTCAAAGTATTTCTAGCAGGACTACCCGATTCTGTAACAGCTTTGTTCACTAAGCCATCCATCTGGTAAAAATTGCAAGCTTCATTTTTCTCACCATGTACCTGTATATATCTGAACTAGACTGTGTTGTTTCTCCGTGACATATAATATATCTGGGTAATATATATGAGGTAAATGAAGAGGGTTTGTATTAAACAGTAATTAAATTATTACTATTTTTTTTCTTCTGTCTTCTCATGAAACAGAGTTGGAGAAGACTAATGCTTTTTGCGTATGTTAATCCCTGCTTTTGATAGAGAATTGAAGAGAGATTAAACAATTTGAAATAATTAGAAATATCCTAAAGTGAGTCAAGGCTCTCTTTTTTGCAAAATATTTACTCTTTGATTAAGTCCATCTGCTATGCATCAAGTATATTGTTGCAATAGACACCACATTTAGAGATGCAAGTTTCGTGGATATTCATTAAACATGGCTGTCTATTAAAATTTCACACTTTACCCTAGCTCAAGATTTGCGGAAGTCAACATATGACTGAAGATCTATCAAGTAATATCATTTTTGAGGGCCAGGTTAAACAGATTTGACAGGCTACATATCCATTATGAGGAGACAACTTCATATAAACAAAGCAATTACAAATGAAAAATGTAAAATGACAACTTGCAAGATGGATTGTAAGGCAAGATAAGAAACAGCAGGGAAAATAAAACAACGAAGAGGTTATGATGCTAGTCCAGTTTTGTGAGGAGAGAGAGAAGTTCCTCCTTGTTGCTGCTATATGTGTACCTTATAACACACAGTATCTCAGCTCCATGTTGCATTCCAAAGAATTTAAGAAACCCATAATAACTCTTTGTGAGGTTACATCTTATAGAGTTCCCCAGAGTTCATCCTCTGATTTGTTTTTTTTTTTTTTAAACCTGGGAAGAAAAAGAACCAGTTTTGGGAGTTCTTATTAGATTCTTGTTAGCAATCAAATGGAAATATAGGCAACTCAGGGGTTTCATTAACTCAAGTTGCTCCTTTTGAAAAAAAAAAGATGATTTCCTAAATCCTGAAATAAAGGCTCTCAAATTAGTTATGGATCTATGGATTAGTTAGGAAAGGGAGGGAAGGAGGAAGGAAAAGAGGGAGAGAGGGAGAGAAGGAAATCGATGAGTAATGAAAGAAAACCATTGTACTATGTTCTTCCCTTCATACTCTTTTCTGACATATTCGTCAACAGTTAGATTCACTAATTAGGATCTGTTAGAATGGTTCACTCTTGGTTGTCTACCAAAGCTGCATGAACCTACCATCTATGGGACTTCATTAAAATGATTCGTTCTGGTGATTTAATCATTATTGTTTGGAAGAAATATCCTTCTGGGTTCAGTTTCAAGTTGGGAGGAAGACAGTGGAAACATGGGGGCTATTTGGAAAGATGGTTTAATGGTGGACAGGATCACATGCCTTGGGTGAAGAAAAAAAAAGGGAAGAAATGCTGAGAGTCCCTGGGTTTTATGTCCTCTATTGGGATTTGAATTTGAGCTTGTATTCGGATTGGTTGTCAGACTCCCATGGGGCCATGCAGGGGCAACTCTGTAGGCTGTCCCGAGTCCCAGGCTTGGTTGAGTCTTGCTGGATGATGATGTAATGAAAGGGCTTTGGGCAATTCCTATTATAGCTCTACCTGGAGTAGATCTTTGTTACGTAAAATAGATTGGCCCAGGCCAGAGTAATGGTCCATTAGCAAAGGTGGAGGTTTCTGCCTCTTTTGAGTTTCTACTTCTTTTTTAGGGGAAATATTCTGCCTTTTTAGTATATCCTAAAGTATTTCATTTTCTTAGGAGCGGGGTGGGTTATAACTTCCAACAAATGATATTAGTAACCAATTTTATGTGGGTGTTCCTGAGATTATTCTTTGCTGGCACAGACTTTGTAATGTGAAGTGTTGTCGTTTTTTTTCTCTATATTCCATAGCTATAAGCAGAGATAAGGTATACCTTTTTAGCTATACAATATAAGTATAACTAGATAAATGTTATAAATTAAATATGAATATTTATATAAATCTTCATTTTCTGGCAGTTTCTCAATTTCAACGACTTCTCACTGATCCTACCTATATAGCAATATACCGATTTTATTTCCTCTTTTGACCTATATTTATCATGTTTAACTGTCTACCCATTGATACCAAATGTTCCAAACTGAGTAATATTCTGAGTCTTCTTTGTCATTTAATTTCATCATGAGTCTATCCATCTCTGCACATTCCAAGATTTTATGAATTATAACTTTGTCTAATGGAATGGTAAACATTTACCAAGCCTGAGCTTTGACAATTCTTGCTGCTATTATTATATATATAATCAGGTATCAGAACTTTGGGGGGTATTTATCTTGTGTTGTTGTTTTTTCAGTCTACCTAGACAAGAAAGTAGCTTGAGATTTTGGAAAAACACCTGAAACACTTCTGACCAGGGGTGGGATTCTACCAGTTCGCACCTATTCACTAGAACCAGCTGTTAACATTCAAAGCAGTTTGGAGAACCAGTTGTTAGAAGAAATTACTGGCCTAATCCTGTAAGGAAGGCAGGAAGGAAACATTCTGGTGTTGCTTACAGAAACTGCCTCTCCGTTAACCCTTATTACATTCTTGGCAGGACTAGACTTCCTGTCTCAGGAACTTCTCTGGAGGTTTTTTCCCCTCCTTTGCTGGTACTTTGCTTGTGTGGAGTGACCATTCAAAGTTACAATGGCACTGAAAAAAGTGACTTATGACCATTTTTCACACTTACGACTGTTGCAGCATCTCCACAGTCATGAGAGGCCAGGCAAGGAGATGCGTGCCTCGATGTAAGTGATATTGAGTTGGCCACGCCCAGCCAATAACATGACCACCAAGCCATGTCCACCCAGTCACATGACCACCAAGCCACGCCCACCACCTAAGCCATGCCCACATAACCAGTTGTTAAAAAAATTGAATCCCACCCTTGCTTCTGACCACCACGACAGCAGAGATGCTTTCCCAGGTACAATGAGATGTACACAGCAGGTGTGACATGTCCTGTACTGTCTGTTTGTTGCATTTGGTTGCATAATACAACAATGAATTATTCCCTTTTGATTAAGGCTGTATATGCCATACACAAAATTGGTTTTCCCTCTGATTTGCTGACTATTAACCTCCAGCCTTATATCCATATGGCATCATCTCAAAACTTGAAATGGTTTCCAAAGAATCAGATGGCTGGTCTTTTTTGTGTTTGCTCATTATTATTATCCTTCCAGTTTCATTTCATGCACAATAAAATATGCTGAGTGCCCACTCATCTTCCAGATTGTTCTACTATTTATCTCTGAAAGGCAAGGAACAATGGTTGACATATTTCTTTTTCTACTGCGTGGGTCCAATTTAATTGTCTACATGAATAATTTTATTTTGACAATGTATATTTCCCTCGAGCTTCTCAAATTCATATTTCAAACAGCAAAGACTATACTCTGAAACATTTGTTTTAACGTATTAATTAAATATTAGAAATAAACATACTTAGTTACCTCTCTGTTCCTTTTGTCTTCTTGTGCAGTCTCATGAGATTGTTAGCTTGATTTTTATTTCCTTTATAAATAACCCACGGTGTTTAGAAGCATCTCATAAGCTGATGAGCAGTAGTACTGAAATCTTGAAACATATTGTATTAAGATAGCAAAATAATAGACTAAGAGAGTTGGAAGGGACCTTAAAATCTTCTAGGCCAACCCCTTCTCAGGCAGGAAACTCTGTACCATATCAAAGAAATGGTTGTCCAGTCTCTTCTTAAAAACTTCCAGTCACGGAGCACCCACAACTTCTGAAGGCAAGCTGTTCCACTGGTTAATTGTCCTCAATGTTATGAAATTTCTCCTTAGTTCTAGGTTGCTTCTCTCTGTGGATTAATTTCAATCCATTGCTTCTTGTCCTGATTTTAGGTGCTCTGGAGAATTTAACTGAATGGAAGGGCACGAATACAGAAGAACATTATCTAGATCAGTGGTGGCTAACCTTTTCGGGCTCCTGTGCCAAAAATTGTGCACACGCTTGCACGCTCCCATGCAAGCACCCAGAAGGCAATGCACGCACTCCCATGCCCCCTACACATGCGCACGTAATCCCCACCCACCCATCTCCCACCACCCCCTTACCTGCACTGCACCTCACAGCTGATTTTTGGCGGGTTTGAGGCCTTTTTCGGCCTCTCAAAGGCTTGAGGAAGGCTTCTGCAGGCTTCTGCAGGTTTTCCAGGAAAAAAACTAGCCCTGTTTTGTCACTTCTGGAATTTTTGGAAAAACAAGGGCATGACAGGAAGTCCAGAGTGGTATAGGATCTCCTGCCATGGGCAGGGGGCTGGACTAGAAGATCTTCAAAATCCCTTCCAACCCTATTATGCTATGTTCTACTTAGCAACCATTCAAAGTTTCAACAACCTTATTATTATTTATTTATTTATTTTTATTCTATTTTTCTTATATGTACCCATTTCATGTATTCATAACTATGTATACACTTATACTTATTATCTTGTAAACAATTGACAAATCAAATCAAATAAATAAATAAATAAAACTTGGAAAATGTGACTTGTGACTAATTCAGCCCAAGGCGTCATCTTGCACAGATAATAATATCGCCCTGTGAACTATGCTCAGACTTTAAGAATGTGTGTGAGAGTATGATTCTAAGATAATTAGAAGGAAAATGAAAAATATAGGTAATGAAACTAACATGTACGGTAATGGGATCGTTTTGTAATGTTGCCTACTAGCCATCAAAGTAATTCTCTAACAGGAAAAAAAAGCAGCTAGGCCATTAATCACCCACATTTCCTTATTCACATCAATTTAACATTTAACTTAACGTTCAACATTTCATTAGCATTAAAACATTAACTCAGAGCTACTGCATTTGGAAAATGGATGTTGCCGTTCTTATGTTACATCTGTTAAAAACTGGTAAGAATTCTTAAAGGTCAGGAAAATCATTGTGAAATTTCCAAAATTTTGGGGAGAAAAACGCAATCTATTTTCCTTTCTGAACAAAAAAAAAAAGTCATTCTCTATCTTAACACCTAGAAGCAATGCAAGCTCATTTAGAATTTTTTAAGTGAAATAGCATTGAAATAGCATTATCAGTATTGCATATAATATTATGTTATATCCTGATATTGTTCGCTAATAATGTTTTAATATTATCAATATTATTTTCAATTCAATCTGTGTTTTACATTTTTATATTTGTTTTAAAGTTTATATTTGTTTAAGCCATTATATTAGTTTAAATATTAAATATTATATTTTCTCTTTTTTAGTGTAAGATGTTTTACAATCAGTAAGTAAGTAATTATCAATAATTAAATAAAGTAATTATTGTCCATGAAACAGCATTATCAGTATTGCATATATTATGTTATATCCTAATATTTTTGCTAATAAATTGTTATTATCAATAGCTTTAAATTCAATCTGTGTTTTACATTTTTATATTTGTTTTATAGTATATTGAAGTTCTTTTTGTTTAGACTATTATATTAGTTTAAATATTATATTCTCCCTATTTTAATGTGAAATGTTCTATAATCAGTAAGTAAATAAATAAATGATATAGCCCATTATAATTCATATTATCAAGTCACTTTTTGGTCCCTGTCTGCATTGATAGAAATTTTTTTTAATTGAACTCAGAAACCCCAGATGAATACAATGTGTAGACAATGCATTTAAAGCGGGCTATTTAGTTAGAAGGGATGTGGTGGCTCAGTGGCTAAGACGCTAAGCTTGTCAATCAGAAAGTTCGGCAGTTCAGCAGGTTCGAATCCCTAGCACCGCATAATAGAGTGAGCTCCCGTTACTTGTCCTAGCTTCTGCCAACCTAGCAGTTTGAAAGCATGTAAAAATGCAAATAGAAAAATAGGGACTGTTTTGGGGGGAAGGTAACAGTGTTCTGTGCCCCTTCGCCATTTAGTCATGCCGGCCACATGACCGTGGAGACGTCTTCGGACAGCGCTGGCTCTTCGGCTTTGTAACAGAGATGAGCACCGCCCCCTAGAGCCGGAAACGACTACCACGTATGTGCGAGGGAAACCTTTACCTTCACCTTATTTAATAAGAAACTATTATATATGTTCTTGATAATTATTTATCTGCTTTTCCAATTAAAATGGCCCAGATTCAGGGTGTTTATTGCTTTATTTTGTTTTCCTGCCATCTCAGTGAGTCCCCAGGAAACATTAATTGTATGTCTAGCCATATATCCTCACCCTGTAACTCATTCCTTTAATGAACCTCAACTGGCAGGCATTAGGCTAAAGGAAAAATATGGCTGGAGGAATCTGAGGTAGCCATTTTTTCCCCCTGCAATGAGTAAGGGGATAGGAGAAGAAACATAAATTGTTTTCTGGAAAAAAAAAAATAGCTCCATTCTAGCAGAAGACATAAGAGGGATAAGAGTCCATTTGTAACATGATTGCTTTTATTATTGCAGCCTTAGCTTCTATTATAGCAAACCATGCATTTCCTGACTCCTACAATTCCTGACTACACAGTGTTATTACCTGGATAATGCTATATTGCATTGCTAGTGTCAAGATGGTTTGGTTTTCTCTTGCTTCCTTGAATGGAATACTCTATATTCCGATTACTCACTTCCTTTGATTTCCAAAAATTCATTTTAAACATTCTGTCCCCAGAAGGCAGTATACTGTAACTCCCTTTGGTGTTCTATCTGAAACCACAATCTGATTCTCTTTTTCAGTTATTAATAGATGATTTCCTGCATCTGAGAAACCGAGAAGCAGATTATATAATCCTCAAACAACTAAAATTTGTACATATTACAGAAGAGACTGAGGACTGGAAAATCATTTTGATGCAGTCAGATAAATCTTTTGGTATTCCTGAAAACAGACAATGGCCTTTTGTACACTTGGATACATAATTTTTCCTTCCCTTTTTCTTCTCTCTCTCCCTCTCTCCCCCCTCCCTCCCTCCCTCCCTCTCCCTCTCTCTCCCCCTCTGCCTTTCTCTCATGTCAAGTAGTGTATAAATATAAAATATTCACCTAATATGTTATGGAGAATTGTTGCAGGAATTGGGTATGACTAATCTAATGAAAAAAAAAAAGGACTAGGGGTGATATGATAGCAGTGTTCCAATATCTCAGGGGTTGCCCCAAAGAAGAGGGAGTCAAGCTAGTCTCCAAAGCACCTGAAGGAAGCAATGGGTGGAAACTAATCAAGGAGAGAAGGAATCTAGAACTAAGGAGAAATTTCCTGACAGTTACAACAATTAACCAGTGGAACTATTTGCCTCCAAAACTTGTAAATGCTCTAACATTGGACGTTTTAAAAAAGAGGTTGGATAACCATCTGTCTGAAATGGATAGGGATTCCTCCCTGAGCAGGCGGTTGGACTAGAAGACCTCCAAGGTTCCTTTCAACTCCACTGTTCTGTTAAACTCTTATGAATGACAATGTTTCTTCTAGAGTTTCACTTACATAGACTTACCATAAATTCCACTTTGACCACCATTTGTCTGGAAATTCCAGCCCATTTACACAGACCAGTTCCCCAAATTAGGATTCTAAAGATCCACAAAGGGTGTGTGTGTAATTACTTGTTATGTAGGTAAAAAAACAACAACCCAGAAATGAGTTTAAATTTTAGGATCCTTTGCCCAGAGAATCAGCCTTTAACCAACTGTCAAAACAGTGAGTTTTTGAAAGAGGGCTGAGGCTTCTCAGCTTTGCCTGTTCAACCTGCTGTGATCATCTTTGTTTGCATCAAACTGTTTAAAAATGATGTAAACTCCACCCACCACATCTGAGGAATTCAATTTCTTGTTTCTCCTTCCTTAAAGAATGGCCACTTTGAAAAGAAGATCCATCTTAACTTAAGATGAATTTATTCACTAGAATCAGGTGCTACCAATTTGCACTGGTTCGGGCAAACCGGATGTTAATTTTACATCTGGTTCACTGAACTGGTAGTTGCAATGACTGGCTAGCCCCGCCCCTCACAAGAGTCTCCATGTGTCTATTGAGAGTTTTGAAGCGATAATTCAGCACCAGAAAAATAAACACGGATGGCTGATGCTTCATTTAACATCTTTATAAACATAAGTAGATTTTACAAACCAGTTGTAGATTTCTCCAACATGGAGCAAACTAGATAGAAACATGTTGCAAGTTCAGAGCAGAGCTCCAGTCTTCAGCAGGCAAGCAAGTTAGTTTCATCTTTAATAGACTCAGAGCTTAACACAGCTGCAGAGTTGCAAAGCTTAACATAGAGCCACACCTAGGCTACTTTTAGTTTCAGTTTCCAGCCTAGGCTACTTCTAGTTTCAGTTTGCAAACTGTTCTCATTGGCTGACGTAGTTGCTAGGCCTATTCATTGGCTGACCTTGTTATCAAGCTCGATTCCAGGTCATGAATATACTCTGACAGTGTCCCATTTTGGATCCCAGGTAAGTGCAGGGCCCACATGGAGGCTTAGGGTGGGTGAAAAAGGGTCTCCTGGAGGCTATGGAAGACCAGGCCTGTTTCCAGCCTCCAGAGAGTCTCTGGAGCCCAGGGAAGTGGCTTTCACCCTCTCAGAGGCTCCAGACCTTCTCAGAGTCTTGAGGAAAATCTCCAGAGCATCTCCAGAACATCTGGAGGATGAAAAATGGGCCTCCCAGAAGTTCCGGAAGGCTGGAAATGGGCCTGTTTCTGGCCTCCAGAGGGCCTCCAGAGCCCGGGGAGACAGCTTTCACCCTCCTGGAGGCTCAAGAAAAGCCTCCAGAGCCCAGGAGGGTAAACCCCCCATTGTGGTGCAGGAGGCCAACTACGCCCTGCCCCGCATGGCCATGCCCGTCCAGCAACCAGGCAGAGAACTGGTTGCTAATTTTTTTGAAGCCCACCCCTGACTAGAATTACCAGTTCTTATATTACATCCACTACAAGTTTACCACAGAGTTATACATTTCAAAAGTCAACCAAAACTGCTAAGGGGTAATCAATTTTGCATTGCAATATTTGCATTAACTTTGTATCAACATACTGTAAGCATCACCTTTGTATTAACATACATTTGGGTGTTAAGAAGAAACAAACAAAACAGGGTGGCTTTAATCTGTTTTGTCTTTTTTGTTAGATTTTGAGTACAGCAAAAAACAAACAAACTCAAAATGCTATCAAAAT
This sequence comes from Pseudonaja textilis, assembly GCF_049901715.1. Lineage (NCBI taxonomy): Eukaryota > Metazoa > Chordata > Lepidosauria > Squamata > Elapidae > Pseudonaja > Pseudonaja textilis. Next base: position 47,494,942 of record NC_141997.1, read on the forward strand.
TTAACATATAATCCAAGGTGTTCAAACCTTCCTTTCTTGCTCTTATAACACTGACAAGGTCACTGTATTTCAAAAGACACTTTAAAAAAAAGTATTTATCCAAGTCAAACATTTTACTCTGCCATAATTAGAATTAAATTCCCTCTGATGCAAATTATGAAGGAAAGACCATTTGGTCATGTATAGGAATGTCTATTTATACATCGTTGCGTAAGGGTTATTTCATATTACAATAATCCATTAGATGACAGTGTTGACAACTAACTATTGTTCATTTCTGTTTTGACTTATTAATTGGATTTTATAAATTAGACTCAGATTGCAAGACATCTGGTAGAATTTATTTTATTTATTCATTTGTTGTATTCTTAAGATGTTGAACATCTTAAATCCAGGTTGGTAAAACAAACTGTCTTTCAGATAAAATCAGACTAGGCCTGAACTTATCTGTTTGGTTTTAAAAGACACTAATTCAACTTTACTATTCTCTTATTACAACACTGGGGTACTAACTAGTAGCACAATGATATATTTAATTATTATTTAACTTTAAAGGATAAGACCATAATATATTTTTGATCTTCAACCCCTGAATATCTCTTATTTGCAACAATCTGGGCAACCCAATTCGGTGTTTTCGATGTTTTCTCTCTCTCTTTGCTGGTTGTATAATTTAAATTGTTCCACATTGGGTAGCCGTACCCAGGAATCCAGCTATAAATCACTTAGGACATGTGAATGCATATGTGAGACAACTATTGGGTTGTCCCCTAGCCTGACTGTGCATTCTCAAGTGTTATTGAGAGTTAAGAAGTTCTGTAATTCAAAATTGATCTTGGCCATGTCCATAAAGTTACAATCCACCCACCCCTTTTCCCACTTGTGCAACTATATAGGAACTACATTTAAATGTGCTATAAACATGTTAATGTGTTTTACTAGTGTAATATACCCATTCCTCCCCTGCTTATATATTAAAGTCCAGTTTTCCTTATCTCCTCATCAGAGTCAATTACCGCAGAAGAGAAAATGTGGAATTCTTCTCCATGTGAAATGGACCACAAGAATTCTTTTAGAAGATCAGGTTTGTCTGTGCCTACAAAGCAGTTTTGATATTGTAAAGCTTCTGTATGCCTTTCAGCACAAATTGCAATTTCAGACTGGATTTTTTTTCTTCTTCTATGTGTGTTTCAGCATCTCCATTGTTCTGTGCAGGGAAATATGATCTCTTATTAGAATGTGTAGCCAACCTCATTTATCTTATGTGATTCAGTGCATTCAGTGAAGGCACTTGGTTCTGCGTTGGGAGGGATTGAGGATTGAGTGATCAATGTATTGCTTGTTTAAGGAGGGGGAAAAATTAAACCTAATTGATAGTGTGTCACCAAGAATACTAAAAAAGAATGAGAAAACCAAGGGGAGGGGGACAATCAAGCTGAAAATCACTGGGAAGAAAAGCAGGGAAAAGAAAAGGAGACTCTGAAAAGATTATTACTTAGTCTGTGGCACATCAACTCGATAACTGTAGGGAGGAACAGAGAAACAATAAATGTAATATAAAAAGACAAAATTGGTAATAAGCAGCGGCATGGAGAAAGTATCTTCTGGTGTATAGCATTTCAAATTATCTTTAATGTACTAAACAATTTCTGCCGCAGCTTTGCTCTTTAAATCCCAATGCTTGCTTGAATATTTCCTAATGAAAACGCTATTGATAAAAATGTGCATTATTTCTCTTTCTTTTCCTTTAAGCATTTTTAGTTCTTCTATAATCAACCACTGAGCAGCAAGGTCCTTTCACATGAGATCCATACTTAGGCAGGGTGTACGTCTTAAATGAGAATCTTTTCCACTGTGTGATGCTACTGAATACAAACAATGGAAGCTGGGTGAATGTGAAAAACAAATTGGCATTTAAAGGAGGTAGAAAGCTCCAAATGGCCATTAGGCCTAGAAGGAAGGAGTGCGATTAGGGTTCCATCTCACACAGCTGAATGGAGTTAGTTATCTCAGGCAAATCCCTATCAGTTTTCATTCATTTTTATGGGTGCAAATTGGATTTAGAACGTTGCAATGAAGATGAGAATTCTGGGAAGGTTCTCATAGGGTAGGGGTGAAAATGTTCTTACGTTTCCTTGGGCTGAAGACACAAAGATGTTCAGATGATCATCTTCTTTCATTGTCCACATCTTTCTTCAGAAGCATCATCTTCCTCCTGTCAGTTAACCTCAGCAGAAAACTTTGTGAGGGACCTTCTTTCTGGACAATATCATCCTTCCAGTGATCAGTAAGGGTAGCGATCTGTCTTGAGAAACATTTCTCCTGAACAAGTTTGGGAAAAAATCATCTCTCACTTCTCTCACAAAATGGATTGACTGGATGTGATTGGTTCCAAAACATGAGCCTTAGATAGGTTTACTTTAAATACAGTATGTCTATCTCAGGGGTGGCAAACTGGATGTCACTGAGGGCCACATCAGAGCTATGGTTGACCTTGGGGTGGCCAGGCAGGTGTGGCTGACTGGATGGGTGTGGCTGACTGGGTGGGTGTGGCCAACTGGGTGGGCATAGCCATCCTGACACTATTCCGCAAACTGCTGGCATGTTTCCTCTTCGCACTGGGGAGATTGGACTGAAACTATGCTGGCCTAATCTTTCCTCTTCGCATTGGGTAGACCAGGATGGCCCTGCAGGCTGGATCCAACCATATTGTAGGCTGGATCCAGACCTTGGGCCTTGAGTTTGACACCCTTGGTCTATGTCTTCCTGTTTAGAGCTAAATTTAATCCCTGGAGGTTACTTTACTGGGTAAATAGACACCATTCTGATGTTCCTGCAACTTGAGTTACCGTTGATTCAACTCATTCTTCCAGTTAATGAGAAAAATGTTATGGAAACAACAAAACATCCTTCAGGTGGATAGTTATGCCCTAGTTGCTTCACTGCTGGACTATTGCAATGTGTTCTACTTGGGGTTACCCTTGAACATCACCTGGAAGGCACAGTTAATGCAATATCCAGTTAGTAATGAGTGTTCCTTGTTATTCCAGTGTTTCATCACAACTGTGCATTGGCTACCAGTTGGCTTCTACATGCAATTCAAGGTATTCATCATCACCAATAAAACTGCCATGCCCCTGTCAAAGCCTGAATCTGCAGAGGAGGACAAGCCAGAGCTGGAGTTGTCGGAGATCAAGGGGGTGATTTTTGCTCATTGTCTGTGCTCTGTCGCTCCTCATGTCCACTGCTTGCCCTCTCTCAATCACCCTGCCCCTGTTCCTCCCTGCTAACAAGCCATCCCAATCCCGAGGGGCCCTGGGCTGCCTCGGCCTGCCCCTCCACATATTCCTCCAAAGCCACCAAAGCTTCCCCCTCAATTTCCATTGGCTCCAGATCAGGCTTGTCTTCGTCCACAGATTCAGGCTCCAACAGGGGCATGACAAAAACCCTTCCTGGCTTATCTGGTTATATATCAGGCACAAGGCACCAAAGCCACTTATAAATAGCTAAAGTAAGCAACTTTATTGCCTTCTACCTATGTTACAAGAATCTCCACAGGCTGCTTGACTTCCCCTGGGAATGACAAGATAAGGATTCGTCGATCTGGGGAAAGGTAAAGCTTATGCTGTTTGTGACTGCGTAATGATTCCAAACTGGGTCCTCATTTGACCCCCTCCTTCCATCTGAGCTGGCAGCTTTATGTTTGAGACTGTGTCCAACTGTGTCTGACCCAATGGCCTAGGCAGGTGGAATAGATGCATTCCAAGTTTCTCCCATTAAACTTTGTCACGTTGCTATTCTTTGGAATAATATTCCTCCCAAAATATATGGACCACCCACTTTCTGAGGTTTCAGAGGACCCTTAAAACCTGGCTCTTCTTCTCTGTGTTAGGGAGTTTTTGTGGTGTATGTGTGTGCTCATTTTACTGTTAATGCTGCTTTAGGCTTTGTGGCTATAGTGTTAATTGTCTTAAATTCTATGTTGGATATTAGAGGTTTTTGGAGTGGGGCAGCTGATAGAAATAGAAAGATCAGCAAGAACAACAAGGTGTTATAGTCTGGTTGTGTGCATGATTACTCAAATGTAAGCCCCATTGGATGCATCCATTTGATAGGCAACATAAAACTGCTGCCTTCATGCATTTTATTTTGTTGAGCATTTCTGATCAGAACACATCCTTCAGATTAAGGATACTTCATTCACTGTATCATCATATCTTTGCTCCAGATTTAACCTTGGAACATGAAAGAGTTTTCTTCACAATCAAATATATTGTATTAGTAACTAGATTCCTCTTTAGGCTTCAAAATATGTTTGCCTGCAAGGAAATGCATTCCTTTTCTGGTATTGTAAAAGGTAAAGGTTCCCTCACACATGCATGCTAGTTGTTTCCAGCTCTAGGGGGTGGTGCTCATCTCCATTTCTAAGCTGAAGAGCCAATGCTGTCTGAAGACATCTCTATGGTCATGTGGCTGGCATGATTAAACCCCAAAGGCGCGTGGAGCATTGTTCCCTTCCCACCAAAATGGTCCCTATTTTTCTACTTGCATTTTTAATGTACTTTCGAACTGTTACGTTGGCAGAAGCTGGGACAAGTTACGGGAGCTCACACCATTACCCGGTGGCAGGGTTTCGAACTGCTGAACTGCCAGTCTTCTGATCAACAAGCTCAGTGTCTTAGTCACTGAGCCACTGCATCCCTCTTCTGGTATTGTAGAAATGTCTCATATTCCTGTATGATTAAAATATCAACTAGCACTGATGATGTTACGTAGTTTGAGTAATGGGAACACCTGCAAGAAAAGCCAAGAGAGCACCAGAGAAGTAAGAAAGGCTTGAAGCATTTCTTAAGTCTCAGGATTTAGATACAATACAATGCTGTCACAAGCAAATGTAGCAGAACATGAATTAAACACAGCATCGCTGTGTATATACTGTATAACTTGTCATACCCATATCATGTTGCCCTTATTCATGACAGAACATAGCCCGGAGCCTAACCATTTGTACTCACTATCAATTTTGCCACTCTTTTGTAAATTAGGAGGAAGGAGGAAGCCACAGAAAGGCACTACAGGGAACTGCACTTTGTTCCAGATGGGCTTGGGGGAGCCGAGATCTTCATCCTGAAGTTCATCCATTTCATGTCAAGCTGAAGAAGTGGGAAATGCGAAGGGACAAGCAAGGCAAAGTTGAAGGAGATTATTATACTCTGTGGTGCATTTGTTCCATTAGTGATATCCGTTTTATTAAGAAAGCTCAGCGATCTCTTGCTGTTGCTTTGTCAATCAACCAAACGACTCTGTTCTTCTTCACCAGTAGCTCTTGTATTAGCTTCTGTGCGTGCAAACAGTGCAGGATTCTTCTTACTATTGTTGCTTAATATATATTAAAAGACATCAATCTGATTTTAAATAATGCTGGCAGGACTTTCCCAAATTCTGGATGACCTCTACAAGACAGGAAGGCATTAAACGATGCTTCATCACACAGTCAGCCAGATGTTCAGATTTCACATTTTTGTCCAACTATAGAATCTTTCCTAAGGACCTGGAATAGGCAGATGTGGATATTGGATGATGAAAATCTCTACAGACCCCTTACATCTTGGATATAAATTGTTTCAACTTCTACTCTCAAAACGAAGTTATAGGGCACTGCACACCAGAACAACTAGACATAAGGACAGTTTTTTTCCCACATGACATCTCTCTCCTACACAACTAATTCCCACAACACTGCCAAACTATTTACTAAGACTGTATTACTATTCTTTTTCTCATCCTTCCTATTACGTATCTCCTTTTCTACTTATGACTATATCTTTGTTGGTGGTATCCTTACGATTTATATAGCTTTATTTAGTTTCTTAGTATGTTTTATGTTGATTGTTTATTTAATATCCCATGACCATCACTGTTGTATCTTATGATTCATGATGAATATATTTATGATGACCATGATCATGATTTATCACTTATATCTTTTATGTACACTGAGAGTTTATGCACCAAAGACAAATTCCTTGTGTGTCCAATCACCCTTGGCCAATAAAGAATTCTATTAAAGATTTCATCGCAGGGTGTAAGCTGTTGTTGTTGTTATTGTTATTATTGTTGTTGTTGCTGCTGCTGCTGTTGTTGTTCCAAAGGTGTTTTTTCAAGAGATAACTGGGCTTTCTGGTTTTTCTTTGACCAGTTTTGCTTCTCATCCAAGAAGCTTCTTCAGCTCTTTCATCTTCAAAGAAAATCCAGAAAGTCCAGTCGCCTCTTGATAAAACACCTTTGGGGTCAACCATGACCTGGATAACTGAGAATCGCCTATAGATATTAGTATTATTATTTTGTATCTCTACGTATCCTGTTTTACCTTTTTAAATACTAAATGAGAGTATTTGTAGCTTTGAAATGAGGGGTCCTCGTTGTTGTTTGATTTCTTGCAGATGTTTCATTACCCAAATTAGGTAGCATTCACTGGTGCACTGATGATGTTACCTAGTTTGGGTAATGAAATATCTGCAAGTAAACAACCAAGATCAGAGACCACCAAGGTCCCTCATATCCTGTTTTTCATTGTTTCTTTAATTGCTTGTTTTGTAGCCCAGTTCTGACAGCATTAACAAATGATGGGTATCAGATGGAGAGTTTTCCATGAAGAGAGCTAAATCACATATATTTACACTGGGGTGAGGTTATTTTAGGGCCTTGGTTCCTTCAAAGGGGTTAGTGGCCTTGTGCCCATTTCACTCCAGATTCTACTCATGTTGCTTGCTCATAAGGATATCTAACTAAAAACAGATTTATTGATTTGTGCTACTCTCTCTCTCTCTCTCAAGACCTCCATTTCATCATTATACAAAGGACACATAGAAAGTATTGAATATGCATGATTTTACAGCTTATTAAAGGTAGCTGAAAGAGCTGAGATGTGTTATTATTTTTACTTGATTGCCCACCAAGGATGAAGGAATAAATAAAGAAACCTGATTAGACTTAATGGGATTTATATTTTGAAGGAAAATACACAGAGGGTCAGGCTGCTGGTTTTGCGAGTAGTGTCTGTATAGTTCCCTTAATATTTAGTTCTCAGCTCCCTATAGACATAACAGAGAGAAAACCAGAAGGAGGAACTTGGTATAGGAACTGTCCATTAATGTTTTAGGAAATGTTAAGAGCTCCGCTTAAAGTGGGGAATGCTTATTAGAGCATTAACGAATACTCAGATGGGCATTCAGAGTGAAAAATGCAATTGAAACATTCCAAAGTGACTGTAGGGATGCCTATTTCTGAGAAAAGCAACCAACAGGGTTTCTTGGAGGGCAATTTTCTAAAGGCCTCCTCCTTTTTTGGCAGCCAGCTTTTTGGTAAGTTGTAAAATGGGAGTTCTTGCTTGGAGAAATAATAGCATCCATCCAATGAAACCTGGAGAGAAAGGTTTATCCTACTGCTTCACATCATGCAATCTAAACCCTTATAAGCCTGCATTTTATTCTTTGTTAATAGTATAAACATTCAAAGCAGTGCTGTGGGAGTTAGCTCAACATCCAGTTAAGTTTTGCTCTCGTATTTATCTAGCAAACCTTTGCATCTTGGAAGTTCCTATCACCCCATGATTGATACCTCTCTCTCTCTCTCTCTCTCTCTCTCTCTCTCTCTTTCTCTCTCTCAACCTCCATTTCATCATTATACAAAGGACACATAGAAAGTAATGAGCATTTTCTCAAGATAAAGACATATGAAATGACTTTTGTTATGTTATATTTTGTTTTGTTTTTATTTACTTGCCTCCAGAAGTTGTGGGTGCCCCATCCCTGGAGATTTTTAAGGGATGGGACAACCATTTGTCTGAAATGGTAATACGGTGTCTCCTTCTTGATCAGAGGGTTGGACTAGTAGATCTCCAAGGTCCCTTCCAACTCTGTGGTTCTGTTATTCTTCTATTCTGTTTTTACCCAGAGAGGCATCTCTCTCACCATGACATTCAAAATCTGAATCAACACCTTCTGCCCTCACTGTCCATCAGTGACTTGGAGAAAATGTGAAAGATCATCCCTGAAATTTCTCCTTCTACAAATTGAGAGGCTTAGGAAATAGAGGCATCACCAATAGCAATAGAACATAGACTTATAAACCACTTCACACAACTTCACATCCCTCTCTAAGTGGTTTATAGAGTCAGCCTATTGCCCCAAACAATCTGAGTCCTCATTTTATTGATCTTGAAAGGATAGAAGGTTGAGACAATCTTGAGCCAGTTAAGATTGAACTGCTGTCAATTAGCAGAATTAGCCTGCAGTACTGCATTCTAACCACTGTGCCACTGCCACTATAGATAGATAGACAGATAGATGCATATATTCATAGATGCATAGATGACAGATAGAGATAGATAGATAGATAGATAGATAGATAGATAGATAGATAGATAGATAGATAGATGTAGAGATAGATAGATAGATAGAGGTAGAGATAGATAGATAGATAGATAGATAGATAGATAGATAGATAGATAGATAGATAGATAGATAGATAGACAGACAGACATGCATATATTCATAGATGCATAGATGACAGATAGAGATAGATAGATGATAGATAGATAGATAGATAGATAGATAGATAGATAGATAGATAGATATGGAAATAGAGATAGAGATAGACACTCTCTAGGTTATGAGACTGGTTTTGAACTTCTATTATTGTTAGAATTTTTTTCTAACAACTGGAATATGCCTTCACATGTTTTCAATTCTTTATTCTGTTTTCTGCACTCTGATCTTCAACAGTTTCCATGTTGGTAATTAAAGATTGCTATTGAATTATTTCTCCCTCCTGTTACCTCTTCTGAGGGTCAAACCTTCTTACTTCTTTTGCTTTCTTCACCAGACTTTGTTTTGTGCCCTCCAATCTTCTTTCTTACTGCCATTTTTTAATCCTGTTCCTTGTGATAAATCTATTTGAAAAGAATCCGAGATATATACCATCGGCATTAATAGAATAGTGAGTGTTTTGCAACAGATGAGACTAAAGCTTCTACCAAAGGAGAATGGCAACCCGGCCACCATTTTGCTTCTATCACAGGAAATAAAATTGCTTCCAATCTTCACAGGAATCTTCAGTTATAACAATACTTCCCTACTTATAGAAAGTCCAAAGTTCTTTGAAAGAGGGAGTCCAGATTAGCAATCTGGTGAAGAGGGAAGAGGGAAGGAGGGGCGGCGGGGAAGCAGTCTGCTTCACACCCTGGTTGCAAACCGAAGACCGACTCACAGCTCCTGGGGTTCACCGCCCTGCAAGGATGGGATGAATCTCACCGTCTCACCGCCCCGCAAGGATGATCCTGGAGCCCCTGGTATTGGCAAGCTCCACCGCCTTACCTTCTAGTAAGGATGGGTCGAATCACAGATCGTTGAGTAGAGCGCTTTTGAATTTAGTGCTTACTGAGGAATGAGTTCTTTTCTGGCGTGCTGGTCAAGGATGGGAGGAATTGGAGATCTCCGAGTACTTTTGAATCGAGTATTTTGAATTGCTGAGGAGTGGAGCTCTTTTCTGGCTTGCTGGCAAGTCTCGGTCATTAGGCTTTCCACCTCGCCGGATTTTATTTTATTTTATTTATTATTATTATTTATTTTATGTTTATTTTATTATTTTATTACAGCTAAGAAAACACTTCCTGAATTGTTGCATAAAATCCCATCTAAATTAATTGTGGGTTTTCATGTCTCGAATGAAAGCATTGCCTGCTTGAGGAATGTACATTCATGCACATACGTACATCAAATATCCATACATTTGGCTATAGGTGTTTAAAAAGACAAAGCATTCAAAAATGAAGGTAAACATTATGGAAAGAATCACTTGCATAATGTGGAAAGTATTTAAACAAGGGGACTTTTGGGAATGTATGAACAAAAAACATGTTTTTACACAGATTTTTAATGGAACCTTTGCAAACTCAGGCAGAGGCAGAGTGCTCCCATGCTTGAACTAAAAGGGGAAAAAAAATTAATGTTAGAAAGGATAGGTTTAGAATTGATAGGGTGCATCTACTATCAAAACTTTGAAAACCAAAGAACCAGTCCATAGAAACTTGCATAATTGTTTCCATGGAAAGTCTAAAATTTTGCTTGAATTCCTCAGTGTAACATGAGACAATTCTAGTTTATTTCATTGAAAGAGCTGTGGTGGCACTGTGGTTAGAATGCAGTACTGCAGGCTACTTCTGCTGACTGCCGACTGCCAGCAGTTCGGCAGTTCAAGTCTCACCAGCTCAAGATTCTCTCCTTGATTCAGCCTTTCATCATTACAAAGTCATAAAATGAGGACCCAGATTATTGGGGGCAAAATGCTAACTCTAAAACATTTAGAGAGAGCTATAAAGCACTGTGAAGCAGTATATAAGTCTAAGTGCTATTGCTAAATTTAGTAGGCAATATCTTGACATAGTCTGTTGACTTTAATTTGTTTTTATTTGAATATTGCTCTGCTATTTTGTTAACAGTGTTTTAACGTCAAAAATTCAGAGTTACTTAACCTTAAAGCATCACAATTGCAATAAATAAATTGTCAGCAAATTTACCTATTCTTTGCATGTTTTGGTCTAATTTCAAACAACAAAATTCACACAGCTTTGACATAGATTATGTGTTGCATTTATGTTATTTTTATTCCCTATTTTCTGCAGTGAATATTATTGGTAAAATGATGGCCTATTTTGATTATTATTACTTTTCTCTGTCTTAATATCAGCATTCCAGAAAGAAGCTATTTTTTTTTAATTCCAGGCTTCACACTATAGGTATTAATATAGGTGCTTCTGTTAAAGATGTCATGCTCAAAAATAACCTTCTGTAGAATGAGTTTTACAGAACATCTGCTGTTTCTTGATCACCCAACTTATGCTATCTTTAGTTTATAGTAGGATATATATTTTAGTAAATTAATTTAGTGTGATAGAAGCTTAATATTAATGACAGCTGTGGTTTAAATAAACAGATAATTCATTTGATTCTAATTGTAGTTTTATTTATGCTGCTAGCATTAAAATAATTATTAGATGTTTGTCCCCATGTACTTTTGCATTTATGTCTATGGCAATTAATAGCACATGCACAGATAGATGGGAGAAGTAAATAGGTAAGCAACATGAGTTCATCAAAAACAAATCAAGCTGAACTAACTTAATTTCTTGGTCTGATAGGATAACAAGCTTGGTGGATAAAGGACATGCAACGGACATACAACGTTTTAATTTTAATAAAGCCTTGTATATAGTTCAGCATGACATGCTCATTGGAAAAGGAAAGACATAATGATTTATCTATAACAATAATATACATTCTACTGGAAATATCTGAACTCAAGACAATAAAGCAATTCTTAATGCTTCAGGCATTCTATTAGGGGAAGGATTCAACCACTGCATTTCTGTTATAATTCTGTTCCTCCCTTGATATCTGTGGCAGTGGCAGATTAGACAAGTCTGATCCACCAAAGACCACACAACCACACAACTTAACCACATTTATTCATCCTTCCATAATTATGCATTAGTATCAGAGGACATCACAACCAAGAAGCTCTTTGAGTTATTTTAGAATAACACACATTCTGGATGGAAACCTGCAGAATAACAGAGTTGAAAGGGACCTTGGAGGTCTTCTAGTCTAACCTCTGTGCTCAAGCAGGAGATCAAATACTATTTTGGACAAAAACTCCAATGATGGAGCACCTTCAACTTCTGGAGACAAGCCGTTCCACTGGTTCATTGTTCTCACTGTCAGGAAAGAGTTCCAAACCTGGAGGAAAAATCTATCATCCGGGGTTTTTGTTATCGTTGTTATTGTTGTTGTTTTTTTGTGGGGGGTGGGGAATGGGTCTTAGTTCAATGCTTCAAATTTCCTGAGATTGGAACAGTTATAACTCCTGGTCTTTGCTTCTAATTAAACAACATGGATTTTTTTTTTTTTTAAAGATAATATTATGATGTCTCTGAGCTATTTAAATCCCAGAGTAATTTTCTTGAAAATTATATACAAACTCTTTCTCTGCTAATTGTGATTTGGAATATTTGGGTATTATTATTTAACACATTATATTTGATTGTGGGAAATTGTTGAAAGTTGTCATAGAATTCCGATGGGGAAAGTGTTGGATAGATGGGTTTATTGTTAACAGTTCAACATTCAACAACACTTGGAGAGGAGGTGGAAAAGGGGGGACAATCCTAATTAAAATGCCTTCTGGTGTCTTCTGAATATTCACAGAAGAATTGATTTGGAGACATTACTGTTTTGTTTTGTTTTTCATCTGGAGCTCTAAAAGGGGGAACTCTTCCAGCAGTACTAAATTTGTCTCAGATGAATAAATTTTCCCCCACTGCTTGTCAGACCAAATTCCTCGTGTGATGGAGTATCATGGCAAGCCTTCCCAAGCCAAGTATATCTGCTCATATGCTGCCAGAAAACCCTTGTATTTAGAGAGGAACAATTAAAAAAGTGTCCTCTCCTTTGTTGATTGGAAAGTTGTGTTGGATGGTTCTCCAAAACTTCAACCTTCAATCCCTTCTTTTAGGTGTAGGTGAAGTACAAAATTTGTTCACAGGATTCTGCTGCTTTTTCTCAACCATATCAGTGGTGGGATTCAAAAGAAGTTACTACTGGTTCTGTGGGCATGGCTTGATGGGAGTGGCATGGCCTGGGTGGGCATGGCAGGGGAAGGATATTGTAAAATCTCCATTCCCACCCCACCCCACTAACCTGCTTTCCAGCTCCATTCTCCTGTGCAGGGCAACATCAGCTGGGACTCAGGAGACAGAGAATAGATGGGAGCAGGGCCAGTCAGAAGTGGGTATTTACTGGTTCTCCAAACTTTCCAAAATTTCCGCTACCAGTTTTCCAGAACTGGTCAAAACCTACTGAATACCACCTCTCAACCATATCCATCCATGCTATTATCAAACTGAGTAATTGCTCATCTCAAAAAAATATTGCAGATTAATGTAATACTTTTAGAAAATATAATGGGAAAGTTTATAACTACTTTTGATCTGTTATGCAAGGGTAGGTGGGGTATCAGATATTTATGATATATTTTTCAGCTTTCAATCAGGATGGATACATTATGTTTAATGTTCATGTTAGTATATGTTGTTTGCTGTAGACACTTTTTATTACTGTTTTTTTGTTGTTACTTGGTTGATGTTTTTTCTTCTCCAGAATAACTAGACACAAGAACAGTTCCTCCCGAATGCTAAATAAATAATTGCTAAATGCTAAACAAATAACTCTGCTAAACAAAGAATTCCCTCAATACTGTCCAACTATTTACAAAGTTTGCATTACTATTACTATTAATCTTCTCATCACTCCACTACCCATCCCCTCCCACTTGTGACTTTATGACTGTAACTTTGTTGCTTGTATCCTTTTATATTGATATATTATACATTTATATTGACTGTTTCCTAGTATGATTTCCTAGTATGATATCATTGCTTATTTGTACCCTATGACTATCATTAAGTGTTGTACCTTGTAATTCTTTATGAATGTATCTTTTCTTTTTATGTACACTGAGAGCATATGCACCAAGACAAATTCCTTCTGTGTCTAATCACACTTGCCAAGGAAGAAATCATTCATTCATTCATTCAGACTGCTCAACATTTGGCTTCGTTAATAATACTTGAAGGCTTTATAGTAATACTTAAAATAATGAGATTTGTAGGAATATCAGAGGAGTGAAAGGATAACTCTTAGACCATTCTCTAGCATCCTTTTTGAACATTTATGAATTCCTGAGACTGTTGGCATGAGATCCACTGTATTTTCTTCTGGGTTCTTCCTCTCTGGTGCTTTGATCTATTTGGATACAAAAGCAGAACAAACCCAAGTGAGACACAATGGAGCAAAATAATCATTGTTCTTCCTAACCTTCTAACAAGCATTGCCTTGTAATCAGAGCAGTCCCATTCTACATATGTGAGCAATCACCTCAACTTCCAAGGCAGCCAGTTATGTCATTGAATATGTGTTCCATCGAGCGTTATAACACCCCAGCATCTTGAGATAGGGTGCCTTCCATATCTCTCTCTATAGATATAGTTTTCCCCAATTAAAGATAAAATGCTTAATTGGTATTGGATTGTTCTTTAGGTCATATTAACACATTTCTTTCTCCCTGTCCCCCCCTCTGTCTCCCTCTTCCTCTCCTTCTCCCTTCCCCCCTCTCTCAATATAAGCTTCTATTTAATAACTTACTTGGGAAACTAAATTAAGTCATGAGCAAAATATTGGAAATAGAGGTTTTTGCCATCAACTATATATATATATTATTTCTCCTGGGTCTTAAATGATATAGCTTTTCTCAGCAAGAGGAAGGAACAGTGGCATATTTTAAGAATGAAGAAATAGCTGTCATGGTTTTGTGTTGTTTTGCTTTTTATCTTCACAATAGGCCCTTGATTAAACTAGAACTAGATACAAAGGTTTCTAAATGGAATGATATCACACACCCTCTGTATATTCTTAAACCAATATTTTCCCCATCTTCCCCAGAACTACATAGTTAATGATGGCCCATCTGTGCAGTTCTTTACAACCTGCTGATTCCTGTTCAAACTTTGGGCAACAGGGACCAGTTCCATGAAGAGAGGTGTTTCCATGGACCAAAGAGGTTTCGTGTGCTATCTGCATCCTGCATATGGGCTTTTGCTTGCTTGCATGGCCTGGTTTCTGGCAGGCCATGGATTGGAGTTGAGGACCCCCTGTTCCAGCCCACAGAGGATACAATCAAGATCAAGAGAGGTACTAATACACCTTAGTATATAAAGCCTTAGTTAAGACCACACCTAGAATACTGCATCCAGTTTTGGTCACCACACTATAAAAAAAGATGTTGGAACTTTAGAAAAAGTGCAAAGAAGAACAACCAGAATGATTAGAAGGCTGGAGCCTAAAACATATGAAGAAAAATTCCAGGAGCTTGGCAGGGCTGGTCTAGTGAAGAGAAGGACCAGGGGAGACATGATAGCAGTCTTCCAATATTTGAGGGGCTGCCCCAGAGAGAAGGGGTTCAAGCTATTTTCCAAAGCCCCCAAAGGCCAGACAAGGAACAATGGATGGAAACTGAACAAGGAGAGATTCAACCTGGAAAGAAGGAGAAATTTCCTGACAGTGAGAACAATTAACCCATGGAACAGAAGTTGCCTTCAGAAGTTGTGGAAGCTTTATCACTGGAGGCTTTCAAGAAGAGATTGGACTGCCATTTGTCAGAAATGGCATAGAGTCTCCTGCTTTTGAGCAGGGGGGGTGAACTAGATGACCTACAAGGTTCTTCCTGATTCTGTTAATCTATTTTAAAAAGAAAAGATAATGTAACATGAAATTCTTCACTGGAAACTTAAACAGGCACTTGAGTCAAACATTGGGATCCAAGAGAGTTTAGTGTAGCATCTGTAAGGATATAGCAATAGCACTTAGACTTATATACCGCTTTATAGTGCTTTTACAGCCCTCTCTAAGCGGTTTACAGAGTCAGCCTCTTGCCCCCAACAATCCGGCTCCTCGTTTTACTCATCTCAGAAGGATGGAAAGCTGAGTCAACCTTGAGCCTAGTGGGATTTGAACTGCCAAATTGTAGGCAGCTGGCTGCAGAAGTAACTTGTAATACTACACTCTTTACCACTGTACCACAAAGGCTCCTATATACCCCGTTCCCACTCTTTCATTATTTCATGCAAAGGTGGAAGTACAGTATGTGTTTGGTTTAGTTTTCCTCCTCACTTGTCAAACTGATACTGTTCATGATGGACTGGCCACTGAAGATTGTGTTGGCTCTGACCCAAGGTTGATGACTGTGGAACTGTAATTAGCAGGATGACCTTCAGCCCAATGGCATTGGAAAACTGAAGGAAGCCACTTCAATTTATTTTATTTTATGTCACTATTTGGCTTAAAATAACCCAAAGCAGTTGGATGAATAGAAGCAAAGCATTTTATGAGTAGGTAAGGTGCAAGGACAAAAGCACTCCTGGGAGTAGGAGCAGAGAAATTAATTCCAGACTACCAACCTGTGCACTATAAATGTGGATTGGTTCAACATATGAGTCTCCTTCATTATTGTTTATGGAGATTCTCAGTATTCCAGGTCATGGTTGTTCCAAAGGTGCTTTTTCACGAGGCATCAATCTATCAAAATAGAACTGGAAGGAACCTTGGAGGTCTTCTAGTCCAACTCCCTGCTCAAGCAGGAGACCTTGTACCTTTTCAGACAAGTGACTGTCCAAACTCTTCTTAAAAACCTCCAGTGATAAAGCACCTATAACTTCTGGTGGTAAGCAGTTGCAGTGGTTAATTGTCCTCACAGTTAGGAAGTTTCTCCTCAATTTCAAGTTGCTTCTCTCCTTACTTAGTTCCTGTCCATTGTTTCTTATCTTGCCTTCTTTGCTTTGGAAAATCAGTTGGTTCCCCTCATCTTTGTGGCAGCCCCTCAAATACTGCAATACTGCAAACAGGTCATTGCTGTTATTTTCTAACAGCCTTTTCCTATATGATG
Source organism: Pseudonaja textilis (assembly GCF_049901715.1). Classification (NCBI taxonomy): domain Eukaryota; kingdom Metazoa; phylum Chordata; class Lepidosauria; order Squamata; family Elapidae; genus Pseudonaja; species Pseudonaja textilis. The sequence goes on from NC_141997.1 coordinate 47,511,499, forward strand.
TCTGTAGATTTGTTGGGACTACTGCTCTGAACAGCCTCAGCCAGGTTGACAAAAGCTGCTTGAATACTAATTGAATACTAAAAGGATTTACAACAAGCACTAGCCTTGCATAACTGTGTTGGATAGTGTGCTTGCAAACAAAAGAACAATATAGCTTGGCAGAATATGATGAATTTATTGTTGCTTTGTCACCCAGAATAGGTGAATCATGTTTGGTGAAGCTGCCCAAAGGCTAGACCAGGTAAATAGTGGTAGTTTGGGTTTTTAAATATTGGTGAGGTTTTATCACTGACCACTTCTCCTGAGATGTGTGAGCAAGTGATAAGTAACACTTCTCCTTCTGCTATATTTCAGAACAGTTTGATCTGAGTAATCATCTTAACAGAATAAGAGAGTTGGAAGGAAGCTGGGAGGTGATCCCATCCAACCCTTCGCTCAAGCAGGAAACCTGATACCATTTCAGATAAATGACTGTCCAATCTTTTCCTTAAAAAAAAATCTCACAACTGTAGCATCCACAACTTCTAGAGGCAAGCGTTGCACCAGTTAATTGTTCTCACTGTCAGAAATTTCTCTATTGTTCTACATAGGACCTCTCCTTGATTAGTTTCCATCCATTGCTTCTTAACTTGCCTTCAGGTGGTTTGGACTCCCTCTTCTTATGGTAATCCTTGAGATATTAGAACACAGCTATCATGTCCGCCCTAGTCCTTTTTTTTTCATTAAATGAGACATACCCAATTCCAGCAACTGTTCTTTATATGTTTTAGCCTCCAGTCTCCTTATCATCTTGGTTGCTCTTCTCTGCACTCTTTCTCTTTATAGAGCCCATATTTTAATCCTCCAAGCAAGCTCCTCACCCTTCTAACTTCTGGTGCCCAGAACTAGACACAAAATGTAATATCACCTGAGTTGGATCTACTTTATATTTGGAAATTCCCAGCAAGGATGTTCATAAACTGTTGAGGCTTTCACATTGCTTTAATTTTTAGAAACAACGGATTTGGGGAATACAGATGTTTAAAAATAAAAGAAAACAATGGATGTCAAATATTTCTGTCATGTAACCCCTAGTCCTTCTTTTCACTAGACTAGACATACCCAAATCCTGCAATTGTTCTTCAGAACCCTTAATCATCTTTGTTGCTCTTCTCTGCGCTCTTTCTAAAGTCTAAACATTTTTTGTGTGTTTTTCCATAATAATAAGAACAAGTAATTTCTATAAAGATCTATCAATCTAATCTATAAAACCCAAAGTCAAAGTTTCATTCTTTTCCACATCAAGCATGAAATTCAGAAGCAGTTTCCATGTGGAAATGAAAGCACTTATGTTTTTTTTTTCTTTAATCAGAGTAGTCAGTTTTGCCTTTTCAGCCAATTCCATCAACTTCTGCATCCATTCTTCCCTGGTAGGTATTGAAGTATCTTTCTATTTTTCTGCATACAATAGTCTTGCTGCTGTCAACATGTATAGTAGCAAATTATTATTTTTCTCCAGTTCTTTTTCCATTAATCCCCAAAGGAAAATTTTTGGTTTCATTTTTTATCTCCATTTTCAGGATTTTCTGTATTACAATGTGAGTCATACTCCATTTTTTTTTTTTTGCTTTATCGCATGTTCACCATAGATGATAAAAAGTTCCTTCTTTATTCTTACACTTCCAACATTCATTTGACATTCCTTTATACATCTTAGATAGCTTATCTGGTGTTAAATACCAGCGATACATGATCTTATAAAAATTATCTTTTAAATTATAATTTAATGTAAATTTTAAACCCCTTCATCCACAAATTTTCCCATTGTTCAAGCATAACATTATATCCAAAACCCCTTGACCACTGAATCATACAATGCTTTACATGTTCATTTTCTAAGATCAGTTTCAATAACATTTTATAAATCTTAGCAATAATATGTTCCTTGTTGCCACATAATGAAAGTTCCAATTCATTTTTAACAAATTCAAATCCACAGCACTTTTTTTCCAATTTAAACCTTTCTTTCAATTGCTGATAAGTAAACCAATAACAAACATAGTGTTATGATTCAATTTCTTCCCTTGGCTTTAGTATTGGGTCACCAGAATTGAAAGATAACACTACACTTTAGAGTATATATATAGCAGAATCTCATCTGCCATCATCAGGCTTCTGTATTGTGAGTCAGACTATCACAAAACTGAAACGGCTGTGATAGTCTGACTCACAGACGAACACAATACAGAAGCCTGATGATGGCAGATGAGATTCTGCTGAAACATTGCTACAACTTTAAAAGCACAACTACAATGACATGGGAAAATACCCGAACAAAGCTGAATGCCATACATGTAAGTAACCATGAAAACACTGGATGCCATATTCCAAGTGTGGTCTTATAAAACAGTACCAACCCTTCATGTGATCTCGATTCTATCCCTCTGTTAATGCAGCCTAGAACTGCATTGGTTTCTCTTCCTTCACGTCACTAGGAAGAATATCAGTATCTAGAGATGATCATGTGTGCATTAGTCTTGAATTCATGAGATGAATAAAAGCTTGCCGATTAATTTGCCAAGCCAAATTTTCTGAACGCCCCGCTTGTCTGCTGGATAAACAGCTACTGGGCAAATCTGTAATTGGCTGTTCAAGGACTACAGCATGCTTCTGTTTTCTGTCTGAAGAGCAACAAAATATCAGCGGCATAACCTCACCTGGGTGGGTGGTGAGGAAAACATAGGGATTATATAAATAAAACCAATTTGATATTCCTCTCCTGAGGCTCGACATACGTATCCCCATTCCATACCCTTGGTGTATCTAACTGCAATCTGTCCCAATAGATACAGCATAAAGATAATTAAAGTCAGAATCTTTCCTCGTCTATTTTTAAAATACTTTTTTGTAAGGCAAATATATGTGTACATTTTGCTAGTCCTGAATAGAATAAACGTATCTTTTTTTTTTCTCCAAGCTTCATTTATTCTCTGAGAGACTTGAACATTCCTATTTATTGTACAAAGTAAATATGATTTCAAGAACGTGTTTTCAAATGTTTGGAATCTGTGGAAGATATAGTAGTTACATTTCAAAATCACCCCATATAATGCATAAAATGAAGAGCGTCTATTATGTTCAGAGGGAAAAAAACACATTAATTTTCATCCTTCTCTTCTAAATACAATCTTCAGTGGAACTATGGACAACATATATCTTATACCTATGGAGACTTTCTGGTTTGTCTTTGAAGAGTTTTGCTTCTCATCCAAGAAGCTTCTTCAGCTCTGAACAAAGCTGAAGAAGCTTCTTGAATGAGAAGCAAAACATCTTGAAAGAAAAATCAGAAAGTCAAGTTGCCTCTTGAAAAAGCACTTTTGGGACATATATTGTATGGTAACAGAAATGATCATATCTGTGATGATGTTACCTCGTTTGTGTAATGAAACATCTGCAAGAAAACAAGCAAGCTCAGAGAGCACCAAGGACCCCTCAAACAACCATATTGTCCAATTATAAATTGGCAATGCTGAATTGGAAGCATGCTCTGGATTTCAAGATTCAGTTCCTATAATATGGTATATACATTCCGTTAGCGAGCTTATGCTTCTATTACAAAGGTGAGCATCCTTTTTCTTATATTAAAGGTAAAGGTTTCCCCTGTTCAGTCATGTCCACCAGTGGTGCTCATCTCCATTTCTTAGCTGAGGGAGCCAGCATTGTCCTAAGACATTTCTCTGGTCATGTGGCCAGCATGACTGTACACCGAGGCACATGAAACACTGTTACCTTCTCACCGAAGTGGTACCTATTTATCTATTCACATTTGCATGCTTTCAAACTCCTGGGTGGGCAAGAGCTGAGGTAAGGAATGGGAGCTCACCCTGTCACATGGCACTGGGGTCTCAAAGCAGCTGAAACCCCAGTGTCTTTAACCGCTGAGCCATTGATACATCCCATTCCCATAGGAATTATTTTTGAAATACAAACACTTGGGTACTGTTTTCAAGTCTAAGGGGAGAAGAGGTAATATCAGTGCTAAATGCTAACTCTTGTGTAAATTTAAGGTATATATACCTATATATTCTCCATCCCTTCTTGTAATGCCACTACCTTTCAGTATTACCTGCAACCCTCCAGCTCGTCAGATGAGTAAAATGTAGTCCCCATTCCTTGGAAAATTGCCCAGGGCTTCTGTAGGGGAACACATTTGTAACCATAGAGGCAAGGTGACAACATCCACCATTCACCGCCATATATTAATAATTACCAACAATTATGGAAGGGGCAATTGGATTGGGCTACTGATTATACGTCTGGTGCCACATGACTTATCCAGATCCTGATTGTTAGGCTTCAAACTTTGACATCTGATCCATTGCATGTAGACCTCCTGTAACCAATAGTATTATTCAGTCATTGTTCACATGTATAGGATTCCCTAGTTCAATATCAAAGCTTAATGAACGGACCTCAGCAGCATCAGAGGTGACCTGATATTAGAAGAAGTGGTCTTGTACAATCTCCTTTTTCTCGGCATCAGGGTTGTCTTACATATTGGAATAACACTGAACTACCTTTCTACATGGTTATATGGCAAAAAAAAAAACCCTTCAATCTGGTGTCTCCATTGGCTCTTAAGAGTCCACTACGGTGATTAAACTGAATATCCTTGACAGGTGGCAGTCTAGTCTCTGTTTGAACACATTCACTGACAATTAGTTCAATCATTCTTGTTATTAAGGATTCCTCCACCCCACTTTCACTCAGAAGTTGCTTTTCTATAGCATTTTTTTTTGCCAAGCCCTAAATTGGGGGGAGAATCTTGTGGGGGGGGGAGAATCTTGAGAATAGATCTTGGCCTTTTCTATGTGACATCTTTTCAAACCTTGAAAAATGTTATTATGTCCCCTCAAATAAAGATGATGGAGATGATCCAGAGGGCAAAATGGACTCTTTTAATTAAAGAGAAAAAATGTACTTCATTTTGTTTCATGTTGGAAAGCCCTTCTGGACTTCATGCTCGAAAAAATAAATGAAACTAAATTTAGGTTTTGAAGACTTTGTTGTTATAGAAATGGCTTGAGATATTCAGAAATGGAAAGCAAAAGATTGGGGTTTTCTTAGTACATAACCGCACTGAAAAAATAAATAAATCTCTCTTTTGGGTGGGTGTGTTTTCACCTGTTTCTTTTTCTCTGAGCCTCTCTCCTGACCTCTTTAACTTTTCTAAGTTTGGTTTCTATTTGTCTTTTAACCTCATAACAAACTTGAATAAAATATTCAGTCCCTTTCCCTCCCAAAAGACTAGACCCATCCAGTTTCTTCAAATTTACAAGAATAGAATGGAATAACTGTATTAGAAGGGACCTTGGAGGTCTTCTAGTCTAACCCTCTTCTCAGGCAGGAAACCCTACACCATTTCAGACAAATGGTTGTCCAATATCGTCTTACATACTTCCAGTGTTAGAGCATTCACAACTTTTGGAGACAAGTTGTCCCACTGATTAATTGTCCTCACTGTCAGGAAATTTCTCCTTAGTTCTAGGTTGCTTCCTTGATCAGTTTCCATTCATTGCTTCTTGTCCTGCCCTCAGGTGCTTTGGAGAATAGCTTGACTCTCTCTTTGGGGCAACCCCTGAGATATTGGAACACAGCTATCATGTTCCCCCTAATCCTTTTTTTCATTAAATGAGACATATCCAATTCCAGCAACTGTTCTTTATATGTTTTAGCCTCCAGTCCCCTTATCATCTTGGTTGCTCTTCTCTGCACTCTTTCTCTTAATAGAGCTCATATTTTAATCCTCCAAGCAAGCTCCTCACCCTTCTAACTTCTGGTGCCCAGAACTAGACACAAAATGTAATATCACCTGAGTTAGATCTTCTTTATATTCGGTAATTCCCAGCAAGGATGTTCATCAACTGTTGAGGCTTTCAGATTGCTTCATTTTTTAGAAAAAGTCCAGTTGCCTCTTGATAAGGTGTTCATCATCATCAAGTCAGACAAGGAAGTCTAATACAGTTGATATGAAATCCCTATAGGCAGATGGACTTAGTGTTGGGATGACAAACATAGCTGTGGTGATCAGGCAATGACAATTCCTTCTTGGGCTTATAAGTTAGGCAAGCCAAGTTTTAACTAGACTTAAACAGAATTGCTTAGAGAAACAATTACTTACCTTAGTTTGCCAGCCTGATGTTAAAGCTGCCATCGCTGCAGGCACTGCAAGTTTAATTTTAATTAGAAAGTAAATGTAAGTTTAATACAATGAAAATTGTCAGTGAGGCTGAAATACCTAGAGCCAATTTGACACAATTTATCATGCATTTACATTAGATTAAAACTCTGGATTGAGGCGAAGCATGTTAATAGGATGCATTTGGAACCAGGTATATGAAAAAGTTTACTCTTGTAAAAAAGGACTGCCTATATTGGAGTGGTTTTAGTGAAGTTTTCTAACACATACATGAATTTAACCTTTGAAGTGCCAAGCAAAGGTCATTTAAGAATGTAGTTATATGGTAAGGTAGAAAATATGAATGATGCTTTTGCCATTTCCAGGAATATGTACATGTTGTCATGCAATTAACATGTAAGAATAAGCTGAGATTTCTTTCTTTCCTGGACAAAATATTAAGCAGTTTGTATAAGCAGGATATCTTTATTATATTAATTCAATTAGAATGATATTATGATGTTAAAAAAACAGCCAAGGTATTCTCTGTAGAACTCCTTTGATTACTGGGTATGCACAGGCCAAATAATAAATCAAACAATCAAATCTTTGCCTGGTGCACATAGTTGAAACAAGCATATTTTATTTCCATATGTGAAGATGTTGGCCCAGAATCCACACAAATAGAAATTTAAACTGATAACATATCAGTTTGAAGATAATATTTTTTTCAATGGACTTCAGCAGTGACTCTTCCAAAACGTGGCAGCCAAGACATGACAAGGCATAGATCAATGAATCTACAGGCAGATAAATCTACAGTACGTTCTAGCTAGTAATTGTTCATTGATTACACTGTCTATCTAGCTAGACACATCTAGCTGTCTGTCTGTCTGTCTGTCTTTCTCTCATGGTTTTGTGGGAGCAAAATAAATCTCTCACCAACCATCACATTCTCCTTCTCACTTAATTGAATATCTTTTTCTAGTATCCTCATTTTGAAGCTATTTTTAAATCCAGCCTCCTTTACCTTACTTTTTTCCCTTTCTTGTTTCCTGTGGTTTACTAGATCCTGTGGCCACAAAACAGCTTAACCAATGAGAAATACAAATTCCCAATCCCATAGCAGAAATATATTGATTGTTTATGACCAAAAGATAAGTTCAGTCCAAGAGCTCCACTGTAAACATGCAAAGTGAAAGGAAATATTTAAAATTAAAATTAAGAAGAAGAAAGAACATGATTGGCTTTCACTTGGCATCATGTCACTCTTTTCCAAAATGTTGTATAGATACACCCAAATTGTTTATGGACTCTTAGCAACCAAAGTGATAAATTAGTTTTGGGTAAATTATTTCTTGAATGTCGGTGAAATTATGTGATCCATGAGCTTAGTAAATACTAGAGTCATGCAAAGATTCACTCAAGAGATTCTAACCAATGTCAGATCGAGCCACCACATCAAATGTCTTCTATGCTTGAAAAGGAGTTGATTAAATGGTTTGGATGCTTAATATTCTAAATTCTACCAAAGCATAAGTAGTTAATGCAGCACTCATAACTTTTACGTTGATAAAATATAGATATTTAATAAAATATGTTAGGACTGATTTTACCATGGATATTTATCTGACTACATTCATTAACAGGCGGTTCCATTATTACATATAAGATCATTATTTGTGTTAATTTAATGATACATCCCATTTAGTACTGAAGTGGCGATAAAGCATATGTTGAGATCCTAATAAAACAGGAATTCCACCCTCTCAGTTACTACTTTGTGGAACCGAAGAGACAATATGAAAGTTAATAAGCAGGGAACATTAGTTGCCTCTTTCTATAGAGATCCATATTGCTCTCAAATTTTCATTCTTACAGAGGAAACAGCAGCTTAAGCCCCATGAAGTATATTAATTACATCAAGTTGAGTGAAATTATGTGAGGGAAAGCTTGAAAGGGGAAGATAGAAAGAAAAAAGAAATAACAGGAAAAAAAACACAGTTGAAAGTCTTTGTTACTCCTATAGTAACATTTTGTTTTTTCTTTCTCTCATATAAATAGTTTGCAAAGTATCACAAAGATAGGAAAAGGGGTTGTGAAATACTACACAACTAACGTCACAGTATTCCACAAGCTGGTAGCTGTCCTTCCTTATCTGCTGAAACCATTTGCTAAAGGAGGAATTCAACCTGTGACAGAAAGGTGCTTTTTTTAAGAGGCAACTGGAGTTTCTGGTTTGTTTGGGTTTTTTTGAAGATGTTTTGCTTCTAATCCCAGAAGCTTCTTCATCTCTGACTGGATGGTGAGGAATGGAAGGATCTATATTCCTTGCAGACAGTTGGTCATTTGCATTCTTTTGCAAGCTTGCTCTCTAAGCTTGATTGTTTTCTTGTAGACATTTCATCTCCTCAAAAGAATGCAAATGACCAGCTGCTTGGAAGGAATATAAATCCTTCCATTCCCCACCATCCAGTCAGAGATGAAGAAGCTTCTGGGATGAGAAGCAAAACATCTTCAAAGAAAAACCAGAAAGTCTAGTTTCTTCTTGAAAAAAGCACCTTTGGGACAACCATGAAGTGGACGACTGAGAATTTCCATAGGCAGTGGAACCATATTCCCAATTTTCAATGGTCACAGGTAGTCATGAACGCTACCATGATCGGCGATATCACTCCATTGTCCCATCAAAATCTTGACAAAAATCACCTACTTAAATCAATGCTGGTTTTGCCCCTTATCGAATCCTGGATTCTTTTAATCCACTCCTCTTATTTTTCAACAATCTTCTTAACAAGGGAAGGATGGAGTCTCCTCAATAATTAACAAACAATAATTATCAAACTTTATTTATTTATTTATTTGTCAATTGCTTGCAAGATAATAGGTATAAGTATAAACATGAGTAAGAATACAGGAAATAGGTACGAATAAATGGGGACAATAGGACAGGGATGGTAGGCACGATGGTGCATTTGTGCACGTCCCTTACAGACCTCTTAGGAATGGGGTGAGGACAATAGTGGATAGTTTGAGGTTAAAGGAGTGGAGGTTAAAGGTTTGAGGATGTAAGAACAGAGTCATTCTGTTGTTACGTCCTCAGGTAGTGCATTCCAGGCATTGCCTACTCTGTGTCTGAAGTCATACTTTCTGCAATTGAGTTTGGAATGGTTTACATTGAGTTTGTAACTGTTCTGTGTTCTTGTATTGTTGTGGTTGAAGCTGAAGTAGTCATTTACTGGTAGGACATAGTTGCAAATAATTGTGTGTGTTATGCTTAAATCCAACTGTAGGCGGCATAGTTCAAGGTTGTCCAAGCCCAAAATCTCAAGCCTGGTGATATAGGATATTCTGTTATGAGCAGAGGAGTGTAGTACTTGCCAAATAATTATCAATATCATATATTTTTATAATTTATATAAATTTATATTTATATAAATAATTATCAATATCAATATCAAAACTTACCAAATAATTATCAATGTCATAGGCTAAATCCTCCCTCCCACAGTGAAGTTGGACACTTCTGGTATTTTGCCGCCTGCCCTCCAAAGGGGCTTTTTCATCAGAGTCCTTGAATCAAAACAAGTCCCAGTTAGCATTATATGATGTTGCCCCACTGACCACGTCAGACTCTGAATGATAATTCTTTCCCATTTCCTTCTCTTTAGGTTGAAATTTTGGTTAAGTTCTGTGCCCCTTGGAAAGCTGCCCCCAAATAGATGGCAAATTAAACACCCACTAGAATCTATCTGTTTCAGCATCACTAGAAGTTCCATATCCAGGACCTTGTGACTAACTATTGAGTTTATTATTGACTATTGAGTCAGTTTATTGAGCATTGATTCCAAAGTTCACTATATACATTTCTGAAAGTATCTAGTGCTTTCTACTGGCACTATTCAATTAACTTTACTTTACTGTGGTCATGAACCAATACAAGAAACATCCAAAATACCCAAAACTAAATTGTTGAGAAAGTTAAGAAAAGTATACGCAGAATGCAAAGTAGGGTTACTGAACGGAAAAATCTAGGTAGCCACTAGAGGACAGCAAACTTTGAATTTTTATTTTTTTTTATTTTATTTGGTTTGTCAATTGCTTACAAGATAATAGGTATAAGTAAAAACATAATTATGAATACATGGATACATATAAGAAAAATAAAAGAAACAATAGGACAGGGATGGTAGGCACGATTGGTGCACTTATGCACACCCCCTACAGGCATCTTAGGAAAGGGGTGAGGTAAATAGTAGACAGTCTAAGGTTAAAGTTTTTGGGGTTTGGGGAAGAAACCACAGAGTCAGGTAGAGTATTCCAAACATTGACCACTCATGTTTCTATTTCTATTCTATTCTATTCTATTCTATTCTATTCTATTCTATTCTATTCTATTCCATTCCATTCCATTCCATCCCATCCCATCCCATCCCATCTTATCCTATCCTATTCTATTCTTCATTCCAATATTCTATTCTATCCTATTCTAGTCTATTCTAGTCTAGTCTAGTCTAGTCTAGTCTACCCTACTCTATTCTTCATTCCAATAGTCTATTCTGTTCTGTTTTATTCTATTCCATTCCATTCCATTCCATTCTAGTCTAGTCTTGTCTAGTCTAATCTTGTCTAGTCTAGCCTATGCTACTCTACTCTACTCTACTCTACTCTACTCTACTCTACTCTACTCTACTCTACTCTACTCTATTCTTCATTCCAATAGTCTATTCTATTCTATCCTATTCTAGTCTATTCTAGTCTATTCTAGTCTAGTCTAGTCTAGTCTCGTCTTGTCTAGTCTAGTCTCGTCTCGTCTAGTCTAGTCTATACTTTTTCTATTTCTTTTTCTTCCTATTTCTTTCTATTCCTACTCTTCTCTATTCTACTCTATTCCATTCTACTCCAGTCCAGTCCAGTCCAGTACTGTCCAGTCCATTCCACACTATTCTACACAATTCTACTCTACTCTAGTCTACTCTAATTCACTCCAATCCAATCCATCCCATTCCAATCCAATCCAATCAATTGTATTTTTTTGCTCCTATCTAGTGTCACCCAGTTCCAGGATGGCTACTGTTCATGGCTCACATGATTCGTGTAGAGCAGGGGTCGCCAATCTTTTGGACCTCAGGGACCACCAAACTCATAATTTTAAATCCTAGGGACCACTAACCAGTTCTGTGGGCATGGCCTAATTTGTGGGCATGGCTTGGTAGTCATGTGACTGGCTGGGCATGGCTTGTATGTAAAAAATATAAATATTTTTTTTTTATAAATATTGAATTTTTTATTAAAAAAACAGCAACTTTTACCTAAAATCAGGCAAAGCAGGCAGGCAGATAAGTTGCACACAGAATCACAGAATTGGCTAGTTCAGTCTGTCAAATAAAATTTGCTTTCAATCAAACTCACAAAATTAACCCACAACACACCATGTATGTAAATATTGATTTTTTTTATTTTTTTAAAAAAGAGAAACTTTTATCCAAATTCAGGCAAAGCAGGCAGGCAGATTTAGTTGCTCACAGAATCATTCAGTGATCAATCTATCTGCCATTGGCTAGGTTAGTCTCTCAAATTTGCTTGCCACGAGCCTGAACTGAATAATAGAACCTTCAGTCCTAAGGGAGGTTCAGCTATGCTTAAAAGCAGAGCCAAAGATCTAAAGACTAGCTAGAAAGCAAAAAATCCAACCATTTCCTGCTTCCTAGCTAATCTAAATCTCCCAGCACAGCATAACACCTGATGGTTGGGAATAGGAAAAATAGCAATTTAGCAGGCAAGTTTGCCAGGTAAGGAGTGATTAGGCAGGGAGGGTTCCTGCGGGCCATGTGGGCAGAGCAGCCTTGTGTTTCTGAGCAGCCTGGATTAATTGTTTGGTGGGGTGCTCTGGGGTGAGATTCCTCTGCGGCCCACCAAAATTTTCTCATGGTCCACCAGTGGCTGCTGCCCACCAGTTGGTAACCGCTGGTGTAGAGCAACTGAAGGACACAACTTTTTCAAAAAGAACAGAGGAAACTGGAAAGAAGGAAAAATCTGTGGCTCTTGGCAGACTCCAGTATGATTCACACATAATATTTTTTTCTTCTTTCCTTCCTCTTTACACCTTAATGCTAATCAGTTCCTTTTTTATTTCCTTCAAAATATATGTGTTGACCTAGGGTGGGATACAAAATAAATACAGTCACAAAAACAGGTAAAGCCCCTTTTATTCCTCCACTTTGCTTCCAAGCTCCAAATATCCTTGACTGAAGATAAAAAACTCCCCCACTAACAGTTAAGAAAAGGAGGAAATGCCATTTAAACTAAAAATGCCTATAAATTATAAAGAGTAAAAACAACACAAACCACACTGAAGCAATTAAGGGAACCAGGCAAGATAAGGGCTTGAAGATGTCCATAGACATTGGAACACACACTGGGAAGGACGCCCAACTCAGAGAGGAATGACAGAGTAGAGATATTTCCACGCTTTGTTTCCAGCACTGGCCCAAACACATGTCCGTCCTTTTAACCAGTCCTCACAGCTGCAGCCCATGAAGAGGATCAAGGCATGGTTTCCCCCGTAGACCACACCATTCATGTCTCTCCCTTATCCTCTCCTCTCTTCATGCTCTACGATGGAGAGAGGATGGGCCTGGGTCTTCATCTGACTGCCCAGCCTCCTCCACAACCTGCAGAGCCACACTTCCACTCCCTGTTGGCTGTTCCTCCTTTCTCTTGGAGTCAGACTCCAACAGAGGCATGACAATATGTTTATCCCAGTAGAAAGGGTTTTTTTTTGGGGGGGGGTCTCCAAAGGATGCCAAATCATGCAAATTGTCCCTGGGATTTATGCAAGAAAAAGAAACAAAAAGCAAGAAGTGATTTTTTTTTCTTCCTAAGCAGCTGAGTTTCTGCCCAGGGAATCTGTAGTGTGTGCTTCTGGATAACTATCATAAGTGTGCAACTCGCAAGTGAAGATCTTTAGATCTCCTTGTTGAAAACCCTAAGTGCTGTAAAATCTTCCAGTCACATGTAAACACCATGTGGGAGGCTACACCTGCTGAACTGGCTGCCTAAACCTTTTTGTTTTCTGTTTTTGCCTGATGTGAATAAAAGCCAGCTTGCTATATCGAGCAATCCACCAAAAGTTTGTGTCACTCTTATTAAGAAAAAAAAACAATATGTCCAATAAATGTTGCCATACTATTGTTGTTGTTTTTTATATTATTATTATTATTATTATTTTGTGGTTTTTTAAAAATATAATATTTCCATTCCCAGTAGGGGACAGGCTTTGTCTTCAGAAAAGCTTTCTGCTTCTAACAAAATCACAACTATGACTGGCTAAACTCAACCAATTGGAAATCTATACTTTATGTCAGACCTGTCTTAGAGACAAATCTAATCTTTTTGTCTAAAAAAAATAGCTTACAGCTGTGTTGCTTTTTCTTGGCTGAGATTGGGGAGAAAGATTCAACATGGTGAGGAAGGCAGCTCGACCACAGAAGTGCTGTGTTTTCCTTTTTTTAAACTACAGTACACACACACACACCAACATACACACACAATGGCACATAATTTGTGATGTAGAATCAGACTCCTGATCTACCTACCTGTGGCTTCAATGCAGCCAATAATAGACTCTCAGCTTACTTTCAGAATAATGGCCAGCATTCAGAAATTGACTTACTAGATAGTCTAGTTTGATGAAAGGAAGGTCTAGGGTTGATATGATAGCGGTGTTCCAATATCTCAGGGGCTGCCACAAAGAAGAGGGAGTCAAGCTATTCTCCAAAACACCCGAGGGCAGGACAAGAAGCAATGGGTGGAAACCAAACAAGGAGAGAAGCAACCTAGAACTAAGGAGAAATTTCCTGATAGTTAGAACAATTAACCAGTGGAACAACTCGCCTCCAGAAGTTATAAATGCTCTAACACTGGAAGTTTTTAAGAAGAGATTAGATAACCATTTGTCTGAAGTGGTGTAGGGTTTCCTGCCTAAGAAGGGAGTTGGACTATCTATCTATCTATCATCTATCTATCTATCTATCTATCTATCTATCTATCTATCTATCTATCTATCTATCTATCTATCTATCTATCTATCTATCTATCTATCTATCTATCTATCTATCTATCTATCTATCATCATCTATCTCTAATCTCTGTGTGTGTGTGTTCCTCTGGCCTTAAAGCTATAGCAAACTTATTTTTCAGTGATTTGCAGCCTTGTTCTCTCATGCATTGATATCGCATGGTCTATATTTTCTCCAATTCCAATTTGGGATTATAGGATGATGGATAGGGTGCATAATGATGTTTCTTACCTTTGGGACCCCTTGAGGGAGTCCATGAACTTGGATGGAAAACAATTACAACTCTGCTTCACCAACCTCCAAATGAAAAAAAATATATATTTTCATTCAATCATATCTGTATGCAATAAAATTATCCATGGCTGCTAGATTCCAAAGCTTGTTAACTTCCGTGCATCTCGCTTTATAAAATTATTGTATCCTACAAAAGAATATTGTCTTCTTATTGATTCAACTGAAGGAGTTTTGCATACCTGTTCTGTTTTTAGTAGCTTGATAATATTGGAGCATAATTAATTTTCCTTTGTAAGATGATCTGTAGCAAAGAACTTTATTTTGTGCTTTTAATTACCTTTTTCTGAGAAGGAGTCTGGCATTTTCATCAGTCTCTTGATTGGGTCTGCGGCACAAAAGGTTAAAAAAAATCCCTGGCTTGAAAGAAATCTGAGATGTGAAAGCATGCCTACGCAAGTATCAAAATATTTTAACAGACGCATATCAGTGTGCGGGTTTTGTTTCATGCAATTGTGTGATTGTTAGTTAGCATCAAAAGAAATCACAATTGGAAGGAATATAAAGAGGTGGAAATGACCTTTTGATTTTGAATCTAATTGCTTTGAAATTCATCTTTGGCCTTAAACAGATCATCTGGGAATGTTGCCTGTAGCTCCCTCCCATTCTCCCAGTGACCTACAAGAAGTGTCTTTGCATCTGTCAGAGGAATCATCATTAGTAGTGTGATTATTAGAATATTAAAATAATTATCTATATTTACAGGATGACTTATTGTATTTAAACATTAGGAGAAGACCCTAGACTATTACTTGATATTTCTTTAATGCTCGTCGTACTTTTTCCTCCACCTTTTAAGTTAATGTCTTCATTAAATGTTCCTTCATTATGTTTTCATGTTCTGCTTTTTGTATATTTTATTTTTATAAACCACTCTGAAATATTTTGACACTACAATATATTGGCAGCCATGAAAAAAGTATTGATGACATCAAATAATATGCAATTCCCATTAGTAGCTGTTGTAGAGCGATGGTAAGGAAGAGGCATGAGACCAGAGCGTACAACTAACAGGCTTTATTGCAAAGAATAAAGGGTTGTCGCGTCTGCTTGCTAACTTGCAGACCAGCGGGCGACAACGGCTGGCTCTGCTCGACAGCCGGCTTATATAGCCGACTGTCAAACGGAGCCAACCAATGGGAGATGCTGGTGCTCCCGCTCAAACAGCGGACCTGGTTGGGAACCCCAACCAGTTCCACAGACATAACACCCCTTTCCCCCAGCTGGGGACATGCGTAGTCCTGTAGATACGAGGGTTGTCTTCGCTGGCGACCAGAACGTCGCAGTTCGGGTGAACTGTTGGCCGGTGTCAAGTCCTGGTCTTTGGAACGTGCCTCAGCGGTTGTCGGGGCGTGGGTTAGCCCCGGCGTAGTGTCCTGTGGCGCTGATGAAAACCCCTGCTCTGGTTGGCCCGGCTGAGACTCGAGGTCCGGCTGGTCAACTGGGTCGCTTGGTGGCTGGAGTGGTGACTCTGGCCGGAAACTCGGGTTCTCCCGCCAGTCCTCTCGCTCATCAAGGAAGACCAGGTTCCGCAGGGGATCCACGTCAGGCACTGGTGAGGCGTCGTTGGCGCTGGCAGGTTGGCATGGGTTGGTATCTATCGCGCCCTTCCGCCGCCTTCTGAGTTGATCCACGTGTCTCCGCCACAAACGTCCATCCTCTAGGAGGATCCTGTAGGACCTGGGACCTGTGACTGACACGACTTGTCCTGGCACCCACAACGGATCCCCCGCGTAGTTCCTGGTGTATACCAGGTCTTGTGGGGCGAAGTCTCTGACCAGACTGTCGGACCCTAAGGGGGTGTCTGGACAGTAGTGGGGGTGTAGCCTTTCCAGGGTGGTTCTAAGGCGTCTCCCCATTAGCAGTTCAGCAGGAGATTTGTTGGTGGTGGTGCAGGGCGTTGTGTGCTGGCTGAGCAGGAAACGAGACAGTTTAGAGTGCCAATCCTCCTGGCCAAACCTGGCAAGTGCCTCCTTGGCTGACCTAACTGCTCTCTCTGCCATCCCGTTGCTAGCGGGGTGCAATGGTGCTGTAAGGACGTGTCTGATGCCCAAGTTAGCAGTGTACATGCTGAATTCACACGATGTGAACTGTGGGCCATTGTCTGAAACCAGCGTGTCAGGGAGCCTGTGGGTGACAAATAGACGGGTTAGGGCCTTAACTATCGCCTGGGTGGTGGTCGTGGGAAGTAAGGCTACATCAATCCACTTGGAGTATGAATCCACGACCACCAAGAAGGTCCTGCCATGTACAGGCCCAGCCAGGTCGACGTGCAAATGGGACCAAGGGGCGTTTTCACTCTCCCATCTGGTGGGCGAGGCAGCTGGAGGGGCAGCCCTGGTTTGTTGGCAAGGCTGGCAAGAGCTTACCCAGTTGGCGATTTGAGCGTCCATGCCGGGCCACCAGACGTAGCTGCGGGCCAGGGCCTTCATTCTTACGATTCCCGGATGACCCTCGTGAAGCACCTTCAGGATGGGCACTCGCAGGGAGGCTGGGATGACCACTTTTGTTCCCCACAATAGACAACCTTGCAACTTTGACAGTTCCTGCTGGCGGGTTTTAAAGGGACAAAATCAGTTGTACATTGAGTTTCCGGCCACCCCTTCCCACCCAGTCCAGAACCTGGGCAATGATTTTGTCCTTCTTTGAGTGCGCCGCGATGTCCTCGGCTGTCACTGGGAGCTTGAGTTCGTTGACCTCAAAAATGGCGTGGATAGGCGCTGGGTCTTCAACTGGGACTGGCAGGGGGCAGCGACTGAGGGCATCGGCGTGGCTCAAGTTCTTACCAGGACGATGCACTAACTTGAATGAGTAAGCGGCCAGAAACAGGGTCCATCTGGTCATTCTGGGTGAAAGTACCTGCGGGGTTTGCTTATCTCCAGACAGAAGTCCTAAAAGAGGTTTGTGGTCAGTCACTAACTCAAAGTGGTGGCCAAACAAGAATTCGTGGAACTTCTTAACTGCAGCCACTGCAGCCAAGGCCTCTTTATCGATTTGGCTGTAGTTCCTCTCAGTTGAAGAAAGGGTCCTAGAAAAGAAAGCAATTGGTGCCTCGGAACCGTTGGGGAGTCTGTGGCTCAGGACAGCCCCAATGCCAAAAGGGGATGCGTCAGCAGCCAGGACCAGGGGAAGACGTTGATCGAATTGAACTAGAACCGCTTCTGATGTGAGCAAGGACTTGACTGACTTGAAGGCATGGGTTTCCCTGGGTCCCCAGTGCCAGGGCGAGTCTTTATCTAGTAGCCTATGTAATGGTTCAGCGACCGATGCCTTGTGCGGGAGGAATGAGGCGTAAAAGTTCAGGAGTCCCAGGAAAGCTTGAAGATCAGTCTTGTTGGTGGGTGTGGGCGCCTCATGGATGGCCTTCACCTTGGACTCAAGGGGGTGGATGCCAGAGGCGTCTATTCTATAACCCAGAAAGTCCACCTGTCTAGTGGCAATGGCACACTTCTCCCTCTTAAGTTTAAGGCCATGCTGTCTAAACCTCTCCAGCACTGTCCTGACTCTCTGAATGAGCTGGGGTCGGTTCGTGGCTGAGACTAAGATGTCATCGAAGTAGGGGACCACTCCTGGGAGACCCTGGAGAATCCTCTCCATGAGTGACTGGAAAATGCCTGGGGCCACGCTGACCCCGAATTGGAGGCGCCTACACTTGAATGCCCCCCTGTGCATGACTATGGTTTGTAATTCCGCTGTCTGCTCATCGACAGGGAACTGTTGGTATGCCTGGGACATGTCTAACTTGGCGAAAATGGTGCCAGGTTCGAAAGTGTGTAACAGATGCTGAATAACGGGGACAGGGTATGCGCTGACCTGCAGATAGCGGTTGAGCGTGGTTTTGTAATCCGCACAGATTCTCAAACTGCCATCTCTCTTAAGTGGGGTGACTATGGGGGTCTCCCATTTAGCGAAATCAGTGGGTTCTAGCACCCCTTGCTTAAGTAGTTTGTCTAGTTCTGCATCCAATTTGGGACGGATGGCAAAAGGTACCCTACGTGGTTTTAAACGAAGAGGGGTTGCCTGGGGGTCTACTGAAAATGATATGGGGGTGCCCGAATAGCAACCCAGCTCATTGCTAAATACATCAGAAAAATCAGAAAATAGTGTGTCTACATCAGAAGTTGAGACAGCATGGATCCCGGTTACACTAAGGCCGAGAGAAGGAAACCAATCAAGTCCTAATAGACTAGGGAGGGTACCATTAACAACCACCAGAGGCAGGTGGCCCTTAAAGGCTTGGAATTGAACAAGGAACTTGCCTTTCCCGAGGACAGGAATGTTCTTGCCCTGGTAGTCCCGCAGCATCAAGTGGCATCTTTGTAGCTGTTTCCTTGACAGTCTGGGCTGGATCCTTTTCAGGGTATCCCAGGAGATGATTGAGAGCGCGGATCCTGTGTCCACCTCCATCCTGCAGGGTTTACCTTCTAGGAAAACAGAAATTTTAATTTTATCAGGGGTTTGGGAAGTATGGTTAGCGTGGTAGCAGGTATAGCAGTCCTCCACTTGCCTTTGGGAGTTAGGAGGTGGTGGAGGCCTTTGAGGTAAAGATCGCCCTGCTTGGCAGACTCTAGCGATGTGACCCTTCTTTTGGCAGTTCAGGCAGATGGCGTTTCTGAACCTGCAGGATGCCCTAGGGTGGGAGCCTCCACAGGTTAGGCACATGGGAGGTTGCTTGGGGGTGAAGCTGTTTCTTTGCCCCGCTCCTACCTGTGAAGGCTTCTGATGTGTCAGGCGGTTAATGTCAGATGCGTCTGTGGGGTCATCTTCGCTGATTACTTCTTCAGAATGGACAGTTGGCGTGCTGGGTTTAGATTGAGTGCCCTGAATTTCAGCTGCTGACTGGGCCGAGAGCTCAGCAGCCAGGGCTTCCTCCATGGCTAAGGCTAGAGTCAAGTCCTTTTTTGCCAGTAAACGCCTCTGGAGTCTTAGGTCTCTCACCCCACAGACGATCTGGTCCAACAGCATGTCTTCCAAATATTCTTTGAATCCGCACTGTAAAGCGGCTGTTCTCAGGGCGGCCATGTATTCGTTAATCGACTCCCCCTCTGCCTGTTTCCTGACCCTGAAGGCATACCTACTGGCTATTTGGGACGGTTTGGGCGAATAGTGATTTGAAAGTATTTCCTGTAGCTCGTCCCATGGGACGCTTCTGATGGCGCGGGGTGCGACTAACGCGGTAGCGGTGTCGAAGACGGCGGCTCCGCAGTAACTCAGGAAATAGGACTTCTTCCTATGCTCCGCAGCGTCGGCTAAACCGATGGCGTCAAGAAAATGGCTGAATCGATTTTTGTAGGAGTCCCATGTTTCCTCGTTTGGTTTGAATGGAGGGAATGCTGAATTAGTACTCATCGTGGAGAAAAGAACAGGTTCATCTTCTTCAATCGCTATTTGAATTTGCGCTCTTAAAAGAACGCGGCTGCGGCTGTCTCTCTGGGCTGCGTAGCTCTTTTTGAAAATCACGCTCTTGGTGAGCGTGGGCAGCCTCGGCTGCGGCGCCTGTGGCTCGCGTTTCAGCGAATCAGCTCAAACAGTATCAGTTTGAATTTCGCGCTCTTTGCGGCGTGGGCGGCTGCGGCACAGCGCCCGTGGCTTCACTTTCCGTGACTTACAGCTCTTTAAATAAACGCGTCTGGTTAGCCTTCGACCATCCCATCCTCATCGCCAGTGTTGTAGAGCGATGGTAAGAAAGAGGCATGAGACCAGAGCGTACAACTAACAGGCTTTATTGCAAAGAATAAAGGGTTGTCGCGTCTGCTTGCTAACTTGCAGACCAGCAGGCGACAACAGCTGGCTCTGCTCGACAGCCAGCTTATATAGCCGACTGTCAAACGGAGCCAACCAATGGGAGCTGCTGGTGCTCCCGCTCAAACAGCGGACCTGGTTGGGAACCCCAACCAGTTCCACAGACATAACAGTAGCATTGAAGCTATTATGATTCTTTTACCTCTGTGACAATCATTAAAAAGGTAACCTACTACCATTAATTTGACATCAGATGATAGGAAACTATTCTAAGCTCAATTCTCCCATTGTTTTCTTCCCCCACAGAAGAAAAGTTCTTCCTTAATTGTTTAGATGTTTTAAAATGTCATTTAGATTTCTTTGGTTGTGATGAAGTACAACAGCAGAAGCCATTTTCATGAGGAATGGCAAGTAAATGCTGGATAGTAAATGCTGGATAGCCATGGGATAATTAATTTGGGATAATTAATTTGGGATAATTAATCTGTACACCTCCACTGAGTAGGAAGTTGGTGTTGATGGTTTCGGTGGCCTATAAAACCCTGGGAGTCTATCCTTATGAGTTAGAAGAAAATGAAGATAAGGATAGGTGATCAGGAGTGTGGAGACTCAATTGTATGGTTGTAGAAAGTTAGCATCCACCCCTCTCCTAGAAGAATGAAATATTTTGGGAAATATTAAAAAGGCAAAATATTAGATTTCTCTAAAGGGAGAAATGGAGAAACATGCTCTTGGAGACAGAAAGCAGCCCCCACCTTTCTTAATAACCTCAGCAGATGTCAACACTTAAAAGAGAAAGAGTTCATTGAAAGAAGCCAAGTTACTAGGCAGCTGTTTTCATAGGCAAAGCAAATACTGCAGGCAGAAATTCATCCAAGACAGGATATTTTGAAATTCCCTGCTACGATTAGCACTCAGCCACAATAGGAATTACCCAACAAGACCCTTCATTGCATCAGCAAGCTTCAACCAAACTTAACTCAGACAAACTCCTAGGATTTGTACTTTTCCTATAGAGCCAGCAATGACCCTTACATAACCCCTACATGGCCCCATGGGAGTCTGACCACAGCCAATAGAATACTTGTTCTTGCACAGGAACAAGAAGTTCAAGTTCAAAGCCCAAGAGAAGGTATAAATAACCCGCACTCTCAACTCCATGTGGTCAGCTGCCCAGAACCCATGCTTCTGCTTCATCATTAAACCATCTTTCCAATCAGTCTCCATGTTTCCACTGTCTTTCCCCTGGCTTAGAACTGAACCAGGTGGAAGTTTCTTCCCACATGATGAATGGCTAAGGGAAATAGGTAGGTTTAGCCTAATGGAGAGAAGGCTTGGAGGTGATATAGTAGCTGTCTTCCAATGCTTGAAGAGCTGTCCTAGAGAAAGGGGATCAATTTATTCTCCATAGCAGCTGAAGGCAGGACAAGAATGAATGGGTAAAAGCTCATCAGAAGGAGATCCAACCTGAAAATAAAGAGGAATTTCCTGACAGTGAGAGCAAATAATCAGTGGAAGAGTTTGCCTCCCAAAGTTGTAGGGGCTCCATTGCTGGAGTTTTTCCATATAAGATTGGACACCCATTTGTATCTCCAGGGTCTTTTTCAGCCGAATAGAATGGAATGGAATGGAATGGAATGGAATGGAATGGAATAGAATAGAATAGAATAGAATAGAATAGAATAGAATAGAATAGAATAGAATAGAATAGAATAGAATAGAATAGAATTCTTTTATTGGCCAAGTGTGGTTGGGCACACAAGGAATTTGTCTGGGTGCAAATGCTCTCAGTGTACATAAAAGAAAAGATACATTCATTAAGAGTCAAGAATCATCAGGTACAACATTTAATAATAGCCATAGGATACAATAGAAGAGAAGGATATAGGAATAGAATTTAAATAGAATGGGATGGAACGGGATAGAAAATAGAATGGAATGGAATAGAATAGTTTAGAATAGAATAGAATAGAAAAGAATAGAACAGAACAGAACAGAACAGAATAGAAATACAGAATAGACCAGACTAGACTAGACTAGAATAGAATAGAATAGAATAGAATAGAATAGAATAGGATAGGATAGAATAGAATTCGTTTATTGGCCAAGTGTGCTTGGACACACAAAGAATTTGTCTGAGTGCAAATGCTCTCAGTATACATAAAAGAAAAGATACATTCATCAAGAGTCATGAATCATCAGGCACAACACTTAATAATAAGCAATCAAATCATACTAGGAAACTATGATTCCATGAAAGCAAAGAGGCCCTCAAACAATAGATAAGGAAGTGAGACAGATTTCTCAAACCTGTATCTTGGCCAACCTCTACCTGATGTAAATGAGGGAACTTTTTCATCTCAGCTATAAGGATTTTAATAATTCCTTTTTATAAAGGAACAAGCAAGGAAACCTAGCAACATCCCCTTCGTTTTAACAAATCAAAGGAGAATGATTGAAATACAGAGTATATTTTAGCAAAGTGCAAAAGTAAGACTGAGAGACTATGCAAATGACCACTCAGATAATTTTCTCTCGGATAATTTGCAATTCAAACAGTATAGTGTATGCAACTGATCTTTGCAAATCTCGTCTATGGAGATACCCGGGAAGACTTCACATTGGTCACTTTAAAGTACAGGAAATGCTGAACCTGAGCAGGGCAGATGTATTCTACAGGATTCCTCATCCAGCGTTCTGAATTTAATACAAATTAGGTTCTCCTAACAGAATTCTGACAGTCCCTGGATTATTAATGGAAAGAAATCTGGGCTGTTAATTGAAGTAGACCTGCCATATTTTGCCTAAATTTACTCAATGAACTTGGAAAGAAAAGGCTTTTATTTTATGCATTGATTTTTTTTGTAAATAACTCAACCCAAAGGGAAAAAAAGAAAAAAAAAGAAACATTTGTTTTTAATAAAAATGCCTTGAAGGACAGATTGCGGAAGTTTGGACAGGAAATAGATTAAAAAAATGTTTTGCTTCCAATCTTAATCTCTTCTGTGGTCTGGGGATGACTAATACAAGAAGATTGAAACACAGCCTCACCAAACACCTGCTCAGATGAAATCACATTCTGCCTCCCCACCCGGATTGCTTGCAAATATTATCTACTGACTGGAGAAGACCCAATTTGGTGTTGCCGCTGCAAAATTCAAATTGAGAAGGAAGAACCTGGGTTTACTGCAGCCCCTAATTTAAAAAAAAAAATGCTCTTGAGCGGGTTGTGTATGTAGGAAATGAGTAGGGAAGAAAAATAGAAAGCAATATTTTTTTTTTTAATCTCACTTTAACTATATGGACAAGGGAATCAGAAATATGTTATCAGTAAATCTAAAGACTGTAATCAAAGAAGGAGAAACAGGGTAGCAAGGAATACCAGACACTTGACATGAGCAAGATCCCTTGTTTCAGATAAAATATATATTTTTCTCAGCATTCATCAAAGGCCTGGAAAATGAGGAGGCAGGAATGTATCAGTTGAGCCAGGAGAAAATTCAAGAACCTGCTTGCACAAATAGCAACAGCACTTAGACTTACAGCCCTCTCTAAGCAGGTTATAGAGTCAGCCTATTGCCCCCACCTCACCCCACCCCAACAATCTGGGTCCTCATTTTGCTCATCTCAGAAGAGTGGGTGACTGAGTCAACCTTGAGCCTGGTGAGATTTGAACTGCCAAATTGCAGGCAGCCAGCAGTCAGCAGAAGTAGCTGGCAGTACTGCATTCTAACCACTGTGCCACCATGGCTCACGAATGACAAAGTTGTCGTTCTGGAACTTAGATTATGGAATACATTACCTATGAAAATGCTTCTGGAGTTATTGGCATTCCAGAGTTGAGATATTAGGTGTAGAAATAATGTGTAGGATTTGGTCAAAAATGTCATTGCTCTGGCCCTTTTTGGATACAGATGTGACATTATGTACAAAACAAGTGGAGCTTGTGATATGAGAATGAACGTGGTGACACTTTCATCATGTTTTCCTCCTGCACGTGCTTTTGGTAGTTTGATCCTGAGTCAGCTCAAAGGATCAATGGATCACTTCAGAACATGTGTGTAGAATCTTAGCCAAAGGCATTTTCCATGGCCCTTACTTTACTTTATTGTCATTGCACCTCGTACAACGAAATTAAATGCCATCTTCAGTGACTATGAAAATAAACACAAACACACATCCTTCACGTTCTATGCAACTGAATTGAAAATCCCTGATATTGCATTAATATTACACTATACGGTAGAATTCAATAGAGTTACTGCCCTGGGATAGAAGCTGTTTTTTAGCCTACTTGTCCTTGTTTTTATTAACCTGTGCTGTCTGCCAGATGGTAATAAGTTCAAAATTAAAAGAAAAAAGGGTGCCCAGGATGAGATGGATCTTTGAGAACGTTTGAACTTTCTTAAGGCAGCAGGAGCTATAAAGCTCTTCCAAAGAGGGGAGAGGGCAACCAATTATCTTCTGGGCAAAGACATTAACCTTCTGGAGTGCTGTCCTATCTGCCACTGGGCAATTGGCTTAGGGTTAGAATTAGCTCTGACCTGCTGGCATTACAGAAAATCCCTATTACCTTGCCATTTTCCTAGAACAGAACAAAATGACAGAGTTGGAATGTACCTTGTAGATCATCTAGTCTAGTCCAACCCCTTGAACAAGAAGGAAACCCTATACCATTAGATACCACCAATGTACACCAAGACATTGGCTGGGCTCAGATCTGTTGGCTGCTGGTGTTCTTCAGTTTCCATATTGTGTTTCTTTCTTTTAGGTTACTGTTGTTGCCTTGTTTTGCTCTGTACAGATTGGAAATTTTGCTAGCCCCTAGAGTTATATTTGAAAGTTGGGCAGCTATATAAATTGATTGAAATGAATCAAGCCAAATAACAAATAAATTGAAATGGGCACAAAGATTTTTGGCAACCTGCAGGAAGAAAATGATACACAGATATCCAACTTACATTTTTTTCAGACCTTATGAGACTCTACTATTCTGGCATAATTTTAGCCACTGTATACAATTGCCAAGGGTGTCATGTTATTTTAAATGTTCACGTTTGAAAATGTTAAATGTTAAAGAACAAATTGATTGATCTGATCCCAACAGAGGTGGCATTCATCAGGTTCTGACCAGTTCTGGAGAACCAGTAGCAGAAATTTTGAATAGTTTGGAGAACCAAAAAAATGCCACCTCTGACTGGCCCCACCCCTATCCTCTGCCTCCCGAGTCCCAGCTGATTGGCTGGGTCTTCTTTGGTTGCCCTGCACATGAGAATGGAGCTGAAAAGCAGGTTAGTGGGGTGGGGAGGGAAGGGGATTTTGCAGTATCCTTCCCCTGCCATACCCACCAAGCCATGCCCACCAAGGCATGCCCACAGAATTGATAGTAAAAAAAATTGAATCCCACCACTGGCATCCCACCCATCTTGTGTCATCCACTAAAACCCCACCCCTCCTGCAATTACCTCCTTTGCCTTGGAGAAGCTTCCTCTTTCTTGTGATAGTAGAGGCAATCAGGTGTAATGATTTAATTAGCTTTTTGCAGACTGTGCTGATAAATGTTTGGCTGGATCGTGCCTTATGTGAGTGAAATGCTTTTGTTCAATTCAGTAAGAATCAGAGTCAGAATAGAGCTGGAAGGGGCTTTCAAGATCTTCTAATCCAGTGGTGTCAAACTCAAGGCCTGGGGCCCAGATCCAGCACATGGGGGTTCTTAGATCTGGCCCACAGGGCTGCCCTGGAAATAACAAAGGACCAGCCCGCAGTGCCTCTGCAAGTGAGAACAGAGCTCAGGAGAGCCACAGAGGGTTGCAGGGGGCTGTCAAAGCTGAAAACTGAGCTCATGAGGGCCACAGGCAGCCCTCCCAAGCTCCATTTTAGTTAGCAGTGGGTTACAGGAGGCTGTCACAGATGAAAATGGAGCTCAAAAGCCAATTTTTGCTGGCAAAGCGCTCAAGCTGCCACAGGTACCCCTGACATAGGTGACCACACCTACCCTTGCCATGCCCCCATGCCCCCCCAGGTCAAACACAATGCTGATGTGGCCCTCAACAAAATTGAGTTTGACCCCCTTGTTCTAGTCCAACCCCCTGCTCCAGTAGGAGACCCTACACCAGGGGTCTTCAAACTTGACAGCTTTAAGACTTGTGGACTTCAATTCCCAGAATTCCTCCTCCAGTCATATTAGCTCAGGGATTCTGGGAGTTGAAGTCCACAAGTCTTAAATTTGCCAATTTTGAAGACCCTTGTCCTATACCATTCCAGACAAGTGGCTGTCCTCTCTAGTCTCTTCTTGAAAAGCTCCAGTGATGGAGCACCTACCACTCAGTGGGTTTTCTTTCAATGTGGAGGTAGGAGTTAGTCAGTAATTTATTACCATCGTTGATCAGCCGAGAAAAACATGAAAAGAAACAGTAGTAGATGTTCATAGATCTCATGTACATTTTCCATATTAAACTTGCTTTCTTACAACGAACTGCTGAGCAGCGAACTGCTAAAAGAGGAAGACAAATCATTATTATTATTTCTTCTTCTCCTCCTTCTCCTTCTCCTTCTCCTTCTCCTTCTCCTTCTCCTTCTCCCTTCCTCCTTCTCCTTCTCCTTCTCCTTCTCCTTCTTCTTCTTCTCTTCTCCTCCTCCTCCTCCTCCTCCTCCTCCTCCTCCTCCTCCTCCTCCTCCTCCTCCTCCTCCTCCTCCTCCTCCTCCTCCCTCCTCCCTAGCATATTCCCACAGGTGCAGGGTCTACTTTTTGGATTCAGGGTGCAGGTCTGCAGCTTGCATATCTTTGTTGATGGTGTTTCACCATCTCTGCTTTGGATGCCCGTGAAGTCATTGGCCATTGACCTCTAGTTGGTAGGCTGTCTTGGCCACAGTGGAAGGTCTCCATACTTGTGGATCCAGCCTTCTCTCATTTTCTCTATAATTGGTCCCACACCAAAATGTTGTTAAATGCTGTCGTTTGTGATGTGGTCAAGAAGGGAGATGCCCGATATCCAACAAAGCCTTCACATTTACATTCAGAACAACTTTCTCCCACCCTCCTGATGTAAAATAAACACCCCTCTTCCAAGCAAACATACTCAAAAGCAACAGGTGATGTTCAGCGAAGGAGCACTCTTCAAATATGGCTTATAAGTCAAGCCTTAAGTAAGCTGATCTCAGACTGAATCATATCCTCAGTTTCTACAAAACCCAGCATGTTAATAAAGAAGTGTTACAAAGCCAGGGGAGCAATACATGACCAAGATCAGACAACTGCTGTTACATGTTATTTTCCCCAATTATTGTTTAAAAAGTTCTTGGTGGCCTGACCCTCTTGCAAAACAAGGGCCAGTGTTCAGGTGTTCTATCAAATTACTTTTCGCAAGTACATGTTCCCACCCAAAGTGACTAATAGAACATGAAATGACATTTACCGAGAATGCCTTTAGGGGCTGGAATGGCAAAACAATAAATACAGCTCTCTCTCTCTCTCTCTCTCTCTCTCTCTCTCTCTCACACACACACACATGAAACAAAGCCATCTTACTCCAAGTAGAAACAAGTCATGTGAAAAAAAATCCAACCTCCATGCAACACACTTAAAGATTACCGAAGATCATGCTTGCAGGAATAAATACACTCATCCTTCAAGAGGTTTAAGATTTTATATGGGGCTACACCAAATACGCTTTTTTTTTTTTCAATTAGCATATTTAACACAGTCTAATTACCAAAATATCTTGACTCATGAAATATTCATGCATATTTTTTCTCCTGTTTTTCCTGACTATGTGCAGGCTCACTATTATTTAACCTGATTAATTGTTCCCCACTTTTCCACATCGCCCCCAGGCATGTGCACACATACAAATTTGTTTATGGGCAAACCTACTTTTTGTTTCATTTTGTTTACTCCAGAGATACTATTATAATGTCATTGTTAAAATCCCATGGGCTGTTCCAGCTGATTTATTTTATTTTATTTTATTACCACCTGGGATGACTTAGCAGAAAATAATATAGACAAATAAAAGAAAGGAAGAAAGGAAAGAGGGAAAGGAGGAACAAAGAAGGAAAGGAAGGAAGGGAGAGAGGAAAGGAAGGAAGAGAGAGAGGAAAGGAAGGAAGGAAATAAGGAAGAAAAGGGGGAGGAAGAGAGAAAGGGAAGGTGGAGGGGAGGGAGGGAGGAGGGAGGAGGAGGGAGGAGGAGGGGGAGGGAGGAAATGGAGAGGGTAAAGGTAGGAAAGCTAGGGATGATGGAAAGATGGAAATGGAGAGGAAAAAGAAGGGAGGGAGGAGGGGAAGGAAAGAGAAAGAAATTGAAAGAAAGAAAGAAAGAAAGAAAGAAAGAAAGAAAGAAAGAAAGAAAGAAAGAAAGAAAGAAAGAAAGAAAGAAAGAAAGAGGAAGGAGGAAGGAGGGATGGGAGAAGAAGTGCAAAGGAAGAAAGGAAGGGAACAAAGGATGGGTGGGAGGAAGAAAGAAAGGGAGGGACAAAATGAAGAGGAAGAAAGGGAAAGAGTGAGTGAGTGACTGAGGAAGGAAGGAAGGAAGGAAGGAAGGAAGGAAGGAAGGAAGGAAGGAAGGAAGGAAGGAAGGAAGGAAGATTGGTTTGCAGATTCAAAGCTATCACTCAAAACAATAAAAACATATTTTCCCAGGGTCAACATTTTCCCCATTTGAAGCTTTTTTCAGACAGTCAGAAAAAAGAAAGGCTCCCAAAATATACCTTCAATAATCAAAGAATTTCAGGCAGAATAATTCAACAGGACCTTTTAGGTATTAAGGACTGCTTTACACATTCTACAGACAGGGAGGAGTTTCACAGAGAGAGAGCGGGGGGAAGGGGAGAGAGAGAGAGGGAGAGAGAGAGATTTGCCTTTTGTCTTCTAATTCTAAGACTTCTGCAGAAGAAAAGTGTATTTATCCCCATATGGACAGGAGATGTGCACCTGATGCCTGTTTGCTGTGACTATTCTGGCAGGCTTTAAGCAGCTACTCCTGCAGAAATAAATAAAAACCCTACTATGTGTAAGCGTATGCAACCCAAAGATAAACATCAAGTATTTGGATAAACATCCAATATATTTGAGGGGCTTCCACAGAGAGGGGGGAGGGAATCAAGTTATCTTTCAAAGCCAGATAAGGAATAATGGATGGAAACTGAACAAAGAGAGATTCAACCTGGAAATAAGCAGGAATTTTCTGACAGTGAGAACAAGCAACCAATGGAACAGAAATTGCCTTCAGAAGTTGTGGGAGCTTCATCACTGGAGGCTTTCAAGAAGAGATTGGATTGCCTTCTGTCAGAAATGGTGTAGCAGGAAGTTAACCTAGATGGCCTACAAGGTCTCTCCCAACTCTGTTAATCTGTTAAATCTGTTAAAGTACAAATGCTAGACACATACAGTCCCAGTTCTCTATTACACATCACTCCTCCTCTTTGTTAGATGGGTCAGGTAGGGCTTCAGAGCTTGCCTGGAATTTAGGAGAAATTGAATAGATCCATATTTTAATAGGAGGGAGTTGTTACGTGCAGAGTTGCCCCATTAAGTGGCAATTCAAACTGGGATTAATAGGAGAATGACCCAGTTTGATTTGGTTGGATGGACAGAGGAACACAGGATAAGAAGTGGTTAAATAGAATTAGAATAGAATAGAAATTAAAGAATAGAGTAGAATAGAATAGAATAGAATAGAATAGAATAGAATAGAATAGAATAGAATAGAATAGAATAGAATAGAATAGAATAGAATTCTTTATTGGCCAAGTGTGACTGGACACACAAGGAATTTGTCTCGGTGCAAATGCTCTCAGTGTACATAAAAGAAAAGATACATTTTATTTTATTTTTTTACATTTTATTTGATTTGTCAATCGCTTACAAGATACAGAATAAGAATAAATATAGTTTTGAATACATGAGATAGATACTTATAAGAAAAATAAAAAGAAACAATAGGACAGGGACGGTAGGCTCGATTGGTGTGCTTATGCACGCCCCCTACAGGCCTCTTAGGAAGGGGGTGGAGTCAATAGTAGACAATCTAAGGTTAAAGTTTTTGGGGTTTGGGGAAGAAACCATAGAGTCAGGTAGAGTATTTCAGACATTGACCACTCTGTTGCTGAAGTCATATTTTCTGCAGTCAAGTTTGGTGTGGTTAATCTTGA
Organism: Pseudonaja textilis; assembly: GCF_049901715.1. Lineage (NCBI taxonomy): Eukaryota > Metazoa > Chordata > Lepidosauria > Squamata > Elapidae > Pseudonaja > Pseudonaja textilis. The sequence continues at coordinate 47,541,921 of NC_141997.1, forward strand.
GTTTGTATCTATTATGTGCTCTTGTATTGTTATGATTGAAGCTGAAGTATTCATTTTCAGGTAGGACATTGCAATGTATGATTTTATATACTATATTTAGATCGGACCAGAGGTGGTGTAGTTCTAGTTTTTCTAGGTCTAGAGTTTCAGGTCTGGTGGCATAAGGTATTCTGCAATGTATAGAGGAGCAGAGGACTCTTCTTGTGAAATATTTCTGGACTTTTTCAATTGTGTTAATATCAGATACATGACATGGGTTCTAGACTGATGAGCCAAGATTCTTCAAGAGTCAAGAATCATAAGGTTCAACACTTAATGATAGACAACAGCAGAACAGTATTGAGGGAATTATTTTTTTTAGCAGAGTGGGAGAATTATTTGTTCATCAGACCCAAAGGAGCTTTTCTTCAAGAGGCAAATGGACTTTCTTGGGGTTTTTTTTGAAGTTATTTCCTTTGTCATCCAAAAATACAAAGTATTTTTATTACTATTGTTATTAGCAACAAAACTAAGTGATGTTTACAAAACAGCTGCAGAATCTTTTGGGTTGTTCTGCTGGTTGCATTTTAATAGGATAAATTTCTCGTAAATTAAAGCCCAAACAGAGATAATGTACTCTATTTCACTCAGAACAGCTAATATTCAGTCTCACAACTGATAAACTAGCTTGGCAAGATGTTTTTTTTCCAGTGAGACTGGTCTATCAGAGCAACCTGGTGTACTCAAATATAGGACGGAGCGAACTGCATCCGCTTTCTCCTTTCAGCTCCAATCACAACAGCCCCAATCACAACATGCCTTCGTAGGCATTTGTGACAAACTATCTTTGTGTTGAATTTATATTTACCAACGAAGAAATAAAGGGAGACTAAAAGCAGAATAAAGCAGAAGCAGTATGCTCCATCCCATATTTGGGTAGACCAGGTTGCCCTGATAGACCGGTCTCACAGGAAAAAAACACTTAATCGGTCCCCGCCTTGGTATAGCTTATAAAGTGAGGAGAGCCAGTGGCTTAGAGGGTAATATATCTACTTAATATGCAAGCAGCCTGGGTTCAAATCCCAGGTGGGTATGGCTAGCTGACATGAGATTAATAGCTTGAAATAGATCTAACATGACCACAGAAATGTCTTCAGACAGCACTGGCTCTTTGGCTTTGTAACGGAGATAAGCACCACCCGCTAGAGCCGGAAACGACCAGCATATATGTGTGAGGGGAACCTTTACCTTCACAGAACTTCTCAGAACTCAGCTTATGTGAAACATTTCATTTTAAAATCAGTTCACTTGCTGAGGGCTCTGTCCTTCTTCCTTTTATCCCTCAAACAGTTGAAGTTTAGTGACATTCAAGCTTCATAATAATAATCATAAAGTCAGTGGGCATCCATTGTTCTGTATGAAAGTGTGGACATGGTAATGACTTCTTTAATCAAGTATATAAATTCAATCTCAAATATTGGAGGTAGAACCATGGTGCTAAAGAGGCATTAGGACTGAGTCCTGAGTCCTTTCAACTCACAAAGTAACTCACCGGCCCAAGCATAACATTAGTTTTTTTTTACTCTCTCGAGTGTGCAGAAAATGGCCAATTTCCTCCAGAGTTCATTCCACACCGCTGAGTTTATTATTGTGTTTACAACAATAATCTTTTAACTTCACTCTTTAGACACAATCAAATTATAGCAACATAACCCAATTTTACTATTGGTCTGCTCTTGTAGTTTTAAGCAAATGGTAAAACATGAACTTTTGGGTAGTGATAGTTCAGAATACTGTGTGAACACTTAAAACAGATTGATTCAAAACTCAACAGCACTTTTTCATGCAGCTTTTGATAAAAATAGGATCACCAACATGATCGCCAATGTCTGATGATGGACATGGCCCAAGAAGAAGAAGAAAAAATTGATTCAGTATCCAGACTTAACATGTACAAATGCCACCAATGATCTTGATGTTCTGCAAGAACCCTGCAGTTCAAGGGAGAAAATTTGCTTCAAAAGACTCCTCATTCCAGATACAGAACATAGAACAACAGAGTCGGAAGGGACTTTGGAAGTCTTCTAGTCCAACCTCTTGCTCAGGCAGGAAACATTTCAGACAAGTGGGTCTCCAGTCTCTTTTTGAAAGCCTCCAAGGATGGGGTGCCCACAACTTCTGAAAGCATGCCATTACACTGGTTAATTGTTAGGAAACTTCTCGTTAGTTCCAAGTTGCTTCTCTCCTTGATTAGTTTCCATCCGTTGCTTCTTGTCCTTCCCTCAGGTGCTTTGGAGAATAGCTTGACTCCCTCTGCTTTGGGGCAGCCCCTCAGATATTGGAACACTGCTACCATGTCACCCCTAGTCCTTCTTTTCATTAAACTAGGCCTACCCAATTCCTGCAACGGTTCTTTGTATGTTTTAGCCTTCAGTCCCCTAACCATCTTTATTGCTCTTCTCTGCACTCTTTCCATATCTCAACATCTTTTTCTTTTTTTATTGTGGTGACCAAAACTAGATGCAGTATTCCAAGTGTGGTCTTACTAAGGCTTTGTAAAGTGGTACTAACACAGGTGTATTTGGCACACAAGATGCAGTTGTGCTAAAGCTTTCATGGCCATGGCTCCTACCTGCTTCTCAATAGGAGTCAATAGTCCAAGAGGAGTCCTGATTTCCCACTGGCTCTGAGTATTTTAAATCTGATTGCTTGCACCCGTACAACATGTGTACATTTAGAAGCTTTAAAATGGCATTATGTTTTTCAAAAAGTACATGAGTCTTGCAAGATCCATATACAAAAAGGAAAACAGTGGGTGCTGTTATCTTGGAAGGGTTTAAAAAACAACAACCCAGGAATTCATCAGCTGGGGTTCATATTAACTGTGGTTGATACAGTAAACCTGGCTATTATTTTGGCCAAAGTAGAAGAGGTTGAAAATAAATCCAGATTTTTTTTAAAAAAGTGTCATTTCCAGCTGATCCTTGCAAAGGTGACAAGTTGCTGAAGACTGAATGAAGAAACCAGGATCTAAATAAACTTAAATATTATTGCTGTTATTATTGCTGTTGTTAAACCACTATCACAGATTTTTGTCTAAGGAATAAAAAGCAACAACTGTATTTTCTTACACTCCACTCGTTTCACTGTATTTTCACCCCGAATATGAGAAATTTGTCATGGACATTCAAAACTTCATTCCTGGTCAAAGACATGGAATGTGTGAGAGAAAATAACAATGGCTTCTTCTTGTGAACAGGGACCATTTCTTGCCTATTGTTGCTATGTAAATTGTAACACGGAGTTGTCTTTGGCCTATTCAGCTTTCGGTCATCTCTCTTTTCTTTTCCCAAGGCAATCTTCTTTCCGGTTTTTCTGTTCCTGGTACGCAGAATCAAATAGCCAAGATTTGAAAGCCAGCTCATCGCTGAGATGAAAGTCTCTAGAGAAAATCAAAGGCAGAAGTGAAGAAATGTTATATTTGACTCCGGCCAGGACTCTGTGAAAAGAGTTATGGTTGATCAATACTACTCCTATTAATTCTGATCCTAGACAGATGATCATTGCCTCTGTCCCCTCCCCTGAGTTGAATTACTTCAACAGCATACACACACACACACACACACACACACACACACACACAGTTCATAGATGCTCATGAGACACCATGAGGTAAGGGTATACATTTCCAAACATGAGTGACAGCTTTTGCAAACATAATAGAGAAATCTTTGGACTATTACCTGAGAGTTGTAAGGGACAGATTCACACATGAAGCCCAACAGTTTAAATTTGCTTCAGGAAGAGCCCCCTACTGTGGGGACCATGGCCCATTAGTTTCAACTGTTCAAACTTTGAGGTCAGTTACTGTCTCTCAGCCTAGTCTGCATTATAGAGTTGTTCTTTCGTGGATACATTAGAAGGACATAATCTATGTCTACCATTAGGAGCTTGAGAAAGAAAAGGGAATTAGTACAAATTGTTTTCTCTTGAATCACAAACAATAACTGCTGATCAGTTAATGTAGGAGTGTCAAACTTGATTTCATTGAGGGCTGCAACATGGTTGTGTTTGACTTTGGAGGGCGGGATAGGTGTGGCCAAAGTGGGTGTGGCCAGTTCAATGTCACTCGTCGAGGATCCATTTTCAGCCACTATGGCCTCCTGCCTCTCTCTGCCAGTGAAACAGAGCTTGAGGGGGCCTTCACTTGGGGGGGTCTCTATTTTTGCTTGCAGAGGGCTGCGGGGAGGCCATGGGGCTGAAAACGGAGCCCGGAGAGGGGCACAGGCAGTCACCCTAGGCTCTATTTTCACTGGTAGAGGGCTGTAGAAAGCCATCATGGCCCAAAATGGAGCCTGGGTGGGCAACACATGCTCCCCCAGGCTCTCTTTTTGTGGCAAAGGGCTGCAGGAGGCACCACCGGTCCTTCACTGTTTCCAGGCCGGCCCCACGGGCCAGATCTAAGCACTCCAAAGGCCAGATCTGGCCTACAGACCTTGTGTTTGACACTCCTGATTTAATGGTTTCAACATCAACCGCTGATTGGCATTTACAAACAGACCATCCTGATACAATTTCAGAGAACTCTTACATTGAATTATGCCAAATTGTGGTTGATGATAATATTGTGTAGTTAATTTACAAAAACATTAGATAACTTCCCTGAACACAGCTTATGTCCTTAAATAGCAAAACTAAGATGCAGCACATTTTTTTAAAAAAAAAAAATCTTTAAAGGGCTATACTTTGAACCTTTTCTTTAAGCAGAATTCAAAACTTTTCAACTTCTATCTTTATCCATCCAATCTCTTGCCCATAGTTTTCACCATATTTTATTTGCATTTACATCCCGTACTAGATTATAGAGGACAGAACTGTATTTGTCTTTCTGAATCTCACTCTGGATTTAAGGGATTTAATCCATGGATCACAGTCTACTTTTTATATTTTCAGAGCTCCATACTAGGTGTATACTTGCACCTAAGCTATATAATTTAAGGTGGTTGGTACCTACTACCATTCCACTTAAAGGTATCTGTGGGCCTGTATTAATTACGTGAAAAATATTCAGAAGTTCATGTCACGCAAATGTTTATTACAGACATCACATTGTGTCCAAATGTCCAACAAGAGCTTACACTGGCCCAGTGTCTGATTTTTTCAACATAGACCACCTGGTCCTTGAATGGTTGGGTGGACTGGACATTAACATTTGACCTACTATAAATCCATGTATTTGCCATATGCTAAATAAATAAACAGTCAAAGACCAGAACAAATTCAGAAGTTGCCACAAATGCAAAATGCAGCTAATCAACTGCTAATTGACCATAACATACAGATGATACAATGGCCATGTTGATCAATATGCGTTGGTGACTAGTGATTTACAAGAAATAATACAAGGAAAGAAAAAAATATTATTATTCAAGCTACAATCAAGCCTTGAAAGGAAAATAGAGGTGACACTGTAGAAAGTTCTCCACAAAGACAAAGAAAAGCATGTGTGAGGGATATTTTAAATATAATGAGATGTTAGGTATAGTGTTTGAGAAGAGAAAGCAATTTGAGGATTCTCAGTGAAAAGAAACATATAATCCCATTGGAAATCTGCTGGAGTTCAGCTCTGAATTTCATGATGTATTTTAGAAAATCCATCTTAGAGCTCTATCAAAATTTAAAAACAAATCAAGAATACAATAAGGTGTGAAAAATTGGATTTATTTATACTTCTTTTGGGGAGGGGAGAGAGGTTGGGCAGGAAGGAACTGAAGTGAAACAATGATTTGTTTTTTCATCAGATATTTCACCTAGAAGTTTAGCACCACGATAAATGATTGGGATCCTGAAACTGTTTGTACTGTTATAGGAGTATAATTAAATTTCTTTTTGTTTCACGAACTAGCCGCAGAACAATCCTTGTAGGTCTTGATTGCAAGAGAAGCATTTAGGATAGACATCACAGCATTTAATTTGATGGTGATAGCTTCCCATAGACGAGTTGTAATAAGGAGAATCTTGAACCAGACAGTATAGCTACTCCCTGAATAAAATAACTGAAAAATAAGTAAACTAAAACAAAGTAAATTCTGTAGGAGATGACAAGGCTGAGACCGAGAGAGGGGTTAAGTGTGTCATCACTTTAGAATCTGTTTGTGTCCACAAGTGATCTAAGTCCAGCCCACCTTGAGTTCCATTGACTTATCTACCGCTACTTAGCTTTGACCATTAGTACTTTAGATTCTTGTACAGAGGTATCATGGAATAAACTTGTACCATTTTGAACAATCTTGGTTCCTGATTTCTTATGCTTGACAGATACTGATTAATTCCCATTTCAACTTAAAAGAAACATGACATTATCAAGGTGACAAGAATTATGTTTACCATTTCTCTTCAAATGTTGCTGTTCAAGATTTAAACAAAAACAAAAACCCAACTCTGGTTTCTCAGGAATCTCAGAAATAATTTTTTCCCCAAACCTGAAGTAAGATTTCTTAAACTTCAAAGAAACCTATCATCCCTGGAATCTTCAAAGACATTCTGCATAAACAGAGATATAGAATCAAAATCAGGTGAAGTACTAATGCCACTTTATAATGCCTTGGTATTACACTTGGAATACTGCATCCAGTTTTGGTAACCATGATGTGAAAAAAGATGTGGAGACTAGAAAGAGTGCAGAAAAGAGCAACCAAGATGACTTGGGAACTGGCGGCTAAAACATATTAAGAACAGTTGCTGGAAATGGACATGTCTAGCCTGATGAAAAGAGGGATTAAGGGGTGACATGATAGCAGTGTTCCAATATCTCAGGGGCTGAAATTGAAATTAAAACTGCTCCCACGTAAAATGTAGACATGGAAGGATCTCTTTCTGAATGCCTGCTCATAGCCAGCAACACAGAACATCTGTTGTAGCACTGGAGTAGAGTGAGTGGGTAGTTCTAAAGGACATTACTCTTTGATTGTGAATCCCTGTGTGTTAAAATTCTTCCTCGAAGGGGTTCCACCTAACACCTTCATAAAATCATCGGCACTTACAAGGACAGGAAAAAAACTCAAAAAGCCAATACAGTTCTAGGCTGTATAAACAGAGGGATAGAATCAAGATCACGTGAAGTGTTAATGCCACATTATAATGCCTTGGTAAGGCCATACTTAGAATACTGCATCCAGTTTTGGTAACCATAATGTAAAAAAGATGTTGAGACTCTGGAAAGAGTGCAGAGAAGAGCAACAAAGAGTATTAGGGGACTAGAGGCTGAAACATATAAAGAATGGTTGCTGGAATTGGGTATGTCTAATTTGATGAAAAGAAGAACCAGAGGTGACATCATAGCAGTGTTCCAATATCTCAGGGATTGTCCCAAAGAAGAGAGGGTCCACCTATTCTCCAAAGCACCTGAAGGCAGGACAAGAAGCAATGGATGGAAACTAGTCAAGGAGAGAAGCAATTTAAAACTAAGGAGAAATTTCCTGACCGTTAGAACAATTAATCAGTGAAACAACTTGCCTCCAGAAGTTGTGGATGCTCAAACACTGGAAGTTTTTAAGAAGAGGTTGGACAGCCATTTGTCTGAAATGGTATAGGGTTTCCTGCTTAAGCAGGGGGTTGGACTAGAAGACCTCCAAGGTCCCCTCCAACTCTGTTATTCTATTCTATGCTCTCACCGCAGGAGCTCTTCCCAACAAGTCCCATCCTCCATGACATCCTAACTGATCAATCCCATATTGTAGTAGAATGCAGCAAAGTTCCTTGGGAAAACAAAATATAGCCTTGCTTTGAGGGATCTGAAATCTGACTTATCCACATAAATAATCAGGGAAAAATAAGAAAAGAACTGTAACATTTTAATTTAATAGTGGTGATGGGAAACACCGGAGGGAATGTCTGTGGAGATTCTCAGTCATCCAGGTCCATGGTTGTCCCAAAGGTGCTTTTTTTTCAAGAGGCAACTGGACTTTCTGGTTTTCCTTTGAAGATGTTTCGCTTCTCATCCAATAAGTTTCTTCATCTGTGACTGGATGGAGGGGAAAGGAAGGATTTATACCCCTTGCAGACATCTGGTCATTCACATCCTTTTAGCAGGTTGTTAAGGTCACCTGGAGGTTTATCTGTGTCCTCAGGGACACCTGAGTGGTGCAAATGAGAATGGAGCCTTCTTGGAACTGTTGAAAGGACTGTGTTTTAGATTGGAGAGAGATGATGTCAACACATCAGGACAAAATTCAGCAGTCCATCTGCACTTAAAAGACAGAGGCCACTCTTTTGAAGACAATCAAGTCCATATTTTGGACAGAGAGGATCACTGGTTTGAAAGAGGGGTCAAAGAGACTGCAAATGACCAGCTGTCTGCAAGGAGTATAAATCCTTCCATTCCCCAACATTCAGTCAGAGTTAAAGAAGCTTCTTGGATGAGAAACAAAACATCTTCAACAGAAAAACAAGTAAGTCCAGTTGCCTCTTGAAAAAGCACCTTTGGGACTAGAGGGAATATACAGTACAAGTTCTCTGGTGTGCTGCAATTGGTTTAACAACCAGTTCTGTGAGCGCATGCTTTGCCAGAACGACCGGTTCGATAGAACCAGTCTGAACCGGCAGAATCCTACCACTTTCAATATATGAAGCCTGAAAACTTTAGGCAAAGTTGACTGCAAATGCAATGCATGTAACTTTTTAAAATCACTTATTAGTAGAATTAGATACAATTTGCAGGGCTGGTTGACCTTTCAGAGAGACAGGTTTCAGCAAGAAAAATGCAGACATTTTGTCCAAGGCGCCCTTTTAAGGTTAAAAAGGGATTAAAATCAATTCCCTTCCCCATCTTTGTCATTTGGTGAGCAATTTTTATGAAAATGCGGCACAACATAATGATGCCAACAAGTAAATAACATCACTAAAAGAGAAGCACAAAGGCTGGTAAGGTGGGATTGGCAGCCAAGTGTGCTCTATGGTCTGCTGATTGCTTCTTTCTCTTCAAAACGAGCCCCGTTGGAGTGGATAAATTATTTCTTTATTCGACTATTTGTCTAATCATGCCATCGTCACTTCTTCTTTCACATCCGCACACGGTGTTTCTCAACTTGTTTTCCTGAGTTGAGAAGGTGGGTCGCTCGAATTCTAAGAATGTAGGTCTATCTCCACGTGGTGGGCTGGTTTATGTGTTGGCTTGAGAGTAGGGAGTCATGGGTTCAAGTATATTCTCAGCCATGAAAATTTCTCAGAAGACTCCAACCCAGTCACACTCTGTCCTCACATTCATCAAGGTTATCAGGAGCCAAAATGGAAGGAAGAACTATTACATAAAGGATCTTGAGCTTCTTGAAGGAAAGGTCAGGTATTGAGTCAATAAAATACCCTTCCTTCCTTCCCTCCCTACGTCCCTCCCTCCCTTTTCTTCCATCTCCTTCCTTCTTTCCCCCTCTCCCTCGATTCCTCTCTGTCTTTCCCTCCCTCCCTTTTCTTTCATTTGTTTCTCCTTCCTTCCTTCCCTCCTTCCCTTTTCGTTTCCTTCCTCTGTCCTCCCTCTCTCCCTCCCTCCTTTCCTTGTAGATCACTTCAGGATCAACCTATCAACCCCACAGAAGGAGATGAATCAGATAGATCAACTTCAAACCACTGTAGAGAATGCTGTCTGGGACAACAGGGCAACTGAGCAGGCCTGTTCCCAAGTACCAAGCCAACGAGATCCATGTTTTCCTCCCTTGCTCATAAATATGCTTGGTAGGTATTGAGATCTGGAAACAGAGAGAGGATGTGCCTGGCAGGGCATGGCATTAATTACTTTCCTCCACATGTTACCCCAGTGCTTAGCTAAGTATTCCACAACTGCTGCTGTAACAATGTCTAATTTGCACAGTGTTCATTCGTGAGCGAAAGCAATTTGGCAAACCTTCCTTCTAATTAGTTTAGAGTCTGATTATCACATTTTTGCCTCTCACTCACACATGCAACATGCTGCAGCTGTTTTTTTTTTTTTCCCCAGGATTAAGCCAAGTTGTGGAAAGAAATAAAATGTGCTACTCTTTTTAAGCATTTCCTTCAATAATCCCTTCCTGGGAGCTAGACTTAGCTCTTATCAAAAGCTCACAAGCCCCCCTAAGCTTGCAGGCAAGGCGCCTTTAACCCCACATATCAATAACATCTATCAAAGGTTTGCCAAGTTGCTACTAACTGCCCAATGTGCAGGATCAGGGCTCTTAGATCCACCATGAAAATGTCACGGTTTCGAATGTATTATTTCTCAAGTCTTACGGCATCAGGTTTTTATTCACTGAATATTTCCTTTCGGATGTGTGCTTGCAATTCACCGGAAACTCAGTAGCTATTGTGCATGGCCAGCTGCTGCTTTGAAAAAACAAGTGTGCATTAGATCTACCATGTGACTGCAAATTGATTTCATTCATTTGCCACCTTTCCTCCAGGAAAAAAATAAATAAATCAGAATTTCTGATGTGTGCTGTCTTGGAGTTGACCAACTACAGACTTTCCTGCATGGGCCCTGCTTCGAATGAGTCATGTAATAGCATAAAGACCATTTTAACGAGGTCTCCCTCCCTCTCCCTCCTTCTCTCTCTCTCTCTCTCTCTCTCTCTCTCTCTCTCTCTCTCTCTCTCTCATAAATAGAGACAATTTAGATAGATGGATGGATGGATGGATAGATGGATAGATAGATGACAGATAGATGAACAAATAGACATAATAGATAGACAAAGACAGAAAAACAGATAATAGATGATAGCTAGCTAGCTAGTTAGCGAGCTGGATAGATAGATAGATAGATAGATAGATAGATAGATAGATAGATAGATAGATAGATAGATAGATAGATAGATAGATAGATAGATAGATAGTAGATAGGTGACAGATAGACAGCAAATAGATATACAAATTAGACAGACAGATATATGAGAGAGAGAGAGAGAGAGAGAAGGCATAGTCTCCATTTTAAAATTAGTTAATTCAGACATGGATATAGTAAGCATGATAACTAACTCATTTTATTTTATTTTATTTTCTCTCCAGCTTTGATTGAAATATCTTCTGGCAGAATTGCTTGACATTCTCCAAAATATTTACTTGGGAAGGGTAGGCATTATATACATCCATGAATTATTAACAGGATACAATTTCTTCTTATAACAGAGATAGCAACTGACGGTCAAAAAGTCAACGCTTGCCTTTGGAACAAATCTCTCTGGCCTCTAGTAACTTAGTAAAGTTTAATCAAAGAACAATCAAAACTTTTGCTCACAGTTTCATTTGTAAGGAGAGACTAATGTTTTCGGGTTGTAACAAATGAAGGTACTTTTTACACTTTAAAGTTATATCCACCTCCACTATTTATTACGGATGTAGCATGGAGATATCCAGCTTTTGACTGCTTTAAAATTCAGTTGTTGGCAACACATTTATCACAAAGATCTTAGTCATAAGGAAATCAGACCATTTTTGTAGCATCTTGTACCTCTAAATACAACAACAATAGTCTCTCAAGTATAAAGCTAAAACATAAGAAATAAACATAAGTTGATAGGGGAAATTTTCTCTGTTTCTTTAGATCTTCCCCAGGGAAAGTCATTAGATTTGACTTTATACATTTAAAACTAAAACTCTGGCACATATTTCTTCCATATTTTCCAACCATTTTCATTCATCGCCCCTCCCAATGGAAAGAAAATGATGATGATGTTCATGCTAGCAATTATAGTACCTTCATTGAGGAGTGATTCAGCAAGGGGATTCACTACCTCATATTTGACTAGATCATCAGAGCAGCATGGTGGCCTAGTGGTTAAGATACTCGATTCCTGATCAGAAGGTTGAGAGTTCAATCCTGGGTGGTGTCAGATGTCTCTCTCCTAGGCTCCAAAAAATAAAAATAAAAATCTGCTGTGAATTTCACTTGGGTGTCAGGAAGGGCATCCGGCCAGGAAATGCTCAGCTCTATCCAGCTGCCCCAACTCTATTCTGAATTAAGAGATTACAGTGTCATAAAAAGGGAATATTTCACTAGATCAGTGGTCACCAACCCAGAGGGCCTGGGACCACTGGTGGTCTGTGAGAAAATTTTGGTGGTCCGCAGAGAAATGTCACCCCCAAAGCACCCCCCAAGCAATTAATCCAGGCTGCGCGGGAACACAAGGCTTGCATCGCTTGCGTTGCAAACAATATGAGGTACTGAGGGGAGGGGGGAAAGGGCAGAGGGGGCAAAGGGGGGGAACTTGTCCCACTCACCCCACGTGCCTCGCCTCGCCACCAGGTTGCTTCTTTCCGCTTCTTTCTTCTTCTGTTTTTGGCTGCATGCGAGGAAAGCAGCAAAAGTCTTTCTTTCCCCAAAACTGCCATAAATGAGTCTTTGGGACCCTGCTCTAAGAAGCTGCACTGAAGCGACAAGTCTCAGAGACTCATTTCTGGCAGAATTTGGGGGAGAGAAAGAAAGACTTCTGCTGCTTCTGCTGCTTTCCTTGCATGAAGCCAAAAGTCTCTCCTCTCTCTCTCCCTCTGAGAATGGAGCTGGAGATGGTTATCCTGCGATCCCAAATCAAGAATGATTGATCAGTAGAAAAACACGGTGGGGAATTTTCCTGCAGACTTTTTTTTTTTTTTGGATTTTCCCAGGGTCCCTAGTCCACCAGATTTAAAATTATGGGTTTGGTGGTCCCTGAGGTCCAAAAGGTTGGTGACCCCTGCGCTAGATCATCTCTCAGATTCCTTACTTTCAAATTGCTCCAAGGAAGAAATCAAAAGAAAGCAAGGTTCTTTAAGAAAGCAAGGAAGGCTTTTGGAAGCCTGTCATATAAGGGAAAGAAAAATAACGCTTCTTTCTGTCACCTTGTAACAATATCATTTGCGCTAACCACTGCCAAATTTTAAAAGCAATTAAGAACGTGATAAAAAAATAGGGAAAAATAATCAAGAAATTGGAGAATTTTGCTCATTTTTAAAAAAATTCTCACAGTTATAACCCAGCCCTGTTTGACAATAATACTTAGGCTTGCTGGTGAGAAAAATCATGTGCTGTTTTAATCCAAAATAAATAATCTACACATGAAAAAGAATATTCCTTTAATCTGTCTAGGCTATAATTGTGCTTCCAAAAGTTGTGCCCATTTCTTCTAAGAAATTCTTAGAAAAAATGTAGAACCAACAGTTGCAACTGACTCACTCAATTGTTTTTCAGGAAGGACAAGGACTTTAGTTTCCACACTCTCTAACTCATCATTCATGCTGGCAAGCATTGTTATTATTGCTTTAGGCCAATATATCGATAAATCAAAAGCAATATATCTCAAAATCCAAAAGGAAGCAAATATAAAGTTTCTTTTGTTGTTTGGAACCCTCTACATTTTTCAGTGCAGATCCTTTTCAATCACTGGGGGTTGAACTGCATAAACATTCTAGGGATTAAATAAATAGATGTAAATATAATACTATTATGATTGAAATTTCTTGAAGAGATTGAAGACCCCTGGTGGCACAGTACTTAAATTGCAGTATTGCAAGTAAACCCTGCCTATAGCATGGAGTTCGATCCTGACAGGGCTCAAGATTGATTTAGTCTTCAATCCTTTCCAGATTGGTAAAATTAGAACCCAGATCATTGGGGGCAAGGTACAAATAATGCTGACATTGTAAATCACCCAAAGAGTGCTGTAAATAAATCTAAAATGCTATTCCTATTGTTAATGAATGTGCAAAGAATATGTATACCGTTTTGTTTTTCTGTTGGGATACTGCCAAACATAAAGTCTTGCAATCTCGGGTGGGAATTAGATTTTTGTTTCAATGCATGTCTGCAAATAGAATAACAGAAACAGAATAACTGAGTTGGAAGGTCATCTAGTCAAACCCCCGCCCAAGCAGGAGACCCTACACCATTTTTGACAGATGGCAGTCCAGTCTCTTCTTTCAAGCTTCCAGTGATGAAGCTCCCACAACTTCTGAAGGCAAGCTGTTCCATTGGTTGATCGTTCTCCTACTCAGAAAATTCTCCTTATTTCTCCATATTTCTAACTCCTTGATCAGTTTCCATCCACTGTTCCTTTTCTGGCCTTCAGGTGCCTTGGAAAATACCTCTTCTCTTTGGCAGCCCCTCAAATACTGGAACACTGATATCATATCTCCCCTACTCCTTCTCTTCACTAGACTAATCATGCCCAGGTCATGTAACCATTCTTCTCATTCAGAGATAGCTACAGAGCTGTTGCATTTATATTTCTGAGAATGTTCATATTCTGCTTGGAAATGCTAAAACAACAACACAGAGAAAATTTCCCTACAGGAAGTCAGATCAACCAAGAGTCAGAATGTGCATCTCCACACAACATGTAGTTGAGATTTGGGAGGTGTGCATATTGGCCTGTCTGCAACCCTATGCTTACCATCAACCCCTTTGCAGTCTCCATGAGTTTAAATCAAACTTAAGGATCTTTCAATTGCTTAGTTACAAGAAGAGTCAGTGAAGCAAGATTTGCATCGCTTCTTTAGCCAAAGAATGAGATCAATTTAGTCTCACTGCTTATCTTACAGTTGTAATATTAGGTCTGATGGATGATACCATTGCATGCTGCTCTTCTTCTAGAATAGGGGTGTCAAACTCAAGATCCAGGCCCAGATCTGGCCCATGAGGTGCTTAGATCTGGCCCATGGGACCATCCTGAAAACAGGAAAAGGACTGGCCTACGCTGATCCTGCCAGCAAAAATACAGCCTGTGAGAATGTGGGTGGCCCTCAAGAGCTCCATTTTCACTGGCAGAGGGTTGCAGGAGGCCATCACAGCCAGAAACAGAACTTGGGAGCCTGTTTTTGCTGGCAGAGTGCTTGGGCAACCACAGGCACCTTCGACACGAATGACATTGAGCTGGCCATGCCCATGCCGGCCACGTTCACCTCAGCCCCCCAAGGTCAAACACAACCATGATGCGGCCCTCCATGAAGTCAAGTTTGACACTCCTGATCTAGAACAATTTTCAAGCAATGTTAAACTAACCCTATGCTTAGTGACAAAGCTAGTTTGCAGCAACAACAACAAAAACAACAACAACAACAACTGTCTCTTCTCTCTATAAGAGCAGAAATGGAGACCGAGGCAATAAAAAATAAGCAATTCAAAGGAGAAATGGGATAAAACTGGTGATCCATCACTAATCCCACTGGCTGTGATCATTTGGAAGAAATCAAACTTGAACAGCTTTGCAAACAGGATTATTATTTTTAATTAGGAGTGGAAAGAAACTTTGCTGACCACACCATCCTTGTGAAGCAGAATACTTTGGCCGTCAAGTAAGGTGTGGCTGTTCTCCAGATAAGTTAATGCTTTGAAATAGGATGTGGTAGAAGTGCTTCAGTTTTTCAGAAATGGGAGCCGACCCTGTTGTTATGTCTGGTAGATCAGTTCTGGGTAGATCGGGTCACATAGAGAGGTGAGACTCAAAGTGTACATTCAGCTCTGTATTGAATATACAGAACAGTTCAAGACCTGCGAGCCGCTTCGCTTTATTCAGCTGGCCGGCGGCTCGGCGGCCAATGGCAGCACTTTGAATCGCCCGCAATCGGCTCGGCCAATCGCGGTAGATTCTTAGCGCACCAATCCACAGGAGTTTAGTTAGCCAATCAAGTTGTGGTTCGTGTGGACCAATTGGAACGCGGGTTTTCATGAATGTTAATATAGAACACCTGTGGTGGGATGCTGCAGGTTTAACACCTGGTTTGGTGAGTGTGTGCGCAGCGCTGAAAATGGGGCATTTAAAAACTCAGCTGCTTACCTTCCAAGTCAGCAACGGTAAGTAGACTAGCCATGTGGGGAAAATCAGCTGTGCCATGTGATTGAGATGACCTACAGAGCAGGAAATAAAGAACAGGATAGGATGGGGGGTGGAAGGGCAGGGCCAGTTGATCGTTGGTGCTACCAGTTTGCCTGAACTGGTCAGAACCAGCAGCTTCCCACCACTGAGCCCAGCCCACATCTCCCATCTGTTCAGGAGCCCCAATTATCTTTGGGCTTCTACACCAGCTTTCTCCTCTTTAAAGGCCAGATGGTCAGTTCTACTCAGTGCAATAGCATGGTATTAATTTCTGATAAGCTGATCGAAAGAACAAAGAGCTACTGTGATGACCCGGGGCATGGCACAAAGGCAACAGAGTCACATAAGTCAGAAAAAGTCCCTTTAATTCCTCCAACTTTGCCTCCAATGTCCAGTTGCCTTTGGCTGGAGAAAAAACTCTCCCAAGAAGAGTCTTTAAGTGGAGGAAATTCAGTCCAAAAACAAAGTTCATACCAACTGTAAATAAACATCCACACAAACCACACTGCGGCAATTAACTGGACAGGGCAGGAGAAGGAATTGCAGACTTCAAAGGCCAACAAAACACACACAGTTCGGAAGACTCCAGGAACCCAGATAAGCCTCAACAATAAAAGATAACTCACAATTTGCTTCCAACAAGTTGCTCTACACAAAGTCCCATTTTAAATACTGTGTCCCCAGCTACAGCTAATGAAGGGAATCGGGGCCCTTTCCTCCCCCTTAAGCCACACAACGGACATTGCTCCCTTCTCCATTCCTCCCTGCATGCCCTAGGATGAAGAGAAGATGGGCCTGGGTCTTCCTCTGAATTCCTTCTGCCTTGCTCTACTTCTCCCCTGCTATGCCCAGCCAGACTGTGCCCTTCCCCAGTTTCTTCCACAGCCAAAGAAGCCATACTCCCACTCCCTGTCAGCTGCTCCGCCTTCCCCCTGGAATCAGATTCCGACAGGGGCATGACAGTTACAGCAAAAGCAATCAAGCAATCCAAGAGTTCTTCTGGATGTACCATTCAAGCCCTAATTTAACTTACTGGCTTTCTTAATTCCACCAATAAGCTAGCTGAACCATACAAAGCATCAAAAGTAAAGATTAGTTCAAAGATTTCATAGTCATAGGCCAGAGAAGACAGAATATGTGTCTACAACCTTGAAATGCAAAAATTGTAAACATAGGACCAATAGGTGGAAGAATAGATTAACAGAGTTGGTCATCTAGTCTAACCCCCTGCCCAAGCAGGAGACCCTATGTGATTTCTGACAGACAGCAGTCCAGTCTCTTCTTGAAAGCTTCCAGTGATGAAACCTCCACAACTTCTGAAGGCAACTTATGTTCCCTGGGTTGATCGTTCTCACTGTCAGAAAATGTCCCCTTATTTCCAGGTTGAATCTCTCCTTGATCAGTTTCCATCCATTATTCCTTTTCTAGCCCTACAGGTGCTTTAGAAAATAGCTTGACCCCTTCCTCCCTGTGGCAGCCCCTCAGATATTGGAAGACTGCTATCATGTCTTCCCTGGTCCTTCTCTTTACTAGACTAGCCAAGCCCAGTTCCTGCAACTGTTCTTCATATGTTTTAGCCTCCAGCCCCCTAATCATCCTGGTTGCTCTTCTCTGTACTTTTTCTAGAGTCTCAACATCTTTTTTATAGTATGGTGAAGATTGTGGATTCCTTGGGGTTCTCTGAGCTTGGTTGTTTACCTGCAGACATTTAATTAGCTTACTAGGCAACATCTACAGGGCTGTCAAAAGATGCTTTTTAAGGAGGGCATTGGACTTTCTTGTTTTTTTTTCTCTCTTTTGAAGATGTTTTGCTTCTCATCCAAGAATCTTCTTCAGTTCTGACAGGATAGTGGGGAATGGAAGGATTTTTTATTCTTTGCAGACAGTAAGTCATTTGCATGTGAAGACACAGATACATCTCCAAGCGCTTCAATGACCCTCTAATAGGATGCAAATGACCAGCTGTCTGCAAGGAATTTAAATCCTTTTACACACACACACAAACACACACACACACATCTATCTATCTATCTATCTATCTATCTATCTATCTATCTATCTATCTATCTATCTATCTAATCTTCTCTCTCTTTCTTCCTTCTCTCCTTCCTCTCTCTTCTCGCCTGTCTCTTTCCTTTCTTTTTTCTTTCCCTCCTCTCTCTCTTTCTCTCTCTTCTCTTTCTCTCCTCTCTCTCTTTCTTCTTTCTCCCCTCTCCCTCTTTCTTCTCTCTCTCTCTTTCTTCTCTCTCTTCTCTCTCCCCCCCTTCTCCTTCTTGTTCTGCTCTTTCTGTCTTATCTCTCTCTCTCTCTTTCTTCTCTCTCTCTCTTTCTTCTCTCTCTCTGTCTCTTGTCTCTGTCTCTCATCTGCAGAGTGATGGAAAAATATGGAATTCCAAACTCAGGGTCCTCTACTGTCTATTTATTACAGAAGATGTCTCCCCAGTCCATCTCTTAACATTCTGGATTTCTGCACTGTAGTTTCCAAAAAGATTGATAATAATAATAATCAAAGAAAACATGTACTAATCCAAGTGTAAATGCAAGAGTCACGATGACTTCTCCATTTTTATAAATAACGATATAAATACAGATTTCGCTTTGGGTTAGACTGACTTGGTTTCAAAAAAGAATTCAACACTGATTTTCAGGTTCTTTTCCAGTACATGCCTTCTGGTATTTTTTTTCACTTATTTTCACATGAAATCTGTTGAAAATTCTTTGTCACAGGTCCATGTTTTCCTTCACCCCTCCCCTCCCTCCTACTATGTCTTCAATATGCCTCTTTTATTATTCAGAATCCTTGAAACATTTGGGACAGAAAACAGGCAAAAACAAAACAAAACGAGTCAGATTGTTTGAAAAGTCAGAACTTCCGGATATTTTATTTTATTTTAAAACCATGCAGCACAGCCCCCTCTGTTAGATGCACTGTTGGTTTGATGATCCCTCTACTTAAAGAAAGTTATCTTTCCGATGTTAAAGCATAGATTTGAAAGAAGAGTCTGTGATCTGTTTTTTAAAAGCTTTTATGCTCTCAAAATGAGCCAGGGAAGCGATATGTGTCAATATGGCTGAGATTTAACGATAAGCTTAGGGACGAAATTAATTTTATATCGATACTAATAATATTATATGATTCTTTTCTCTTGGTTTTTTTTTTGAGGGGGGAGAGTTAATCAGTTTCCCCCTTCTTCTTTTTGACACAGTTATTTTATTTTAATCACTGTTGAGGGTCTTTTCACCATAAAACCATTGTTAAATACATATATATATATATATATATATATATATATATATATATATATATATATATATATATATATATATATATATATACACATATATATATATGGAGGCTGTGACGAGTGCTCTGCATCGGAGGCAGAGGTGGGGCCAGGGCCGTCTGACAGTTATGAGCTGCCTTCAGAATCAGAGATCAGTGGGGCAGAAGAGCAACTGGAGCCTGTTCCCAATGTGCGCATGTGCAAAGCTGCCAGGAGAAAGGAACAGTTAAGGAACAAGGGTCGACTTGGGAGTAAAGCCACAGGTGGATAGTGAATGGCCCTTCCCACAGGGAATAAAGAGGAGCGAAAAAGGAGTGGGGTTTTGCAGGAGACAATTAGCTCAATTCATTAGGGCGAAGATCTGTTCCTGACTCCTGACCAAATATTGTCTAATACAGAGTGGCGTTTGGAAGATATTGGCCTGGCAACTCTCCCAGTCTGATAAAGTTCTGTAGTTGTGCAATCTCTTAAAAGACCAATTGCTTCTTTGCATGTAGGTAACATTATGCTGTATCTTCAAAGGAATTTGATTGCTTTTAATGAATGAGGTTTTGACCACAACATCAATGACCATGCAAAGAAAAGAGCTGTAGCTTGTTGCATCTGATGAACCCAAGGTTCAACTTTAGTAAAGATAATTTCATGGATAATCAAGGTATATTTCTCGATAGCCATATGGAACTGGAATTTCCTAGGCATCTAAGCGCTAACCAGATCCAACTGTGCTTAGCTTTTATAGATCAATTATTCCTAGGTAAGGTCACCAAGCTGGATTAATAGAAACCACACACAAAAAGGGCTGTTTTCCATAACTTTAAATGTGTTGATAGATAGATGCTGGTAGGTAGATGAAAGAGAGAGGGAGGGGAGGGAGGGAGGGAGGGAGGATGGGTAGGTTGGTAGGTAGGTAGGTAGATAGATAGATAGATAGATAGATAGATAGATAGATAGATAGATAGATAGAAGATGAGAAAGAGAGAGAGAGATAGGATGGATGGTTGGATGGATAGATAGGTGGATAGATAGATAGATAGATAGATAGATAGATAGATAGATAGATAGATAGATAGACAGACAGACAGATGAGAAAGAGAGAGAGATAGGATGGATGGTTGGATAGATAGATAGATAGATAGATAGATAGATAGATAGATAGATAGATAGATAGATAGATAGATAGATAGACAGACAGACAGACAAACAGGCCAGCAGGCAGGCAGGCAGGCACTGGAACTGAATTTCAAGAGTCCATTTTCAAAGGCCTTCATTTCCAGCAAGGTGGACATTCTCTTCTGACATCCATTGAAATCCAGAGAACTTTTCCTCATGCTGATAGCTCCAGATTCATTTCAAAGGGATTTCTGAATGCTCTAGTTGACGTGAGGTTCCTCCTCCTCCTCCTCCTCCTCCTCCTCCTCCTCCTCCTCCTCCTCCTGTTTTCCACCCAATCCCTTTGATGCATTAATCTTGACATTTAACATTTGTTGAAATGCAGTGCAGCTCTTAAGAAATGATGTTAGGCTGTCCTTTCCTAATCAGGAGTGGCAGGCTAGAATGAATGGTTTGACGGGTAGGTTTCTTGGGCTGAGTTAAACCTGCAGTGAAATCACGATGGGAGCAATATGGATTCATAGCTGGTTTCACATATAAAAAAAAAAAAACTTAGCGAGCACTTTTTTTTTTTTTTCATTTATTTGGAGCCACTGGGAAAGCTGAAATTATTTCTGGTGATGTGTTTAACATCCATCTCCTCTCAGTTCGGGATGCCTGTTAAAAATATATTACTTCTCCCTTCAGTTATACTTCATTTCTACCAATGGTTAATATAACCTGGCATGGAGAGAAAGCAATATGGCTATGTTGTCCTAGAAGACAGAAAAGGCCTACTCCCTCAGCCCCGGTGGTATGAATTCCAACCTGGATTTTAAGCTTTTCAGACAAAGAAAAAAATCATGCCAATTAAAAGGCATGAGGTTCAGATTTTAGGAACTTTGTTCTTTGTTGTGGTGGAATGATCCTGTCCTCAAGAGAGAGAGAGAAAAGAAAGAAATGCACGGTACAAAGTTTTTGTTTTATGAACAATGAAAGTGGTAAAAAGACATTGGATGAGAAAACCAAATTTGGTCACTATCACAATTAAGATTAGATCCTTATCTTTTTTCTGCTCCTCTCCTCCTCCTCCCATCCTCCTCCTCCTCCCCCTCCCCTTCTTCTTCTTCTTCTTCTTCTTCTTCTTCTTCTTCTTCTTCTTCTTCTTCTTCTTCTTCTTCTTCTTCTTCTTCTTCTTCTTCTTCTTCTTCTTCTTCTTCTTTTCTCCTCTTCCTCCTCCTCCTCCTCCTCCTCCTCCTCCTCCTCCTCCTCCTCCTCCTCCTCCTCCTCCTCCTCCTCCTCTCTTCTTTTCTCCTTCCTCTGTCCCTCCTTACTCCTGCTCTTATAGCCCTCATTCATTTCTAAAACTTCTTTGCCTTCTTCCTTTCATTTTCCTCTTCCTCTTCCTCATTGGAAAGATCTGAAATAAATTTATGAATTAAGTTACCTATGAACACTGGGACATTTAGATAGGCCATAGCTAAGTGGGTGATTCATGGTAGTTCTTATTTAGCCAAAATATAACCTTACCCTTGTACTTCAAGCTACAGATGGCAGGCATTTTTCCTTGACTGCTGTCTATGAACATAAGTTATAGATGAAGATTGTAATCGAAATAAAGTCAGTTGACTTTGTGGAGAAGAGGCACCGGACAACACCTTGAATCAATAATGATCTTCTAGCTATACTATATGGGAAAGGCTCTATCAGTTAAGCTTCCCAAACACACCTTTGTATTCCATACTTTTTTTCCAAAAATATGGTTCCAGACAGGTGGAAGACCTAGAGAATAGATCCACTGGTATAAAGCATGTGCAATTTTTGCTTAAAATGCCCTGGAAGGAAGAAGTGTTTGCCACTTGTTGACTTGACTGAATTTCTATTTACTTGCGAAGGCCCAAAGAAGAAGTGGCATGCATCTGCAATTAAGCTAGCCGAAAAAGTCTTGAACAAATGCTATTGAAATTTGTTTCCTCACCAAATTGGCTGGTCTTTTTTTTGTTGTTGTTGTTGTTAATTCCATAGAATAATTTCTTCATATAATTGCAAACCATGCGCAGGTGCTTCTGATGAAGATAACATATAATGCTCCTGACTCATTAGCCGGCTAAATGCGGCAGAACAATTCGGCTAAATGTGAAAATATGCTGCATAACAAACCAAGCATAAAATAATTTGGTTTGTATCGTGCAGCCTCTCTCTACCTGACAAAGTACTTTGGCGAGAATTGCAAGCATCCATTGATAGCTTATTCAAGGTCTGCCGAATAAGCTTTCCCTGCATTCGCTTGGAAAACGGGGACATATTCACTGCTCAATGCTTGGAAGGCATTTGGAGAGAAAAAAAAATAACTCACTTTGATGGTTTTGATTAATCATTGGGAACTGGGAATGGGGCAGTCAGTTTAGTCTACTTCTTATGCTCATAGTATGGCAATTTAGCTGTTCTCTTATATTTGGTGAAGAGAATAAATACTGCTATAAAATAATAATGCCTGGAATCTCATGTGCGAAGTCCAACTCTAAGCCTATTTGCAATGTAAAATCTCTTTGTAAACACACTCAAATGTATTGTGTTAGATACTGAGATGCAAATCAGAAACTATTTCCTTTGAATCATGTCTCTGCTCTGCACTTACTTGGCATAGGCTTAGAGACTTAGACTTGGAATAACTTTATTGTCACTTCAAATGTACACTAATCAGCATACATTTAAATGAAATTTCATTGCATACAGCTCTCAAAAGGTTACCGCCTCCAATATATACTACATAAACAAGACAAAAATATAAATAAATAAATTATGCATTTATCTGCATATATTATACAACGGAGAAACAACACAGTCTAATTTGGATGTATAAATATACATGACGAGACAAACAAATCTTTGTGAGTTTACCAGATGGATGGCCTAGGGAACAAAACTGTTACAGAATCGGTTAGTCCTGCTAGAAATACTTTGAAACCTCCTCTCAGAGGGGAGCAACAGAAACAGACCCTGAAGTGGGTGTGTGGGGTCTCTAACAATGCTTTGTGCTCTAAGCACATAGCGCTAATAAGCAGTATCCTAAATAATGGAAAGCGAGCTTCCTATAATCTTCTCAGCTGTCCTCACCACTCCCTGTAAGAACTTTCTATCTGAGGCACTGCTGCCACCAAACCAAAGAATTGTGCCCCTGTAAAAAAGTAGCCAGGACAGAAGAAAAAAGATGTGTTTTCCTCATCCAATGCAGGAAATTCAGATGCTGGTTTGCACCCTTCACTAAGGATGATGTGTGAAGAGACCAATTCAGATTGTTAATTATCTCCATCCCTAGGTACTTAATATTGTTAACCACCTCTGCAGCTGCATTCTTGATACTGAGTGGAGTATGACAATGCCAGCTCTTTCTAAAATCGGCCTAGAATCAAGCAGTTTTGACTCATGATGCTCAGGACATAGGATGCAATGACAGATGCAGTCCCATTATTAGACTTTGGAATGGCAAATTCATAGCCAATTTTCAGATTTTGTCACCACGGGTTGTATTGTATAGAAATGCATAAATTAGGTCCTCTATTTCTGATATACCCGAGACATGTTGACTGCAAAAAAGAGCTATTTGAAGAATAAATCTCCACATCTTTTAGATATGAATACCAGCAAGATAATGTTGTTTTGTAAAATAAACATTAGATTTGAGATCCTTACTCGACTGGAACAGTATCAACCCGCTTGAGTAAAACTAGGAATTGGCTGTGCTTGTAGCACACTGGTCAAAATATGACAAAATATGGTTGCATTGGTCTTACCAGTAGTGGGACACGTTTATTATGTCAGGGGATGTGCAAAATAAATGTTTTAAGTAAGGCATGGGTGAAAAGAAATGGAATGCTTAGTACCAAGGGGAAAGTCAACTAAGTGTAACGAGTCTGTTTGATTTGATTTGATTGTTTGATTGTACTTATGTATAAATGCACAAGAAACATTGATGTTAAAGTCGTGCTGGACAGTGCCTTTTATATGAGACAAGCTACAATAAATCTAAGATAGAATGCACAATATATAAAAAAGGTGGATCAATGTATCAGTGACATACAACATTTTATGGGGAAAATACAGTGGATGGTTGCAAGCTACAAATACTCAACAGCAATTTAAATGAAAGGCACATACAATATATCTTAGTGGAATATTTGCTAAATGAAATGTACTTGAATATTAGTAGCTCAGGTTGGTAGCTGGGCTGTTGGTTTGAGCTCCGTGCTTGGCAATTTGGTTGCAAACATTTTATTGCCATTTGAGGAGATGCTGTCAGTGCACTTCAAATTGTGCTCTTTCAATTGTGCTCTTTCAGACAGTCCTCTATCTGAGCACTGGCCTTTAAATACATTTTATGATACAATGCAAATTAGTGTGGGTGTTGTTTGTCCAGCTACTTTTGAGTCATGGTCTGATTTCGGACTGTTTGATTGGCTGGCTGTTGTTGCTGAGGCTGAGTCCTTGGCTTTAATGTGATGCAAATTAGTGTTAATATTATTCACACTATTTGCTAAATATTATGGGGTGGGGGGAGGATTTTAAGATATGTGAAAGCTAGTGGGAAGGTAGGCTCTTGGTGGTTTCTTGCAGATCTGTGGTGGTATTTTATTGGTTCGGCCCAGTTCAACTAAACTGGTAGCTCTGAGGATCATCTGTGAGCAAACTGGTTTACTCCGATGATCAGCTGCTGGGCCCTCCCACTTGCCCCGGTTCAATACTGACCTTTATTTCCTGATTTTGAAGCTCAGCTGCTTCGTGCGACACAGCAGATTCCCATGCATCAGCTGTTGAAGACACAGGAAGAGTGCAGGATTGCAGAAGGTCAGTATCAAACCCTCGGCATCCAGAAAGCATGTGTACATGCACAAAGCACGCCCACCAAGCCACATCCAAAGAACCGGTGATAAAAAAAGTTGAATCCCACCACTGTTGCAGATGTTTCTTTACTATACCAGGTAACATCATCAGTGCTAGAAAGGAGTAGGGTTTGCTCTTATTTTTAAATACTAGTGGCTTGCCCTCTCAGTGCAAGCGGGAATGATCTTGGTAGTTGCTTGATTAGGCTGTTTCCTTCAAACCAACCACCAAGTACTGAGAACACCAAGGATCCTACCTTTCAATCTTGAGCTACAAATCCATCATTAGTGGGAAGGTCTTGAGGTTCTGCAAGGAACAAATATGAAGAAGAAGAAGAAGAAGAAGAAGAAGAAGAAGAAGAAGAAGAAGAAGAAGAAGAAGAAGAAGAAGAAGAAGAAGAAGAAGAGAAGAAGAAGAAGAAGAAGGGAGGAGGAGGAGGAGGAGGAGGAGGAGGAGGAGGAGGAGGAGGAGGAGGAGGAGGAGGAGGAGGAGGAGGAGGAGGAGGAGAGGGGGAATTATTTATTGTTATGGTGGTTAATCTTTGGTGAGATTCACTGCCTTTGGGGCAGGCTGGTAGCTCAACAGCTTGAGTCCTAACCAAGGACCTAGGAACTGTTCAGGTAGCATTGGAGGATATAAGGTGTTCCAAATAGGGTGTTTTTTTGTAGAATCAGGGTATTCAAGTCTGATAAATTCAGAATTTCCAAATAGTGAGATAGCCCATTATTATTATCATTATTATTATCATCATTATCATTATCATTATCGTTGTTCTTGTTGTTGTTGTTGTTGCTGTTGTTATTTGGATGTTCTGCCTACTTAGTCAAACAGAAGTTGCATCTTTACATGTCAAGGCTAATATAAAAGAAAACTGTTGAAAATGCTACCAAATTTGTTGTAAAATTACAAGAGATAGGGTTAAAGTTTCATAGTGATGAATGCATGTGGCTTGAATACAAAAAAGGGAAGTGATCAATATAAAAGAAGTATCGGTAAAGCGATGGCATATTAAAAAAAATGAAAACTAAATTGCAAAACAGATATATATGAAGGCAGAATTAATGAGCGGAGAGGAAGAAGAAAGACTAGAAAAGTTATGGTTGGATGGAGTTGATGAGGACATAAAAACATAGATGTAAAGATTGCAGAATAAGAGGCAATATATTCAACAGTTCGTGGAGGTATTGGACACAAGGATAATTTGCAACCACGCAAAAGTATAGAGAAGAGTTTGATGTAAACTACATTCAGTTAATAATCTTTTTTTTTTTAACTTCTCATCTCTGACATTGAATTTCTTTGCTTACTATTCCTCACCCTTCCTCTGCACTTTGCATCATGTTGCTTAACCCAGGAGGGGAAAGGTGTGATGGATATGTGTGCATTGTAAAACTGCCTGCTGTACCCATTGCTAATTGTCAACTGGGTACAATATTTTTTTCTTATTGTTTTTCTGTGTTGAAGGGAAAACTGGACAGGATAGGAAACAGGCACCTTTTCAAAAGTACTTCTTCCCAACAGCAACATGTGAAATCATGCATTACGTTTGTTGCCTGTTTTCTCTTTATCTCATCTAAGGAGGATGGGACTTGTTTTTTGTCCTTATTTGGCTGAACTGCAGTGCAAAATATGATAGATGGATGGATAGATAGATAGATAGATAGATAGATAGATAGATAGATAGATAGATAGATAGATAGATAGATAGATAGATATAGACAGACAGGGTAGGATAGGATAGGTAGATGGAGTAGTATAGGATAGGATAGGTAGATGGAGAGATGGAGAAAGAGAGAAAGAAGAGAGATGATAGATAGATAGATAGATAGATAGATAGATAGATAGATAGATAGATAGACAGACAGACAGACAGACAGGTAGACAGATGGATAGGTAGATGGAGAGATGGAGAAAGAGAGAAGAGAGAGGATAGATAGATAGATAGATAGATAGATAGATAGATAGATAGATAGATAGATAGATATAGACAGACAGGGTAGGATAGATAGATAGATGGAGAGATGGAGAAAGAGAGAAGATAGAGAGATGATAGATAGATAGATAGATAGATAGATAGATAGATAGATAGATAGATAGATGGAGAGATGCAGGCAGGCAGGCAGGCAGGCAGGCAGGCAGGCAGACCGAGAGATGGAGAGAGAGAAAAACAGAGAATGAGTGAGAGAGGAGAGAGAAGCTCACAGACAGGCAGACAGAAAGACAGACAGACAGATTGTCTCACGGTTGACTCAGCTTCCCATCCTTCTGAGGTTGGTAAAATGAGAGCCCAGATTGCTGGTTGAAATATGCTGACTCTATAAACTTCTTAGAGAAGGCTGTAAAGCAGAGAAGCAACCTAGAACTAAGGAGAGATTTCCTAATGGCGAGAACAATCAACCAGTGGAATGGCTTGCCTTCTGAAGTTATGGGTCTTCCATCACTGGAGGCTTTCAAGAAGAGACTGGACAGCCATTTGTCTGAAATGGTCTAGGGTCTCCTGCTTGACCAGGGGGTTGGATTAGATGACTTCCAAGGTCCCTTCCAACTCTGTTATTCTACGAATCTAGGAAGTTCAATAGATATAAGTCCCGCCAAGCTGGGAAAAATGCCATCCACTGATGGGGAGTAATAAACTCAAACCAGTCACTGCGCCCTTTATAACGATCTGAAATGCTGTTATTATATATTACTATACTGTATATTAATGCTTATTGGTAATTCAATCAGAGTGGCGTTTGCATCCCTATAAATAATGTACGCTTCTGTTACTTATGAAAGAGGATAATTGCTTTCTGGCATAGAAGATTTCTCAGACTAATTGACTGTTTTTCATATCTCACCCTCTTGTTCCAAGGGCAGTCCCCGTTTTTTTTTTCCTATCTGCGAGTAGTGAGTCTTCCTTGTTTTATGGCTATGAGGTTTCATATGCTGCAGTTGTATGTTAATTATGCTGTTGAATTATAAGTTGAATTTAATTTGCATGGGAAGGAACGGCCCCTGTCGGTTTTGGCTTGGCTTCAGCAGAACAGTGGTAGAAGAACATAGAGCATCAGAGGTGGCATTCAGCCGGCTCGGACCAGTTCTGCTGTACCGGTAGTGGAAATTTTGAGTAGTTTGGAGAACCGGAAAATACCACCTCTGGCTGGCCCCACCCACCCACCTCTGCTGGTACATCTCCTATTTTCCCTTGTAGCATGCTTTCAGAACTGGTAGGAAAAAAAAAAATTGGAAACCCACCACTGTAGAGCATGGTTCGTCTCAGAAAGTCAACTTTGTATCTGAAGCATAATCAAAAAATTGCTTTTTTTTTTCCTCTCGCTCAGCTGAGATTAAAAGAAATACAGAAGTGGCTTCTCTTCCTCCACAATTACTTTAGCAAGTTGCTCTCTTAAGGGTGTGAGTGATCGCGGGTGCAAAACTGCAGCTGTGCTGATTGTAATCAGCCCCAAATAGATTGCTCGTATTGTACTAGCCTTGGTTCATCAGCTTCCATCAGCTTCAGGGGTTTTGTGCCGTGTCATCTTTTAGATAAAAATTCTTCTCTACATCTGCAACGATGCTCTTCTCTTTCACTTCTAAATATTTTCCCGGCCTCGTTTTTTTTCTTTCTTTCTATGTCCTAGAACAGGAATTTCAAACTCAAGGCCTGGGGGCCAGATCCGGCCTATCGAGTGCTTAGATCTTGCCCATGGCGCTGCCCTGGAAACAACAAAGGACTGGCCCGTGGTGACTCTGGCAGTGAAAACGGTCCTCTGGACCTCCATTTTTGCTGGCAGAGGGTTGCAGGAGTCTGTCATACCCGAAAAGGGAGCTTGGGAACCTGTTTTTGCTGGAAGAGCACTCGGGCCACCATAGGCACCCCTGACATGAGTGACATCAAGTTGACTACACCCATGCCCCACACTCCCCTGAGGTCAAACACCACCCTGATGCAGCCCTCAATCAAATCGAGTTTGACACCCCTGTCCTAGAAAATGTGAATATATGGGGTCGCTATAGAATAGAATAGAATAGAATAGAATAGAACAGAACAGAACAGAAGCAGAATAAATAGAACAGAATAGAATAGAATAGAATAGAATAGAATAGAATAGAATAGAATAGAATAGAATAGACTTAGACTTATATACAGCTTTACTGCTATCTCTGTAATGATCAAACTCCCAGCAGTGGGAATGAAGATTAGCCCAATTCTTTATTGGCCAAGTGTGATTGGACACACAAGGAATTTGTCTTGGTACAAATGCTCTCAGTATACAGAAAAGAAAAGATACATTCATCAAGAGTCAAGAATCATCAGGTACAACACCTGATGATAGTCATAGGATTATGTTGCTTCACGATAGGACCAGAATATCCAGTTAGCGTTCTAGTGTTAACTGGAAAAAGAAAAAAAAACATTTCCCCCCCACTAGTTCTAATAGATTACACCAACGTCCACCTTAATTTGCACTGATTTATTGATTCAACTGAAATCTTCTCAAAGTCATAGAAAGAGGTCAGTCCAACTGAAGACACTGCAGTTCTTTTTTGGCATGTGTTTGACTGCATTTTGTAATTTGAAATTTTGTTCGCAGTGTGATAAGCTGATAAGATATTTGGTATATAGGTACTCCTCAACTTAACCATTGTTAACGGATGTTGTTGTAGTGCAGGGGTGTCAAACTCGATTTCATTGAGGGCCGCATCAGGGTTGTGTTTGACCTCGGGGGGGCAGGGGGGCATGGCTAGGGTGGGCGTAGCCAGCTCAATGTCACTCATTGAGGCTCTGTTTTCAGTTGCAATGGCCTCCTGCAGCCCTCTGTCAGCAAACAGGTGTTGTTTTTGTCAGTGCCTCCTGTAGATCTTTGCCAGCAAAAAGGAAGCCCAGGTGGGCCACATGCACCCTCAGAGGGCTGCAGGTGGCCATTGAAGCCAAAAACAGAGCTCAGAAGGGCCATGCAGAAGGTTAGGTACTTTTCTATTTCCAGCTCTGCAGGCTAGATCTAAGCACCCCATGGGCTGGATCTGGCCTTCAGGCCTTGAGTTTGACACCCCTGTTGTAATGTGCCTCTGATGTTGTCTCTCCATCTTTTCTGCCTCATGTTCTTTGACATTTTCCTCTTTTTATATACATCTTGTATGGTGTAGAATCCCAAGACATCTTCTCCAAGTGAGCAAAACATTTTATTTGCTGTTTTTGTATGTAGTTTATGATTGGTTCTATGCCAATTCTTTCTCTTATGATTTCATTCCTGAAATTATCTCTTTCTGATCACTCCATCAAACATCTCCACCACTTCCATGGTGACTAACTTTCATGTATGAGGGCACCAGAAGAGTAAGAATCAGAACTTTGTACCTCCCTCGATGCAGCAAAAGAGGAAGTAAAGAAGAAGAAGGAATCTCAACTGATAAATATTTGATTAGTGATTGTTCAATGTTACAACAGAATTGAAAAACTAAATTTGGCTGTTTTTCACATGAACATTACTTTATCCGCATGGTCACTTGATCAAACTCTGGCAAATTCTAGTAACTGGATCATATTTATGATCATTGCTCTGTCTCAGAGTCACATGATTATCCTTTGTGACTTTCTGACAAGCAAAATCAATAGGGGAAGGCAGATTCACTTAAAAACTATGCTGCTAACTTAAAAACTGCAGTGATTCACTTATCAACAGTGGCAAGAAAGTTTGTAAAATGGAGCAAAATTCAATTCAAAATTCAAAATTCAATCTTGCTTTGTCATGGAAATTTGGGCTCAATTGTGGTTGAAAAGAGAGGACTAGCTATATCAGCCATAATTTTATATTTCATGTTCACAAAACAGCCTGAGCCTAGAACCATTCAGTCTTTGCATTGAACAGACAAGGAAATTTGACCCAAATATCCCTTAACAATCCTTTTTTACGTTCTTTAAATGTGTTACTATGCATCTACCATCAGAGAAATAAATAAAATAGGACTCTGAACCTTTTTATGAAATAAGCCATACCCAGAACATGCAGTTTTTATTACAGTTAGCATCTTCTGTGCATGCACACAGGATCATATTCCACACTGCTGTTTAAAATGATTTTATAAACAATATTACTTCTGCATCATAGGCCATGCAATAATGTGAACCATAAGTACTGTTTTATTAGATATGACACCTCTGTATAAAAATACAAAACTGTACTTGTCTGATTAAAGACTAATATCTGTAATGGAGATGATCTTTTGTTGAAACTGTGTCCATTTCCCACTGAAAACAATCCAGTTGCTTTACACTAATTTAAGCCTGCAGTGTATATAAAATACAGTTTTTCTACACAGAGATAAAGCTGGTTTGATGAGTGGGGCTGAAAACTTCAGTAAAATGCTCATACACCTACACTAATGGATTTGTAGCTCCAAGGTAAATTGAATAAATTATCCAAGGTCACAGAATAGTTGAGAAGTATATTTAACCTAGATTTCCTAGAGCAGCTCCAATGGAACAACTGGGAAAATTATCTCAGTCTGTTGCTTGGTCAAATTAATTTTAGGTGTACAGGCACTTTCCTCCTCTCCCTCCTCTTCCTCCACTGATTATATCTCAAAAGGGATTGAAAAATGGGGATGTCAGAGCCATTGTTTCAAATAATCAAATGGTAGCATAAAACAGGTGTTAGGAACATGCTCAGAATCAATGCTTAACAAAAAAAGATGTTCCGTAGAAACATCGGTAAGGTGTATGATGTAAGGAAGATTTTTCTCATTTGTGCTCATTATTTACTCTTTCATTCATTTATTTGTTCATTCATTCATTCACTTTTCTAAAAAAGCAAAGTCACCTGCATACACTGTTTAACCTGTGGGAAAGTGTCTATAAGTAATAGCAGTAGCAATAGTGTTCAGACTTATACACTGCTTCATAGTGCTTTATAGCACTCTCTAAATCAGGGGTTCTGCCAATGTAGCAGTTTGAAAGCTTATAAAAATGCAAGTAGAAAAATAGGGACCACTTTGGTGGGAAGGTAACAGCGTTCCATTTAATCATGCTGGCCCCCTGACCACAGAGATGTCTTCGGACAGCACTGGCTCTTCAGCTTTGTAATGGAGATGAGCACCGCCCCCTAGAGCCAGAAATGACTAACACATATGTGCAAGGTGTGATGACCCGGAGTGTATCAGAAGTATTACAAAAAACAAAACAAAATGTAAATAAAAGTCCTTTAATGCCTTCAACTTGGCTTTAATTGTTCATAGTTGAAGATTAAACTATTTTCAAAATAACATTCCAAATGAAGGAAACACAGTTTAAATTCAAAGAGCCGATAACGAAGCAAAAACAAAAACAAACTGCACTGAATAAAGTTCCACGACAGACCAGGATAAATAATTGCCAACTTCAGGAAGATAACCTGGTACAGTCCGTTGGAAGAATGCCAACCAAGATAAACCTCCTCTTGAAATAAAACACTAATTTGCCTCCAGTGTCTGTTAGCACACAGATCCAGACTCTTATGCAGATCTCACACCTGCAACCCATGAAGAGGATCATGGCCCTCTCTTCCCGAGTAGACCACGTTTGACCCTTATCCTGTCCTCCCTGCATGCCCTAGGATGGATAGCGGATGGGCCTGGGTCCTCCTTTGACTGCTCAGAATCAGTCTCCACCAGGGGCATGACACAAGGGGAACCTTTACCTTTACCTAAGTCAGGGGTATCAAACTTGATTTCATTGAGGGCCACATCAGGGTTGTGTTTAACCCTAGGAGGCATGGACGGGGGGCATGGACAGTTTGATATCACTCATGTTGGGGATGCCTGTCGTCAGAGCTCAGTTTTCAGCTACAATGGCCTCCTGTAATACGCTACCAACAAAAATGGAGTTTGGGAGGGCCACACGTGACCCTCTCAAGCTCCATTTTCACTGACAGAGTCACTGGGGTCCAGACTTTTGCTGTTTCCAGGGTGTCCCTGTTAAGTTTGGGTAATGAGAGGCTGAACCAGAGCATGAGTGCAACAAATACTTTATTATAACAATAAAGGACTGACCGTGCTTGCCAAGCCTGGAACTGGCTCACAGCGATCAGCAACTGGTTAGACCCCGCAGCCTGCTTTTATAGCTGGCTGCTGGGGAGAACCAACCAATGAGCGAGGGGGAAAACCGCCCCCGCAACGCGAACGGACCTGAGTGGGAACTCCTAGAGTTCCAGGGACATAACAGTCCCCATGGGCCAGATCTAAATACTCCATGGGCAGGATCAGGCCCATAAGCCTTAAGTTTGACACCCCTACTCTAAGTGGTTTACAGAGTCAGCCTATTTCCCTCAACAATCCAGGTCCTCATTTTACTAACCTTAGAAGGATGGAAAGCTGAGTCAACCTTGAGCCGGTCAGGATTGAACTCCTGGTTGTAGGCAGAGTAAGCCTGCAATACTGCATTCTAACCACTAGGCCATAATGGCTCCTAAAATAAGTTAAGTTATAAGTAAGTCAGCCAGCCCGCCAGCCAGCCAGCAAGAACAAGAACAAAAAAAGCTTGAAATCATAGTTGTCATTTTTTTTTCAAAGTCTATCCAGATGGTTCTGTGCCAGTTTGGTCTCCAATCTATTTGTCCTCTTCAACCTTACAGGAACCCTAATTGTCCCTGGAATTCAATAATTGGATCCAGCAAAATTTATGTAACCCTTGTAAAGCAGCTCCTGGCAATTCCAATTTATGAAATTCAAATCATGCAAAATCAGCTTCCATCTGTTTGGGCAAAGAGAAAGCTGCGGTGAAAGCACTATGAGCATCAAAAGGACCCAAGCCAACTTTCCATTGAGTTTAAGATTCAAGTTTCCCATTCCTAGAGAGGCTTTTCTTTCAATAAAGAAGAGAGAGCATACATGGTATAAACTTAATCTTCAAGTAAAGTTTATTTAAATATCGAGGAATAGTTAGCTCTGGCTTCCATATTATAGAGTAGCAAGCAAATGGAAACCTGATATACCTTCTACAACAGGGCTGTCAAATGCTATTTTATTGAGGGCCACATCGAGGTTTTGTTTGACCTTGAGGGGCTGGGATGGGCATGGCCAGCTCAACATCACTTGTGTCAGGGACTCCTATGGCATCCCGAGTGCTCTGCCAGTGAAAATGGGCTCCTGAGTTCCGTTTTTAGCTGTGACTGCCTCCTGCAGCACTCTGCGGGTGAAAACAGAGCTTGGGAAGGCCACACACAGCTCTCCCAAGCTCCATTTTCACTGACAGAGACACTGTGGGGCAGTCCATGACTGTTTTGTTCCACAGGCAAGATCTAAGCACCCCATGGGTAGGATTCGGCCCGTGGGCCTTGAGTTTGACACCCCTGTTCTACAACATTTCCAAAAATGTTTTCTCAGAACATGGGAAGGATATTTATTTCCCCGTTCCCTGTTAGGAGAAAATGGCACAGGCATGTGGAGAAGAATATGCTAAAATGCATTTTAATAAGGAAGAAGAATTAAAAATTAAAATTAAACTTAAATTGCATCCTACCCACGTCCAAAGCACCAAAGTGCTTCTGGATTGAAAGGATTGCATGTTTGCACCGTTGTCCATTGAGGGACACAATTGGGGGTTCCTTCCATGTCCCCAGCAGGAACTGGAGTGAAGGACAGAAGCTCATCCCGGCTCACAGTAGCACTTGGCTCTCAAACATGGGGTTGCCTTGGGAGCAGAGGTTCTACTAGACTTGATGGACTCAAACATGGCAAGAAGGAAGAGAAGTATGTGCATGGACAAAAGAGGCACGGCTTTGATCAAGACGCCATGTTTGTCATCCTGCTGATTTGATTCCCTTCCAATGGAGATCTTGAAGAGACTCTGAAGGGTGGCTAGTGGCCCATCTCAAGCTAAATTTGGAAGCACATTGTAGAACTACTGAATGGAGTCCCAACTTATTTAGTCAAGAGATACGAAGGTTCTTTCAGGGAAGAAAAGTCTACCTGAACAAAAATTGTACTGTTCTTAGACAAGGGAGTATCCTACAGAAGGATCATAAGGCATCTTCAGAGGAAAACTTGATTTATTTATTTATTTATTTTTAGAAAAAAATATTGAATAAACATTAAAACAGTTGAACACAGTGCAACTTTCCTGGCAGTTATTTTGCCATACATGCTATCACAGAAAAACCACATAATAACAATTGATCTCTTCCTTATTCTACATTACTAAGTTGTTGCTATTTACATACATATTTTCTTATTTACAACATAATTTCCTTGCATGTTCTTTTTACATAGTCGTTTATATCCACTATCTTACATTGATTTAGCTTAAAAATCTTTCACCTTCAGTCTTATAAAGTGTCGCAATTTGTTTTGTTTTGTCTTTTTGTTCCAACTTCTTTTCTTTGAGTCTAACCATTGGTACATTTTGTTCCAGACTTCATAATATTCCGCCTCACCCTTATCTTTAATTTCTAATGTTAGCCTGACCATCTCTGCACAGACCAAAATTTTCTTTATCATTTCATTTTTCTTGGGGATATTCCCATTCTTCCAGTCAGTGGAAAACTTTAGAAGAATAAAACAACTGGTGTTAGGTTGTGCCTGACTCACAACCAGAATTGCATCTCTTCCTCCTCCACTGCCTTCTCCTCCTCTTCCTCTTCCTCCTCCACACCACATTTATTTGCTATCCATCTCATGATTCAAGATGACTGGGCATATAACATCATATCCACTGGCAGTTTCTAACCCCTGTTTTTTTCTTTTCTCTCAACAACTGGTCCTGCCACTAACATATAAGTTACCAGCTGGATTGCAATAAAGCTCAATCTACAATGCCAAGTCCCTTCCCCTCTTCCCCAGAGCCTCTAAGCTAGCTCCTAGATTCTTCAGAGATGCTTAGAAATGCCTCCAATTTGTTTTAATTAAAACCGCATATTTGTGTACACATTTTAATCAAACTATTTTTTTAATAAAATGAGAAAACATACACCCCCGAGTGTTTATTAATCAGCCGAATGCACTTATATAAGGACACCAATGTTATGAGAGAGCTGACAACCAGAGACAATTGCTTTCTTGCTGAGCAATTAGTCGAAAGCTCTTCTACTTTTTTTTTTTTTTCCCGTTGACATCTTCCAAAGACAAATGTGTTTTGGATTTTAATCAAGATTCAACTTTAAAGAAATCTTCTTGCAACATTTTAGCATTTCATACCTTGGGGTGGGGGCCCGTGACAAAGCACCCTATATCAAGAGAAAATAGTTGATCCACAAATAAATATGAATGGATGCTTTTTCTCAGAGAAGAGAGGAAGTAGTCAAAGCAGCAATTAGAAAAAACTGAGTTCTAAGTATATGCTGGGCTGGAAATATTAACCATAAAGGTAAAGGTTCCCCTCGCACATATGTGCTAGTCTAGGAGGTGGTGCTCATTTCTATTACAAAGCCGAAGAGCCAGTGCTGTCTGAAGACGTCTCCGTGGTCATGTGGCCGGCATGACAAAATGGCGAAGGTGCACAGAACATTGTTACCTTCCCACCAAAGGGGTCCCTATTTTTCTACTTGCATTTTTTACATGCTTTCAAATTGCTAGGTTGGCAGAAGCCGGGACAAGTAACGGGAGCTCACTCTGTTATGCGGCGCTAGGGATTCGAACTGCTGAACTGCCAACCTTTCTGGTACTCAAGCTCAGCTTCTTATCCGCTGAGCCACCATGTCCCTTTATAGTTGAGTCTTAACCAGGGATAAACACCCAAGAAGAACTGTGGCTATACCTTTGGGCTAGCATTTCGGACCCTTAGGACAAAGAAAGATTTTAATTGTATGTTACATTAGGAGGTTCAGCATCAATTTGCATTTATCCCCAAGGGTACCCATTTGTTATGTACATTAGCCCAATTCCTCTAAAAATACATCCTTTCATTTTTTTTTTATTTTTTTATTTGGCATACCACTTGCTTTACAAATTACAGATCGAAAGGAACTTGGCTGTAATTGGATTCTCTCTTTAATGTGTTTTAATTGCAATGGGAGCTTGGAAATGTCTCCCCCGATTCACAAGTACTTAAAAACCGCTTCAGTTCAATGCAGCATTAATAACCACCGTCCCATAAAGGAAACACTATCTGGTTATCTAAGTCCTGTTTTTTTTTCGACCCTTGGGCTTGTCTAGGAAATGAAGCCAATAGGCTGTCATTTAAGAAGTCTTCTTCATTACATATGGGATATGCTTTGATTCCACCCAGTTGCAAAAACAAAGCTTTCAGAGGAGGTGATGTGAACCTGGTTGTGGCTTGGTTAGCTTTGATCAGAGAGGCAAGAAGAATGAAGGCCCTGCCTTTTTCACAGACCCTGTCAATAAAGTGCAACAAAGTTTAGGATTTCATAGAATATCATAAGGCAAGCTATCAAAACAAGCATCCACCCTATTACACTGTATGGCACTGAATGCTGGGCAGCAACAACAGGGACCGAAAGCTGTCTCCATGTTATGGAAATGTGAATGATATCGGGCATCTCCCTTCTTGACCATATCACAATTAAGGAATGGATATGTCCTGAAAGCAGCCTCTTCCACCATGCCAAGACTGCCTACCAACTAGAAGCCAATGTTTTGTAGGCATACAAAACAGACCTGGTGAGACACCCTCAGGCTGCAGGCTTGTGCCCTGGAGACACAGCTGACCATGTATAGTGGCATTCAATGATCTGAAAAGTGGAGCCTGCACCTGTGGGAATATGAGGAGGAGGAGGAGGAGGAGGAGGAGGAGGGAGGAGGAGGAGGAGGAGGAGGAGGAGGAGGAGGAGGAGGAGAAGAAGAAGAAGAAGAAGAAGAAGAAGAAGAAGAAGAAGAAGAAGAAGAAGAAGAAGAAGAAGAAGAAGAAGAAGAAGAAGAAAAGAAGAAGAAGCAGTTGTTCTCAGACAAAGAAGAAAGCAAGTTTAATATGGAGGAGATCTATGGATGGAGGAGGATGGTAAATTATGGAGGACTGAGTGGAGGTGGACTGGAGGAGGAGAGGAGAGGACAGAGGATGGAGGAGAGGTCTTCAAAATTGGCAAAGTCAACCCAAGTAAAAGGAATGACTTCAGTTGCATTATTCTCAGCAGAGAACCAAGGGAGAAAGAACTGATTTTTCGTGAATGTCATCTGGTCAGCCATGCCTAATCTGAAAAAGTGAAGCAGGGTTGGCCCTAGTTAATATTTGGGTTGAAGGTGAGAAGGGAATCTAAGGACTGTAGGACACACAGCAACTCTGGAAAAAATAAACTACACTTTAATAGACACCCATTTCCACATTACTGCCAAGAAAATTGGACAAATATATACATGGAACCCCTACAAAACGTCCATAACTTTCGATAAAGAGATATGACATGAGTTTTAGGAAGAATTGATTAAAGCCATGTATGCTGATAAAGAATCAAACAGCATGCATCAAATCCAGTGTGCCTATATATTCCTTTGATATGCCAAGTTGACTTTGTTTGAATGGGAAATTAAGCAGGGTTGGGGTGTGGCTAAATCTTGAAAGAGAGACCCCTATAAAATAGCAAGTTGCCAGATAATTCAAATACACTGTCTAGCACTGATGATGTCACATAGTTTGATAATGAAATGTTGGCAAGAAAAAACAAAACAAAACCCAAACTCTGAGAGCATCCAGGGCCCCACAATTCAAACACATCTTGACAGAAAAGAACAGCAAACTTTTAATATGATTGCCGATAAAATAACATCAATGTATACAGGAAAGCATTAAATTTGAAATCAGTTTTACTTTTTTCTTAATGGAACATATACATGTATACGATGGCATCCCACTGCACCCCAAATTTCTCCACCCATCTGCCAAAATCAGAAAAATAAGTTCTTTGTGGAGGAAAACAACAATTTTTGAATGTGAGGAATAGCTTCAAACCATCTCCTCCTCCATGATGAAGTGGGCAAAATGTTACCGCGTTGATTAATAGACTGATGATGTGAACAAGCGATATGATTCAACTCACCAACTGTCGCTTTAATTAATTCTCAGGTTTGTGTTTACCAATTCTAAAAATGGCATCTACATCATCCGTATCTCTCTGTCTCTCTCATCATCATCATCCTGCTGCATCTCTCTCTGTGTGTCTTTATCTCTTTCTGTATCCAGCATCTATCCTCTATCAATCATCATCCATCCGTCCACCTACCTGTCAACTCTACCTCTATCATCATCATCAATCTGCTGCCTACCTCTCTCTTCTCTAACTCTCTCTATCCATCTATAATCTATTCCTGTGTCTCTATCTATCTATCTATCTATCTATCTATCTATCTATCTATCTATCTATCTATCTATCTATCTATCATCTATCTATCTATCTATCTATCTATCTATCTATCTATCTATCTATCTATCTATCTGCTTCAAAAAATTAGCAAAGGGTTCTCTTCCCAGTTGCTGGGTGGGTGTGGACATAATGGCCATGGCCTAGTCGGCCTCCTGCACCAAGATGGCCCTGCTCGGGCTCTGGAGACTTTCCTCGAGCCTTCAGGAGGGTGAAAACAGCCTCCCCGGACTCCAGAGGTTCTCTAGAAGCTGGAAACAGGCCCGTT
Organism: Pseudonaja textilis; assembly: GCF_049901715.1. Taxonomy (NCBI): domain Eukaryota; kingdom Metazoa; phylum Chordata; class Lepidosauria; order Squamata; family Elapidae; genus Pseudonaja; species Pseudonaja textilis. Next base: position 47,581,495 of record NC_141997.1, read on the forward strand.
TCCAGCCTTCCCACACTTCCAGGAGGCCATTTTTTACACACACACCCCCGAGCCTCTGCCTGCACACTGCACTTACCTGCATCCAAAATGGGCTACGTGGGGATTCCTGGGAGGGACAGGATGGGTGTGTGTGGAGCCAGCCAGAGGTGGATTTGGGGGTTCTCCAAACTGCACAGAATCTTAGCTAGGTGCTCCCCAAACCCTGTGAACCCCCAGCAGCCTATCTATCTATCTATCTATCTATCTATCTATCTATCTATCTATCTATCTATCTATCTATCTATCTATCGTCTTCATCATCATCATCATCATCACCATCAATGCTGCCTATTTCTTTCTCTTCTTTTTTTATCTCTCTCTTTCTCTATACATCATCTATTATCTGACTCTCGGACTACCTACTCATATCATCATCATCAATCTGCTGCTCTCTCTCCCCCCTCTCTCTCTACCTCTCTCTATCCATCATCTATTATCTATCTCTGTCTCTCTTCTATCTCTCTCTCTCTCTCCCCATTATCATCATCATCAATCTGCTGCCTCTTTCCATGTCTCTTCTTTCTTTACTTCTGTCTCCATCGTCTTATCCATTATCTATCTCTGTGTTTCTAGCTAGCTCGCTAGCTCATGCTATTATCTAAAATGGAAATTAGGTTAATTCAGTTAATTAGGGAATTAGGTTAATTCCAGCTACATGGTTCCTCTTCTAGAATATGGGTAGCTACAACAAAGAGTTGGATCTGGCCTCTTTGTTGCTCTTTCCTTTCTCTGCAAATATCAAGGAGAAGAAAAAAGAGTGCCTGCTGTCTGTTAATTACTGTTGGCTAGGAAAAGTCAGGAAATAAAAGCAAATTAGCTGCAACTGCAAGGGAAGGAAAAAAACACATACACATACATACACACTTCCTGTAGCATTTAAATGTCAGCATTAAATGTAGTAGCTGTCAGCTGGCAAAGGTTGACAATGTTACAGCATTCATTGACATCAAAAAAGGGAGCTTGTTTCATGAATCAGATTGAGTATTTAGATAGTGCACTTTATTTACTCATTTAGCAAATTTAAGAAGATCCTGTCAACTATCCAAGTCTCTTGGCTCCTGGGAAGGAAACCAGACTATCAGAATGGAAACCTGAGACATTAAAAACATTTCAAACTACTGAAGTAAGTAATGGAACTTTCTTTTTTACCTTCGTGCCTTGATATGTATCGGTCCATAAAACATTGATACAATTTGATGGTCTATACTGAAATACAAATTCTCTTGTTCTTATGATCTGCCTTCTCCCTTCTAGCCAGCTTTTCCATTCTCTTGGCCAAGTCCCCAAAACTTTCCATGCAGTCAGAGAAATAGGAAAACCTCAATACATAATAGGAAAGAAAAAAAAATCCCATATGTTTGAGCTTCTGGAGGTCCATGGTGAAATCAGAAGCTAGTGGTCACCAGACTAAACACTTGGCTTGTGGAGATGGAGTCAAGCAAGCTGATTTGAAGGCATGACAGAGGAGCTATAGGAAAAGTGACTTCTTCTGATTAATTAGGCTGCTCCAAAACATCTGACAACAGACAAGTCCTTCTGAATTGCTCACTGCTCTAGATGTCTATCTTCAGTTGGAAGAGGTCACGTCCATCAACTCTTTCTTAATACAGGCTTACCAGCAGAATAACAAGAGTTGGAACGCTCCTTGAAGGTCTTCTAGTCCACTGCCTTCTCAGGCAGGAAACACGATAACATTTCAGACAAATGTCATCCAATCTCTTCTTAAACGCCACCAGTGATGTAGCACCCAACACTTCTGAAGGCAAATTGTTCTCATGATTAATTGTTGTAATGGTCAGGAAATTTCTCCTTAGTTCTAGGTTGCCTCTCTCCTTGATTGGTTTCTATCAGTTGCTTCTTATCCTGCCTTCAGGTGCTTTGGAGAATAAATTGACCCCCTCTTCCTTCTGGCACAACCGCTTAGATATTAGGACACTGCTATAATATCATCCCTAGACCTTCTTTTCATTAGATTAGACATATCCATTTCCTGCAATTGTTCTTCAGATGTTATAGCCTCTTGTTGGATGAATGAAGCAATGGATGATGACCAGAGAATTCCTGAATTTCTCTTTCTCCTACACAACAGTCTTAAATAAACACAAAAACTTTCGAAACAGTAGGTCCGCCATTTTAGGATTTTACCATTGCAAAGTAAGTGTGCCACCTCTGAATTTAAGACTTTTCAATGGGTTTTTTTCTAGAATTTTCTAGATGCAACTAATGGGCAAAATGGCATACAGCATATTTATTATAGAGAGAATCTACCTTATCTACATATCCTGGCAAAATACATGGGAAATCTCATTCACAGAAAATTCACTCAGGGCTACAGTTAGGTCTCCATTAATTTGGAGAGCAAAACAGACACCGCCAGTGGATTTGGTATGGTTAGGAGGGTGCACACTTTTTGAGCCTGCCTTACCTATATTTCCTGGCAAAATACATGGGAAAATCCCATTCGCAGAAAATCCACTTAGGGTTAGGTCTCCATCCATTCACAAGGCAGAACACAGGATTCCTATTCCAAACTTCACCTGATATTTACAAAAGTGGAGTCAAGCTTTTGTTCTGCGTAGTGGTAGGATTATTTTTATTTTTTTTTGCTACCGGTTCTGTGGGCTGGCTTGGTGGGCATGGCAGGGGAAGGATACTGTAAAATCTCCAGTCAGAGGTGGGATTTGCCAGTTCTCCGAACTACTCAAAATTTCCACTACTGGTTCTCCAGAACTGGTCAGAACCTGCTGAATACCACCTCTGGTTCCGTGCTACGCAATAGTCAGCATCCATCAAATTCTTACTCTGAGTCCCTTTTTAGGCCTGATTGGTTCTTGCTTGTATTAATGTTGTGTGTGGAAAACTCTATGGCTGAGTCCAAGGAAGCCTGCCTTTTAATCTTTATCAGGGGGACACTGAGAGAAATTCAGACATTTTTACCGTTCAGCCAATCTCCACACTAATATAGGATTTCTCAGGATCCTTGCAATAGCTGTTGTTGGGTCTCCTCGTAAAAGCTTTGTAATAGCCATAAATATTCCTCAGGAGGGCTAGAGAGATTCTGCAAGGATCATAATAGCTATCATGAATGAATAATACAACATATAAAAGGGCAAGCTGCACTAAAATGGTGAATGAATAGGATGACATGGGTGCATGGATGTGGGTTAATTTGCCTGTTTTATTATGATTTTCAGAAATTCCCAGTTGCTTCTGAAACTTCAGCAGGTTCAAAACAAGCTCATTGGGGACTGGCATGAAAAGCGATGCTGCAAAATATCTTGAGAGGATTGATATCAGTAGCCAAATCAAAGGCTGTACCATTTTAGAAGTTTACTCCTTACAGTGTCTCTATTTATGCTGAATTTTATTCTTCACAATCATCTCTATTCATGCAGAAGGGTTTTCACTCCCTTTTCCCCTTGTGCATTATTATTATGATTGGGTGAGCAGTCGGCCAGATGTTGAGACTAGATTTGGGTTTTCTTTGTCTACCTATTGAGTCCTTCCTAAAGAACTTGAATTGCATTGTTGTTCAATAGAGTTAAAATACCATTGTAGAAAATAAGCAATTCTGGGTAAACTGCCTTTTGCAATTGACTGATATTGTTAATGCCAATGCTGTTCAAGTGGTATTATTATTACTATTACTATTACTGTTACTGTCACTGTTGTTGTGGTGGTGGTGGTGGTGGTATTACTATTACTGTTACTGTTGTTGTTGTTCTTTGCACAGTCAGCCAGATGTTCAGACTGGATTTGTATTCTTATTCACTTATCAAGTTCTTTCCAAGCACCTGAGACTGGCAGATGTTGTAGTTTGATAGTTAAAGGTATTGTTGAGGATTTAAGCCATTCCAAGTAAAGCTGCTTTTGAAATTGCTTGATGGAGAAATGTCTACAGAGATGGATGAGAAACAAAATGTCTTCAAAGAGAAAACAGAAAGTCCAATTGAATCTTGAATGGTGACTGATGGAGATTTTGTCAATGCTGATGGTATTCAAAGCTGCTCCAGATGTATTACTTAGAATAGAATAGTAACAGTAAGATACTATTACCACTACTACAATAAGTGTTGTCACTCAACAAAGGCTAGCCCTAAGCTGAATTGTCTGGGCTTTGAAGTTAAACTGATCAAGTCTAGTTTGTACTTGAGTTGGACATAACAAGGAAATTCCAGGAATGAAAGTTAGATGAGAAATCAGAATCTTCCTGGATGAAGGTGTCATATTATGGGAAGGAAAATGGCACTGATGGGTTAACTTGACGTTCAATCAAGACTTCTAACTTAAAAAAAAAAACACCATTCCATTTATATACTAAGTTCTTATTAAAGCTAAAGTTAGCCAGAATTGATGCAAAAAAAATTAACATTTTTTAATGTATGTATGTATGTATGTATGTATGTATGTATGTATGTGTGGTATTCAGCTTTGTTTGGGTATTTTCCCACGTCATTGTAGTTGTGCTTTTAAAGTTGTAGCAACGTTTCGGCAGAATCTCATCTGCCATCATCAGGGTTCTGTATAGTGTTCATCTGTGAGTCAGACTTTTATAGTGGTTTCAGATTTAAATTTGGGGCAGCCTATTGCTGTGCCAGAATGGTTTTTTCTTCATCCTGATTGGTTGGGAGTCTTGGTCTGTGTTTATTGGTCTTGGAGTTTGCTGTGTTCTGCTTGGTTGGTGTTTCTAATATCTTTTGTCTGTTTTGGGGCTCTTTTTGTATCTTGATTGGCTGGCAACATTGTGTTCCTGTATTGGAGGCCTTTAGTGCAGCTTGGCTCCGGGTAAATGGACGGCTATCATTAGTTAGGAAGCTAGGTTTCATCTGGGTGCCTGGTTGGGGTGTGTTTGAGCTGGAGGTATCAGGGGGGATCTGTTTGTGCCCAGGTGTTTGCCTGGCTTGTGGTGTGGAGATTTTTTTGTTTGTGAGTGCAGGCTTCCAAACAATTGACAGTCTGGTGGAATAATCTATTCATGCTTTCTGGTCTTTCTTCAATCTCTATGGCTTCTCTGATGATTCTGTGGCTGGGGTTTTCTATAGTGGCTAGGGTTTTGGTGCCATTGAAGTCGATGCTATGACCTGTGGCTTCCGTATGTTGGACTAGTGAGGAATATATATAAATAAAAATCAGGTCTCACTTGAAAATGCTTTTCAAGTTGTTATTCAGCATCTAATTCAGCAATTTCCCTCTATGATTGCCGCTTCTTACTTTCCAATCTACGTGACCAAGTCAAAAGGTTTTGGAGAGTGGGGCTGGGACAGACAATTCAGAAAGCCAAGCCAGATTGTGTTATTTCCTGTGATGATTTTGCAAAACAGTTTGCAAAGAGGATTATTTCACACTTCATTTTGCTCTACCTCCTTGGGATCTGGCCCTGCAGGATGAACCATGCAACACATTAGGCATCCGTTATGCTAAAAGGTGTTATGTGTCCTGTTTCCCTTCTCTCCCTCTGTGCTTGATGTCCATAAAAACAGTGAGAGGTTAGAAGAAAGGCAGGTGGTGCCTGTGGAAGAACTGCCTTTGTTTCTCCTGGAGCAGCAAGATAAGATGCCACCTTAGTGGGAGACATGCTCAGGGGTTAGTGCAAGGGATTGATCCCAACATAATTCAGACGTTAGTTCTTGGGGCGGTAATAGCTTTGGATTCAATCCAAAGAGAACTCCAGATTCCTTCAGAACTGGTGGTTCTTTGCAGTTTTCCTGACATCATGCAGGAATTGATGGTAGTCTTCCATCCAAGTTTTAATGAGGGACAATAGCATTTAGCATCCATTGAGAATAGCTACACTCAGCTAGAAATGCTTTAAGATGAGAGGCCACACATGGAATACTGAATCCAATTCTAGTCACCGTGATACAAAAAAAAAAGTGAGAAAGAGAAGAACAAAGATGATTAGCAGTTGTTGTTGTTAGTTGCAAAGTCATGTCCAAGCCATTGCGACCCTATGGACAATATTCCTCCAGGCCTCCCTGTCTTCTACCATCTTTTGGAGTCCATTTAAGCTCACACTGACTGCTTCAGTGACTCCATCCAGCCACCTCACTCTCTGCCGTCTCTTTCTTCTTCTTTTGCCCTCAACCATTCTCAGCATTCAGCTGTTCTCCAGGGAGTCCTTCCTTCTCATTAGGTGGCCAAAGTATTTGAGTTTCATCTTCAGGATCTGGTCTTCTAAAGAACAGTCAGGGTTGGTCTCCTGTATGACTGACCGGTTTGATCACTTTTCAGTCTTCTCCAGCACCATAGTTCCAAGGCCTCAATGATTAGGGGACTGGCGACTAAATCACATGATGAATTATTGAGGGAAATATATATGTCTAGTCTAAGAAAGAGAAGGACTAGGATTGATATGATAGTAGTCTTCAAGTCCTTGATGGGCTATTGCAGTGAAGAGGTGGTTGACCTATTCACCAAAGAACCTGAAGGCAGGACAAGAGGCTATGGGTGGAAGATCATTAAAGAGAGATCCAACCTAGAACCAACAAGAAATTTCCTGACAGTGAAAACAATTAACCAGTGGAACAACTTGCCTTCAGAAGTTGTGGGTTCTCCTTCACTGGTGGTTTTTAAGAAGAGATTGGACAGCCATTTGTCTGGAATGGCATAAAATCTCCTGCTTGAGGAGGGGATTGGACTAGAAGATCTCCATGGTCCCTTCCAACCCTACTATGTTCTAAAGCTTCTTTGAGTTTAATTCAATGTCCAGTGACTTCATTGGCATATTCATTGCTACTTTCCGGGAAACAGTGTGAAAATGGGTTGCCGTTGCCTTTTTCATGGATATTTTTCAAGTTCCCAGTCTATTCCACCAGCTGTGGTAGTCTGACAGTCTCTTAGCAAGTTTGACATTACTTAGCTTTTTGTTTGTTTGCAAAATAAGCATGATTAGCCATGATTAGTCAGGCCTAATTGGTTGCTGTAGTTTAAGGAAATCCAAGGGACAAGGAGAAGAACATCCCTGGTATATACAATAATCTCGCCCATCTGAATGTTACTTGGTAGGTAGCTGGAGAGGAAAGATAAAAATATCTACCCTGGATTCCTTTTTAAGGGAGTGGTGATTCAAACAGCAACATAATACTTTCTTTCAAGCTGGCTTCATGTGGATACCTGTGTAGTCAGGACGATTGTTCACAGTGAAGGTGCAGCTACTGACTTTGATTTTTTTTAAAAAAATGCATTGCAGGAACATACTAGCAAATAAGAAAAACCCAACAGGACAAAAAGACCCAAAGAAGTTGCAGGCCTGTCTCTGTTCGTTGATTTTCTCAGTACCCATGCTCTTATTCTCATACCTATCCTTAAAATCTTATTGTCGAAACTTCGGGGGGGTGTGGGGGGAGGTGAGACTGTGCCAAAGTTACCTAGTTGTTTTTCATGCCTCGGATGGTATTAAAAACACAGTCTCCCATTTATTCTTTCCCTTCGCTTTCTCTTTTATCTTTCCTTCCCTTCCCTTCCTCTTTTATCTTTCCTTTTCTTTCCTTCCCTTCCTCTTTTATCTTCTCTTCCCTTCCTCCTTTATCTTTCCTTTCCTTCTCTTCCCTTCCTGTTTTTCCTTTCCTTTCCTTTCCTTTCCTTTCCTTTCCTTTCCTTTCCTTTCCTTTCCTTTCCTTTCCTTTCCTTTCCTTTCCTTTCCTTTCCTTTCCTTTCCTTTCCTTTCCTTTTTCCCTTCCCTTTCTTCCTGTCCTGTCCTTTCCCCTACCCTACCCTATCCAGGGTTTTATTCTACCGGTTCGGACCAGTTTGGGAGAACTGATAGTTCCAAGGATCATTTGGCCCTGCCTACCTACCCCTGCCCTTTCCCTGTGCTTTATGTCCTTGGTTTTGAGCCCAGCTGATTCATGCGGCAAAGCGATTTGTCACACATCAGCTGTTTTACTTACTGGGACTGCAGCAGAAGGTAAGTATTATAGATAAAAATGGTCTTTTCTAAATGCTGTGCATGCGCACAAAGCATGCGTTTGGCAGACGTGCACACTGAACCGGTTGTTACACCAGTTGAATCGCACCACTGACCCTACCCTACCCTACCCTACCTTTCTCTTCTATCTTTTCTTCCCTTCCCTTCCCTTCCCTTCCTCTTTTATATTTCCTTTCCTTTCTTCCTGTCCTCTACCCTACCCTACCTTACCCTACTCTACTGTACTCTCTTCTACTCTCATGTTTAGTCGTTACAACAAATTAGCTGTTTAGAAGTAGGAATTAGAGGGATCCTGAGAGATCTGGCCATCTTATTTTATATAAACAGTGCAATATCAAGATTGTGTTCATTTGCTTACATCTTTCATCTAGTAGCTTCTGAGTAGGAGGTGTGCAAATGTGGCTTGTTTCAAGCATCTAAATCAAGCAAAATGATTTGATTCTCTTCAGTTGTCCCAACCTTTCAATTAACCTTGTTTTGATATAGACCAATGCACACCATTAAAATATACAAATACAACAGGCATCCCAATAGATTTGGGTATACATGATTTGAAGAACAGATTCTTCATTTCTTCATTTGATTGATTTTGGAGCCAGGAATATTTGCATAGGGCTCATCCTGTAACAAAGATTTTTCTCTAATTCCTTGGTTTTCTAAGATTTTTTTAAAGAAAAAAAAAACACTATATAGAATTAAAATATAAGTGTATAAGCCAAACTGTCCACATGAGTTTTAAAAGTTGTGAATTCCAAGTCAATATAGTGTACTGAAATTTTGAATTGCACACTGGTGACGCTATATCTTATATGCAGTTGTGTGTTCTACAATCAATTTTTTTCATCTTAGCAGCAAAATTAAATTAATACTAATTGTGATGCAAGGATCTTTTTAGTAATGCAATATAACCCCAATGCATCTTATTTTCTAAGAACATGGATTTCTTCTTTTCCTAACAAGGACAAAGAAATTCCCCATTCATTTTCCTGCCATCTGCCCAGATGTTTCTTTCTTCTTGTCTCCACTCCATGAATGAGAAACTGCACCACAGTTAAAGCAGAAACTTTTTTTAAAAAAAATTCAACACCATCGAAGGTCAGACTCAAGAGGTGTGTAATGTTTGTCAGCCACAAATATTTGAATCTCTCAGCCCAAAGTTTAAGCTGATGTAATTGTATATCTGATTCAACTTGCACTTTCAGTCTTCTTCCTCCTGAGTATATGATTGAGAAGATCTTAACTTTGCCGAAATGCATTCATATCATATGGCAGATACTGGATGCAAGCATAGAATTCACTGGTTCTTATGTTACATTCTAATACTATGATTAAAGTACTAATTATTATTACTATGATTTATTTATTATGTTGTTAAACAGGAGCTTGGTGACTCACATAGAGTAGTGCGGTGACCTAGAGGTGGAGCTCTCACCTCACAATCAGGAGGTTGTGAGTTCGATCCTAGGTAGACACAGATATTTCTCTTGCTGGGCACACTGAGAATATATCTGCTGGAAAACAAAAACAAAAAACTCTGCATTGGCAACAGGAAGGGCATCTGGCCATTAAAACACTCTCCTAGCTCCATTCAGTTGCTCAGACTCCACCCTGCAACGGATTATGGGGTCATTAAAAAGGATGATGATGATGATAGTGGTGACTCATCAGGTTAGGATGCTGGGTTGGAGGTTAACAAGCCTACCTTCAAGACCTGAGTGCTGCCATGGGGCAGGAAAAGAGCCCCCAACTGGGCAACGGTGATGTCGTCAGCTAATCCTTTCAACCTGGAAGCTCCTTGATGCCTGACACCAGTGCAATGTGATGTTTTAAAACCCCTATCTCCCTCACATATAATTATTCTAAGTAACTATTTTAAAGACCATCAATAGGCTATACAATGTCCATACAACGTTGCCCACCCAAACTTTTTCATTTTATTTTGGTGCAAGAAAGTTTGGATCATCCGTTGTGAGCAAACCATTTGACAACTTTGTGAATATTTGAACAAAGTTAGAATATTTTGAACATGTGATGATGCAACACCCAGAAAAATATGGCATCCTTTGTTTAATCCTCCAGGGAAAGATTGAAGGCAATCGAGGTCCAGGCAGAAGAAGAGGAACATAATGGCTTCAAAATCTTAGGGGCTGGTTTGGACAAAACTCAGCAGGACTTTTTCATGTGGCTGTTGATAAAAAACAGGATCTCCAGCGTGATCACCAATGTCCAATGATGGATATGGCACAAGAAGAATGAACATTTGAGGAGTTTTCAGGGGGATAAATATAATTCTGTGTCATACATTACATCTTAAAACTGTATCTGTTTTGTTTTTAATTTTTTAAAAAACATTTTTTTTAATTTTTATTTTTAATACAAACAATCCATCATTGATTAAACAGTGGGTCATCTGGGTACAAATGTTTTGTGCAATGACAATTAAAATTTCCAGCCATAATCATTACATTGATATTAATTCTTCAATTATTGCAAATATACATAATATGTCTGATTTTTATAAGAGTTCTCTTCTTAACTTATTCACTTCTATAATCGTATTTTCTATTTGCTAATCTCTAATTTTCATATTTTTTCTCTAAACTTCAATAAAATGATTCCTATATTATATTATATTATATTATATTATATTATATTATATTATATTATATTATTCGGTTTGTTCCTTCTCTTTAATTGCAAGTGTTAACCTGTTCATTTCTGCACATACTAATATTTTCCTGATCACACTTTCATCATTAGGAATCTTTTCACTTTTCCAATTTTGTGCGAATACAATTCTAGCTGTGATTATAACATGAATACATTCTCTAAACTATAAATTTCAGTTAAGATCCCCAACTAGAATATTTCAGGTTTTAAATCAATATGCTATTGTATCATCTTTTCCAACCATGTGTATATTTTTGCCCAATGTTTTTGGCTTCTACACATGTCCACCACATATGGTAATATGATCTGGGTGCCTGGTGGCATTTCCAACATTTATCAGGGTTTTTAAATTAAAAATAAATAAATTGTAGCATTAATAAGATCTGGTAATAAACCATAAAGTCTTATTTTATTGACAGCAAGAAAGCAAACTATAGCATACGATGCCAATAAGATTACAATGTTTATTTCTTTATTTCCAAGATGTTATGATCTCCCTTACTTTCCAACTGAAATAAAACAAGCATTTGAAGGTACTCCAGAGGTGAGTGACTTTAGCTTCTCGGTTTCATGGAAAGGAGCAGGCAGCTACTCATCCACATGATGAGAGAAAGGTTGGCTGTATGACAACCTTTCAGGTAGTCAAATGTTAAAACTGTCTCCCCTGAAGACCAAGGGGATGTTTGCTTGACTGACCTGCTCATAACTTTAGGATTCTTCACATCTCTATGGGATTACCGTAAGAGGTAAATTCACAAAGCAATGAATTACAAACAAGGTATTTGGAGAAGGCCAGCAAGAACTAAAAATAAGGAAAAGGTGAAATTGCACTGCACAAAGAGGGAATGGAAAGGAGAAAAGTGAGGAGAGGAGAGATAAGGAAAGGGTTAGGGTTAAAGGTGAGATTGCACTGTACAAAGAAGGAAGGAGAGGGATGGAGGGGAAGGAAAGAGATGGGGAGGGAAGAAAAAGAAAGGCAGAAAGGGATAGGGAAAGAGAAAGGAAAGAGAAGGGAAGGGGGAAAGGGAAAGGCAGAAAGGGAAGGGAAAGGCAGAAAGGGAAAGGGAAAGGAAGAGAAGGGAAGGCCCAACAATGTCAAAGAGAAATCAGAGACAAATCTCTTGTTCTGCTTTGAATGGACTTGTGTCTTCCAGACAATGGATTTCTCTAACCACAGCTAATAATGTGCAACATGCTGCCTTGTAAAGGAACGTATGGGATATTGATGAATACAAACAGATACTTCAGCAACCTGCCCCATTCTAACTGCAACGGTCATCTGGTTTCTTCTGATTGAGGCTCTCTCACTTTTGTGTGTGTTTGTTGGTAGAAGTACTACAGTACTGGTGAATAGAAAATGATAAACTGATACAAAGATCAATTCTATAAACAAGAGTCAAAATGTCCTGCTCGCGACAGTGTCTTAAGTGCTTCAATTCAGAGGCAGAAATTTTACTCTCTTGCTATTAGTACAAGGACTGTACCAGGCATTACGTGTTTTAAATGTACCCTTTTCAAAAAATGCGCTTGGAACTATGAGAGTGTTACTGAGAAAGGTTGAATGTTTCCTTGATGGAAGACACTTGCATTATCCGCTGCTCTTAAGTAACCTGTCAATTCTATAGAAAGGATTATCTCAAGATGGGTAAGTGTCTCAAAAAGTGTAATCCACATACTTCTGACAAAAAAGAAAGACTGAAATATATGCCATTGAATTACATGTTTTCATTTAGAGCATTTAGAGTTGGTCCTGGCATACCGGTAGCGGAAATTTTGAGTAGTTCATAGTATTAGCAAATACCACCTCTGGCTGGCCCCACCCTGCCTCTCCTATGTTCCCTTGTTTTTTAGCCCAGCTGATTCGTGGGGCAGAGTGGATTTCCGTGCCTCAGCTGAGCTAAAAAACAACTCAGCTCACCAACGTTGACACAGAAGGCGGCCTTTGAGCCCTGCACGCACGCACAAAGCACAAAGTGAACTGGTAGGGAAAAAAAATGGAAACCCACCACTGATTTAGAGGCTGGGAAAGATGGAAGGAAAGAGGAAAAAGAGGACGACTAGCGGTAAGGTGGATGGAGTCAGTTACAGTGCCAATGAGTGCCCCATTGGAGGATTTGAAGGATCATTTCATTGACTTTGTTCCAGTAGTTATATGCCCTTATTTTGGATAGTGCATGAATTTTATGAAGTCCCAATTCAGCTCTAACTGCTGCAGCAGATGTTCTTAAATCTACACCCAAAATACATCTCAAATGCTGGGAATGCGTTTGCTCTAGGACTGTGGTTGAGTATAGACCCCCAAATGTCTGCTCCATACAAGAGCATAGGGGTAACTTTATATATTTTAATTAATGGGATATACTTTAATGAATGGGTTTGAAGGACCAGATTATGGACAGATTACCATGCAGAAAATATGTGGTTGTTACGAATTAACAACAACTTGATAGCCCATAATCAATCAACCCGTTAACCTTATGTGCTGTATAAGTGAAAATGTAAATCAATCAAGAATAGCAATAGCACTCAGATTTATATACCACTTTACAATGCTTTATAGCCTTCTCTAAGCAGTTTACAGAGTCAGCACATTGCCCCCGACAATCTGGGTCCTCATTTTACCTACCTCAGAAGGATGGAAGGGATGAGTCAACCTTGAGCCGGTCAGGATCGAACTGCTGGCAGTTGGCAGAAGTAGCCTGCAGTATTGCATACTAACCACTGCACCACCACAGCTGTTAATATTTGTAGTTCAGGGTTGAAATGATGGGTCCTTTGAGCTTTCTGAGATTGGTTGTTTCATTTCAGATATTGCATTACCCAAACTAAATAACCACCATCCATGTACTAGATTTTGGGATGGGTTTCTGCATATCCTACAAGATTTGATAATCTGGAAATATTTGAATCATTTTTTTCATGAAAAAAAAAAGTTGAGCATAAATTAATGGCACTGGTCTTTGAAAATGTTACTAATGAGAGAGCATTACTAAGCATCACAACTGACAGATACGTAGATACCTGATGTGTTTTCTCTGTCTGAATGGTCTGTTTAGACAAGTGTATAATCCGAAGAAGCATAGCAGATACGCAAAGGAGATGCCTGAATTGATTTGTCCATCATAATTAGAGTCCTCCACTTCCCTCCTCTTTAAAACAAAATTAAACAAAAACCAAACCTTTATAATCGGTTCCTCTCCATTAGATTCTTAATGGAAAGAGGTGTTCCCTGTGGGAACAATAGATAACATGAAGTTCTCAAATTTCATTCAACCAAAGTATGTGCACAGAGAGATAGAAAGCCCAAACTTCTGGATTCAATACCTCCCATTCCTTTCTCTAACATAAACTACTGATATCCACATCCACTTTGGACATTATTGAACATGATACAAACACTAAGATTTGTGTAGCATTATTTATCAAGGAAACCCTAAAAGATAATAGTAGTTTATTGTGGAGATCAGAAGGAAGGCTGAGAAAATATTTACGAACCCATTGCATCCTGGACACAAACTGTTTCAACTCCTCCGCTCAGCATGCCACTATAGAGCATTGGATGTCAAAACAACAAGACACAGAAAACAGTTTCTTCTGTCACGTCATCACTCTGCCCAACACTTAATGCACACAGTATTGTTTTATGTCTAAGTATATTTACCCACATGGTATGGCTATGGTATTATTAATATCCTTCTCGTCTTCTCTACCACCTCATCTTAGGGGTATCATCTTATGATTATTATTAGTCTGTTGCTTTGTATGCACAGTGAAAGCTTCTACAGTGGAGACAAATTCCTTGTGTGTCCAATCACACTTGGCCAATAAAGAACTATTCTATTCTATTCTATTCTATTCTATTCTATTCTATTCTATTCTATTCTATTCTATTCTATTCTATTCTATTCTATTCCATTCCATTCCATTCCATTCCATTCCATTCCTCTCTATTTTCTCCTCTCCTTCCCTCCTCTCCCTCCCTCTTCCCTCTTCTTCCCTTCCCTTCCCCTCCCAATACATTCCGTTGCTATTGCTATTGCTATTGCTATTCCTACTCTACTCCACTCCACTCCACTCCACTCCACTCCATTCTACTCTTCTCCTCCTCTCCCCTCCTCCCTCCCTCTTCTTCACTTCCCCTCCCATTGTGTGGAGTGTGAAGGATGTGTATTCATGTTTATTTTCATGGTCATGATGTGCACTGAAGATGGTGTTTGATTTCATTGTACAAGGTGCAATGACAATAAACTAAACTAAACTAAACTAAGCCATTCCATTCCATTGCTATTGCTATTGCTATTTTATTCTATTTTCTATTCTATTCTAGTTTTGATTTAATAAAAGAGCTGGAACAGACTACTTATCTGTATTGATCGTTCAGTCTCTGTTGCAACAGAGTGAATAAGTGAATATAAAGGCATGGCAGTCCATGGACTCTGCTAGCAAAGCCATGCAGAGCTTTAATAAATCTGCATTTCAACATGACTATTTATCCTAGAATGTCCAAACATTGTAGACAGCCTGGTTTGTGGGTCTGTGAGTCAGTTTAAGCTCAAAACAGTTTCCATTTGAAATAAACAGTAGGAGAAGCATAAGAAACCCAACAACTTTTGGGCGTGCATAAGCGCACCAACGTGCCTACCGTCCCTGTCCTATTGTTTATTTATTTTTTCTTATATGTATCCATGTATTCATAACTATGTTTTTACTTATGCCTATTATTTTGTAAGCAATTGACAAAAATAAATAAATAAATAAATAAATAAAATATCATAATTTAATCCCTGTCATTTTCCTAATAACTATAAAATATTCCATTTGAAACCTTAAAAAAAAAAAAAAAAACCACTGCCACTCAGTTTGGAAAATATTGCGAAAGCTGCTGTGATGTTCTGCACTTTCTTGCATTTCATTAAATCATAATCTCCTGACTGAAACTAAAAAATGGATTTCTAAAATCATTTATTTTTATGCAGTCTAAATGAAATAATCAATTTCAGCTCTAATGAGAGATCCAGTGTGATGCCCTTTCGCCCAGAGAAAAGACAGCCATTTGGTTCATATTTTAATGAAAAAAACTTATTTAGTATTTCACTGACTCAGAAGTATTATATTAGGGGAAATTATACGGGGAAATGGATACATCTGGAAAAAAAATGTGTATAAAGGTGTGAATGTGAGAAGAAATGCCCCACAAATGAAGATGAATCTTTATTTAAACTTGAAAAAAAAGAGAGAATGAAATTGATACAGGAAATGAAACAAACCAAAGACTGGAAAAATGAGATTCAGAAACAGAACTTGAAAAGATAAATCTATTCTTATTTGTCTTTTCCACTTCAGTTCTTTATTTTAAGACATTGCAGCATTAAGCAACACTTGCTCACGGAGTTGTTCTGTGCTCAGAAATCCAGACACATGAATAAAACATTGTTGATGACTGAGGTACACACACAAACTCACACACACCCAAACACATACACCCATACAAACACACAACCGTTTCTCCAGGGTAGTTGTAGTATTTGTTTCTTATCCTAAAGAATCTTCTTGGTTATCTCTTATGTCTCCACCAAAAATATAGAATAATCTGTTTACCTACCAGTCATTCTGCATACAATAAATGTGTACGCATGGACACAGGTACACTGACACAAATATGCCCACGGCGAAAAATGCTACATTTTAAAAAAGAGTGGAGTGAATTCAATGAAGGTCATTAACCAAGCCATAAACAAAAAGAACATCTATTCCAGACAGCAAGTAAACACACACAGACACCCCCACACACGTACACTTATTCTTACTAATGATAATACTGAGAGGGCCAAAGTACGGTGAATTTTTACCAAAAGCAAAGCAAAGCATAGTCAGATTTGGAGAAATTAAATCAGAGTGATCTGAGAGTAGGAGTTTAAAGAATGCTGCCATTTTAAATGTTTGCAGAATTTTTAACATATCATTTTTTTTTACTTTTTTACATTTTACTGTGTTACAAAAAAAAAGGAAATTTAGGCTGGTTTACAGATCCTACAGCATTATTATTTTTTCCTGTAGTTCTAAGCTATGGAATGCCATAGCCTTTAGCTGTGGAACTCCTATCTCCTTTCTTTCCTTCTTCCTCCATCCACCTTTCTTTCCCTTCCTTTCTTCCTCTTCTTTCCTTCCGCCCTCCCTCCTTCCCTCCCACCCTCCTTCCATCCATCCATCTTTCTTTTCTTTCCTTCCTCTCTTCCTTCCTTCCTTCCTTCCTTCCTTCCTTCCTTCCTTCCTTCCTTCCTTCCTTCCTTCCTTCCTTCCTTCCTTTCTTTCCCTTCCTTCCTTCTTTCCTTCCTTTCTTCCCCTTCCTTCCTTCCCCCCTCTCTCCCTTCCTTTCCCCAAACCAACCTACCTATCTTCCTTCCCCCCCTCCCCACTTCCCTCCCTCTCCCCCTCTCTCCCTCCCTTCCTCCATCCACCTTTCTTTCCCTCCCTCCCTTCCTTTCTTCCTCTTCCTTCCTTCCCCCTCCCTCCCTTCCTTTCCCAAAATAAACCTTCCTTCCTTCCTTCCCCTGTTCCTTTTTACTGTGGGGGAAAAGTGTATTCTCAGTTAGTAGATACCTTTTTTTCAGCCCTTTCTGTTTTTCTGGGTGGGGAATTATATAATAGAGAAAATTAAAAGTATTGGATAGTCTAAACTATGATGTTCACTCCAGGACTTGTCCAGTTTCTTCCTTGTTCATTAATTTGTTTTAAATGGCATCTTACACTGTACACTATATGGGATGCAGTTTGAAAGGCAATCAGAATGCAAACAAATTTAGGCCCAGAATCAACAGAGCACTGAAATTCAAGGTCAGGTCAGTGTTAGCTCATGGACAGTAATTGCCAACATGAGACAAGCTGCAACTCCTAACAAGCTATCTTTGTTGACTATTAGCAGAGATAAAAAAAAATTCACTGCAGCAGACTTTCATGGGGACAACAAAACCTGTTTATTTTCCAATCTCTTATAGAATACTATATCTTGTCCTCCAATGGTGTTTAGTAAAATGGTTTTCTTTTCCCAATGCCTGAAAAAACAGAACAGTCCAAGGAACAAATCAAGGTGACTCTTTAGGGAAATAAATCTGATTATTAATCCACCATTGATACAAATCCATTATTTTAGAGCACATGGTACAAGTTCTAAGACACTTCCCTGCTTCTTAGCTTCTCAGAAACCATGAAAGTTGGTTGTCCACAGAAACAGTTCTATCCATTTGCAATCTTTTGCTTGGTCTCTAAGCTTGGCTGTTTTCTTGTAGAGGTTTCATTACCTCAAAGTATACATATGACCAGTTGTCTGCAAGGAATATAAATCCTTCCATTCCCCCACCATCCAGTCTGAGCTGAAGAAACTTCTTGGATGAGAAGCGAAACATCTTCAAATAAAAACAACAAAATCCAGTTATCTCTTGAAGAAGAAAAAAAAAAGCATATTTGGAGGCACTGTACAGAATGTTCCATTAAGAAGCAAGACTCAGATAATAGTTCTTTTTTTCAAGTTTTATTAGATTTTTATCTATATATATAAAAGTGAAATACCAGTCATGCATCATCACAAAATCTCTAGAACTGTAAAGCCTAGAAACTTGAAATTTGGCATGTATGTTCCTCTAGGCTTCTAGGTGCTCACTAAGAAAGGATTTTTCAAAATGACCAGCTGAGCATTAGAATTTCCTATATTATTATTATTAACATGCTCTGATGCTAAGGAGTTCTACTCCCCCTCCCCACCTGAAAAGAAATATCTTCCAAAGGCAAAACACAAGTAAAGGAGAGGAGTTTCAGTTTCACACCAGCAAGCAGCTTGAGTACAGAACAGTTGAGCTAAGCCATGCCCAGGCTCCTTGCTGTCTCCTTCTTGCTCACACAGCAAATACTCTTTCAGTTTCCAAGTAGCCTTCAACTCTCTGACACACACACAGGACGCTAGCCAGATGAATACTGATGGATGCTGGTAGACAGAGGCACAATTTTTCCCCCTTATTTTATCAAGCTAGTTTTTAAATAAACATCAATATCACTACATGAACAGTGTGGCCCCTGGATATAATTCATTTTGATACAAAACATCAATAATGATATTCCTAATGGTTGTTATATTAATCAACCTATATAATCCTAGCAGTGGTGGGCTGCAACCAGTTTAACAACCGGTTCTGGGAACATGCACCTTGCGTGTGTGCATCATTGAAAAAACACCAATTTGAACAGGGCAGCCCCAGTGAGCAGAAAAGCTGAGGTGCGGTAAATCTACTGAGCTGCATGAATCAGCTAAGCTGAAAAAGAAATATAGGATAGGATAAGGTGGGAGTGGGTGGGTGAAGCCAGCTTACTGTTGGAACTACCAGTTCTCTAGAACCTATCCAAACCAGCAGCAGCTCACCACTGAATCCTAGTATTAATATACATGTTTTTTTTTAAGTAATTCAATATTATATTCCATTTTAATGCCAATGATGTTATAAGCATGTATAATAATACCATCTTTCAACCTCTAATCTTTTCCATCAAATTATTACTTGTATTCTATTGTATAAAGATTATATCTGCTAATATTCCCCCTATTTCTTATTTCTAGCCCTATTCTAACTTAGAATAGTCAGGTCACCCTAGCTAACCCTAATATTAATAAAGGTAAAGGTTCCCCTCGCACATACGAGCTAGTCATTTCTGGCCCTAGTGGGCGGTGCTCATCTTTGTTACAAAGCCAAAGAGCCAACACTGTCCAGAGACATCTCCATGGTCATGTGGCCGGCATGACAAAATGGCGAAGGTGCACAGAACACTGTTACCTTCCCACCAAAGTGGTCCCTATTTTTCTGCTTGCATTTTTTACATGCTTTCGATCTGCTAGGTTGGCAGAAGCTGGGACAAGTAACGGGAGCTCACTCCATTACACGGCACTAGGGATTTGAACCACTGAACTGTCGACCTTTCTGATCGACAAGCTCAGCATCTTAGCCACTGAGCCACCCCATCCCTCATATAATTTATTCATATCATATAAATAATTTGATAAGTAATAAAATTATTACTTATATTCTATTGAATAAAGATTATCTCTGCTAATATTCCCCCAATTTCTTATTTCTAGCTCAATTCTAACTTCTAGTCAGGTCACCCTAGCTACTCCTAATATTAGTGCAGATATTTAAAGAAGGCACTCAGAAAAAAAGTTCAGAGTTCTGGTCTTGCGATTCTACAGCTTTGGGTAGGAGCACTTTCCATATTCTTTTTTTTTCCCCAGGAAACTTCTGTGACATAAAGTTCCTTTCAAACCCTCAATCTCAGTCTGATACCGTTCGGCTTATTGGATACCACTGGAGGAGACCGTCATTATAACATTGGATAGCTTTGCATCGTGTTATTTGGCGCCTATTTAGAAATGCATTAGCGTTATTATCCATGGGTTTTCTTTTCAATGCAGGCACTCACCTGATAGACCATTTAATTTAATGCAAGCCTCTTTCCCTTCTGGAGAATATTGACTCTGCTGCCAACACGAATGAAAAAGAAAATTGTGGCTAGTTCCTTGCAGTTCTGTTCGAAAGACATCAGAACGGTCCTTAGGGAAAACTGAATGTGAGCTAGCTGGCTGAGTCTGAACCAACTTACTATTGTGCCTCTGGGCTGGTGCAAGTTAAGTGGCTGACTTCCTATTCCTCCAGCTTTTGTGTCTAGGCAGCCTCCGGGAAAATAATTGCACAGCCTTTGAACTTGAACTTTCCGAGACGGATAGGCTGCTTAAATTAGACTGTTAAAATGGAAATTAAATTTATCATTGTTATTTTTTTTCTCAATAGTGGATCAGAAGGCATAGTTGGCTTGGAAACATCCACTGCCAGTATAAATAAAACATACATTTTTAAAACAATGTATTTCCTGAGATAAATCCAGCGTAGGGTCAATGTTAGACCAGTACAATTATATGGACTTCTGATCTACATAATTTTGGAGTGTCCATTCTTCCCTCTTGTCCAGCAACGCCAAGGCAAGATGATCTTACAAGATGATCATAATAATAACTACAACAATAACAATATCTCAGTGTACTGGAAACTGAAATTATTCACAATCTTTTGTGTTTTTTTATTGACCTCCTTCTTCCTCTTCCTCCTCCTTCTTCTCCTTCTTCTCCTCCTTCTACTCTGGACTGTTGTGAGCTATCCAGGGTCATTGAGACTTGGACAGCATCAAGTTTAATAAGTTAACATTTTTGTTGCCAATTTTCAGCATAAATTATTCTTAATTATCTCATATTATAAAGCTATCATTGCTTATTCATTGCTAATTTATTTATTTTTATTTATTCATCGGAGCATAGGCTTCCTGACTCCAGATTGATTATGGGCAGCTTACACTAGAAATACCAACAATAAATAGTAAACAGGAAGGGTGTATATATCCAGTAGTAAACAGTAAAGTTATACATTGACTAATTTCACACCCCCATAAAATATACTCAACAGATACGTAGCAATATGGTAGAAAACAATAAATCCAAAGAGATAAAAATAATTCCCACCAGCACACCGAAATGCACAAATGTTCCTAAATGCAATTAAGAATAGTATTTCTTTTACTCTCCTTCTTAAAATGTGCAAGAATTAAAGACAATGAAGCTGAGTTCTAACCTTGTGACAACATAATGAGATATTGATTAAAAAACACAGCTACATAATCAAATACAATGAGTTCTTCAGGCAGCAAACCTGCCTCTGCACCACACTTGTGTAAAAGTTTGAAATAATTAACCCTTTAAATTGATTATCCGATGTCTGTGTCAATGAAAGCACTAGCTTTTGATTTTGATTCAGGAAAGAGGCATGTCAAAAAGCACAGCATCTGTCTGTGAGTTATTGGAACAGCCATGCAATCCTAAGAAAATAGACATGTGCTATTTGCACATTTGCTTATTCCCAAGTGTTCTCAACACCCCTGTTCTGAATTAGATGCAAAGCCTTCCAAGGCTCTAAAACAGGGGCCTCAAACTTGATTTCATTGAGGGTCACATCAGGATTGTGTTTGATCTCAGGGGGCCATGTCGGGTGTGGCCATGTTGATATCACTTGTGTCCAGGGTTCCTGTGGTGGCCTGAGCACACATAAGTAAAAAAAATAGGCTACCTGCTCTAGAAAGTATAAGTTATTCTTGCATGAATTAAACAATCTTACAAAACAATGTCTATGGAGATTTCTCGATTATCCAGATCATGGTTGTCCCAAAGGTGTTTTTTCAAGAGGCAACTAGACTTTCTGTTTTTTTTTTTTTCTGAAGGTATTTCACTTCTCATCCAAGAAGCTTCTTCAGTTCTGAAGACGCTTCATGGATGAGAAGTGAAACGTCTTCAAAGAAAAACCAGAAAGTCCAGTTGCCTTTTGAAAAAAGCACCTTTGGGACTTGGAAAACAAAGTGCAAGATGCACCTGTAAAGGTTATTGAAAAGCAAACGTACATTAAAAAAAAAAAAGAATTGGTGAGAGTTCAACTAGCAAAATAAAATCTAGAATGACATCACAATGCAACAAGGAGACAACATTTTATATATGACAGAGACCTGGTTAGTCATCATAGGAGCTCAGGTTCAGCCTGTTAGTTACCAGCTAATACTTCTCGAAGGAATGGTGCAAAATTTTATTTTGGAAGGGAATAGTGAGTCTACATTAGTCCATTTCTGACCTATCCACCCCATCTGGGATTTTGCTACTTTGAAAGTGTCTCAAAGGTGCTTTTTCAAGAGGCAACTGGACTGTTTCTTTTTCCTTGAGGAAGAAGAAGAAGAAGAAGAAGAAGAAGAAGAAGAAGAAGAAGAAGAAGAAGAAGAAGAAGAAGAAGAAGAAGAAGAAGAAGAAGAAGAAGAAGAAGAAGAAGAAGAAGAAGAAGAAGAAGAAGAAGAAGAAGAAGAAGAAGAAGAAGAAGAAGAAGAAGAAGAAGACATTTTTCTTCTCACCCAAGGAGCTTCATCAGTTGTGATGGTGGGGGAATGGAAGGACATCTTCATCACAATTGATGAAGCTTCTTGGCTGAGAAGAAAAATGTTTTATTCTTCCTCAAAGAAAAAAAAAACAATACAATTGCCTTTTGAAAAAAAAAAACACTTGTGAGACAACTATGACTTGGATAACTGAGAATCTCCATAGAACAAATAGTTGAATAGTGCTTATACTGTACACTGCATGACTAGGTGAAGGCACTGACTCTGGTGAAGGACTGGCCACTGTGCAACCAGTGATTTAAAGTCATGATTTGACAATTGGTTTCAGAGATGGTATTAGGAGTTTGTATTTGGGGAAATCAACATTTATGTTAAAACTATCTTGGAACAGGATTCAGTGATTTTGTAGCTACGTGGTCTTTATCCATATGATTTCAAAATCTGCCTGAGATGCAGACCACATGATTCATCAAAATTGTCGGATTTATTGCTTTCTAGCTAATCTAAATCACTGTTGTACTTTTCCCAGGAGGCTTCCCTGAGGCCCAGTCAGGGGTGATATTCAGGGGCTTGGGTGGGGGGAGAAGTGGCCTGAGTACAGAGCTAAATCTTCCTTTGGACTGAAGCTTCTATTTTTTCAGTGCAGACTCAGGCAGCAGATTACAGAAAGGTAGATCTGTGAGTGACTGTATGATTCTGCAAGCAACTCAGTCTGTCTGCCTGCTTTGCCTGATTTTGGGTAAAAGCTGCTCTTTTTTTAAATAAAAAAAATTCAATATTTACATAAATATTTACAATATTTACATACAAGCCATGCCCAGAGAGCCACATGGCCACCAAGCCATGCCCAGTCAGCAAGCCATGCCCACCCAGTCACATGACTATCAAGCCACACCCACAAATTAGGCCATGCCCATGGAACTGTTTTTTAAGAAATTTGAATCCCATCCTGGAATAGTCCTCCTACAGGGGTTCCAGAAACATTACCCTGCCCTGATTAATATGGTCTGACCTCAGAACCCAATGTATCCTGTTGGGTTTCCAATAATTCTGGGGGAAAATTTTATAGCATCTGACTCATAAATTACTTTATTCTTGAGCAGTAGATTAACAAAGGCTCCCATGATTTGATTTGAAGGTAGCTGTTATGGAACCCTTCCCAGAGGATGGACCCAAGGAAGAATAGTGAAGGAACAGTTGCTTCTATAAAAGTTATTGGTTATTCCACACACTAACAACACCAACAATAACACCATCTAAACTTGAGCTGCGATTCTTCTTCCACCGCACTGTGTTTTGCTTTTCAATTTTTCCCCACTCTGAGCTGTGGGAATTTGGGCTGCATATAATTTGTCACAAAGAACAGTTGTTTACATAAACCACATTACTATTCCAGACAAACTGTCTCTGCTGATGCTGTTGAAAGTCAACAGAACTGCAAAAAGAATTGCAACTTGATTATCAACCTGCGAATAGGACTGTATAGATCTCTCTAGCTGAGATCTATTTCATTTGCATTATTCAACCCGTGCCAATTTTCCCATTCTTTTAGGCATTTAAAAAGAAAAGAAAAAGCAAGAATATTTCCATTTATTTTGCTTGCAGGTTTCCATAATGTACTTTTGTCTTCCTTAGCTTTGAAAGTTATACAATGATCCTTAAAAATCTTTGTCAAATTTTTCTCTCCTTTCCAGGAATGTCACAAGAACATTGAAATATAGTATTTACTGCTGAACAGCCTTATAAATGATGCAAAAAAAAAAGTCATTTGCATAGAAAAGAATGAGCAACCTGTGGATCTTCTCAGTTGTATCCTGCCAGCTTTCTCGAAACCCTAACACCCAAAGCATATGCCTGATGCCTTCTATAATATTTTGTATTTCTTTGCTCCTCACCAAAGTCAGAATAAGGAAATGTTCTACCAACTCACACAGAGCTCCAGCAGAAATGAAAGACGGATGGTAGGAATATTCTCCTTCAAGTCAATAAGTCTGTCATGAGTTTGAAATACAAGCAAGTATCCCCGTGATCCCAAGAGAAGAGGAAACTGTTGGCATCATTCAAAGTCAAGGTTCATGAGTCATTATTATAGTACAAATCCAATAATCTCTAGAGCCAAGAGACTGTGTTGCAATCACAAGTCTGAAGGATGACAGATCCATTGTCATAGTAGTCATCATGATGCTTCACCAGTTGGGAGTATTTCATTCTTCCTTTTGGGAGTGTTATTTTATTTTATTTTACTTTACTTTTTATTTTATTTTATTATTCTCTCTTCTCTATTATTCTATCTATTCTACTCTACTCTACTCTACTCTACTCTACTCTACTCTATTCCTACTCTATTCCTATCCTATCCTATTCTATATTCTACATTTTATTTTATTCATTTTATTTTTATTTTATTAGTTTATTTTGGCAGAAAATGATAGAAAGTACCCAATGAAAAACTTAAAAGTTCTTGATTTTTCTTCCCAAAATTCCAGTCGGATGCTTATATACTTGAATTATGCATATAATTCAGAAATTATGTATATAATTTGAGTATATAAGCATATAGATACTTGAAACCACTTAATATCTTCACTCTGTTAATATGTCCAGTGAGAATTTTTACTCAACCCTGAAAGCATCTGTAAAGTAAAATGTGACATTATATAGTGATATTTATAGAAATTCTACCAAAAGCTTCCAGGACTAGGCAAGAATGTCTATTTTCAAAACGTTTAGTTTCTTTGAAAAGAGAAATAAAGGGAAAAAATATGACAGTTCTTAAATTAGCAAAGATCATACAAAGACTTTATTTACTTCAAACACCCTTTAATCACAACTCCTTTCAACTCAATATCATGCATACAGTAAATGGCTACTAGGTTGGGATTTTATTCTTTTCTTGATGTTCCTTAGAATGCCTTCCAAAAACAACTCTGTAGTCTGAATTACCATTATTGCACTCAAAAGAAGCGGGCAGCTTTTTCCTTTTTATTAGTTGATTTGCAGTATTCTTCAAATATCACTGAGCATGCCAGAGGAAAGAACAGAGAGAAATGCAGAGGGGGCAAGGCAAGCCAGAAACTAATGTGCATTGGATGATCAAACTGAAAAAAAAGGAAGCGAAAGAGTAACATAATGAATGAACAGTCTTAAGGAATCACATGATTGCAACCTATCGTTGGCGTGTTAGGCCAATGATATGAAATATATGTTTGTCATTGGATAATGGCACAAATAAAAGCTGTTCTACTCCCTGTCTCTTTTGGGTTTGATCCAACAATCCCTGCCAACTCTCCCTGTTATCTCCTGTGCATTTTACAAAGCTGAATACACACCTGTACAAAGAGATTTGTGCTCATTGTAAACTATATCTTAGGAGAGCATATTAAACTAAGACATTCTAATGGCCAGGAATTACAAGGACTGATCTGATGCTCCAGAAATTATGCTAAGTAGTCACACACACAAAAAAAACCTACCCTAGTCTCATTACTGCAGTGCCAACATTTTATAGAGCAGGAGGGTTGACAAGGACATGGTTTTGATAAACACCGCATCATTTCTCAATTTCTAGGGACTTGGGTTTTTTTTAAAAAAAAATGTTTAATTTCATTCTGAAATCACCCAAAGAATTTTTGGAAAGTGGAAAATTTGTGTCCCGATATTTGAATATTGAATATTTGAATACAGAATATTTAAATCTATATGTATAAAAATGGATTTGTGTGTGCATGTGTGTGTGTGTGTAGGTTCCAGCATAACTCTGGAACAAATCAAGCAATTTCAACCAAACTTGGTACACAGATGACTTACCTTCTAGAAACAAATACTGTAGGGGTAAGATACCCCTAACACCCCTCAGGGGTGTGTGTGCCTTAAAATGACTTCTACTGTACAGCGCAGTGCACTTGCCATGGTAATAGCTTCATAGTACTCCAGTACTCCACAAGGAGTGCACAGTACTTCCTTTCAACCCTCCAAGGAAATGTCAGGCGATTGACCAAGTGTAATAAACCACTACAAAAATGAAACACCAGCATAGATAAGAAACTTGCGAGGAGAGGAATAGAAGACTTGCAACACTGTGCGAGAGACAGTACAACAGCATGAGTCCTGTCTCAGGGATTTTCCTGTCTAATACAGGATTGGGATAAATAAATATTCAGCAATGCTGGGTTATCATCTAGTGTTGAATATTTGAAGTCTTAAAATGTACTGATTCATTGGAAATATTTCCACAATGCCTGTTTGCTGTTCTCTGTCCTCCCTTTTCCCACCACATTTGGTGAGCATCCATTAGACCAAAAATTGATTTATCATAAATACATTTTTGTCAACTTCGAACCGAACCTGGCTGCAGCCATCTTTCTATTCCTCAGTTGCCACACAGAGGAAGGGGGAAAGAAGGTTGGAATGCATTACTAGGTACAACAAGAAGCTTTCTCTTGAGAACCAAGGTCATCTCTACTGGCAATGGATAAAGCTAGGGAAGGAGTGCCTGAACAGCCTGCCAATGAAGCCAGTTGGCCAACATGACCTGTGACCCTTGGGGATGGGGTTATTTAGAATAGAATAGGGATAGAATAGAATAGAAAAGCAAAGTTGAAAGGTACCTTGGAGGTCTCCTAGTCCAACCCCCTGCTCAGGCAGGAAAACCTATACTATTTTAGACAAACTGTTATCCAATCTCCTCTTAAAAACCTCCAGTGTTGGAGAATTCACAACTTCTAGAGGCAAGTTGTTCCACTGATTAATTGTTCTAACTGTCAGGAAATTTGTTTGTTAGTTCTAGTTTGCTTCTCTCCTCGATTAGTTTCCAATCATTGCTTCTTCTCCTGCCCTCAGGTGCTTTGGAGAATAAGCAATGGATGGAAACTGATCAAGGAGAGAAGCAACCTAGAACTAAGAAGAAATTTCCTGAAAGTTACAATTTTGTAGTTTAATTATACCGATCCCGCAGGAAATTTAGAATTGGTTTTCCATTGAAGCTGTGCTGATATGATGTGCTCAGTAAACAGGGCCTTTGAGAAGGAGCCCAGTCTGAGAGTTCTGATTTGCTTGGGTTCATTAGTCGGAGCCTTGACAATTTTATTATAATTAATAAAAGAAAAATATTAACTTCCCTTTTGTTTCTGTTTCATCTTCCCTGCAAAACTTCAAGGAGATCTTGACTGTGCAAGGATGTGTGTGCAGTTCTGTCCCGCAGTGAGTTGTCCTATGGTGAGTTGGCCGTGGCGAGTTGTCCTGCAGTAAATTCGACATGGTGAGCTGGCTGCAGTGAGTTGGCCATAGTGAGTTGCTCATGGCAAGTTGGCTGCAGTGAGTTGGCTGTGGTGAGTAGCCCCATTCTGATTCAAAGGACAATTGAGCATTTTCCGTAAAGAGTTTATCAACATTCTTTATGCATAGCAATGAAGCTAAAGATAATCTCAAGAATATTTTGGCTTGTTTCCATACACTCCCACTTACTGGATCATTGACTTCAATAGAACAATCCTACAAGTCCTCTTCCTCTTCAAAAAAAAGGGGAAAATACATATTAGATGCAATAAGAAGAGGAATCATGCTGCTAATTGAGCATGTTTCTCTAGCATCTCAGATTTCAATGGATGTCAGAACAAGAATATAACAGAATAAAGAGAACAACAGAATAACAGAGGTGGAATGGATATCTTCTAGTCTAGAAACCTTATTTCATTTCAGTCAAATGGCTGTCCAGTCTCTTCCTAAAAGCCTCCAGTGATGGAGCAACCACAACTTATGGAGGCAAGTCATTCCATTGATTAATTGTTCTGACTGTCTGGAAATTTCTTCACTATCCCGAAGAATTAGCAAAGAAGGGCCAGAATTTCCCTTTTTTTTAGGCTAGTAAGATATTTATATTCAACAACTGTCCCTAACTCAACAGAGTTTTAACATTATTATGCTTTGATACCCAGCCATTATTGAATTCCAGATGAGCTAGGGCTGAGCCTTTGTGGAGAAGAATCTATTAAATAGATGGGCCATGTGATGCCACACACTTTTTTTCAAATAAAGTAACAAATCCTTATTTAACAAAGTTTTCTTCTCTTTCTTTTTTTCTTTTATTAAATTGTTATAAATCTTAATACGTTGTTTTATTTCAATACATTGATGTTTGCATAGGAGGCAACACCGCAATAGAAAAAAGAAAGAGAAGAAATTCTATCAATGTTAATTACAATTTAGGGCGTCAATATTACAAACAATTATTTAGGGTTTTTTTTTTCATTCAAAGTTGGATATAACATTGAGAAAAAATCACTACAATTCACATCAATATGAATGTTATATAGGATAAGTTTTGATCTTAAGTTCATTACTTATTGAAGTCTCCCTTGTATTGTGATTTAGTATATAAAATATGTCTATGTGTGGGTAGAAGTTCTGATTTATTCTGCGTACAACTGTCATTAGTAGGCCAGTATGACTTAGGTCAAATTTTGCTATACAGTACTGTTTCTAAAATTAAATGATCTACCATAAACTATATTGCTTTTTTGTACATCAAATTCTGATAATTTTTTCTTTAAATTCTGACCAGTAGCCATCAGAAATTGGCTAGGATTTTCATGCAATACAGCCCTAACCCTAATCTGATCATGAAGCAAAAGCAGAGGGAAACCTGGTTTGTATCTGAAAAAGGAGGCATTCCAAGGTTGAAGGCCATATTTGGACATTGTACAAATATCTGGGAATAAAACAGGACATAGAGTGGACATATCCATGTAGTCATCAGGATGCACGTCAATGAAGACTCAATCATTCAGGCTAAAGGTGTCTAAATGTTGAATCATGGCAACTGGATGAACTTGCTAAAGTAGTCACCGGGGCCACAGTATGAGAAAAACTATCATTAGTAGTTCACCATAGCTGCTTAACATCTAGATGACCTTGAGTGGTCTTAAGGCACTGACATGAAAGTGTCAAAATCTGTAAGAAGCCAGGTGTGGCATTATAGTTGATCTGTATATGCATGCAACACTGATACACATACAAAATGGGCAGGTTTAATACTGCAGAATCTCCAGGTTGTTATTCTACTATAGAAAGTTAGCACCTACCCCTCTCCTAGAAGAATGAAATATTCTAGGAAAAATTAAAAAGGCAGAACATTGTACCTTCCTGGATGAGAAAAGGAGAAATATGTTCTTTGAAAGGAGCTCCTACCTTTGTTAATAGCCCCAGAAAGACAGCCATCTACAAGACAAAGGATGTTTAACTCCAGGGTGATGGGATTCAGATCCAAGCCATTAAGCCATAATAGGAATTGACCAAAGCCCCCTCATTACATCACCCAGCAAGATTCAACCAAGCTTGGGACTCAAGACAACCTACAAAGTTACCTCTGCAGCCCTACGGGAGTCTGACAACCAATCAGGGTACATTTCTTGCCATAGGAACAGGAAGCAAGTTCAAAGCCAATCAGGGAGTATAAATCTCCCTCCCTCTCTCATCCATGTGCTCTTTTTGCCCAGGATCTCAATGTGATCCTGTCCACCATTAAACCATATTTCTACACAGTCTTCATGTTTCCAGTATGTTTCTTCCCACTTGGAACTGAACCCAGATGGACATTTCTTCCAAGAGTACTCAGTATGAACACAACTCCTAGTTGTGGATGGAAAGGTATATTTTTGACAAATGAGAAAAAAAAAAAAAAAACTGGAGGAATTTTTGAGAAGACCAAACCTATGGGTGACCACTAAGACGTTTCAAAGAGATTTTGCTGGTTAATTGTTCATTTTTCAAAATTAGAGTTTTACTCTTTTAAAATCCTTCTTGATTTAAATGCAAAAATCTCACAATAATTTAAA
Source organism: Pseudonaja textilis (assembly GCF_049901715.1). Lineage (NCBI taxonomy): Eukaryota > Metazoa > Chordata > Lepidosauria > Squamata > Elapidae > Pseudonaja > Pseudonaja textilis. The sequence continues at coordinate 47,611,924 of NC_141997.1, forward strand.
TTTTAACATAAACATGGCTTCTATTTTTAACCACTCAATTTCCAAGGGGGAAAAAAAGCAGATGCTGTAGATCTCAATAATGTCACAATTTAAACTCATTTTAAACAAAATTCAATCAAAAAATATTCATGTCTAAACCCCACCAGTTCCGTGCATGAGATTTGAGTTTGTGCTTAATTCTTTCATTGACATAAATAGGCTTGAAAAGTGTTGCACTGCTAGTGTAGTAATTCAGTGGAACAGTAGGTTTTATTTTTCTGGTCTCTATGGAAAGTTAAAGATCTTTTTTTTAGAAAAAGGAGCTATGTGTTGCTGATGAATCTCATTCCTGGAAAAATAGTATAATTCTCCCTGATTTTAGCTTTAATGCTTATTTGATGTTTATTATTATTGTTGGTGGTGCTGCTGCTGCTGCTATTATTATTGTTGTTATTGTTCTTATTTCATTTTATTCCCATAAATGTTCCTCCAATAAGTTTGGATATCCTCTAATTCAATAACATCACACTTTCACCTCTGGTTAGTTTCACGTGGATTACAAAAAAATTGCAGAACAAGACTGAAGTCTTCAACGTGAATGGTGACTACAGACAGACAATGCAGAAAGACTTTTGGACTCTTTCAACGCTCTTGTAGTTTTGGAAGGAAGGAAGGAAGGAAAGAAAGGGAGGGAGGGAGGAAAGGGAGGGAGGAAAGGGGGGGAGGCAGGGAGAGGGGAGAGAAAAAAGAAAGAAAGAAAGAAAGAAAGAAAGAAAGAAAGAAAGAAAGAAAGAAAGAAAGAAAGAAAGAAAGAAAGAAAGAAAGGAATGAAAGAGCAGGGAAGAAAAAGAAAGAAAGAAAGAAAGAAAGAAAGAAAGAAAGAAAGAAAGAAAGAAAGAAAGAAAGAAAGAAAGAAAGAAAGAAAGAAAGAAACGAAGGAAGGAAGGAAGGAATGAAAGAGCAGGGAAGAAAAAGAAAGAAAGAAAGAAAGAAAGAAAGAAAGAAAGAAAGAAAGAAAGAAAGATTGACAAGAGTAATTTTGACCTCAAAGAGCCCAAAAGAGTTTCAAATAAGTGCAGATAAAACCAAACCATGTAGCAATAATGAAATAATTAGGATTTCAACAACTTGCATAAACAATATGACAGTGTAATTGGACTTTAAGAAGACCGCATAACCATACTTGGATACCGCCAATTAGAAACAGGTTTTTTTTTTCTTTAAATCAATAAACATGAAAAGCACAGACTGGCTAGCACCCTGAAGATCTCATTGATTTCAATGGATAAATAGGTGTGTAATTCTCCCCCTGTTATCAATGGGACTCCCTCTGCTTCTTATTTCTTCTTGGCTGGAATATGCCTTCGCTCCTTGCCCTGCATCCAACGGAGGAAATAATTTCCATTCATTTTCTTATGCTATGATCATGTGCAGATACAATCTTTCAGACTGCCAATCTCTTCTCCCTCATATAACACTCAGGAAGGACCTGATATAAAAGGACTTGGGTATCAACAAACTACTTGAATAGGAGCGTCAACTAAAAAGAAAAAGAAAAACAAGAAAAGCTACTGTCTTCTTACCCTCACTTCCCATGGAGGGAGGGAGAGAGAGAGGGAGGGAGACAGAGACAGAGACTGAGACTGAGACAGAGACAAACAGACAGACAGAGACAGACAGAGAGCGAGACAGAGAGAATCAGAGAGAGACAGAGAGGGAGAGAGAGATAGAGACAGGAACAAAGAGAGAGGAAGAGGGAGGGAGAAAAAGAGATGTGTCATTTCAACATTTTTAACACTGTAAACGGAGAGAGAGATGTGGGCATTTTTAACACTGTAAACGGAGGTGTTTGTTTATGTTTGTTTAGAAATGGTGTAGGGTCTCCTGCTTGGGTAGGGAGGTTGGACTAGATGACCTACCAGCTCCCTTCCAAGTCTTTTAATCTGTTAATGTTAAAGAGATGTGAGACAGCTTAGAGGCCTAGAAGATCATAAAAGAAGAAACAAAATAAAAGTTTCTTGTCTGCTCCTTTTAATTAAAGGAGGTTAACTACTCAAATTTAGTTGAGAAGGCCGCTCTGTTTAATGACAGAGTTTTGCTGTAGAATGGAAAGAGGTAGCTGGACCAGCTGCCTCTGATCAGGGACTGAACCTTCCTTGCATTATGTCTGAGATGACAGCAGTGGTTTGCAAAGGCTTCTCAAAATAGAGAAAGTATTTATTTTTCCCCGGTTGCTTTTGTGTGAAGCCACAATGGGAATCACCGCTGCAAATGTTGAATTGCCGAATGATTTCCTCTGCAGACGGGGATTCAAATCCACCTTCCTCAGCTTCGAGGGGGGGTGGAAAGCGTGTGCGTTGTGCTCCGAACACAAATATTTGTGCTTGGAGGTTTTCATTTGTCCCTGCAAGCCGAGTGTGTTCCAACAGACTCTGCCACATTCAGCTAGATTCAGGCATCAGTAGAATAATGGGCCCAATACATATCTGTACATGTTTGCCAATCTCCACAGGGAAAAAAAAGGAAAATATCTACTCTATAACTGTCTCGTTTGGTACAGCAACCAAACAGAACAGGTACAGACTTCGATGAATAATTAGAACTGCAGAAAAAATAATAATTGCAACCAATCAGCCTTTTAAGGATCTATATACTGAACAAATAAGAAAGAGAGCTGAGAAAATATCTAGAAACCGCTCAAATCCTGGAAATAAATTATTTCAATTTCTCCCCTCAAATGCCACTACAGGGCAATTGCATGCTAAAACAACTAGACAGAAAGATAGCTTTTCCCCCTATGCCATCACTCTGCTAAACACCTAATTCCCACAGCGTGGTCTTATGGCTAAGGATATCTACCCATGTATTAGGGATGCTTTGCTATTATCCTTCTTATCTTTCCTATTTCATTTTCCTACTGGTATCTTATGAATTATCACTTGGTTGTTTGTATGTTCACTGAGAGCTTATGGACTGGAGACAAATTCCTTGTGTGTCCAATCACACTGGGCAAACAAGATTATTCTAGTCTATTTCTATTTCTATTCTATTTCTATTCTATTTTTCTATTCTATTCCTATTCTATTTTTATTCTCTATTCCACTCCATTGCATTGCACTGAATTCCATTCCATTCCGTTCCATTCCGTTCCATTCTGTTCCATTCCATTCCAGTCACTCCTCTCCACTGAATTCCATTCCATTGAATTCCATTGGATCCCATCCTGTCCCATACCACTCTACTCTACTCTACTCTACTCTACTCTACTCTACTCTACTCACTCCACTCCACTCCACTCCACTCTTATTCTATTCTATTCTATTCTATTCTATTCTATTCTATTCTATTCTATTCTATTCTATTCTATTCTATTCTATTCTATTCTATTCTCTAGTCCAATATCCACGCATCATTTCCAACCACCCCCAAATTCTCTCGAATCCACTGCTTTGGTTCTACTGCAAAATATTCCGCTTGCATTCACATCCCGTTTAGTGGAGACCTACTGCAGACATAGGAAAATTCAGAAGTAAGAAGGGGCAATCCAATTAAGACAGTTAGGGCACGGGTTACTGCCTGCAATCCTTTCCTTTTAGTCTCATTAGTGTAATATATCTCAGAAGGTTTTCTGCCTTCACCCTATTTTTTTCCCCTTCGCCAAATTAGCTCTAAAACAATAGTTATTTGAAAGGGCTTTCAAACTTTATGGAACAATTTATGTATGTTTGGCTTCCCTTTCCCTTTGGAAATCTTACTACATTTGCAAGTCAGGAGGAGCCTGCAGCATCCATCTTTGCAAAACTATATATAAATACTATGAAAAAGAAGGAATCCTTAGAGGAATCTTTTGAGAGACATGATTTCATTTGTAAGTAATATATTTAATTGTATATATTAATTGTATATTTTGTACTATCAAGCTATATTTGGGAAACCTCAATGTGTTTCATTTCTATTCCAGTGAAAGCAATTTCTCATGCATGGTAGCAAGTTTCAGAAATCTCTTTATATATATTATTTTTATTGTACATTTTCCTTATACATCATATTTCCATTTCTGCAACGACTGTGTACATTATATAATACAACCTAATTATAATCATAATCATTATTCTCATAAGTATACAATGTAATCTTTTTTAGATAGACATAATATACATAATATTGTACGCCATAATTATAACTGTTATTCTAATAGTTATACCATATAGTCTTCACTTCTAGTCGCTCTATACACTTTGATCTATACAGTCAAGTACAGTCCAGCGGTGATATTACTTATAGCGTATATGCTTATCTATATCATACCAGACAAGATAACTCCTTCTTGCTTCAAAGTCTGTGCTGACTAATTGGCTCCCATCTTCACCTGAATCTTCAATAGATCACTAGAGATGTGCTATGTTCCTTCCTGCTTCAAATGTTCCACCATCATCCCAGTGCCAGAGAAGTTGCTTTAACTTCTGCAGTTATGAAAATCTTTGAAAGGCTTGTGCTGTCCCACCTGAAAACCATCACAGACCCGCTGTTAGATCCCATGCAGTTTGCATACTGAGCAAATAGATCGACAGATGATGCTGATAACATGGCTCTGCATTACATCCTACAACACCTTGAATCTCCAAATACCTACACAAGGGTCCTCTTTGTAGACTTCAGTTCAGCATTCAATACCATCATTCCAGACACTCTTCTAAGTAAATTAAACCAACTAGCGGTACCTGAACACACTTGTAAGTGGATCATAAGCTTCCTAACAGACAGGAAGCAGCAGGTGAAGCTAGGCAGAATCACATCCGATACCTGTACAATTAGCCCAGGGGCCCCCAAAGGCTGTGTGCTATCTCCACTTCTCTTCTCCCTATATACCAATGACTGCATCTCAAATGATCCATCTGTTAAAATACTGAAGTTTGCTGATGACATAACAGTGATTGGTCTCATTTGAGACAACGACGAATCTGCATACAGACAGGAGGTTATACAACTTGCTTCATCGTGTAACTGGAACAATCTGGAACTGAACACACTCAAAACTGTAGAATTGGTGGTAGACTTTAGAAGAAATCCTCCCATACTACCACCTCTTACAATACTAAACAACACAGTATCAACAGTAGAGACCTTCAAATTTCTAGGTTCTACTATATCACATGACCTAAAATGGACACCTAACATCAAAAACATCATCAAAAAAGCACAACAAAGAATGTACTTTCTGTGCCAACTCAGAAAGCTCAAACTGCCCAAGGAGCTGCTGCCCAAGGAGCTGCTGACAGTTCTACAGAGGAATCATTGAGTCTATCATCTGCACCTCTATAACTGTCTGGTTTGGTTCTGCAACCCAACAGGACAGACACAAACTTCAGAGGATAATTAGGACTGCAGAAATAACAATTACTACCCACCTGCCTTCAATTGAGGACCTGTATACTGCACGAGTCAAAAAGAGGGCTGTGGAAATATTTACAGACCCCTCACATCCCGGACATAAACTGTTTCAACTCCTTCCCTCAAAACGACACTATAGAGCACTGCACACCAGAACAACTAGACACAAGAACAGTTTTTTCCCGAAAGCCATCACTCTGCTAAACAAATAATTCCCTCAACACTGTTCAACTATTTACAAAGTGTACACTACTATTACTGTTAATCTTCTCACCACTCCTTTTCACCCATCCCCTCCCACTTGTGATTGTAGGACTGTAACTTTGTTGCTTGTATCCTTATGATTTATATTGACTGTTTCCTAGTATGATTTGATTGTTGATTGTACCCTATGACTATCATTAAGTGTTGTACGTTATGATTCTTGATTCTTAACGAATGTATCTTTTCTTTATGTATACTGAGAGTATTTACACCAAGACAAATTCCTTGTGTGTCCAATCATACTTGGCCAATAAAGTATTCTATTCTATCTATATACATGTATTTACTTCGATTTTGTTAATATTTCATTATGAAATTACTAACTTCTGCATCTGTTTTCTAACATTTGTTCAATAAGCCCCATGTTGAATAATACTCTGTTTCCTCTTTATCCTTAATTTCCATCATCAACCTTTCCATTTTGGCACATTCTAATATTTTCTGTATTACCTTTTCATCTACAGGTATACTTTCATTTTTTTCCAATTTTGTGCATATGTGATCTGTCATTACATGTAATAGCAGTAAGTTTCAGAAATCTCAATGCAACCATCCTCTCCTCCAAAATCCTACGACGTTGTTAATTTTATTGTATACTCAGATCCTGTTTAATTATAAGGTATTTCATGACTGGATCTTTACTGGCATGTCATTTAACTCTAAATTAAAGGCCATGGTTTTCTAATTCTACAATATATGATGTGGAAAACTGGACCATCAGAAAAGCTTAAGCAATAAAATTTGATCCCATGACATCATGGGGAAAAAAATAATTGGGAGCACCTTTACGGGAGCACCGTAAAACGGACAAATTCAGTACCGGAATAACTAAAAGTGCAGTGCTCACTAGAAACACTAATTAGTAAAGCTAACGCTGAAAATTTTTGGATAAAACATAGGAAGGCTAGAGTCCTTGGAGAAGATGTTGATGCACAGAAGACAAGGTGGCTTGATGCTATCACTAATGATGGGTGTTACCAGCCTCGTTTCGAATTCTTTGCCATTATAAGCCAGCACAACTTTCCTCCTACCATAATGACACAAGAACTGGAAGCAGTTACTGATAGACAATCTTGGCAAAATGAGGCCCACTGGGACCCACAGAATAAGAAAACACCGAATTGCTGAACAATAAGAGAAAAGAGAAAAGCTGCAAAACTCCAGGTGGGTTATAGCATACATAGTATCTTGCCAATTGAACTTTTACATCCCAGGTCTCCCTGGTAAATGCAAGAACTACAGTATATAGAAGGGAGCAATTATATCAGCTGCAATTTTATCAGTCATACCCGTCTAAAAGGAATGTGAAAATGCAGACATGTAGTCCATAAACACAGGAAATATAGCTGCATGACAGAATAACAATATAACAGAGTTGGAAGGGACATTGGGGTCTTCTAATCCAAACCCCTACTCAAGCAGGAGACCCTATACCACTTCAGAGAAATGGCTGTCCAATCTCTTCTTAAAAACATCCAGTGATGAAACACCCACAAGATCTGGAGGCAAGTTGTTCAAAGGATTCATTGTTCTCACTGTCACAAAGTTTCTCCTTAATTCTAGGTTGCTTCTCTCCTTCATTACTTTCCATCCATTGCTTCTTTTTTTGTTGCCTTTAGGTGCTTTCAAGAATAGGTTGTCCCTTTGCAGCAGCCTCTTAGATATTGGAAGATTGCTATATCATGTCACCCCTAGTCTTTCTCTTCATTAGATTAGGTAAACTCAGTTCCTGCAATCGTTCTTCATATGTTTTTAGCCTCCAGCCCTCTAATCATCTTTGTTGTTTCATCTCTGCACTCTTTCTAGAGCCTCAACATCTTTTTTGTATCATGGCAACACTATGTATAATATCCTGTGCATGCAAATATACATCCATATATAAAGCACATGATAGGTTAAAATAGGAAAGCATGGGTGTTTGATAGTCATTCTTTTTTATTATTATTTTAAACTTTTATACAGTTGCTCTTCTTATAACAAAGTCTGGACAGCTGCCAATCAGAAATTAAAACAAAGTTTAAAAAAATACTAAAGCTATAAACTGATTGGCAATTGCTTATGAAGTTTAAAGTCTGTTTCAATTTGCCCCAAAGGTGCTTTTTTCAAGAGGCAACTGGGTTTTCTTTGTTTTTCCTTGAAGACCTTTCACTTCTCATCCAAGAAGCTTCTTCAGTTCTTCTATAACATTTTCTTGGATGAGAAGCAAAACATCTTCAAATCATGACCTGGATGACTGAGAATCTCCATAGACACTCATTTCAACTTGCTAGCAATTCTTTAGCATCACATACTGTGTTAATGTGTTAGCCAGTACTGTTTGAGGAAGAGAAAGCAAATAACTAGAGCAACTTATTTAATGAAAGAGTGAGGAATATGTTATAATAAGGGTTTCCATCAAACCACTCAAGTTTAGAATTTGAAGAATCATATGCTTTCTTCTTGAGTTCTGACATCTCAAAAAACCGCTGTACTTGGTTCCAGAGAATTCTGTGAAACCACTTTTCTTGTTATATTCAATTGTTCATGTATTCATTAGGACACAAGTACAATTTACAAGGATTGTATTGTCACGGTCATTATAGCAAGGCCAAAAGGACTCACTTTTTTATCTGTAAAATATTCTGCTAGACATCAAGATGGAATATTTCTGTTTGAAAATGCAAACATGGGTTCTAAAATCAATGTTAGAGCAAGAGAAAAAAAAACCAATTTAATATCAATCATTTAGTTTTTAGAAAAGCCCCGTATCTCCACTGGATCATATCTTCTGATCTTCTGTGAGGAAAAAGGACACCCTTTGCACTGAAAATACTAAAATTCACTGTCAGACAATGCTTTCATTAGATCAATGAAATACCTCATACAATAGAGAAGCTTTTGATACTACTAAACCTCTTAACTGGGCAAGATATAGAAAGGCTGACTCAGAGTTAAAATTCTAGCATCTACGTGGGAAGCTGAGGGACAAAGCATAACAGGCTTAAATAGAGTAAGCTCTGCTAAAATGCTTACTTAAAACTAAACTTTTCAGGTTAGTTGCAGAATTGGCGGAGAAAGTATGAATACTGGAGGATTGTTTCCTAGAGTTGGAAATATAAATTCTAGAAGTTATCGGGATTTATTTATTTATTGTAGAGTTGGGAAAGACACAGAGATTTTTTCATTGGTAAAGAAAAAAGAAACTAAAACCACAACTGTTCATATTATTAAAGCTAGGTGCCCATTTTCTGTGGTGTTAAGGCATTTTGTTTCTTGCTGGCATAACCAAACCAAACCAAATGGAAACTAATTTAACAACTGTGTGGATGAATGGGAGAAATTCTTTAAAGGCTGAAAATCCATATACTTTCAGTCCTTTTGGTCTAGAGGTTAAGGCACCAGGCTAGAAAACACTCACACTCTCTCAGCCACCCTCACAGGGTTGTTGTTGTGAGGAAAATAGGAAGAGGAAGGTATGTTTGGATATGTTCACCACTCTGTGTGATTTGTAAAAAAATAATAAAAGCAGGAGACAAACAACTCAATTAAAGTACTTAGTAAATATACATTTGCAGATACCTAATGGAGATTTTCAGCCATCTAGGTCATGGTTGTCCCAAAAGTGCTTCTTTTTCGGTCAGAGCTGAAGAAGCTTCTTGGATGAGAAGCCAAACATCTTCAAGGAAAAACAAAGTCCAGTCCCCTTTTGAAAAAGCACCTTTGGGATATACTTAATGTAGGTATTATTTTAAATATACCAATTGGAAGAGAAGTTCTGCTAAAGAAAGATATGCAATTGATGTCTTTGGATTTATGGATATTCTCCCTCCCTCTCAGAATCTATAATTAAAATCTGGGCTGATCTATCAGTAGATATAGAGATTTATATAGAGTAGCTCCAAAAATCCATAAATGCAATGTAATAACCCTATCAAAAGGAGAAAAAGAGTGACGAGAAGGATAAGGAGAGGTTTTTTTAGATACTTCAATACCCAGAATATATCCTTCTTGAATCATTATTTTTAGTAAGCAAGCAAACATCCTCTGGTCTGCTTACCTTATGTTTTTCCTTCAGGATGTATAGCGTCCTCAGGATGACCCCCCAAAGGAACAATGAAATGATGTATCTGGGATGAAGGAGGAACTGGGACTTTCCTCCCAGATTAGAGCAATTAAATACCCATCCTTTTCCCAAACACAAACCCATTGTTTAGCTTCTATAAATGGATCTGCAGATGGTTAAACACTCAAGTGGACTGACGACCTAACAATATACATGAAGTTAGTCATTTTGAGATAAATGACCCAAATCTTTCTGATCCCCCACCTCTGCCATGAATAAAAGTAGATGCAAATTGCATCTACTTTTCCTATTTCCTATTCTATTCCTATTCACCATTTCCTACTCTAACAAATTCATTCATTAATAAATATAGACACAAAATTGAAGCTCTCGTATTGGTTACAGTTATTAAGGGATCTCGTAAGGAAACACCCAACAGTTGATTCATGATGAAATGAAATAATGATGGGAAATAATGGGTCTTTGTTTAAATGGCTTCAAGCCTGCAGAATGAGTGGTATGGTGGCCTAGAGGTGGAACTCTCACCTCACAATCAGGAGGCTGTGAGTTCGATCCTAGGTAGAGGCAGATATTCTTCTCTCTGGGCACAGAGAGAGTATATCTGCTGAATAAAAACTCTGCATTGGTGACAGGAAGGGCATCCGGCCAATAAACACTCAGATCCATTCAGTTGCCTAGAGTCCCCCTTGCAAGGGATTATGGGGTCATTAAAAGAAAATGATTTAAGCCTACAGAATGTTGATTTTCTTTAGGAAAAAAGACGGACAAAGCAAAAGAGAAAGAGCACGTGCTATGGAATTTTCCATGTCATTTCGTCACTCATGTTGGCAATGCTCTTAGGGGCTGCTAAAGGACCATTTTCGGTGATAAAAACCACTGTTTTCCCCTCTGTCAGTGGCAATGGAAACAAAACAGTTTATTTCTTCCTCTGCTAGAGACAGAAAGGGATGACAGTCACTAATTATCACTGTATTTGCTTTTAGTATCAAGATAAAGCCATGAGCTATTAGTGAGGGAGAAAAGAGAAGAGATCCAGTAATACTCAAATGTCAAAAACAATAGCCTCAACAAAAATAGCAGTAATGGACACTTTGGAAGAATTACTTTACTGGGCAAAGCTGTGAATGGATGTATTTCTTTAACTAAGTAATGACCAAGGAGTAAATATGCCCCATGTCAAGATAAAGTAGTCATGGCTGATACTCTTATGAAACTATCTGTGACCATTCCCTTTTCTTCCATATTTAAATTGACATTACAACAAGCGAAGTAAAAAGGCTTCCTAAATTTACCTTAATCAAAGGTAGGGTTAGCCCTCAGCCACAATAGAAATTGCCCAACAAGCCCCTTATTGCATCAGTCCAAATGTCAACCAAAGTTAGTTCAGACAAACTCCTAGGAAACTCCTGGCACCACGAGAGTCTGACAACAGCCAATAGAATACATGTTGTTGCACAGAAACAGAAAGCTCAAATTCAAAGCCCAAGAAAAGGTATAAAAAACCCCTCACTCTCAGCTCCATGTGGTCAGCTATTCATAACCCATGTGGGTCTGTTTCATCATTGAACCATCTTTCCAATCAGCCTCCATGTTTCCAGTATCTTTCTCCTGGCTTGGAACTGAACCAGATGGATATTTCTTCCAACACAAAGTCAGTAGAGAATCCAGATTCACTTAACAACTGTGTTACTAAGTTAATTACAGGGATTCACTTAACAAATCTGGTAAGAAAGGTCACAACATTGACTTAACACAAAGGTCTTCAAACTTGGCAAGTTTAAGACTTGTGGACCAACTCCCAGAAATCCTGAGATAATATGACTGGAGGAGGAATTCTGGGAATTGAAGTCCGCAAGTCTTAAAGCTGTCAAGTTTAACAAATGTTTCACTTAGCAACAAAAACTTTGGACTATCTGTATTAATTCTGTAGGTTGGGTAAATGTCAATCAACTACATTTACTATAGGTTGCAAGCAGTATGATTCAAGGAGATTCTGGTCTCCAGCAGCATGCAAAGCAATACATATTTCACATGGAATAACATACATTTCAGATAGGAAAAAAAATCCCCTGCTATAGAATTGCCACTCCTCATAAGCTGCAGATGAAAAATGAAAACAGGATATGAAACTTATCTCTGTTTCCTGCAAAATGAAGGATTCCCTCTAGCAATCATGGCTGTTTAAGGCTGCTTTCATTTATATTATATTTTGCTTGACATATTTTGCTGGCATCTTATTTTAAAAAGAAAAGAATGTTCTATTAATTATCTTTCAAAACCTTTTCAAATCTGAAGTGTCACATCCTCGCAGACAGATTATTAGTAGCCCTCTTGAAGACTCTAAATCTGTATCCTAAACAAATGACAAGGCCTTTCTCTCTGTCTCTTCCTTTCTCTGTAAAAATAACAAATTTAAAGTGATAAATGTCAGAGGCGGCCTCTATCAAGCAACCAGACATACATCTGTGAAGTTGTTGCCAATTCTTTTTCCTCTTATCATCCACCCACGGGGAGGAGGAGGGGGGAATACACACTTCCAGGATTTACTCTTTGGATTTCAAAATCACCCTTCAAATTGGCACTTTTGTTGGCCAGGATCACAAAGCAATCCCATCACATCGAGAGGAGCATGGAGAAACTCCGAATTTAGGTGATAAGGCACTTGAAATTCAAAAAGTCCTTTTAATGTTCTCTTCATGCTTGGAACAGGGAGCCTAGCGAAAATGCCTCCTCTTGCTTGCTATCTAATAATATCCGAGATGCCAAATGGATAGATGTAATCAACTCTTCTCGGAGTTACACAACAGGCTCAATATTTGGTAATCCCTCAGGAGGTTAGAGAAGTAAAACTGATCTCACTGATGAAGTGGAGAGGAAAAGAAAAGAGACAACTATGTCAAGTTCTTGCATGAGAGTGTGTCCTTCCTTTCTTCCTTCCCTCCCTCCCTCTTCCTTCCTTCAATCTCTCCTTCTTCCTTCCTTCCTTCCTTCCTTCCTTCCTTCCTTCCTTCCTTCCTTCCTTCCTTCCTTCCTTCCTTCAATCTTTCTTTCCTTTTTTCCTTCCTTTAATCTTTCCTTCCTTCCCTCCCTCCCTCCTTCCTTCCACCCTTCCTTCCTTCCTTCCTTCCTTCCTTCCTTCCTTCCTTCCTTCCTTCCTTCCTTCTTTCCTTCCAATGTTTATCCTTCAACCCCACTCTGCAGTTATAGATTTCAAAATTAATATTTTGTTTAGACTCTCTGCTTTTCAGGCTTTTTCCCATTTTTCTCCATCTCTTTTCTAACATATTATATCGAAAGAAAGAAAGAAAGAAAGAAAGAAAGAAAGAAAGAAAGAAAGAAAGAAAGAAAGAAAGAAAGAAAGAAAGAAAGAAAGAGAAATCATCCTTTTTTGCAGCAAACCAATGTAACCTTTTGAGAAATCCACAGCTAGGTTATTAAACATCCCACATTCAACACAATAAATAAAGAAATGAATTGGTGGCATCTGCAATGGTTGTAGTGAGACTTGATGAGCTACCTTTTTCTATTGCCCTTAAAAGACCTGTGAAATATTAATATAACACTATGGAGGAAACTTGTAATCTTTAAGAGATAAAGCCTCTTTTTAATCTACAAGCCTGCCCAAGTGTTGCAAGAGGTTGTCTTTTGATGGTAGGATATCGCTAGAAGTAATATAATCCCAACAAAGGAGAGTATTTGTAGCTCAGAGTTGAAATGAGGGGTCTTTGATGCTCTCTGAGCTTGGTTGTTTTCTTGCAGACGTTTCATTACCGAACTTGGTAACACCATCAGTGCTGGGTAATGAAATGTCTGCAACAAAGCAAGCTCAGAGAGCATAAAGGACCATTCAGGAACATGATAATTTATTGCTTATTTTTAGGAGGATGGATTTGAGGCATTCATGCCACTTGGGACTTGGAAAAGAAGTTGTCAGGAAGACAAATAGAGCCCTTTACTAATATTAAGGACAAAAGGAGGTTAAATTTCATACCACTCTTATTTATGGCTATGAAGCCCATAGGGGGAAGAGTTCCCATCAGTGGTGGGATTCAAATTGTTTTATCACCGGTTCGGTAGGCATGGCTTGGTGGATGCGTTTTGCATGCACAGGCGCACTTTGCACGTGCGTGCAGCAAACACACCCTTTGCGCACACAGAGGCTTTCCTACTGATCTTCTCCTGCAGTCCTGCAGTCTCCCTGTAGCTTCAACAGCTGACGTGCAGCAATCTGTTGTGCCATGCAATGCAGCTGAGCTTCAAAAGCAGGAAATAAAGGTCAGTATGGAGCCAGGGTGGGTGTGTGGGCCCAGCAGCTGAACTTCGAAGTGAACCAGTTCTCTCCCGGATGATCTTTGGAGCTACCGGTTTGGCCGAACCAGGTCAAATCGGGAGAATACCACCCCTGGTTCCTACCAATATGGAAAGGGGAAGCTGATAAACTCCATAGATCTTCAGCACTTTAGAGAAAGAGCACACTTGGGGGCAATTTCAGATATAACACTGCTCGACCAGCAGCAGATCCAATCCTGCTTGGTTGAAATCAACCCTAGTATCATGCCTCCATCGGAGCCTGAATCTGTGGAGGAGGATGAGCTGGAGCTAGAGCCAACAGAAATCGAGGGAGTGGCTTTGTCGGCTTTGGAGGAATGTGGGGAGGAGCAGGCTGAGGCATCCCAGGGCCTCTCAGGATTGGGACGGTTTGGGGGCAGAATGACTGAGAGAACAAGCAGTGGACAGGAGGAGCAAAAGAGATCAGGCAACGAGCAAGGCATCTTGATCCCTGAGCATGATGAAGAATGGAGAGAAGGTGAGAACAACACAGGCCGACCCGACAACTTGGGAGGAGAGCGCCCCACCCATCTTCACAAGGCAAACCTGAGGACCGAGATTTAAGGAGACAATGGTGGGGAGGGGCGTTTGCTGGGAACAAATGCTGAATTTGAGGAGTTGGGTATGTCGGTGCAGACATTTGGAGTTTGCAGGACTGCTTGCTTTTTGGACTCAGTGCCTTGTTCTTGATTTCGGGGGTTCGTTGTTTGTTCCTTGGTTCATGGGCTCGCTGTTTCTTCTTTCTTCTGTGGGCTCCTTTCCCTCTTCCTTTGCTTTGTTGGACTGGGTACAGACAGAGGCTGCCGTGTGTGTGTGTGTTTCCAACTCACCTCCTGCAGTCCTACACTCTCCCTGTTGCTTCAGCAGATGATGCGTGGCTCAGAAAGCAGCTGCACTTCAAAAGCAGGGAATAAAAGTTAATATGGGATCCAGGGTGGGCAGATGGGCCCAACAACAGAGCATTGGAGAGAACCGGTTCGGTCTACGCTGTTCGTTGGTGCTACCAGCTCGGCAGAACCAGGACGAACCGGTGGAATACCACCAATGTTCTAGACAAAAGAAGAGTTGTGGGCAACATGATAGCAGTATTCCAGTATCTGAGGAGCCACCACAAAGAAGGGGGGGGGGGTCAAATTGTTCTCCAAAGCACCAGAGGGCCAAGACAGGAAACAATGGTTGGAAACTCACAGAAGACAGAAGCAACCTGGAATTAAGGAGAAACTTCCTAACAGTGAAGACAATTAACTAGTGGAACAGCTTGCCTTGAGAAATCGTGGATGTTCCATCACTGGAGACTTTTAAGAAGAGATTTATCTGAATAAATCTCAGTCATTTATCTGAAATAGTATAGGTTCTCCTGCTTGAGCGTGGGGCTGAACTAGATCTTCAAGGTCCCTTCCAGCTCTATTCTATTCTATTCTATTCTATTCTATTCTATTCTATTCTATTCTGTTCTGTTCTGTTCTATTCTTTTCTGATGATGTTAACTAGTTTGGGTCATGGAAACCTCTACAAGAAAACAACCAAGTTCAGAGAGCCCCCAAGGATTCCTCATTTGAACCCTGAGCTGCCAATCTTCCCCTTTGTTGGTTAACACAGCCTTTTCACCCAGCCTGTAGCCTTCAACAGGCACCCGGCTCTCTAAAGAAACCTAAATGAGAAGGAATCTGGATCCCTTCCAGCGAGGAAGTTTTCATCATCCTAAAAAGAAACCAACAAAAATGGATGGTATTTCAGCCTCAGTGAAAATAAACACACTTGGAGCCAGAATTAGTCAAGCTTAAAGCAGACCTAAAGAAAAGTTAAGGCATGCCTAATTAAGTTCGGTGTGCATTCTAAGCATGACTGAGCCCTATCATGATGCAGAGAGGAGAAAAAGCATTTTAGTGGAAGTAGGTAATAGGTACATAAAGGAGATGGAGCAAACATGCTCCCTTTCTCTAAATTAGGAAAGTTATAAATTGTGCTTTATGTCCTATTAAAAAATCAAAATATATGTATTTGCATTTTGGCAAAACTGTTCATTTCTAATTAAGAAGGAATGGCTTCTAGTCAAATATTATGTTCTATTCAAACTTCAATTTACTGGTATCATTAACGTGCAGCTTCATATCCTGTGTTCCAGAAGGTATATATCTCTCTCATGTGGGAAGAATTAATAACTGTTGTTGGTGGGTTTTTTTTTTCATGTGGCACGTGATTTAAAAAAAAAATGAAATGAAACTTCCTTAGCAATACCTTGCAGAAGGATATACAACTCAGAAAGTAATTTTCCTGTAGTTCTAATTTTGATGATCTAGTTCTCACCTGACAGATGTATTAAAGTGCCATTAAAATGAATATTTGAGGTGCAAATAAGATGCATTTGGAAACTCACAGACAGACGCGTATTTGAGATAAGATATTTTCAAATATTTAAAGTTGTAGATGCTATATTGTATATGGAATTTTATTTTTTTGGGGGGGGGATGCTGCAGTATATATCTGATCATCTTTTATGCAGAATTTGTATTAATCTAACTTTCCCTCAGATTAAAGATACCAATGTTCAGTTTAGACCTGACATCTCATCCCAATCTCTTAAAGATAGGTTGGTGCTCTTCTTGGGTTAAATTGATGCCCTTCCTACTGTATTTCTACAAGAAATTTTGACATTTTGGTTAAGGTTTTTGCCCCTATGGTGAAGAGACTATTAAAATATTGAAATAAATTTTCTTTCTTTCTTTCTTTCTTTCTTTCTTTCTTTCTTTCTTTCTTTCTTTCTTTCTTTCTTTCTTTCTTTCTTTCTTTCTTTCTTTCTTTCTTTCTTTCTTTCTTTCTTTCTTTCTTTCTTTCTCTCTCTCTCTCTCTCTCTCTCTCTCTCTCTCTCTCTCTCTTTCTTTCTTTCTATCTTATATATGTATGACTCTGAGTTGCTAATAAATCTTTGAGAAAATAGAAACAAGGTAAAACACATCTCATGTTAAAGACAACAAAGAAATAACATAAGACATGTAAAGTAGAAGATGAGAATAATCAAATATCATGCAATCAATATAACTATTTATCCTAGTGCACAGTCAGAATGGATAAGCCACATTTAAGCAATTTCATGGTCAATAGTATCAATTTTACTCACACTCCATATTTTCAGAGATTCATCACTCCATTACTCTAAACAGAGATAAATTCTGATATGTCATATGCAAAGTGTACAACTTGCTGATATATAGGTATAGATATAAAGTAAATATAGATATAGATAATATACAATAGATGAGACAGATACTGTACATTATCTCCTGTTGGGTTGTGTTACGTATTGGTCTTTCCCAACATTTGATTTGACAACTATTATAAATGAAAATATGGAAGTAAAAAGGAATTGCTTAGGGTTAGAAAAATGATATTGCTTTGGAAACAGATGAGTATCTGTTTCAGATCGACAGACAACTCACCTAGGAGAAAGGAGTTACAAGTAATGACTTTTAATGACTCTCTGGCTACTCTCCTAACAAGCTTATTTAGATTAGGTGAGAAAGGAAACTACTTAGACAACATATATGGAGTCAGGGAAGACAGGATAGCCGTGTTCCAATATTTGAAGAGCCAAAGAGAGGAAGGGGTCAAACTATTTTCAAAAGCACCTGAAGGCCAAACAAACAATAATGGATGGAAACTGAACAAGGAGCGATTCAACCTACAAAGAAGGAGGAATTTTCTGACAGTGAGAGCAATCAACCTATGGAACAGAAGTTTCCCTCAGAAGTTGTGGGAGCTTAACCACTGGAGGCTTTCAAGAAGAGATTGGTCTGCCATCTGTCAGAAATGGTGTAGGGTCTCCTGTTTGGGCAGGGGGTTGGACTACAAGATCCCTTTGAACTCTGTTATTCTGAGTTCCCCTGAGCAACTTGCACAGAAGAAGAAACTGCTTGGATAAGCAGAAAAAGAAAGGAAGTTCAATTGCCATGATTCAACTTTTAGATAACTCCACACGAATGACTATTTAGTGGCATACATTTTCTCCAATTGTACATATAGAAGTAGTCCATCTTTAATATTCACCCACTTAATATATTATTTCAGCTATCTTTGTCCATTCTGAATTATTCCACTTTGCCTTGACATTTCCCTGCTGTCTTGCAGTTGGAAGGATTTAGCAATAACAATAGCACTTAGACTTATATACCACTTTATAGTGATTTACAGCCCTTTCTAAGCAGTTTATACAGAGTCAGCTAATTGCCCCCAATAATCTGGGTCCTCATTTTACCCATCTCAGAAGGATGGAAGACTGAGTCAACCTTGAGCCTGGCGAGATCTCAACTGCCAAATTGCAGGCAGCCAGCAGTCACAGAAGAAGACTGCGGTACTGCACTCTAACCACTGCACCACCGTGGCTCATTTACCTATTTGGTCCTGAAAATAGAAACCAGTTTATAAGCAAGTTGCTACTGGATATTCTTGATATTGGAGAAGCTTCCTTCCCTTCAGTCATTTATTTCATTCACCCATTTTTTTTCCCTTCCTTTTCAGGAATCTGAGTTCTGAATATCATCTCTATTGATTTGCTTCTTGTATCAAGACAGAGCCATGGACTACAGCAAGGAGGAAAAAAAAAACCCAAAACAAATGAAAACAAATTCAATTAGAGAGCTGTAATACTCAGAAGGGAAAACAAATAAGTCTTAATAAAAAAAAAATTCCAAAGAGACAGAGACAGGGAATATTCTTTTTCATTTAAGTTTGTATCCTGACCAATTTTCTTTTCCCAAAGCATGAATCAAACATTTCTAAAAGACAACACGACATAAAAAGAAGCTGTGTTGGTACATTGCATCTGTCTTGCCTCCGTTCTAGAACCATCCTCTCAGCATCCATCAAGAAAACTGATCAAACACCATAACTTTGGGAACATATGATGGGATCCTTAAAGTTTGCCATGACTGTGACTTAACATCGCCAAGAAAATGCAAAGAAAAGTTTGATTTTGTCTTTTGTCTTTTAAATCATTCTGCAACTGACTGTAGGTTTCTGGAAACCCAAGTAAGATTATAATTCTAATAAAGAATTTTAGCCTCCAGTCCCCTAATCATCTCTGTTGATCTTTTCTGAGTCTTTCTACAGTCTCAACATCTTTTTTTTTATACCATGGTGACCAAAACTGGAGGCAGAGCTTATGATAGAACTAAGATGAAACAAGTCATGTATTTATAATTTTAAATTACTTTGATAGTACTTCAGTCATTCGGATCATTAAGAAAGGAGTTACTTTTGCAATTCAATTATATTTTACTCCCTCTTTTTCTTACTCAATACCTTTCTTTCTGTCAGTGTCAAACATAACGGGAAGGCCTTTGTTAAAAATGGAAGAGGTTTACTTTTATCTTCATAAAAGCTTTGAAATTCAGATTTTTTTTTCTCTTTTCCTTCTTGAACTAGGAAGCATAATGAATTGCATGGGAGGTATGTATGATTAATGATGTATTAAAGATTTCTTTTTTCCCCCCTTCCAAATATTTCATGATGATTAGAATTGATACTGGAAATTGAATTTCTCCCTAAAAATTTGACTGACCTTTAAGAACACTTGAATTGCCAACTCACCATTTTTAACTTTTGCAAATCTATCAACTTCACTCTATGGAATGAGAGAAGTTTCTTTAAAGAATTTCATGCACATCCAACAAATATGTAATTTGGCATACATTTCCCCCCAATATCTGTTTGCACTTGTAAATTATCTCCAACATATTCTATTTTTTCTAAATGTTTCCCCTCTAACATAATGGATTTTATATTAGGTTCTTAAATATATGTAATACTTGATCTCATGCCCCTGTTGGAGTCTAAATCCAAGGAGGAAGCCAGACAGCTGACAGGGATTGGGAGTGTGGCTTTGTTGGCTGTGGAGGAGGCTGGGGAAGGGCAAAGTCCAGCGAGGCAGAGAAGGAGAGAGATAGAACAAGGGAGAGGGAGTTCAGAGGAAGATCCAGACCCACCCCCTCTTCATCCTAGGGCATTCAGGGAGGAACGGAGAAGGGAGCAACGTGGGTTGCCTGGCTTACAAGGGAGGAGAGGACCTTGATTCCCTTCATTAGCCACCACTGGGAAGACAGTTGATAAGAAAGGCAGGCTGCGTGCAGCAGGCTGCTAGGAGCAAACATGACTGGCATCCTGTGTTGTCGTGGCTTATCTGCGCTCCTGGCATCTTCCCAAACCGTGTTGAGTTTTGCCATGCCTTCAAGCCTGAAATTCTTGCTTCTGCCTTGCCAAACTAATTTTCAGTGTGTCTTGTTTGGACTCTAAGTTTATGTTGCTCGTGTTTGGGATTTAATTTTCTGCATTCAAAGGCTGTTCCTGGGAAAGTTTTCCTCCAGCCCAGAAGGTAACCAGGACATTGGGAACAAAGTTGGAGCTAATAAAGCTCCAACTTATTGATTATCTGACTATGTTGCCTTTGTGCCATGCCCTGGGTCATCACACTTGATGTACATAAAACAGGCATAGGAATGTTTTCTCAGCCACAGTTGAGCCCAGTATTTGTCCTGCTAAGCAAAACAGTTGTTAAGTGAGTTTTGCTCCATTTTATGACCATTCATGTTACAGTTGTTAAGAGAATCACTGGTGTTAGGTTAGTAATGCCATTGTTAAGTGAATCTGGCTTCCTCATTGACTTAGCTTGTCAGGAGGTCATAAACTCTGATCACTTGACTCCAGAACACTAAAATCCTAGTAAATACATATTGCCAACCTCCTGGATTTTGTTCATGTGACCATGGGGATAGTGCAATCGTCATAAGTGTGAAAAACGGTCATCAGTCACTTATTTTTTGTGCCATGATAACTTCGAACAGTCACTAAACTAACTATTGTAAGTTGAAGACTACTTGTTTCTACATGTTCAAACTAATATGCCCCTAACATACAAGTAGTTATTGTTAGCAAACTGCCAGGTGTTGTGGCCAGTCAACTGGTGGCCCATTGAGCAGCTGAATCAGAGCAGGAAGAGGAGGTGTGGGAGTCAGGGCCAGCATCCAGGCAACCTGAGAGCTCCAAGGGGGAAGAGAGACTGGAGGTGGCAGAGAGAGAGAGAGAGAGAGAGAGAGAGAGAGAGAGAGAGAGAGAGCCTGGAACATCTGTCAGCCCTCATATGGAGAGTCAACAGCTCCCAGGTCCGGAGGTGATGAGGAAGAGGAAGAACATCTGGCTCCAGTGCCTGATGTGCAGATGTGCAGAAGGCAGAGGAGAGGAGAGCAGTGGAAATCTATGGGCCAGTCCTTGGGACGGAAGAGCCACCGCTGCTAGTGAAGGCCCCATCCTAGCTCTGAGGGTAAAGGGCAGGGGGTGGAGATGAATAGTTGTGGCAGACAACTATTCATCTTCTAACTGGATGGACTTGTTAGCCTGCAGTGAAAGAGAAACTTTTTTTACTGGGGCTGCCGGCACTCCTAATGAAGGAATCTTGAGTTCACTTCAGAGGGTTTATCGTGTTTAGGAAGCTGGGTCAGAACACCAATTTTCACTTATAAAATGATAAAAAAATGATATGTTAAAGCAATTTAACATTTAAAATGACAAACTACTCCTAAAACTAAAATCTTATGGTATCTCTGGACACTTGCATAACTGGATAGAAGCACTCCTGTCAAACAGGCAACAAATGGTCAACATTGGGAGCGTCCTTTCAAATTCTGTACCTGTCAACAGTGGTGTTCCCCAAGGCAGTGTTCTAGGACCAACTTTTTTCATACTCTACATAAATGACCTCTGTGATCATATCAAGAGCAACTGCATTCTTTTCGCTGATGATATAAAGCTATTCAACACCACAGACAATACTACTACCCTTCAAAAAGACCTTGACTATGTATCAGAATGGTCAAACAAATAGAAATTTCAAATCTCAACAAATAAATGCTCTGTCTTACATATTGGCAAAAAAAAAAAAATCAGAAAATAAAATACAGGCTGAATAGTCAAGACCTTGTTGATGATCCAAACTGTCAAGGACCTTGGACTATTCATCTCTAGTGATCGAAGTGCTAGAGCCCACTGTAACTACATAGCCAAAAAGGCATTAAGAGTTGTTAATCTAATCCTACATAGCTTTTTCTCTGGTAATATCACGCTAATAACTAGAGCATACAAAACATTTGCTAGACCAATACTTGAATACAGCTCATCTGTCTGGAACCCACATTATGTATCTGATATTAACACAGTTGAGAAAGTCCAGAAATATTTCACAAGAAGAGTTCTCCACTCCTCTACTCATTGCAGAATACCTTATGCCACCAGACTCGAAATTCTAGACCTAGAAAACCTTGAATTATGCCGTCTTCAGTCCGATCTAAGTATAGTATATAAAATCATACTTTTCAATGTCCTACCTGTTAATGAATACTTCAGCTTCAACCATAACAATACAAGAACACACAATAGATACGAACTCAAGGTAGGCCACACGAAACTTGATTGCAGGAAATATGACTTCAGCAACCGAGTGGTCAATGTCTGGAATACTCTGACTCTGTGGTTTCTTCCCCAAACCCCACAAACTTTAACCTTAGACTGTCTACTATTGACCTCACCCCTTTCCAAAGAGGTCTGTAGGGGGCGTGCATAAGCACACCAACGTGCCTACCGTCTCTGTCCTATTATTTCTTTTTATTTTTCTTATATGTACCCATTTCATGTATTCATAACTATGTTTATACTTATACCTGTTATCTTGTAAGCGATTGACAAATCAAATAAATAAATAAAAATAAAACAAATTTCTGTTCTTGCATTAGGTCAAAAACATGAAATTCCATAAACTTGGATTCGGGTATTATCTAAATGAATCTGTTCCTCACCCCTCCTGATTGTATATTAAAAGTGATCTCATAAATTATAAGATGTGGTTTAAAACATTGGAATACACTACTGAATATGCTTCCTATATAATATTTCACATGTTGAACTCTGTAAGAAGTGTGCAAATATTTCCTGCGTATTGTGCTGCAGACTGGAAAACTGAGAAAAGCAAAGGGCGGGAGGTGTTCATTTTTGGGGTGCTATACCTAATAGAAAAAGTTCAGGTTTAAAATCTATATGTTTTCCTCTAATTTTTCTAATCTCTTATGTATTTTTGCCCCCTTTTGCCACATGTGGCAATATTGTATGTAACCATTTTTTTATTATATTGCCAACATTTGCGAGACATGTTTTTAAACATTTTAGCTAACCTAACAGGGGGTAAGTGCCCTCGACAAAATATTTTATATACATTTGCATTATAAGATTTCGCTATTGTTCATTTGCAGTTTCGTTCATTTCATGTTGGATGCGCAAGATTTTGAAGAACATCTCTTCCCCTCCTTGAGCAACTGTTGAACGTCAGACTGTTCAGCTGCTGAACCGATTAGAAATGTGGTCTCTCTGTGCAATTATGGATGTTTAATCTTCCTAAGGATTAAGACGTTGGGGATTTCTTTTCTTTTCTGAAGTTAGGTAATTGAGTTCCACGTAAACAAATTCACTGCACAGTACGATATATGAGAACTAATTGGATAAATTGGGAGTGATTAATTTCTCCTATTTATTTATTTATTTATTTTTGTAGTTGAAAGCATCAGTGTGGGAAAAATAGGAAAAGGGAGTTTTGCATACACTGCTTTGAGTTGTGTAAAAAATAAGTCATATTATATTAGTCCTTGACTTATGACCATAATTGAGCCCAACATTTATATTGCTTAGCAAGACAGTTGTTGAGTGAATTTTGCTCAAATTTATGACCCTTCTTGACACAGCTGTGAAGTGATTCGCTGCCATCAAGTTAGTAACACAGTGTTGTAGCTCACCAGCAGAGCAGGTGGCATATTCAGACAGGGAGGAGCTTGGAGAGGAACATGGGGGGCAGGTGGGCGGGGCTTCACTGTATAAGATGCACAGACCTTTGCACCCACTTTTGGAGGTGGAAAAAGTGTGTCCTACTCTGAACAATACAGTATATGCTACGTTCTGGATAGAAGGGAGTGAACTACCAATCATCTTCTGTGCCTTCCTCTCCACTCTCTGCGAGCCTTCCTGTCCAAAGCGGTAATGCTTCCAAACCAGAGTGTAATGCAATATGACAGGATGCTCTCAGTGATCCCTCTAGTGGTAAGGACAAGTGGTAGGGACAAGGATAGGAAGATGTCCTTTTCTCGTGTGACGTAGAAAATTCACAATATCAATCTCTGTCCTGTTGAACCAATCTCTAGCACCAACGTGAAGTGGGCTTAGCATTGCTTTTCCCAAGATGCACACATCCAGAATATACGATCATGCTATCTATTTATTTGCATTTTTTTAAAGAATTCCATTATGGGAAAAAAAAAATCCTTTGAGTTGTTCAGTAAGGATTCGTGTGCGTGTGTGCGTGTATACACTTGCAACCTCCTCTTTGCTTTCCTAATGATTCTTCTTTCATTTTTTTTAATCTGTATTTCAGTCCCACTTTTTCTTTCCAACCTTCCTTTCTTAATTTGCATGCTTCTCATCTCCTGTTTTACTTTCAGATCAGGTTTTAAAATATGAATACACCTTTATTACTTTGCAAACCAGAATATCGTTCTTCAAAACCACCTTTTGTATGCAAACACTTGGAAACAAAAAACAAAAATGCAAACTTCTATCAGGAAGGCGAAACAGAGTTATGGATGAATGCAGACAACATGGATCAGATCAGAAACGGGGTGTTACTAATGAACTCATTCAAAAAGCATCCCTAATTATCCTGGGCCTTTTCCAACTTATACCACCTCGAATTTTGCAGGATGTGTGCTTACCCGAGTTTTTATTTATTTATTTATTCATCTCTTTATTGTTCTGTTAGTGCACTGAAAGAAAGAAAAAATACCTGCAAGTTGTGTGTGACTTATCCGTTGCCCTTGTTTTCTCCCAAGGCGCTTTTCAACAGCACTGGAATAATCTAGTGATCTCTAATCTAAATAGTTTTCTCACATGATCCCACTCAGTTTCCCCAAGAAAATAAGGTAGGTGCCGTAATCTGATAAGACGCTTATTAAGAAAATGCATATTATTCTCTCCTTTCTGTGAGTTGTGGTGTCCATCCCACGGTGTAGTTTATCCATTGTTCTAAATTTATGTCTGCTTTCTTTGTAGTCATTCAATAATATGCAATTTATGAAACAGTGCATCAGCCGAGTCTGAACACATATTTCTCCCAGAGGCTCAGCCGTGAGACAAAGCAGAGCTGATGTATTGTATTTCATTGGATGATCCAAAGAAGAATTCCCAGTTAACAATGGCATTTAAAAAATAATAATAATCACCTTTCAATGGTCTTTTATTCACTTTATTCTGAACACATTCTTCATCTCATACATAAACGGAGGCCAATATGGTGTAGTAGTATTGGGATAGGTTTTCGGGCCCTTGTAAATTTGCTGTCCTCTGTCATGGAAACTCACTAGGTGACTTTTGTCCAATCATTCTCTCTGTGTAACCTATTTCACAATGTCTGTGGAGATTCTCAATCATCCAGGTCAGTGGTGGGCTGCAAAATTTTTAACAACTGGTTCTCTGGCTAGATAGGTGTAGCTGGCTGGTCATGTGACTGGGTGGGTGATGTCACTCACCACACCCAGCCCTGCTTCCCAGCCGCTCACCTCAAAGGAACAGGTAGGATTCAGCCGGCCGGGGCTAATCTCATCACATGCTGGCCCCACCTCGCCCATTATTCACCCTGGTTTGGGGCCATTTTCAGGCCATTTTTCACCCCCAAAACAGCCAAAAATAGCCCGAAAACAGGTAGGGGTGGAGTCAGCCAGTAGTCCAATTTGCCAGTTCTTCAAACCATGCAGAATCAGAACAAGGGATTTGGGCGAACCCATCCGAACATGCAGCAGCCCACCTCTGATCCAGGTTATGATTGTCCTAAAGGTATGAAAAGCATATTTGGGACCATTTCACAATGAAAATGTTTTGAGGATATGTATATGATATGTATATACATTAGGTGGAATACATTAGATATGTATGTACTTTAGCATGACATGTATATACATTAGGTGGAATTCTGGATAAAAAGCTTTTGCTATGCAGAGAAAGTAAAGATTTCAGTAGCTGTCTACAAAATGCATTGACTGAGGATGATTTTTAATCCTTTTTTGTTCTGTCTACCTTAGATGATGAGTTCATCAGATTCAAATATTTCTCTTACTTTTTATTTATATCCTGCCATAATTATAGATGACTTGTTGTGGTTATATGAAACTTCTGAGAATGTATTCACTGGTTAGATTTGTATTTCATCTTGTCACTTCCTATCAACAAGGGACAGTATCTGGCCCATCTCATCATAGCTTGAAGCTAAGCAGGATCAGGGTGGTTAGTATTTGGATGGGACATTATCAGAGAACAGAATCCAGGGACGTGACATGGGTTGGACATTCAAACATACTCCAGGAAGAAGACTATGGTAAATCATTTCCATATTATTAAGAAATTAAGAATACTACATGAACATCTCCATGAAGCCGGGAAGAATTGACTTTTCTTCTTCCATCTAGGAATTCAGCCATTATTTCAAGGTTTTCATGGTTAACAGAATATGGATCTTCAGTGCATTACTATAGCCCCTATGCTCTCCCACTGACCAATAGATTTTGTGGTTGTTGTTGGTTTTTTGTCTCTCTGTTTCTATGTATCTCTAACCTATCTAGATTGTGTGATGACCCAAAGGGGCATGGCACAAAGGCAACAGAGTCATATAATCAGTAGGAGTCCCTTTATTATCTCCAACTTTGCCCCCAGTGTCTAGGTTACCTTCTGGCTGGAGAAAAAATCTCCCAGGAACAGCCTTTGACTGCAGAAAATTAAGTCTAAAACAGGGTAAACACAAACTGTAACTTAAAATCCAAACAAGCCAAACTGAAGTAATTAGTTTGGCAGGGCAGACATGAAAGTATAGCAGACATGAAAGTATAGCAAAATTCACACAGTTGGGAAGATACAGGAACACAGATAAGCCATGACAATGCAAGATAAAGTCATGTTTGTTCCCAACAGCTTGCTTCATGCAGCTTGCCTTTTTTATACACTGTGTTCCCAGCTGCAGCTAATGAAGGGATCCAGGGCCCTTTCCTTCCCATAAGCCATGCAACCCACATTGCTCTCTTCTCCATTCCTCCCTGCATGCCCTAGGATGAAGAGGGGCTTGGCCTGGGTTTTCCTCTGAATTCCCTTTCCCTTGTTCTACCTTTTCCCTGCTCTGTCCAGCCAGACTTTGCCCTTCCCCAGTTTGCTCCACAGCCAATGGAGCCACACTCCCACCCTCTGTCAGCTGTTCTGCTTCCTCCTTGGATTCAGACTCTGACAGGGGCATGACAGATTGCTTCAACTAATCTGGAACTAAAGCAAGCAAGCAAACAAATAATAAGACTGAGTCCAAAGGTCCCTCGGGAACACTGTTTAAGTATTACCTTAATTTTCAAGAGATTGAAATATCCAGGTCCTGTGTAAAAAGTGCTAAATATTTTCAGGTATGAACGGATGGTGTTTTATCTGTGTTGTTAGCAATATCTCTTGCTTCTTCTATCGGGAACATTTTTACCATTGGCAGAGTTGGCCAAGAAAGATTTATTATAATGGGCGTGTAATACCTTGGTCTCTTCCATCAAATCTGTTAGAATAGAATAACAGAGTTGGAAGGGACCTTGGAGGTCTTCTAGTCCAACCCCCTGCTCAGGCAGGAAACCCTATACGATTTCAGACAAAATGGTTGTCCAATCTCTTCTTAAAAACTTTTAGTGTTGGAGAATTTACAACTTCTGGGGGAAAGTTCCACTGAATAATTGTTCTAACTGTCAGGAAATTTTTTCTTAGTTCTAGGTTGCTTCTCTCCTTGATTAGTTTCCATCCATTGCTTCTTGTCCTGCCTTCTGCAGGTCTGGAATATCAATTGACCCTCTATTCTTTATTACCTGCTATCATGTCACCCCTAGTCCTTCTTTTCATTAAACTAGACATGCTCAATTCCAGCAACCATTTTATATGGTTGATTAGTTTCTCACTCTCTCTTTTTTTAATTAAACACTTCTGTTTTAACCACTATTATTGGACTTCATCACATTTGTTGCAATGTTTCAGAGGAAGTTGATGACCTCCCGCTCCGACACCTCTTTCAAAATCTACCTCTTAATTCCCCAGAATATTCTTGCCCCATAAAAACAGTTTCTGCTTTTCTATTGCATCCTTGTGGATTTCTTTGAAATATCTTTGGGTTAGTGGCCCACAGCTTACTTTATGTTACAACAGGGAAGAAGAAATAAAAGTGCTGATGGTAAGCATTTCCTGATCTATGCATTTCTCCATTACTCTGCAACCTCCTTTGTGTCTGTGCTAAAAAGCCTTTATGGCAATTTGTCAACCTTTCAAGGCAGATTAGACTGGAAAACCAGTACCAGGTAGGGCAGTACTACTATTATTGTACAGCTATCTTAACAAAATCCTGCCTGTATTTACAAAACCAGGCTACAACCATGTATAACTGCTGCCAGAACTTCAGAATAAAAATTAGTAAACTTACAGCATAGCATGCTGAAATAATGACAGATAAAGAGATGTTGAGTTTACAAGAAGGTGCTGGTTAATCACCCAACCTTCTTTTTCAAACAAGATTAATGAATGCCAAACATAAGGGTTATAAAACTTCACCAACCAAACCGTTGTCATCCATTGTTGTCCATCAGAGGGATTGTATGCTTACTCATGTAAATATTTAGCTTTAATAAAGCTTGTGATGATCACACTGGTTTTCAGCTCCTCTTCCTTAGGAATATCTTATGGGAAGGGAAGTGGGATAAAAGACAAAGGAAAGGAAGGGAGATAAAAGACAAGGGAAGGGAAGGGAAAGGAAAGCTTTGCCATTTGCACAGTTCACTGACTTAGAGAAAGGTGAATTAATATCAGCATGAAGTACTGGGTGCTTTGCAGATTATTATAGTTCTTATATTATAGTCTTATAAGTTTAAAAATGTAAAAAAAGGTTAAAAGATCTTGCAAGAATGCAGAAACTTTGAGGACTCTTCTGGAGGAAAATAGTTTTTTTTTATAGAAGTTCTCCGAGGATTTGGTAATGTTCATATTTTAGAAGCAACTTGTATTAATTGTTTCATTTTATTCTAATTTGCAGGGAACTATTTGAATTATTTTTTTGTGGAACAAGAAAGGTAATGATGATCAGAGGTGGTATTCAGCAGGTTCTGACCAATTCTGGAGAACCGGTAACAGAAATTTTGAGTAGTTTGGAGAACTGGCAAATACCACCTCTGACTGTCCCCAACCCATCTATTCTCTGCCTCCCGAGTCCCAAATGATTGACTGGATCTTCTTTTGAAATGGAGGGAATGGAGATTTTGCAGTATACTTCCCCTGCCATGCCCACCAAGCCACACACAAGAATGGTTACAGGAATTGGGCATGGCTAGTCTAGTGAAGAGAAGGACCAGGGGAGACATGATAGCAGTGTTCCAGTATTTCAGGAGCTGCCCCAGAGAGGAAAAGGTTAAGCTATTTTCTAAAGCACCTGAAGGCCAAACAAGGAACAATGGATGGAAACTGAACAAGGATAGATTTAACCTGGAAATAAAGAGAAACTTTCTGACAGTGAGAACAATCAACCAATGGAACAGAAGTTGCCCTCGGAAGTTGTGGGAGCGTCATCACTTGAGACTTTCAAGTAGTGATTGGACTGACATTTGTTGAAATGGTGTAGGGTTTCCCATTTGGGGAGACCCTACAAGGTCCCTTCCAACTCTGATTATCTGTTATCTGAGACACCCACCAAGCAATGCCATGCCCACCAAGCCATGCCCACAGAACTGGTAGTAAAAAAAATTGAATCCCACCACTGGACTGCTCCATGGGCCAGATTTAAGCACCCTGAGGGCCAGATCCGGTCCCCAGGCCTTGAGTTTGTTACCCCTGTTTTGGACAATGGACATGCACTATTTTCAATAATGAAATAGGTCTATTGTTTATTTTGATAATGTCCCTTGGTTCAAGAAACTTAGACACGTTTACTGAGAAGAATCAACCAGGCTGGTAAAATTCACTTGTGAACAATTGTAGAACGGGAGCTTAAAATCTAACAATGAGCAAACGATGAAGAAGTTGACCATAAACAACTTCTTCTTTTTCCTTTGCAATGGCTACAGAAAGCTCCATGTTCTTTTTGGCTCAACTTCAACATGGAGAAAACTGGGGGAGACTCTAAGAGAAAGCCCAGAAACTGAAAAGCAGCTTTTGAGCAAGGGAAGAACCAAGAGTCCATTCATGAAACATCAATGCTGCAATACTGTAAACATTTTCTGTTAGCTTAGAAGGCTCTCAAACTTTTCAATTAAAGTCTTCCAAATTTAATTAGGCGGTGCCACGGAGGCTGTACCATTAAAAGTACCAGCCAGTATTCAAAAAGGTTAAGCCTAATCCCACCATTCGAAAGCCAAAGAAAATGAAAGCTTTTGTGGGTAGCTCTCAGCTTCTTCTACATTTCAGGATTTAAATGGACCTTTCAAAAGCTGACAATAATCCTATATAACCCCCTTTTGTAGAGTATTAGAAAGAATCCAAAATACTATATTAAGGGAAGAAAAGGTAAACATAGCAATTACAGTTTAATCTCTCTGGCTACAGACCTCCTGTTTACTTACTTATTCACACAGTATCATTGTCCATAACATGCTGTCCCTTTCAGAGCCACAATAGGGATAAATGAAAAATGTTATACAAATGGTTTTAACAGGCTTAAGCATTTCCAAAATTTTATAAAAGATCAGGAGTGGGGGGAATATGTTGGCTGACACTGTGTGTGGTTCTTTCTTTCTTGAAGAAAATAAAACGCAAATGTTATACTGTCTCCCTCCCTCCCTCCCTCTCTCCCTTTCCCTCTCCCTCTCCTTCTCTCTCCCTCTGTCCCTCCCTCACCTCTCTTCCTCCCTCCATCCCGCTCTGTCTCTCACTGTCTCACTCTCTTCCTCCCTCCCTTTGTGTGTGGTTCTTTTTTTTCTTGAAGAAAATGAAATGTAAATGTCATGCTGTCTCTCTCTCCCTCCTTCCCTCTCTCCTTCTCTCTCTTCTCTCTCTCCCTTTCCTTTTCTATTCCTTTGTCCCTCCCTCCCCCTTTCTCTCCCTGGATCCCACTCTGTCTCCCATTCTCTCCCTTTGTGTGTGTCTCTTTCTTTCTTGAAGAAAATGAAATGCAAATATTATGCTCTCTCTTTCTTTCCCTCCCTCTGCCTCTCTCCCTCTCCCTCCCCCACTCTCTCCTTCTCTCCCTCTTTCCCTTTCTCCCCTCTCTTTTTCTCCTTCTCTTTCCCTTCCCCTCTGTCTTCTCCTGCCATAATAAGTGAACAGATTATTGATTTTCAGTAAAAAAAAAAAATTGTATCAAAAACCCTTATCCCATGCTTTCTGGATCAGTGTCACCTAACAATAAGCCTGTCAGGATGACATTTATTTGAATCTGGTAGCCCCTGCTAAGTTACAAAGGTTGATGCTGAGCTTGCAAGGGGCCTCAGAGCCCTCAGCTAATGCAAAAGGCCAAAGCCATTTTCTTAAAATCAATTCTGAGAGCAAAGGAACCCAAACAGAAAGCAAACAAACAAGATCTCATTATGGGAAAATGGAATTTTCATTTGTCAGGTTGCAAAAAGAGTTTATATCCTCCATAATGCAATTGTTTTCATTTAAACTGCTCATCCCAGGGCTGTTATATATATATATATATATTTAAAAAAAAAATTATGCTCCCAGTCCAGATCAGTTCCTCAGAGCAATTACATACACATGTCAAAGTATTTTTCTTTACAACAAAATAGAAATGGAATCTTGGGGGAAAATTCAGGACAAGAAGAGAGTTTAGGTTCTGGAAGAAGATAACTGATTCAGATTTCAAATAGTTTTCATCTCAAAGGTCTTTGAGACAAAAATGGGCTAGATAATTGAAAATAATTGATTGGAGATAAGAACTATCTTTCAATTCTGAATTAAGATACTAGGAGAAAATGTAGCCCCAGGTCAAATGCTTCTGCCCCCAAAGAATAGACTTTCCTTTAATTTCCTCATAGTACCTGGGCATATCCAAATAATTTCCTTGGTATCAGGACAAAGTTTCTGATTCTTCTAGGATGGCCCACCCACCATTTCTTAATCTACAAACCTGGGTTTTTCTGGTTTCCCATCCAAATATTAAGCCAGTCTGATTTAGTTACTAAGTCAATCTTAGTTAGATTACTAACCCAATCCTAACTCTTGGTGAATATATACAATTATCAGGTGTCATGGCAACAATATGAATGGGATAACAGAATAGCACAATAACCAAGTTGAAAGGGACTTTGGAGGCCTTCTAGTCCAGCCCCAGGCACAAGCAGGAAATCCTATATCAAATAGTTGTCCAATCTCTTCATAAAAGCCTCCAGTGGTGGAGCACCCACAACTTCTAAAGGCAAGCTGTTCCACTGGTTAACTGTTCTCAGTGTCAGGAAATTTCTGCTTAGTTCTAGGTTACTTCTCTCCTTAGTTAGTTTCCATCCACTGTTTCCTGTCTCTTCGTCTGGTGCTTTGAAAAATAGGTTGACTTAGTTATTGACTTGCCAGCCTAGCCTATACTCTGAGATTTTCTGGTAATCTCCCATTGAATAATTCCTGGTTTAAGAAAGCTCCATGGAAGGAATTACATCTTGACAGCCTTCTTTGGTGAGCAGTGTTTTGCTCCTTCTTCATGGAGAAGACAGATTTGCATATGTCATCATTTCCATGTTTTAGATCCCATAGCAAAGCTTATTTCCTTACTTGGCAGTTAGTTGACAAGTTTGATCTTGGAATGTTCCTGCTTTACATCAACTCTTTCACCTAATGACTGAATTACAGTAAGCTTTCATCATCCATACTGGATATATATATATATATAACCTCTGTTCTTAGTAGAGCGCTCAATGATGTCTATCTATTTGTCAAAACTTGAATTAAACAGCTCAAATAAGGTTTCTGCCAGCATGTTGTTTGCTTCTTTCTTCTGTTCCACAAAGTTCAGATGGCTTCCTTTAGTTTCTATACTAAGTGTAATAGCTGCCAGGAGTTGAAGAGGTATTGTAAACAAAGAGAGTCCAAGCCAAAATGACAAGAGACTCCTGGAAGAAAATTACCCTTCGGACAGGGTACATTTTTACTTCATAATTTAAAACATCACTAAAACGATTACTACTATTTCTTGACTATCATAATGAAAGGAATGAGTAAATGTCCTACCATTTTGGCACATTTTTAACCAAAAAGAAAGTCAGAATTCATTCATTCTTCTTTATTTTCCTATTCTATTTCTGCTCCTCTTCTTAAGGGAAGGAAGAGGGAGGGGGGAGAAAGGGGGAGGGGGAGAATGGGAAGGAAAAGTAGGAGGGGAGAGGATGGGAGAGGAGAAAGAGGAAGGGAAGAAGGAAGGAAGGAAGAAAGGAAAGAAGGAAGGGAAAAGGAAGGAAGGAAGGAAGGAAGGAAGGAAGGAAGGAAGGAAGGAAGGAAGGAAGGAAGGAAGGAAGGAAGGAAGGAAGGAAGGAAGGATCCATAATCTTGAAACATTTAAAATATGTTCTTAGTAGAGCAAAGATGTACAGAAAACAGTGCTCAATGTTAACTGAATAAAGATGGCTCTTTCTCTATCTCAGACATCCCAATGGAAGACTGAGTTTTCCTGAAGGGAGGCTTAAATCACAGGGAAGGAAAAAAAATCATAATTCTTGATTTGAATGAAAGTGCTCATCCAAGAACAACCTGTCTGCTAAATTCTTTGGCCAAAACTGAAAAGCAAATGGACAACCACAAATATCTGACTGATGATATGTGCTTTCTACAGCCAAATGATGGGATTCATAGAGCTTCTGGCTTTTGGGGAAGAACTATACGGAACATTGATTGTAATTATCCAAGGCTCTATTTTTAAAATCTTGTGAGTTATCTGACAATGTGAGCTTTCTGCCATTCCCTTCACACCCCATGGCTGCCACTCTCTGTCTTAGAAACTCTGATTATTTTTGCCTATTTCTATTTCTAGAGCAACAATGAAGCATATTTGATGGTCAGATGGTCACTTAACATCAACAAGTTTTTTTTTTCCAGTTCTTGGAACTCTTGATTTGGGAAGTTTCATCATTCCGAGGAGAATGTTTCTATCTTTATAGGCTTACATTTTCAACAATGTTAAGCCTATTTTGGGGATTTATTCTACCGTCTTTGAGAGTATTTCTTATCTCAAAATGGTGGGAAATGATGCCATGAATATTCAGCAACTGTGGTCAAGGTAGACCTCAATATTCAGCATTTCAAGTGCCTCCATTCCCTAACAAACTGAGACCCTTTAGGTTGCAGTGGAGAATGTGATTGTCAATTCTTTCACTGACAATCAGCAAAGAATCGCCTACAGTGCATCAACTTTTGTTGGGATGAACTGCAGCAAATAATTACCATGACAATTAAAATAATTGTTACAGGAATCAGGAGGGGGAACCCTTGTAGAAATTATTGGAGAAACTCGCATTTCATTGAAAACAAAGAAATGACTCATTATCCCAAAACATATTTTCTCTTCAAAACTAATTAGCTTGTCATTCACATTTCCTTGAACAACATTTAAAAAGTGCCTCTGCAATTCTGGAATAAATGCTGCAGTTTCAATTCTGAATAAATACTAGAATTTCAATTCTAGCTGGGTTTTTTTCCCCATTTCCTTTTTTCTTTTTCTTTTTCTTTTGTCATACATATATGATTGAGAAGGAAAATTGATATTTTGTTATATTACTGTGCTATATATCTTCCATATCACTCATCCTATCACTGTGAAGAAAAAAGACACAGCTGCTCCATATTTTATCCTAGTTGATATCTAGTTCTGTGCATTGTTGCAGAAATTTCCTTTTTCTAATCTACCTTATAAATGGATTGGATTCTATTACCTATCAGTCAGAAAGTTCAAGAGTTAAGGATGGTGACATTTAAAGAAGGAAGGCTGGTCTAATCTAAGAATGACAGCTGTGAGCTGTGAAGTGGCCACATGAAATCTTGTTAGATCTTGAACATTTTGGACAATCCTCTATTTTATTTTATTTTTTTATCCTCAGGCTACATCCAAAATGCTAAAGTGACAATCTGTTCTTCCAGCTGCCATTTCAAAAGAATCCGTATAATGTTTTGATGTAGTATCTAGACCTGTAAATAGTCTGGAAAATCTTCTAAAGCCTATAGGTGATATTGAAGAATGAGCAAATTGCCAGCAAAAGTCAAGCAAAGTGGCAAATCCAGAAAATGAAACCCAAGACATTTTAAAGAAAGATGGATCATTTTTTTAAAAAATAATAATTTTATGAAGGATTGCAATTTATAATAATAAAAGCTAATAAACTTTTTTAAAAAATGCAAGAGAAAAGAAACACATAAAAAGGATACAGTGAAGAAAGAAAAAAGGATGTAGTAAAGAAAAAAGAAGTGACTTTCCCCTTTATCGCAAGTAAAATAATTTTCATTAACTTATCACCTTTTCTTGAAATACAACAAATGATCTCTTCTTCTCCTATCTCATCCTCTTATATATAATTATCCCTCTGTCATTTTAGTCCTGATCTCAGCAAAAGTCCCCTAAGATTTACCAAAGATAACAAGGCTACACTTTATCATCTTAATAATTAATAATAATATTATTATTATCAATTTAACCTTGAAGAAATAAACCAATCTTATATTCCTTTCCCTTAGCTGTTGCAATCTTGATCTTTAGTATCTTCAAATAATGTCCCCTCCTTTTAATATATTGGGTTCCTTCGTACAAAATTGTACAAAGATTTAAATTTCAATACATAAAAATTATCCAGATCACTGTCTTGGTTTGTAATTTGCATATCTCTTTCAATCATGAAGACATCAGTTGGTTTTATTTGTATGACCAATGTAATATCTTTTTGCATTTCATTCGTATAGCCTCTTGTCTATGGAGATTCTCAGTTTACCAGGTCATGGTTGTTCCAAAGGTGCTTTTCAAAAGGTTCTTGGTTTTTCTTTGGGTTTTTCCTTGGTTTTTCACTTCTCACCCAAGAAGCTTCTTCAGTTTAGTTCAACAGAAGAAGCTTCTTGGATGAATAGGGAAACATCTTCAGAGAAAAACAAAGTCCAGTTTTCTTTTGAAAAATGATATTTGGGACATCTTATAGTCTATCGTTTTTAAATTCTCTTGTAAATTGGTCACTAATTTGTCAGTTAAAATTGGTTTCTCTTCCACAACAACATTTAAACATGGTGTAGATATTCCATCAAACTACTATGTCTGAAATTCTGATCAGGAAATCCTCAATCAGTTGCCTAAAATAGGAAGAAATGCTGTAGTTATTCTGAATTTGTTTAGAAAAAAAACGTGATCATTCTAATCCTTGGTAAATGATCTCTCCTATATACTTAGCTTGGCTCACTATTCAAAATATTTCCCTCCTATATATGGTGTTCTTTAGATTATTACAATAATTTGGAGCCACCTCGACAACCCAAAGGATAAATTAACCCAAATTATAACAGTGGAGCCTTTTAATGTAATGTAATGAAGTCAATTCTCTTTATTTGGAAAGTCATCCAAGTGATGGATCCAATATAATGTAGTTTTACAGTATTTTCACCAATGGCTTATAGTAAACTTGCAAAAGAGACAGAAGGAAGGAGGGAGGGAGGGAAGCAGGGAGAAGGGGGAAGTAGAGATAGAGAGAGAGGTATGTACCTCTGAAAGTTCATGTCAGCCACCAAAGGTCCATATCAAGTTAGTTAACCAGATGTGTGCTGTTTCATCCTGGAAAAGAACAATTCAGAAGTCATAGCTTAAATGTTACCTAGGAAAGGTCCATTTTAGATGGAAAAAAAACCACATCACATCATATCATGTCACCAGAACAAATCATTATCTTAATTTTCTATGGCCATGTCATGCCTTTTTGAGGTGGAAGGAACTCAGAAAATTCATGTTATATACCAGATCAAGGGTACGGTGTGATGTACAAAGCTGCTTATTTACTTAATTATCAATCGATCAGTCAAATTGATACAGCAGCCCATTGCACCAAAGGAGATCCTGGGTGGCTCACAACAAATATTTAAAGCCACATATAAAAGAGCAACAAATATAATGACATACAAAAACTTTAAAAGCAAATATTATTTAAAAGAACATAAATGCAAACTCTACAAAGGATATGAATAACCAGCTGAGCATTGGAGGCATCTAAGCAGGTCTCCATTTTCTAGAAGACCCAGATCTTATAATGTAACCAGGTCTGTAGGCCTTTGAGAAGGTTAAGAGGAGTGGAACTAATCTAATTTTTGGGGGAAGAATGTCCCATAAGGTGGATAGCACAGCACAGAAATCCTGCATCCCATCCAGTGGTGGGATTCATTTTTTTTTTACTACCAGTTCAGTGGCCGTGGCTTGGTGGGCCTGGCATTGCTTGGTGGGCATGGCTTGGTGGCAGGGGAAGGACACTGCAAAATCTCCATTCCCTCCCCAGTCCTGGGGGAAGGTTCCTGCAAAATCCCATCCCCTCTCCACCCCACTAATCTGCTTTCTAGCTTTGTTCTCCTGCGCAGGGCAACCAAAGGAGACCCAGCCAATCAGTTGGGATTTGGGAGGTGGAGGTGGAGTCAGTCAGAGGTGGGATTGGCTGGTTCTCCAGACTACTCAAAAGTTCCACTACCGGTTCTCCAGAACTGGTCAGAACCTGCTGAATACGACCTCTGCTGCCATCAAATGCAGGTTCCTAGCTGATGGTGCTCACAGTGTGTTTTCTCTGCCAGACCTAATAGGAAAGTTTGATATAACTTGACCCCCTTACATAACTCAGATAACATTATGGAGTTATGGAAAGACTTAATTCTGTCCCTATATATTTGTTTGATAAGCCAATCTTTATTGATAGTCATCTCACTGTAACATTTTCTATAAATTCTGAAACACATACATTATTAGGTATTACCCAGATGGGAAACAGATGGGAAACAAGTCATTTTATACATTAAACAATGCACTGTATACAATGTATTGAAGTGATTAATACTCCACCAACCTGCTGCATGCTTTCAGAGGCACAACTGTGAGCCATACCATTATAAAGGCAATACATGTGTGTAATAAACTATACTGCAATTTGCAGGAAGTGGATGAAGATTTGAAATACAGTGGCATGCTGTAGCAGGGCCCATCCAATTGAAGCTTATTTTCACTCGGGTCATTTCGATCTGTGCACATAACTCCCAATGCACAGAGCAAGACTCAAGTCCACAAAGGAGAGACAGAAGATTAAGTGCCCAAAGAAGCAAGGGATAAAAAAAGAGAGAGAGAGAGAGAGGAGAGGATGTTCCAGTGAAAAATAAGCTGTCTGCACCAAATATGTGAAGCTTGACTTAACTAGGGTGTATTGTCCAAGCGCTACCTATCCGCCTTCCTAAGACATATTGATTTTGGCAGCAAGTACAGGGCCACTGACCTGTGGGATGCTAATCAGTGGGATTTCTTGGTTGACTGTTCAAAGAACTGGAAGTTTTAATGGAGAAAACAGCCCTGTATATCTTTCCCTTTAAAAAGGCAGCACCTGCAGCCAAGGAAAATGATTTGCTCAGATTGCTTGATTTCCTAACATTACAGAAGCAATTGACGGTATCCATATGGCTATTCACTACATCCGGTGAGCAAATACACAGGAGGTGCAAGATGGTCCATTCAATAAAAAGAAAGACAAAATATGATTCATTCCTTCAAATGTAAATTGGTTGTGGCAGAATCAGGGGGAAAAAAAGTGCTGTTTCCAAAAATTGCACCTTAGCTAGACATGTAAGGTACTTCTTTTTAATAGTTCGGGTCTGGAGAAGATGCAGCATAAGAACATCATGTTAAAATTCTGTTTCTGTGATAGATGTAGATTAACTGTTTTTGTTTTTTTTTGTCTGAATGGCAAAGTGCAGCCTTCTCTGCAGGAGATGGTAGCTGTGCCCAAGCAAGCTAAATCATCATTTCCAGCTTGGTGAACTTCTAGAGATAAAGATGTAACCCATTTAAAGAAATGTAATAAATAAAACATGGGTGTTACTTCCAAAAGTTTGTCTTAAATTCATGCAGGTGAAATGAAAAATGTAGGAATAACTCTTGCAAGTCTTTTTATTTTATTCAAAAGCTACAAGTACTGTTCAGAATGAAAATACAGTATGCTAAAAGAAAAAATATATGGGTATGTTCTTTATTTTTCTCTTTTTCCTAGAAAACTCTAATTAATGAGAAAGTTTAAGAAGTTACAAGTAATGTTCAGAATTAAAATACAGTATGTTAATAAAATATGATTATGTTCTTTGTTTTTTTTTCCTTTTCCCTGGAAAAATCTAATTAATGAGAACGTTTAGGAAGTTACAAGTAATGTTCAGAATGAAAATGCAATATATTAATAGAAAAAAAAATGGTTATGTCCTTTATTTTTTTTCCTGGAAAACTCTAATTAATGAGAAAGTTTAGGAAGTTACAAGTAATGTTCAGAATGAAAATACAGTATGCTAATAGAATAAAAATATGGTTATGTTCTTTATATTTTCTCTTTTCCCTGGAAAATTCTAATGAACAAGAAAGTTTAGGATTGCCAGACTAATCCAGGAAGAGACCTTAAGATCTGCTGTCTTCCAAAATATTTTCTAAAGTCCACAAAAAAGAATTCTGCTTTCTTATGTATATCTTGTATAAGTTCTGTGACACTGCAGTTTTTTTCTTTTATCCTGAAACTAGCTGTCATATGTGAACAATTAATTTCAGTTTTAACCTAAAGACCTATCCCATCAGTAGACTGAAAGAAGATGGAGGGGTATTTTTCTTTGTAGTAGTTATTATTTCCACTTTTTTAAAGAAAGAAAGAAAAACTCAAATTCAGCAGAGCTCCCATATAAAATTTGATGATATAGTGTAGCTTGAAAAATTCCAGCTTTATTCTCTTTGTTCATGCAGCTACCAGATTGTTGGCTATTAATAAAGCAAAAAGGACAAGTAGATCTATATATCTTAGTTACTTCATAGATGGGGGTCAATGTTTTTCATAAATACTTCTTAATTATTGGGACTTGACCCCTTGGATTTATTGTCAGTTGCTGCTGGAAAAGGAGGAAGGCAGAAGATAGCTAGATAGTGTCATTGATTCAATGAACATCAATTTGGA
This sequence comes from Pseudonaja textilis, assembly GCF_049901715.1. NCBI lineage: Eukaryota > Metazoa > Chordata > Lepidosauria > Squamata > Elapidae > Pseudonaja > Pseudonaja textilis. Next base: position 47,652,190 of record NC_141997.1, read on the forward strand.
AAACCTCCAGGAGACACTGGTGGACAGGGGTGGGTGGATGTAGCATGCTAGGTCCCATGAGTTGTGAAGAGTCAGACACAACTTAGCAACTGAGCCAGTGGTAGGATTCAATTTTTTTTTTACTACCGGTTCTGTGGGTGTGGTTTGTGGGTATGGTGTGACTTGGTGTGTGTGGTTTGGTGGGCATGGCAGGGTAAGGATACTGCAAAATCTCATTCCCATTCCACTCCAAGGGAAGCTTATTGTAAAAATCTCCATTCCCTCCCCACTCCAGGGGGAAGGTTACTGCAAAATCCCCATTCCCTCCCCATCCCACTAACCTGCTTTCCAGCTCCATTCTCCTCTGCAGGGCAACAAAAGAAGACCCAGCTGATCTGCTGGGACTCGGGAGGCAGAGAATAGATGGGGGCGGGGCCAGTTAGAGGTGATATTTGCCGGTTCTCTGAACAACTCAAAATTTCCGCCACCGGTTCTCCAGAACTGGTCAGAACCTGCTGCATACCACCTCTGAACTGAGCAATAAAAACACTTCACACATCATCTGCGGTCTCTAAATCCTATGAGGAGAAAGCACTCTTTGGAAAAATAGTTCCATTCTTTGCTATTGGAGGGTGGCAATTCAGCATAATATTTCATAACTCCTTTAGACAAAGCTCCCCAATTTGACTATTAGTAAATAATAGGTGGGTGTCATTTCCACATCACCATCTATGTGCAACCAATGCAATACCATACAGCAACTGCATTTAAAAGCTGTAGCGGTGCAGTGGTTACAATGCAATATTGCAGATTAAATCTGACCACTGCCAGGAGTTCAATCCTGACTGGCTCAAGGTGACTCAGCCTTCCATTCTTCAGAGACTGGTAAAATGAGGACCCAGATTGTTGGAGGCAAGATGTGAACTCTGTAAATTGCTTAGAGAGGACTGTAAGGCACTGAACTGAATATTAAAATTGACAAACTTATATTCTTGATAGACCTGCAGAGTGCTATTTTTTTTTAATAGTAAAGTAACTAAATGAGCTGTGTTTATCTAACATGTTAAGCTATGGAAAAAAAAAACTTAGCAAACTTTGTCTACGCAGCAAGTTATGACCCCACAGCTGGTTATGCATAAACAGACATTCTCAAACTATTAGTTGGATAGAAAATTTGAAGATCTCAAGGAGAAAGCATAATATAGTTGTTTTGGATACAATCCTACTAGTCTTCTTTTTTTAAAGAAGGAAAGAAGGGAATCTGAAATACAACCTTGCACTTCCTTAAAAGGTTATGAATTAAGTTGGTTAACTTGATTATATAACATGGCATTACTAGCTGCTGTGATTTTTCCTTTGGAAAATCCAGCAGGGCTACGTCTTTTTGAGCTGTTTCCAGAAAGCTGGTCCAACATGCTTCTTCTTCTAATAAATTATCAACCTGCCATACAGTAATGAAAGCCAAAATCTTGAAGTAATTTCCTTTTTGTAAAAAAAAAAAAAATGTTTTTGTAAGTCATCCAAAACCCTGATGAGATCCAAGGTGCTATTCTAAACTTCTGAGTCTCTAAGAAAAGGGGGAAAAGAGAAAGAAAACTCATAATACCAGTAGCAATATCCACCTGAAAGTTCTCATTTCATATCTTGCTGTGCCAAGTTTAATTTTAATCATGAACACATGGCATGCAGAGACCTCATTGTCCTCCTAACAAATAAAGAAGATTAGTCTTCCACCACTGAGCATTCAGTATACAAAACAACCCCTTTAGCATCTCTTTCCATGTCTAACAGCTGGCTGTATTAAAGCTTCACCTTACACCTTTTCCAGAAGACTATTGTAAAGTGTTACCTTGAGTGCTAAAGAATTAACAGCAGGTTTTTTTAAAAAAAAAATAGCACCGTGCAGGTCTATCAAGAATATAAGTTTGTCATGCAGCCATGCAGTAAATAGTTGAAAATCAAGAGGGAAAAAAGGAGGAGGAGGAGGAGGAGAAGGAGGAGGAGGAAGAGGGAGATTGGATATCCACCTTCTGGGAAAGGTTGCACATCAATGATAGCTTCTCCAGGATCTCCAGAAAGTATGAGTCCATATTTCTCTCTGTCTCCAGTTTTGGTCACTGCATTACAAAAAAAAGATGTTGAGATTTTGGAAAAAATGCAAAGAAGAGCAACTAAGATGGTTAAAGGCCTAGAGACTAAAACATATGAAGAACCGTTGCAGGATTTGGGTTTGGCTAGCCTAGAGAAAAGAAGGTCTTGTGGGGAAATGATAATAGTATTACAGTATTTGAGGGGCTGCCACAAAGAAGACGGGAACAATTTATTTTCCAAAGCACCAAAGAAGGCAAGACAAGGAACAATGGATGGAAACTAATCAAGAAAGGAAGCAACCTGGAATTGAGGAGAAACTTCCTAACAGTGAGGACAATTAACCAGTGGAACAGCTTGCCTCTAGACGTTGTGGATGTTCTATCACTGGAGGGTTTTTGGAAGAGACTAGACCAGGGAACTTCAAACTTGACAGCTTTAAGACTTGTGGACTTCAACTCCCAGAATTCCTCTTCCAGTCATGTTAGCTCAGGATTTCTGGGAGTTGAAGTCCACAAGTCTTAAACTTGCCAAGTTTGAAGACCCTTGGATTAGACAGCTACTTGTCTGAAATGGTATAGGATTTCCTGCTTGAGCAGGGGGCTGGACTAGAAGATCTCCAAGGTCCCTGCCAACTCTATTTTGATTTTAATTCCCCTGTGCGTGTCTATATATGTGTATCTCCAGCTTTGTGGCCTAGAGTGTTGCTGCCAGCTGATCATTTGGTGTCTAAAGGGTTTATTATGCTTGGGAAATATTATTAATACAATATAATTTCCAGCTCAAAAGCTTGCCAAGAAATTGCTTACCCATCAAACAGTCAGCAGCCAGGTAACAAATTCCTTCATTTACAAGCTTCGTTCCAGTGTGCTGTTTTTAAAGTAAGCACAACAGTACTTCTAAAAGCATCAATATTAGAAATGGAATGGAGAAAGTTGATTCCTGTGCAAAATTAAATTGAATTTTATTTTATTTTTCAAAAAAAAATCTTGATCATAGTTTGTGTTATGCGTTATATTGGCAAGACATATTTACAAAATGTAGAATGTGTGTGTGTGTACACACACACACACACACACATCTCAAAATTGAACTCTTAGAGGAAAGGAGATTACACTCTCATAATACAAGGTAACTAGAAGTTAGAAATTCCCTTGACAATTTAAGGAACAGCTAAGGAAAGATTCAGCAATCTGAATATTTACTAGGTCATCTCCTATCTGATCTTGGCATTGTTTACAAAGTCTCTAAAGACGCATCTCTTTCAACAGGCTTTTAATCAGCAATATTCCTTTTATTCTTCCTTTTCATCTGTATCTTTCAGGTTTCTTTCGTTCATAATTTTTTCAGGGTCTTTGAACGCTCGCCAGAGTGAAAAGGTTATAAATCAAATAAATTAGAGGAACTATAAGTCAATACTCTGAAAATTCCTAGACTAAGCCATAGGCTAGTGGTCAAATAATATACAGTATAAGATGATAGTAGCTTGCAGCTTTATGTTAATTTTTTTAGTTTCTGAGCTCACCCCTGGATTAGCCTCCAGTCAAGGACGGAGAAGATTTAAACCTTTCTTTACTGTCCCTCACTTAAATGTTAAAGAAAAAAAAAAGACTCTTAATTGACAATGACAAATTTTCCTTTCATTTATGAAGTATGTGGGGAGAATTCTCAGGTTATTTCGCCACTGGGGAATTATAACATTTCCTGAAGTCATTTGTCCATCATGGTCCCAAAAGAGCAGCCATGAAGTCAAGCTTCAAAGCACACCGGTGGAGATTGGGAGACATGACGAAGGTGCCATAAGAGGCTTTTACAACATGCAAAAATTGGTTTGCGCTGGCAAGACTGGCAAGGATGTGTAAAGATAAATCGGCTAAATGCTGGAAATGTCACCAGACACCAGGAACATATTACCATATGGGGTGGACATGTGTAGAAGCTAGAAGATACTGGACAAAAATACATACATGGTTGGAACAGATAATACAGCAACATATTGATTTAAAACCTGAAATATTTCTGTTGGAGATTACTATAATCTGAAAATTATAGTAAAGAGAATGTATATTTAATTATTCATGTACTAACTGCGGGTAGAATTATATTTGCACAAAATTGGAAAAGTGAAGAGATTCCGAATTAAGAAAACGTGATTAGAAAAAATACTAGACTGTGCAGAAATGAATAGGTTAACATTAACAATCCAAGAAAAAGAAGAAACTGAATATTATATGATATGGCATTCATTTTATCAATGGTTGGAAAATAAATATGGAAATTAGAAACTAGAGAAGACTAACATAAAATAGTAAATATATGGTAAGAATTAAAAAAATGTTAAGATGGAGAATGTTAGAAGAATTAGGTATATGATGTAGATTAGTATGATGTAAGAATAGAGTATTAAAGTAAAAGCAATGAATATGTATAAACTATAATAATTATTGCACAAGTTATGTGTACTCATATGACACACTGTTCAAATGAAAGATGGAATGTTTGTATAAATAAAATAAATAAATTAATTAAAAAATAACATGCAAAAATTGGTTCTTGGATCCAGTAGGATTGGAATTGACATATTTAACAGGAATAAAAAAAAAGGGAGTTCTTGCAGATTTAATTATACTTGGTTAGATTGGCTTCAGGAGAGCAATTTGTACCATAGAGGAGACACGATTTGCTTCACTACAGCAAAGAGAATGCCCGATTTGCCTAGACAAGCCATGAAGGCGATTTCCAGGACATTTGCTTTCAGGATAGATGGTATCAGAATGGCTCATGGTTAAGATATATTTAATTTAATAGCTGGAACAATAAAGTATATAATGGACTAGCACACACTATTGTGGTTGATTGATTGGAGAGTGCGAGCTCCCGAATGAGGTAATCTACATTATGATTGGTGAGACAGGGGAGTTTCCTTTTCTCCCGCCTTTTTTCTTCAGTGAGCTTTGCATGCTATTCTGTGATTTACTTGATGATTTACCTCATGGTGTAGTGAGGTGCCTGACTATCTCATTTAATGTAAATATAGAAGTTAAATATGCTTATTTATATAACACTACTAGTCCGTGTCAGCATCTCTGACTGCATAAATTAAGGGATAAAATCAAGATCATGTGAAGTGTTAATACCACTTTATAAGGTCTTGGTAAGGCCACGCTTGGAATACTGCATCCAGTTTTGGTCACCACGATGTAAAAAAAGATGTGGAGACTAGAAAGAGAGCAACAAAGATGATTAGGGGACTGGAGGCTAAAACATATAAAGAACGGTTGTTGGAATTGGGTACATCCAGTTTAATGAAAAGAAGGACTGGGGGGACATGACAGCAGTGTTCCTATATCTCAGGGGTTGCCCCAAAGAAGAGGGAGTCAAGCTATTCTCCAAAGCACCTGAGGGTAGGACAAGAAGCAATGGATGGAAACTAATCAAGGAGAGAAGCAACCTAGAACTAAGGAGAAATTTCCTGAAAGTTAGAACAGTTAATCAGAGGAACAACTTGCCTCCAGAAGTTGTAAATGCTTTCACGCTAGAAGTTTTTGAAAAGAGATTCATTTGCCATTTGTATGAAATGGTGTAGGGTTTCCTGCCTAAGCAGGAGGTTGGACTAGAAGACCTCCAAGGTCCCTTCTAACTCTAATTCTATTCTATTCTATTCTATTCTATTCTATTCTATTCTATTCTATTCTATTCTATTCTATTCTACTGTATTCTATTCTATACTACTCTACTCTACTCTACTCTACTCTACTCTACTCTACTCTACTGTATTCTATTCTATACTACTCTATTCTACTCTGCTCTGCTCTGCTCTGCTCTGCTCTGTTCTGTTCTGTTCTGTTCTGTTCTGTTCTATTCTATTCTTTTGGACATTTGCTGAGCAATTCCCTGACATTCACATTATATACCAAAACTTTTTCAGCCTGCAATTCACTGAGTACACTTTTGTCTGGAAGAGGCTCCAGAATGGCCCATCAAGTTTAGAGAAGCCCATGCTCCCTCATGCTTTTTCTAGCCCTGAAGATCCTAGACCTGCGTGGAGGGGGAAAAAGGGATATTTCTTTCAGCCTTCTCTCTTAGCTTAGAGTCTGTGGGAGGTTCTCCAAAGCAGAACAAAGTGAAGCCGCAGAGTAACTCCGTGAAGCTGTTTTCCAAGGTCTGCTTTAGTGAAAAGGGAAGCCTGCCTTTGAAGCTGCAGAAGGAACCATTACATACTATAAAAGGCTAACGTGCTGAAAAAAGTGGAAGCCACTGCAAATGGCAACAAGTTAAATAAATGTGTTTCTTCTGGGCAGCACCCACTGACAAAAGGGCTAAATATGTTGCCTCTATACGACCTGTGAGCCTGAGTGCTCATTTGAGTTAAAAATGCATCAAAACATATGTCAACTCCAAGAGAGCAAAACACTAATTGGGCTACACCTTATTGCAGGTAGTCCTCGACTTACAACCACAATTCATCCCAAAATTTCTGTTGTTCGGTGAGACAAGTGTCTCAGTGAGACATTTGTTAAGTGAGTTTTCCCCCCTTCCCTTTTATGACCTTTCTTGCCACTGTTGTTAAGTGAATTGCCACAGATGTTAAGTTAGTGACATGGTTGTTAAGTGAATCTGGCTTCCCCAGTGATTTTGCTTCTCAAAAGGTCACAATAAGGGATCACATGATCTTGATAACACCACAAGCATTGAGTCAGTTGCCAATCATCTGAATTTTGATCACACGATCATGGGGATGGTACAAAGGTTGTAAATGTGAAAAAATAGCTGTAAGACACATTTTCCAACACTGTTGTAACTTTGAATGGTCACTAAATGAACTATTGTAAGTCTAGGACTACCTGTACTTATGGGCTATGGCGGATCCAAGTAAGTACGTGGATCTCATATCAGGTTGTAAAGAACCTCCAGTGTTACTTATTTATTCAGAGACACAAGATACTGGTGTTCTGTTGCAGATTTAGAACTGTTATTGTTCACTTTTTGAATCAGAAGTTCATTCACTCATAGTTATACTCAACTCAAAGTTTAGCTGGATTTGGATTTCAGAAGACTTGAGGTAGAACACTTAACTTATGTGGTACTTTATTCAATGTGGTGACTCTGAGGCTCTGTAGTTCTCATTTATAAATTGCCTTGGAAGGACAATGCTTAGCTGTTCTTCTCATAGAGGACCAGTGGTTAATGGCACCAAGTTAGAAACCAGGAGAACATGAGTTCTAGACCAGTGGTGGGATTCTACCAGTTTCCTTACCAGTTCAGTGATCACCAGGGGTGGGTTTCTACTGGTTCTGTCCACCTCTGTAGAACCTGTAGCTCTGAAGAGCAGCAGACATAGAACCGGTTCTATGTCTGCTGATGTTTTTGCCCACCTGCCCACCCGGGCTCTTACCTGATCTTTATTTCCTGATTTTTCAACTTCAGCTGCCATGTGAGGCACAGCTGAAGTTAAAAAAGCAGGAAAAGAGGGCTGTTTCAAAAGCTGCTTCTCTGCACACAGCATGCTGATGACAATTTACAGGCGCGCCCAGAGGGAAGCACATCATAAATCATCGAACCTCATAAATCCCGAACCGGTAGTTAACCCTGTCAGATCCTACCCCTGGTGATAGTGTACTTTGTGCGTACATGTGAACAGATTTCCAAACACCAACTGAGGCTCTGCTGAACCAATCAGAGAGGATAAATTTTTATCTTCTTTCTCTTCTCAGCTGATCATCGGAGCTTTTTTTAAATTACCAGTTCAGCCGAACCTGTAGTAAAAATTGCTACTAATTCAGGTGAACTGGGGAGAATCAGTAGCATTTCACCACTGTTCTAAACTCACCTTGGGAATGAAGCCAGCTTGTTGGACCTTGGACGAAGTCACTCTCTCAGCCTTTGAAAGGAGCGATGGCAAACCAATACTGAAATCTTGCCGAGAGACTTATAGGAAGTTTCTAGGCTGTCATTAGGAGTCAAGACTGACTGGAAGGTACAAAACAAACTAAAATTCTTCTCATCACTCGAGGTAGTTTTCCGCCATCACCTTATCAAATTCACATGAGAATCTTATCTGTTGTTTTCAAAACCATCTCTTGTGGGATCTTATCAATGTTCATCCTGGCATTTTTCAATTCCTGCAGAAATTATCATCATTTAACATATATTATGGCTGTCCTATCCAGAAGACTGTGGGTAGTATGCACTGCCTTTTCAAGTAGATCTCATCTCTGCAGTAAAATTTCAAATTGTAGGCCTTTCAGTTCCAGAAGAGGAAGGAGGAAGAAGATGAAGAAGAAGACTAGGAAAAGGAAAAGGGAGAGGAGGAGGGGCAAAGAAGAAGAAGAAGAAGAAGAAGAAGAAGAAGGAGGAGGAGGAGGAGGAGGAGGAGGAGGAGGAGGAGGAGGAGGAGGAGGAGAAGAAGAAGAAGAAGAAGAAGAAGAAGAAGAAGAAGAAGAAGAAGAAGAAGAAGAAGAAGAAGAAGAAGAAGAAGAAGAAGAAGAAGAAGAAGAAGAAGAAGTAGTAGAAGTAGTAGTAGTAGTAGTATGCCTGATCATCCATAGCTTCAGAAAATACATGGCATCCCATTTCTTATTAGCATTGCATGACCAACATGATTAAAAATAATAACAACCTGGCATTATGCAAGATAATATAGTGTGCTGATACTACATGCATACTGTAGTAAGAATATACTAGTATTACATGCTGTTGGATTGAAAGTAATTTCATGCTAATATTACAAAAAAAAATAATAATTCTGGAGTGAGCAAAAATAAATGCATCAGCCAGAGGAGGTAAATAAGAAGATCACAATGGCCTGAGGAACTGAACTAATTCCTCCCGCACATGTATATTTTTTGGCTTGTACTTACATCAATTTTATTTAAGCACTTCAAGGTTCATTTTAGGATACAGACACTTCCAACACTCCAGCTTGAATCTGCTGGGGACAACTGCGTATAAAACTGCAAAGACCTTGTCAATAGGTGTGAACAGCTATTTTAGCTTTGTGTTACACTAGTCGAAAGATTAGCTGGCAGTCAGCTGTAATTACAAACAGCTGTTCTGTTTGAGGATCAATGGTCTAGCACCAAAGGGTTAGGGTTTCTCAAAGAAATTGAGCCGAAAAGCATCCATTTTCATATTAACAAGAGAGGTTTAAGTATTAAGAAAGAAGCATCTAGAGTATCAAAAAGATTGGGAGGAGGTAGTCTCATGTGCTTTTAATGACTGCTTGGGAATATTTGCAGGTAATACAAATATTTTATTGAAATATTGAAGCCTGGGGAACAGGTCCATTGTCAGTCAATAGGAGTGCTGATTAAGTACCAGCTTATCAGGTACTTAGGAGCCAGGACTTAGCAGCACACGGAAATAACAGCCAATCGCTGGCCATCAATACACCGATCAATCACTAGGAAGGTATCACATAAATATGACTCACAGAACAGTGCAAAGTATATATTCAGCACAAGTCTGAAAGCTTGGAAGAATAAACTTCTGGTTTTGGTGACCAACCCAGATTTGATATTGCAAAATGATCCTGGGACATGCCTTTATTTTATGTTCCATTTAATTGTATCCAATTCTCAGATTGGACCTGTGGTTTTCTTGGCAAGGGTTTTCACAAGTGGTTTACCATTGCCTCTTTCCTGGGACCGAGAGAAAGTAACTGGCCAAAAGTCACTCAGTTGGCTTCAAGCCTAAACTGGGACTAGAACTCATGGCCTTCTGGTTTCTAGCCTGATGCCCTCACCATCAGACAGAACTGGCTTTTTAGCACTAAATGCACAGTTTCTAGTGTCATAAATACTATATTCACCTACACACAAAGGCCACACATACCCAAAATGTTGACCACATGTGAAGTTTAGAAGATCAAGAGTGAGTTACAAATGAAATTCAGAAGATGAAGAGGTGAATCACTGCAGATGGAGATCTGGCTCAGATTTTATTGCTACCCACTGGGTTTTGTAGGGCTTCTGTCGGGATTCTGGCAGTTACTCCAATTAAATTATGAGTCTTGAGCCAAACTTCCAAAACTTAAAAAGGATTTATTGGGAGTTAACATGTCCAGCACTGCCTGGGTGTAGCCGACTCTGAGATACATAATTCATTGTCACCCTTGACCCTGGTTTTCCCCCATCCCTCTGGGTGTATCATAATTCATATTCTCCAATGAGACACATCCATAGCCCAGAGTCAGCAATCATGTTCTCAAGTTAGAATTTTGCATGACAGAAACTTCAATCACCTAGTTACTATCTTTGAAAACTATTTATGGAATGCACTTTCGATTTCCAAGCAAACCCCTTTCCCCCTTCCTTTTCTGTTGGCAACTCTAAAAAGACGATAAAAATATTTTATGGGTTGACTGCTGATCTCTAGGATAACTCAGGAGAAGAACTTTTACTCCATGAACTGGACTATTTGGGAATAATCTAGCCCCAAATCTAATGAGATCTAAAATGTAAATCTTTATATAGATTCTCAGTCATCTAGGTCACAGTTGTCCCAAAAGGTACTTTTCCAAGAAGCAACTGGACTTTATGGTTTTTCTTTGAAGACCTTTCGCTTCTCATCCAAGAAGCTTCTTCGGCTCAATGTGAGTCCTATTTCCATTCCACCAAAAGGTTGTGGCTTTTTTTTGAAGCACCTTTTTTTCATCTGCAGGTAATTCTTGGGTTACAAGCACAATTGGGACAAGAATTTCCATTGCTATGCAAGGCAGCTGTTATGTGGGTCATGGATATTCTAATCTTTTTTTTGGGTGGGGTGGGCATGGCTGTATAGCGAATCATTGCATTTGTTAAGTGAATCGGGTGATTGTTAAATGAATCCAGCTTCCCCCCCAGTCAGTTTCTTTGGCAGAAGCTTGCTGAGAATGTCAAAAATGGTGATCACATGACCTCAGAATGTTGCAATCATATATGTGTGTATGTATGTGTGTGTGTGCGCACGCGTGCAAGTGTCCAAATTTTGATCATGCGATCCTGGGGATGCTGTGACAGTCATAACTACAACTGTGTCACGTTCTGAGCACCCAGCTCCCGAAACAGCACAGCACACAGTTGGAAGCAAGAACCACTTGAATGCAAGCTGGAATCTCAGCATGAAGTGAAATGGAAGTTAAGTCAGCACAGCTGATTTTAATGGGGCAGACCACCCCACAACTTCTCCAGCTGCTTCCAAACACTGTGGCTTCTCTGCCTTTCTGTTGGCATGCCTCCTTCCAGGTCCACCTCCCCAGCTGGGCTTCACGTTCCCCATTTCTCTGTCCTTGCCGATCGTACACCCGTCCAGACATTCACATCTGGTTCATATTTCAAGTCTGGTGCAAAGCCAACCTGTGAGTCCCGTCATTGTGTAAGCAATCCCTCCCGACTGGCAGGGCTTCCTCCTTCTCCCTCTGGTTTTCTCCCTCGCTATGTATGGCAACCCTGAGGTGGCATGCCAGACGCTTGCCATTACAAACTGATTGTAACTCACTTTTTTCAGGGCTCATTGTAACTTCAAACAGTCCCTAAATGAATGGTCGTAAGTCAAGGACTCTCTATTTGACTTTGTACCAGTTTGGGTTATTTTACCAACGGAAGCTATCGGGCAATGCAGCTCATTTTTCCAACGGCCATAAAAGGATGCATGAGAGGCAGCTCACATTTTGCAAGGGAGTCAGAAGAAGCATGCTTGTAATTTTAACACAAACTTCAAGACAAAACAGAACATCATCTGGAAAGGAGGTACAAGAGGAGAGGGGAGAAAGGTAAAAACAAAGAAAAAAAAAAGAGAGAGAGAGAGGAACAAGAACACCCAGAGGCAGAATTTGATCTGAACTTTCTCAAGCATCACAGCAGAACGAAAAATCTAAGATGACTTTCTGTTAACATATCCTGGAATTAAATAGCTGAACGTGGGTGATTCCTGAAGTTAGATGTCTCTGGATGCCTAACTACAGGTAATGGTAGTCCTCAACTTATGGTCACAACTGAGCCCACAATTTCTGTTTCTAAGCAGTTGGTAAATAGTGGTGGGATTCAAATATTTTTACCACCGGTTCTGTGGGTGTTGCTCGGTGGGTGTGCTTTGCATGCGTGCACACATGCAGATGATCAGTTTGCTACTGATCTTCTTTTGCAATCTTGCACTCCTTGTGTCTTCAATAGATGACACGCTGTGCCACATGAAGCAGTTGAGTTTCAAAACCAAGAAATAAAGGTCAGAATAGAGCCGGGGCGGGCAGGTGGACCCAATAGCTGATCGTCAGAGCAAACCAGTTCACTCTTAGATGATCCCTCGGAGCTACCAGTTCAGCCGAACCATGACTGTTGTTAAGAGAATTGTCAAGCCCGAAATTGACATATGTTTAGTCATTTTAGTTAGGCTTAGTATGTATTCTTTTTCTTACTTTCTCTTTGGCAGTCATGGAGAAAGGGTTTTGGGCTTGCCACGTTCCTAAGTGGGGAGGAGTGGAGATAAAGAGAGTTGTTTAGGCTAGGTGATTCTTCTTCCCGTGGGAAAATGAGCTGTCTGTGGAGATTTATGACATCAAGCAATGTTAAATTACTTCTATTGGAGAATGTGACTTTTGGGGGTTATTTCTAACTTCTAATATTGTGGGGTAATTCCGGGTTGTGTCAGATCCGGAATTACCATGGACTTTGCCAATTTGATGCTTTCCTAAATAAAGCTAATTGTCTTGGAAGATGGACTTTGTTCTTTTCTTTTTAAAATGGATTTCATCACTTGGAAACCTGGCAAGAGTTTTGTCCCATTTATGACCTTCCTTGCCACAGTTGTTAACGAATCACCACAGTTGTTAAATTAGTAACACGGTTACTAAGTGAATCTGTTTTCTCCATTGAGTTTGCTTGTCAGAAGGTTGAAACAGGGGATCACATGACCCTGGGACACTTAAACCATCATAAATATGAGCCAGTTGCCAAACATCCAAATGTTGATGCTGCAACGTAAGTGTGAGAATCAGTCATAGGTCACTTTTTTTTCAGTGCCGTTGTAACTTCAAACAGAGAAAAAGAAGAAGGGATCTGCAGTTCCCTAATCAAAGATTAATATTATCCAAGATGAATTTGATAAGGTAGGATTCAACAGTCTTCGTTCAGAATCAAACAGATGTGTAATTGCCCTTCTTTTGGGGGGGAGAGTGGGTAAAGATGTTTATGCATACTCTCCAATGACTAAGAAATTTGAGAGCGCACATCTCTTGGTGGGATATATATCTACACTCCGCAAGTGATAGATTGAGCCAGGGGTGGGATTCTACCGGTTCTGTCCACCTCTGTAGAACCGGTAGTTCTGAAGAGCAGCAGACATAGAACCAGTTCTATGTCTGCTGCTGTTTTGGTCCACCCGCCTGTCCAGGCTCTTACCTGACCTTTATTTCCTGCTTTTTCAACCGTAGCTGCTTTGTGCAAGACAGCTGCAGTTGAAAAAACAGGAAAAAAGGGCTTTTCTAACCAATGAGCACTTGCATAGAGTGCTGCTCAGGTGACCAGGCAGCTTAGGAGGTCGTAAATTGCACTTGCGCAATGCAGAGCAACAGAACCGGTAGTTATACCGGTCGGATCCCATCCCTGGATTGAGCTATTTAATGATGTGTAGAGGAACAAGATAGAGTTGCCATCTTGGATGATTTTCTATCCAATTGATTCTGCAAGGAGTGAACAATGAAGTCAAGATGGAATGGAAGCTCTGCCCAATTTCTGCAGTGACATAAAATGGCTGCAATTTTGATTGCACGACTAAGTCTGCCATCTTGATTTTTTTTTAATCTGTGCCTTGTGGATATCCTTGTTGTCCCATTTGTCAGTTAAACATGGGGAAAGAAACCCTCCATATAAGAAGATGATGTGCATAAGAGTTTCAATACACTTGAAGACCCGGATCACAAAAGATCCTGGTTTTGTAGAAGTGAACGCACAATTTTATGAGAAAATAGAGATTACTCTTCACAATGAACAGACACACAAGGACATGATATCCCAATCATTCTTATATGTCATTTATAATGTTTTTTTTTTTTAAAAAATGAAGGAAAAACTGCAAATTAATACAGAACTGGGACAGAACAGAATTATTGCTTTAAAAAGAAACTACACAGAAATTGCCATTGTATAATGAAAACCATTTATATACTTAGCATTTATTTGCAAAGGTAAAGTCTACTTGTATTCACAAAGAGTCCGTTAAAACAAGAGTTTCAAACTCAGTGGAAATTATTTTAAGTTTTATAATGCAAAAGAGGGACAGCTTCATCATTTTATTTTAAAGCTATAGCAGAGCAAGATTTTACCACAGATATTATACAGATGTGATGTTTGGGCTAAGCGGGAAAAAAGTCATGTCTTCTATTTTCTGGAAGTATTTTTAAAAAATGGCTTTCAGTGAAGAACTACAGACTCACTTCTTATTTCAGCATGAGCTCAGATACTCAACTCTTTTGATCAACTCCCGAAGAAGATACCAACTCTCTGTTTCACTACTGGTTTGAAGTTTCAATGGACAGAAAGACAAGAAGATGGGCGCTGAAGAGTCTAGTCTAAGAAACTCCTCTACTCTGATGGCTTCCCTTGGAGGGCTCAGAGGCTGGAAATTTAGAATATATAAAGCTGGCAACCAAGTCCACTAAGTCTCCATGGTATGGCTGGTTGAAAAAAAAGCCTAACAGGCAACATGTTCCTCAGTGAATATAAAAGTGAGGTCGCCTTCAAGCTGAACTCAGCTCCTGGAGATGTCATAGACACATACTGAGCTGAACTTCACAGATATTTCACAAGTTTTCAGACTTGCAAGATTCATGGGTTTTTTTCCACAGATTTTCAAACTCGCAGCATCCTGTTAACGTAGTCTTACCATAAAGTAAGAATTAGTTCATCCGGTCTTGTGTCCTGTCTGGTTTTCTTGGGAGGGGTGATATCAATCTTGTAAGACTGAAAGTACAAACTTCCTGCTGCTATTTTTAACTGCTTGATTGATTAGAGTGAGTCCAACCTATGGCTCTTTCTGTGACCATTAAGCTACTGGGGGTTCCTCCGTTTATTGTTTGATTGTTTCCTAGGCAGCATCTCTTCCCCACATCCCTCAAGGTCCCCCTCACAACACATTACATATATTTTCATTCTGTTCATTATTTTCATTCTGTTCCCCATACCAGCTTTGGAAGCCATATTAGAACCAGAAGCTTCCGCACTGCCACATTCTTGAGCTTGAGAATTTGGGGGGAGGGATTTAGTACAGCATATGTAGTTAGACACAATCGCATTCTTCTTGTGGATCAGGGTCATACTGTTCCTGCACTTGGAAGAGGTGTAGTTGAAGGGATGTCTCAAGTTGGGACGAAATGTGATTGGGTCATGTGATGGACTGATGGGTGCAGGGATTGGGTTTGTCTTTTTGAATTACTGGGAAAACCCAGAACTCTCATATTTGAGTTTTCCCAGATGGGCAGGTGTTGTGGGTCCGAGTCCTGAGCCTGCATCCTTAGAGGAAGAGGATTCGGAAGATGAGGAGGAAGGAATTGGGAATGCCTTCCTCCCCAGGACCTTCCTCTTTGGCAATGCCTTCCTCCCTGATTGTGCCTCAGGTGTTGGCAGATAACTGAGAGGAACAGACTGAGGCTAATCAGGAGAAGGAGGAGGGCATATTGGAGCAACCTTTTACAGGGGATGAAGCAGACGAATGCTGGCTTGATGCGAGGCAGCATCACAGGCAAAAGTGTGGGCTGCAGCGCAGGAGGCGTGGACGAATGAGAGAGTGAGCTGAATTAGTGACATGCCTCAGAGGGAATAAAAGTGGGTGTGTTTGCTCTGGGAACTTCGTACGGGACAACGTGTGACTTATCCAGAGGAGCTTAGGTGTATTCTGTGTTGTGACAGCTTGTGTGATTTATATTCCTGTTTTCTTGTCGGACTTGGCAGACAGAGTGTATGAGACTGCCAAGAACTTTATCGGCTCAAGGAATTAACTCTATAATTACTGGATTTGCTTGCCTGTTTGTATTCAATTGGAGTTTGGACTTCTCACCTCCTTTGTAAAGGTAAGACATAACAGGCAGATATACCTACTCTAATAAAACGAGCTTTTGAGAAAATGTCTGTCTCAGAGTTTTTGATTGGAACTGGGTTTTTCTGGAATGCTGACATCTCACTTTCTAACATCCTCCTCCTCCTCCTCCTCCTCCTCCTCCTCCTCCTCCTCCTCCTTTTAATGTCAGCACATTGTATTTTCTTTACATAATGCCAGGTTGTTGTTATTTTTAAACTTGTTGGTCATGCGATGGTAATATGAAATAGGATGCCATGTATTTTTCTGAAGTTATGGATGATCAGGCATAAATAATAATAATAATCATCATCTTCTTCTTCTTCTTCTTCTTCTTCTTCTTCTTCTTCTTCTTCTTCTTCTTCTTCTTCTTCTTCTTCCTCCTCCTCCTCCTCCTCCTCCTCCTCCTCCTCCTCCTCCTCCTCCTCCTCCTCCTCCTCCTCCTCCTCCTCCTCCTCCTCCTCCTCTCCTCCTCCTCCAGGGGAAGGTTTGATCATTTATGGACAAGCTGTCTGAAAGTCATGACTTTATAAGATTATAAGAACACATCTTTGCTTCCTACTGTGAATATGCCATATTGATTCACAAAACAGTATCTTACGTAATGACCAATGGATAACTTCTGGGAAACACATTTGGTGGAATGGAAATGAAGCTGGCAGGGTCTGGATGTGGACCAATTTAGCAACACTCTCTGATTGTGTAATGGGATTTGAGAATTATCTTGAGGAACAGGAAGAGCCAAAGATGATACAAGAGTCTGATAAGAGAAATCTTGAGCCCAAAGCAGGAATGGAGGTGGGGAAAGGATCCAATAATTGACCTTTAGGTTTCCTGATTTTTATTTTTATTTTACTGATGACTTCACAAAAAAGTTAGGGGGAGTTTTGATGGCACCTCCAAGCTATGATTTTCATTACTGGATTTAACCAAAAAAAAAAAAAGCAAGTGGAAAGTTCAGAAAGAATAGAAAATGCAAATGTATGTAAGCATAGCAATAAACTAAAATAGTAAAATGTGATATGAACTTGCAGTAAAAGGTAGAACAAATAATAAATTTCATTTTAATACATGAAAAGCAAGAGGTCATTGAAGGAGAGAAAGGTTTTCAAAGGAAAAAAAAAATGAGTAATTTTCTACCCCAGAGGCAGACTTTGCTAAAATGCAATGCAATGAATTATTTCCCCCTGTTTATACCACGAGAAATCTGAGGGACAGATGTCAGCAACAGGCATAAATTTCCCAGGAGATACAAGGGAGAGGAGGAATATAAAAAAGAGATTCAAGGCAGATAGATTCATGCCAGAACAGGTGATAAAACATGTGAGCACCTGAATCCTAGCAGATTTTCAGAGCTTTGAGGGGAAAATCTGTATAATCCCCAGAGGGATTCAGAAAGAAAAGACTAGATGGCATTGAAAAGATATTCCAGAGAGATTTGAAAGCCTTGGAGAAAATGGAAAATAGGAATCTGAACAGCAATCCCAAATAATAGAATTGAGATAATCTAGTCTGCCAAGACAAAAATTCACCAATGATCTTTGAGGTCCACCTATAGCAGTGGTCCCCAACCTTTTTTGTACCAGGGACCAGTTTCATGATTATTCATTCTTTGCGGCCCAGTAGAAAATGATCCATGGACCAGTACCGGCATCAGCACTCATGACCAAGGCAAGGCGAGCCGAGTGACCGGCCAGCCAGCTGTCCCCCACCTTCTCGCGGTCGATGGGCTTTTCGGGATCTTTCTTAATCTCCTCCTGAGTAACGTGAGATTCCACCGCCATTGGGATGGCTCTTCGTTCAAAGCCACCACCACCTTCGATGAAACTAAGTTGTGAGGATTCCTTCAGCACCCAAACGCCGCTTTCCAACCAACGACCGACAAGCTCACCCGGAAGCACTTTCTCAAGCACCGTCAAAACAAGATGGTGGTGCCCAAGCAAAGTAGGCCCTACTTTCATTCTTTGTGGCCCGGTACAAAATGATCCATGGACCGGTACCGGTCCAGGGCCCGGTGGTTGGGGACCCCTGACCTATAGCACAGGAAGTGGAAGAATAAGCAATAACAAACCATGAATCAAGATTAAATATACGGCCATAAGCCAATACTTGCCTTTAGAAGCTAGTCATTTTGAATATCTGTAGAGATTCCCAGTCATCCAGGTCATGGTTGTCCCAACGGTGCTTTTTCAGGAGGTAACTGGACTTTCTTGGTTTTTGTTTTTTGTTTTGAAGACGTTTTGCTTCTCATCCAAGAAGTTTTGAAGCACTTGCAGGTTTAAGCATTTGAATCATTCAACAACAAAGAAATGGACAGTTGATCCTACAAATAACTCCAGCATTCATACAATAAGTATAATTTTCAGTCCCATAAACAATATTGTTGTGGCAGGCAACAACAATAATAAAACTTGGAAAAACAGGGACACCCCCTTAGAAAGAGAGATAATAAAGAAAATACTAGTTTGTGCAGAAATGGACAGACTGACATTAGAACTTAAAAATAAAGGAGAGAGAGAATATCATGATCTATGGAATAAATTTTATCAATGGTTGGAATTGAGAAGAAGGAGCTGGAACAGAAAATAACGTAGATCTGTAGAACTGAAATTTGATATTATCTAGGTAAGCACAATGGAGCATAGTGGATAAAATGGTTGTATAAAATTAACAACATATGTGGTTTTATGCTGAAAATATAAATATACATACTGGATAGAATAATCGTATAAAATTTGCAATGTATGATGAGTATAATGTTATTTGTTTTATATTTTAATGTGTATGGCAGAGACAATGTCAGGACAGTCACACTACATCCAATATTTTAATATGTAATCAATAAAATTTTGGAAAAAAAAAATATAAAAAGCCAGGTAAGTCTCTGACTATGTGGTTATGGCCATCATCTTAACTCTTTTTTCATCCTCTTCACCCAGATCTTTCTTGACTTGAAACCATATTTTATTCTTGGGTCTCTACCATGTAACTTGATGAATCCTTGGATTACTATTGAGATCTCCAGAAAATTATTTTAAAGCCGCACAGGATAAATGTAATAATTTGAGGCCAAACTAGACAAAACCATCTTCATAAGGACCTGTGTGACATAGTGGCAGTGGTGGGATTATTATTATTATTTTACTACTGGTTCTGTAGGCATAGCTTGGTGGGCATGGCAGGGGAAGTTTACTGCAAAATCCCATTCCCTCCCCATCCCACTAACCTACTTTCCAGCTCCATTCTCCTATGCAGGGCAACAAATGAAGACCCAGCCGATCAGCTGGGACTCGGGAGGCGGAGAATAGATGGGGGCGGGGCCAGTCAAAGACGGTATTTGCCAGTTCTCTGAACTACTCAAAATTTCCACTCTTGTTTCTCCAGAACTGGTCAGAACCTGCTGAATACCACTTCCGCATAGTGGTAATTGTATGGGGCTATAAATAGAGGGATCCAGTCATTGATCCAGTCACTGGGTGACTTTGAATCAGTCACTGTCTGTCAGCCCAATCTACATCTCATCGTTTTTATTTATTTCACCATGGGGCTTAATGGCAGTTACAGAAAAAAAAAAGGAAGAAATGAAAAGCATGTAAACAAAACAGAAGGTAATGGAATTATAAAAGAAGCAATGGCAAAGGAACACAACCTTTGGTTATCATATTAACATATTGATGTATATATCAAGGTGATAACCATCACACATCAAATTAAAGAATAGGTGGAAGCAGAATGTAAGGGGAAGGAGAGTCTGCCATCAATCTAGCAGCCATGTCCAATTGGGTCCCCAGGCCAATGGACAATCCCAGGTCTTCAGGCTCTTGTGAAAGGATAAGGGGGATGGGCTCAGATCTTTCTTTAGAGAGTAGGAAGTTCCAAAGGGCAAATTATGCAACAGAGAAGGCTCTTTTTCTGGATCCCAATAGTTGGAGCTCTTTGACTGATGGGATCTGACTGATGGGATCCAAAGCCTTCTCTGCCAGGACGAGTAGGATAGGCATGTCATACTGGGATGAAGTGGTTTATCAGGTTGTGGTTCAGTTGCTTAGTCACGTCTGATTTTTCATGACCCCCATGGATGCTAGCACGCCACTATCCTTCACTGTTTTTTTTCCAAATTCATATTCACTGTGTCAATGACACGATCTAACCATCTCATCCTCTACCATCCTCTTCCCCTTTTGCTTTCCATCTTTCCAACATTAGGGTCTTTTGGGTTCTCATTGAGTAGCCAAAGTATTTGAGCTTCAGCTTCAGAATCTGTCCTTCCAAAGAAGAATCATTTGGGAGGTTTATCAGGTAGCCCAGACCAAAGAAGAATCATTTGGGAGGTTTATCAGGTAGCCCAGACCTATGCCATTAAGGCAGAGGTGGTATTCATCAGGTTCTGACCAGTTCTGGAGAACCGGTAGCGGAAATTTTGAATAGTTCGGAGAACCTGCAAATACCACCCACCTCCGACTGGCTCCACCCCCATCGATTATCTGCCTCCCAAGTCCCAGCTGATCATCTGGGATCTTCTTTTGTTGCCCTACACAGGAGAACGGAGCTGGAAAGCAGGTTAGTGGGGTGCAGAGAGAATGGGGATCTCACAGAATCCTTCCCCTGTCACACCCACTCAGCCATGCCCACAGAAACAGTAGTAATTTTTTTTAATACCACCACTGCCTTAAGGGCTTTAAAGGTCACAGCCCACACCTTGAATTGCATTCAGAGGTAGACCAGTAGGCAGTGAAGTTCATGGAGGAGATGTGTAACATGGACCATCCTAGGGGCCCCAAATATTAACTGTTGTGGGGGAATATGGAAGAACCCAAGGTAGGCCTCCTTTTGCTCTTGTTGGTGTTAGTTGCGACATCATGTCCAACCCATTGTGACCCCATGGACAACCTTCCTCCAGGCCTTCCTGTCCTCTACCATCTTCTGGAGTCCATGTAAGCTCATGCTGACTGCTTCAGTGATTTCATCCAGCCACCTCCTTCTCTGTCATCCCCTTCTTCTTCTTTTGCCCTCCACCATTCCCAGCGTTAGCCTCTTCTCTAGTGAGTCCTTCTGTCATGTCCCTGTCATCACACCTTCCTTCTCATTAGGTGGCCAAACTATTTGAGTTTCTGCTCTTGTTAAAAAAAAGCAAAATACATGTAATAAATAAATAACATACTTAGTTACATACTTAGCTGAAGCATATCAGAAAAAAATGTTAATCAGCAGCTATGTAATCCAAAGTACCTATTGCATCATACAATAGTACAAAGTACTTGTGTTTTATGACCTTCATGCGCACACATGCACACACGCCCTCACAGATGAAACGCTATTAAAAAAATATTTGTAACACTAGACAAACCATCAGGCTGTTCTACTTCATATTATCATAATTCTTCATCTATTTCCAAATGTGTTTACAGGGTGCTAGAAAACAGATGTATGGTAACTTGGCTGTGGGAAAAAAAAAGAAAAGAAATAATGGAATATTTTCATTCCCGAACTATATTTTCAAAGTCTCTGAGGAGAAACTTGGAAATGCTTGAATTTGTTTCTTGTTAATGGAGATTTCTGAGTCTTTCCCCCCATAAAAATTGATGAATTAGACCTAATTTCACTGAATTAATGTGGCTCAAAATAACAAACTGAGGATGGCTTTGCTTTATGTTTTCCTCTGAGTTTGAGTGGCCACAAGAAAAGCCAGAAATTAGTTTTGACTGGATGATGTGCTACATCATTTCTATATTCAGGGATAATAACCATATATTTATATTATTTCTCCCTGCGGTGAAAAAAAATGACATAAAAATAAAATAAAATATACCTATACATTACATTAAGTGAAGCCAAATTCATTCCCGAGAGACAATCTCTGGTATTTTTTGGCTCGCTGCCCTATGTAATTTTATTTTAAAGGTGCTTTTATTTTATTTTAAGTTGGAAATTGTCATGCTATAAAACAAAGTAGCAGTCTCTTTTATCAACTTGACTGCTAAGGAACACCTCGGAAGCTGTCACGATGCCAGACATATTCTTGAAGGGGAAAAAAAAATCTGACTTGATACCGTAGTCCATGTTTAATGTAACTTGATTTTGGCATGGTTGACCAGGTTTTACCATAAATGTACCAAGTTTTATCCTAAATGTAACTAGGTTATCTTCCTCCCTTCCCCAAACCACTGTTTATTTATTAAAGGACCATCAATGTTTTATAGGAGATTAAAAATAGTCTCCAACTCCTGATATTATATTTGATGCTACCAGCAAAAAACTTGGCTCCCAATTCTCAAAGCTTCCTATGAGTGATAATTAAAAAAAAAAAAATCTGCATATGGAAAGTTAGTAAGTCAGAGAGAGAGAGAAAGGGAAAAAAAAATATGCTGAGGAATATGAATATGAATGAATATATTTAGGTGAAAAAATATTCAGTCATGTGAGCAATCTAAAGCCGTGAATCCAGGATTTAGGTTTATCACCTCTGAAAGAATTAAATCTTCAGAAGATTTTATTTTGGAGCATCATAAGAAGTGCAGGAGCCTAGAGGTGAAGACTCTCACCTTACCCCCTCCGCCCCCCAGAAGATTGAGAATTCAATCCTAGGCAATGGTAGATGTTTCTCTATCAAAGAGAAAATATCTGCTGTGAACTCTGTATAGGCATCAGGAAGGGCATCTGGCCAGTAAATTAACGGATTACAGAGTCATGAAAAGCAAAAAAAAGAAAAAAAGAACAACTCCCCTTCTATTTTTTTTTTTTAATTAACTGCTTTGGGAGATATTGTGGCTTTCCTCTGATGGAGTATGTAACCAGAGATGAGTCATATATAGGATTTTCATAGCAATAGCACTTAGACTTAGATACTGTTTCACAGTGCTTTTACAGCCCTACCTAAGTGGATTACAGAGTCAGTATATTGCCCCCAACAATTTGAGTCCTCATTTTACCCAACTTGGAAGAATGGAAGTCTGAGTCGACCTTGAGATGGTCAGGATCAAACTGCTGGCATTGGGCGGAGTTAGCTTGCAATACCGCATACTAATCACTGTGAACCATGGAAGAGACGGAGGGCGGAGGGAGGAAGGAAGGGGAATAGCAATAGCAATACTGCTTCGTAGTGCTTTGCAGCCCTCTCTAAGTAGTCTACAGAGTCACCCACTTGCCCCCAATAATCTGGGTCCTCATTTTATTGACCTCGGAAGGATGAAAGACTGAGTCAACCTTGAGCCTGGTGAGATTTGAACTGCCAAATTGCAGGCAGCCAGAAGTCAGCAGAAGTAGCCTGCAGTACTGCCCTCTAACCACTGCGCCACTGCAGCTCTTGCATTGTTTTATGGCTGTAAACACTTGAGTATGCAAATGGGATAACATCTGGTGTATCCACTTACTAATCCAAGTCCAGGAATTTGGGATATTGAGAGTAAGACTTTATTTCACCCAAATTGTTTAATATTTCTTTCAAAGCAGGAAAGAGGAATGAAAAAAAGTAATAGGGTTTAATATTTCTAAAGCCTTTTCTAAAGGCATGTATTCACTGAAAAGAGTAATGCTCAAGAGATTCTTACTGGATTTCCATAGTGAATTTTCTATATATGAATATGTGGATTAATATATGCAACTCTCATCTGTCTGCTAGAATTATTACAAACAGAATTACTTCTTCATTTATGAAAATATCCTGTGGAACTCCTCAACCATCTCTTTTAATGTCTCTTATGATCATATTAAAAGTGGAACCATTAAGTTGACAAATGATGTTCCAAATAAAACAGAGGTAAAATTTGGACATAAATCTGAACTTTATAAAATGTGTTTATATCTTGTTGAAATCACATGGGCAATCATGTGCGTTCTATAACAAAATTATTGATATTGTGCCTGGTGAAGTTTGATAAATAATCAAGCAATTCAGTTAACTGAAACAAGGTTCATATATTTCCAAAAGACTTTAATACTCCTTGGGAGATTTGGAAAAATTGGTGGCTTTTCTGAATTGTACTCCAAATCCAGATACAGTTATTTCAAGGAAAGTTTCTTCTTTTGTGGATGAAAATACATCAGATTGCTTTAATTAAAAAAAATAATAATTGACACCAAAAAAGGATTAAAAATCCTGCTGGATTAATGGAGCTTTCATCTAAGTGACTGTCAGAATTAATATTTGTTTTGAATTATTTGATTTTTGCTACAATATTATTCAACAAACAAGGAAACAACTCTATTAAATTAGGCATAACTCATCTGCAAGAATTTCAGAATTCTGTGGAAATCTAACAGAATGATACATAAAGTCCAATTTCCCTTAAGCTTCCAGGCTAGAAGCTGAGTTATCCATGAAAAATATACCATATTTGTCACTCCATAAGATGCACCTGACCATAAGATGCACTCCCATTTTAGGCCTCTATGTGCCCTGTTTTTGCCTCCGGGTGCCCCATTTTTGACCTCTGCACATCCCATTCTTGGTCTCTGTGTGTCCCTTTTTCAGCCTCTGCGCATCCCATTTTTGGCCTCCAAAAGTCCTGTGCTTGGCTGAAGGTGGGGGCCAGTGGGTGGGTGGGATTTCATGCGGAGGCCGAAAATGGGATGTGTGGAGGTCAAAAAGGGCAGAAGGATGGGGGCCGGTGGGTGGGTGGCACTTTGGCAATATTTGCTCAATAAGATGCGCAAACATTTTCACCCATTTTAGAGAGATGAAAAAGTGTCTCTTATGGAGTGAAAAATACAATATGTCCCCAGAGCTGAAGAAGCTTCTTGGATGAGAATTGAAATGTCTTCAAAGAAAAACCAGAAAGTCCAGTTGCCTCTTGAAAAAGCATCTTTGGGACACCCATGACCTGGATGATTGAAAATATCCACAGACATGCCCCTATGTACATAGTTTTATTTTTCTTTGGATTGTCTTACTTTTACCTTCATTTGGAGCCAATCCTCATACGTTTGTTCATGTAGTGTCACAGAAAAACAGAATCATTTAAAGTCTAAGTGTATTTTTAAGTCCTATAACAAAAATTTAGCATTATTCAATGGAAAGTTGCAGAAATGCACCCCGCCCCCCAAGACTCCTCTTTAGGATTAAAAAAAAAAAGAGCAAGACCACAGAATTACATTATTGGATTGATTATATGTGTTCACTTTATAACTCACAAACCATCTTTCTGTTTGTCTAATGAAAGATTGATCAATACGATTCCATGTCTTCAAGGTTTAATTCTGTGTTTAAAGATTCAACAGAGGTATATCTTAACATGTTTTTGTTATTGTGTTGTTTTTTTAAAAAAAAAACTTTCAGGGGAGGTTAGTCCTTTTTGGTTTATTAAAGGAATTAAAAACAACAACAACAACTTTTTGCCGGTAAGGCAGAAAGAATCAGAGAGTAGAGAAGGGAGAATAATACGAGTGAAATAAAACAGCTTCACCAACCCCACAAGGCTCACTGTGAAACAGCTTGAATCCAACAGCAAAGGTAAACCTTGATCCAACCATGTGGATATTAAAGAGCAAGAAAATGCACCCTGGTAGGCTTCATCAGCTAAATAAATAACAGGAAAACCTTGTGCAAAGGCTATCGCTTGCAACGGATTTGGGTCTGAGGGAAATTTCATCGGTAAGCGGATCAAGAGTGGGAGAGTACAGCAGAAGGATGAGTTTCATTGGCCATTGTACTCTCTCTATGGAAGCTTCGGAAAACCCCGTGTCCAAAAAATTTCCCTTCCCTTAATAACTCATTCCCAACCAGCAGACCCACTGCTTCAGTCCTGACAGAGACAAAACTCTTGAGGCACCCAGCAAATGATCTTCAAATGAGCTCAAATAAAGTTAAGTGACACTAAGAAGGACCAACCCGCTTGTCTCAAGCACCAGTTGTGAAAAGACTGATGAAGTATAATGCTCCCAAAATTGCTTTTGATGAAGGTGATCTCTTCAGGGGAAACTTCGGGGAACTAAAGCTCTTGGTTTAATCAGTGGAAAACTAAAATACGTAAGAGGGCAGTGATTAATTTTTATCACTCTGTGTCTTTGGATGTCTGTTTTTTTAAACTCTAGACTGCAAAAAAACCAAAACAACAATGTTTGTTTTTCAACTATGGACTGTAAAATGGTAAATGTGTTTTGACAACGCAGATGGATTTCAGTTTAACAAAACTCCAAGCAGGCAACTAGAAACTGTGAAGATATTTTGCTCCTACTGCAATTATTCAGGGCTAAAACTACCTGTCAGAAAGCAATTGCTTTTATTGGCCTTTTAAAAGCGGCTAATCAGGTGGATCTTATCTGAAAAGGAAATTGCCATAATTTCAATTGCAGAGTTGGACATTTTTGTATTTGTGTATTGTGCGTGTGTATGCATATGTATGTGTGTGTATAAATGTCATCTCATATAGGAATGATGGAAGAGTTTTCATAAAGGAAAATGAAAAGGAGTGTTTCTTTTAGAGCAGCTCCTAACGTTATTTAACCAGGTGAAGATATCCAGAAAATGGAGCACCTCATCACTCTTATGGATTGCTTCAACTGTCAAACAGCTCTTAAAATTAGGAAAGTTTGTAATGGTAATCTAGTGAGGATGGATCAATCCATTATTTAAAGTTCTTGTCTCTGAGATTATAAGAACATGACATACTTGAGGGCTGTCACAGAGACGAGAGAAGTTAACTTACTCTCCAAAGTACCTGAAGGCAGGTCATGAAATAGTGGGTGAAAGATAATTAAAGAGAGATCCAACCCAGAACTAAGGAGAGATTTCCTGACAGTGAGAACAATTAAACTGGAATGGATTGCCTCCAGAAGGTGTGGATGCTCTATCACCTGAGCTTTGGAATAAGAGATTGGACCACCATTTGTCCAGAATGATGTAGACTCTTCTGCTTGAGCAGGAGGTTGACTAGAAGACTAAAGTCCCTTCCAAGCCTATTATTCTATGTTCTAAAACAATGTTGCCCTCCAGTTCATGCTTTGCAGCATGCTCAACAGAATATTGGAGCATAAAATGCGTTCTTGGGACATTTCAAAATTAGTCACTGCATAAATAAAAGATATTCACAAGCCTCTCCTCACTTATCCATCCCAATGTTTAACTTTGGCCATTTATTAAATGTCTGAAGGTGAAGTAGAGAAAAGCAGAATACCAAAGGGAACAGAAGACCCCCAAGTTAAGAAGATCAAATACAATGGCTGGCAATAATGTTAGGTAACATTTTAGTACATAGACCAGTGGGCAGCATTCTTATGAGAAATACCATCCATGGGGCTAGCAGACATTGCTGGTACTTTTCCTCGATCCCATCAATGAAATTCTTTTTGAGGTTGTAGTAAAAATGTACAAAGCCATGCTTAATCCATTTATTCATCCAATCAAAAAGTATCTCATTTTTTTTTCCTGGAAATTACTGAGTGTCTCCAAATTTACCCCGTGGCCATCAGTATATATATCATCCATTAAAAAAATTAAGAAAACAAATATTTGAGTGATTGACACAATTTGGAAAGGACTCATATTCCAGTCCTGCCAAAGGTCAGTCTTATTTGGTTTTTTTTTTTAGCTTTTTTAAATGTGAGAATCACTTTTCATAGGTCCAGAAACAGAACTGTGAACATTATTGCAAGTGTGATTCTCTTTTCTCCTCTCTCCAGACGTGATATATTGTCCCATATACATAATCTTGGAAAGTTTGCCACAGGAGTCTAAACTGATCAATAGGTTTTACACCTCACGCTGTTTGTCACTGTAAAACAAAAAAAACCCCAACTCAGATGGAACTATAAGAATGAAAGAAATGCCCTAAAATGGTGGATAAACAAAATTCTTTTTCCATCAAACAGTTGCGGAGGGCACATTTTTCACCCTCTGACATTAGATAGTTTACGTGAGTTAGGTTTGTGATATATTCACTGCTTTGCTAGCTGGGTGATGGGCGATGTTGGTGCTTATGGACACCCTGAAGATATATGCCTGCACAGGCATGCCTAAATCTTTTTGTGGAAATGGCAGAAAACCTGTTTTCTCAGAGAGCATCTGTGCAGTTTTCTCTGAGGTTTTCTCTTCCCTCTTATAGATTCTTCATTTCACTCACTGTAATATTACATGTTTTGATTCATTCATTTTCTTTGGGGGAAGTCAACTAGTCCCATTCTCGGAATTTCATTCTTTGCACAACTGTTAAGTAATGTCTAATTACCTAGAAAATATCTAATAATGCAAATATTATGAGACAGACAGGTAGTTATCTCAGAGGACGACTGAATAGTTCTGAGGTTATACAGAAGGGCAAGAGAAGAATAACAATAATCCGTAGTGTGTGTGTACATACACGGATACCATAGATGTGATGCACACATCTTACCCCAAAGGACCTATTTCCTATCTGTTCCATCAACTCAGCATCAAAATAATAAACGGCAGGAAGAAATCAATACTCTAGTAAATAGAGTTCCAGAAAGACTATTTCCATTTCGTTTGCCAGTGTTGGTTTATAGGATCAGTTGAACACTTGTTCCCAAACACTTGTTCGTCCATATGTGTCGATAAAATTCTTCCATTGATATGTTTAAGTAAACAAAGTAAATTCAAATATACCAAAGAGAGACTTCCTATTGATGTTACTATCAGAAACCTACCACATTATCATAGTATTTTCCCCCCAATAAAATAGCCTTGTGATTATTATTGTTATTTTGTTTTATTTTATTTTTTTGTTTCCAATAATTTAGTGGCTTCGGACATTGTTTTAAAATGAATGAAATACTTGGGAACGGATGGCTAACAGTCATGCACAGAGAGAGAGAGAGAGAGAAGGAGGGAGGGAGGGAAAGAGAGGGAAAGGGAGAGAGGGAGAGGGGGAAGGGAGAGAGAGAGAGGTGGATGGATGGATGGATCAGAACACAAGAATATACAAATAAACATGCATACTTATACAGCTAACTGGGCTAACAGTATAACATAAAGCTGAAAAGGAAAATCTGAAAAAGTACACTACCCACAAGAGAATGTTTCTAACATGCTCAAAAACATTCCTTAACCTTTATTTGAAATGTAAAAAGCGCAAATAAACAAAACATTACTCAAATGGTGACTAACAATATACAAAAAATGACATTGCTATTTTTTCTTCTTTCAAAGTTGGATATTTTGACTTTTGGCCATTTATCCTTAAATCATTATGCCTGGAAAATCTGGATATATTCCATACTCTCAGGAAAAAAAAAATCAAACAAAGCAGAATAGATGTCATCGATCCTGTATATTTCCAACCTAAATATAAAAACACTAACTCAGATCATGGGGTTTAATGATTCTACTTCTGAATTGCATCTTTAAATCATTTCTAACAACATCCTTCTAGACTTGCCAGATTTGTCAACAATTTCCAAGCAAAGATGAAGGATCCTGCAAACCATAAGCTCCCATAGGCCCGGCATCATCCCATATATTTTATATTTTACCCCAAAGTAGGAGTCTTTTCGAGGTCTGCACAATCAAAAGTTGTCCTTGTGCTCAACTCACAGTCATATTTTGTGGGGAATGAAGGTGAAAAATGGTTCTGGTATCAAGACATAGCAATCTCCAAACTAACATGTTGTAGGAGATGACCAAGATGAGTCTGAGGGTGGAGTCAAATGCATCATCAGTTTGGAATTTCTACATCACCATAAGAGACCTAAGCCCAATCTCCCTTGAAGTCTCTTGACTCTTATCTGGTGCTAATTTACCTTAGTAAGTTGTAGTTCAGATTCTTCTGTATAGCATGAAATAAACTTGTAGTAATTTTGAACTCTATCTTGGTTCCTGACATCTTGCATCTGTCTTAGGTTTGGCTGATATTTGAGCTCTGCTTCCTGCAGTTTGGCAAGTAGGTGAGTTTCCATTTCTTAATAATGTGCTGAAATTTGAAATGCTTCGGCAGTTGTTAAAAAGCCTGGGTGGTGGAAGGAAGAAAGACAACGAAGATATGAAAGCATTTCTACAAAAGAAAGCAGGAAAAAAAAGGACAAAGATGTTGGAAGTGAGTTTGTTCCTTTCTTACTCCCTTTTCTTCTCCTCCTACTCCATTCCATGACAAAAGAAAGACCGTTACATCTTGGTAACCAGATCCACCCATTTTGAAACTTGTCACACTTTCAGTCTTCTTTCCATTCCTTTTATTTATTAAAGAAGAAAAAGAATGTGCTGCGTTCCATTATTGGGCCTTTAACTGTACCTTGTCTAAAAGGTGCTTTTTTTTTTTCTTCAAAAAGCAACTGTACTGTTTTTTGTTTTTTTTTCCATTGAGGAAGAAGAAGAAAACATTTCACTTCTCATTCAAGGAGTTTCATCCGTTCTAGTGGTCCACAGACATCTACCTTGTCTAATTTATATGTCCTGGTCTACTTTATACGTCCTTGTCTTTCCAGAGTTCAGGTAGAAGTTTTCCCCAATACTTTTATAGTAGATGTTCAATATAGGGAAGAATCCTGTTCTGGACTAGACTAGCAGGCTCGAAAGCCTGCAACTCTGATTGGCCCGCGAATAGCAGATTGTGATTGGTCGCCACGGACTGATGCGATTGGCTAGTAAACAGGCTGCCGCGATTGGCCCTGCCAAGAGCGGCAAACTCAAATCGCCTTCATTGGCTGCCTAGCCGCAGCCAGCCTTATATAAGGGGCTGCTGCGGCTGGGATAGTTCGCTCAGATCTGAAGTCACTAATAAAGAGCTGTTGTTGTTATCTGAGTCTTGCCTCCGTTTCTGAACCGTCCTCCCAGATCTAACACATCCAGTTTTAATGGGTGTATTCATGCTATAATTCTGGACAAGCAAGAGAGTGTAAAAAGCAGTATGTCAACTCATAACATATTTCTATGGTCCTTTTAGAGTTGCCAACAGAAAGGGAGGGGGGAGCAGTTCAACAGCTTGCAAACCGAAAGTGCATTCCATAAATGTTTTTGAAGTTAAGTAACTAGGTGACTGAAGTTTCTGCTGTGCAAAATTCTAACTGGAGAGCATGATTGATGACTCTTGGCTATGGATGTGTCTCATTGGAGAATATGAATTATGATAAATCCATGGGGTGGGGAAAAACCAGGGTCAAGGGTGACAATGAATTATGTGTATCAGAGTCGGCTACACCCAGGCAGTGCCGGCAAGTTAACTCCCAATAAATCCTTTTTACGTTTTGGAAGTTTGGCTCGAGACTCATGATTTAAATGGGAGCAACTGCCGGAATCCTGACACAGTATTTATTATTCTAGCTCAGTAATAGAAAAGGTTACTTCACTATCAATATTTAACTTCCTGCATGACGGATACCCCGAGCAAATTATTTTCCAAACTTCTTTAATTTGTCAGCACTTCTGTCTGACAGATCTTCAGTGGGAGATCGCTGCAGCTAAATTATAAATCCTCTGCATGAAAACAGAAACCCTACTACTTGGTTGCATTACAAAACAATTTATAATGCCTGTTGTTTTGGCAGAAACCTGTTAGCACCCTACTGAGTTGGTCTGGTTATCTAGATAACAAAATTTAACGTTGTCTAACTTTACCTATCTCCTGTTTCTGTTTTGGTCTCCAAATGTGTTGTTTCCTCCATGCACCCCCCCGCCCCCCAAGTCCCACAGAACCCCAAGGTGATGTTAGGCTATTCAATCAATCAATCAGAATAGAGCTGAAAGGGAACTTGGAGGTCTTCTAGTCCAACTCCCTGTTCAAACAGGAGAGCCACTATTATTTCAGACAGGTGGCTGTTCAGTTTTTTTTCTTAACAACTTCCTGTGATGAAGCACCTCCAACTTCTGAAGGCAAGCTGTTCCACTGGTTAATTGTCCTCACTGTTAGGAAGTTTTTTTTCCTTAATTCCAGGTTGCTTCTCTCTTTGGGTAGTTTCCATTCATTGTTTCCTGGTGCCTTGGAAAATAAATTGACCCCCTTCTCTTTGTGTCAGCTCCTTTGTTAAGTCTGGGCGGTGGGTCCCAAGGAGAGACAAGACTCGAAATAGTGACAACAGCTCTTTATTAGGAAACCAGATACTGAGACAAGACTCCCAGCCGAGGCAGCTTCTTTTATAGAGCTGGCTGCGGTTAGGCAGCCTATGACATGCATTTGAGCTTGCCGCGCTTGGTTTTACCCAATCGCGGCAGCCGAATAAGAACCAATCAGAACGCTTAGTTTTGTCCAATCACGGCCCAGCTTTTCCGGACCAATAGGAATGCAGGCCTACAAGCCTGCTAGTATGGAACACCCTTGTATACTGAAACCCTGCTATGATGTCCCCCTTAGTCCTTCTTTTCTCTAGGTTAGTCATACTTACACAATTCCTGCAACCATTCTTCATATGTTTCAGTCTCCAGGCCTTTAATCATCTTAGTTGCTCTTCTTTGCACTTTTTTTCCCAAAGTCTCCACATCTTTTTTGTAATGTGGTGAGAAAAACTGGATCCAGATGTGACCTTATTAAGGATTCATAAAGTTGTACTTTATAAAGTGGTGTTCTCATTGTGTGGTCCATCCTTTCTCCTTTTGAGAAGGCAAAATCCAAAGCTGGCAATCCTAGAAGTGCCAGATTGCTCTTGAATTCTTGCCCCTCACTTCTCTATGGGATTAAGAGAGGGAAAAAAAGCAGAATAAATGAGGATCAAGAATGATACAAGCTGTTACAATCTCATACAGACAACGAAAGGTACCCAAGAGAATCTCCAAGCATGCATTGCGCTGTCTGGGCAGCAATGGTAAAAGGCTTAAGAACAAGAACAATCCAAAAGCTGGACCAGTGGGTTTTTAATTCAGTGGTGCAACTCAGCCAGACCTTAATAAATTGTTTGGGGACTAGGGAAGTTCAAAGCCAAGAGCGGCTGATTTCCCTAGAGCCAATCAATATGAGAAGCGTGCTAGTGGAGGAACACAGCTGAGTAGATTTTGTCCTTTCATCACTAGCTGCAGATGGCATGTAATTTAAGGATGCCTGTTCAGTGAAATTTACTAGCTCCTCTAGAGAATGCACAAGTGGATTTGCATTTAAAAATAAAAATAAATAATCAGAATATTTTAAAAAAAAACAACAATTGCAGTGTGTATAGCATGTAAACTAAAACCACTGGAGTAAACTCTGACTGAAAGCAAACTTTGCTTCTCTATAGGAAGGGAAGAACACATTGATTCCCACAATGGACGAAGGGCAGCAAAAGTTGATGGAAATAACAGAGATGGCTAAAGTGACTGTTCTGATTAAAGAAAAGAGCCCAATTAATTGTCCCATATTTCCTTTTTCAAGAGACAGTTGGACTTTCTTGTTTTTTGGATCACCAAATGACCAGATGTCTGCAAGGAGTATAAATCCTTCCATCCTCTACCCTCCGGTCAGAGCTGAAGAAACTTCTTGGATGAGAAGCAAAACATCTTAAAGAAACAAACAAACCAAGAAAGTCCAGTTGCTTCTTGAAAAAGCACCTTTGGAACAACCATGACCTGGCTGCTTGAAAATCTCCATAGACAGCCCAATTAATTTGGTTTCTACTTGGAAACCACTTTTGGACTTTGTGCTGGAAAGTGGAAGGTGGGGGAAAAAAAACCCCAGAAACTTTGATTTGGGGTTTTTGCTGACTAGATAGGGTTGTTGCTGTAGAAATGGTTAGCATATATCGTTAAACTGTAGGAAGAAAAATCCATCTGGTTCAGTTCCAATCTGGGAGAAAGCCAACAAAGAAAATAAAATGGAGGCTGATTGGAAAGAAGGATTCTGTTTATTGAGGAGCAGAACCAGCATGTGGTTCTGGGACAGCTGACAAATTAGCTTGATGAGTGCAAGGATTTTTATACAGTTTCTGAAATGCTGCTGGGGGTGTTCAATGTCTGAATGTAGTGAGCTCTGTGTCTTTTCCTATTCTAATGGTGGTGAGTTAATCCTATTGTGTCCTAAAAGTCATGTCCTGCCCTTCTTAATCCCATCACTCTGGAACTGAATATGTTTTTGTTTTTTTAATGAATAGATTGGCCCAGATTTCTTAATGGGCACAAAATGTCCATCTCTAAAAATTTCAGGAGTCTGCTGGAGGCTGTTTTACTATGCAAGAAGACTGGGGTTGACTGTTTTCTCCATTTCTCCTTTGGGGAAATATAACATTCTACCTCTTTTAATATTCCCCCAAAATATTTCATTCTCTAGAAGGGAGGGAGGGCCTTTCCACAATATAAAAGTAAAAAAGTTGTTGTTTTATGTTACTACTTTATTCTACTGAACCAAAAGGAGTCAGAAGTCAATGCTTCCCCCCTTTTCTCTTATACATTTCTCTCTTCCCACTTTTCCTCCCTTATTTTACCATTATCTTCCATTTATCTTTGCACGTCTGCATTGTATATTTTGATAAAACTAATAAAATATTTGAACGAGTGTGGGAAGGGCAGCATAGTTATCTGGGAACTACTTTGGAGGAGCCTTGATGCCTCTGAGAAGTGTCTTTTTTCTTTTCTTTTCTTCCAGCTCCAAAGAAAATACAGCTATGAAATCAATGCCTACAGTGCTTGCCAAAACCTAAATTAGAAATAAGGATCATCGTTTAAAGTTTATAGTTTTCTGGCATCTCTATTGTGCTCGAAGGAAGCATTGACACTAGTGTCTTTGCTGGCACAATGATATGGAACATTCAGCGGTTCACCAAAGCAACCACCGTTTGTGGTCCATCTTCTGAGCAGAAAAAAAAAAAAATCTCTTTGGCTGAAGTCAACACTTCACAGGAGGCTTGGCTGAGGATTGAAAAGAAGTCCAGGAAGAGGAGAAGACCAAAAAAGGAGAGAGAGGGAGGGTGGGGAAGGCAAGAATCTAAAAAGGGCAGTTGAGAAGATGGTGCTAAGAGAACATGCCCTAAAGGAAGGACAGTTTGGAGAAAGATGCCCAAAAACGGTAGTGGAGAAACAGTGAGAATTAAATTTCATTGTTGGCTTTGATTTGCATGTTGTTTTTATTTAACCATCATTAGCAAACTAAGGTAAGTTTGCTGTCTCAAGCTCCTAAATACAGGGGAAAAAATTAACAGAACAGCTAGATGATTCTACCACAATTTTTTCATACCTCGTTTCTCCCCTCGCAATTTGCTGATATTCTAAATTTTCAGAATGTAATGTCTATAATTAAAAATGTTTTTTTCCCTCCCATTTCCATCCTTTAATTCATAGATGGATGAACTTCTGATTAAAAAATATTGCTCTGTTTTCTTTCCAATGCCAAAAATTTTAGAATCTGTTAAGATAGAATTTGTTTTATCTTGCCATAAGCCACTCAGTCACCCTGAATCAAAAGATGGGAAGAAAATAAATGATGATAGATAGATAGATAGATAGATAGATAGATAGATAGATAGATAGATAGATAGATAGATAGATAGATAGATAGATAGATAGATATGGATGAATGGATGGAAGGAAGGAAGGAAGGATAATAGGTAGGTAGGCAGCCAGGCAGACAGACAGAAAGATAGAAATAGACACAAAGAGTGGTGATATATAGATGATAGAGGATAAAGATGATAGATAAATAGATAGGTGATAGATACTGTAGATAGAAAGACAGATAGACAAATGGATAGATAGTAGATAGATATATAGATGATAGATAGAGATAAATAGGACAGACAGACAGACAGACTGATAGACACACAAAGAGAGATGATAGAGGATATATATATGATAATGGTAAAGATGATAGATAGATAGATAGATAGATAGATAGATAGATAGATAGATAGATAGATAGATAGATAAGATAGATATAGATAGATAGATAGATAGATAGATAGATAGATAGATAGATAGATAGATAGATAGATAGATATGGATGGATGGAAGGATGGAAGGAAGGATAGATAGAAGGATGATAAGCAGGCAGACAGACAGA
Source organism: Pseudonaja textilis (assembly GCF_049901715.1). Classification (NCBI taxonomy): domain Eukaryota; kingdom Metazoa; phylum Chordata; class Lepidosauria; order Squamata; family Elapidae; genus Pseudonaja; species Pseudonaja textilis. Next base: position 47,688,144 of record NC_141997.1, read on the forward strand.
CAGACAGATAGATCTTTACACTTGAGATGTTAGACTCCCACCTCTCCATCACAAACAAGCAGGGAGGAGGAAGTAGATGCATATCAAACTATTTCAGGACCTTGATGGCATTCAGATGAGTGTCTGAAAGAACAGAGAGATGCATCAACTTCAAAAGCAATATTGTTCTGTGAGTCCAATTGCTGAGAAAACGTGCATCAAGCCATCTTGTGAACTTCAGCATCCGATTAAAAAGAATTGGAAAATAGAAAATAGAAAACGGTGAAGAGAACAACATCAATTTGTTCCTGGCACTACATACAACAATACCTGATTTCCATTTCTCAGTGCAGGTATGAGATAGCACATTTGCTGAAGAGAGTGAAGCAGCCCAGCCTTTCCTATTTGGCAATACAATCTGGCCCTTTTTTCCCCTGTTCATTCTGCTGTTGTATATGGACAAGAAACTTAATTAAAAGTTTGGGCTTGTCAGGGAGGTTTTGGACATTGATTGTTTCTAGATTGCTCAGCATCTGTGCTATTTCTCCCTACCTTTTGATGTAAAGAGCCTGCATTTACAATTAAACATGTGAATCAACAAGCAGGTTTTAAAGAGGGCTGTTTCTTGGCTTTTTATGAAGGCCAGGTATTTGAAATCTCTATGAATGGAAGTAGTAATAGCACTTAGTTAGATACCACTTCACAGTGCTTTATAGCCCTCTCTTAAATAGTTTACAGACTCAGCATATTGTACCCAGCAATCTGGGTCCTCATTTATTGACCTCGGAACAGAGGTGAAATGCTGCCAGTTCAGCCCAGTTTGCCTGAACCGGTAGTAAAAAAATGCTACCAGTTCAGGCGAACCAGTAGTAAAAAAATGCTACTGGTTCAGCCAAACCGGTATTTCCGATGATCAGCTGTGCCGCATGATTTAGATTATCTAGAAAGCAGGAAATCATTGTATTTCTTGCTTTCTACCTAATCTAAATTGAACGGCATAGCTGATCCCCTCCCTCACTGTTGCACTTATCTTGGAAGACTTCAAAATGCTTCTTTTTCAGTGCCCGGGATGCTTCCCTGAGGCTCACACAACCAAAAATGGGGCACAGGGGGTGCTGTGAAAGAAAGAAAAAAGACTTTTGACCCCCCAGTCATATGACCACATAGCCACACTCAACCAGTCACTTGACCAACTGGCCACGCCCACCTAGCCACACCCACATAACCAGTAGTAAAAAAAATTGAATCCCACCACTGCCTCAAAAGGATGTAAGGCTGAGTTAACCTTCAGTCAAACTTCTAGCAGTGGGCAGAGTTAGCTTGCAACACTGCATTCTAACTACTGTGCCATCGTGGCCATGGAATGGAATGGAATGGAATGGAAGGGAAGGGAAGGGAAGGAAAGGAAAGGGAAGGAAAGGAAAGGAAAGAAGAGGAGAGGAGAGGAAAGGAAAGGAAAGGAAAGGAGAGGAGAGGAGAGGAGAGGAGAGGAGAGGAGAGGACTTGAAAGGAAAGGAAAGGAAAGGAGAGGAAAGGAAAGGAAAGGAAAGGAAAGGAAAGGAAAGGAAAGGAAAGGAAAGGAAAGGAAAGGAAAGGAAAGGAAAGGAAAAGAATAGATTAGACTAGAATATCACTTAGACTGATATACCTCTTCACAGTGCCTTATAGCCCTCTCTAAGCAGTTTATAGAGTTAGCGTCTTGCCCCCAACAATCTGGGTCCTCATTTTACCAACCTTGGAAGGATGGAAGGCTGAGTCAATCTTGAGCTGGTAAGAATTGGACTGCCAAACTGCTGACACTCAGCAGTCAACAAAAATAAGCTGCAGTAATGCATTCTAACCACTGTGCCACCACAGTTCTTATACTAGCTTTCCCCCTTGAAACAGAGAGAGGGGACAGCTTGAAAGCTATTGGTTCTACAAAAATATAACAAAATTACAGAGTTTGGAAGGGGCCTCCGAACCTCTTGCTCAGGCAGGAAACCCTATAGCAGATAAAGAGCTGTCTAATCTCTTTTTAGAAACCTCCAAGGATGGAGCGCCTACAACCTCTGGAGTCATGTAGTTCCACCGATTAATTCTTCTCAGTGTCAGGAAATTTCTTCTTATTTCTAGGTAAATTCTCTCCTTCATTAGTTTCCATCCATTGCTTTTTGTCCTGCTGAACAATGGCTGAAGGCTGAGAAAAATCGGGGTTATATCAGGTCACCTCCATGAATTTCCTGGTATGCAATTCTTCTTCTATAATTCTAGTGGAAATCATCATCATCATCATCATCATCATCATCATCATCATCTCATCATTAAAAAAAGGGTCAACCTGCAAGCAAAATACATAGTATTGTATAGAAGCCATCTTTGCTTAAATTTAGTTAAACTTCTATTGTGAATGCACGCTGCTAATTACATTATTGCTCATGTTCTCCAAGCCAAATTTCCATTTGGAGTTTTCCTAGTGGTGTGGAAAAACCCAAGCCCTGAAGATGTGATTTGATCACTTTAATTCACATCATAGACTAGCTGGTAAGTTAGGACTGCTGGTGTGAAAATGCCTGCATTAAAGTAGTACTCCAGAGTATTTATCCCAGTAATGTAGGAACCCTACAGTCATGAAGTCATTTTGCTTGGCAATGCTGTTATTTCCATTTGTGCTCCAGGAAAACATCCACTGGTTTGGAAATTAATTCTAATGGAAGCACCCCTGTTTTCCAGGCTCTGAGATAATCGGTCAAAGTCTTCTTCATTTGTCTCTTCCAGGAAAGAAGTTCTGATCCTTCTGAGCTTCTCCATGGCCTTCAATACTATCAACTAGGACAGGGATGTCAAATTCATAGTATCACAGGGGTGCCATATGGCATATCAGGATTTTCCCCCTTTGTAAACTGGTCATGGGCATGGCCAATGCATGATGCATCCAGCCCATGGGCCATGAGTTTGACCGTCCTGAACTAGGACATCTTTCATCATCACATGGTAAGGATTGGAGCTTGGTGGCATGGAACTGCATATATAATATTCATGCTCCAGATGAATACGGAGGCATCTCTCCATTTATGCAATCATAAACTTCATAACATTTCCAATTCAATGTATCTGCATGATGAATTTGTATGACTTGACACACCATAATTAAAAATAGGAAAGGAATAGGAACTCTGGCTTAGCAGCATAATGCAAACTTTGCCCGATTCATGTTGCTCACACTTAGAATGCATTTATATACAAGCATTCATATTTAAAAACTATATATGCAGGAAAGCGTGCTGGAAAATGCTTAAGTTGAAGAAAAATCACTTGAAAAATGTATATATTAAGAAAGAAGGTAGAACGCATACCTTGGGAGAAATGCACATGAAAATAAACACAGATTTACAAGAAATTAGAACTGATACTATGAATGGAAAGTTAATAGGAATGAAGTCCCCTAATATTATTTCTCTGTGTTTTTTTAATAGTTCCACATTGCTATGCATTAGTGCCTTTTTTGTTACTTGGGAAAGAAAAGAGAATTTCAGCATTAATGAATTGTGTTTGCATGAATTGCATGAACTTGCATGAATTGTGTGTATTTCCACATATACACAATCACATTTTCTACTTCTGAAGAGAGAGAGAGAGAGAGAGAGAGAGAGAGAGAGAGAGAGAGAGAAATGTAATACACACAGAGTACTTTAGTCATAGTTCAGTCTTTATGTGTGTCTTCTTGGCCGGCATTTGGTTCTGGCAATTAGTGTTTTAGCCACGGAGTTCATCTGTGCTGGGTGGTGGTGGGATTGGGCATTGAAGCAGCACTTGGTGTGTGTTTTCTTTCAGATTCTGCTGAAACGTTGCTACAACTTTAAAAGCACAACTATAATGATGTGGAAAAATTCCCGAACAATCAGGTGCTTTGGAAAATAGTTTGACTCCCCCTCTTTCTTGTGGGAGCACCTCAAATATTGGAACACTGTCATCATGTCTCCCCTAGTTCTTTTTTCATTAGATGAGACATACCCAATTCCTGCAACTGTTTTTCATAAGTTTCAGCTGTCAGCCTGTTAACCATTCTTGTTGCTCTTCTCTGCACTCTTTCCAGAGTCTCAACATCTTTTTTAGATTGTGGCAACTAAAACTGGATTATTCCAAGTGTGAGCTTACTAAGGCTTTGTAAAGCAGTACTAATACTTCATGGCATCAACACTACCTGAACTAAGAGTATATGCTAGGGGTTTAGATTCAAATTTCTGCATAATGAATAAAACTAAGGTATTTGTGAAATGAAATATGTCACTCTCCTCTTTTATTTTTTATTTTCTGAAATAAATAATTCACTCCCTGAAAAATCTGTCAACATGGTGCAAGTTTTCCACTATTCCATTAGTATATTTTCTTGACAGTTTATTAAAGTTTCACGCAGAAGTCGCACAGATTAGTCTAAATAACTTCTTTTGCTTTAACATCAGAATTCTGATTTCGTTTTTTCTTTTCCCCAAAGAACAAAATTTAGACAAACGGGATTGAAGTAGCATTCATTCATCATCATTTGGCAGTGAACTTGCAAGATGCCAAAAATAGCAAACACTTGTAGATTCTCTGGTAATTGAAAGCAAGAGTAAATTACATTTTAAACACTCATCAAGGTGAGACAAAGAGGCTGCTTAGTGCTTCCTCCTAAGCCCTTGTTAAGAAACATGCCAAAAGTTGGTAAAGGTGAAAGTTCAGATACATTGTTAGTTCAGAATCTCTACATACACCTTGAATGTAGAAAAATTACAATCTTGGTTATGAAAACATGATCAACAGAATAAATGAGGTTTCCTCTTGACATTTGGCAGAAATGTTTTCTCTGCTAATAGCGTCATAATTTTAGAGCTCTCTTTGGAAAATCATTGGGAAAAGCTTGTTGATGTTACTCACAAATTCTTTACCAAGTGTCAAAAAGAACCAAGCTAAATAGCACTTATATGCAGTCTGTCAACTCAGAACCTGGCTGAAGCCGTCTTGCGCTGCCTCATAGTTGCCATGAAGCCTGAGAAGAGGGAAGGGGTGGGGGGGGAGTAGATAGCCTAGCTAACGGTCAAAACAAAAAGTTTTCCTATGGGAACCAAGGTCATTGTAACGGGTGGCTAGTGAAGGAGGAGAGAAACCTGTCAACTATATTCATTGGACAATGTAACTGGTGACACCTGGGAGGAGGGGATTTTTTACTCTTTTAATTAGTTGAAAACTGCAGGAACTTTTAGAGTTGGCTTTCACTGGCTGTCCCATTATGAAGTATCCAATAAAATTGTCCTTTGAGTAATCTACCTGCCTCAGGGTTCTGCTTTCAATGGGTGCATTACTTGGAACGCTGACACAGTCTTTGACTTATGACCCCAATTGAGCCCAAAGTTTATGTTGCTAACTGAAACATTTTGTTAAGTGATTTTTGCCCCATTTTACAACCCTTCTTGCCACAGTTGTGAAATGAATCACTATAGTTGTTACACTTGTAACATGATTGTTAAGGGAATCTGGCTTCTACCTTGTCTTTGCTTATCAGAAAGTTAAAAAGAGGAGCCCAAGACTCCAGGACATCTTAAATACAAATCAGTTGCTGAATTTTGATCACATGGCAATGTGGAATGCTGCAATGGTCATAAGTGTGAAAAACAATCATAAGTCACTTTTTTTTCAGTGCTGTTGTCCCAAAGGTGCTTTTTCAAGAGGCAGCTGAACTTTCTGATTTGTCTTTGAAAAATATCCCAGAAGTTTCTTCAGCTCTGACTGGATGGTGCGGAATGGAAGGATTTATGCTCCTTGCGGACAGCTGGTCATTTGCATTATTTTAGAGAATTGTTGAGGCCACTTGGAGGTTTATCTATGTCTTTACCTGTGATAAACCTCCAGGTGGCCTCAACAACTCACTAAAAGAATGCAAATAGCCAGCTAACTACAAGGAGTATAAATCCTTCCATTCTGTACCACCCAGTCAGAGCTGAAGAAGTTTCTTGGATGAGAAGGGAAATGTCTTCAAAGAAAAATCCAAAAGTCCAGTTGCCTCTTGAAAAAGCACAACCATCACCTGGATGATTGAGAATCTCCACAGACTTTCAGTGCCACTGTAACTTTGAACAGTCCACAAATAAACCGTTGTTAGTCAAGGAATAGCAGTACCCTCTAATCCTCGCCTGTCTTCCCGAGCAAACATTGAATGAATTAAAATTCACAGCCATCTCTTATTTCAATGATGCTTACTCCAGGGAGACATAGCTCATCTCTGTTCTGACTTGGATTAGCTTTCAAGAGTGCTCAGGACCCCCGTTTGGCTCACAAAATGTCAATCCAAGTATTATTTAGTGTTTGTTTACAGAGACTGTTTTCCAATGATATTGCATGCAGTAGCTTCATTTCAAGTGAGTTTCCGGGCACAATTTCAATTTGCTACTTTTAAAAGGTAAAGGTTTCCCAAGCCCAGCCATGTCCAACTCTAGAGTGTGGTGCTTATCTGGATTTCTTAGCTGAGGGAGCCAGTGTTGTCTGAAGAGACTTCCATGATTATGTGGCCAGCATGACTACAGCTTATGCTGAGGCATATGGAATGCTAGTGTCAGGGCTTCCTCCAATCAATCCCCAGGAAAGGAAATCCTTGACTCCACAGATTCAGAGAAAAGGTACTTTTCAGGGTTGGGTTTCAAAAATTTTAGCAAGGGGTTCTCTGCCCAGTTGCTGGAGGGGTGTGTGGCAATGGTGGGCATGGCCTAGTCAGCCTCCTGCACCATGGTGGGGGAGGAATTTAGATAGATAGATAAATTTATTGTCATTGTACTCAGAAACCTGAGAACAATGAAATAAGGTGCTCTTCCACAACATACAACTGAACAACACCAAAAAACATATACAAATAACAATGTAAAAAAACAAATTAAAACAAATAACTATTAAAAACTATACAACCAGGATATATTCATAACTCTGCATTTAACCTGATCACAGAACTTGGGTAAAAGCTATGCTTAAATCTACTTGTCCTGGCTTCCAGCACTCTATATCGTCTTCCTGATGGTAGGATCTCAAACAACGAGTGGCCTGGATGAGAAGGGTCTCTCAAGATCTTTTGTATCTTCCTTCTACATCCCATGTTATACAAATCCTCCAATGAGGGAAGAGGACATCCACTGATCTTTTGTGCCCTTTTTATCACTCTTTGGAGTGCCCTTTTCTCTGCTTCTGTACAACTCCTAAACCACACACAGAGGCAATAAGATAAAATGCTCTCTATAGAGCTTCAATAAAAGGCAACCAACAGACTCTCTGTTGTGATCTTAAAAGTCTTAAAAAATACAGTCGTTGATGAGCCTTTTTTTCTAGGGCTAAAGTATTTGCCCCCCATGTTAGATCTTGTTTCAGGGTGATACCTAAAAACTTACATTCTGCCACCTGTTCTACCAAAACACCATCGATATACAACGGCTGGATATCCGAACTGCTCTTCCTGTAATCCACTATGAATTCCTTTGTCTTATTTATATTAAAAATAAGATTGTTTACTTTGCACCAGAGGGACAGCTTTTTGCCCTCCCTGGGCTCTGGAGGCTTTCCTCAAGCCTCCAGAAGGGCGAAAGTGGCCTCCCTCTGCTCCAGAGGCTCTCTGAAAGCCAGAAATGGACCCATTTCTGGCCTTCCCCAACTTTTTGTCCTCCCTGAGTTTCCATGCACACCCTGCACTTATCTGCATCCAAAATGGATGGGCCAGCCATATGTGGGATTTGGGGGTTCTCAAAGCTGCACAGAATCTTAGCTAGGGGTTCTCTCAAACCCCTGCGAACCCCCAGTACTTTTGCTAGGAAAGAACTGAACTGTGAATCCTCTGGTACTTTTTCTAGGAAAGAACTGAATGCAAGAACAGTCAGGCAAGATCTGAAGCAAAAACATTCGAAGAGACAAATTGAAAATAACCCCAGAGCCCATTCCCCCCAGAAGCCAAGCAACCAGAGTTCAATCTTTGGCTAGGGAGATGTTTTGGGAATGTCTCTGGTCCAGGTTTTTCATTCCTCCTGCCTGCATGCCATCCCCAGGACAGTTGGCCTCCAAGGTATTAAAGAACCCAAGCCAGCTCTCTTGAGTCCAAGCCTCCCCGTCACTTTTCAGAAATTCCCCTTTCAAATCTACTGAACGCTTCCCCTCCCAAATACCCATTGCTCCTCCCACCTCCATTTCCATGGTAGCTGGCAGCAAGCCTGAAGGAAAGTGATGACAGCCAGGCTGACAACTGTTACCTTCACACTGAAGTGGTATCTATTTATCTACTTGCATTTGCATGCTTTCAACTTGCTAGGTGAGCAAGAGCAAGTGACAGGAGCTGACCCTATCATGCGGCACTCAGTTTGAAAATCTGGGCTTCCAACTTTCCAGTTGACAAGCTCAGTGTCTCTAACCATTGTGCCATCTCACCCCCCGTTGTGCTACTTTTAAAATAGATACAACTTTGTCAACCCTCAGAATTCCCAAACTTTCATGGTCCTTGATATATTTTAAAGTGTTTTGTTCCGGTTGTTTTTGTTGTTGTTGTTATTATTTAACGTTCTAATAATTCCAGCTGTGAACTCAGTGCACAGAAAAATAAGAGAGTGGCAGAGAAAGAGAGAGAGAGAGATGAATAAGATACTTTATACATTCTAAACGGGCAAGAAAATCCCTCCTTAAATGACTAATGAGGATTATTCTCAACATTGTTTGGAAAAGAAAAGTAGAGAAATGCCGCAGTCATGGAATAATTTGCTTAGCAGCCCTACAGCTTACACTGTATTGACTCATCCTAACAAGGATGCTTAAGTGTGTTACTCTTTGCCTAACTCTGACCCATGTTCGGTGTTGGGAGAATTAAGGGGCAAGATGGATTCCTTAAACCTATAAACTGTTTAAGGAACCTTTTTAATCCCTTAAAACCTCCCATCAAATGGGATCCTGACCTTATCTACTTTTGGATTGTGCCCTTGGCCTTCTTTTTTGAAGCCCGAAGCAGTTTTGACTTGTACTATCTTGGCAAGATCAGGTGAAAAGTGGAAACATTGCAATAGGTTGAAGACTGTTAAGACCCATGCATGCAACCTCATTTCATACAAAGCCCTAGGCCTCTCCAATGGGAATGCTCATTGATCTTCCAGAGCAATTAAAATGTTTGGCTTGTCTTCTATGTTATATTTCCAATTCTAGCTTAGACGTTTTGGGACTTCTTACAAGTCAGACCATGCACAAGGGCAAAGAGCAATGGTTAGTAATACAGATACAAACTAGATTGGTGTTTCAGAAAATGGCCTACCAGTAAGAAAACCCCACAACAGGAACTGTTATGAGGCTTTCACAACAGTATTCCTTGGGTAACCTTTGGTGAGCTGATTTCTTACCTAACAACCACCTCTGAATATTCTTGACTCTAATTTGTCTTTCTCAGCAATTGATTTTCTGGGATCTTGTCAAGGTGGTAATTTAAGAGCTGACCAGGTGACACAATGAAGGGAATGAGTCAGCAGGGCCTTTGGCTATTATCCCTTTAAGAGCCTGTATAATAAGAGGAGGCCCTGTAGACATGTTTGTCGGTTCATAGAGTTTCTTCCCTGCTGTAATTGCTGTTTGTTTAGATCTGAGGTCTTCAAACTTGACAGCTTTAAGACTTGCGGACTTCAACTCCCAGAATTCCTCCTCCAGTCTTGTTAGCTCAGGAATTCTGGGAGTTGAAGTCCACAAGTCTTAAACTTGCCAAGTTTGAAGATCCTTGGTTTTGATTCTTGTAGCATGTGTATGTATAGTATTCCTATATTCCTACTGTAGATAAAAACCACTATTTGATACAAACCACTGTTGACTGTACTTGCTCCTGGACTGAAACATGTGATAGAGCTATGCCACACTTTGACACATCTGCGTTGCCTTTTTCTCTTCTCTGATGCCAATGTATCTGAGGCCGGATGGAGGACCTCTTGATCAAATTAGTGGAAGCCACATCGTGGGTCTGCATGATAGAGTAGACTGCACACATGAGCAATGTCTCAAGCCAAAGTTCCTTCTGGTTCTCTCCTGCATTTGAGGAGGTATGCAATCAGTCATGTTCTCCATGGTCTGCTGGAAGAATGAGGTGCTGTTTGCATTCTCCTTTACTATAGTTCCACAGCAAGTTCAAAAGCTCTGCATTATCTACCTTATCTTGGGGCTTCTTGAATCCTATCGATGGAAAATGAATGAAGATATTTCTTCTTTAACATCGAGAAATGGAGACTGAAGTTGCCTTTCAAGTTTTTCCTTTCCCTGTTTCTTTCCTCCCTGTCCTTCTCTGTGCTCTGCAGCTACTTTTGAAATCATTCTCATCGTTTTAACTTGTCTCTGGTGGTTATCTTTCTTTTGCCAGAATGGGCATCATGCATTGTAAAGGAACATACTGAGCCGGCTGATCCAAAAGAGACTTTCTTCATGTTGAATAAAATAATTTCCCCACTGTTCAAAAAATCCCAAATTGCCTTTAGGGTACCGCTCGATGCAGTGCAAATGTTAATTGGGCACTCAACCCATTGTTATAAAAAGATACCAGCCCTTACCTTTCTGCCTTTTTTTGCATATCTGAGGTCTCTTGGGACTTCTATCCCTTAACCTGATTGTTTATTCGTTTCATTTGTTGATTTAATAGGACTCGTGCTCCAATCACAGGCACTTCTGATTGCAGTGGCACCACTGAGATGAAGAGTTATTTATCTGTCATATTGGATTTTGGTAGCTGCTTCGTCTCTTTTTATCATGGCCAAATCTGGGATCAAGCAATTTTGAAGCAAAATGTACATGGAACAATATTGCATAATAGCAAAAACATTTAGACTTATAATGTTTATAACCTTATAATGTTTTACAGCCCTCTCTAAGCCGTTTATAGAGTTAGCATATTGCCCCCAACAATCCTGGTCCTCATTTTACTGATCCTGGAAGGATGGAAGGCTGCGACAACCTTCAGCCAGTCCAGATCAAACTGCTGGCAGTCAGAAAAGTTAGCCTGCAATACTGCATTCTAAGCACTACACAATCGCAGCTGACAAACTTTTCTAACCATGTATGTAGTCCTTTCACTAGAGGACAAATTACAGCAACCCTCATTAAAATCTGGTATTACTTCTGAGACTTTGCTGATGGTAACAAAATGGTATTTGGGTGGTATTTTTCTTTAAAGCATATAGTGGTACATAGAGTAATCATTTAGGTGCTTGGTTTTGTTGCTGGATTGCCCAGACCAGCAGATTCTAATAGGACAAGTAAAATATTCAGTCCTTAATTGATGTAGACAACTCATGTCTGCAACAGGCAAGAGATAATTGAGCAAGAAAGAAGTTGATGAGGAAAAAAACAGAAGGAGAAGCTCAAGGAATTTAAACCCTGCTGCCATTTATTTTACAAAAGTGGCACAAGATGGGAGAAAGAGAGAGATTGCAGTGTGTGCCAGAAGAAGGAGATTTGAGTGTCAGCGTTCCAATGAAACACCCCATTTCATTCAGCACTCAGAAACAAAGTTCATCCAAGTAAGAATTTATTAAAGAAGTCATACTGGCAATCTGAGAGCTCCAAGTTTTCCCTTCCCAATTGAAATTCACAAACCCATCCCCTGCACCCACCAGTCCATCACATGGCCCAATCAACCATCATCCCAACTGAAGACATTCCTCCAGACACTCCTCACCCGGTGCAGGGAAACTTGTCCTTGACTTTATGAGAAGAATGTTGTTGAGTCTAATCTTCTACCACTCTATGCAATACCCACCCCCCCAAATTCCCAGGCACTAAAATATGGCAGCTCCGAAGCTTCTAAGTAAAATATGGCTTCCAAAGCTGACACTGAAAGTACTAGAAGCATTCCCTACTCAAGAGAACTTAAACTCCAAGGTTTGATTGGCATAATTAGGTGTGGTTGGCCTATGGGACAAATTGGAGGTGGTCCTTTGGCAGCGGTGATTCAACTTTTGATCCCACTCTTTGAAGATGATGTTTTGTACTTGTGTATTGGATACCCCAGTCTCTTCTCTTGTTGAGGAAGTCTTCTTTTTTCTTTCTGATGGACCACACTAAAGGATATTCTGGATCTGGAAATTTCAGAAGTTTTAACCTCTGGCAGGGTAGAAGATGGGAAGAAGAAAAGATTTCTAGGAAGGAAGATGATCATTTATTGCTTTAGCTACTTGTTCATTCTTCTCCCATGGTTGATGTCTTGCCAATTCTGTTCCAAGCATTGTTAGTGTCAGCCTTGGAAGCCATATTATATTTAGAAGCTTCAAGGCCGCCACATTTAGTACCTGGGAATTTGGGAGGGGGTATTTCATAGAGAGGTGGAAGATTAGACTCAACAACATTGTTCTCATAAAGTCAAGGACAAGTAGCCCTGCACCTGGAGAGGAGTGGCTGGAGGAATGTCTCCAGTTGGGACAACAGTTGATTGGACCATATGATGGACCGGTGGGTGCAGGGGAATGGATCTTTGATTTTTAGTTGGGAAGGGAAAACTCGGAACTCCCAAATTTGGGTTTTCCCAGATGTGCCAATATAACTTCTTTAATAAATTTTTTACTTGCGTTAATTTTGTTTCTGAATGCTGGGTGAAATGGGGAGTTTCATTGGAACGCTGACAATTAGGGCGTTTCTATGCCTGATCATTTTTATTGGTTCCAGGGGTGAATGTGATGGTGGTGATTGGAATGTGATTGGAAATGAGGGGGTCCTTGGTGCTCTCTGAGCTTAGTTGTTCTCTGAGCTTGGTGCTTCTTGAGCTTGGTTTCAGAGAGCACCAAGGACCACTCATTTCAACCCTGAGCTTTAAATATTCTCTTTTACAGTTGGATGTATGCTTCTCAAACCCCTTTAGGATGGCGAGGAAAGATGTAAGAGAGCATGGGTCAGGGAGGTACCTGGGGACCCATGGTCTGGGGTCCATCCAATTCATTCCTTCTCCAACCCCTACCCTCTTTTTCACATATCACTGATGCAGTGGTGGGATTCAAATTGTTGTACTACCAGTTAGGTGGGCGTGGCTTGGTGGAGATGGCTTGGTGGGCATCCTTTTCCAGTGCGCAGTTTTCCCTATACCAGTTGAGACCTGCAGCGCCAATCAGCTGAGAGGATAAAGAAGAGAAAAACCCAGGGGTGAATGGGAGGGTCGATCTTTTTATCTTCTTTTCCCTCTCAGCTCATTTTTTTTCCCCCTCTCAGTTGATCATCGGCTTTTATTTTACTACCAGATCAGCCGAACCAAGCCAAACCAGTAGCATACTACCACTGCACTGACGTAACCTTCATTTCACACTCTCCTCAGTGATTTTTCTGGAAAACAGAATGATATCTTATTTTCCAAACTAATACATTTCGGGTTGGATCTGAAGATTGCTTCTCTGTACAAAAGAGTCCATCTTTAATCCTTCCCACAGTTTCTGCTGCCCTACGAGCTTTGATTTCCCAGCTCCTACTTAATATTCCTCTCACTCAATGTACTTTTGCAACAATATCACTTTTCATCTTTGCCTAGACCTTCAAAGTGAGTGAGGAGGGTATATGCCTATTAAATACATTTTTTTTTAATCTTGATGGAGTTCCTCCATCTTCTTCAAAATAATTGCACTGTTATACTCATTCACATTCTGTTATAACCGTTAGGTGATAGATATATATATATATATATATATATATATATATATATATATATATATATATATATATATATATATATATATATATATATCACCAGATAGGCATCAGATGTAATTAAGAGTTCTTTCGGCACAACCTAATTTCAACTAATTTTGAAAATCATCTGAACATAGGTCATTCCTTTATCTTCAAACCAAGCCAGAAGTAGTCTTATGCTATATCATTTGTAACATCCTATCAAATAATATTATTTCAGTGATTTTACTTTCAAGAGCAGGAAAAATACTCTTCTATTTAAAAAAAAAACAAACAAATAAAAGGACCAGGAAAACATGCAATTATACCTGACATTGTGAAATGATGTGTTTAATAATGTAATAAAGATCCGCCTGACTTTTTAAATGTAAAAACAGGCCATTTTTTTCCTAAATCAAAAGCATCTTTTCCCTTAAATTTTGCATCAAGAGAGAAGGCAGTGATGCAAACCCAGATGCAGCTGCTTTAAAAGGTTGCTATAAGACATGCCACATATCTACCTATTTGCACCCCAAATCAACAGTTCCAAGAAGGATCTACACCAATTTGCACCACTCAGGTGACCCTGAGGACACAGATAAACCTCCAGGTGACCGTAATGACCTGTGAAAAATGCAAATGACCAGCTGAATGCCTTCAAAGGAAAACCAGAAAGTTCAGTTCATTCTTGAAAGAGCATCTTTGGGGCTCCAAATCACATTTCTTCCTTGAAATCCAGATTTCTGTAGATCTGTAACTAAGATCAATTTAGTCATTTATTTAGTCTCACATTAGTGTTTCTGTTGCACTCCTGACTTTTGAATCACAGTGACACCATAGGTTTTTTCATCTTATCTACAAAGATAAAAGTTTATAGCATAGCTATAAGTGAACTCCATTTCTAGCTAATATATATCGCATCTTAGCATACTCCTTCTTACCATCTTTGTGAAACATGGGTGATGGATGTCATAGTAGGAATGTACAATCATTAATTTATGGTACATTTATAACTGTTCAAGTAAGACAATGTCTTCAATATTTTTTTCTGGTTGAAGATGGTCATTTCTCAAATTATTCTGGTGGTTTTCTTTCATTTCAATGTTTAGTTGGTTCGGATATATTACTTATTCACAGTTCTCTGGAGGAAATTTGCTATTGAAACAAGTTTGACAATTTGCAGGTCCGAACAGATTAGTTCTGCATTCTCAACACCATGAGGCTTTCAAAGAGGAAAAAGGCAAGTCAATTTTGCCCTTCTGGGCCCAACTTGGTTTCTCTCTCAGAAACCTTGACTTTTGCTGGGTTGATAATAACCATTTTTTTTTTAATAAGAAAAATGTTGGCTTCGCTTCCAGGAAAATGTTTTTAAAGACTCAAATTTCACCTTGACATTGACTGCAGCTGCAAGAAGTGCAGTGGCTCATGAGGTTAGGGTGCTGGGCTGATGATCGACGGGCTCGTGTTCAAGACCCGGTTATTCCCTCCGAATGAGGTAAGCTCCTGTCACATGCTCCAGCTCCTGCTAACCCAGAAGTTCGAATGTGGGAATAGATAGATGGGTACCAATACAGTGGGCAACTTAATGGGGACATGAAAGGGTATCCCAACTGGACATTCCCCGGGCGACAGTGATGTTGCCATCACTTCCTTTCAATCTGGAAACACTTCAGTGCTCCTGACATGACTGTAGCAGCAGCAGCAGGGGTAGTATTAGCTCAGTCAACAACAATAGAAGATGAGTAAGAAGTTCTCCTTACATGCTGGTAAAACAACCTCCCCGATTTAAGATCTTCATGATATCATGAACTAAATCCCGCCTCTTCTTTCAGCACAAACCAAGGGGCAGCAGGTAGAAAAACTGAACTATAAAACAGTCTACTACTCAATAAAATGTTTTGGCCAGCAGCATAGTCCCTTGTATCTTCTCAAAGGATTGCATCTGCTTCATTTCTGAAAATATTGCATGCACATTTCCAAATTCATAGACACAGCTCTCTGCCTCGCCAATAGCAATAGCACTTAGACTTATATACTGCTTTACAGTGTTTTACAACCCTCTCTAAGCAGTTTACAGAATCAGCCTATTGCCCCCAGCAATCGGGGTCCTCATTTTAACCACCTCGGAAGGATGGATGGCTGAGTCAACCTTGAGCTTGGTGAGATTTGAATTGCCTAATTGCAGGCAGCCGGCAGTCAACAGAAGTAGCCTGCAGTATTACACTCTAACCACTGTGCTATGGCAGCTCATTGCTGTTGGATGGATCAGTAGAAAAAAAGCCACTGCTTTTGTTAACCCTTAATTACCATGTTATTTTGACTGGAGCTGTCTCTGTTGTTCGAGCTGCCTATGCACATATCTTTTTACTCGTCCATAGTGCCAAGCATGGCTCTGATTCAATTTATCGGTTTATCCTTCGTAGATAACAACTTGCTAAAGATCGATTGCGCTAGAACAGGTTTTGGGCTGCAAAACAAAAGCAGCTACCTAGTAGAGACTTTTTGACTCATCATTCATATCGGGGTGGGCTTCAAAATTTTTAGCAAAGGGTTCCCTGCCCGGTTGCTGGGTGGGCGTGGCCATGATGGGCATGGCCTAGTCCAGAGGTCTCCAACCTTGGCCACTTAAAGACTTGTGAACTTCAACTCCCAGAATTTTCTCCAGCCAGCATAGCTTGCCTCTCTTGTAATATTTTCCTCTGCAATCTCTGTCCACTTTAGGAGGTTAAGAGAAAAAAGAAACAGACACGGCTGGCTGGGGAATTCTGGGAATTGAAGTCCACAAGTCTTAAAGTGGCCAAGTTTGGGGACCTCTGTTTTAAATCTTGAAGTTGTTAAGGTTGGAGAGCACTAGTTAAACCATGTGGACTTCAAATCCCAGAATTCCCCAGCCAGCATAGCTTGCTCTCTTGTAATATTTTCCTCTGAAATCTCTGTCCACTTTAGGAGGTTAAGAGAAAAAAGAAACAGACATGGCTGGCTGGGGAATTCTGGGAGTTGAAGTCCACAAGTCTTAAAATGGCTAAGGTTGGAGACCCCTGGCCTAGTCGGGCTCCTGCACCATGGCGGGGGGAGGCATTTTTATCCTCCCTGGGCTCCGGAGGTTCTCTCTGGACATGAGAAACATACCCATTTCTGCCCTTCCCAAACTTTCAGGAGGCCTGTTTATTGCCCCTCCCCAAGCCTTCGCATGTGACCTGCACTTACCTGCATCCAAAATGCACCACACGGGGACAGGAAGGACAGGATATGTGGGACCAGCCAGGAATAGGATTTGGGAATTCTCCAAACTCCACAGAATCTTAGCTAGGGGCTCTCCTGAACCCCAGTGAACCCCTGCAAACCCTCCTAGAAGCCTTCTCCTAATTCATATTGAACTGATCTCCCATCCGTCCACCAATAGCATGGGAAGTGATCAAAAACAGTCGTCAGTAACAATAACAGGACTTGAGTCTGAAACCAGTTTCTTGCTGATTCTGCCCCTGTTCACAAAAGACACTTAAACTTGGTTACAGTGTCATTTTGAATATCCTAACCCAATTAATTGATTGTTCCAGAGGCACAATTAAACTTTGGCTGGTGAGGGTGGGTGGGTGTCAAGCAATTTTCCCACTGAATTAATTGTATCATTAAAATACGCTGGTTTTTTTTTTTTTCCCCTCCTGCCGCCTGCATTCAAGTGAACGGTGTGGCAGGAATACTGAAGTATGAAAAAGGAAGAATGCAACATTTATAGTCTCATTATTCTGCCTATCTAAATTTCACTCCAGATTTAAGGCTGCTGCATTTGTTCTGCAGTAATACCCTACTCTTTGATTACTGTAGCTTAAAATTGAACGTATTTATTTATTATGGTAGATTCATATGCTACTTTTCTTCCTGGAAACCAAGGCCCTTGTTTATTTGTTTGTTTGTTTGTTTGTTTGTTTGTTTGTTTGGTTGGTTGGTCAATTGCTTACAAGATAATAGGTATAAGTAAAACATAGTTATGAATACCTAGCTACATATAAGAAAAACAAAAGAAACAATGGACAGGGATGGTAGGCACATTGGTGCGCTTATGCACGCCCCCTACAGACCTCTTAGGAAAGGGGTCAGGTCAATAGTAGACAGTCTAAGGTTCAAGTTTTTGGGGCTTGGGGAAGAAACCACAGAGTCAGAGTATTCCAGACATTGACCACTCTGTTGCTGAAGTCGTATTTCCTGCAATCAAGTTTGGTGCGGTTAACCTTGAGTTTGTATCTAATGTGTGCTCTTGTGTTGTTATGGTTGAAGCTGAAGTATTCATTGACAAGGTAAGTCATTGCAATGTATGATTTTATGTACTCTACTTAGATTGGACCGAAGGCAGCGTAGTTCTAGATTTTCTAGGTCTAGAATTTCAAGTCTGGTGGCATAAGGTATTCTACAATGAGTAGAGGAGTGGAGAACTCTTCTTGTGAAATATTTCTGGACTTTCTCAACTGTGCTAATATCAGATACGTAGTGTGGGTTCCAAACTGATGAGCTGTATTCAAGTATTGGTGTAGCAAATGCTTTGTATGCTCTAATTATTAATGTAATATTATCAGAGAAAAAGCTATGCAACATTAAGTTAACAATTCTTAATGCCTTTTTGGCTATGTAGTTACAGTGGGGTCTAGCACTTAGATCATTAGAGATGATTATTGTTATTTGTAGGAGTCCCATTTCAACCCAACAGTGGCAAATTAAAACAAAATATAGATAAGGACCCATAGAAATATATACACACAGACACACAGACACACACACAGAGAGAGAGAGAGACACAGAGACACAGACACACACAGAAACACACAAACTAGAATAGAATAGAATAACAGAGTTGGAAGAGACCTTGGAGGTCTTCTAGTCCAACCCCCTGCCTCAGCAGGAAAACTTACACCACTTCAGACAAATGGTTATCCAACATCTTTTTTAAAAAACTTCCAGTGTTGGAGCATTCACAACTTCTGGAGGCAAGTTGTTCCACTGGTTCATTGTTCTCACTGTCAGGAAATTTCTCCTTAGTTCCAAGTTGCTTCTCTCATTGATTAGTTTCCACCCATTGCTTCTTGTACTACCTTCAGGAACTTTGGAGAATAGCTTGGCTCCCTTTTCTTTCTGGCAGCCATGGAAGTGCCAGGGGAAAATGGCTCCAGGGCTGACAGGCTGCCCCCCTCAGTTGAAGAGGACCTCCTGTAGTGAGAAAAATCAGAGGGGTAGCAGCCCTGAAGGTGCCAGGGGACAATGGCTCCAGGGCTGACACCAGGGACCGATTGCATAGAGGGAAGTTTTTTCATGGACTGGAGGGGGTGTGGTTTTGCATGCTTCCTTCATCCCACAGATGGGACTTTGCTTATTCGCACAACCCACAAACAAGCAAATGCCACGGACCAGTGCTGGTTCACATACTAAGGGTTGAGAAACCCTTGTTCTACTGTCATGGGACTGCCTTTTGCAACCTTCCCACTCAATTTCTGACAAGTAAAGTCAGTGGGAGAAGCCAGATTCACTCATGATCCACTTAAGAACCACGCCCCCAAAAACCATAATAAAATCAGGTGCAACTCATTAATTTGGCCCTCCTTAGCAATGGGAATTTCTGATCCAGTCCTAAATTGAGTAGTATCTGTCTATATAAAAAAAACCACTCCATAAATTATCTTTCAACAATGAGGATACATGAATCTTTTGCCTTTGATAAACAGAGTCTGGCTTGTATTTACCAATGTGTGGATATAAATTGCAGGCTAATATAGATAAGATAGGTGTCACTCTCTTGTCCCAAGCAAGATTTATCTTCTCAAATACACGAGATAAGGAGTTAAATACTAAAAAGGCTTCCATACAAAGTTCTCTTTATTGGATTATAATAGGCATCCTCAAGGTATAACTCACAGTTATATTGAGATTCATCTAATGTCCAATATTTGCATAGTCATCTTCATAGTGTGAAAATATGGTTATCTTCATCCCATACGCTGCTGGGTCCAGGCAAGGAAAGAACAAAGGCTTCCCCCAACCCAACTAAAGGTCAATTCAGTGATCAATCAGGAGTACAGATGTGACCACATGACATGAACTACATTTCCCATGAGACATTAACTACATTTCCCATGAGGCATTCCCTTAAGGGGACAGCTCCCAATTCCTAACTAACCATATACTGTCTAACCAGCACAGTTACTTTTATTCTCTTATGTCATTCGATCTTCACAACAATAACCCTGTGAGAAGCTGCTTATTTTATGCTGCCAAATGCAGCATTAGTGCATGAAAATTCACAGAAACAACATATAAAATGTCTGTCAGGATATATAAAACACTAGAGCAGTGAATTATTTTAAAAACATGCAGTACGAGTGATGAATAAATTATGAATAAAATAAAATTATGCATGAGTGACTAAACACATGGCTGGATATTTAGATCATTTAGCCGTTAGATAGCAGTGCCCTTGAAATGGTGTACAGAAAGTCCATGACTTACAACAATTCATTTAGTGACCTTCAAAGTTACTGTTTTGACCCAACTCCCTAAATACAACAAACCCTCTCTATTGAAATCAATAATTCCTTTATCAAGAGTGCCAGGAGCCCCAGCAAAAACTTCTCTCTCAACACAGGCTAAAAATCTGCCCCCCGGAGATGAATAGTTGTCTGCCCTACCACATCTATTCATCTCTGCCCTCTGCCTTTTTATCCCCAGAGCTAGGGTAGGGCTTTGCTAGCAGCTGTAGTTCTTCCATCCCAAAGACCAGCCCATAGATTTCCACTGCTCTCCTCTCCTCTGCCTTCTGCACATCTGTGCGGCAGGCACTGGGCCAAGCTGTTCCTCCTCTTCCTCATCAGCCACCTCCAGACCAGGGGGCTGTTGACTTTGCATCTGAGAGGTGATGGACGGTCCAGGCTTTGCCTCTCTCCCTCTCCCCCCCCCTCTCTCTCTCTCACACAGCTCCATTCCCTCTTCCCCCTCAGAGCTCCCAGGTAGTCTTGATGCTGGCCCTGACTCACACGCCTCCTCCTTCTCTGATTCGGCTGCTGGATGGACCTTTGGCCAAGAGGCCAAAACAGTTACAATGGCACTGAGGAAAGTGACTTATGACCATGTTTTTAACACTGAAGACCACTGCAGCCAGAAGAAAAAGAATATTTTAAGATATGGGATTTATTTTATCAATGGTTAGATCGAAAAGTAGGAAATTGAAGTATAATACAATAGCAATTGTTATAATGTTATAATTGATTATTATAGAATGAATTATAATATGAATTAAAATTAGCAAGAACTGAGATTTGCTTTAAAGGATAATGTAGATTTGAAATTAAAGTCTAATGATGATGTAATAATAATAATATAACATGACATTGAAAGTTGATTAACATAATATGAAGGTAAATTTAAATCTAAGAGGAAAAGATGATAGATATTGTGCACAAGAAATATTTACCTACCAACACACTGTCTAATTGAAAAAATGTTTTATTTGTTGTTTTATGTTTATGTTTGTCTAAGTTTGGTGTGTGTGTGTATGTGTGTGTGTGCATACATACACACATACATACATATATATATTTGTAGATTTTCATGGGCACAGATGTGCAGGTCTTGGCGTGTTTGGGTCTTTTCCCATGTAAGATTGAGACTATCTTGGCAATGTTCCGATGAGGTCCCACTCACCATCTTCAGGCTGGCGCTTTCGGCTTCATGCTTGTGCAAGCAAAGCATGATCGGAGCTGCCATCTCTCTTTAAATACTGGTGGGGATGTGTGGTGTGCTGGCTCTGTTGTAAGCAGGCTGGTTGGCTGTGTTGTTATTTCTTGATTGGTTGATGGAGTTGATGTTTGCAGATTGGTTGGCTTTTTCATAAGAACCTGTGTGGCTGAGGTCCTGTCTGTGTGTCTATCAGCCTCCTGTGTTGTAATGACCTGGGTAATGGGTGCGTGATGACCTTCTGAGTTCTATTGTTGTGACATCCTGGGACTTCTGCTGTAATCTCCTGTGTTGTAATGACCTGAGTCATGGGCTGTGTGATGACCTCCTGAGTTCTATTGTTGTGACATCCTGGGTCTTGTGCTGTAATCTGCTGGGTTGTTGGCTGTGTTGTAATATCCTGAGGTTTTGTGGTGTAACCTCCTGAGTTCCATGATGTGATATCCTGAGCTGTGATGTAACATTCCGGGTTTTGGTTTGGCTCTGAGTTTGAGGTCTGGTTATGTGTTCATGGCATGTATCAGTTTGTTTGGTTTGGGGGTCAGGGTCTGTGGCCACTGGTGATGCAACCATGGTCTGGTTTCTGGACCAGTTAGTTGCCTTTCGTCTATGGAATGGGTTTGGGTTTGAGTCTGGTGAGGGAGATTGGTGCTGGTGTCATGTGTTGTTTTGGGTCTGGTGTTAGTTTTCGTAGCTGGGGGTCATTTGTTGATAAGGGCTAATTTCCAGATGTCTGGTAGGCAGGAGGTATCATCTCATTTATTCATGTTATGCCATCGAAATAGAGAAACCCCCATAACATGAATAAATGGGACGAGAGAGAGAGAGAGAGAGAGAGAGAGAGAGAGAGACTCTTGCAGGCTCCCCATGGTCATGTGATCAAAATGTGGATGCTAGGCAACTGACTCATATTTATGATGGTTGCCATATCCCAGGGTCATATGATCCCCTTTTGTGACCTTCTGACAAGCAAAGTCATTGGGGACACCAGATTCATTGAACAACCATTTTATTCATTTAACAGCGGGGGGGGGTGTCATAAAATGGGGCAAAACTCACTCAGCAACTATTTTGCTTAGCATGATTCTAGTCATAAGTCGAGAACTACCTGTACTTGATAGCACTTCTGGACTTTAAGAGTAGAATCTCGACCTAGCTCTATGCTATGGTTCTGTGTGTAACTAGAGTTTGTTGAACTTCAGAAGAAAATAAGTGTTCTGAGCCTGATTAAATTATGAGAACCATCTCACGCTCAAATAAGTACAAAATTGCTAGTACTTTCTTTTGCACATATCAGTTTTATCTTCCCTCTCACATGAAGCTTTGGAATTATTATTATAAATTTATTCATCCCGCAAATATCACTAGTCTTTTTAAACTAAGCAGTTAAGTCCTAGCCAGAAGCCTAGAAACAGAGGATAGAGCAATGTATGCTATGTAGGAAGGCCCAAGCGATATAGATTTTGCAGATTTCCAAATATTTAGCCAATGTCTTTGATATACCTTCAAAAGCTCCAATTACAATTACATTTGGGGTTTTCTTTCTTTCTTTCTTTCTTTCTTTCTTTCTTTCTTTCTTTCTTTCTTTCTTTCTTTCTTTCTTTCTTTCTTTCTTTCTTTCTTTCTTTCTTCCTACCTTCCTTCCTTCCTTCCTTCCTTCCTTCCTTCCTTCCTTCCTTCCTTCCTTTCTTTCTTTCTTTCTTTCTTTCTTTCTTTCTTTCTTTCTTTCTTTCTTTCTTTCTGCTTCCCACTTTTCAATCAGTTTTGCTCTGAGATTTTTGCAGTATCACGAATACATTGGCTACAAAGAGATTTTGATTTTCCGGCATGAATTCAACCTTCAGTCACTTCCTTTTTTTAAAAAAGAAAAAAATCTCCTCCTATTTTGGTTATCTTCAGCATTTAAATTTTCTGACAGTGAGAACAATCAACCAATGAAACAGCTTTGCCCTCGGATGTTGTGGGAGCGTCATCACTTGAGACTTTCAAGAAGAGATTGGACTCCCATCTGTCAGAAATGGTGTAGGGTCTTCCCTTCCAACTCTGATTATCTGTTATCTGTTAATCTTTATTAACTTCCACTAGTACTAGTTCTTTCCTATGCTTGATATAATCATTAGACTATATCTCTTTCCTCACTGTTTACTTTATTTGGAATAATCCGTTCAACCTTTACTTCTGACATATAGAGTTTGTCAGCATCACTTTGGTGGAAAATATGCTTCATGGTCCTTTTTTCTTTTTTTTTTGCTATCAAACAGGTCTAATTCAGGTAATATACAATCAATTATTGACAGAGCTGAAAGGGTTTTGGCCTTAATTACATTCCCTGCATTTAATTTTGCTTTTTATTTATTGATTTTGATGTGTTTTATATGGAGAGCTAGCATTGATATAGTCAGTTAGATGCCTTAATTAATCTTAAGCACTTGTATCTTTCTTCTTATGGTGTTTTTATTCATTAGCCTTTATTCATCTTCATCAACGATGATGCTGTTTTTAATTGCCAAAGAAGCCCTTTGAACTGCTTCCATGTATCTTCATTGAAGAACAGAATGTGGAGGTTTGGTGCATTTTAAGTCAAATAACAGAATAACAGAGTTGGAAGGGACCTTGGAGGTCTTCTAGTCCAACCCCGTGCACTAGCAGGAGACCTTATACCATTCTGGACAAATGGTTGTCCAGTCTTTTTTTGAAAATCTCTAGTTTTAGAGCATGCATAATTTCTAGAGGCAAATCATTCCACTGATAAATTGTCAGGAAAATGAATTTATTATGTGGAATATATGGATAATGTTCATTAAAAATTCAGTGGGTGCTTTTGATTTTGCAAATGACTTTAGGTCATTTGTAAAATGCAATCTGATTATTTTTCAACATGGCTTTCAATTATAGAATAACAGAGTTGGAAGAGAGACCTTGGAGTTCTTCTAGTGCAACCCACTGCTCGGGCAGGAAACCCTATATCATTTCAGACAAATGGTTGTCCAGTCTCCTCTTAAAAACTTCTGGTGATGGAGCATGCACAACATTCAAAGGCAAGTTGTCCCACTGATTAAATGTTCTTACTGTCAGGAAATTTCTTCTTAGTTCTAGATTGCTTCTCTCCTGGATTAGTTTCCATCCATTGCTTCTTGTCCTGCCCTCAGGTGCTTTTTGATAGCTTAGAAGTAGCCATGTTTTTATTAAAATATTCATAAGTTTAAACACACACACACACACACACACACACACACACACACACACTGCTAAAACAAGTAGCAAACCAGCCAACGAGTTGCCTTGGAAAATTCAAAATATTGACTTTGCCAATCACTTGACCACTAACATTTAGATTTGTTTTTCATACTTTCCTCAAGAATTTCAAGTATTTTCACATGTTTCTAGACTTTTTTCTGATTTAGCTGTGTGAAACTAAAACAAATGCTTTTTATAGAATAGTCAAACCATGGTGAGGTATGTTCAATTTCTGTTTAATTGATAAGTAACTGGTTGTTTGTGCCTTGTGAATTTCTAGAAATTCCTTTTTGATAAATTCGGGGAAAGGTACATTTTCTTTCAAATCAAGTATGCTTTATTTGCTTCTTGTTCTATGTAGTCTAAATGTTGTGGTAAGGCAAGAAATAAGCCAGTGTTTGTCAGGATTAATTATTTCATCTTAAATTACCTGCATAAGAAAACATTTTGGAACTATCTTCCATTCTTCCATGATTGTGATCTGTAAAAGTGTGTGGAATTGAGTTGCCAACTTGGAATGTAGGTTTGTGAACTGTTCAATTTCTTAATTTTTTTTCTTTAATTTCTTATCCAATTACTGACCAAGCCAGCCCTGCCTAACTACTAGGCCCAAATTCATACAAGTGTTGCCACTTCATGAGATCCTTTTAAATAATCAGCTCTTGTAAAGTGTAACTTTAAAAGTTACATGGGATCTAACCATATTTAGCAGATCCTGCTCTTTTATGAAATATTACAAATTCTGAGGAAGGATTTTCTGGAATCTATTTGTTCCATATTAGCAGGCTTGAAACCCTGCGTTCCTATTGGTCCAGAAAAGCTGGATCATGATTGGATGGCTTGAACATTCCTGATTGGCTCATACAGGGTTTGCCACGATTGGCTGAAACCAAGCACGGCAAACTCAAAGAGTTGTCATTGGCTGCCTAGCCGCGGCCAGCTCTATAAGAAGAGCTGCCGCGCGCTAGGGTTTTCAGTCTCAGAATCTACCTGTTAAATAAAGAGCTGTTGTTCACTACTCAAGCCTCGTCTATTCATGGGACCCACTGACCATACTTAACACTATTGAAAATGGATTGTCATTTTATCTCTCTCTGTCTCTTTGTCTCTCTCTGTTTCTCTCTCTCTCTCTCTCTCTTTCTCTCTTTGTCTCTCTCTCTCTCTCTCTCTCTCCATCTCTATTATCTCTATCACTCTATCTATTGCTTGCACAAACCAGATCTGACCCTGTTTAACTTTGTTTCTGTAAGGTTAATTAGCTAAATGTTTTTTTATGTGTACCCATAGACCAAGTCATGTAGAAATAGATGACACATTGTGACTAAGGGACATCCTCTAATCTTGGGAGCAGCCATGTTCCACTGGTGCCCCAAATACTCCACTGCTGACACTCCCAAAGGTAGAGATATAGACTTGAGAGGGTGTACATAAATTTCACTGATATGCATAAATGTTCTTATGTAAAGGCACTAGCATCTAACAAGCACTTCCTTTAGAGTCTTTTTAACAATTTCAAAGAAATCATAAAAGAATATGACTGAGATGTTCCTTTCCTCCTTATGTTATTCTTTATTTTTTCTTCCTTCCATCAAATAGAGACCAAAGTTTCCTTGCAAAAACAAGATTCAGAGTTCAGAGATGGTAGTAAAAATAGCGCAGGAAGATTTTTCTAGTACTACTGCCTTCTCGAAATATAAATTGGACATAAAGGGAAAAAAAAGAGAGCATCAGCTCACAAGTATTTATTCTTTAAGCTAATTCTGCAGCATTGTAAAACAAAGTGGAAACTGCTGGCTAGAGAGAAATAAAGAGTGTTGGCATAGCAGAACTCGATTAGAAAGTGTGATTTGATTATCTCTAGCTTATTTGCATCACAGTGCTGGTTCAGTCACTTGTACCTGACTAGAATATATTTACTGCAGCTCAAGTACAGACCACCATATTCATCAGGAAGTTTCTCATGTATCTCTTCCCCTGTCTGTCCACCCTTCTGAAATTAACACACTCACTGTCTCATCAATCACCCATACACATTTCTTTTCTGGGACTCTGGCTGGTTGTGCAAGTGTGTTTGTGAGATAGTTGTCTCATATTCAATCTTCTTGCTGAACAGCTTCAGGAAGTCTGCAGAAAAATGAGGTGGAATCATCAGGATGACGAACCATCCAGTAGTATCTGTATATTGAAAAGGGAACTTGATGAGGAGTAGAGTGTTGATGTAGACATTGGTTGATTCAATTTACTTCATCCTGGAACAATGCAATTTCATCTAGTCTAAGTAATTGCAGAAAAAAACAATTACTACCAACCTGCCTTCCATCAAGGACCAGTATATTGCACGAGTCAAAAAGAGGGCTGTGAAAATATTTACAGACCCCTCACATCCTGGAGATAAAATATTTCAACTCCTACCCTCAAAACAAGACTATAGAGCACTGTATGCCAGAAAAACTAGACACAAGGAGAGTTTTTCCCCTAACGCCATCACTCTACTAAAGAAATAATTCCCTCAACACTGTCCAACTATTGACAAAGTTTGCACTACTATTACTATTAATCTTCTCATCACTTCTTATCACCCATCCCCTCCCACTTGTGACTGTATGATTGTAACTTCATTGCTTGTATCCTTACGATTTATATTGACTATTTCCTAGCATGATTTGATTGCTTATTGTACCCTATGACTATTATTAAGTGTTGTACCTGATGATTCTTGACTCTTGATGAATGTATCTTTTTTTTATGTACACTGAGAGTATTTGCACCAAGACAAATTCCTTGTATGTCCAATCACCATTGGCCAATAAAGAATTATATTCCATTTTATTCTATTCTAAAAGGAGAAACCATAAGCAAATAGTTATCAGGGTTCTGACTGATGCCCTATATAAATCATGAGCCTCAGCCAAGCTTCAAAAGAAATCCAGCTATTTATTAGGAGCTTTCTGTCGGCACGGACGAAATGAAGCCAACTCTGACCTCAGTTAATATGCACTTTGGCTCTGACCCTGTTTCCCCCTCCACTCAAAATGTGTCATCAGTCAAATTCCCCAATGAAACAATTTCATGGCTCGTAAAAGTCACTCCCTCCGTCCACTATGGGTCTCCGTGGAAATGACCTTGATGTTGCTGGCTGGAATGTGCTTTGTTTTGACTGAAATGCAAGTTCATGGTGCAGCTGTGAGATTTGATTCCCCATCCCCCTTGCCTATGGCAATTCGAGAGCAGGTCAGGAGTGCTTCGTGAGTTCACACCATTCCTTCACAGTATTCAGTGTCACAGAAAATCAGAAAATAGTTGTAAAGTTTACTGTCTGTGGACTTCAGAAAAGACCCTTTATTGTAGAGATGTGAGAGGATGGATGGATGGATGGATCGATGGAGTTAAAGATAACTTGAAAAACAAGGAATGGTGGTTGAGGAATTCTGGGAGTTGATGTCCACAAATCTTAAAGTTGCTAAGTTTGGAGACCCCTGGTACGCCTGGTATAAACAAATCAGCAAGCAAAAACCAATTTCCCATATTCAAAAACTATAAATTGAAATGGTGAGCACAGAAGTTAAGGAAATTCTTTCAAAAACTGTTTGGAGGCCTTATTTCTAGCTCTTAAAAAGAATGGAATTATTAGTATGAGCAGTAATTTTAAAGTTACTTTTGGTCCACTATTATAAACTAAGCAATACTCCTTGCCTGGAGCTGAGGATATTTATATTATTTGTATGGACATAAAATGGAGGAAGATGCCAAGATGTTGTTTATTTTTCCCATAAATACAAGCAAGAGATTATATTTTAATATCAGCCTTTGATAGAGAGAAGCATCTGCAGCACTGCTTTGGCACTAAGCCATGAATGAAGTGCTATAAAGTTGTCCAGGCACCCAGCGCTGTTTGGATGACATCATAATAACTGTGGCACACGGCTGGGGTTCATTTGTAAAACCTCAAGAGCAACATCACAGAGATTGGTGGGTCATGACCACAGAGAACACCACAACAAGTGTAGGTTCACTAAAATTAGCATTACATGTTGTGGTTACACTACCGATGCAAAACAAACAAACCAGTACCGAGAACTTGTCATTCACAAATGCTTCAACTATAATCCCCCCTCCCCCCCCCCCTCTCTCTCTCATTTCTGAATTATATTTAACTGCCCTATGTACCTTATGTGGAGGGGATACAATAGAGAAAACAGGGCAAACAACTTTTAACACAAACAAGAAAAAAGGTGACACAGTGTGTTTCCTGATGATTCGCAACATGGCTGTGACATGTTCACACCATAGAGAATGAATTCTTTACAAATGCCAAGCAGGTAATATGTCCTCATTTCAACTGGGCAGACCTCCAAAATTAGCCTTTTTATCTGCACAATTTGTACCTTAAACAGATTCAGATGTTCCCTCCAAGGCACTGAATCAGACTTACAAATATCCACGCTATCACCCAACTATAAATGGATATATACATATACATACACACACTGTCATGCCCCTGGTGGAGACTGATTCTAAGGGAGAGGAGGAACAACCAACAGGGAGTGGAAGTGTGGATCTGGAGGTTATGGAGGAGGCTGGGGAAGGGCAGAGGCTGGCTGGGCAGTCAGAGGAGGATGCAGGCCATCCCTTCTCCATCCAAGGGCACATAGGGAGGAGAGGATAAGGGAAAGACATGGTCTATGGGCGAGGAGAGGGCCTTGATCCTCTTCATAGGCTGCAGCTGTGACAACTGGGTAAGAGAACATTCCCAACATTTGGTGGATATGTTTTCAAACATCTTTGCCAGTCTTGCTGGTGGTAAGTGCCACCTATAAAACATGTTATATAGATTTCCCTTATAGGCAGTTGACATTGTTAAATTATATTTTTTATCCCACAATTTTTGCCATTTATCTAACTCTAGAGTATATCCAAAGTTTTTGGCCCATACTATCATTGTTTCTTTCACTTGTTCTTCTTCCATTTTGATACTCAATAAATAGCTATACGTTTTTAAAGCTTTGAGGCGTTTTGCAAGTGATGTCTGCAGAAAACATCATGCTGAATTAAAGCCTTGCTAATTTTCAACCTGTATGTAACACCAAAGCACAATTTAAATTGTGCTCTATGTTCAACTCTGGACCTTCTCATAGCTAGACTTTGAAAGGGAAGGAGCATGCTATGTGCTCTGCGGATTCCTGTTTGTAGTGACAGATGTTATCCCATTATCACCACAGTGTCTAAATCCGTAAATATATTAGAGGCTCTATCTTGGCAGGGAACATGTAGTGTATTGGGTTATTGTTTCCAGAGATTTATTCAACATGCTTATGATCTTACTATGTTGGCTGCTTATATGCTTTAATTTTTGCTGGGCGTAGCTCTTCTGGAAGCTCCAGTAAATGAAGCAGATGAAACAGCTAATTTTGATCACAGTGATTTTTGTTCAGTAGACAAAATAGAGACAAAATAACTCTCCTGGTCATCTTCTTCGAAGTATAAGGTTCGTTTGTTGACCAGACAATGCTGTACTTTATCACCCTTCTCATTTTACCTATTACTTAGTTACTTATATCTTGTGATTTATATTAATTGTTTTATGGAGTATCCTTGCATGATCTATGTTGATTGCTTATTTAGTATCCTATGACTATCACTAAGTGTTGTATCTTATGATTTATGATTAATGTTTTTCATGATGATTATGATCATGATTTGTTGCTTGTATGTACACTGAGACCTTATATTGCTTGTATGTACATGAAGACAAATCCCTTGTGTGTCTAATCATACTTGGCCAATAAAGAATTCTATTCCATTCCATTTTGTGCTTGAACCTCTTTCCACCCTTTCACCTCTGTCTATTCTATTCCCCAGTTTTACAATCTATGTGTTCATTAGCTGGTGGAGTAGATGATTGTTCCCAGATGTCTCCTTGGACTCCAAAACTCCATCACTTGTTGTGTTATTCAATGCCCATTTATTCTATAGGGTCTTGGTATTTTAGGCTGAAAATCAAGCAAAGAAATTCCAGACTATTCTAGAGTATTACCCTACTTTTCCTTCTGCAAATGTTAATCAAATTTAGGATATATAAAAAACGGGGAAATTAAATTATGTCTCTTCTATTTTGAGTCATGCATTTCTATTTCTCTGATATATTCAGAAAAAAATTAAAGCATATCATCCTTCCTTTGGCCCACTTTTCAAATTGCTCTCTGAATGGGCCATATATAACATGGATTAAAATTCAGATGGGCCAGAAATCTTACTCTTTTTTTTTCTTCATTGTCTCAGAATATTGCCAGCCTCCTCCTGTTTTCATTATACCAATGTAATGCCAACCATTTCCTGTTTTCATTAGACTATTGTAATGCTAGACTCCTACTGTTCTCATTAGTGCAGGACTCCATAATGGCAGCCACCTCATGTTTTCATTATAACTTAGCTGTATGGTGCCAGAAGCTGCCTGTTTGCCATTGCAGAATTATATCTGACCACAGGCCATAAGCTCCGATGAAAACAAGAGAAGGGCTTGATATCTATGGAGATTCTCAGTCATCCAGGTCATGGTTGTCCCAAAGGTGCTTTTTCAAGAGGCAGCCGGACTTTCTGGTTTTTCTTTGAAGATGTTTTGCTTCTCGTCCAAGAAACTTCTTCAGCTCTGATTGGATGGTGGGGAATGGAAGGATTTATACTCCTTGCAGAGAGCTGGTTATTTGCATTCTTTTTAGAGAATCATTGAGGCCACCTGGAGGTTTGTCTGTGTTCTCAGGGTCACCTGAATAGAGCAAATTGGTTTGGAGCCTTCGTGGGACTGCTGAAAGGACTGTGTTGTAGAGCTGTGCTTTCTGCAGGGTATCTATGGAGATTCGCAGTCATCCAGGTCATGGCTGTCCCAAAGGTGCTCTTTCAAGAGGCAACTAGACTTTCTGTAACAGTTCCCACAGTTTTCACTGAATTAAAAGAGTAAAAATCCCCCCCCTGCCCAGGTGTTACTGGTCACATTGTCCAATGAAGATAGATGGAAGGCTCCTCTCCTCCTTCAACAGCCACCTCTTAAGTTACGATGACCTTGGTTCCCACAGGAAAACTTTTTGTTTTGACTGTTAGCTGGGCTATCTACTTCCCCCTCACTTCCCTCTCTCAGGCTTTATGGCAACTATGAAGTAGCACAAAGTGGCTTCAGCCAGGTTCACTTCAGAGTTGACATAAGGGACTACCACAAAGAAGAAGGGATCAACCTATTCTCCAAAGCACCGGAAGGCAGGACAAGAAGCAATGGATGGAAACTGATCAAGGAGAGAAGCAACTAAAAGAAGAACTAAGGAGAAATTTCCAGACAGTTAGCACATTTAATTGGTGGAAGTGACTTGCCTGCAGAAGTTGTGGGTGCTCCATCACTGGAGGTTTTCAAGAAGAGATTGGGCAACCATTTGTCTGAAATGGTCCTGCTTTAGCAGGGGATTGGACTGGAAGACCTCCAAGGTCTTTTCCAACTCTGTTACTCAATTATTCTGATGTATAGATTATATTGAGGGTGACTGCTTGCGCTTCCTCTCAGTACATATAGTGAAAATATAAGTTTTGACAAGTTTTCAGATCTTGTAACTTAAGGCTCCCTGTATTTCTAATGAAAGATCATCCCATCCTCCTGTTTTTCCTATCCTCTATGCCTCTTCTTTCCTCCTCTTCCTTCTCCTCCTCCCACTGTCACTCCCCCCCGGTTTTAATTATACATGTGGAATTCAGTCATATTTTATTCATTTTGTACTTAATGATTTATGTTTTAATGTTGCTCAACATGCCTGCACTGATACCATTCAACTAAAGGTTCCTTGTTATCCTTAAAAATAAGTTGTCGTCACTCATTACTCAGATGGATAAGATTTTTTTCCCGCCTGCCTTTCTCACTTTCAGGAAAATATGATCTAAAAGGGGAAAAAAAAATGTTCTTTGTCATCCTCCAATTACAGTATTATTAACATTACTGAACAGAATAATTGACAGATTGTAAAAAGTTTGGTTCAAATGATTAAAGGCTGTTGAAAATCGTAACCTGACAGTTTTCCCAGGGAAATGAAAGTCCATCCATCTGTTGGAGACTCTGAAAATGACTATAATGAGTCACCTTTCAAATGACAGCTGTCACCCCAGGAATGAAACCTAGAAGCTG
Source organism: Pseudonaja textilis (assembly GCF_049901715.1). NCBI lineage: Eukaryota > Metazoa > Chordata > Lepidosauria > Squamata > Elapidae > Pseudonaja > Pseudonaja textilis. Next base: position 47,720,878 of record NC_141997.1, read on the forward strand.
AGCTAAAATATATAATAAATTATGCATACTCTGTTACACAGGAGGAGAATAAGAGAAGCTTCCTAGCGCCAACTCTCGATCTAAACACCACTGAGTAATTTAGTGCTGTTTTGATCATTTTCCTCAAGGTAGAAACCTGATCCTATGTAATATTGCCTCTGATCACTAGCATTTGGACTCGGCCAAAGTCCATAAGAGAAGGTTTATGCCAATGGGATGTTACAGTTTGATAAGATGCAATATATCAACTTCGATCATGGTGGTTGCCTGTTACATTGCAGGGAACACATGATTTTGTCAGGAGAGAGTTTAAGGAATGGAATCGCACCTGTAAATTAATTCTGGGCAATCCCTCTGAAAAATACAGAGCTCCTCTCATCCCAGGAGGATAAGTCCACTGTTAAAACAGAGTCACCTTAGAAAAAGAATGCAATTCCTCCCAAGTTTTTTTCCAAATAGATAATAGATAGATTAGGTAGGTAGGTAGATAGATAGAGATGATAGATAGATAGATAGATAGATAGATAGATAGATAGATAGATAGATAGATAGATAGATAGACAGACAGACAGACAGACAGACAGACAGACAGATAAGAGAGAGGGGTGGAAGATAGGTATATGATGATGATGATGATAGATAGATAGATAGATAGATAGATAGATAGATAGATAGATAGATAGAGATAATATAGTTTTAGATATATAAGATAACTAGATGATAAATGGATAGGTAGGTAAGTAGATAAGTAGGTAGATGATAGATAAGATGGAGATAGAGATAGATGATGGATAGATAGATAGATAGATAGATAGATAGATAGATAGATAGATAGTTAGATAATTTTCATTCTCCAATAGTAACTATGAGAGAGATCTTGGAGTCCTCTTGAATATGAGCCAACAGTGTACTGCAGCTGCTGCAAAAGCCAACACAGTTCTAGGCTGCATTAACAGAGGGCTAGAAGCAAGGTCACATGGATGTTAATATCACTTTATAATATCTTGGTAAGACCATGCTTGGAATACTGTTTTGCTCACCATGATATACAAAAAAATGTTGAGACCCTAGGAAGGGGGACAGAGAAGAGCAACAAAGAAGATTAGGGAACTGAAAGCTAAAACATATGAAGAACAGCTGCAGGAATTGAATATGTACATATGGGTAATGAAAAGAAGGACTAAGGGTGACCTAATAGCAGTGTTTCAATATCTAAGGGGCTGCCACAAAGATGAGGGAGTCAAGCTATCCTCTAAAGCACCTGAAATCAAGACAGGAAGCAATGGATGGAAACTAATCAAGGAGAGAACCAACCTAGAACTAAGGAAAACATTTCCTGACAATTAGAACAATTAATCAAACTTGCCTCCACAGTTTTGGGTGCTCCATCACCGGAGGCTTTTAGGATGAAATTAGACAACCATTTGTCTGAAATGATATAAGGTTTCCTGCTTGAGTAGGGGATTGGACTGAAAGATCTCCAAGGTTACTCCGTTATTCTGTTATTTATACATCAGGCGAAGTAGGACGGGTGAAGCTATAAGTTCTCTGTGAAATCAAATTCAAATTCCACATTGGAACTGGGCCATGAAGAAGTAAATTAGATTGAACAGCGGTGGTAAATCAGCAATTATCCTGTTGTTGGCACGCACGCACACACACACACACACACACACACACACACACACACAGGTGGAGTTTACAGCACAAACAAAACCCACCGTAGGGATGGTAATGCGAGCGGTAAGAAAAATATAAACCTATCCTAGGGCTGATAATGTGTTTTGCTGGATCTTGAACACATTTTACCGCTGCTTTTGAAATAGTCTTCAAAGGAAGAGATGCTGTGTACACGGCTTCTAGACAGCTGGTATTAATTACGGTTTATAATCGCTTCCATTTTGACATAATTGTTGCATATTTAGGCACATTATGCCAAAAGATAACCTCAGCATGGGCTGGTGATTAGGATTAATATTTATATTGTGTTTGCAGTGCGCATGGTTTAGCCTTCCAGCTGAGGAACCTGTTATCTTTCCATATAAAACACGGCAGGGTTCAGATAGAAGAGATAACCGAAGGGATATAGCTTAAGGATTGCAATTCATCCGCGTTAATCAATTAATGGGGGAATGTTGGGCTCAACAAGAAATATCTCATTGGACGGATGAACAGAACAGAACAACACAGTTGGCAGGGACCTTGGAGGTCTTCTAGTCCAATCCCCTGCTCGATCACATGACCATGGAGATGCTGCAATGGTTGGGTGAAAAACGGTCATAAGTCACCTTTTTTTTAGTGCCATTGTAACGTTGATTGGTCACTAAATGAACTGCTGTAATTCGAGAATATCTGAAAGCTGAATAGCCGCATTTCAAATGAATGAAATCCATAAACTATTTCCAGGTGTCAAACCATTCAAGATCCATGTAGAATATGAAGCATGGCTTACATCAGAGGTGTTATTCAGCAGGTTCTGACCAGGTCTGGAGAACCATTAGTGGAAATTTTGAGTAGTTTGGAGAACCGGCCAATACCACCTCTGACTGGCCCTGCCCCCATCTGTTCTCTGCCTCCCGAGTCCCAGTTGATCGGCTGGGTCTTCTTTGGTTGCCCTGCATAGGAGAACGGAACTGGAAAGTAGGTTAGTGGGGTGGGGAGGGAAGGGTTTTTTTTTAGTAACCTTGCCCCAGGAGTGGGGTGGGAATGGAGATTTTGCAGTATCCTTCCCCTGCCACAACCACTAAGCCACGTCTACAGAACCTGTAGTAAAAAAACCATTAATCCCACCACTGGCTTACATTTATCAGGTTTCATTGAAGAATGACTGTTGTAATTTTAAAATAATGATTAAATTAAAAGAGTGGTTGGGCTGGGTCAAATAGCCTGTTCTTTCTTTTTACTCACAGATCCAATTTTCCTCCAGAACAGCAAGGGAAAGGCCGAAGACCCATTACTGGGAACTGGGAACCAGCCCACTGCAAGGAAGGAAATTTTTCCAGTTAAAAAAAAAACAACAACCCTTTTTTCTACTTTTTTATGGATTTCTGCATTGGCATGTTAAATGTAACTTTTGACACTTAAGCAATGAATTACATAGGAGCCCAAATGTGAACAAACCTGCATGACTAGCATCTATTCTCTAAATAATTATTCTCCATCCACATTTACTTTTTTAATTGTTTATTTGCCACATTTATTTATTGTTTATTTCAAAGAGACATTCCTTGTTTCTTTCTGTTGCTTCCTGAAAGCCGGGGTGAGAGAATGAATAACAGAATAAAAGAGTTGGAAAGGACTTGCTCAAGCAGGAGACTTTATACCAGAGGTCCCCAAACTTGGCAACTTTAAGACTTGTGGATTTCAACAAGTTGAAACCCACAAGTCTTAAAGTTGCCAAGTTTGGGGACCCCTGCCCTATATCATTCCAGGCAGGTAGGTGTCCAGTCTCTTCTAGTCCAGTGTTGAAGTACCCACAACTTCTAAAGGCAAGCTGTTCCACAGGTTAATTGTTCTCACTGTCAGGAAATTTCTCCTTAGTTCTAGATTCTCTTTTTGATTAGTTTCCACCCATTGTTTCTTGTCTTGCCTTCTGGTGCTTTGAAAAAATAGAATAACCACCTAGAAAACTTTGAATTACACCATCTTCAGTCTGATCTAAGTATGGCATATAAAATCATACATTGCAACAACTTACCTGTCAACCATAACAACACAAGAGCACACAATAGATACAAACTCAAGTTTAACCATACCAAACTTGATTGCAGGAAATACGATGTCAGCAACAGAGTGGTCAATGTCTGGAATACTCTACCTGACTCTGTGGTTTCTTCCCCAAACCCCACAAACTTTAACCTTAGTCTGTCTACTATTGACCTCACCCCTTTCCTAAGAGGTCTGTAGGGGGTGTGCATAAGCGCACCAACGTGCCTACCATCCTTGTCCTATTGTTTCTTTTGTTTTTCTTATAACATTGCTACCTAGTCTTATCAGTTCTTCTTTTCACTAGATTAGACAAAAATAGTAGACTAGGAGGCAGTTGGGCAAACTTTTCTTTTCTGAAGACCATATAAGGTATGAGGATTGAAATCAGTGCTGTAGGCTGTCTATAAATGAACTTGCGTACATACAATCTTTCCTGCAATGCACAAGACTTGTTGTGTGTTTGATTCAATGTAACATCCATTTTGAGAGTTGGAAGAGAAAAGAATTTGAGAAAACTTTCCCTTTCAAAATGTGAGCAGTCCTGCTAGTGACTGTAATTAACATTATCTCTAGCTTTATGGCCAGTGTTGCTTTTTGGTTTAGGGTGCTGAATAATTTTTTATCAAGGAAGGCTGATCTATCTTCTTTTGGGTATTACGAAATGTCACAGTCCATGACTTGCTTCTGGTGTCTTCTTACAGATTCATTTAGTGTATTGGCCAAGATCTGAAAGCAATCCAAATTTGAGGGTGCCATGAGCAGCATATCAGACTGAAACAATTTCACATTATCTGAAAGTTGTCTCTGTGTTACATTCTTGATCCTGCATTCAAGGTGGCAAACCTTCAGAAAATGTTCCTGCCACTGTGAGATCTTACACCATCTTCGAAGTTCTCTGCTGACCTCTTTCTAGTCGGCTGCTTTTCTCCATTTCACAATATGTCTGTTCTTCCTGCGTTGATGGAGGCCTTACAGGTCCCATGCATTTCACTTTGTCTACAAAAGGTGTCAGGTATACATCTCTTCCATTTCCAGCTGGCTGTGCCATTCCTGACCCCATTCTCTCCAGCTCGCATAAACCGAGAAATGAAGGCTGTAATGGGCTTTTAGTGCTATTAAGACTTACCAATTTGGCGACAATTGCTTTTATGAGTTTAATGGGCAAGAATAGGGCAGTGGTTCTGAAAAAAAGGAAGTCTGGAGTCCATTAATGAAATATTGTGGGTCTCTTTACTCAGTTATCATAATTATCACGGAACAATGTTTCCACTACAAAATGTTCTTAAACTCTTTCCTTTCCTTTCCTTTCCTTTCCTTTCCTTTCCTTTCCTTTCCTTTCCTTTCCTTTCCTTCCCTTCCCTGTCCTGTCCTGTCCTTTCCTTTCCTTTCCTTTCCTTTCCTTTCCTTTCCTTTCCTTTCCTTTCCTTTCCTTTCCCTTCCCTTCCCTGTCCTGTCCTGTCCTGTCCTGTCCTTTCCTTTCCTTTCCTTTCCTTTCCTTTCCTTTCCTTTCCTTTCCTTTCCATCCTTTTTTCTGTCCTTTCCGTTCCTTTCCTTTCCATCCTTTTTTCTCTTCTCTTCTCTTCTCTTCTCTTCTCTTCTCTTCTCTTCTCTTCTCTTCTCTTCTCTTCTCTTCTCTTCTCTTCTCTCCTCTCCTTCCTCCTTTCCTCTCCTCTCCTCTCCTCCCTTCCCTTCTCTTCTCTTCCATCCCCTCTCCACTCTCTCTCTTTTTCTCTTTGAGTACTGGACTACCTTCATGAGTAACAAAAGAAAACCATACCATACATTCAAAAGCAACTAATATAATAGCTTTGTCCATGCGCCTCCTGGTCTGTTTGAAGGTGCGTTAGGAAAACCCAATAAATTCCATGGTCTGTTTCAGAGGAGTGCAGGGGACCTGAGCTGATTTCCATGGTCTGGTACAGAAGCAAAGGGAACCAAGCACAACTTAGATGAGGATAAGCTGCTTATCTTACTGCCAAAGATAAAGACTTATTAATAGTTACTAATCTACTTCTAAATACCAACTGAAAGAACTTGTGAAATGCCAGTTCTTAAACCACCATTCCATTTTTGAGGGGGAAAGAGAGGTCAAAGTCCCAAGAGGAAAATATATTTATGTGTATTATTGACTGCTGTGTATTTTATTATTCCATGGTTATTTCAATTCTACAGAAAGTCATAATCTAATTTATTAAGGATTGTGATTTGCTCTAGGGTTGTGTGCTGTGAAAAGGCAACGTTATGGCATGAACTTAGAAGGCAGGGAAGAGATGTGTATTTTCAAGGCCTGCATAACAAAAATAAAGGAAAAAGGGAGAAAATGTAGACGAGACGAGACGAGTATAAAAGACTTGAAAAAGAATTACAGAAAATGCCACAGAAAAAAAGATATCAAATTGAAATTGGACATAACTAAACATAAAATGGGTTTAATAGAGAAAGAAGAACTGGCACAGAAAATTAGAAATGCTAAACAGAATTATTTTGAAGATGCAAATAAACCAGGTAGATGGCTAGCATATAAATTGAGAAAGGAGAAAGAATCAAGGAAAATACTGCAGTTAATAGATGACCAAGGCCAAGTTTGTCATGGTAATAAGGAGAAAAAGGAAATGATTCAAGACTTCTATGGGCAATTATACAAGCAAGAGAATATTGATGAGGGAAAAGTCAAACAGTATTTACAGAATGCTAACCTATCCAAGATATCTAAAGAAACTGAAGAAATGCTAGAAAGCAATATAACAATGATGGAATTAACTGAAGCACATAAGAAACAAAATGCAACGTTATGGCATGAACTTAGAAGGCAAGGAAGAGATGTGTATTTTCAAGGCCTGCATAACAAAAATAAAAGAAAAGGGAGAAAATGTAGAAAACAAGAGCTGATTGTTAGGCACATCATACATATTGCTAAAATAAGGAATAGGGCTAAGACAGAGCCAACAGAAGACTTTGCTAAAAGTCTTCCAGTTAGCTTTTAGGAATTGGGTTGAAGTAGAGCCAATAGAATACTTGTTAGATAACTTTTTGAAGTATTTATTAGTTGAGACTTAGAAATAGGGATGGTATGGAGCCAATAGATGACCCTTTAGATAACTTCCATGTCTATTAGACAATGTTTCTTTATCCCACCTTGAACAAACTGTATAAAAGCTTGTTGAATCCTTTGTTCTGTTGGAAGTTAAAACCTACCCCTCTCCAAGAAAAATGAAATATTTTAGGATATACTAATAAGGCAGAATATTTCCCCTAAAAGAGAAGTAGAAACTCAGAGAGGCAGAAACTCAGCCCCGTCCCTTTGTCAATGGGTCATTAAGGCCTGGGCCAGTCTATTCTACATAACGAAGATCTACCTCCTTCAAACAGAGCCATAATAGGAATTGCCCAAAGCCCTTTAATTACATCATCACCCAGCAAGAGTCAACCAAGCCTGGGTCTCAAAAGGCAACCTACCAAGTTACCCCTGCATGGCCCCATGGGAGTTTGACAACCAATCAGAACACAAGCTCCAATTCAAAGCCCAACAGAAGGCATAAAACCCAGGGACTCTCAGTATTTTTTCCCTTTTTCAGCCAGGAGCTCCAAGGCATGTGGTCCTGTCCACTATTAAACCATCTTCCCAAGCGTTCACCATGTTTCCAGTGTCTTTCTTCCCTACTTGGAACTGAACCCAGAAGGATATTTCTTCCATCAGTTCTGAATTCTGACATTTTGTTAGCTGGGACCCCCTTTTTTTGCTGAAGTGCTTCAATAAGAGGAAATCAATCCTGTACTTCATGTCTGGTAGTCTTCATTAGCTTTGGCGCCAGGTTCAGACCCAAATTGGGGACAACGATCTCTGTAAAAAAAATTAAAGACCAAGAAAATAAATTGGCATAGATTAGCACATTGATTGGCTACATGGATGCTGTTATGCACAACGCTCCCTTTCTCTATTTATTACCAAGAGTTGTGGATCAGAACTGAGGATCAGTGCTTCTATATATCTGTCTGCACACATGCAGAATCTTTCACATCATTGTTGTCAAATCACAACATGCTACTTCTATATAAGTAGTCTTCGACTTAAAACAGTTGATTTAGTGACAAATTCAAAGTTACAACAGCACTGAAAAAAGTGACATGACTATTTTTCACATTATTTAAAGTTGGATGCTTGACAATTAACCACTGAAGAGAACTAATCCTGAACTCTAAAATTATAGAACTCTTATAGACATTTAATGGAAAATAGTAACTACCAAGAGACAATGGGTAGATGAGGAATAGGAAAGGGGATTCTGGAAGGTAATATGTTATGCTATACAAGAATATACACTTTAAAATTTAAAAGACTGGAACTGTTTTTTTTGGGGGGGGATTTGATTTCTTTTTTAAGGATTATGGCTAAATCACATATAGCTCTAACAAATAATTGTGGAAATGGGAATTTATGATAAGAATGATAAGTGTAAAGAAGAATAAAGTTAAAATGAAATATAAGGACTATAATAGAAAGATTGATATCAGTTTCTATAATTAATTGAATAGACTAATACTTCTGAAACAATGATTTAGAATGCAACTGAGGAAAAAATACCATGCAAAATCTGACTATATATATATATATATATATATATATATATATATATGTGTGTGTGTGTGTGTGTGTGTGTGTGTGTGTGTGTGTGTACACACATATGTGATATGTAGTAGTTAGGAGACTATTGTTATAAATCTAGAATGTGATAATTAAAAAGTAATTATATTATGGTAATTTTTTATTATGAATTAAAGGGGAGTAAACTGGGGAATGTATAAGGTAAAAGGGTGGCACACTTGAACTAATTAAAGGGGGTAAATTTTTTCTTGAATTATTAGAACTATGATTAAATTAATTGAATTGTAAATGAAATAAAAGTATATGACAATATTGCAAATGTGACAGATAAAAGTATACAGGTATAATGAATATAGACGTGAAATAAGATTTTTAGATACCATTTTAAAATAAGATATGAGCATATCTAAAGAAAAATGAAATAAGCTATGATATGAATTAGAAATGAATATAATAATTGTGATGAACATAAGTGATATGAAATTGATTATCATAAAAGAATATGTAAACAAGGCCACGTTTTTATTGAAATGTAAAAACCTGGAACCACATTGTTCATCAAAAGAGATGATTTTCCCACGTCATTATAGTTGTGCTTTTAAAGTTGTAGCAACGTTTCGGCAGAATCTCATCTGCCATCATCAGGCTTCTATATAGTGTTCGTCTGTGAAAGTGTGATAGTGTGAAAGTCTGACTCACAGACAAACACTGTACAGAAGCCTGATGATGGCAGATGAGATTTTGCCAAAACGTCTCTACAACTTTAAAAGCACAACTACAATGACGTGGGAAAATACCCGAACAAAGCTGAATGCCATACGTACATATATACATACATAAATACATACATACATACATACATACATACATACATACATATAGTATTATATAGTATTCAGCTTTGCACAATGACGTGGGAAAATACCTGAGCAAAGCTGAATACCATACATGTAAGTACCCGCGATAACTTAAGAATATGTATGTGTATATATATATATATATATATCTTACTTATTATTTTTTAAAAAAGGAAAAAGGTAATGTTCCACTATTATGTTTATACAAACAATCAATATACTGGGCAAACAAAATTTAAATAAGATCTACCTTATTTAAAGAAATCTTGAAGTGAAACAGGAGAATTAGAACTTTGAAGAAACACCTGAAAAAAAATTCAAATGGAAAATTTTTTTCAGAGGGAAAGACCAAAAGGGAAAAAAGAACAAGAAGCTTGCTTTGACAGCACAAAAGCAAAACATTTCAAAAGACTGCCATAATTCCTCACAAAAACTCAAATTATCGGGAATTCACTATAAGTATGTTTTAATTAATTATGCTGACTTGGACTGTGTGACTTGAACCCTCTTCAAATTTTCATAAAAAACTGTGAAAAATCTATACTAAAGATGTATCCATTCTTCTAAAAGCAGGCTTAACCTTCATTGTACACTTCCTCATCAATATGCCAAAATGAAGAAGAAGCTATTGTGTGTGTGTGTGTGTGTCTTTTTGTAAATTCATATTTGCAAAAATATTCATGTACTTGAGTAAGACCCCAGTTTTTAGTGAGCTAGTATAACAGTTTTTATCAGCTATCAGATTAACAGGGTTGGAAGGGACCTTTTAAGTCATCTACTCCAACCCCCCGCCCAAGCAGGAGACCTTACACCATTTCTGACAGATGGCAGTCCAGTCTCTTCTTTCAAGCTTCCAGTGATGAAGGTCCCACAACTTCTGAAGGCAACTTCTGTTCCATTGATTGATTGTTCTCACTATCAGAAAAGTTCTCCTTATTACTAGGTTGAATCTCTCCTTGATCAGTTTCCATCCATTATTACTTGTCTGGCCTTCACGTGCCTTGGAAAATAGATTGATCTATTCCTCTCTGTGGCAGCCCCTCAAACATTGGAAGACTGCTATCCTGTCTCCCCTGGTCCTTCTCTTCCCTAGACTAGCCAGGCCCAGTTCCTGCAACCGTTCATCATATGTTTTAGCCTTCAGTCCCTTAATCATACTGGTTGCTCTTCTCTGCACTTTTTCTGGAGTCTCAACGTCTTTTTTTTTTTTTTTTGGTGGTGGTGGTGGTGGCCAAAACTGGATGCTGTATTCTAGCTGTGGTCTTACTAATGCTTTATGGAGTGGTATTAGTTCATTTAGTTAATTAATTGAATGGAGCATCAGAAATGCTCGACTATTTTATTTCTTCCTTTGCTTTTTTAAAAAATTCATTAGAACCTTCATCATCCTTGAGAAACATCAGAAACAATGATCTCTTAAGTTTCTGGGTATTCAAGATACAGATACCAGTCAAAGATCTTCTTTAGAAGAGAATATTTGTTGTTCAAGGTTGAACCATGGGGGTCCTTGGTTCACCCTGAGCTTGATGGTTTTCCTGATGATGTTTCATTATCCAACTAGATGTTACTTAGTTTAGTAATGAAACATATTCAAGAAAACCACCCAGCTCAGAGAGCACCAACGATCCCACAGATCCTTCTTTCTGCTTCACTCCGTAGTAGTATTAAGTTGAATCTCAGCAGAGTCCGTGAGGTGGTTATTTCAGCTATAGTTTGGTTGGTTTTAACCATGACTGCTCTTTTATGAATTTTATTTGGGAGTTATTTGTGGTTTTAACTGCTTTTGAGCACCAGGGTGAGATGAGCAGCCATATAAATCAGTTTGAAAAACAAATGTTTCAGAGCCATCTCAAATCCATCTTATGAATTGGTTTGGATTAGGGCTGGTATTCTACTGGTTTGGGCTGGTTCAGTCGAACCAGTAGCTCTGAGGATCAGCTGCTGGGCCTGCCCACATGCCCCGGCTCCATACTGATGTTTATTTCCTGGTTTTGAAGCTCGGCTCGCATCGGCTGTTTAACACTCAGGGAGAGTGCAGGATTGCAGGAGAAGGTCAGTAGCAAACCCTCTACATGTGGTCAAAGTGCACGCAAAGCGTTCCCACCAAGCCATGCCCACAGAACCGGTGGTAAAAAAAAAAAAATGAGCCCCACCACTGGTTTGGACCATCCCTCCAAATAAAACTGATAACTCCGTTTGAGCGTTGTTGGACTCGCTTGCTCCAGTATGAAGGAAATAGGACCAATTTCCCAATGAAAATCCTCAATCCAATTACAATAAAGAGCGAGCAAGCGCTAGATGGTATAATTTTCTCTAGCAGTTTAGGGTAAACTGCTCCTTTGTTACGCAACTCCCTTAGGCTAGAAGAAATTGTATTAGAATGGCCAATGAACTGTGTGGCTTTGTGTGTGTAGCACAGGCAGCGTTTTACAAAGTCACAGCCTGACCATGAATGAGCCCCATGAATTCCGACGCTTCAGGGGGTAGTTGATAATTCCAATAATATTTGACTTCTGGTGAGCTTTTGAATGATTATTCTTTGGTATTGTTTGCTTATGTTTTCTTCAGGACTTGATGCAATCGGTTGAGAATCCATTAAACTTAACGCAGAGCCACTGTTTCCTTTTTAAATAAATAAACAGAATTAATTACCTTGCATCCGCAATACAGGAGCCATAACCATTAAATGAGCAAATATCTAGTTTATTTCATTACTGGGACAAACATGTCCATTTTTTTTGTTCTTTGTTTTGTTTTTGTTTTTTGTTTTCTGCAGTCTCAAATGACCACAGAGGGAAGAGGTTTTATCCTTCTCTTGAGTGGAAGCTGTATTTTGTTAGCATATGCATAAGGCAAAAATGAGAAAGTATGCCTCCTGCATTTCGCTCAGGCTGCCAGCCTCGTGGAAAATATGTCTCTAAAGGCTGAAAGATGCCTCATTATGTTCCTGATCCATTTCTGCACATTCTACTGCTACCATGCTGACCTTTTTACAGCTTAGATTGCAGATGGGCATTGCCCCATTACTGTCAGTGAAACTCATCCTGTAGGGATACATAACTGATGGCAATGTGTGTGAGCGTGTGTGTGTATGTCTGTGTACACTTTCCGATGTTTCATTTGTCCGATCCAGAAAGGGTTACAAAAGATGCTTCTCCCACAGGCTGGGTCCTCTCATGAATGCAGCTATGTGCTCGACTTTTGGCAGTGACCTTTTCCACAGTAGATCTTCAAGCAACTTTATGGGGCAAACAGGGACTCCATTAATTCCACATTCCAGGTCTTTACACATCCTTTCACTTGGCACCCAGGCAAAAGCAGTCAGGCTTTGAATTCTAAAGACAGATGATGGCAGAAAGGCATTGAAAGCTCCCCGTGTCTAACAAGGCATATTTTGGCAGCTGCTTGCTGGATGAGAGCCCACTGCAGCCCACTGGAAAAAAAATAAAAAGATGCATGCAAACACATGAACCAATGGGCTCTCCCCACTGGTAGGATTCAACCGGTGTAGCAACTGGTTCAGTAAGCACACGTACATGCCAAATGCATGCTGAGCACAAGCGGTGCATTTGAAAATAGCAAGAAAACTGATCTTTTACCTGGTGAGTAAAAACAGCTGAGGCGTGGCAATCCATGATGCCATGTCAGTCATCTGGGCTTTTAACAAAGGAAATATAGGACAGACTAGTACAGGGGCGAGTGGGTGGGGCCAAATGATTGTTGGAACTACCAGTTCACTCGAACCGGTTTGTACTGGCTGAATCCCACCCCTGGCTCTCCGCCATCTCCTTCCAGGTCGGGATAGGAACTAACTATCGGACGAAGAGCTTTGTTGGCTTGTGTAAGTCTGCAGAAAAAACAAAAACAAAGCAAAACCAGAGCAGAGATGGATAAATTGACTTCCTCCCCATAGCTCAACAAGCTGCCTCTTAGAACCGTAGAAAGCAGCAACAGAGTGAAGGGCAAAATTGAATGGGTGGTATGTCAACTCGCTCACTAAATGTATGTATTTTCAGGAACGAGCCTCAAGTTTTTAAGGTGGCCAAATCAACTGCTAGGAGGTTCTTTTGCTGACTGAGTCCTGGACTCAGGACTGAGTCCTTATTTTTTTAAAATCCATTGGGAAATTTGGGGAAATTGCATTCACAACAGAGGTGGTTATTCAGCAGGTTCTGACCAGTTCTGGAGAACTGGCATTGGAAATTTTGAGTAGTTCAGAGAACCAGCAAATCCCACCTCTGACTGGAGATTTTACAGTATCTTTCTCCTGCCACACACACCAAGCCACACCCACAGAACCAGTAGTAAAAATAAATAAATAAATGAATCCCACCACTGATTCCCAGGTCTTTTTGCCAATCTCAAGGTTTGTTTTCCATTGCTAATATACAGATGAGGATACCAATTAAGGAGAATATTTGTAGCTCAGGGTTGAAATGAGGGGTCCTTAGTGCTCTCTGAGCTTGCTTGTTTTCTGTCAGATATTTCATGATCCTAACTAGGTAACATCAGTGCTAGTGAGATGTCCTGTTTGCTGTCAGTTTATATTCTGGTGTCTTACCTGTCTGTGTGGGTGGGGGCAGTCTTAGGGTTTCTTTGGTTTGAGCCACAGTGGCACAGTGGTTAGAGTGCAGTACTACTTCTGCTGACTGCTGGCTGACTGCAATTTGGCAGTTTGAATGTCATGAGGATCAAGATTGACTCAACTTTCCATCCTTCCGAGGTGGGTAAAATGAGGACTCAGATTGTTGAGGGCAAGATGCAGACTCTCTAAACCTATTAGAAAGCGCTGTAAAGCACTGTAAAGTGGTATATAAGTCTGTATGCTATCGCTGTTGGTTGGGCTGTTTACTAATGGTAGTTACTTGATTGGGATATTGCTTGATTGGGATATTGTTGGGCTGTTTAACCAATGGTAGTTACTTGTTTGGGATATTGCTTACTTGATTGTTGGTCTGAATCTATGTTCATTTGATTGTTGGTCTGAATCTATGCTGATCTGAATGCTGATTATTGATGGAGAAGTAGATGGACTCAGGTGAGGATAAATGAAGTTGAGACTAAGTTTTGCTTTTTAGTGAATACATTGGTATATAGAATAGAATAGAATAGAATAGAACAGAACAGAACAGAACAGAACAGAACAGAACAGAATAGAATAGAATAGAATAGAATAGAATAGAATAGAATAGAATTCTTATTGGCCAAGTGTGCTTGGACACACAAGGAATTTGTCTTGTCTTCTATGTTGAAACCCTGCAGACTTCCTAGTTCATGAATGTTAATAAGAAGTTCAGACGTCCTGGTTTTACATTTCTACAATGCTGAATCCGGGTCACTGGGAAACAGCAGATGGGGTGAGTGTGGGCTGCTACTGCTCTCCTCTTCCATGTTCAATGAATTCTTTGAATGGGGAGATTTACATTTCTTAGCACTTATGCTACTTGTTAAAATATGAAGATTTCCTCAACTCCTAGGACTGTTGGACATGTGCATGAATCTTCTTGGGAACTCCTCTAAGCAGACACAATCCTTGGGCTTCATTCATTGCAAAAGGAATAATTTTAACAGAAGTCAAGTTTATCGTGATCAAGCATAGCCAGAACTGAGAACCATGTGCCAAAATCCCTAAGTTCAACTTTTCCCTCCCTTAAGTGCCTCCCAGTGCTGACCGTCCCATGACCAACCCTGTTTAAGCAAGAGGTTTCAGAGTGGTTACTTCAAGTGTAAGTTGCTATGCATCTGCCTTCTTCTTTCAGCCGGATGACCTTGAAGCAGCATCTCGGGGAGATACAGCCATTACTTTCATTTTCCCCCATGTCTCCCTCCTCCCATCCATCCTCCCCAGAGTTCATGTCAGACTGTCAGGTGGCAGCTGACTCTTCATAGAAGGATTTGCCATTGCCTTCTTCTAGGATTAAAAACAAAATTCCAGCCTAGCCCACAGCAAAGGAATTCACATGTGATCCCCATACAGGTATTATCTAGAGCCATTCAGCTTATTTCCAAGTTAGATGCTTCCAAGATAAGGGTCAGTTAAATGTTGCCATTTTTGAGGTCCTTCTTCACTACAATGTCATGATTCTGTATTCTGCTTGCCTGAATCTCCCAGTCATGTAGCATGTTAACATGTGGAAATGTTTTGGAAAATACACTTTATAAAGTCAGTCTGCCACTTTAGCAACATCATCAGATCACTCTAGGAATTACCACACTTGTTTAATTACCTTAACATCAAGCTCTGTTCTTTTCTCCCTTGGCCAGTTGCTAAACCAAAATAAAAAATAAAAAAAAAATGAAACCTGGTGGTGGGTATTTTTTTTTTTTTTGTATTTTAATGAACTCACTTCCCATCTGAATCAGAAATGTTCAATATTTTCCCTCAAAGGACTCTCCAGAAGTCCAACACACACCAGAGGATCGACATGTTGATTATTCAATTTTTCTTTTAAAAGACAAATTACGTCCCTGTTGGAACAACCCACCCAGGATAAGGATACAAAATCCATCTGGTGCCCCGACCCACTTACTGAATATTAATTATCAACTCTACTGGAATTTCTTTTCCTCATCCCATCTGTCTTCTCCCTCTTCTGCGGAGCATTTGAAACATGTTGGGTAGCACAATTCATCAGCCTG
This sequence comes from Pseudonaja textilis, assembly GCF_049901715.1. Lineage (NCBI taxonomy): Eukaryota > Metazoa > Chordata > Lepidosauria > Squamata > Elapidae > Pseudonaja > Pseudonaja textilis. Next base: position 47,736,685 of record NC_141997.1, read on the forward strand.
GTGGGAAAATTGCATTTAAAGCAAAGGCATCATAAAGAGGGGGGAAAAAAAACTGCTTTGGCTTGGAAAAGCAGCTGTATGTATATGCGTGTATGTGTGTGTATGTTCATGAGACATGACCAAACTTTCAGACTGCAGATTTTCCCTATTGTGTTTACCTATGTTCTCAATTTATTTGTGTTTAGTTGTTTAAAATTTATTTATTTCTCTTATTTCTATAGTTTGCTCTGTAATGTCTGGGTAACTGATAGATCTGTACAGCATAAAAACATATACTCTACTCTACTCTACTATATTATAAAACAGAGGTTCCCAGACTTGGCAACTTTAAGACTTGTGGACTTCAGCTCCCAGAATTCCTCAGCCAGCTATACTTAAAGTCTTAAAGTTGCCGAGTTTGAAGAGCCCTGGTATAAAATAATAACAGATGTCAAAATACAGTTGAGTTGGAACACAAGCTATGAGTGAAAGTCATTTAAATGTCAGGGGAAATACAAAATACATTTATCTGGAAGGAAAATATCCATAAACAGAGTCTATTTCAAAACTCTGTTTCATTACTGGGATGTATTCATTCAGAAATCATTTGGACCAGGATTTTAGATCAGTTGTGAAGGAGAGAAAGAAAGATAAACTTATCTATCCTTTAATTAAGTTACATTAGGCTTGTTTTTTTTTTTCCTGTTTGTATGTTAATTGCATCATGCAGAACGATTTCAATTTATTTCACTCCATAGAGTGGTTGATCATGAAAACTTCTAGTAGCCTAATCCAGATTGTTATAGAACCATTGTAGAACAATTATATCCAGGCTGCAAAACTCTAGTTGATCCCTAGAGGGCAGCGATAGATACCTTCTGTCTCTATGGGCTGCCATCTTGAAGTTATCCAGTGCCATGTGTCATTTTTGGGGTGCAATTCCATTCCGTATCAAATCCAGCAGTTCCTTTTCCCAACCAGGCCTTTGTACCAAGGAAAGTGAAATAAATCCAAGCAAAGTATGAAAGACAGCTGAGGACAGAAATTCCTGGCATTTACAGGAATGAATATCATGGCAAAACACTTCCATCCAGTGGTGGGCTGCAACCAGTTTAACAACTGTCTCTGTGAGAGTGCACATCGCGCGTGCACGGAGCATTCAATAAACAGCAATTTGAACTGCTCCAGATCACCTTCTAGGCTTCCCCGGTGAGTAGAACAGCTGAGGCGCAGTAATCCACTTTGCCATATGAATCAGCTGAGCTGCAAAAGAAGGAAACATAAGACACGAAAGGGCGGGGTTGGACGGGGCCAACTGATCATTGTTCACACCTGTTTGCTAGAACTGATGTGAACCGGCAGCAGTCTACCACTGCTTTCATCCTTTCACCAAGAAAATAATGGGCCCACCTAGCTATGACTTTCATGTTGCTAAGTGTCGGAATCTGACTCAGAGGAGGAAGCCATACAGCTGACAGGGAGTGGAGTATGGCTCCGTTGGCTGTGGAAGAAACTGGGGAAGGGCAAAGTCTAGCTGGGCAGAGCAGAGGAGAGATAGATCAAGGGAATGGGAGTTTCAGAGGAAGACCCAGGTTTACCCCCTCTTCATCCTAGGGCATGCAGGGAGGAACGGAGAAGGGAGCAACGTGGGTTGCATGACTTATGGGGGAGGAAAGGACCCTGATTCCCTTCATTAGCCACAGATGGGATGAAAATTTATAAGAATTGAACGCTGATTGTGGCAGCTGCTGTGAGCAATCGTGACTTTATCTTGTATCGTTGTGGTTTATCTGTGTTCCTGGCATCTTCCCAACTGTATGAGTTTTGCTGTTCTTTCAAGTCTGAAATTCCTTCTTCTGTCCTGTCAAACTAATTACTTCAGTTTGGTTTGTTTGGATTTTAAGTTACAGTTTGTGTGTACCTTGCTTTGGACTTAATTTTCTACAGTTAAAGGCTGTTCCTGGGAGAGTTTTTCTCCAGCTGAATGTATTATGGACATTGGGGACAAAGATAATAAAGGGACTTTTATTGTTTATTTGACTGTGTTGCCTTTGTGCCACTACCTGGGTCATCACACTAATAGAGTTTGCAATCTCTTGGACTTGAGGAACCAAATTGCTACAGTGATACGTCTTACATGGCTGTGTGGCAAGGCTAACAGCCACACTATTTTGCTGAATTATGTTCTGCTTTCAAAGACCTCCTCACAACCTCCAGCCTTTGCAGTTAAGTCCCATTGTACGAGAAGACCTTGGAAAGCTGCCTTGCCACACAGGCACAGACACAATCCCAGCAATTTTGCTGCAGTATCACCATCTTGCAAGCTTGGAGCAGATGGCAGGACTTTAACCACAGCAGCAGGTCTACCCAGAAGGCTGCTATGTTTCTATTTAAACAATTTAACTTTCCTAATGAAGGAAATGGGAACTCCTTTTCTTTTTGTTTTGCTCTTAAAGAGAGGGCCAATAAATAGATGGAACCACGATATTGTCAAAGTTGCTCAACCAATCAATCAGAATAGAGCTGGAAGAGACCTTGGAGGTCTTCTAGTCCAACCCCCTACACTAGACCATTTCAGACAAGTGGCTGTCCAGTCTCTTCTTAAAAACCTCCAGTGATGGAGTACCTACAACTTCTGGTGGCAAGCTGTTCCACTGGTGGATTGTCCTCACTGTTAGGAAGTTTTTTTCCTTAATTCCAGGTTGCTTCTCTCCTTCATTAGTTTCCATCCATTGTTTCTTGTCTTGCTTTCTGGTGCTTTGGAGAATAGTTTGAATAGCCCCTCAAATATTGCAACACCAATTTCATTGCTTTTCCTAATTCATTGTAGTCCCCATAGGATACATCATGTGTCTTTTCCGTATTAATGAAGGCAAGGGGAGGTAACCCACCACTATTGCAAGTGCTTTATTACTGCTCTGGTAACAGAGTAATTGGGACATGGTGGCTCAGTGGCTAAGACACTGAGCTTGTCAATCAAAAAGTTCGACAGGTCGGTGGTTCGAATCCCTATGATGCGTAATGGAGTGAGCTCCATTACTTGTTCCAGCTTCTGCCAACCTAGCAGTTTGAAAGCATGTAAAAATGCAAGTAGAAAAATAGGGACCACTTTGGTGGGAAGGTAACAGTGTTCTGTGCGCCTTTGGCATTTAGTCGTGCCGGCCACATGACCACGGAGATGTCTTCGGACAGCGTTGGCACTTCAGCTTTGTAACTGAGATTAGCACTGCCCCCAGAGCCAGAAATGACTAGCACATATGTACAAGTGGAACCTTTACTTTTACCAGAGTTATTATCAATATTCCCATTCTCTAGATAGGTTGTGATTTGAGCTGATTTCATATAGTGGCTGCTACTTGGTTGGGGAAGCTTCCAATTCCTGGAAAAAAAATCATTTCATATGAGAGGTAGAAACTCATAGGTGTAAACCCAGCTGTGAAACTGGAGCATGTCAAGAACATCAAAATCTTAACCAAGATTTTGGACCCAGGGTCTGTCAGATCAGTGTGTCTTGTGAGGGCAAGCTCCTTCTGTATTCCAGACTACATCTGGTATACTACATCCAGTTTAGACCACCACATTGTAAAAAGGATGTTGAGACTTTGGAAAGAGTGCAGAGAAGAGCAACTGAGAGGATTAAGGGCCAGGAATATAATACATACAGTATGAAGAATGGTTGCAGAATTTGGGTTTGACTAGTGTAGAGAAAAGAAGGAATAGGGGTGACATGATAGCAGGGTCCCAATATTTGAAGGACTGCCACAAAGCACCAGAAAGCAAGACAAGAAACAATGGATAGACACTTATCGAGGAGAGAAGCAACCTAGAACTAAGGAGAAACTTCCTAATAGTGAGGACAATTAACCGGTGGAATGTCTTGTCTTCAGAAATTGTAGGTGCTTCATCACTGGAGACTTTGAAGAAGAGACTAGATGTTCACTTGTCTGAAGTGGTCTCCTGCTTGAGCATGAAGTTGGACGAGAAAACCTCCAAGATCCCTTCCAACTTCTATTCTATTCTATTCTATTCTATTCTATTCTATTCTATTCTATTCTATTCTATTCTATTCTATTCTGTTCTGTTCTGTTCTGTTCTGTTCTGTTCTGTTCTGTTCTGTTCCGTTCCGTTCTGTTCATTCTCTGTTCTATTCTATTCATTTCTGATTCTATTCTATTCTATTCTATTCTATTCTATTCTACATTCCAATATTCTATTCTATTCTATTCATTTCTATTCATTTCTATTCATTTCTGATTCTATTCATTTCTGATTCTATTCTATTCATTCTATTCCATTCCATTCATTCCATTCCATTCCATTCCATTCCATTCTATTCTATTCTATTCTATTCTATTCTATTCTATTCTATTCTACATTCCAATATTCTATCCTATCCTATCCTATCCTATCCTATCCTATCCTATCCTATCCTATCCTATCCCATTCCATTCCACTCCACTCCACTCCACTCCACTCCACTCCACTCCACTCCACTCCATTCTACTCTGTTGTTCTGTTCCGTTCTATTCTATTTTATTCAAATGTATGCATTAATGACAAATGCTTCTTGCTATCACCCCATGTAATAAAGCCTTTACCTGAAGATACAAGCCATTGCAAACCATGATAACCTAACCATTGCTAGGCAACAGGAAGATGATTGGGATGAAATATTTGATTCTGTTACCAGTGACTAAACTGTTTACAGATGGTGCTCTTTCCAAGCTGTTGTTGTTGTTAACAGCAACTTATTTTCTTAAGAGAAGATGAGGATTTTGAGCCAAGGACATTCTCAGTTCCTTGAGGAAGCTGGAAGCCAACTTAGCCAGCTAACCTTTCCTTGACATTAAAACGACATATTCTTGAATACATCGAAAGGCTTAATGTTCAAATGTTACTAGTTTTCAAGTGCTGTTCTTTCATTGTATGTGGTTCAACAGATTTCTCCTTGTATTGATCGTGTGATGTTTATGTAATAATATAAACGTTTGAATTGTTACTCTTGATGTGCTTTTTTTTAAAAAAAATAAATAAATTGAAATGTCTGCAGAGACACAACGCAAAAGATAAAGCCCATCACAATTTCTTGGCAAGACGAGAAAATGTGCACATGTGTTCTTGGTCACATATTCTCTGGAAATTGCTTTAAATTAAACATGGCAATATCACATAGAGTGATAGAGTAACTGCTACCGTATTTCCCCATGTATAAGCCACCCCTTTTTTCCAAAATTTTCAAGCCCAAAAAGTAGGGGGGGGGTGGCATATACAAAGCAGGTACACTTTTTATACGTGAAAAATGCATAAAATAATAAAGTAGGAATAAACTGGTTTTCCAGCAGTATGCTATACTTTTTTGTAAAAATTGTACGTGACGATACGATTACGAGTGCGAGTACGCGATAGAAATGCATACACTAGGCATCGGCCTGAATGCTTCGTTCCTACTCTCGTTCCGATGCGTAGATTGCTAGCGTCGCCCGCACCGCTTTCGGCGTCATGACCGAAGTTGTAGATCTAGACGTCGAATTTTGTTTCTTTGTAAATTTTCTTTCTTCATAACTTGTTTCTCTAATAAAATATTTTTTTCAAAACTTCACAGTCCAAAAATGGGGGGGGTGGCTTATACAAAGGGGGTGCTTATACATGGGGAAATACGGTACTTCAGCACAACATACAAACATGAATCTAAGATGAGATGAGACAGGAGGCATGAATCAAGCTTCTGTCCTGAAGTCCATTTGGATGAAGCCCAGAAGGGTAGAACTGCCATTCATTCATGCTTGCCGCTTTCTTGGAACATCATATATCACTGGTTTTATGGAATAATTGACTTTTATTGCTGTTTGAATGAGGATCTATGCTTCATCTGCTTTGTTACCGGTGAACAGGAGATGAAGTAGGAAGTGATTGTTGTTAGTACTGCAAGGTAGAACATTTATAAAATGGAAAAGGTATACGTTGTAACTCACACATCCATTAAAAATTATGATCCTCCAGCACCTTGCAAAAAGCGGGTTGGGTTGAGTGTGTGCTTCAAAGTGAATGTTCTAATTGACATTTTGAGTTGCATGAACCGTGCACAAAGTGAAAGTAATGTGATGGCCTGACAGCGATCAGTAGAACTGGCAGCAGACTCGCACAGTGAGGAGGTTGGGGAGTGACATGGGCCAGTCCTGGAGTCTGGGGAAGGCTCTGACATGTGTTCTGCGTCAGAGGCAAGGATGGAGCCAGGGCTGCCCGACAGTTATCAGTTGCCTTTGGAGTTGGACATGAGGCAGAAGAATAGTTAGAGCCTGATCCCAATGTGCACATATGCAGAGTAGCCAGATGAAGGCAACAGCTGAGGAACAAGGGCTGACTTGGGAGTAAAGCCACAGATGGACAGTGAATGGTCCTTTCCCTCAAGATGAAAGAGGAGCGAAAGGGGAATGGGGATTTGCAGGAGACAATTAGTTCATTCAGGCATGCTTGCCAAGTATTTTGGCATCTGAATGATATGGGCCTGCCCACTCTCCAAGCCTGATAAAGGAACTATCTTGAAAGTCTGTTGGCCAGGACTTTGTTGGAGAGGAAATTCATCGCTTTGTGCTATTGGGGGAGCCTAGGTCAGAACAAGTCTGCATAGGAGATGAAGTTCACAACATCTGTCATGACCCTGTTGGAACCTGACTAGGAGGGGGAAGTCGAACAGCTGACAGGCAGTGGGAGTCTGGCTCCATTGACTGTGGAAGAAACTGGGGAAGGGCAAAGTCTGGCTGGGCAGAGTAGAGGAAGGGTACAGCAAGGGAAAGGGAATTCAGAGGAAGACCCAGGCCCACCCCCTTTCCATCCTAGGACACGCAGGGAGGAATGGAGAAGAGAGCAACGTGGGTTGTGTGACTTATGGGGGAGGAAAGGGCCTTGATTCCCTTCGTTAGTTGCAGTGGGAACACAGAGTATAAAAGAGGAAGCTGCGCACAGCAGGTTGTTGGAAGCAAATGTTAATTTATCTGGTATCGTCATGACTTATGTGTGTTCCTGGCATCTTCCCAATTGTGTGAGTTTTGCGGTGCTTTCAAGTCTAAAATTCCTTCTCCCACTCTGTCAAGTTAATTACTTCAGCTTGGTTTGTTTGGATTCTTAGTTACAATTTGTAGGTACCTTGTTTTGGACTGAATTTTCTACAGTTAAAGGCTGTTCCTGGGAGAGTTTTTCTCTAGCCGAAGGTAACTTGGACATTGGGGCAAAGTTGGAGATAATAAAGGGACTCTTATTGCTTATTTGAATGTGTTGCTTTTGTGCCACACTCTGGTTAATCCCAGCATCTCTCTTTTAATTGTTTCATTTACTGTAGTTCTTTTAATTATATTCCTATGGCTACTTATGAAATGAACACATCCTCAAGGCCATATCATTTTCTGTGATACCTTTGTGTATGAGAAAGTATATGAATTGTGTACTGAGTTTTATGTCATTGTCTCAATCATCGACCCTACTCATGGGGTATCCAATTCTTACACCACCCTGAAATATTCAACGAAGAAGACATCCTAAAATTTCCAGTTCTTCCTCTTCCACCTCAAGAGTTAGATTAATTTAAATCATATGATATTTATCTTTTATTAAATTGGCTTATTGAGGTTGCTTTTTCTGAACTGATATGGAGAAAGGTTTAAGATATATCCGTTGCTATTGTAGTAAGTGTACGAAGTTTCAGCCATTACCAAATTCTTGCTTGCTGTTTGAAGACTGATCTGCTCTCTCCTCCTACTACCCACCGAAATATTTTTTTAAACTACAATCTAAACCTAAATATCTTTATTTTGCCAAGGGATAATCCTCACTTGCCAAAAGGAAATATATGTGAATTGCGCTCTCCAAATATACACTTCTTAATGGATTGCCAGCACATTTGTGGAATATTCATCATCAAATGTGGATATATCATTATTCACAGTGCCACTTCCATTTCATCATATATACATTATCACTTGTCATTGGCTTAATTGCACAACATGTTTTCCATTCATATACATAAACCATGGTAGATTGAATGTCTAAATTACTTTTGCATGTCCTATTAGCAAATATTAAAAACCAAGAAATGAATGAAATACTGCAAGCTTCCCCTCTTCCTTGCTAACCTGTAGAATATCTCCCTAGTTCTTGCTAAAACACAAAACCAACTTCATCCAACAAGAGAGTCATATTCATATCTGTGAATGTCTCAATTGATCCCAAAGCAGTTTACATGTTTCATCCCTGCCTATTATTTCACAAACAGTACAATTTTATAACCTTTCCAGCTTTTCAGCACATCCCTTCAACTCCAAAACACTTTATGCATTGGGAACAAGAGGAAAAACCCAAAATATTTGTTCTTCCCCTGAATGGGACTCCCTTCCCATTATAAATACAGAATGCATTTCATTTATGCATTTCATTCAACACTCCATTTGATGCACAACTTTCTATTTGGAGAAGTATCAGCTCTCAGCAATTAAAACAAAACTTTTCATAGTGTGGCCACTTGAGGGTACACAAACACACACACACACACACACACACACACACACACACACACTAACAAGACCATCAGGATTCTTCTGTTTTAATTTGAATCTTAACATTCCACTGTGAGATCACAATATGATTTCTGGTCATGTTTTAAGGAATAAGGATTAGTTCAGATTACATAATTGATGTTCTGGACTCCTCCATTATTAATCATCTCTGGGTCTCATCTTTATGGATGTTCCCATACGATGAACTCCATAGGGCTTATAAATATATAGGTTTTGCAGAAACAACTATTTCAAAAGAGAAATGGCCTAGATTGGCAATGCCTTCCCTCCTAACTTCTTGTTAGCTTGGCACTCTTAAGAATAGCAATAGCACTTACTTATAAACCACTCCACGGTGCTTTTACAGTCCCCTCAAAGCAGTTTTTACAAAGTCAGCCTATTGTCCTCAACAATCTGGGTCCTAGTAAGACGTGAACTGCCAAATTGCAGTCAGCAGAAACAGCCTACAGTACTGCACTCTAACCACTGCACCACTGTGGCTCAAGAATAATTCTTAGGACGTATCCTTTTCTATTTGTTAAATATCAGATTCTGAAAGCAGGGAAGAATTTCATATAAGATGCCAAAAATCTTGCGGATGGAGGCACCTCCTAAAAAATAATGCCACCCCATGAACTGAACTTAGTAACTATGAAGCATGCATGTTGAAGGACATGGTAAATAAATGATTGCCACTAAATGGAAATATTAAACAGCTATGCTATGAAACCAACCTTGGCAGGAGTATCTCAAGAGGAATTCCTTTTTCACGTTAACAAAGTCTTTTACTGGAACACTGTGCGTTAAATGAATATATAGTATCCGTGTCTTTGTAGCTATACTGCTGGTTACTTAGTGCAAACCACTTAGAAAATGTGCTTGCTGACATCCCTTAATGTACCCCAATGCTAGGTTTTAGAGGAATAATTAGATTGCCAGCAGAAAATTATAACTTGATATTCAAACCATGATTCTCTCCCCCAACCCTTCTATTCAATCATGTATGATTCTCAGAGACTGTCTGGACAAATTTCTGCAGGTTTCTGGTTTTCAGAAGTTGTTTGTCATTTCCTCCTTCCTAGGGCTCAGAGAAAGTGACTGGCCTAAGGTCAGGAAGGTGGCTTTGTGTTTAAGATGAAACTAGAATTCACAATCTCCCGGTTTCTAAACAGATGCTTAATCACTGCACCAAACTGCTACATGAACTTACATGAACGTATTGCCTTGGCGATTCATCTGTTACCTTGGTATTTGGGGGCAAAATAGTTAGGACATAGCAATAGCACTTATATACCACTTATATACCACTTCACAGTGCTTTACAGCCCTCTCTAAGAGGTTTACAGATTTAGCCTATTGCCCCCAACAATCTGGGTCCTCATTTTACTGACCTGGGAAGGATGAAAGGCTGAGTCCAGCTTGAGTTGCTCAGGATTAAACTCCTGGCAGTCAGGAGAATTATCCTGGGATAACCACTGTGCCACTATAGCTCTACCGACATAGCTAACACTATTTTGACCAAACCAATAAGGGGTGGGAGCTTAAAAGAGTAAGGAAAAGACTATTGAATTAAAAGAGCTTTTTTTAAATGAGATTTTCTGATGATAAGTTGAAGAATCTTAAGGCATACAATGCACACGAAGAGATTGCAACCCATCCATTGTTGTGATAGTCAGTCTCTCTCTCTCTCTGTCTCCCTCTGTCTCTTTGTCTCTCTCTCTCTCTCCCTCCTTCCCTCTCTTCTCCCTTTCCCTCTCCACCATAATATGGTAAAGGCCCTAGAAAAATTAATGAGACTTAGTGGTTTTGGAGATAATTTACCCATTTTCATCATTGCTAGGACAGAGAATATCAGAAAATGTGATACAATAAAAAAAGGTTCATACATACACAAGATTGCAAAGCTGTTCTCCCAACAATTTCCCCCTAATGGATTTAAGTATGAAACTCACTGAAGGAATAGTAAGGGATGGAAAGGAAAGTCAATGGTCACTTTTACTATCTGGATTTTATCAGCCGGATTTTACCAGTTTAACACCAAGCTTGAGTTTTTACCCACATGCAAGTTGAAGAGCTCTTGAGACTTAATTCAAGAAAATATTTTTTCTTAAAGAATATATGGTCTATTTTCAAAATATATATGAAGCAGACAAGGGGAATTTCAGATGTTTAGCTGTACAATGTGTATAAACATGTATAATGGGACATCATTATACACTTTTCCACATTTTTGTTTATACCATTTCTATCAAGTCTGTCAATATTATTTAGTTTAGTTCATCTCACATGGAGTAACCCTAACAGTCACAATAGGTCTTTTGGATTGGGAATCAAGAATGCATTGATGTAAAATAGCAAAACAAATCCTTATCTTTTTCTTTCTTAAAAAAAAAAGTCAGTAGTTTAAAAATGGCAAAAACTAAAAAAAAAAAAAAAGGAGATAATCAATGGCTTGATATAGTTTGAAATCTGCCAACCATAGGAGATGACCAGTTGAAATTGAGGGAGAAGTCAAGGTCATCATCAGTCCAGGTCCCCTTCGCACCCACAAGAAATGTAATTTCAGACTTCCTTGAATTCTATTGACTCTTACTTATCACCGATTTGCCTTAATAGTTAGAAGTTTAGATTCTCGTTTAGAGGTAAAGGTAAAGGTTCCCCTTGCACATATGTGCTAGTTGTTTCCGGCTCTAGGGGGCAGTGCTCATCTCCATTACAAAGCTGAAGATCCAGCGCTGTCTGAAGACATCTCCATGGTCATGTGGCTAGCATGACTAAATGCTGAAGGCATACGGAACACTGTTACCTTCCCACCAAACTGGTCCCTATTTTTCTACTTGCATTTTTACATGCTTTCGAACTGCTAGGTTGGCAGAAGCTGGAACAAGTAACAGGAACTCACTCCATCATGCGGTGCTAGGGATTTGAACTGCCAAACTGCCAACCTTTCTGATCGACAAGCTCAGTGCCTTAGCCACTGAGCCACCGCATGGTACCACCATGTGGCAGCATGGAATAAACTTGTACTCATTTGAACAATCCTGGTTTCTGATTTCCAGCCGGCATTAAAAATATCACTCCGTTTAAGGAAATGGAAGCAATTATACTATGTATTTCATGTAGAATATCGCCCCCCTCTTTGTTTTCTAGGTATTGTGCTATTTGATTCCAACATAAAAATGAAGAACGTTATCTTTCTGCTTTCTTCTCATCCATCCATCCATTCACCCAACCAGCTACGATCTAAGCATTCCATTGTGCTTATACAAATGTCATTCAAAGAAAAAACGTTACTTATATGCTTTTATAAGAATCCAACGAAGAACAACATATAGGAAAGTGTGCGCAAGAGAAAAGTGAGCAAAAGTACAGTGACTAAAAAACGGTCATAATGGAGGGTGAAAGGAGGAACACCACAGTGTTGTCCATAAAACCAGATCAAAGTGTGTACGATGAGACACCAATACATTTTATAGCCCACAATGCTAAAAAAACAAAACAGAAATGCATTAAGACCATCGTGAGCCCTAAGAACATTTATTTTTGGATTAATAGTCTTCTTAGGGTTATAAAAATATTCCCTAGTTCTATAGGCCTCAAGAAGTCACAGAAAATAACATAATAAAAGTAATAATGGTATCTTAAATATATTTAATCTCAGGATATAGGCTTTTTGGTTTGTTTTTCTGTTACTTTTCGGATTTTTGATTGAGCCTAATATATTTCCACCGGCCCCAGACACTCTGCCTAGTATGCCTAAGTGATAACGCGACCACTAAAGGGAAACATGTTAAAATATTCAGATAATCTGAGAGCGCATCCAGGAGGGCGTTAATCCGAGTAGGCCAATGCGTGCCGATGTGAACAAATGAGTACGCTTGATAAAAGAACAAGGACTTTCCAGGTGTCAGTTCAAGTGTAATTTTTTTTTTTTTTTGTTATTAAACATGGGTTGCAACAGAAGCTGCTACAAGGACTTGCACACAACCAGGACGGATGGATGGATTTGTCTGCCGTTCAGTTAGCTCCATCAATTCACTCAAGACACATTTTGAACAGATTATGTACTGTAAAACTCGGGAGACCCATACATTTTACAAGAGAATTTGCTCTGAGGCTCTGCTTCCCACACTCTGCATGGAAAAGGGGTGGAGAAGGAAGAAAGAGAGGACAAAACTCATAGAGTTTGACAGCTACGGAGGCAACACTTGCCATTTACATTATAAGCCCAAATATTTTTTTTTTTTTTTGCAACACAACTATATATTAATTTAATAAAATACACAATATAGCTCTTATACACTCAACAATTTGGCTCAAATGCACTGAATCTGCAATAAATCAAGAAAAAAAAATATGTCATTTGATGTAAACACATTGAATCTTCTTACATTTGCACATTTAAATGGTTTGGGTGAAGGTTTGGAATGTCTGCACTCGAGCTATCGTAGTGTCCATAAATGAATTACAAAAGGTGTTAATAATGTTAATTTGTCTCCGCTACCATTTCCCGTGTAACGGAAATTGAAGCGGCCATCTTGTATTGTGCCTCAGATATAAAACATAGTTACCTCAACTCTTGCTAGACACTAACTCCTTCCCTTTCTTCTCTGATCACATTAATTCATTTATGTATGTGCAGGACAAACATGGACTCGATCCGTTTACATTTAACTTTAATATGACATGAGCTGTGTTAATAATGATCGGGGGTACTTTTTGCTGAATGAAGTTATGGAATGGATTAGGAAGGGTTTCCATATTGTTTTTTTTTCCTTTTCATTTCTTTCTTTCTTTTTTTTCAGGATGTAGCAGATGCCTTTATATAGAAATGCCTATCACAAATGAAGGTTAATGGTTTGTGTACTTGGTTGTCTGACTACAAGAACATTTGTTTGTATGTTTATTGGATCTCTAATTGGGGATTTTCCATAGAAATCTCTAATGACTGTTGTAAACTTATCACACAACTATCCCACCCTGATTTTTATGGGGTCTACAGGTAAACAGTGAAATCAACATTAACTATCAGTCCTAAAAGATCTGTTTCCATTTATCTTACTCCTTTCTCTTCGATTGTCAAAGTGACCCCAATCTATCTACATTTCTTTCTTTCTTTCTTTCTTTCTTTCTTTCTTTCTTTCTTTCTTTCTTTCTTTCTTTCTTTCTTTCTTTCTTTCTTTCTTTCTTTCTTTCTTTCTCTCTCTCTCCCTCCTTCCTTCCTTCCTTCCTTCCTTCCTTCCTTCCTTCCTTCCTTCCTTCCTTCCTATTTTTCTTTTTTCTTTTCTTTTTTTTTTAAAAAAAACATACACCATATTGTTCTAATGGAAGTTTGGTAAAAACGAAACCAGTGTTATCTGAAAACATAAAGGAAAAAAAAAGAAAAAAAAAGAAAGAAAGAGCAAGTGAAACAAACATACGGGAGGGCACTTCAGATATTCACTAAAAGCCTTAAAGCAGCATTGGTCTTTGTTCATCCCTGTATAAATTTTAGAACCAGGGGAGATTTTTTTTCTTTCTTTTTCTTTTTTAATATATAATTCAGCAGAAGAAGCAAATCGATGCCAGATTGTCTTTTCTTTTTGTTTTGTTTCATTTCTGTTTTGCTTCATTTTCTCACAGCCACAGGGTCATTCGCCCGACAGTCCTGTAAAAGCTTGTCAATCTCCCTCACCACTTCCCCTGCATCTACGGACTCTCTCCCTAGTTCCCTGTTTGAACGGTCTATCTGCTCCAAGACAGAGTCCATATTAGCGGAGTCTCGACTGACTCGGGAATGCACCTCGGCGAAGACCCTGGCCATCTGATCGGACGCCATGAAGGCAGCGTCTCTGGATTGTTTACTAGGTGACAGGTACTGACTGTTGGGTTCAGCCAGGGCCCCTGTTTTGACTTCACAGCCATCCAGCGGTCCTTTCGTCGAAGCACATGGCTCAATGCAAGTCTTGGTTGGGCTGCTTGATGCTGAGGGGACCTCCTGGAGGAGAGGGCTCAGGGCACGTTTGGCTTTGAGATAAGGTTTCACGTTGGCAATGAGAATGGTGTGCTCTCGCTTGTCCTTCCCAAATGTACAAAAAGTCTTCTTCCCCGTGGGGTTCACAGTTTCGTAAGTCTCAGTTTCGACATTAGCTTCCACCGTGGGCACAAAGAGATTTGTTCGGTAGTCGGCATTGTCTGCTTGGTTGGAGGCAGGGAACTGGGGCATCCAACACCGGTCAGAATGACCAAGCACTCGGCATTCATCGGTGCAGTTAATGCACTCCTCTTGTTCTGCAAAACAAACAAGAAACGACAGGGCTTTTAAAGTCATTAATCAGCTGCCTTGACGTGTTCAGTTCCCGGTCTGTTCAGTCAATGTACAGGGGCTTCCTGGGTGAAAACAGAAATCATAATTATTTTTTTTCAAGAAGGTGCAACAAACCAACAGGTTGAGGGGCTTCATTTACTGGAGCTACTATCAATGCACAACAGTGGTTGTATCACTCCAATAAACACTTGGTTTATTGGAGATACTATCAATGCACAACAGTGGTTGTATTACTCAGCAATTGTATCATTTCAATAAACACTTGGTTTTTTGGAGCTACTACCAAAGCACATCAGTAGTTGTATCACTGTGCTAGGAGACCCTATACTCTACAGTATAGGGGGGGTTGGATTAGAAGACCTCCAAAATGTCTTCTAACTCGTTCCTTCTATATTAATAGAAGAGAGCTATTAGAGAACTAGAACCAGAAAAAAACAGAGCTTCATATGCTTCAGAGATCTTTCAGCCTCTGATCAGAGAATATAATCTGAGAAAACAATAAAGGTTAGCTAAGAGACTCCGAAGATTTATCTTTCCTCAGCTGATCCAATAACCAAACGGTGGCTTATTCTATAGAAATAAGAACATTTCACACAAATTAAGCAAGCTGAATTTCATCCAGAAGATCCCCGTTAAATTGCAATTGTTTTGCTGGATGACTGTCATGTAATAACAAGAGTTTACCAAATCCACATGCACACCGGCTACTTTGGGCTGATAATAACACAGGAAAGGATTTTTCTACCACTGTGCATTAATTAAATGTGAGCTTGTCAAAAGAAGCATTATTGCTGTTTTCAACAAAAATATAGATTGTGTAAGTAGCTTTTCTACTCTTTGGGGACGCGGGGGGCGGAATGAAAAAGTGAAGATTGATTTGCACAATTCATACAATTAGGAAGAATGTCCTATATATTTTTTTTATATGAGTGCATCGTACTTCTGTGCAATTGACTTATTTCTTCTAAAAATAATAATTAATGAAGTACTTCTCTTCAAAGGTCATATCATATTCACATAATGAATGGAACACCTATTGAATGGAATGAAACACCTATTGTATTAGTGTAATAGTTGCCTGTTTAGAGAAGGCAGGGACAACATCCTCTGCATGATCAGTATAACAATCCCATTTTAGAAACTGGGTCACCCATTGCAGGAACTGTGGGCAGATTTTGACTTCAAGGGCAGGAAACTTTAGATGGTATCCTAAGAAGTAGTTAAAACCTGATGGGAATTCAGTCACAGCAGGTGGCTAGATCAAGATGGCCTTGGATGACCTCCCAAAAAGTTGCATCATGCTTAGGATACCACCACAAAAATCCCAGAGCTGCAGGTTAGGACAATGACTTTCAGACTTCAACTCCCATAGTTCCTTATACAACATGGCTAACTGAGGAATTCTTTGGAGTTGAAGACTACAAGTTATAAAGCTGTCAAGGTTGAAGACTACTGATCTATACTGTTCTCTTGGAAACATCATTGATATACGATCAAGTTTCTATAATACTCTGAACTTGATCCAAGGAATGCATGATCCCACTGCTTTCTACCCATAATTTAAGAAAGGAATCTTCTTAGACTTCTCTTAATGACTGTCATCTACAGAATCCACAAAATAGGACCTTCTCAATCTGGAAGAACATTCATCCAAAGATTGGTTTATCTCCATCTTCTTGAGTGTCCAAAAATCTGCCATCTTTCAGTGTGCCTTTTTTGTACATTGAGAGCATATGTACCAAAGACAAATTCCTTGTGTGTCCAATCACACTTGGCCAATAAGGAATTCTATTCTATTCTATTCTATTCTATTCTATTCTATTCTATTCTATTCTATTCTATTCTATTCTATTCTATTCTACATTCTTTTGTTTCTCCCTGTAGAATTATGTCAATTATTTGCTAATACTGGGGTATTTTAGATATTGTTTTAATCCAACAACTGGATTAAAATTTGTGTATAGATAGATAGATAGATATACATACATACATACATATATATACTCTCTCTCTCTTTCTCTCTCTCTCTCTCTCTATATGTATATATGTATATATGTATACACACACACACACACACACATATATACACTATATATATATATACATATACATACACATACACATACACATACACACACACACACACACACACACACACACATATATATATATATATATTATTCAGCTTTGTTCCAGTGTTTTCCCACGTCATTATAGTTGTGTTTTTAAAGTTGTAGCAGCGTTTCAATAGAATCTCATCTGCCATCATCAGGCTTCTGTATTGGGTTCGTCTGTGAGTCAGACTTTCACAGTCGTTTCTGTTTTAAATTTGGTGCTAGCCTACTGTTGTGCCAGAATGGTTTTTCTTCATCCTGATTGGTTGGGAGTCTTGGTCTGTGTTTATTGGTCTTGGAGTTTGCTGTGTTCTGCTTGATTGGTGTTTCTAATATCTTCTGTCTTTAACTTAAGAAAACTTAAGAAAACATGTGTGTGTGTGTGTGTGTGTGTGTGTGTGTGTGTGTGTGTGTGAGAGAGAGAGAGAGAGAGAGAGAGAGAGAGAGAGAGAGAGAGAGAGAGAAGACATCCAGAGTCTACTCTGAGTAGAACAGCCTATAAAATCAGTAGGCAAGTAAATAAGTAAGTAAATAAATAGGTTACTGAATATTTTTAGGGGAAACATAAACATTGTCCCCCTTTCCAATAATCAGAGATTTTAGTAATAGTTCCATCTTACTCAATATGTTCTAAAACCTGTTTGTAAGCTATTGGCTTATCATTTCCTTTTGCACAAGCCTTTTCCGCTTCACTTTATACTGTATAACCTGGGAACTGGATCTTATTTTAAAAAAATAGATAATGTACAACATGAAAAGATACTTCATTAAGCATTAGAATACGTGAGAGCATTTTGGGGGGGAGGAGAGGAGAAAATGGCAGAGTCAAAAGACTCCCAAATTCAATTAACGGAAGACTTATTTATTTTCAATAGGAACCTTAAGCCCGTATGTACTCAAGCCCAAATTCCCTTCTAACAAATGGTTTTTCAAAGTGCTTGCAATATTGACTGTATCTTATTCTCTCTCTAAATGTTCAGGATATTTATATTTTGCATTCTATTTATTCTGATATTTGTCTGCTGCTTTTTTTATTCAATCTTTCTGCTCATAGAATGTTCATTTACTTTGTGCTGAAACAGCCTTTTAAGGATTTATAAAGGTATAAAACGCAGGCATAAATTGGGCTTTTTATCCTCACATGCCTATTGCTGATTTTTCCACACACAAGGGAGATGTTTCCTTGCTATTTAACTGGGATTCTTTCATTTTCTTTCTTTTCCTTTCTTTTCCTCTCCCTTCCTTTCCCTTTTCCCTTCCCTTCCCTTCCTTTTCTTTCCCTCTTCTCTCCTATTCCCCTCCCTTCCCCTCCTCTCCTCTCCTCTCCTCTCCTCTCCTCTCCTTTCCTTTCCTTTCCTTTCCTTTCCTTTCCTTTCCAGATAACAGATAATCAGAGTTGGAAGGGACCTTGTAGGTCATCTAGTCCAGCGGTTACCACCAGTGGGCTGCGGCCCACTGATAGGCCACGAGAAAATTTTGGTGGGCTGCAGAGAAATCTTACTCCCAGAGCCCCCCCTCCAAAGTGATTAATCCAGGCTGCGCAGAAACACAAAGCTGCACCACCCACATGGTCCACAGGAACCCTCCCCGCCCACTCACTCCTTACCCAGCAAACTTGTCTGCTAAATTGCTATTTTTCCGACCATCAGCTGTTCTGTTGTGCTGGGAGATTTAGATTAGCTAGGAAGCAGAAAATGGTTGGATTTCTTGCTTTCTAGCTAGTCTTTAGATCTTCGGCTCTGCTTTTAAGCATAGCCGAACCTCCCTTAGGACTGAAGGTTCTATTATTCAGTGCAGACTCATGGCAAGCAAATTTTAGGTGACAGAGTAAACTAGCCGATGGCAGATCGATAGATCACTGAATTATTCTGTGATCAACTCAATCTGCCTGCCTGCTTTGCCTGCTTCGGGGTAAAAGTTGCTCTTTTTTTAATAAAAATTCAATATTTACATACATGGTGCGTTGTGAGTTAATTTTGTGAGTTTGCTTGCAAACAAATTTTATGTAACAGACTGAGCTAGCCAATGACAGATAGATAGATCTCTGAATGAATCTGTGATTCTGTGAGCAACTCAATCTGCCTGCCGGCTTTGCCTGATTTTGGATAAAAGTTGCTCTTTTTAAATAAAAATCAATATGTGTATAAATATTTATATTTACATACCAGCCATGCCCAGCCAGTCCCATGGCCACCAAGCCACACCCACAAATTAGGCCACACCCACAGAACCATTTAGTGGTCCGTGGGATTTAAAATTATGAGTTTAGTGGTCCCTGAGGTCCAAAAGGTTGGTGACCCCTGGTCTAGTCCAACCCCCTGCCCAAGCAGGCGACCCGACACTGTTTCTTTCCTTTCCCTTCCTTTCTTTTGATTTCCCTCTTCCCATCCTTTCCTATCCTTACTTTTCCCTTCCCTTCCTTTCCTTTCCCTGTTTCTTCCCTTCCCTTCCCCTGATAAATATTATAAACAAAATAAATCTGAAGAAGAGAGAAAACACAGCACATACAAATAACCCTTGACTTACAACAGTTCATTTAGTGACTGTTCAAAGTTACAACAGCATGAAAAAAGTGACTTTTTAAAATACTTACCGCCATTGCAGCACCCCCATCGTCATGTGACCAAAATTTGGACACTTGGTAACTGACTCATATTTATGATGATCTGCTGTGTCCCCGAGTCATATGAACCCCTCTGTAAACTCACCAGCAGCCTTCCTCCCCTCTCTGCTTTCTTCCTTTATGCCATATCGTGGAAAGCAGACCTGAAGCATTGATTATCATACATTACAAGCTGCTTACCACAATATTAGCCTCTCGTGTTGACTTGCTGCAAGGTGGGAAGAATTTTTTTTTTAAAGGGTAGATTTATTTGAACTCCAGAGCCAATTAGCACTGCCCATGGCTAAATTAGCATTTATGAGAAACGGGGAATCCATTGAAAAGGCAGAAATAAATATGGAAGTGTCCCCCCAGCTCTCGTTGTGTTGCAAATCTGGGTCGAAAGAGTGACATGCTCCGTTGGCCTTGATCAGAATCCAAGCATACCTGCCTCCAGTTGAAAATAAACCCTGAACAGTTTAAGTGTGTACAATGAACACCAACAACCTGGAGGCTTGTCTTTGTCTCTGGAGACAGAGAGGTAAACAACCAGAAGTGCTGTGTGCACGTTAGGGAGAAACATTCCGAATATAGATCAGAGAAATTAGCCATCAGGAAGGGGGAAAGAAAAAAAAAGAAAAGAAAGCAAGTCACCTGGGATGGAGCTTAACTGGTACATCGGTGCCAGAAAATGCAGAGCAAGGAATCCAGAGTCACCCAATAATTAGAGAAGCTTTATATAAGATGCGGTGCCACTAACTACTTTTCTGCCCTATGGAATATTGAAAAATGTACCAAGAGGGGGCGGAAAGAGGGAGAGAGGGGCAGAGAATTATTTAATTCTGCAATGTCCACATTGGGCAAAGGATGCATTTGATGTTTCAACAGGATGGGCCATGAACACAGCTTTGGCATAATAGAAATTCATGTTGTATGATGAAATCACGTTCTACTCATTGTGCAGAGGTGGCATTCAGCAGGTTCTGACCAGTTCTGGAGAACCAGTAGTGGAAATTTTGAGAAGTTAGGAGAACTGGCAAGTACCACCTCTGGCTGGCCTTGCCCCACCTATTCTCCCAAGTCCCAGCTGATCATCTGGGCCTGCACAGGAGAACAGAGCTGGAAAGCAGATTAGTGGGATGGGGAGGGAATGGGATTTTGCAGTATCCTTCCCCTGCCATGCCCACAGAACTGGTAGTTAAAAAATTTGAATCCCACCGCTGTCCTTGTGTGCCATATTCAGACAACGTAGCTGATTCTAGTTAAAGCATGATCAATATGGCTTCTACCCTTTGTTTTAACCTGGCTTTGACCTTATCTGTACCTTTTTCTCCTCTAGGTTGAAAACAACCATCAAAGGAAATAGAGGGAGAACATGCATTGCTCCGTTTTCACAGAACTGCTACCCCTTCCTGAATCACTCCAGTCTAGTTTCAGTGAGAGATAGCAAGGGAACAGAGAACGACTCCGCTCAGGAAGGGAACAAAAGGTTTTAAATCAATCATCCTGATTTCGATTTGTCTTGCTAAGTTTATTAGAAAGATGGAAAATGAAGCGGTAGGCAGAACAGCTGCTAACTTATTGGGAAAGTTGACTGTGCATACATATTTCTCCATCTAAATCTGGGTTTTTCAATAGAATAGAACAGAATTCTTTATTGGTCAAGTGTGATTGGACACACAAGGAATATGTCTTTGGTGCAAAAGCTCTCAGTGTACATAAAAAATAGAAGCACTCCAGAGGGTTAATGTCATTGCCCAGAAGATCATTGGTTGCCCTCTCCCCTCTTTGGAAGAGCTTTATAGCTCCCGCTGCCTTAAGAAAATTCAAAACACCGTTAAAGAACCATCTCATCCTGGGTGTCCCTTTTTTAAAAAACTATTACCATCTGGCAGATGGTACAGGATAATAAAAACAAGGACAAATCGGCTGAAAAACAGGTTCTATCCCAGGGCAGTAGCTCTTTTGAATTCTGCTGTATAGTGCAGTGTTGGTGTGGTGTCGGGGGTTTCTGGTTCAATGTGTGAAGGGTGAAGGATGTGTGTTTGTGTTTATTTTCATGGTCATGATATGCACTGAAGATGGTGTTTGATTTTGTTGTATGAGGTGCAATGACAATAAAGTAAATTAAATAAGTGATAAACCATGATCACAGTCATCATAACTGCATTTATCATGAATCATAAGATACAGCACTTAGTGATAAACTGGACGATGTAACAAGGTCCCTTTCAACTCTGTTAATCTGCTAAACAGCCTTTGGAGTTGTGTGCTCACATAGCTGCTTTTGATCTTAAATCCTGTGATGTGAAGGATCCATAAATGTCTATTGTTTAAATAAGTATTTAAAAGAAAGGAAAAGAAAGTTGGTGTTGCTGTGAAATAAATATATTTTAAAAGTTGAGATTCATTTTCCCGATTCATGCATTCATCAAAATGAGCTACATCTCTCTTCTGAATTTGCTGTAGTTTACAATTTCATTTTATAATTCATATTACACTTACTGCATTTCCTGACATTTACATTCTGTTAAGAGCTTAATGTGATTTGTGGAGTTTTTGAAATGACATACTATACTCCATTACTTACAATTAATTAGTGTTGCACTGGAAAAAAAATGAAATGTATGTGACTCTTGTACGTTCTTTGTTCATATATGTACAGTTCTTGTGGATTTTTTTACATCTTATTTGTTCTTTTCCATTCATTATTCAACTATTTTCCTTTAAAATGTTTAATAAAATAGTTTTTATTATTATTATTTTTTAAAAGCTGACTTCACACCAAAGAAGTTGTATCATGATTTAGTGTGGGGTGTTTATGTGTTTATGTATGAGTTTTTGAACTGCTTTCCTGTTATGAGAACATACCATATGTCTTGTGCTTATGATTTATCAATTTGTTGCTTGTATGTATACTGAGTGTTTATGCACTGGAGACAAATTCCTTGTGTGTCCAATCACACTTGGCCAAAAAAGAAAATTATGTTCTGTTCCGTTCCATTCTGTTCCATTCTCTCATCCTGTCTTCAGATATTAGTGAAATGATATTTAAATGCTCACACAACTTTCTCATTATATCACTATGGATCCTAACATAACGTATGCTCACATTTATCATAACAGTTTAAATGTATATCCTTTAATCACAAGCCTTTATTCCTTGATTCAAGTATATGAAGGAAAAAGGGATCCTCACCAACCACTTTTCTTTCTTAAATGCTTTTCTCGCTTTGTGCTAGAATTCTTCTTTTCACTTACAAGGTTAGATTCAAGTTTTTAAGTTTAGGTTCCATTGTTATCAAAAATATGGCACTTTTGAATATTTCTCACGAGTCTTGAACTTTGCATGTGCCAAAGTTTGTGAATTATTCATTGGAAATCTCAACTGAACGGGAATAGAAATACTTCGAGAGAAAGGCAGAAATTTAAGATTGAATGGGTATCTTGGCTGCAGTTTAGCAAGATATATGGGTATATTTTGAACTGGTGTTTCTTCACTTCAAACATCTCCAATTGGGCATTTTGGACATTTCTTCTGTGAAACTTGCTCAAGGTGTCCATGAATATTTGGCTCTCATTTGAATGCTGCAGGGTCCTCAAATTAAACAATGTACTTGTGAACCAGAAATGATCATTGCAATTAATGATTAATCAACAAATGTTTTAGTCCAAGTCTTGTGGTTAGCCGGCAGCAGGTGCAGACGGCTGAGGAGAGCAAGGACTCAGATGAGGGGCCAGGACCATTAGGGAGTAGACTGCTGCCTTCAGAGATTGTGGGTGCTGGCAGCAGCGATGAGGAGGTTCCTGAGGAGCCTGTGCCAAGTGCACATGCACGAAGGATTGCCCGCAGGAAAGAGCAGCTGCAACAGCACAGGCAACTCAGGAGTAAGGCTGCAAGGTAATGGCCCCTCCTTCAAGAAGATAAAAGCCAGCTGTGAAACGAACATACTTTGCAGAAGGCGAAGACATTTTGAAACTCCAGCCTCGTGAACATTCTAGTATCCTGAGTTTGTATTTGAAGATTCTTGTATTGCAAATTATTTCTTGTCTGTTATCTTTTGGCAAGTCTTGTGCTTATCATGTGGGTCAGAATACCAAGGGGATGTCTGATATCTCCTATTTTGACAACTTTAGCTGTTGCAACAGCTATAGAAAATCTCTTAAAATCAATATTAAAAATGCATTAAAAAGTGCCTTGTTTTTTCAGAAATAGAGTATGGAGTGAAAGCACTCGTTACTATAAGATATTTATAACCTCAGTAGAAGAAAAATTGATGGATGTTCTGACAGGCCCTAAGGGCAATTGATGTATGAAGGATTCAAAATTGTGAACCCACAGCATAACAAAGTTGGAAGGGACCTTAGAGGTCTTCTAGTCCTCACACACTCTGCTCAGGCAGGAAGCTTTTACCATATCAGGCAAATGCCTGTCTGATCTCTTCTTAAAAACCTCCAGTGATGAATGTCTATGGAGATTCTCAGTCATGCAGGACATGGTTGTTCCAAAGGTGCTTTTTGAAGAGGCAACTGGACTTTCTGTTTTCTCTTTGAAAACATTTCGCTTCTCATCCAAGAAATCCACTACCCTACTCACAATAGAATAGCCTCCAGGCTTGAAATTTTGCGCTTGGACAATCTGGAACTGTACTGCCTGCAGTCCAATCTAAGATAGTACACAAAATTGTCTGCTACAATGGCTTACCTGTCAACTTCTTCAACGTCAACTACAATAATACACGGGGAAACGATCGATATAAACTCCAGGTAAACCACTTCAAACTCGATTGCAGAAAATGCAACTTCAGCAACAGAGTGGTCAATGCCTAGAATGCCCTACCTGACTCCATTGTTACAGCCTCGAACCCTCACAGCTTCAACTTCAAACTGTCTACCGTGGACCTCACCCCATTCCTAAGAGGTCCTTAAAGGGGGCGTGCATAAGCGCATCTGTGCCTACCGTTTCTATCTTACTGTCCCCATTTATCTGCATCTACTTCCTTTGTTCACGTTTATGTTCATACTTACACTTGTTATCTTGTACATGCTTGACAAACAAACAAACAAACAAACAAACAAATAAACTCTTCAGCTCTGAAGAAGAGCTGAAGAAGCTTCTTGGATGAGAAGCAAAACGTCTTAAAAAAAAAAAAAAAGCAGAAAGGCCAGCTGCCTATTGAAAA
Organism: Pseudonaja textilis; assembly: GCF_049901715.1. Lineage (NCBI taxonomy): Eukaryota > Metazoa > Chordata > Lepidosauria > Squamata > Elapidae > Pseudonaja > Pseudonaja textilis. Next base: position 47,761,416 of record NC_141997.1, read on the forward strand.
AGCACTTTGGGGACTTCAACGATGGAGTACCAACAACTTCTGTTCCACTGGTTAATTGTTCTCACCGTCAGGAAATTCCTCCTTAGTTCTAAGTTGCCTCTCTCCTTGATTAGTTTTCATCCGTTGCTTTTAGTCCTGCCTTCTGGTGCTTTGGAGGACCTTTGGTTGGCCCCCCTTGGATCTGTGACTACATCTGACTTCTCTTGTGCTTACAGAAGCCCTGAGAGTGGATAAAGGTCAATTTTAGTGGCTTGTGAATGGGGCAGGGGGGGGGCTTAATGGCATACTGTTCTCCCAAACCTTTCTATCTCCTCCAAGGGCCCCACTCACTTTTGCAAACTTCAATCAGTTGCTACAGCTGTCGAGTTGAAATAAGCACTCCTCTGCTATGAGATATGTTTTTTTTTTTTTAAATAAAAACGATCAACGGAAGTGTTTCATCTGCCGGTGGAATTTATCTTCACCCTTAATTACAATTGATCTTGACATAAATAAACAAATTGAGTTCTCTCTCTTGCTGAAACTCTGTTATTAAACACAAAGGTCTGGAATCTGCATATTTACGTTGGCCTAGGTGCTTTTTGTTATTCAGTTACAGAAAGCAATTAGAAGACTTAGATTAGAGAACTGATTAGCAATAAATCTAGAATATGACGGGTGTTTTTTTTTTTTTTTTTTAAAAAGAACTGCTGAAGAGGGGAGGAATTAAATTGTGCAAAGCTTTCAATTCTAGTTAGTATTGGCATGAGACATGTTGGTAAATGAGGTGCAAAATGTCCACAACCTCGCATTCATTAATGGAGAAAAGACCAATGTGTTGGTTTCCAACACAATCTGCGTGAAATTAGAAAGTGTTTCTCCTGTCTATTATATATTCTGCTATGTGTTTCTACTGCTTGTGATAAATCCTTTTGCACCTGTTCCATAAGGGCTCCTAAAACAGGTCCCTTACCCTTCCCTTCTGAACAGGTTACCTTTAATAACTCCAAACTGCTTCTTGCTTGGGGCCTCATGTTGCCATCACATGACACATGATGTGATGTTATGATGTCATTTCATGACATCTTTCCCATTCTAAGAGCTGGGATGGGCGTGGCCTGCACATGACACATCCAGCCAGCGGGCCACCAGTTTGACATCCCTGTTCTACAGAAAAGCCAATGCCATCGTAAGTTGCATTAACAGAGGGATGCAATCAAGATCCAGTGAGGTGCTAATACCACTCTATAAAGCCTTAGTAAGACCACACCTAGAGTACTGCATCAAGTTTTGATCACCACATTATAAAAAATATATTGAGACTCTAGAAAAAGTGCAGAGAAGATCAACCAGGATGATTAGGAGACTGGAGGCTCAAGCATATGAAGAATGGTTGCAGGAACTGGGCATGGCTAGTCTAGTGATGAGAAGAACCAGGGGAGAAATGAGAGCATATTCCAATATTTGAGGGGCTGCCACAGAGGGGAGGAAGGGGTCAAGCTATTTACCAAAGCACCTGAAGGCCAGAGAAGGAATAATGGGTGGAGACTGACCAAGGAGAGATTCAACCTAAAAATAAGGAGAAACTTTCTGACAGTGAGAACAATCAACCAATGGGACAGAAGTTGCCTTCAGAAGTGGTGGGAGCGCCATCACTGGAGACTTTCAAGAAGAGACTGGACTGCCATTTGTCAGAAATGGTATAGGGTCTCCTGCTTGGGCAGGGTTGGACCACAAGGTCCCTTCAAACTCTATTAATCTGATATCTGTAATTAGGATTTCACCCCCCCCCCCAAAAAAAAAAAGACTAAAATATTGTCAGGGAACCAGTGAAGATGACCAGAGATCATCTCTCGGGGACAGTCAACAGCAGCTTTTGAAGCCATGCCACAAATCTGGAAAATGATTGAGCTTTTTCTAAACTCTACTTCTAGCACTTTTGAAGGATCCCCACAGCCAAGGACACATGGACACTACCATGACATCAGGGACAAAGGGACTCAATCTTACTATTTGTTATAGTGCTTAGTAAGGTGTTTGTGCAGGGCTTAAAATTTATGCACAAAAATACCAGGAACAAAAAAGCTGCTTTGATAGAAATGATATTATCCTTGGAAAAGAAGAAGACAGGAATTTGAAAGAGAAAAATAGATAATGTTTGAGGGCAGATAATGAGTGAGTAGGCATATATAAAAGGTTAGATAATGTCTTCATGTTCACTGCTTCAAATCAAACATTTATTAAGGGTCATAGAGTATGTTAACGAAGATGATGTTATCCATTCAGTCATGTTTGATTCTTGATGTGTCAGAACTACCATCATTTACTTGAGCTTTGCATTCGCTAGCTGTCAATCTGCCATGAACTATGGGGCGGGGGAGATGGAAGGTGGTCAGGAGGGGGAAAGGCTAACTAACTAAGACCCATGGTAGCACAGTGGTGAGAATGCAGTACTGCAGTACTACTTCTGGTGACTGCCGGTCTCCTGCAGTTTGGCAGTTCAATTCTCATCAGCTCAAGGTTGACTTCCATCCTTATGAGATTGATAAACTGAGGACCCAAATTCTTCGGGGCAATTTGCTGACTCTGTAAACCTCTTAGAGAGGACTGTAAAGCACTGTGAAGTGGTAATAGCACTGCTATTGCTACTCATCATTCCTTCCAGAGACACCATATCAAGGTCAAAACTCTGGGAATGGAATATAATGGCTCACCAACAAACCCATCATTGAAGGGACAATTCCCAAAACAATTTATTCAAATGTAATTGAACAACAAGGGACTAGCAAGGAGGGAGAACTGGATGGGGGAAATTAACCAGAAAAAATTGCCGTGAAAATTTCGATTCTGGTTTTTCTATACTGTAATCCACTTGGCTTTCAGTAAAGTAAACCTTTCACACCAAATGGAATTGAGGGTCATTCTTACTTAAGAGACCAAGTAGGGGCAGGACCGACATGATGATTCTATAGGCCAGGTCTTTCCACATCTTCTGATCTGGAGTTGTTTTATGTACTGGCTGGTATCAACATATCTCCATTCCTTTTCTTTTTTAGCACAAATGATCCCTTTTTCCCATATGTTTCCCCTACTTCTCCCTATTTTTGTGGATTCATTAGCTCTGACATTTTCTACGAACACTTTTCCGGAAAGAGCTTGAGGGAAATACGGCATACATTATTTGGTAGACTTAATTCTGCTCCATCAGAGCTAAAATGGCAGTGTAAAAGTGTAGCTCATATGGAAAAAGATCAGAGACATTTTTTTTTAATGGTTCATCCATTAAGGAACCTCTGCATACAAACGTACTTTTAATCTGTACACCAACTCAAAATTATCCCTTTGTAATCAAATTGTTTCAGGTAGAGATATGGTTTTTTTTTCCCCCAACCCTTCTAACTGTTTAGAAAGAGTGCAGAGAAGGACAGCAAAGAGATTAGGGGGATGGAGGCTAAAACATATGAAGAACAGTTACAGGAACTGGGTATGTCTAGTGTGATGAAAAGTAGGATGAGGGGAGACGTGATAGCAATGTCTATGCCAGTGTTCTATGCCACAGAGAAGAGGGAGTCAAGCTATTCTCCAAAGCAACTGAAGGCAGGACAAGAAGCAATGGGTGGAAACTCACCAAGTAGAGAAGCAACTTAGAACTAAGGAGAAATTTCCTGACAGTTAGAACAATTAATCAGTGGAACAATTTGTCTCCAAAAATTGTGGCTGTCACAACACTGGGGATTTTTAAGAAGAGACTGGACAGCCACTTGTCTGATATGGTACCAGGTCTCCTGCTTGAGCAGAGAGCTGGACTAGAAGGCCTCTAAGGTTCCCCTCCAACTCTATTATTCTGTTATTCATTCTCTCACTCCGACTTTCGGAAAGCAACAGAAAGAAACAAGGGATGTTTCTTTCAAATAAACAAATAGCAATAGCACTTGGACTTATATATTACTTTACAGTGCTTTTACAGCCCTCTCTAAGCAGTTTACAGAGTCAGCATGTTTTCCCCAACAGTTTGGGTCCTCATTTTACCCACCTCTGAAGGATGGAAGACTGAGTTAACCTTGAGCCTGGTGAGATTTGAACTGCCAAATTCCAGGCAGCCTGCAGTCAGCAGAAGTAGCCTGCAGTACTGCACTCTAATCACTGCGCCACTGCAGCTTATATAAATAAATGTGGCTCAAATAAATAACTCTGGCAAATAAACAATTGAAAAAGTAAATGCGGGTGGAGAATAGTTACTTAGAAAATAGACGCTACTCACCCAGGTTTTTTTTTCACATTTAGGGCTCCTAAATAATTCATTGTTTAAGTGTCAAAAGTTACATTTAACATGCCCATGCAGAAATCCATAAAAAAAGTACAAAAAGGGGTTTTTTTACCTGAAAATTTTCCTTCCTTACAGCGGGCCGGTCCACAGATCCCAACAATGGGTCTTTGGCCTCTCCCTTGCTGTTCTGGAGGAAAATTGGATCTGTGAGTTAAAAGAAGGAACAGGCTATTTGACCCAGCCCAACCACCCTTTTAATTTAATCATTATTTTAAAATTACAACAGTCATTCTTAAATGAAACCTGATAAATGTAAGCCATGCTCCACATACCACATGGATCTTGAATGGTTTGAAATCTGGAAACAGTTCATTGTGTGTATTTAATGCATTTGAAATGTGGCTATTTGGTTTATAACATGGATGTCAAACTCGCGCCAGCACGTTGATATTGTGCGTGATGCATTCGGCCTGTGGGCTGCCAGTTTGACACCCCTGGTTTATAAGGCAATCCTTGAATTATAACAGTTCATATAATCACTGTTCGGCATTACAATGGCACTGAAAAAAAAAAGTGACTTATGACCATTTTTCACACTTATAGCCATTGTAGCATCTCCATCAAAATTCACACACTTGGCAACTGACTCATATTTATGACGGGATCATGGGGTCCCCTTTTGTAAATTTTTGAGAAGCAGTGGGGAAGCCAGATTCACTTAACATCCATGTTACTAACTTAACAACTCAGTGATTCACTGAACAACTTGTGGCAAAAAGACCATAAAATGGGGCAAAATTCACTTAACAAACTCTCTCACTTAGCAACCAAATTTTTTGGCTCAGTTATGGTCATAAGTCAAAGATTACCTGTATTTATTTGTTTATCAAATGTGTTTGATGGCCATCTTGCCATAAGGCAACTCAGGGTGGCTTACAACATTAAAACGAAACCTTAAATATATGTATAAACGTATAAAATCACAATAAACATAAACACAACATTTGTGAAGGTCTATGTTCTCCATGTCATGGTTGCCTCAAAGGTGCTTTTTTTCAAGAGCTGAAGAAGCTTCTTGGATGAGAAGTGAAACGTCTTCAAATTAAAACCAGAAAGTCCACTTGCCTCTTGAAAAAAAAAAAACATCTTTGGGTCAACCTTTGTGACAATTTTAGAGTTTTGCTCAAAAGTTCTTAGCTTCCCTCAATTTATTTCACTGAGTTGTATCTTTGACAATGCAAAATTAAAATTCTACTATGCTTAGAACCCTTTTTTAAATATAAATTTTATTTGCGTTTTATACACATGCACACACACAACAATAGTAAATAAAACATTCATTCCATTCCAGTTCAATTCTATCATTAATATTAGTTAGAATCATAACGTCTTTAACAATTCTTTTCAATTGAATATCATACTTCCTTGGGAACACTTATAAACTTTCAATAATTAAGCTTAGAAACTTTTCAATACACAAATGGGCTTTTTGTTTCCAGATTTCAAACTGAGACATGCCTTCGTTTCCTGTTAGAACAAAATATTCAAACCCATTACAATTTTTCATTCGAAGAGTTTTCAATACGTGTTTCGGCATAAAATCCAGTGGTTGTTTCAGTGGGCTTGTTACCAGCAAAGGACAGATCAAAAGAAATACACAGAATTCAACTTAACTCTCTCCTCATCCCAGTCCCAATGAGAGTTTGCACTCTTGAAACTTGCACACTCTGCTTGGAACACAAAAATCCAACCGTTCCAACAACCATTCTTCATTGCACGGATTACTCCAAGTTTGACAGATTCCCTGGATTTATAGCAATGTCGAAGCATGCAAACAAGTATGAATGGAGGATACCTTAATCTCCATTGACTGATTTGCAGCTAAGTTCTTAAAATGGATAGGAGTGAAACTCTTAACACAAACCCATTTTGTTCCACATCCATTAACTGAAAGATCAAATGAAATATTTGAGCATTTTCTAGATGGACCCTATTTGGAAATAGGCTGGCTGTATTACACCATGTTTTGTTCAGATGTGATTTACTGATTATAGCACATTTTATCCTAGAATGCAGAGAGTCGTAAATTATAGTTCATAAAGCATAAGCCTAAATTAAAAAAAAAAAATGGCTTAGAGGAGATCTACACAGTCATTGTATAGGAAAATTAGAGTTTACAGAGTCAGGTTAATCCGCTGTCTACTCATTCAAAAGGCCTGACTTATTCTCTATTCATTATGTCAGAAAGGTTAGCTTGCCCAACACTGCTGTTCAAATTCCTTTTTCTTGGAATACTATGTTTTAAAAATAAACCTGTTATATCAGGGGTCACCAGCCAGGGGTCATCAGCCTGTGGGTTGCTTAGATCTGGCCCAAAGATCCACCCTGGAAACAGCAAAGGATTGACTCACGGTTCCTCTGCCAGTGAAAACTGAGACTTAATTGGCAGAAAGTTGCAGGGGGCCGTTGCAGCCCCCAAAAGAAGTTGTTTTCACTGGCAGGGTGTTGCAGGTGCCCATTTTTGCTGGCAGAGTGCTTGGGCCAGCACAGGGCCCCCAACACAAGTGACACACCCACCCTGGCCATGCCCATCCCAGTCTCCCAAGGTCAAACACAACCGTGATGTGGCCCTCAATGAAATCGAGTTTAACACTCCTGAGTTATATCATAGGAAGGCTCCATCTAAGGAAATGCATTGTCTAACAGCTTTGCATGACACGAAAGTGGCAGCTGGCCCAACGTGCAGACGATGGAACAATCCCACTACCATAGTTCAGTGTTTCTCAACCTTGGGAACTTTAAGATGGACTCCACCACCCAGAATTCCCTAGCTTAAGCTTGTCAAGTTTGAGAAACACTGTCATAAAGTAACACCAAGACTAACACTACTGTGCCAGTTATGATAGAGTTCCAGGTTCACTCAAACTATTGGTGATGGCCTTCGAAGCCGTACATGATGCCCAGATTACCTCAGGAGGCAACTCTGATTATCTGTTCTATCTTTTAAGATTAAATGTCTGATAACAACATGGTGAGAAGGTCTCACGCCATACAAGATTAGAAGACGTGGACTACATGATAGATGACCCACCTGTTGTAGGTCCTGTCCTCTTTGTTCTGACAGGTTCACGAAGCCTTTCCTACTCATCATTCTATACAACTATCAAAAGAAGTTGGTTCAACAAGTTGAACTGAGCATTTATGTCAGCTATTGGGGGAGGTTGAACATGTCTGTTCCCTTATGAATTGGCGTTGTTCAGAGTCTGTAGATAGGGACAGATTGCAAAGACTATGAAATAAATAATTCTTAACAATATCCCTTGGCCTCATCTTCCTGAAATATCCACCCTCTATTTACTTTGAATCAACCTTTACATACAGCTGTTAACTACCAGTTTCCAAACAATGAATACATTTCCCTAGCTGAATACTACAGTGTCTATTTTGCTGGGGCAATATATTACCCTACTTTTGTGTTAATTAGTGTTGGATCTCAAGGCCAAACTACGTGTTACATGGGAGATTCATAATCACAAGCGAAGAAAAAAAAAATCCCAGAAAGAATTAGTCCATTTCCTGAAACAAAACAAAACAGAAATAAAGGGAATAAAAACATACATCGGTACTCCCAGCTGTCACTACACATATGGAAATTGAGCTGGATATATCCTATTTTTTGCATTTTAAGGCCAATATGATTGAAACAAAGATGAATTTATGGACGTTTACAGATTTTTACAGATCCATGTCTCTTTTAAACAAAGCTTTCATTTCTTACAGATGCCAAAAAACCCCAAAAATGTGGTTTTTTTTTTTCCCCCTCTACAGAGTTATTACATAAAATGTTTTAATAACCTTTCTGTGATTAAACCTAAAAAAAGTAATCATGGCCATCATTTCAAAGCCCGCTTCATTGTATTTTGGTGATTCAATTTGTAAAAGAGAAAAATTGAAACATTGCTTTGCGTTCTTTCTCGAAAACAATAGAATGAGGATGTTATTTGTGAAATAATGCTGGAGATAGGATGTGTTATTGCTTAGTAACAAGCATCTTCCCTATGATGCTACACATTCCTGTCTGCTAATGAAAACACATTGTTGATGTTCACCCAGTTTTCATTAGGCATATTCATTGGCAAGTGGCAGCTTCTAAAACGGAGATATAGCGACATGATGAATGGCACAACTATGATGGCATACGGACGGTATTAATTATATGACATTAAAGTATTGACTAATGCAGCTCTGTCCACAACAGGAAAAGCATTAAGCACATGACTCCTGTATTTGAAAGAACAGAATGCTAAAATGAAAGAAGGGAGAAGTATTCTTGGCTGTGAAGTCTACTAAGCATGCTTACTGTCAATATTCAGAAATCAAGGTTCTGACACAGATAAATAGCTTCCATTTGCCACCATCTTTCTGCAATCTTGTTACCTTTGCTTGTGCTAATGTGTTGGCCTTTCTCATGTGAGTAAGCTGCAAATATTACTGAGAAGCTAAGAGAAACCTGCCAATCATTGCCTTGCCACTGTTTCAAATATGGTAAGGAGTTGGTTTCCAGACTGATGGAGTTTTGAGAGACCATTACATAAAGAACCTGGTGAAAATTGACCTCCAAGGTTCCTTCCAAGTCTGTTATTCTTTGATTCTAGGATTATTGGTCCCAAGGCTGCTTTTTCAAAAGCTAACTGGGCTTTCTTGTTTTTCCTTGAAGACATTTCGCTTCTCATCCAGGAAGCTTCTTCCATTCTTCCATTCTTTTTTCCCCTCCAAAGTTTTTTTTTTAAATTATTTGAATGCATCTTTAAGAGAACAGTGTGGTTCCAGGTGTTTTACATTTTAAATCTATATCCATAATCACAAATACAGCTTTCTAACATTACATCATTATCTATTACCAATTGTTATATTCTCCTACATTACTTTGTATCAGTCTCTTTATTTTGGATCAGTCTCTATCTTCCTTAGTCATATATTCTTATATTCAGCATATTTACTATTTAATCTATCCATGTCAATTCATTAGTCATTAGAGCTTTCTAGCATCACATCATTATCTATTACCAATCTTTACATTCTCATACATTGCTTTGTATCAGTCTCTTTATTTTAATCAATATCTATCTTCCTTGATCTTCTTTCTTATATTCAACATATTACAGTTTCATATATTCATGTCAATTCATTAATCATTCAGAATTTCATCTTAATTTATATTATCCCCATTCCAATGTTACATCTGGCACTGTTTCGTATGGTTTTATTTTTAAGTGCTCCCTTCCCTCTGACTCCTCATTTTTACACAAATATATTTTCCACCTTATTTTCTTTTAGCCATAAATATCAAACTTATAATAATGTAACCTCACTACCTTATACACATAAATGAGAAAATATATAATTCATTAGAAATATGATTCTATACTATATAGTTATATCTATTCTCTGTGAGACTCTACTTAACCTTCTCTTTCCCACTTTTCTTCAATTCTGAAGAAGCTTTTCGGATGAGAAGCTAAAAGTCTTCAAAGAAAAAACAAGGAAGTCCAGTTACTGAAGAAGCTTTTTGGATGAGAAGTGAAACATCTTCAAGAAAAAAACAACAAGAAAGTCCAGTTGCCTTTGGAAAAAAAGCACTTTTGCAATAGCCATGACTTGGATGACTGAGAATCTCCAAAGACTTTCCATTGTTGGTAAAGACAGAGGTGACAAGAAGGCAGGTAGTTAAAAGAACCACAACTTCTGACCCAATATGTATCAAGAACCACAACTTCTGACCCAATATGTATCAAGTCTGTGTTTTAATGGTTTAGTTGCTTGAATTTTTGTAACCCCATTGGAACCACCTCGATAAATCTTGCTAAAGGGAACCCTGGTTGGAAATTTTTTTTTTCTTTTTGGCATAGACTAAAATGCTACCTTTGTTGTCTTAACTAGATGTCTATCACTGGAGAAGATGGTCATTAAACCTGAGAAAGACTGGACCTGCTAGTATCAGTACTAGTTGTGGTTCGCCGGCAGCAGGTGCAGACGGATAACGTCTCTGACAGAGAGGACTTGGATGAGGGGCTTGTGTGTGATGCAAGGATGGGGCCAGGACTATCAGGGAGTGGAATGCTGCCTTCGAAGGTTGTGGAGTCTGGCAGCAGTGATGAAGAGGTCCCAAAGGAGCCTGTGCTCAGTTCACGTATGCGCAAGGCTGCTTGAAGGAAAGAGCAGTTGAAGCAGCATGGGTGACTCGAGAATAAGGCTGGAAGGTGATGGCCCCTCCCATAAGGGATAAAAGCCAGCCTTTGGGGTTGGCTTCTTTGCAGGAAGCAAAGAAGTTCTTTATTCTCAGAGTCCTTGTTGAAGCCCTGGTTGCTCCAGTTTGTTTTTGAAACTTCTGGCTTGGGATATTTATCTGCAATTAGTCTTTTGTTCTTGGCAGCCTTTCCCAACCTTGGAAGGGCTTGTTCTTATCTTGGACAAAGTTTTGAATGACTCTTGGCTGTGAGTGCACAGAATTCACAGCGCCATATTAAAAAGGTTTGCTTTTATGCATACTTTGTGTTTGTTTGATTTGAAAAAGTCTTGGGTCAGAACAATACTGAGTTCATAGGATGCATGTTTCTGAGGTTCATGGCTTTGGGCAAATGAGGTGCTTAGGATGGCTGGTGTATACTGACAAAGAAAAGGCAGCAAGGATGACCTGAAGATGAGCAAGATTGATAGAAACAACTTCAATAATTAAATAAGAGTCATGCTTGTTCTTTGTAACCAGAGAACTGAGGAATTCATTCTTTCCAAATCCATTTGATTTTCCACCTCTTCATCTAATGCCCAACTCAGAACTAATTACCCATCAGCATTTGCACATTCCACAGAGTGGTGCATGTGAAATACTAGCAAAAAATCATGTTTTTTTGGGGAAAAGTCATCTATAACATATGAAAAGCACAATTCAGAGAACAAAGTGAATAGAACAGACATATTGGGGATCATTTGTAAATGAACACAACAAGACTTCAAGGAATTCATATCTCTTGAGTCAAAATGAGAAGCCTTGCTAGGGCTATACACTGTACGGAACACAGGATGTGGATTGTCAAAACACATAAGGAGAAAAAAAAGTGAAATCTTGCGAAAAAATGAATAGTGGGAAGGATGACAGGTATTGCAGATATATGGAAGGGAAAAGAAACAGAACTGTGAGACGATATGTGGTTGTAAGCTTAAACATTTAATTATCTAGTGACATGCGAACAGTTTTATATTTATCAAAAAGAAAACGAAAGGAAAGGCACTAAAATTGTATAATGTATCTCTGTGCTAAGTTATTGGTTTCAGTTTTTCTACACACAATTCACAAGGTAGAATTTCAGTGCTGTTATAAGGAAATCCACTTATGCTTAATTATGTATTATCTTTTAAAATATCTATTGATCCCCATTTTGGGCATCATTCACTGTGCTAGATTTTTATTTGACATTTTCCACTTGACTTTGGCAGTATGGTGGTATTAATTATCTTGTAATCAGTGGAAATTTCACTTAATTTATACACCATTCTTAATCTTCAACTAAGACGTAAAACTAAATATAATTGATCTATGAGTGCTAATGGATCCATAAATTACAGAATAACAACAGGAAAGGAATGTATCTATCAATTTGTGTGTGTGTGAGAGAGAGGGTGGGGGGCTTTCTGGATAAATCTTCATGAAGCTGACAAATTAACTTTCTCTCTTGAGAAAGAAATTTACTTAAAACATGTCAAGACTAGAAGAGCCTTCAATTTGGAAAAGCCCTCTAAATGACAATATATTTAATATATCCGATATGCAGTAATTATAACCACATGCAAAAGGTCAGCCACTCCAGTCAAAGTGGACAATTTCAGTGAACAGAGATACACATAACCTTTAGTAGCACAAAGTTAAACATACCACCTTTCTAAAAATTGGAATCTATGCTGTTTTGTTATCAAAACAATAAATATAATGGCTGTATAATGGTAGCATTTCTACCAGATCTTATGAAAAGATAATTTATGTGAAAATTTGTGTAGTAGGTTTTATTTCATTTAATAAAAGAATTCTGAACACCGAGGAACACACAAAAAAACACTGACAAACTACCTCCACAATCAGCAATCTTATGCGGTATACAGTAGGTCTTGCTTTATGGAAAATCATAATAAATTCCTCATAATCAATAAATATTCAAATTTGTAAACAGTGTACATAACAAACTTGCAGCATAACAAACTTTAGTTTTGGCTCTGGCCTAAAAATGCTGTGATAATCTTATCTAAAATTGTGGTTGGAAGAAGGAGATTATAAATAAAAATGGTTTTGTAATGCTGAGATACTCAACACGGAAAATAATATGCCTATTTTGTATTTAATCTAAGTGACAACTTTTCATATTGTCACGCATTTGTTCTGAAGTGGATGGGCAATTTCCAAATTCTCACAAACACTTGTCAATAGTGTCCTGTGTACCAATGAAAATGAACATCCTGGGGATTTTCTACAAGGAGAAGATACTTCTGGTATCAACAAGTTTACCAAGATGAGTACATCACATTTCTGGTACCAAAATTTTATATTCTCTCTCTCTCTCTCTCTCTCTCTCTCCCTCTCCCTCCCTCCCTTTCCTCCTGCTCCTCCTCCTCTCTCTCTTTCTCTGTCTCCCTCCCTCTTTCTTGTTTTTTTCTGATGTTGAAAATGCATTTTAGTGCTCATGGTAGAAAATCTTTATGATGGTCTCATCTACCTTGCCATATGGACTGCCATAATAAGTTGGCACAATGTAAACAATGCAATGAATTGCAATTAACTGCAAGCTAACAGTCCGTATTTTACTGGAGGTAAGATACAGATCTTATTTTGTTATAAAATATAGGTCAAGAAAATTCTAAAGTTAGATACAATCAAGGAAGTCTAGATAAATGAAAACCTAGGTTTCACGTCCAAATGTGGAGAAATATATTTTTATTCATCCTAGTCAGATTTAGTTACACATTCATTATGGTCACAAGAAGTGATTGTACAATATTTCCTCCAGCAGAAACTATGCATGTTCTAGTTCTGTAAAACTAAGAAGAAAACTAAAAAGGAAGAATCTTCATTCTTCGAGTTCCCGGAAGGCAGATCGGGTGTCAGCATTGCTATTTTTGTAATGCATGAGGATTTACTGCTAGAACCATTTCACTCAATTTACAATAAACCTCTTTTTAAAAAAGAAAACAAGAAACATTGAACCGATGTGGGCAACAAGACAAAATTCTAACATGTTCACAAAACTGTTTTAACTGTTTAGTTTTGTGTCTGTATCGGTAAGGTGACAGATGGATGCATGGATAGATGATAGAGGGATGGATGGATAGATAGATAGATAGATAGATAGATAGATATGGCTTTGGTCTCCTCTTCCTTCTCTTCCTCATCTTAGAAAGTGAGAAAATCACTCAGTCATTCTTGACAAAAAAAAAATCTTGCTACTAGATTACTGGCCTTTTTTCAATCAGTGATATAATATACTCTCTGATTCAATTCCAGGTCCTAGCAATTAGGTTTACTATTGAAAAACATTTTCTTTTTTGATCAGTATAAAAAAAATATTAGAGACATTTTGCTCACAAAACCACACTGGGCAATCTAGAATTTAGAAGTAAAGATACCTTTTCCTGGGCGAAAAATCAACACAAAACTAAAAAGCTTTGTTGAACAATTAACGTAGGTTTGTTCAAATAACAGTAATCATTGGTTTGCTATAATCACAATGCTTTTCCGAATAGGTTCCTGATACAAATGCTGTTTTCAGCAAAAAGATACTGAGTGCCGATATTTAAAATTGTCGAATTTCTCCTTACAATTGCATGGGTGAACTCATATATACTTCCAACTATTGGGTTGGAAAGTGTGAAAAAAAAAACCTCTTTTTTCCCAGTTTCCAACCTAATAAATATTTGTTTAAAAATATATATATATGTAAAGAGTATAGTACTAAAGTAAAAGTAAAAAAAAAAAGTAAACAGCACAAATGTTTGTCCATCAACAGGATAAACACTGCAAAAAGAGACGACATCAAATTGGGAGGACCCAGATGGAGATGGTTGAAGACAGTTGAGAGTGGACCAATTATGGATAGGAAAGAAACTTTGTTGCAAGGGTTCAATGGTTAAAGACGCTGAATTGGTAGTCCAGGTTTGAGACCCCAAGCTCCACACATCGGGTGAGCTCCTGTTCCTTGCTTCAGTTCCTGCCCATCGAGTAATTCCTTTCTAATTTTAAAAACCACAACCTGTAGGCTATTTGTTCTTCTTTTTTCTTTTTTAATGTTGAGCTTAGAGACACTTAGCTAACTTTGGCTGATATGAAAAGTTAGAGAGGATTAAACGGAGTTAATCAGCAGTGAGATCCTATCTGTTCCACTACCATTTCAGTGATTGTGTGCACATGCAGCTAACACATGCGCACAGCTTTCCACACACCAACTGAGGCCTGCAGCCCCAATCAGCTGAGAGGATAAAGAAGAGAAAAGTGCAGGCGCAGGTGGGAGGGCCAAGTGTTGTCATTAGACGGCAGCAGGTGCGCATGACTGAGGAGAGCGAGGACTCAGATGAGGGGCCAGGACCATTAGGGAGTGGGCTGCTGCCTTCAGAGATTGTGGGGGTTGGCAGCAGTGATGAGGAGGTTCCCGAGGAGCCTGTGCCAAGTGCGTGTAGGATTGCTCGTAGGAAAGAGCAGCTGCAGCAGCATGGGCTACTCAGGAGTAAGGCTGCAAGGTAATGGCCGCTCCTTCAAGAAGGTAAAAGCCAGCTGTGAAGTGAACGTTCTTTGCAGGAAGCAAAGACATTTTGAAACTTGACCCTCGTGGACATTGCAGTATCTTAGTTGGTATTTGAAGACTCTTGTGTTGTAAAATATTTCTAGGCAACCTTATGTGTTATTTTTGGCAGCGTCACACAGTTTTGGTGAGGCTTATGCTTATCAAAGTTAATTAGTCTGCAGCAGCCTTTTAACCGGGGATTTGTAGGAATCATTAAAAAGTTTCTGTTCCCTTTGGTTGGTGTTTTTTTTTTAAAATGGACAAGGGTTTGGATCAGAACACCAACCCTGCACTTTTTTCTTCTTTCTCCTCTCAGCAGAGTCTTTTTTTCCTCCTCTCAGCTGATGTGGGAGGCTTTTTTTACAACCAGTTCGGCTGAACTGGGCTGAACCTGTAGCATACCACCACTTGAGTTAATGCATTAAAGGAAAACCATCTGAACTTCCCAGTGTTATTTTTTTTTTCTCAAAAAGACATCGGGGGAAAAAAAGATGCCCCCAAAGGCATCTAATGGCTAAGTATTTGTGCAAAGTATTGTTTTTAGAAAACACAAGAGGCGTGTTCCTGAAGCCACCAAGAATTTTGATTCAATGGAGAATTTACCTTTTGTTTGTGCAAGGATGAAACAATTAAAAATAAATTAGGCCAACACTAGCTGGAATCCATCCCAAACCAATTACATCTAACCACATATTATTACAGTGTAAAAGCTCTGTTTGTCTGCAGTTTTTTAAGTAGCAAGATCTTTGAGGCCTCCCTTTTTTCTTTATGCAGTCTTTATACAGCACGGGTGTCAAACTCGCTGCATCACATTGCCATCATGTGATGTTTTGTGATGTTTCCCCCTTCGTGGAGCTGGGGTGGGCGTGGCCTGCACGTGAAACCGCTGTTATACAGTGCTACCTACAGTACAGTGTACTGTACTCTACAGTTTTTTTTAAAATCTACAGTGTTTTTAAGGGGGCATAATGACTCAGTGGTTAAAGATGCTTAGTTTGTCAGCTGGAAAGATGACAGGGTTCGAGACCTGAGGGACACACAACAGGGTGAGCTCCTGATCCTTGCTCCAGCTCCTGTCCATCTAGCAGTTTGAAAGCATGCAAATGCAAGTAGATTAATAGGTACCACTTTGGTGGGAAGGTATTAAAGTTCAGTGAACCGTTGTGAGATGGAGTCTGGGCAACTGAATGGAGCAGAGTGTTTACTGGCCAGATGTTCTTCCTGTCACCAATGTGGAGTTATATTCAGCAGGTACATTCTCATCGTGCCCAGAGAGAGAAATCTGCCTCTACCTAGGATCAAACTCACAGCCTCCTGATTGTGAAGCAAGAACTCCACCGTACCACTAAGTCATGCTGGCCACATGACCAGTGGAAATGGAGATGAGTACTGTCCCCTAGACTCAGACACGGTTGGGCCAGGAAACCTTTACCATTTACACTGTTTTTATTTAGAGACTTTAAAAGACCTTCTGGCACCATTGCTGTTGAAATAAATGCTTACTGAATAATCTAGGATACTCAACAGAGATTTTCAAGCTTTATGCTAATTTCTGTTGAGGGAGTTAAAGAGATACCAATTTACTGTATCTCAGGATAATCGTTTTGGACTGGTCATCTTTTATTCTTGAATCAAAAAAAAAAAGTTGGAGAATTAATTGCCCTCAATAGCAGTCATGATGTATTACACCAGCATTCCCAGAAGCTTCATTAGTGCTTGACCAGATGTTACCAGAAATTATGGTTTTCCAGATTTGCTTAATTATGCTTCATTGAAGCTCTTATTGTACTCAAGTGACAGCTTTCCTGGATGAGGTTAGATGGCTCCAGTCTAGACTTATGGGGAAATCCAAGTTTGGGCCAAAATAATATCACCCTCTAGACAAGAATCCTCTTGGAAAGGCAGATAGATTAGTAGATCATTCAAAGACACTTGAATGCTTGGTGCTCTCATTTAGGAGCAAGACAAAATAATTGCATGCATAATGGAACTGCCTGCTTTCAACACCACTAAATTAGACCCTCTTCCACTCACCTCCACTTCTGAGTGTCTGTCAATAAGAGAAGAAGAATAAAAAGCTCCAGTAAGATGATAAATGACGTATGGAAAGGCCTTGTAGTATCTTGCTATTAGACAACTACACATAAGGGAAGGTGGAGAAACTAGGCACAGATCTGGAAGCATTATTGACTTTTTGCTTTTCCAATGTTGTTCAGACAACAAACTGGCTGTTGGGCAAACTCTCAAAACACCTTTTTTCTTACCCATATCTAAGAACATCTAGAATGAGCCTTGACTTCTGGAAAGCACAGGAAAACCACAAATGCTCTGGCATAAATTTTTCATTAATCTTTCCTCCATTCCTTTTAATTCCTTCCCTTTGAGGTCATTGAAAAGTACATCTAGGCCAATCCTTGATGATCTTTCTATGTGTCCCAGGTTGATTCACGGTGCTGTTTGTGTAAGAAAGTCTTGTCAATTTTATTCCTCTTTAATTTATTGGCCCTGCCCTTGGGCACTAAGAGTATCACAGAACCGAAGAGAGGTTGAGATGTAATTTGAAAAAAAAAGAAAAGAAAGAAAGAGAATGGAATAATTTAGGGAAAGTGCGAGGAGACACATATGGTGCCTTCAGGAGCAAGACAGCCACAGTTCAGAGTGTAAAAATACCGAAGAGATATAAGTAGAGGTGGTATTCAGCAGATTCTGACTTGTTCTGGAGAACCGGTAGCGGAAATTTTGAGCAGTTCAGAGAACCGGCAAATACCACCTCTGACTGGCCCCGCCCCCATCTCCTCTCTGCCTCCCGAGTCCCAGCTGATCAGCTGGGTCTCCTTTGGTTGCCCTGCACAGGAGAACGGAGCTGGAAAGCAGGTCAGTGGGGTGGGGAGGAATGGGGATTTTGCAGTAACCTTCCCCTGGAGTGGGGAGGAATGGAGATTTTGCAGTATCCTTTCCCTGCCATGCCCACCAAGCCATGCCCACAGTACTGGCAGTAAAAAAATTTGAATCCTACCACTGGATATAAGTTATCGTTCCTTAGACCATTAGACATGCACTGACAAGTCTTCATCTACATTATATTGGTGAGAGAAAAAATCTTTCTTTAAAGAGACTCAAGGTTGAGATTTCTGGCACATTTCCCCATTAATTAATTAATTAATTGGTTTGATTTGTCAATCGCTTACAAAATAATAGGTATAGGTATAAACATGAGTAAGAATACAGAAAATAGGTACGATTAAATGGGGACAATAGGACAGGGACTGGAGGCACGATGGTGCACTTATGCACACCCTTTTGTTGCACATCAATCCACTCTGACCGTATGTGATCTCCAGTCTCTACAGAGTCAGGATAATATAGTTGCTTTCTTTAAAAAAAACAAAAAAACCCAAACGATTATTGACTTGGAAATAGTCAAATTGTTGTATTCATTCATTGTCTGAACCTCAATCACAGCTCAGGTTATCAAAGAGACTTATTCTGTACTGGTGTCATTAATCCTCTCCTAGGACAAAAAAAAATGGGTTGAATTGTAGGAAGAAAACACTCGTCTTGACAAAAGGGGAACTCTTCCATCTCAAATTTCCTTTTTTCTTTCGCCTGCCTAAACCTTGTCTCCTGATTTTGTGGCCTGCAATTTTGCAAAAGACTTGCAATATATATGCAGAGGTGAGTGTGTGTATATCTGTGCATTACCCTCTCGCTTTCTTTTCTCTTGGCGAAAAGATAAATGTATGGCAACCAGTTTGCTGTTACCCAGGGAAAATGCTTGAACATGAAAAACACTTTCTTCCCTTAGCTTCTGAAAGAGCCTTGGGCTTATAGATGCAAGCCTGAGTAAATCTGAAGTCATGAGTGTACACTCATTGCAACGGCCATGCCATTCTGTGTTAAGTGTTAGAAGGGGCTTATTTGTAATTCTACCTGCCTTCCTCTTCTTGCAATGCATGACTCAGTATAAAACGAACAATGAGGTATAAATGCTATTCTGAGTCTGAGTAATAAAACAACAACACCTCAACTCTTGCCCTGTGCCTCATGTAGCGGAGAGTATTTTGCAGATCTGATAAAACAGATCTGTCCCTCATCCTTCCCCATCTCAATGGTGAATTTAAAGACTGGCAAAGTGTCCCATCAGTCAAAGAAATTGAGCCTGTAGGACATGACCAGGCTGAGCCCAAATGAGTACATCACTGCTATTAAAAATACTTACAAGAACCTGCCCAAAGAACAGCATCTCAGAGTACAAGAAAGGAATGATGATAAATTATTTGTCATTTCTGCTGGTACCAATGTTTTATTGGTGTTCTCTCTTTCCCTCTCTGTCTCTCCCCCTCCCTTCCCTCCCTTTCTTCCTCCTCTTCCTCCTCTCTCTCTGTCTTCTTCTCTTCCTTCCCTCCCTCCCTTTCTTTCTCCTCTTTCCTTTTCTTCTCTCTCTCTCTCCAACCCTCCCCCTCTCTCCCTCTCTCTCTCACGTTTCTGATGTTGATTCGAGGAAAAATGCATTTTTCTCACTCATGATAGAAAATCTTTATGATTGTCTAACCTACAGTGTCATATGTCATATGGGCTGTCATAATATATTGGCATGATGTGATACAGATCGTATTGTGTAACAAGACATAGACAAAGACAATTCTGAAGTTGGATACAATCAAGGAAGTCTAGATAAACGAAAAACCTAGGTTTTATGTCCAAATGCTGAGAAATATGATTTTATTTATCCTCATCAGATTTAGATACATATTCATTGTGGTCAATTTAAAGACTGGCAAAATGTTCCATCAATCAAAGATATAAAACCTGTCAGAGATGACCAGGCTGAGCCAGAGGGAGAGGTCAAGCTTGTCATAAGTCACTTGTCCTTGCTTGCCCACAAAAAATCTAAGTCCAGCCCACCTTGAATGCCAGTCTTATCTCCTGCTCATTTCTCTTGACTGTTAGTAGCTCAGATTCTTGTAAAGAGCTTATGCTTGCAATAAATCTTTAAACTCCGCTGAAGGTGTTACCTAGTCCGGTAACAAAATGTTAGGAAACCAACCCACAAAATCTTGGAGAACGAACCTCTGCCCTCATCTTTATTTTCATTCAGACTGCCTGAATCTCCTGATTTTCCCAGCGCTTGAAAAATAACTTGCTCAGTGATGTCCCAATCTTATCACAGTTTTAGCTTTTCTCCTACGAAATCAGGAATTTTACAAAATTAAGACTCCTAAATTCAATTCAAATTTCCCTACTCCAAATCTAAGTAGGTACCCCCTTCTCTCCCTCTCTTCAGTTTCTTAAATAATATTTTTTTGTTAGTTTGACAGTAGATCTTGTTCACAGTTTATTAATCATGCATAGAGATTTTTTCCCCCAGTAGGAAGTATTTCAGCTGTTCTTCATTTGTTCTCTTGCTTTTCCCCGGTTGCTAGATCTTTCTCTCATATACATATTATCTCTCATCAGAACTAATTATATGACAGAATAAAGAACAGTCCTTTTTAAGCTGCATTACAAGTGTGTTAGATGACCAGCAGAAGTTCTTTGAAGATGACTTAAAGATACATCCCAGGGCTTGTAAGTGATCTTAACAGGGATTTGTGAAATCTGCAATTCTTGTAACCATGAAAGATAAACTATAGTATCAACAATTGAATATATGCATATATATATGAAGCGAACTGACACCCACCATGAAGATGCGGCACGACCACGAACTCAAAGCCAAACAGCAGGATCACAGCTCACCAGCTCAAATACCCCAGCAACTAAGACTAACCTGAGCACAATCAAGCCTCCACCTGAACAGAACACACCTCCAGCCAATCAGAACACGGCCAACCCCCCAACCAATCAGAACACAGCCAAACCCCCAACCAATGAGAACACACCCCCACCCAATCAGAACACAGCCAAGCCCCCACCCAATCAAGTCACACCCCCACTAGCAGTTAAAAGGAAGAAGCAGCTGCAAGCTCACATCACCCTGAGAAGCACAGAGCAGAAGACACAAGCCTGAAGATGATGAATGAGACTTCATCGAAACGTTGCCTAGATACTTCCAATCTTACGTGGGAGAAAACCCAAATAACCAAAGATACACACACACACACACACAATTTAAGTGTGCCATGCTCTCATGTAGATCAGATAAAGCAACAAGTGTTTAATTATTGATAACAATAACCATCAGATTCCTATGAGGATGAAATGAGTTGAAAAGCTGACAGATCTCATGGATCGTAACAGCAGAAGCAAAATATTTTCAAGATCTTTCAGGTCACAGAATTAACTAGCATTTACTTTCTTAATCAAGTCCCTAACCTGTAAAAGTCTCCTTTTCTATAGAAATAGGTCCCTGGTAAAATGTTGCCATATTCCCACATCACAAACACACACAAAACCCACTGAAACAGACAGAAACACACATTCTACTTGCAGCTTTCCGTTTTTACCCTAATATACCTTTTTATGTGTTTCTTATATATTATTCTTATATATACATTGTAAAAAAGACTTTCTACCACATTTGTTTTCTCCATTTTCTAAGCTTAGAAGCCTGTTCTGAATTTGTGCATGTTGACTAATTATGCAATATCTAAATATACATGTGGCAAATTCAGTGCTTCCTATTGGTTTAATGCAAGTATATTTAAGTTGGACATAGGGCCTAATTCAGAGATCTGAACCGAATTGGATTGATCTTTCAAATCATTGCAAAAATTCAGATTGGATCAGACTTGACTCATATACCAATCTGTCATAAATTAAAAATGTAATACAAAAATCAACAGCAAAACCATCTAAACAGATGATTCAATATTTAAAAAATCAAGAGTAATTTAAAGAGATATATTTAGCTCATGCATCTTTACTTCTTTTTCTAAAAATTGGGAGAATAGGAGCTAATAAGGCTTCTTCTTCAAAGTGATTCAGGGAAATATTATTTCTCCTAAAAACAGGTCACTTTGAAGAACTCACTTTTCACACAAATAAGCAGAAGTAAGCAAAAATAACTTCCATGTGACTCTGGGAAAGTAGGATAAGAGAAATCTGTGCCCCCTCAAACATATTGAAACCAGAAAACATTTGGTAAACACGAGAAACTTTCTTCAATAAAGCAAATATTGCTTTAGTTCAATATCTATTTTTACAGGCCATACATATTGAAGATTTTAAATAAGAGCTTCACGATGTCTTAGCCCAAGATTTTACTTCAAGAAACTTCAGCCATTCTCCAAAAAACAGAGAAAGACATTCTAGAAGCTACATCTTCACAATATAATGATAGTGGACTATAGGTCAACAACAAACTACTCTATTTACATACATATTTACAATTGTTTGTAATTATTTTTCCATTTACCTACCACTATAATTTCTGTATAATGTTGAAAAACATACATGGTGGAATCAAAAAAGAAAAACAGAAAGTTTTGTGTGCTATTATCTCCATCTTGGTATATTAAAAAGAAGAGAGAGAGAGAGAGAGAGAGAGAGAGAGACCTATACAGCCAGTCAAATGTAACATTGTAAAACAGTAATGACCTACAGGATGACAGTTACCATCCTGAGCAATTAATTTAAGGAAAACTGGATACTTAGCTCAACACAGCCAGGATTTCTTGGAATAACATTCCATTATCATAACTGATACCAAAACTTTGCAGGAGGACAATTTAATAACATTTCATACAATCACACAGAGAGCTGCTTAAACATATTGAAGCAATCTGCAAATTTAAGAAAGGGAAGGGAAGGGAAGGGAACGGAAGGGAAGGAAAGGAAAGGAAAGGAAGTCCACCTTTAAGTATTCTAGATATTCTATAAATATTCAAAACCTGAAGCATTAATTTAAAATGTGCATATTACTGTAAGCTCGTAGGACTGCTTATATAAGCAGAAAGACAATGGATACATTTAATTAATACATTAAATTATGGATGGAGAATCCATATTGTGAGATGGTATTTGAAATTAATAATTAATTGAAATTAATAAATAAAAGCATGGATGAATGGATGAAAAGATAGATCTTCAGCCTAAAAGTATAATAGTAGGCTCCTCATCAGTTTTACAGAGTGGAGAAGGCACCCCGTGCTGAGCTTTTCCAGGCTTGGAACTTAAACAAGGTTAGTTTCAGCAAATACTCAGGAGAAGTTTTAAGATTCTAGGCTAGATTGGGAAGTCAAAACACATTCCCAGAAGAAGACCAAGGCAAATCATGTCCATAGTGTGGTCAAGAAATTTGCATGGATGTTTCCATGAAGTTATCAGGAGTTTTATTTATGTATTTAAGCCAATTTTGAGCACTACGCCAAGCCAGATTCAAAAATGTTAGGGAATTTCTAGAAGTCTGGCACCCTGACAAAGTAGCCACCAATGGACACATAGGCATATACAATATCTACATGTTATGCAAAAGAGACAATCATCTAGCCAAAGGGGAAGAAAAAGACCAAAACATCTCCCCACCAGCAATCAGCATCTAGATGAGCACATATTAACTCCAAGGTCAACATCAGACCAACAATCAAGAAGTAAACAATACCCTAATCAAGGAACTTCCAAACAAGCCAACAGTAACAACCAACCAAATAACTTCTATGATTATCCAAAGGATGCATTTCTCTTTTGCTGTTTAAATAATTCTCTGGTTATTTAAAGCTTCTCCAACTTTTCAAACCTCCACCATATCCAATGGAAGCCATCATCAGAAATTTATTTCAGGATCCTTGCTTTTGACAAGAGTCCAAGGAACCAAAAAGAAACAAAATTGATCCTTCTGAGCTGATTTCTTTATTCTTCCCTGCCTATGGACAGAATCTTGCCAAACTAAAGCATGCTACCATCTTTATAAAGCATATTCTCTGGAAACTAATAGGGAGAAGCTGTTTTCATCCTCATTCTCTCACACAAACTATCTCAACTGAGTTGTCTCTTGCTGTTCCATAATGCAACCCCTCCCTCCTGGGAATCCAGGCCACATGCCATTACAGTTTTCCACCGCACAACAGCACAACTAAGAAACCTTCAGAGTGATGGAGAGATGCATCACAGAAAGCCACACCACTCAGGACAATAAAATTAGCTCAGAAACACGATCGGGGAAAATCCTAGGAGAACTGCAAAGAGGCAACCCCTTTGGATGCATCCAGTTTTGTTCACCACATTATAAAAAAGATATTGAGACTCTAGAAAAAGTACAGAGAAGAGCAACCAGGATGATTAGGGGACTGGAGACTAAAACATATGAAGAATGTCACAGGAACTGGGCATGGGTAGTCTAGTGAAGAGAAGGACCAGGGGAGACATGATAGCAGTCTTCCAATATTTGAGGGGCTGCCACAGAGAGGAAGAAGGGGTCAAGCTATTTTCTAAAGTGCCTGTAGGCCAGACAAGGAATAATGGATAGAAACTGAACAAGGAGAGATTTAACCTGGAAATAAGGAGAAACTTTCTGACAGTGAGAACAATCAACCCATGGAACAGAAGTTGCCCTCGGAAGTTGCGGGAGTGCCATCACTTGAGACTTTCAAGAAGAGATTGGACTGCTATTTGTCAGAAATGGTGTAGGGTCTCCCACTTGGGGGAGGGTTGGACTAGATGACCTATAAGGTCCCTTCCAACTCTGATAATCTGTTAAGATGAAACCTCAGCCCAGTACTTAAATTCTCCCATTGCCTATGAACAGGATCATGGAAGGGCTGTAAAGTATTATTAGTGTTTGAATTAAAAGCAGGATTTCCCCCTCCACTCTCCCACTGCCCAACCTTTTCTACATTCCCAAAACAATGAATATTTTTTTTTTAAAAGCCACCATCGAGGGAAACACCATGAGAGTGAGCTATGGAGCCCTTCACACCAAAAGTGCTTCAGAACAATTACCCTGATTGCATGCAAGACACTGCAACCTCATGTTCGGGTCAATTCCACAGCCGCTGAAAGCTATGAGCTGCAGCCAACGGCATCAATTCGGTGAACCTGCACATGTCCCGAAAAATGTTCTGCAGACTCTTTGACCTGCCAGACAGACTTCTATGAATAACATCCAGGGGATGTTCTCGGAGACATGTGGGTCAGCAGGGAGATTGCCGGTGGGTGGCAAAAGCTATAGAGAGATTTCAAAAAATGGCCTGGATAATGAAACAGAAGAGGGATAAAGCATCGGATTATTTGAATGACTAAGGGGGAATGAAACAAATAAGAGCCTGCAGCGGCAAAGGAACAGAAAGCAGGGGGAAAAAAAAAATACCCTTATCAGAATTTTAGCAGAAAGGGACTCACAGATTTTTGCATGGCATGGGTTGATAAAGGATATTTCAAAACAGATTTGGCTCGCCACGTTAATGGAAGTAGGTTTCAGACAATTTAACTTGGACAACTGCACAGTACTCTTTCTGATGTCCCTCTGCATTCCCTGGGGGGGGAAAAACGGTATATTTATATCCATCCCAAAGCATAATCATTAACGTTCTAGTTGCAAAGAATTAGCTGGATTAGTGTTATGAAGAATATTCCTGGATAAGAACAAAAAAAAAACAGGCAGTGTCTATTCTCTGAGCAGATAGCGTTCTTTCTCTCCAGCCCTGGCTAAGGAGAATATTAAAGTTCCATTGTGTTGTGAAGTCATCCTAATTTTTAACTGGGGGATGGTTTCGATAGCAGCCTTGAATGATCCCATTGTTTCTCTGCTTATGGTATTGATGTTGCAATTATCCAAATTTAAATGCCAGCTGCCTGGAACATAAGAATAAGGAAAGGTATACATTTTTTTTATATACTAAAACAGATAAGAAGATAATTTAAATCTCACTGTAATACTTGAGCATGCCAATGTAAACCTGATAGCCAGGTGCCATTTAGCAAGAACAGAAAGATAGAACTACACATCTCTCAGCTCAATTTCAGAATGACAGAGTTGGAAGAGGGACCTTGGAGGTCTTCTAGTCTAGCCCCCTGCTTAGGAAGGAGACACTATACCATTTCAGAGAAATGGCTGTCCAATCTCTTCTTTAAACCCGCCAGTGTTGGAGCATTTACAACTTCTGGAGGCAAGTTGTTCCACTGATTAATTGTTCTTACTATCAGGAAATTTCTCCTTAGTTCTGGGTTGCTTCTCTCCTTGATTAGTTTCCATCCATTGCTTCTTGTCTTGCCTTTGGGTGATTTGGAAAATAGGTTGATCCCCTCTTTAGAAACCCCCAGGTTCTAAAAACTGACTAAATGCTATGAGTAGTTATGGGAGTATTAAATATTTGAAATGCAATCATTGGGCTGGAAGGAACTTGGAGGTCTTCTAGTTCAGCTCTCTGCCTCAGGCAAGAGACCTTAGTCCATCCTGGATAAGTGGTTGTCCAATCTGTTCTCAAAAAGAAGGGTCTTCAAACTTGGCAAGTTTAAGACTTGTGGACTTCAACTCCCAGAAATTCCTGAGCTAACATGACCAGAGGAGGAATTCTGGGAGTTGAAGTCCACAAGTCTTAAAGCTGTCAAGTTTGAAGACCCCCCTGCTCAAAAACCTCCAGAGATGGAGCACCACTAAATCTCAGATGTTAGTTGTTCCACTGATTAATTGTTCTCACTATTAGGAAATTCCTCCTGACATGAATTACTGACATTACTCCTTGCATGAGGATTCTTGATGGCAAAAACAAAGAAAATTATCCCAGAGTTGACATATTAAAAAAGAACATTCATCGTAACAAGAAACTTCCTTAAACTATACCAGAATTCTCCCCAACCATATCTTTTCTCCAATATCTCTACTCCTCTCTGTCTCTGTCTCTGTGTTTCTGTCTCTCTCTTTTTGCAGGTTAATCTGGAACCTAGTTAAGAATAATGTTCAGACTTTGACTGTAAATTTTCCTGCTTTGAAGTGTTTCCCTTTCTTCTGTGAAATAAAACCCTGCCAATTCCTTCTTTGGTAAAATGGTTTTCTCCAAAGCCACTCTGAATCATGAATCCAATGCAGAACTGGATCAAAGCTCACCAACCCTAAGAAAATCATCAATGCTGAAATAGGAGAGTAAAATGTATGTTTATGTAAGATGTACACGGAAGATGGCATTTAATTTCCTTGTATGAAGTACAATGACAATAAAGTAAAGTAAGCCAAATTAGCAGATCCAATTACTATACTGAATTCAAACAAGCATGCCCAGCAGGAGAACCCTGGGTTCAAAGAAATGCAAACTGGATCAACATGTCAGGAAGTATTTGGGATACCAAAATCAATACGAACCCTAGAATTACTAAAACCAATATTGTTCAAGTCTTGAATAGTTATGACTGCACCCTGATTTGAAAGCATATACATATTAATTAAGAATGTATGCAGATCTTTTAGATTACATGGAAACAGAATGTTTCAATAACTAGGAGAAGCTTGGAAGAAGTTTAGTAAAACATCTGCCATGCTTTGCTGTCCAAAGTCAACTGTCTTGAATCCTATCAACAACACACAAAATCTGATGCTAGAGTTTATATTGCTGGCCACACAGCATTTAACAATAAGGAAAATAGTGATAATTGTTTTCTTCTTTTTTTAAAAAAAAATCTTAATGCCATACTAAATCTATTTTCATACTGGGGCAAAAATCATCAATGCCAAAGAAAGACATCTATGAATTGAGTTTAGCATTCTGCATTTCTCTTCACGGTTGCTCCTAAAAGTCTGAGAATAAGGAGGAGAAAGAGGAAAAATAATAACTATTATAGGCCCTCATCTTGAAAAAAAAAAAAGCAGAATTATTAATGCAGTGGATACATGCATAGAACTAGTAATCCGTAAAAGAGAGATGATCTGTCTTTCTACCACTATTTGGGGGTCTGTTTGTACTGCTGAGAAGTAAACAGAAATCCAACTATAATACAAGCCTGATATGAATATTAACACCTAATATTTCCCTTCTGGAAAAAGCCATCATCTTAAGAAGCTTTGCTTGTGAATTTCAAGGAATATTCTTCTGTAACACATCCTCTGATTATTTTTCTGCTATATAATTTCTAGAGGGAGAGGGTTCTATTTATTACATCACATCTTGTTGCTATTCTGTCTCTAAACATATTCCCTTTGTTCTTTGCCTAGAGAGAGGCAGGCGGGATTGGCATTCTTGTTAGGAATCTCTGAAGAATTAGAAAATGCAGTTACGGTTAAATCCCCTCTCACTTGTTATTCAGGCATTGCTGGTTGCCAATAGGATTTGGGAGTCCCCGAAGGTATGAGTTGGGAGCGAAGGGTTAAAATCAGCTTTCTGACACTGTCTCTTGTCTCGAGCTCATTCGTCATCTTCATGGAAACCGGAGGCACTCAAGGGTGCCAATTAAGTTAAATTAAACAAGATGGACAGGAATCTAAGCGAACAAGATTACTGTCATGATCGGAAGCAACTTTATTAATGGCAGAAAGCTCTCTTGGCTAAGGCAGGTCTTTAAATAACTCTGAAGCTAAAACCTGATGTCTCATTAAAAGGTTCCATTTGTGAGAGAGGGCGCGTCGAGCTGCATTCTCAGAAAAGGAACTGTGTGAGGAATAAAATCCTTGTCACCGATATGCCGTCTCTGAGATTGTTCTTATCCTGTCCTTTAGAAGAACAAAGTGGGTCAGACAATACTATTAATCTTTCAGAGAGACCTTGTTGTAGCTTGCCTGATCATAGTTGTCCTCAAATTGATTAAGGGAGCTCATTAGTGGCTGATTGAAGATAGATGGGTATTGCGGACATGGAAAAAGAAAAGCAACCTTCACCTCTTAACTATCTAATAACAGGCTTTGGGACTAAAACATCTCTCAGATATAAGATTTGATTAATTTGGCTTTGACCATCGGGTGTTACTTCATGAACAGAAGAAGCTTATCAGATAAATTTCACTCATCTAAGCTGTGGGCTCAGAGAATGTAGAAACAAGAAAACACCTCATGAACTTCTTGCCTCTCTGAAATGGAATGGATTTTTCTGCCTGCAACTTATAGTCATGGGTTTTGCAACTAGGTGATGGCTGAGAGCTGAGTTGGGGCTATGGCTTATGGGCCTACAGAGAGGGCTTTGCATGCCACCTGTGGCACAGATTCACCATCATGGAGATAGACCTTGTCAAGAGAGGAGCTAGTGAGAAAGAGAAACAGAAAAGGTGATGATCTTAAGGGAGAAAGAAAGAGAGGTGGGAAGGCCAGTGAACATGCATTATCTCCAAAGGGAATTGTCACGTCCCCATGTCTATGTTGGAGTCATGACACCGAGCATTCTACTGCATCCGAATGTGCTACCGCATTAGGAAGTACCTGCCAGCCAACCGACACGGGGTTCGCATTGCCGATGAAGATTGACAATGAGCCCTGATGATGTCAGACGCTGAACTATCACAAGTTGTGGGCGGCTATCGGCAGAGTGATGAACATGCTGACCTTTAAAATAATGGCTTCAGGGGGTGGATATTCACTAGGCAGGCACACGGGTGATGGTGGGATATGGAAAGTATAACATGGTGAGGGTATGGTAAAGGAGGGTGGATAATTAATGGACAAATGCACGGTATCTGGGGGTTACATAGTGACCGGAAATTAAGCGGTAGCATCCACCGGATGGTGGATAAACTTATTATGTTATTAGCTGGTGTATAAATGCAGCTGTGGCTGCGAGGTGTGCCAGAGCTGACTTTAATATCATCTTGATGCTTGGTGTTACCCGAATCCAGAGCAGTATATGGATGAATAAAGACTCATTTCTTGATTACTGTGAGAGCTTTGTTTCCCTTTCTTTCGGGAATTCGGCTGAATATCTGAGAGGAATTTTGTATGATCCTTCTGTAGGCATAAAAACTAGAAACATTTATACAGTAGCTTATAGACAATGATTGTGTGTGTGTGTGTGTGTGTGTGTGTGTGTGTGTGTTTGTTTATTGAAAACAGTAAAAAGAACTGTGGTCACCTTATGGAAGGGTTATTTTTAATTGAAAGAGCCTCCACAATTATTTTTTTATTCCTGCTGGAATAAATAGCAAGAACAACCATTTAAAAGGGTTGGACTTTTTAAAATAAACACTTTTTAAAGAGCAGTCACATTTTGGGACAGGGAATTAACTTTAAGTTAAAAAAAGAAAACAGTTTATGTCAAGTACATTCGAGGAAAGAAAAACCAGGAGGAAAAAAAAAAAAAAACTAAAGCTAGGAGCTCAAATAAGCTGGAGTTGACAAAAGTGTGCAGGAAAGCAGACAGATGCATTCGCATAAATTAAGTGACATATTTGCAATCTGTTAATGGATGTAATGTTGTTGTTGTTTTTTGAACGGGTCACTCTACCTTCTGGAGGGATCTCCTCTCCCTCGGTTTTCCAATCCCACAAACTATTTATAGAGCAGAGAGGAACACAATGTTAAACAGACTCACTTGGAGCACAACCATGGGGATATTTGAACTAACCTCAGGCCAAAGGGAAAGAAAATTCAATGAAACACAAAAGAGGTTGTTTGCTACAAGCCCACAAATAATGCAGTTTTCCACTTGACGGTTCATCCTTACAACTTTCCAAACGTAGCTTGACAAACTGTGAAAGAGAATACACGTACGCAAATACCATAATATAATATATTGTGGTCTAGTTTCACTGCTCCAAAGTCTAAACTCTGGTCCATGTACAGTTGACTTGGGCTTTCTAATTATCCAGATTTTGGTTAGTTATTATGATCGCTAATGAAAATCACTGCGCAATCAAAACAATAATAACAATCTGGACATCATAACTTTATGTCTCGGTTTTCTGTTTGTTCATGTGGCTGGATCCGTAATCCCACTATGGATGGTGCCTATTACTTCAATGACTTTCAGCAGAGAGAGTTTGCACATTAAATTGCCAATAAGAAAGGCTATTGAAATTTGGGTATAGACAGGGGTGGCCTGCTTGGCGGGGGGGATTCAGGAGAATCCCTAGCTCATTTGGTTGGAGAACCCCCAAATCCCACTCTTGACTGGCCCTGCCCACCCCTCCCCTCCCAGGAGTCCCTGTGAAGCCCATTTTGGATACAGGTAAGTGCAGGGCGCACACAGAGGCTCAGGGAGGGTGAAAAATGGGCCTCCCAGATGTTCGGAAAGGCCAGAAATGGGCCCATTTCCAGCTTCCAGAAAGCCTCCGGAGCCCGGGGAGGGCAAAAACACCCCCCCACACCATGGTGCAGGAGGCTGACTAGGCCACGCCCACCATGGCCATGCCCACCCAGCAACCAGGCAGAGAATCCCTTGCTAAAATTGTTGAAGCCCACCCCTGGGTGTAGAGAATTAAAAAGGAAGTCATGGACACTTCCAATCAAGCAGGGGAAAACCAGCGAGCTGTAAAAATCAGTCAATGTACACTAGACAATAATGAGCTACACTGTGTACACTATTCTTTTTAACGATTGGGGCGGTTGGGGTGGGGTGAAAACCTTTAGCATTATTTTTAGGTATTTTAAGTCCACATATTATTTATGTTGACAGCTTGGCTCCAGGCTATAAAACAGACAAACCTGTTCTACATCTTTCTGCTTAAAAAAAAAAAAAAAAAAGAGGAGCAGAAAATTTAAACCTCTTATCAATCTACTGTCACGGTTTTACAACTTATCAGTAGCTAAGCGGAAAAGAGAAAGTGGGAAGGGGAGAGAGAAGAATTACTGGAAAGATATTATCTGATTCTACCAACAGATCTATCAGCTTGGCTTCTGAAGCAGAGATCCCCAAGCAAGATTCAGAAAACACAGGAGAGATCCCTGCATGGAATGTGCGAAGGCCTTGTAGAGCCAACACTTGCTTATGATGTATCCAACCACAACCAGTTGCATGCCTAAACAAATGACATCAGTGTGCTATCACACCAGCAAAACCCTCTGCTATAACTCCATCATGGCAACAAAACTGTGAAGTCAGCAGGTGCAACAACCGGTTTCGTAAGGCAAACCTCACAATCTCTCCATATTTCAAGGAGAAGGTTCTTTGCCCTGAGATTTTATGTACAAAAGTTGCAATTAATTAACCTCTCTCTTTCTCCCTCTGGATTCTTGGCTTCTATCTTTCAAGGGTGCATGGAGATGGGATATCTAAAAGTCACCTAGTTTGCATGTTAACTCAACCAAAAACATCAATAATTTAAGTCTAATTGTCATGCCCCTGTCAGAATTTGACTCTGAGGAGGAAGCCAAACAGCTGACAGGGAGTGGGAGTGTGGCTCTGTTGGCTGTGGAAAAAACTGGGAAAGGACAAAGTCCGGCTAGGCAGAGCAGGGAAGAGGTAGAACAAGGGAGAGGGAATTTAGAGGAAGACCCAGGCCCACCCCTTCTTCATCCTAAGGTACACAAGGAGGAATGGAGAAGAGAGCAATGTGGGTTGCATGGCTCACGGTGGAGGAAAGGGCCCTGATTCCCTTCATTAGCTGCATCTGGGAAAACAGTGTATAAAAAAAAGGCAAGCTGTGTGCAGCAAGCTGTTGGTAGCAAACATGACTTTATCTTGTATCATCATGGCTTATCTGTGTTCCTGGCATCTTCCCAACTGAGTGAGTTTTGCTGTACTTTCAAGTTTGAAATTCCTGTTCCTGCCCTGCCAAACTCATTCCTTCAGTTTGGTTTGTTTGGATTTTAAGTTACAATTTGTGTGTACCTTGTTTCGGACTGAATTTTCTACAGTCAAAGGCTGTTCCTGGGAGAGTTTTTCTCCAGCCCGAGGGTAACCTGGACATTGGGGGCAAAGTTGGAGATAATAAAGGGACTCTTATTGCTTATCTGACTATGTTACCTTTGTGCCCCAGGTCATCACACCAATCCAGTCTATTCAAGAAACTCAAAGGAGGAGAGGAAAGAGGGAGGTGGACAAAGGATAGTGGAAGAGGAGATGATTGTAAACTATGTGGAATGAGAAGGTCAGGTTAAATGTTATTGTCCCAATTTTTTGTCCTAGCCTCTCCAGAAATATGGACAGTCTTGTTTGAAATTTTGTGAGATGTAACGTGATAGTCTGAAGACTCATGAGATCTGATGACCCAACAGACAATCAACCATTTATGATCTCATGGTCGTCCATTCATGTGTATGTACTTTGATTATTCAGGTTTCCGTCACTGAGATTTATAAAAGTTTATAAAAATAAATAAAACCATCTATTCAACAGTTGACACCTTAAACAATGAATGTATGCCAACAAATGACACGAACAACATTCTTCATTTGCTATAATAGTCAAGATTGATGTCCTCTTTGACCATTCACTAATGTCCAATTTAAAGTTATGGTAGCCCTTATCCTGAAATTTCTGAATAAACAACGGGAGAAAAACAAAGTCACAATAATGTATGCTGCCTAATTAACAACAACAAAAAAAAATACAATACCCGCAGGTGGGGAAAAAATCTATTTCTTCCTAATGTTGTTTGCTTTGGGATGACTTCACTTAACTGGAGAACCACAACTACAACAGCAAGAGGAAATCAGACCCTTTTTCTCTAAGGAATTTTTAAGACAAGTTTACTTTACAGGCTCATTATAAAGATTACAGAGATAATGTTTATGTAACACTTTAAACCTTTGACACATACTCTGTATAAACTAAGTGATACCGCTGTTTAGCTTTATCTCTACCATTAAATATGGAACAAGGTTTTTTATTTTTTAATTTTTCCAGCAAGCATTTTATTGGAGCAACAAATGAAAGCGGTAGGAGTTTAGCTTTCTTCCATATGTTCAGGTGCTGGAATGTAATAAAATGATGTAAACAGCTGTTTTGGCTTACCAGTAATGTACCCTCATGGGTCTTAAGAGACAATCCATACTCTGGGAAAAAATTGTATCAATACAGCCTTGTAGGTCTCCTGCGTATCAAAGTGTAGATGAGGGATCAGAACTTTCTTTTCTTCGTGTAAACACCCCCGCCCCCATACACACATGTACACAAAGTACATCTACAAATGAAAAATTAGAATACTGCTCAGGGATGTTCATTGCAGCAAAGGTTGATTAGAAATTCGAACACATTTTTTTAAAATAAAAATAGCTCTAAGAATAGAGAGAAAAAGCATATCTGGCTAATCAAAAAGACATACAACTAGGGGTGGGATTGTACCGGTTCGGCTCAGTTAGGGAAAACTAGTAGTTACAGCAATGATTTGGCCCCACTTACTTGCCTTTGCCCTATTCTGTCCTTTATTTCCGGGGGTTTTCAACTCAGCTGTTTGGTGCGGCACACCAGATTGCCGCGCCTCCGCTGATTTGCTCACCGGGACTGCAGCAGAAGGTAAGTTTTACACCAGAAAAAGCAGCATTTTACAAACACTGCATGCATGCTCACCGAACCGCGTGTTACACCAGTTGAACCCCGCTCTGCATACAATTACTAATAGAAAGGAAGATACATAGCTGAGTTGAACTGTGGAGTCCTTGGTGCTTTCTGAGCTGGGTTGTTAGCTTGCAAACATTTCATTACCCAAATAGGAGACATCATCAGTGTGAGGGAGTGTGGGGGTTTGCTTCCTTTTTTATAAGACAGTAGCTTGTCCGCCAGTGTAAATGGCAGTGTGGTTTTCCCCTTGGTAGTTCCTTGATTAGGTGATTGTTTTCTGCTTGACAGTTTCATCCTTTTCTTGGGTTACTAGGATTTGAGTAGAATATCCCTTTTGTTGGAAGGTGTTGTATAGGTGGTATGCTACTATTAATCTCGCATCCTGGGTTCCTGAAGTACATTTGTGCTTGTCTGAATGAATCCTGAATGAAACAAAAAGACTACAACACATCCTTTCCAGCAGCCAATACCCAGACAAACTGGGATTATCACCAGACAAACAGACAAGCAGAAAACAAAATCCCAATCAAGGAACTACCCAAAAGAATACTGCATCCCCAACAACACAGGCAGGACAAGATATTGTATATAAACAGGGAGCAAATTCCACACTCATTAGCATTGCTGATATCATCCTGTTAGCTACTGAAATATCCACAAGCAAACAACTAAGCTCAGAAAACACCAAGAACTCCACAGAGTTAGATCAAGTTATACAAAAGATTATGTCTGTCTTCTATCATCTACCTACCTACCTACTTACCTACCTACCTCTATCTATCTATCTATCTATCTATCTATCTATCTATCTATCTATCTATCATCTATCTATCTCATCATCATCTATCATCTTAACAAGCTTTGTTACCAGGATTCCCAAAATACTAATCTGGGATGAAATCTCAACAACTAAGCAGGAACTCACCTGGAGGAGTATTTGGAAGAAGGTACAACAAAATATGAGTGCATAAATTTTAGACCATGACTCGTGTATATTTTCTTAAAATGAACCACTGGAATTCTGTGAAAAGTAAGCAGGTGCTTGGAATTCTCAACCACGCTAAAAGTAACAAGGTGCAAACATACGAGACCGTGAAGCTAACCAC
Organism: Pseudonaja textilis; assembly: GCF_049901715.1. Taxonomy (NCBI): domain Eukaryota; kingdom Metazoa; phylum Chordata; class Lepidosauria; order Squamata; family Elapidae; genus Pseudonaja; species Pseudonaja textilis. Next base: position 47,796,877 of record NC_141997.1, read on the forward strand.
AAAAGATTACAATGAGATGTTGAGAACTATTAACACTAAGCCAAGGGGTTGTTTTTAGATAATGGCTAAGCTAAAATAACAATTTAGCTACAAATATGTATGTCCTTCATTTAAGCTAATGCTCTATGGTATTCTCTAGAGAGGAGTATGGTCTCCTTCTGCCCTCCATGCTGATGAATTAACCTAATCAGTAAGGTTAACCTTATCAATCAGATTGGCAGAATATCCTAGGGCACTGCTACTAATTAACCGTAATGGAACCAATTACATAAAAGTAATAATTCACATAAGTCTATAAAGAGATCTTGTATCCTCACCCCTCTTTAGGCCTTTGTTTCCTTGCCCAGGGTACCAAAGCTGTCAATAAATCAATTGGGTTTCAATGTAATTATGTCTTGATCTCTGTTTAAACATACCCTTTGAGGCAGTGTTGATGGGAGGCATCCCTACAAATAAGGCCCGGGTAAAACAGGTTTTGTAAGAAAACTGCATGGACATTGCAATGAAAGCATCTCAGTTCTTTATGTACGTTTCATTTGCACACAGCTCCCCACCATCTACCAACACCGACTCCAACTTCACTAGTTTCTGATGTTAAGAAGAAAAGAAGGAAGCATTATATGCTAATCCCACATTCAGACAAAGCACTCCACATCCCTGCTCAAGATTTCGGAGGGTTTCCTTGCAGTTGTGAAATATGGAAAGAAAGAAAAGGAATGCCTGCAGATTTTTACATGGTGACAGCTGCGTGGAGTGTACTTGCCAAACAATCTGGAAAGAAAAAGGGATGCCGACAGTTGAAGAATGGGTTTTGAAATTGGCTGAATTAGCAGAGATTGTGAAATCAACTGCTTTGATTAGATATAAGGGACTAGACAGCCTTATAAGAGACTGGAAACTGTTGACTTTCTACTCACTAAATACAATAACAGATGGTTAACAAAGGAATTTGAAGATTAGTGTAATACTTAGCTCAACCTCTTGACTGCTTTTTCTTCTTACTTCATACATCTACATCTATCTGTATCTCTATCACCCATCTATCTCTATCTTCCATCCATCCATCCATCCATCCATCTATCCATCTCTTTTTTTGCACCCAGACAGAATGGATCCTACATTTTAAATGTTAAATTTATTAGATTACTTTTTTGTTTTTTTTTTACACACTATTTTGTTGTTGTCATTAATGTTGAATGTATGCTATTTGTTTTGTTTATCTTTCTGTTGTGTGTTTTACTTTTTATGATAAAACGATAAATAATATTTAAAAAGAAAAACAAGGAAAAGCCAACTCAGTTTAATAAATGAGTCCTAGAATTGTCCTAGTTTGCACAATACTTTAAATAAAAAGGAAGCAAGGAGTATAAAATGTAATGCAAAGCATGAATCACATGTAGTAAAAGGAAGAAAGGAGATACCCCAGATTAATTAAATTAATTAATTAATTAGTTAATTACATAAATTTATATGTCACCCATCTCAATGTTGCAGCAACTCTGGGCAGCTTACAATATGATAAAAAGCTTAAAAGAAAAGATAATGCAAAATGATTAAAATTAAGAGGATTAAATAAGCAACTCAAAATCAATGCTTGTTCCTTGCTCAATTTCATAGTTGCTTTCCCAGGTTAACAAATCTCCATATCCCTTAGTTCATCATGGGATCTAAGTCACAATAAATGTGGAATATTGTTGTTACTCTTATTTGCAAAAAAAAAAAAAAGTCATCTGTTCTCTGGTTCTGTCTTGATTTATTTGACTTTCGACTGGTTCGAATAGCTTAGAACTTAGAATAACTTTATTGTCACTTGGGATGTACACTAACTGGTATACATTAAAATGAAATTTCATTTCAGGCAGCTCTCAAAGGGTCCAATATACACTACATGAACATGATTAAATAAATAAATAAATAAATACAAAATTATGCATATACCCGCATATATTATATATGACATAGATAAACAACACAGTCTAGTTCAGATGTATACACATACTATATATGGCGAGAAAAACGAATCTTGTGAGTTTACTAGACAAACGGCCTAGGGAACAAAGCTGTTACAGAATCAGGTGGTCCTGCTACAAATACTTTGAAACCTCCTTCCAGAGGGGAGCAACAGAAACAGACCCTGAAGTGGGCGTGTGGGGTCTCTAACAATGCTTTGAGTTCTAAGCACATCGTGCTTATAAACAGTAAACTGACTAACGAGAAACAATCTTCGATGATAAAAATATAATTGTTCTCACCATCATCTCACCCAAAAAATGCATCCTCCGCCCCCAATGATGTTTCCGACTTTCTTATTTCTTAAAAATTACAAGGCCGCTTAGTTCCATCAAAAGCAATGTTGGAAATGTAGCCAGACACCGGGGAGATATTATCATGAGCCACGGTGGCACAGTGGTTAGAGTGCAGTACTGCAGGCTACTTTTGTTGACTGCCGGCTACCTGCAATTTGGCAGTTCAAATTTCACCAGGCTAAAAGTTGACTCAGCCTTCAATCCATCTGAGGTTAGTAAAATGAGGAACCAAATAGTTGGGACAATATGCTGACTTTGTAAACTGCTTAGAGAGGGCTGTAAAGCACTGTAAAGTGTCATATAAGTCTAAGTGCTATTGCTATCATATGTGGTAGACGTGTAAAAGCAAAGTAATATTGGACAAAAAATATGTAGATGGTTGTGGAAAAAATGTTAAAAACAACATATAGATTATAAGCCCAACATATTTTTTACTAGGCATAATACCTGAAAAGTATGATAAAGTATAATAGTTGATATTATATGTTTTGACAGCAGCAAGAATTGTTTTTGCACGATACTGGAAAAATGAGGGCAAAATGAGGGCAAAGCAATAGACACTATTTACATAGACTTCTGTAAAGCCTTTGATTCAATGGTACATGATAAACTACTTCTAAATTTAAAATCTTATGGCATCTCCGGGCACCTGAATAATTGGATAGCTGCATTCCCGTCAATCAAGCAGCAAATGGTCAAAATAGTGAGCGTCCTCTCAAATCCCACACCTGTTAACAGTGGTGTCCCCCAAGGCAGCGTTCTAGGACCTAGTCCCTCTATACTTTACATAAAGGACCTTTGTGATCATATTAAAAGCAACTGCGTTCTTTTCATTGATGATGTAAAACTTTTCAACACCACCAACAATACTACCCTACAAAAGGACCTTGTCTATGTGTCAGAATGGTCAAACCAGTGACAACTTCAAATCTCAACAAACAAATGCTCTGTCTTACATATTGGCAAAAAAAAAAAACCCACAAAAAAACCAGAAAATAAAACACAAGCTGAATGGAGATGACCTTGTAGATGACCCCTACTCTTTCAAAAACCTTGGAGTACTCATCTCTAATGATTTAAGTGCTAGAGCTCACTGTATTGTACTACTAACAAGAGCATACAAAACATTTGCTGGGCCAATTCTTGAATACAGCTCATCTGTCTGGAACCCACATTGCATATTGGATATTCTCAATCGAGAGAGTCCAGAGATATTTCACAAGAAGAGTCCTCCACTCCTCTACTCGCAACAGAATAACTTATACCACCAGACTTGAAATTTTAAACCTAGAAAACCTAGAACTATGCCGACTTTGGTCCGACCTAAGTGTAGTAAATAAAATTATCTATTGCAATGTCCTACCTGTCAATGAATATTTCAGTTGCAACCATAACAATACAAGAGCACACAATAGATACAAACTCAAGGTAAACCACACCAAACTTGATTGCAGGAAACATGACTTCAGCAACAGAGGGGTCAATGCCTGGCATACTCTACCTGACTCTGTGGTTTCTTCCACTAACCCCAAACACCTTAGGTTGTCTACTATTGACCTCACCCCATTCCTAAGGGGTCTTTAAGGGGTGTGCATAAGCGCACCAATAGGCCTACCGTCCCTGTCCTAATGTTCCCTTTTATTTGTATCGATTTCGTGTATTAATAATCATGTTTATACTTATATCTGTAATCTAATACATGGTTCGACAAAATAAATAAATAAATAAAAATACATAAATAAATACATAAACAAAAAGAAGATGTAATTAAAACAAAACATATTATGCAGAAATGGACTAAAAATAAAAGCAAATGAAGATTCAGAGTACTTTTGATCATGGGTGCTTGTTTTATAAATGGTTGAATAGTAGAGGCAGAAATTAGGAGCCGGGAAAGTATTATAATATATAAATACATTGACTCAGACAGCACGCTGTTCACTAAGCACTTATGTATGTAATGTGAAAATATTTAAATAAACTGTTTAAAAAAGAAGAAGCAAAAGGAATACCTTATAGTATTCCTATTAATTGGTCAGGTCGTTTCTGTATAAATTCTCCCCCCTCCCACCGCCCCCCCCCCCCAAAATCCCTTGTTCTGAAGTGGAAGGAAACAATCAGGAGCAATTCCCAAACTAAAAGCTGTTAAAGCATTTAAAGTAAACTGTGTTTCTCGTATCTTGCTGGAGGTGCTTTGCAAGATAAAGTATGTAAGTCTACTGTAATGATGTTTACTCAACAAAGAGCTTGACAACTGTACGCCTTTATTGATTGTTTTTGCCTTTCTGTGCTGAGTAAAACAATTAATTTATAGGACTTCTTTAAAAAAAAAAAAGTCTTCATGCATAGCACTTGCAGCATTTTTGACCTAATATTGTATTCATTTAATCTGCTTTACGAAAATTGCTGGAGGAAATATTCAGCTGTTTTCTGAAAGACTGACTTGGGGATTATCGGAGCTGGATAATTGTTGAACGGATCAGATGTGGGAAGGAACACTTTATTTGACATTAATCTTCCTGAAATGGGCAATGAATTTGAGAAATAGATTGCTGTCTAACTGGTTTGCCAAAACACCTCTTGCTGAGAGCAACTGTAGCTCTCTCTCATTCTCTCTCTTAAAAAAAACCAGCCTCTTTTAACCATTTTCAATCTTTATTCAACATCTGTTATTGCTTCCTTCTCTGGAATGTAATTATGCAGAATTCCAGCATAACGCAGGTTGTGTACTTAATAGGAGACATCTCAAAACATCCCTGCAGATGTTTCTTTCATGTTTTCTGATTCTCTCCTGCTCTTAAAATGCATGCGCACAACATATGGAAAGCTTCTGAAAATAGATCTGCAAATCAGAGGCTTCTAGAAACTTCCTAAATGAGACTTTCGGAAGTCTTCAGAGGAAAATGTAATGGACATCACTCCTGAACTGAACCTTAAACTGACTCTCCCTAGGATGAGTCAGTTTCAAACAATAGAATAGAATAGAATATTGGAATGAAGAATAGAATAGAATAGAATAGAATAGAATAGAATAGAATAGAATAGAACAGAACAGAACAGAACAGAATAGAATAGAACAGAACAGAACAGAACAGAATAGAATAGAATAGAATTCTTTATTGGGCAAGTGTGCTTGGACACACAAGGAATTTGTCTTTGGTGCAAATGCTCTCAGTGTACATAAAGAAAATAGTAAAATATATTTGTCAGGAATCATAAGATACAACACTTAGAGATAGTCATAGGCTACTAATAAGCAGTCAAATCATACTAGGAAACAATAAAAACAACAGAAGTTGTAAAGATAAAAACAACATGGATATCACCATAAGTGGGAAGATATAGATACCAGTAAGGATGAGAAGAAAAAAGAAGAAGAATACAGTCTTAGAAGTTAATTTGGCAGAGCTGATTAGCAGAGTGATGTCATTTGGGAAAAAAAAACCCAGATTAATAGTCTCAAAGGCAAACTATATTAATCCCTAATGAATTTCAATGTCATTCAGACATCTGGAGGGTATATAAACCAAAGACACTAACCCAACAGTGCTTGTTTCAAGAAGCAACTGGACTTTCTGGTTTTGCTTTAAAGACATTTCTCTTTTCAGCCAAGAAGCTTCAGCTTCTTTTCAGTTTCTTTCAGTGGAACGTCTTCAAAGAAAAAAATAGAAAGTCCAGTTGCCTCTTGAAAAAAGCACCTTTGGGACAACAATGACCTGGGTGAATCTCCATAGACAAAGTCACTAACCTTTTTACACATTTTGACTCCTGTCTCTTCCAGCCCTTCTGGGATGTAACTAAAATATTTGTTTTAAAATATCCATATTTCTTGTTTGTTAGTGATTCCAAAAAATCACAACGATTGAAAGGGTTAACTCCCTTCTGGAACCAACATCATGTCGTGTTTCTCTCTATTGATAGATTCACCTGTATCTTTTAGATTTTACTGATACACTATTGAATCTCTGGTAGGGTAAAAAAGCAATAACTGTCACCAGTGACAAAGAATTTCAGCACAAGTAAGTGTGTAAGCAGAAACAGAACATCAGACTCAATAAAACCGAACAGCAAACCTAGAAAGATGTATCCAAATTCATTTAGTACTGTAAAAGGTCTGCAGGTTCATGAAATTTGATCATGCTTTATGTAATTAGAGACTGCCAATCTATATATTGCTGTAGCTCTCAGCATGGTGAGTTGGGGAAAAAAAAAACACCAGACGATGATTTTAACCCTGTGTGGTCAACCAAGCAAGCTAAACGCTAGCAGAAACAGTCATGGAATTCACTAAAGTTGGTTACTGTTCATCTTGGTTTGTATTTTTAGAGGAATCAGTTGATTTAGGTCTACAAAATGCTAACCTGTTTGTTTAGAGTACAGTTCAACATGTGCCTTAAGAAAATGAGAATATTTTATTTTATTATTATCTTTTAATATTTTCTTTTAATATTTTCTTTTATTATTTTGACTTAGCAAAGATATATGACTGTATATCTTAAAAATTGTTATGTGTGGTGGTCAATAGATAATCTCTCCCTCTCCCTCTCTCTCTCCCTCTTCCTCCTTCTCTCTTCCTCTTTTTCTTTTTCCCTCCCTCTATCTCTCTCCCTCTTTCTCCCTCCCTCCCCCTCTCTCCCCCCTCTATCCTATCTCTTTCTCCCTCCCTCTCTCCTTCCCCCTCTCTCCCTCTCTCCACCCTTCCTCTTTCCCTCTCTTTCTCCTTCCCTCTCTTTCTCTCTCCCTCCCTTTCCTTTCCTCTTTCTCCCCCTTCTCAACAAGCACACCAATTTAAAAATAATCAAGGCATTTGACAATTCAAGGGAATATATCCATACTGGAATTTATTAATATCCTACCCAGTACCTGAGCAAAAAGCCAGGTCTTCACCTATCTGTAATCCGGTTAAGTGATTTGTGTGAAGGCTTCTTGAGCATCTTGAACAAATTAACTCTGCATCTGTGGGTATCACATACATATTGCAAACATGCAGGAGTCTTGAGTATAGAGTCTTGTAATGTCTTGAAGTCTAACAATTCATTACGGATGAAACGCTCAAAATAAAGAAAAGGAAATGGTCTGTAGAAAAATGGAGATATAAAGTGGAATGAAAACTTTATACCAAAATTAGAGCTGGCAGGAGAGGACAAACATGGTAGCCTCGGAAAAGAAAATTGAGGACTTAAGAATAGAAAGCAGTGAAAGATTCACTGTAGAAATTGAAAAATAAAAATAAAAATGTAAAATTAACATACTACTTTTTAAAAAAAAGTTTACATTTTGATTTCATCTTTATATAAATACAGAGCCTTACACAATTTTTATATAGTGTTTGACACTGTTTTCAAGTTTCTGAATTAGGGAGAAAGACAACATTAATTTTGCCTGCATTTAGATCATAATGGAGTGGAGGATCAGGAAAACAACAAATATTCAAGTATCACCCTTTAGGAATGTACTTTTCTAAGGTTTGGCAGAGGTAAACATTTTTAAGTCTTTGCAAAAGAGAATACAGTATTTATAACAATATCCATATGAATATGCATGAAAGTAGAAATCTGAACACAGAATATGGTTTTATGAAGATGTTTAAAAATTCAGAGAGGTGGAATGGGGATGGAACAAAATTAAACACTTCGTAAAAACAAGATCTGCTTATGTATCTATATTTGTAGGGGCAAGGCTGAATTTGCAGCATGAAAGGTGAGAGATCCCCAAAGCCCTCTGGATCTTCATAAACTGCCAATTCACTATGAAGGGATAGAAGTAAAATAAATATAAATAAATAAATAAAAGATTGGGAAAGAGAGAGGAAGAGAGACAGAGACAGAGACAGAGACAGACACACACAGAGAGACATTATTGGAACAGGATTATGATGAGTCTTGGTGCCATAATGGTTAAAGTGCATTATTGCAGGCAAACTCTGCCCACAGCCTAAAGGTCAATTGTGAGAGGGCTCAAGGTTGACTCTGCCTTCCATCCTTCTGAGGTCAGTAAGACGAAGATCCAGATTGTTGGGGCCAATATGCAAATAACGTTTCTATATTGTATACCACCCAAAGCACCATAGGGCAGTATATAAAACTAAAGTGTTGCTGCTATAATCAATCGTGTCTTAGAAGTAAGCTAATCTCATGTAGTGTAGACCAGGTGTGTCAAACTCAGTTTATTAAGGGCTGGATGTGTTTGATCTTGGGGAAGAGGGGACGGGTGTGTGGCTAGCTCAACATCCCTTGTGTTGGGGACACCTGTGGTGGCTAAGTGCTAAAACAGGATTTTCCTCAGACCTTAGACCCTCCCTCCCTCTCATTATAATTTCCTTCCTTCCTTCCTTCCTTCCTTCCTTCCTTCCTTCCTTCCTTCCTTCCTTCCTTCCTTCCTTCCTTCCTTCCTTCCTTTTCTTCTTCCATTTCATTCTCCTTTCTTCTTCCTTTCCCTCTTCTCTTCTTTTTCCTTCCTTCCTCTCTTCCCATCTTCCCTTCTTTTTCTCTGTCTTTCCTCTTTCCCTCTTTCCTTTCCTGTCCCTTCTTGGATGCTCAAATTCAAAAGGAGAAACATTTCTCCTTTTCTTTTGTTTTTAGTTTCTTTTGCGAGCCCTCTGCTAGTGAAAATCGGGCAGGGTGGGGCACTGCCAGAGGGCTGCAAGGGGCGATCATAGCCAAAACCGGAGCCTGGCAGGGCCATGCACAACCCTCCCAAGCTCCATTTTTGCTGGAAGAGGCACTGCAGGGTAGTCCTTCACTGATTCCAGGGCGCCCCGTGGGCCAGATCTAATCCTTAGCACCCATCTCCTCCCACTTATGACTATATGACTATAACTTTGTCACTTGGATCCTAATGATTTATATTGACTGTTTCCTAGTATGATTCGATTGCTTATTGTACTCTGTGACTATTATTAAGTGTTGTACCTTATGATTCTTGACTCTTAATGAATGTATCTTTTCTTTCATGTACACTGAGAGTATTTGCACCAAGACAAATTCCTTGTGCATCCAATCACACTTGGCTGAGAAAGAATTCTATTCTATTCTATTCTATTCTATTCTATTCTATTCTATTCTATTCTATTCTATTCTGTTCTATTCTATTCTATTCTAACCACCCCACAGGCTGGATCTGGTCTGTGGGTTTTAAGTTTCACACCCCTAGTGTAGGCAAAACTTAGCTTTATTAAAGTTAAGAGCACTATACATGCTCTTAATATTAAATTAATCATCAAAGAATACAAAATAAAGGAATAAAAGGATAAAATGCAAATGGTCAATACCAAGAAAAAGGCTGCTTAAACATCCATGGAAACAGCCGCTTGTAGATGAGTTAAAAGGAGAGGAAAAAATGCATTGCTTCCATCAAGTCACAAAATGAATTTCTTCTACTACAAAGAGGAACAGGCTTCAATTTCCAAATTAATGTGAACAATTATCCCTTTCTTCTTAAAAAAAAAACAACAAAAAGAAACCTTACACAGTAAAAACTGTTTTCTGGAGCCCAGTCTGATTTAAGCATTTAAAGCTACAATTTCCATTCATTTTTGAGGCAAAAATGATCAACACAAATGCCCAGAACGCAGCAAAAGATAAATTTAGCTGCATTCTGATCTATTTTTCTCCTATTCCTCTGGAGAGAATACTACCTCGGAATCATATTCTGTTTTTTGATTCAGCAGATACCTGGAAATCTAACTTAATCAGGGCTGGGAGAGATATTTGGCGATGCTTCTCTCTTCTTTAACTATATGCAGGTTCTTTGTTTTCTACCCAGAACTCTATCTGAAGTTTCTCAAATATTAAGATCACCTGGGGATCAATGACGTTGGGATGAATCTACCTTTTGCTTATTTGTATAAGCCAGTATCTAAGAAATAATGTGTTCTGGACATGTCTGAGCTGGCAAGAAATGTGTAGTATTGTGAAAGCTAGGAAGCTCACTAATCACAGCAAACTCCTTAATTTCATGTACAAAGACACAACCTGATGTGCCCTGCAGTAATTGACCAATTATCCACTGAAACCTTGTGTTTGAAACTGGGAACTGAACTGATCCTAAATTAAAATTGTCCAATCTATTTAGGTCCTTGTCTTGTGCTAAATATAAATGGAGATCTTTTAAATTGCTTCTTAAATGTCACATATTTGAAAACAGAAGATTATAAGATTATCTCTTCCTCTTGAATGATCTCTATTTTACTCCAAGCAGAAGGTTAAAAATAACTCAATGTGAAACTAACATACAATATCTCATTTCAGAATCTGCTAAAATGATGGAATTTGCTGCTTCTCCCTCACCAAACAACTTTAAGTTACTAACTGATTTTATATTTCAGGATTATTTAATAGAAGTCATATGTATATGCTTATTTGATGCAGGCATTTCTTTTGTAACAAAAAGGGAAGCATTTCTGCATTTTTGAAGTTTCAAAACGATTCTATATTCCAATTATCCTTATCCGCTTTCAACCCCAAAACCAAGGAAGCTCCAAATTAAAGAAGAAATCTGAATGAAAGGCAATTGAATGACAAAATGCTGGATGCTTCATAAAAGGCGATTGCACAGAAAAGGGGCTGCTTATTGGAAACACGGCAATTAAAACAGACAGGTTAATTTTAATTTTAAGCCCTTTTAATTAGCAGTTGTTGATGGGGTGACATTTTGATGACAGAGGTTTAATGGTTTCACCACTGATTTTGATCAGAGCAGAAACGATCAATCTGCAACATTATTCCAATGACTTTCTATATAAAAGTGAAAGTCGTTTCCATTCATATTGCATGCACCCACACAACCTAATAGTCATATTTGCACAAACCGCGTGGCCCCCGTTATTACATTAACGTCATGTGGAATATCAAGTTTTCTTCTAATTGCCTAATGACAGCCCTGTTATTTTGTCTGTGGCTGTACCAACTATTTCTCCCCCTAGAAATTTAGTTTCGAGTAAAATCTAAAGTTCATATGATATCTGCCAGGATGGGATGGGATAGGAAGTATATCTGAAAATAAGTTCACATTTACATCCGTGCATCTGATATTTGTGAATTGGGCAGGGCAGAATAAAAGAATAGAATAGAATAGAATAGAATAGAATAGAATAGAATAGAATAGAATGGAATGGAATGGAATGGAATGGAATGGAATGGAATGGAATGGAATGGAATGGAATGGAATGAGAGGAGAGGAGAGGAGAGGAGAGGAGAGGAAAAGGATGGAACAGGATCAAAGGTGGGCTGCTGAGGGTTCTCGGGAAAGCCCCTAGCTAACATTCTGTGAGAACCCCCAACTCCCACTCCTGGGTGGCCCCGCCCACCCCACCCGATCCCGTTCCACCCAGGAGTCCCCACAAGCCCGATTTGGATGCAGGTAAATTCAGGGCACGTGCAGAGGCTCAGAGAGGGTGGAAAATGGGCCTCCTGGAAGTTTGAGAAGGCCAGAAATGGGCCAGTTTCTGGCTTTCAGATCACCTCCAGAACCCAGGGAGCCAACTTTCACCCTCCCGGAGGCTCAAGGAAAGCCTCCACAGCTCAGGGAGGGCAAAAACACCCCCGCCCACTGTGGTGCAGGAGGCCAACTAGGCCATGCCCACCATGGCCACGCCCACCCACCAACCTGGATAGGTAGGATAGGATAGCAGAGGAGAGGAGAGGAGAAGAGAGGAGAGGAGAGGAGCAGAACAGAGCAGAATATATATGTGAAAAGAACTCCACATTTACATCTACCCAACGGTTAGTTTATATATAGAAATTCTGTAACTGTGATTGTGACTCCTGCAATTTGCAATGTTTTGTTTTTCTAGAACAGACATATATCATGTCAGCTCAGCCAAAAAAAATAAATAAACTATTTTATGTAAGTTGACAATACTATTAATAGTTCAGGAATCTCCAAACAAGGATCAAGTGGGCTTCGTTTAGTTAGCTTTGGCTGTTCATAAAAAGGAAAGACCTGATTAGTCCATGGATGGAGCTCACCAAGAAACAAGAAAGCTGCAGACCAATTAGAAAATATTTTTTTTAAAAAAACGCAATAAAATAAAATTCTGGAAATAGCTCAGAACAAGTGTCTATGGAGATTCCGATTCATTCAAGTCATAGTTGTTCCAAAGGTGTTTTTTTTTTTTTCAAGAGGCAACAGGGCATTCTGTTTTTTTTTTTTTCCTTTGAAGATGTTTCACTTCTCATCCAAGGAGCTTCTTTAGCTCTGACTGGATGGTGGGGGAATGGAAAGTTTTATATTCCTTGCAGACAGTTGGCCAACTCTTTTTGAATGCAAAGAGTATAAATCTTTCCATTCCCCGCCAGACAGTCTGAGCTGATGGATGGGAAGTGAAATGTCTTCAAAGAAAAGAAAAAAACCCAAGAAAATCCATTTGCCTCCTGAAAAAAGCCCCCTTGGGACAGTGCAGAGCAAAAACAGTTCTGAGCTGTTATCAAAATATGAGAGGAGTCCTACCCTTACAACATCAAAGAGGATCATGCAACATTAAGCATCGCCAAAGTTTAAAGCGTGCAGAAAACCATTCCACAATTTCTTCAATTACATTCCTACTGTTTCATAAAGCTGGTCTTGGAAAGCAAAGACTTATACTTGGAATGACTCCCTTTATGATGTTTGCACATAAAAGTTGCCAAACATGGCTCATAGCAAGCCAACGTTCTCACACATGAATACTTTGTATAGCTGAAAAAAACCCAATCATCTCTGCTAATTAATATCAAATGTGACTCTAACCCCAACACTCAAAGATGCATTGCCCTGTCATTGTATCTAGAGCTAATTTCTTCTGTATTCAGCTTTCAGTGACAAGAGTTAAAAACAAAGGAGATGTTTCAACAGATTTCCTTATTTCCTAGATTTATTTCCTAGATTTATATTCCATTTTAACTCCTGGCTCTACACCAGGGGTGTCATTGAAGGCCACATCAGGGTTGTGTTTGATCTCAGGGGGCCAGGTGGACATGGCCAGCTCAATGCCACTCATGTTGGGGGTGCCTGTGGTGGCCCAAGTGCACTGCCACAGAAAATGAGCTCCCACGCTCCGTTTTCGGCTGTGACAGCCTCCTGCAATCCTCTGCCAGAAAAAATGGAGTTTGGAAGGGCTGTATGTAGCCTTCGCAAGCTCTGTTTTCACTGGCCAAGGCACTGCAGGCTGATCCTTTACTGTTTCCAGGGTGGTCCCATGGCCCACAGGTCTTGAGTTTGACATTCTTGTTCTAAACAGTTTCTTCTTTAAAATCTCCGTGCTCAGCTACAAGGGTCTGGCTAGCATCTTATACTATGAAGAAAGTGAATAAATCTGGTGAAATGTCCCAGCTGCTATCTATATCTATATCTATATCTATATATCTATATCATCTATGTTTTCTTAAGTTTTCATGGGTACTTACATGTATAGTATTCAGCTTTGTTCAGATATTTTCCCACATCATTATAGTTGTGCTTTTAAAGTTGTAGTAACATTTCGGCAGAATCTCATCAGACGAACACAATACAGAAGCCTGATGATGGCAGATGAGATTCTGCCAAAACGTTGCTACAACTTTAAAAGCACAACTATAATGATATGGGAAAATACCCGAACAAAGCTGAATACCATGTATGTATGTATGTATGTATGTATGTATGTATGTATGTATGTATGTAGGTGTGTTCGGGTGTTTTCCCATGTAAGATTAAGAGTAACTTGGTGACGTTTCAGTGAGGTCCCACTCGCCATCCTCAGGCTGGTGCTTTTGGCTTCGTGCCAGTGCAAGCAGTGTGTGATCAGAGCCACCATCTCCAGCTCTGTCTGTTCATAGTGTAGGTATTGTCAAAGAGAAGGCATCTTTGTATGCCTTGAATATATGGAGACTTCTAAATCACAATGGAGATGGAAAAAAAAAAACTTACATTATCAGGCAGAAAACATATCATATGAATGATGCTGGGGAAGCAGCAACTATTTTTATTTCACTGAATTTATTCAGTTTAATGTAGCCATCCAGTTCAGGAGAATAACAAAATCCACATTTTTCTAACATTTATTTTTTTTGTCACTTTTAATGTGTTTTGTCATTCCCTTTCCTTTTTATGTTAGTTTGTATTTTAATGCATTATGTCAAAACTTAATTAAGATATTATAAAAATATATCCATTAAAATACCATTGAAACAGCTGAAACATTTCAGCTGTTCAGTATTTAGATTTAGATTTTAGAATAGAGCAGAGCAGAGCAGAGCAGAGCAGAGCAGAGCAGAACAGAACAGAACAGAACAGAATAGTGACTTGGGAGGTATTCTAGCCCAGCCCTCTGCTCAAGTAGTAGAATACTAATTTGTTTAGAGTACAAACACATGCATATATCCCCAATATTTCAAAGTTGGGACAGTCCTTTAAGTGGTATGATGTATCGTGTTTTCACAAAGATATACTAACCACAATCAGAAACCAAATGATAGTTTTGGAGAAAGAGTTAATCACTGGCTATCTGTGTATCAGTTGTTCCTGGTGATTCATAGGGATTCTAATGAAAGTAGACATGACATTATTTCCCAAAATTAATGTGCAAATCATGCAGGGATTCATTGTATCTCTTTATTATCATTACTTGGATAAATAGAAGAAGACTTCTGTCAAAGCCCACTATAGAATTAGATGGCAAAGCCATAATAAGATTGGTACAGCAAATCAGGATTGCACAAATAACTACCCAGTAACATAAACATAACAATTCTGAAGTAACAATAAACAACTATGTAAAAGATTTACAATAAAAGGTTATATCTTTACTAAATGCATCAAGACAACCTTCATTGAATAGGATAATATATTGGACAGTTGAAAAATATGTTAGGGTTTTTTGTTTTTTTTGTTTGTGCTGCTTCTTTGTGGTTGTGGTTTTTTCCTGTTAAAACTGGTGTTAACACTACATGCTTTCATAGTCATCAATAGCTCATAAATTATTGTACAAACTCAGAACAGCAAAAAGAACCAAACAGTAACTATTCAGATTTTTCTACAAATAATCTTGACACTGAAATATCTTTCTATTGAATTTAAATCAAATAATTCTTCTTTCTCTCCTGTAATGCTTTAAAAATGCACTATTAACCAAATGGATGTCACAGGAATTCTTCTTTATTTACCTTCAGGTGATGATGGAAACAGACAAAGATTGTCTACTCAGTTCTAATGATGAGAAATAAATTGTTCAGTCTGGGAATGTTCGCTGTTTTCTAGTTGGAAGGATTAGCCATTTCCCTTTTGATTTTCTACAGAAAAGTGACAGCTGAAAATGACAAAGAAATATGAAGCACTCTCTGTCACATCAACTTTTTACTGAATGCTAAGAGATACTTCTAGTCAAAAGATCCACCACAAAATACAACTGATTGCCATAGACTTGAAAGACTAAAGACAGATTATTTTTTTCATGTGTCGCTTTTTCTGTGCTTCAGGATAACTCATCTAATAGGGTCCTTTTTCCTTCGGACAATTTGTCTGTTCATTTATTATTACAAATTTGCCCCCTCCCTCCTTCTGAAATAATGCACCTGGATCTAAATATACCACTTCAGAGTCCAGGTAAAGTTAAGATGTCTGGAAAAAAGATTACTACAAAACAAACGACCCAAGAGATTACAGCACAAGATCCAGGATATCTCCACAACAAAACTCACAAGGCCATCACACAGCCCATTATACCAACATCAATTCCATCAGATAGATAGATAGATAGACAGACAGACAGACAGACAGACAGACAGACAGACAGACAGACAGATAGATAGATAGATAGATAGATAGATGATAGATAGATAGATAGATAGATAGATAGATAGATAGATAGATGACAAATTTAAATAAGGTTTAAGTTTGGTGTCACTACACTGGCTTCTATTTAAGATTGGGTTAGGGTTAGGGTAGTAGATTGCTACTAAGATTGTCAGACGAGCAAGCACAAAAACAGCCAGGGAAATTATTGAAGTCTGGGAAATGGGCGCCTTGTCAGTCAACAGGAGTGCTGATTTACTACCCACTTATCAAGCACTTAGGAGCAGAGGACTCAATAGCTCAAGGAAAAAACAGCCAATCGCCAGCCATCAACACACCGATCAACCAATAGGAAGCTGCCACATAAATATGAAGCACAGAATAGCCCAAAAGACACAATCTGGTAGAGAAAAGTTATCTGAGGATTTAGAGAAAAGTTATCTGAGAAGTTATCCAGCACAAGTCTGAAAGCTCAGAAGGCTAAATCTCTGACTGACCAGATTGGATCTGTTTAAGATGTATTTCACATTACCTTTGATGCAATGACAATAATTATGCATAAAGACAAACAAAAGCTCATATGCTTCCACTTTGGCTTTCTGTAGAAATTCTTACAAAAATTCACGCAGTAAAAGGATTACTGAGTTAATCAGAGACATAAGCATAAGCCAATGAATCCAGCAAACATTTATCTTAGGATGTTTTTTTTATATATATAAGACATGTTAATAGACATGTTAGAAGATAATGTTTCTGCTCAGTGAAAAACTCAACAAAATAGATAATCTCACTTTAGGTGCTTTTTTGTGTGTGTAGCTCATACCTAGATTTGATTGCCATTGAACCAAATGCACATCCTCTTAACAAACCCATTGTTCTTTACAAGGCACCTGAAAGAGGCGCTTTGTTACGTACTTCGTGTAAACCAAGCACTTCTCTTTCAAATGCTGGAATATGACCTTCAGAATTTGTGCAGTGATTGTTTCGCAATCACCATCCCTGGTTGTCTACTTGTCCATGGATCCCTACAGCTATTCCTTCTGCAAAGCAAACATTTCTGTGTGAACACATATCGCTTAGGCTTTCCAAGTCGTCGTGTCATCCTTTCAAAGGACAAGGCTGCTTTAATGCTCAGAGATGAGATGCTAATACTTTCTGCAGCTTTCAAGTGGCCACATATTGGTAGTAGAAGCAGCAAATTTGTTTGTGTTCCAGTCGGTTACCTCACAGAGCCTCAAGGAGAGAATGAAGGAAACAACCACTAGAGCAATCAAAGATAGTTGTGGGTTTATTTATTTTATTTTTTTTAGGGAAAGGGAAAAGGAATTTAAGAACAAAAACACATCTTTGTTCTCGGGCTGTTTTTTTTTTTTTTTTCCTTCTTCCATTTCACATTTAATGCCAGTTTGATCTACCCATACTCCTTTTCTAATTTATTTATTTTTTAATTTTAATTATGAGAATACCATACATCCAACTTAGTTTTGTTATACATATATACATTTTACTTCATCATTTATAATCTCCTTATTTATATATTAATTACTAATTCATATAATCATAACTACTAATATTTCCACCTTGTCTTCTGCTATATAACCAGTGATAAGATTTATTCCATATTTTATTTATTTATTATTTATTTTATAATATTTAGACTCTCCTTTTTCTTTTATTTCTAAAGTTAACCTATCTGATTTTGCACAAGCCATACCCATACTCTTGATGTGTACCATAAAAGAGAAAAATATTGCCAATATTATCCAATATTTCCCTTCTTTTTTCAAATCCTGAAATTCCATTGAATGACCATGGAACGAGCCCATCAATTATATTTCTAGCAGAAGGAAAAATGGGAAACATCTTTGTCTGTGGTGACCCAGGATGTGGCACGAAAGCAACCCAACCCAACAGGACAGACACAAACTTCAAAGAATAATGACTGCAGAAAAAAACAATTATTACCAACTTGCCTTCAATCGAGGACCTGTATGCTGCACAAGTCAAAAAGAGAGCTGTGAAAATATCTCCAGACCCCTCACATCCCAGCCATAAACTGTTTCAACTCCTTCCCTCAAAACAACACTATAGAGCACTGCACACCAGAACAACTAGACACAAGAAATGTTGAAAAAGCACTATGCAATCTAACACCATCTCTATCTATTGGACCGGATGGAATATGTGCCTACTTCTTAAAAGAACTATCTACTGCCACAGCCGAACCTCTAAGCATAATCTTTGAAAAATCTTTCAGGACCAGCTCCTTGCCAACACTATGGTCATAAGCCACGGTCATCCCCATCTTCAAAAGGGGAGACCCCAGCCTAGTTGAAAATTACAGACCAATCTCTTTATGCTGCGTCACCTGTAAAGTCATGGAATCAATTATTAACCAATCCACCATCCTCCACTTAGAGATAAATAACCTACTCTCTAATAAACAGTTTGGTTTCAGAAAAAAAAAAAACTATCCTGTAATCTACAACTCTTACACTGCAAATACATATGGACTACACAACTCGATCAGGGCAAAGCAATAGACGCAATCTACATAGACTTGTGTAAAGCCTTTGATTCAGTGGTACATGACAAACTACGCCTAAAATTAAAATCTTATGGTATCTTTGGACACCTGCACAACTGGATAGAAGCATTCCTGTCAAACAGACAATTAATGGTCAAAATTGGGAGCGTCCTATCAAATTCTGTACCTGTCAACAATGGTGTCCCCCAAGGGAGTGTTCTAGGACCAACTCTCTTCATACTCTTCATAAATGACTTCTGTGATCATATCAAGAGCAACTGCATTCTCTTCGCTGATGATGTAAAGCTATTCAACACCACAGACAATACTGCTACCCTTCAAAAAGACCTTGACTATGTATCAGAATGGTCAAACAAATGGCAACTTCAAATCTTAACAAATAAATGCTCTGTCCTACACATTGGCAAAAAAAAAATATCAGAAAATAAAATACAGGCTGAATAGTCAAGACCTTGTTGAGGATCCAAACTCTGTCAAGGACCTTGGAATACTCATCTCTAATGATCTAAGTGCTAGAGCCCACTGTAACTACATAGCCAAAAAAGGCATTAAGAGTTGTTAACCTAATCCTATGTAGCTTTTTCTCTGGTAATATCACACTACTAACTAGGGCATACAAACAATTGCCAGACCAATACTCAAATACAGCTCATCAGTCTGGAACCCACATTACATACCTGATAGTAACACAGTTGAGAAAGTCCAGAAATATTTCACAAGAAGAGTTCTCCACTCCTCTACTCATTGCAGAATACCTTATGCCATCAGACTCGAAATTCTCGACCTAGAAAACCTAGAACTATGCTGGCTTCAGTTCGATCTAAGTATAGTATATAAAATCATACATTGCAATGTCTTACCAGTCAATGAATACTTCAGCTTCAACCATAACAACACAAGAGCACACAATAGATACAAACTCAAGGTTAACCGCACCAAACTTGATTGCAGGAAATACGACTTCAGCAACAGAGTGGTCAGTGTCTGGAATACTCTACTTGACTCTGTGGTTTTTTCTCTATACCCCCAAAATTTTAACCTTGTTGCTACTTCAGTTGAATGATGTAATACATCATGCGTGAATAGAGAAAGTGGTTGGGTTCCCTTCTTTTATACCCTAAAACTCCAGAGACAATAGACAAAAGGAGATAATAAGACCAAAGAAGAAATAATTCCATCAGGCTTGGAAATATTTATTGCAATACTTAATGCTAACCTGATTGGCTTTGAAAGACTCTACAAAAAGTGCAGAGAAGAGCAACTGGACTGGAGGCTAAACATATGATGAACTGTTGCAAGAACTGGGCATGGCTAATCTAGTGAAGAGGACAGGGGAGACATGATAGCAGTCTTCCAATATTTGAGGGGTTGCCACAGAGATGAGAGAGGTCAAGCTATTTTCCAAAGCACCTGAACGCCAGACAAGGAATAATGGATGGAAACTGATCAAGGAGAAATTCAACTTAGAAATAAGGATTAATTTAATCTAGAAAGGAGATTGACTAACTCACTGTGGACAGCTCTTTCAAGTTTATGAGCCTTGAAGATTTGATGTAATCTCCATATTGGAAGCAACATGCCACCAAAATACTCCAAACACATACCAACCAGATACTCACAACCAGGAAGAAACAGCTGTGTCTCAATCCTCCAGTTGTGAGTATATGTTTGGCTTCTGTGAGTTTAAAAAAAAAAACGGTCTGCCCAGCAGGGCTATAATTAAATTATAAATAGAGTTAAAACTTATCTGAAGCTCTGAATTTAGTAAGACTCATTCTGGTTATTTCACTTCACCCTTCTGTACTTTCACCTGGTGGATAAGTTTCACATCACCTGCTACTTAACACTGAATTTTAGACCATTTGCAGGCAAAGCACGTGTTCTCTATTGAGGGCTATGTTCTGTTTGAAAAAAAATAGTGATGGTAGAAAAGAAAAGAGGAATTGTACTAGATAGAATGACAAGATGCTTTATGAAGGATGATAGAATAACACGATTGTGATAGCCTATTTTAGTATGCAGTCTGGGAGAATAGTTAGGTTGGAAACTTCATTGTCTGTGCACATCTGTGCCTCAAAGGGCCATAGAAAGATGAAAAATAAATAAATTAGTAATAGAGCTTTTCCAAGAAAGGTTTGCTTTCTATAAAGTTCACATTTTTCTTCAGCATAAGTTTGCTGTAACTTGTTCTCATCTCATTACATTTTAAAAGTAAGAGTTCACATGAAAACTGGCATGCATTTTTATTTCCGTTCATACATCTTTGCGAGAATTTCTAAATTAAACACAATTTCCATGAATGTAAACATTTTTGTGATTTTATTTGAGAGTTAAATTGCAATGTTCTGGCAAATGCAAACCTGAAAAAATTGCAGAACAAATTGGTTCGGCCATAATTAATTCTGTTGGTCTAAATTAAAATGCACACTATGTTTCGTACCCCTCCTTAAAAATTGCATAAAGTAGCACAACAAAATAACAAAAATGACACTGTTATAATAAATGGGTGGGGGTAGGTCTCTGCAGATTCTTCTAAGCAAAAATTAATTGTTCTCATTGTTATTTCCAAAAGTTGATTATTTAATATTTATTTTTATTTATGTATATGTATATGGCTGTCCATCTCAAAAGTGAAATTTGACCTACAGAGTTTTAAGTATCAACACAAAATTTGAGAAAGCAACAATAATCAAAACACAAAGCATAAAAATGGAAGCAACTTAAAGCCTAAAAATGGTCCCCTAACTTTTTGGCTTCCATGCCAAGGAGAAGAAGGTTGAGTATTAGGTCCATGAAACTTCAAGTGGTGCATTGTTCCAAAGGACAGGTGGTGTAAGAGAAAATAGCAGTAGCACTTGCACTTAGACTTACAGTAGTGGCCAAAATTGTGGAAACCTTTTGGGAAAATGGATTTTTGAGATTTGATAACACAACTTTTTTTTGGGCGGGGGGAGTAGTACCATAAAATTATATATCAATGGAAAAATAATTTAATCAAGAATGTAGTATAACAAAGTTTGTTCAATAATCTGTATTCTATGAAAAGTAATAGCCAAATAACCAGAAAAAGGAAGCAGCAACTTGCTTAGGTTTATATCAGGTAGCTTTTCTTCATCCCATTGTAGCCAATGGGCATGAGTGTTTAGAGAGCCAATCAGGTGTCATCTTGTTTCAGCAATGAGCCAATCAGATCACTGTAGGATTCGGTTATTGACCTCATGTACTGAAATTGAGAGGAGGACATTTGTCAGTGAGTTATGTGATCACTATCAAGTTGGTTGGGGTTTTTTTTCTGTGTGTATGTGCTCTTTCATTTAGTAAGTTTTTAAAACATAATAAGATTAAAGTAATGGATCAAAGAGCTGACTGGTCCAGTGGTGGGATTCAATTTTTGTTACTACCGGTTCTGTGTATGGCTTGGTGGGCGTGGCTTGGTGGGTGTGGCAAGGAAAGGATACTGTTAAATCTCCATTCCCTCCCCACTCCTGGGGGAATCCCATTCCCTGCCCATCCCACTAACCTGCTTTCCAGCTCTGTTCTCCTGTGCAGGGTAACAAAAGTCCCATCCAATCAGCTGGGACTCAATGGGAGGCAGAGAATAGATGGGGGCGGGGCCAGTCAGAGGTGGTATTTGCCAGTTCTCTGAACTACTTCAAATTTCCACTACTGGTTCTCCAGAACTGGTCAGAACCTGCTGAATGCTGTTCTGACCCAGGCTTTGTAAATTGTAATTAAACACAAAGTTGTGTTAAAAGCAAAACCTATTTTATTGCAACTCTGGGCATTGTTTTCATTCCCAGCTGGAACTAATCTGAAACAGTCCCCCAAGATAAGCACACACCTTTCAGTTCTGTGGAACGCTGCCAAAAGCAGAAGTATCCAATTAACTAGAAAAGAAACCAACCGAAGTACAAGAAAATGCCAACCAAAGAACACAGAGCTTCAAGGAGGACTCGGAACCAATTGAACTACTTTGCTTCCTGCAAAGGTTTCATCATTGAGGTCTGTCTTTTATCCCTTATGGGAGGGGCAATCACCTCCCAGCCTTACTCCCGAATTGGCCCCTTTTATTTCAGCTGCTCTCACCTTCTAGCAGCTCTGTGAACATGCGCACCGGGCATAGGCTCCCCTGGGTCCTCTACTTCGCTGCTGCCAGACTCCAAAAGCTCCTAAGGCAGCACCCCATTCCCAGATGGTCCTGGCCCCATCTCTCCATTGGATGCAGGACCCTCATCTGAGTCCTCTCCAGACTCCCTGACTGGTCCCCTTTCTTCCCCACTGTCCGATTCCACTGTCTTCTGCACTGGCGAACCACAATGCCACCTCTGGGATAGTCGCACAGAAAGTGATGTAAAATACTATTATTAAGTGAAAAAGGCTACAGTTATAAAGAAATTAGAAGAAAAATTGGTGGAAACTTAAACCAAAGGTGGAATTTGAATCTCCCTTCCTGAGTCCCACAAGATGAGACTCACTGGAAAGAGACCGTTGCCCGCTTGGAAAACAGGATACCTTTTGAGTTCTTGGAACATATTAGCAACCAATTTAATTGGGAGGTTCAATTTTGACTAATTCATCCCACAGCAGACGTGCAGATGTGTCTGTATCTCCTCTGACCAGCAGTTCCTCTTCATTGCTAATATTCATTAAGACTTCACAGCTCTGTCCATGCATACAGATAAATAGTTAGGAAGAGTATGGAGTTTATCTCCGAGGTATGATCACAATAGCCCTCTTCAGTAAAAAAGATAAACCACAAGTGATATAATTATCACTCTGACAGGCTGGCTCCAGTGACACCTTCTCTGCTAACATCATGCTGACATCTCTATCACTATCCATGCAATATCAGTTTGAAGGGAAGCGAGGTTGTCACTATTTATCTTGAGGTGGATAAATTTGTGCACAAATTTAAACAAAGGGAGACTGGAAGGAAAGGTCAACATTACTTGGAAATTTCAGAACATTATTTTCTTAAGACTTCTTGCTGGGAATAGACAAATTGCTCTATTTGTTTTCTTTCTCCATTTAACATTTTAAGTTCTCTTTGTCCCATTCCTGTTTTTTAAAAGCCTTCATGAATTTCACACACATTCTCAAGAATGTCTCCTACTGCATCTTTGTGTGTGTGTGTGTGTGTGTGTGTGTGTGTATGTGTGTGTGTATGTGTGTATGTGTGTGTGTATTATATATATATATATATATATATATATATATATATATGTTTTCTGAGGCTGGTATATATATGTATATGTATGTGTGTATCTGTGAAGTCATCATCTTCATCCATCAGAGTATATATATAACTGCCATATATATATTGGTAGGGGTTTGGCTGTGTTCTGATTGGTTATATATATATTTAGTTGCTGGGGATTTGAGCTGGAGAGTTGTGATCTTGCTGTTTGGCTTCTAGTTCGTGGTCCTGCTGCATCTTCATAGTGGGTGTTGGTTTGCTTCATGTATATATATATATATATATATATATCCATCCAATATACATAGTTTTGGTGATAATTCTTGTCTCAAGTAAATCATTATTATAGACATTATTTTTGCCTTATTGTCTGTACTTTTCTACCATAGTTACGTGTGTGTGTTTTCTTTTCTAATTGCAACAGAGATTTAGCCATAGCATTTAAGTGCAATCAGTGCCCATATCAGCTTAAAGGTAAAGGTTCCCCTCGCACATATGTGCTAGTCATTTCCGGCTCTAAGGGGCAGTGCTCATCTCCATTACAAAGCCAAAGAGCCAGCGCTGTCCGAAGATGTCTTCGTGGTCATGTGGCCAGCATGACTAAACACCAAAGGCACATGGAATACTGTTACCTTCCCACCAAAGCGGTCCGTATTTCTCTACTTGAGTTTTTACATGCTTTTGAACTGCTAAGTTGGCAGAAGCTGGGACAAGTAATGGGAGCTCACTCTGTGACGCGGCGTTAGGGATTTGAACCGTCAAACTGCCAGACTTTCTGATTGACAAGCTCAGCGTCTTACCTACTGAACCACCACGTCCCTTTTTCATATAAAATAGTTGATTTTTGCTTTCCGATGTGAACCAAGCAACTTTCTCATGGTTGACTTTCTCTGCTGTGTTACACTGGAGAAGAAGCATTGAGAAGAAACATCTTTATATTCTATCAATTTTCCATTGATGATGTGATGGACAATTTGCCTATACCAATGTTTCACTTCTGGATGGGCATATTTTAACTCCCACCAGTGTTGTCAATGTCTCAAAGATGCTTCTTCAAAAGACAACTGGACCTTCTTGTTTTTCCTTGAAGATGTTTCATTTCTCATCCAAGAAGCTTCTTCAGTTCTGACAGAAGTCAGACCTTGGATGAGAACCAAAATGTCTTCAAGGAAAGACAAGAAAGCCCAGCAGTCTTTTGAAAAAAGCATTTTTGGGACAACCATGACCTGGATGACTGAGAATCTCCACAGACATTGTTATCCATGGTTAAACTGACTGGGAAATTTTGAAAAGTGAAATCCACAAACCTAGAGATTGCCTTGATTGTGAAACACTGGAAGATAGCATGGCTTCAACTGCCAAACTTAAAATATTGTGTCGCTACGTTTTGCCTATTGCTGTTCTAATATATTAGGAGAATGATAGAATTAAGCCACTCTATGGGAAGCAATAAAGGTTGATTAATGGCAACACACAAGAGAGCCAACTCAGAAGCCAACCAATGCAGAATCGTTTTCTGGCAAGATCATATATTTACTTGGGGTTTTGCCATTTTTCTGCTCAGAAATTAAATTCTGGATTTCTGATTGTGGAACTGGGGACCAATCAGCAACCAGATAAAGGGAGGGACAACAGAACTGCTACCCCAAAATTCCCTGAATAAGTTGCCAAAATATCTCACCCAGGACTCTTAAGACATTATATCACTGGCATTGGCGCATATCGGAAGAGCAAGACAGAAGATGCCAGACCAGACGAAAATCCTTATTTGTTACTGCTTGTTGGAGCCTTGTCCACTTCACTAATGAACAGTTTTGCTCTTCTACTCTCCAAAGCTTTTTATATTCAATTTTCAGTAAATTAAAAGTTGCATGAAAATCATGATAGAACTAGGGTTTCTATATGCTGAAATTACAACAACCAGCATAGATTGAATACTGACCAAGAAACCTGGAAAACTTATTGGAGTCATAACAGAGTGGAGACTGGTTAGATTTGAAACAGTCCTGAACTAAAGCAATACTTTTCAGAAAAAGTGGCAAAATCCATCGATCATTGAGATGCAATGACTGAAGAAGCTGGAATTGCAGAATTTCACAGGAACCTATAGTCCAGAGGTAGTTATCAACTAACAGGAAACCCCGAAGCTGGGGCAACTGACTTTGGTGTAAAGTTGAAAGAAAAGGAACTTACTTAGTAAATGATCATTGTTGAGGTAGAAATCCTATCTAAATTTGAAACAAGATGGAGTGATCAGGGGGCTGGAGGCTAAAACATATGAAGAATGGTTGCAGGAATTGGGCATGTCTAGTCTAATAAAGAAAAGGACTAGGTGAAATATGATAGCAATGTTCCAATATTTGAGGGGCTCCCAAAAAATGGAGGGGGTCCAACTATTTTCCCAAGCACCAAAAGGCAAGACAAGAAAAACCATGGATGGAAACTAACCAAGGAGAGAAGCACTCTAGAACTAAAAGACAAATTTCTTAACAGTGAGAGCAATCTATCAATTGCCTTCAGAAATTGTGGGTGCTCCATCACTGAAAGCTTTCAAAAAGAGATTAGACAACCATTTGTCTGAAATTGTACAGGTTTCCTGCTCAAGCAAGTGGTTGGACTAGATCCCTTCCAACTCAATTCTATGTTCCTAGAGAAACAGTCTTCACTTTCCACTCCCATACTGATACTTTCAAGCTGGATGAAACCATCTGGGCTAACCCACAACTAAGAACAAGGCGACAGCAAATCACATTCGCATTGTTACCGACAAAACTCCACACTGCATGTTCTTATTCAAACCTAAAACTGTAGGCATTTGCATATGGGGCTGAAGAGGCTCGAAAACAAATCATGCATTTTAATTCTCAGAGATGCAGATTTTTCCAGCTAAATAAAACATTCAAAATGAACAAGGCTGTAGCTGAATCAGTGCTGGCAATGCACCTTGCTGACAATTTTTATTACACTGGCTTTCATCTCCATTATTCTGAATGTCAGAGAGCTATTTTAAGTACCAGCTTAGTTCAGCTTAAAACAGGTATTAAAATATCTAGATCAGAGAGGGATGTATATGTTTTATATAAAATGTATATAAAAAGCAGCTTAGCTTATTTAGCCTAAAGCAGCTGTTTCCCCACCCGCTCAATTATGAACAGTCAGTGTGATAGTATGAAGCGATGCCAACAGAAGGCAGCCAAGTCTTTCTAGCTTGAGCAAATAATAGGTATACCCTACTGCTGCTCACTAAGCCAACTGAAATACAATAATATATTTTTAATGCAGTCCCAGTTTGTTTCTGTGAGGATTGAGCAACATTTCCTGATAGGCAGCATCAGGGGTGGGATTCAAATTTTTTAACAACCGGTTCTGTGGGAATGGCTTCGGTGGTAGGCGTGGCTTGGTGATCATGTGACTGGGTGGACATGGCTTGGTGCTCATGTTATTGGTTGGGTGTGGCCAACTCAACATCACTCACATCGAGGCACGCATCTCCTCGCCTGGCTTCTCATGACTGTGGGGATTCTACAACAGTCGTAAGTATGAAAAATGGTCATAAGTCACTTTTTTCAGTGCCATTGTAACTTTGAATGGCCACTGCACACAAGCAAAGTACCAGCAAAGAGGGGGAAAAAACTCCAGAGACATTCCTGAGACAGGAAGTCTAGTCCTGCCAAGAACGTAATAAGGAATAACGGAGAGACAGTTTCTGTAAGCAACACCAGAATGTTCCCTTCCTGCCTTCCTTACAGGATTAGGCCAGTAATTTCTTCTAACAACCGGTTCTCCGAACTGCTTGGAATGTTAACAACCAATTCTAGTGAATAGGTGTGGACGGTAGAATCCTTCCCCTGGGCAGCATCTTCCGTGGCAGCTCTACATTTCTTTTTCTTTGTCAACATGAAACAGGTTCCCAAAACTTCTCTTTTAAACAGCTCAACTTCACCCAAACAAACAACAACAACAAACCTTAGCCACATTTCTCCACCATCATAAAAATGGAAGGGACGTGACCTCTCAAGGAGTACTCCTTCAACCACTTCAGTTGATCTAGAAAATCAGACATGAAGAAGAAGAATCCCTGGTGGTCTCTTGAGTATGATTGCTTGCCTGCATAGGCTTCGTTGCCCAAGTAAGCAACACCGTCAGTGTAATCAGTGTATCGATCCATCTGACTAGGCAACATCACAGAGCATTGATGAAATTATCTTGTTAGGTAATGAAACATTGAATAGCTAATGAAACATTTGGGAAACTGAGCTCGGGGAGCACCAGAGATCAACCCTGAGCTACAGATATTCTCTTCTATTCAAAAATTGAAGTATAGGGTTAGAAATATGTAGAAGCATCATCTAATCATTTCCTTCCCCTTCTCCTTCCATTCCTTCTTCCCTTCCTTCGCCTCTCCCCTTCCTCTTCTCCTTCCCTTCTTCCCCTTCCCTTCCTTCTTCCCCTCCCTTCCCCTTCCCTCCCTTCTTCCTTTCCCTTCCCTTCCTCTTCCTCTTTCCCTTCCCTTCTTTTTCCTTCCTTTCTCCTTCCCCTCCCTCCCTTCTTCCCTTCCCTTCTTCCTTTCCCATCTCCTTCCCTTCCCTCCCTTTCCCTTCCTTCTTCCCTTTTCTCTGTGTCAATCTCAATAGTTAGAGACTTAATTAACCTCTCACTAAGTAGTTTCACAAAGTAGACAGAATTAATTTAGCAACAAATAAAGATTAGATCTGTTTGGAGCTAAGTCAAATTCCCTTCTGCTTTCAGAGCAGGTGAAAAGGTTTGCAAAACACAGTTAGAGCACCCCTCCCCCTCCTTCCTATAATGCAGTTAATTCCAGTATTTGAACATGGCCAGTGCAGAAATAGATTCAGCTGCCAACTCACTCCACAAACTTGCGGAAACAATACTTTTTTCACTCTTTCTGCTAAAGCTCTGATTAATTTTCCTACATTGGACAATAACCATTTCAAACCAACCCTGCTTCCTGTGGGACACAACTGATTCTTAACTTTAGCATGTATCTCCAAATTTGTGTGCAAGATGAATGTTTATCCTTCAAGCTGTCTCTTGGGTCACTCCCGTTGTTTTGGCAAAAAGTCTTACCTCTTCTAGAAATGGTCAGCATATACAGTTACATATACATGTAACTTTGAACAGTCACTAAATGAGCTGTTGTAAGTAGATTACTTTTACCTGAGGTAAAATGTATTTACCTGAGGTAAAATAGCAATAGCAATAGCACTTAGACTTACATACTTCTTCACAGTGCTTTACATCCCTCTCTAAGCAGTTTAAAGAATCAACATACTGCCCCCAACAATCTGGGTCCTCATTTTATCTACCTCAGAAGGATGGAAGGCTGTGTTGACTATGAGCCAATGAGGATCGAACTCCTGGCAATCGGCAGAGTTAGCCTGCACTACTGTATTCTAGCCAATGTACAGGAAGGCAGGAAGGCGGGAAAGAAGGAAGGAAGAGCAATAGCATTCAGACTCATATACCATTTTATTGTTTTGCAGTCCTCTTTAAGCAGTTTACAGAGTCAGCCTATTGCCCCCAACAATCTAGGTCTGTAACCCATAATATTACAATCTGTAGTAGATAAATTACAGTAGCCTACCAATATAATATTTTCTTAATAACCAAAATAACCAGAAATCAAATCTCCCGTTTTTAAAATAACCTACAATTTTCCTCATTTTCTTTTCTATTTTCCAGGCAGAATCATTTCGAATAATCTCTAGGTTTGAATCCGTATGTGTTCTTTTTTCAACCTTTCTCTTTCTTTCTCCCCCCAATCTTTCTTTCGCACATACACACAGATACTGCCTCAAGTCTACCCTAGATTTTCATCAGCGTTCTGTCAGCTTTGATTAGAAGCAAGCAAACTAGAACTTTGAAGCACACTCAAATTCTTCATTTTCCCCCTTAATTCTACATATTGCCGACAAAGCAAAAGTCTCAAAGACTGATGGATCAGTAGATGACAAGGAATGCAGCCCTATTAGACACATTAATTATCTGGCCTTCGTCCTGACTTATATGAGACTCCATAATTTTCTCTCCAATAACCTCTGGGGTCACAGACTTGTCCAAATCCTCATAAGTCAATTTCAGATCTGAGCAAGAAACTGGAATAAGGCTTTAAACTCTACCTTTAATTCTATACTTCTAGTATCTTTTTAATTTTTAACCCTTCCCCCTCCTCCTCCTCCTCCTCCTCCTCCTCCTCCTCCTCCTCCTCTTCTATTTTCTATCATTATCATCTTCTTCTAAGTAGTTTAAGATGGCATAAATTTCAATATCTCATTTCATCCCCAAAAGATGAAAGTTAGTAAGCCACAGCTAGAAAGCTGGAAAAATTAGTAATCAAATTCCACATGTTTTCCATGCAGCTTGAGTTTGGATTAACGCATCATCATCATTTTACACCTCATCTTTATGTGATGAACTTCTTCTTCATGTGTCGAATATTTATCACAAGCTTCAGCAGGGGACAGCACCCAAAATAATCTTGCTTGGAGGTTGGAAGGGTAGAATTGGACCCAATGAAATTTGAAGAGCAAGGGAAGTGTTGTAACCAAGAACATTTATAACAAATCACCCTGGAAGGTTGCATTGGGAAATAGATTCCAATTTGCTGCCAGAAAAATTCACAGACATAGCCATATAAGTCTCCATAGTTCGACTCAACCTGAAGGAGCCTTCATCTTTTTTTATGATTATCTATCTGTCTGTCTGTCTGTCTGTCTATCTATCTATCTATCTATCTATCTATCTATCTATCTATCTATCTATCTATCTATCTATCTATCTAAGCAAAATACTAGTCACGCATCATCACAAAATCTCCAGAACCATAAAGCCTATTCCTCTTGGCTTCTAGGGGCTCACTAAGAAAGGATTTTTCAAACTGACAATCAGAGCATTTAAAGTACTTCCATCATCATCATTATTATTATTATTCATGCTCTGATGCTACTATTCCCCTTCTCCACCAGGAAATAAATCTCTTCCAAATGCAAAACACAAGCAGAGGAGAGGAGTTTCAGTTTCAGTTTCATAGCAGCACCAAGCGGCTTTAGTACAGAACAGTTGAGCTAAGCCACGCCCAGGTTCCTTGCTGTCTCCTTCTTGCTCACACAGCAAATACTCTTTCAGTTTCCAAACAGCCCTCAACTCTCTCTCACACTGACCTGATGCTAGCCAGATGAATACCGATGGATTGTTTTTTTCCTCCCCCAAAACTAAGCCCGACCACATAGTTTCCCAGTGAAGCGTGGATATCGAACTAGTTAGAGAATATTAGAAACCCAACTTTCTCAGTGGTCATTTGGTTGAGGGGGAGAACATATTTGGGGGTAATATATCA
Source organism: Pseudonaja textilis (assembly GCF_049901715.1). NCBI lineage: Eukaryota > Metazoa > Chordata > Lepidosauria > Squamata > Elapidae > Pseudonaja > Pseudonaja textilis. The sequence continues at coordinate 47,828,034 of NC_141997.1, forward strand.
TGTGCTATCTTAAGCAGAAAAATGCCTTTCATCCTAAGATTTTGTGAATGCATGGAAGGAAATGGTAAAACATGTGTCCTCCTGTCACAATTCAATCTCCATTCTTTACATCCATGCAATGACAACGAAAGGCAAATACAAAAGAGTGGAGCTTGTGATGTTGCAGTATTCTCCTTCCTCCCTCTCTCCCTCCCTCCCTCTTTCCCTTTCATTCATCTCCTCTCTGCTCCCCTCTCCTTCCTTCTTTCCTTCCTCCCTCCCTTTAATTCATCTCCTTTCCTCTCCTCTCCTTCCCTCCCCTCCTCTTCTTTGTCTCCTTCCTTCCTATCTTCTCTCCTCTCCGCCTTCTTTTCTCCTTCCTCCCTCCCTCCCTCCCTCCCTTCCTTCCTTCCTTCCTTCCTTTTTCCTTTTATTATTTAGGTAGACAACTATCTAACAAATATTAGATATGTCAAACATATCTAATACTGTTTCCTTCTCGTATTTTCCCCACCACAAAAAGGTGAGTTGAGCTGAGAGAGAGAGTGAGTGACTGGCCAAAGGTCACCCAGTCACTTTCATAGCTAAAGTGGCATTAAAACTCACCGTTTCTAGCCTGGCACTTCAACCACTAGACCAAAGTAACATCATTGTGGTGAGAATGTACAAGAATAGCTACCCCACCCCCAGTACAATGGTATTTTTCTTATTCCATTTTGCTTTCCATAAAACATCCTATTAATTGGTTATATACAATCAAACAAATTACGGTTACCTTTTTCTGACAATAACTTGTATTAGATTTCAGGGTTGCGTTCAGTGGATGGGTCAAAACAAATTGAGTTTTTGTGCGATTTGGCACCCAAATAAATCTGGAGCTAATACAGAGACTTCTATTAATTCTAGCACATTAATCAGAGCAATGCTTTTCTTAGCTGCTGCTCACAGCTACTGTGTGGGTACTGATTTACCGAACGATGGTAAACAATGCTAACCTAATGCATGTGAATTAGTTCTGATTGAGAATGACTGTATATAAATGTCAGTTTTTATGAGGATTCTGTTGGTACGATGACCTTCGTAATGTAATTTTTTGCTAGATTTCTGAGTAAATGTAGGTAGGTGAATGTGAAACTGCATTCTCTGCCAGTCCTGATTTCTCTTTCGAGGGCCTGGAGCAAATATGCAACCCTCTTTGTCTATCTTTTAGCACATCTGTGATCAGGGCTGCCACAACCAGCCAGATAGGTTTCTCTGCTTCTAGGCAACTGAACAGAATTCACACTGTTTCCACTGCTTTGGGATTATATTTGGCTACAGAATGCTCTCTGCTAATTTGATCCAAAGTGACTGTTCAGGTGTATGTGTCTCTGTGTGTATATGTAAAGACAATCCTGGGTTAAGAAGGCAAACAGGTCAGGAACCAAGGTGGGCTGACCTCTCAGGTTCTACGCAAATACTGTTTTGAAGAGAATGTAAGTTGACATTACAGAGCTCTCTCCAACTAAGAGTTTGCATGCAATTCCCCTTCATGCTCATTTATCTGTTCCGTATAAATATGCACTCCTTGTATTCTAGCATTCTAGTTGCATTTAAAGCCAAAATGTTTTAGCCTGCACTCTATAAAAGGTAAAGGTTCCCCTTGCACATGCTAGTTGTTTCCGGCTGTAGAAGGTGGTGCTCATCTCTCTTACAAAGCCAAAGAGCCAGCACTGTCTGAACACATTTCCATTGTCATATGGCCGGCATGACTAAATGCCGAAGGCACACGGAACGCTGTTACCTTCCCACCAAAGGTGGTTTCTATTTTTCTACTTGCATTTTTATGTGCTTTCGAACTGCTAGGTTGGCAGAAGCTGGGACAAGTAATGGGAGCTCACTCGGTTACACGGTGCTAGGGATTCGAACTGCCAAACTGCTGACTTTTCTGATTGACAAGCTCGGTGTCTTAGCCACTGAGCCACCTTGTCCCTTTGCACTATATTAAAACTATGCAAAAAGAAACCGAACCTATTTCCTGGACAAAATGGCAGAATAGCAGATTGTACCTTTAAGATAAAAGATCAATGAAACAACCTTGCTAAAATGAAGAACTGGTCAGTCCCTGGCACAGGTGTTCTCTTGCACCTGTCCTAGGTTTGAGAATAAGAATTGGACATCACATATTGAAGAAATTAAAATGTTAAGCAATTAGTTAGGCAACATTTCCCCAACTACAGTCCTTTGTTTAAAACTCATGTGACCTTCAGCCTAATTCTTGAATATGCTCACCTGCCTGGAATCCATACTGTATTGGAAATACAAATATTGGAATACTGCTATCATCTCTTCCCTGATCCTTCTCTCCACTAGGCTAGCCAAGTCCAGTTCCTGTAACCGTTCTTCATATGTTTTAGTCTCCAGTCCCCCAATCATCCTGGTTGCTCTTCTCTGCACTCTTTCTTGGATCTCAACATCTTTTTTATAGAGTGGTGACCAAAACTGGATGCAGTAGGGGTGCCCTTACTAAGGCTTTATGGAGTGGTATTAATACCTCACTTGATCTTGATTGTATCCCTCTAATCCAAGGGTCTTCAAACTTGGCAAGTTTAAGACTTATGGATTTCAACTCCCAGAATTCCTGAACTAACATGACTGGAGGAGGAATTCTGGGAGTTGAAGTCCACAAGTTTTAAAGCTGTCAAGTTTGAAGACCCATGCTCTAATCAATCGATTACCTTGCCTTGTAAGTATTCAAGTCTTTTTTTGATTTTGTTAAAATTTGATAATTGGCTTCTCAAACTGCAAACTTGCCTCCATGGAGCAGAGATTTGAAATAAAGTGAAATCCTGAGAAAGTTCTAACCATAAGGTGTCCAAATGGGAGCAATTATTGTGGTTCAATACTCATAAAAAAGAAGTCAGAAAAAAGAAGTATGTTCCTATTGATAGGGGGAACCAACATGGAATGTTAAAATCAAAACGCTTCTTTAAATCTGAAAAAATAAAAAATAAACCAATAGTATTTTGTTTCTCATTTATCAAGCGAGCATATTGGTTCCTACTACTACTAGGAGGAACAACAAAATCCAGAGCGCCATCTTCCTCCTCCTTTGATTGGTGAACATAGCTACCAATGGGAGATGCACATGATAATATATTTAATCTTATTAATCTTATTCTTAATCTTATTACTAATATTGAAACCCTCAAAACCAACAAGCTAGTTGTCTAACAAAATTTGTGCTATATTTGAGTTGATGTGTCTAAAAGAAGAAACAACAGAAGAGGCAGGGACTGTGATGGGTGTCAAGTGAAGTTTGGTAGGAAATCCTTGATTTCCATATGCACCATGTTGAGGGTGTTGAAATTAAATAAGCAAACTACATTTGCCTGTCCTTTTCTTAACTTTACACTTGACTTGAGATTCCATTCCTCTTTCTTTCCTATCAAGCCAAGTATTGCAGGACAGGGACACATAAACTCCAATTTTCTTCTTTCTTTTTCCTGCCTTCTTCCCTCGTTGATTTTGCACTACTACAAAATCTTATACAAGACTTCAACACCAAAGCTCTGGTGCCAAAATGCAGTGATTACAAAGTAGCCTTTTCTAACACATGTTTTCCCAGGAGGCAGATATATTTTAAAAAAAGATGAAATGTTAATAGCTCTTTTACTATTGAGTTTTCTGCAAACTAGAAATCAATGGAACTTGAATACAAAGCTATTTAATCCCATCAACTTCCACATAACTAACAACACAACTGCAGCTTAAATGAATGATTTGATAAGGTCATCCTGAATGGTAATTAATTTAGGCTCAATTGTTCAGTTCGGCTAATAAAAATATATATATATTTTCAAATTTTTCTTTATCCCATCTTTCCATGTTGTTATCCTGCCAATAGATGATGATGAAGATGATGGTGATGATGATGATGATGATATTAAGTTAAAAAAGAATCACAAATAAAAAGTCATTTATAATTGGTTATTCAAGTGAAAAGAACTACACAGAAGTATGCCTCACACTGAAGTGCACGGTGAATCCACTGCTTTGGTGCCGATACTTCAAAGCATGTAGACAGTCAAAGAACTGTTGGATTTAGGTGACAATGTATGTAGAGCTATAACAATATTACACTTTCAAGATGCTTTGTGTTGTGTAGAAAACATTCTTTAAAAGTAATATAAATTATGGGTGGTTTTGAATAAGAAAGTTTTGCACTGTGACTTACTCCGGATATGTAACTACTATAAGTAAATTGTCTATGTGAGTGTTTATACACATACATGCACAAAGACACACACACAGAGCTCAAAGAAAGGGACACTTAAATGAAATATTCATAGTCAGAGATGGATGCTGTAATCAATATTCCTTATAAGGCTAGGTAACGGAAGGGGAGGGGAGGAGAGGAGAGGAGAGGAGAGGAAAGGAAGAAAGAAAAGGGAAGAAAATGGGAGGAAAGGAAGGGAAGGGAAGGAAAAGAAGAGAAGGAAAGGGAAGGGAATGAAAGTAAAGAAAAGGAAAGGAAAAGAGAAGGAAAAAGGGAGGAAGGGGAGGGAAGGGAGACTATTCTTTGGTATGCACCTGACATTGTAGTATAACTAAATAGGTAGTGCAGCATGAAAGTTATAAAATAACAAGTCATATAAATTAGTTATTATTTATCTGATATTGAGCCACTTTGATTGATCAATTGATTGATTGATTGATATGTGACAGAATATTGGGTCTTATTAACAGCATTTTACTCAGGAAGAGTGTGAGACAAATTCCCCAGTTCTAGGACACACTCATTTAATAAAGGGACTGATCAATGCAGCTGAGCTGAGCTTAAATTTTAGACCCCACCTAGCAAATTCTCAGAATGAATTTAAAAAAAAAAAAAAATCACAAAATAGTGTCCTTCAGCTTGATGGGGAACACAATTCCCACACTTGCCTTGAAGGCGGAGAGGGTGCCTTGCATGTGTAACGTTCTGAAACCTTTAACAGCTCCTCTGACTTCGTTTGGTTAAAGTTTCATAGAATTTCATAGAATAACAGTTGGAAAGGTCCTTGGAGGTCATCTAAGCCACACACACCCCTGTTCGAGCAGGAGAGTCTGTTCCAAATATTAGCATCTATCTAGGATCGAACTCACAACCTCCCGATTGTGAGGGCAAGAGCACACCTGGTAGCACACATTCTTAAATTCGCATACGGGATTTACCCATTTTTAAAGAAAGCTCTTTTCATGTCACAGTCTAGTTTTCTTACAACGGAGAAGACTCTGCCTTCTAGTTTTGGACTGAATGGAAAAGCAGATGGGAAAAATAATAATAATTTGGCACCACTACTTTTGCCCCTAACATGGTGTAGTCAGAAGTCAGATAACAGATAATCAAAGTTGGAAGGGACCTTCTAGGTCATCTAGTACAACCCTCTACCCAAGCAGGAGACCCTACACCATTTCTGACAGATGGCAGTTTAGTCTCTTCTTGATAGCCTCCAGGGATAAAGCTCCCACAACTTCTGAAGGCAACTTCTGTTCCATTGGTTGATCGTTCTCACTATCAGAAAATTTCTCCTTATTTCTAGGTTGAATCTCTCCTTATTCAGTTTCCATCCATTATTGTTTGTTTGGCCTACGTGCACTTTAGAAAATAGCTTGACCCCTTCCTCCCTGTGGCAGCCCCTCAAATATTGGAAGACTGCTATCCTGTCTCCCCTGGTCCTTCTCATCACTAGATTAACCATGCCCAGTTCCTGCAACTGTTCTTCATATGTTTTAGTCTCCTCTGGCAGAAGAAATTCACCACACATCCTCCACATTAAGAACGGCACGGGCCTCAAGGAAAGGGGAAGAATCTAACTTAATATCTGTTGTTCATGGCACATTTCCAGCACGAACGACATGAACACCAGCGTTTCTAAAAACTCTTTGCTTCTCTGAAGAGCAGCAGACTATGAGCGCATTTAGGTTAAGGAAGTTCACAGAAGGCCATCAACTGAATCGAGAGGCAAAAAAACCAATTGACCAATCCGTCTGAAAAAACCAATTAGGAGAACATCTTTGGGGAGGGGGGCAGTTGGATGAGATCATAAGTTCAGTAAAGCAAAACTGTGTTTCTCTACAGTGAACAACCAAATGATTCTGCCCACTTGCAATGATGGAATTAATACAAAGGATGACTTTTCTACAATCGCTTGTCCTGAGCCATGGACTATTCTGAACGGACTCTATTGAGATTATGGGTTATAACGATCTACCTGGGCAATTTGGATCTGAGTGCTAAGATTTGTTTGCAAGGACATAGGAATGCAAATGTGTCATCTGTTTGCCTTCTCTAGATCCTGCAAGGTGACCCCAAAAGACACAATTCAAAACACTTAGCAATCCATGTGTATATATTTTTTTTTTTTGGATTTAGAAGGTAGGTAGGTAGGTAGGTAGGAAGGAAGGAAGGAGAGACAGATGAGGAAAGGTGGGAGGGAATTGAGTAATTGTGGAAGGAAGGAAGGAAGGAAGGAAGGAAGGAAGGAAGGAAGGAAGGAAGGAAGGAAGGAAGGAAGGAAGGAAGGAAGGAAGGAAGGAAGGAAAGAGATGAAGAAGGAAGGAAGGAAGGAAGGAAGGAGAGACAGATGAGGAAAGAAGGAAGGGAGTGATGAAGGAAGGAAGGAAGGAAGGAAGGAAGGAAGGAGATGAAGAAAGGAGGGAGGGAGGGAAGTGAATGAGTGAGGAAGGAGAGACAGATAAAGAAGGGAGGGAAGGAGGGAGGAAGGTAGGAAGGAATCATATGGTTTATATTTTTTCTCTCCTGCACATTTTATGAAAGGAAAGGCCCATTGTCACATTTAATTACATGCATACTCTAATTTTGTAACTTACATAATTGGATACATAGACATGCACACAGGCGCCCAACCACATAAAAAAAATAGGCCATCAATTTAATTCTAATAAAGTTCCATGACCAAGCAAATGGAGTAAGGAGATTTTCATTGCTTTTACGGAAATTATGGGTTAAGGATTCTTTTTCAAGAATGATAATGAGCTACATAGTAGAAATGGATAGGTAACAAGCAGGAAAATAGGATTTTCATATTTCTATCCAGGGCCAAAATATAAGCCTTTCTTTTTTCTTTTTCTTTTACTGTGAACAACCTCAGTATCTTTTTACACCTTCCAAAAATATCCCATTAAATATTCATAATTCTGTAACTGAGACCCACCTAAATGGCCTTTTCTAACTCTGGGATTTTATTATTCTAATTAGAGTTATAGGAAGCTTTCATAATATTTACAGCAGCATCCCTGTTTCAATGAATGAATATGTACTTTTATTGGTTTCCGGCAATGTAATAGTCATTTCTCTTTAGAAGGAAAGACCGTCAGGTGTAGGAGCATGCATGGTTAGGAAAGGTTAATAATCTGAATTATTTTCAGCATATTCGCATGCACTAATTCTCAGGGGAGAAACCGTGATAGCTGAAGTAATACTTTGTAACTGGAAAGGAAAGGAAAGGAAAGGAAAGGAAAGGAAAGGAAAGGAAAGGAAAGGAAAGGAAAGGAAAGGAAAGGAAAGGAAAGGAAAGGAAAGGAAGAAAAAATGCAGAAAAAAGGTACAAAGAAATAGAAAGAAACCTCCAATTTCCTTTGCAGCAAATATAAATATGCTTACAAAGTTATCTCTTATTCTATGATTATAAATATTTACAGACCCCTCACATCCTGGACATTCACTATCTCAACTCCAACCCTCAAAACGATGCTATAGAGCACTGAACACCAGAACAACTAGACACAAGGACTGTTTTTTTCTCAAATACCATCACTCTGCTAAACAAATAATTCCCTCAACACCGTTCAACTATTTACTAAGTCTGCACTACTATTACTATTAATCTTCTCATCACTCCTTATCACCCATCCCCTCCCACTTGTGACTGTATGACTGTATAAGTTTGTTGCTTGTATCCTTATGATTTATATTGACTGTTTCCTAGAATGATTTGATTGCTTATTGTACCCTGTGCTTATTATTAAGTGTTGTACCTGATGACTCTTGACTCTTGATGAATGTATCTTTTCTTTTATGAACACTGAGATCATTTGCACCAAGACAAATTCCTTGTGTGTCCAATCACACATGGACAATAAAGAATTCTATTCTATTCTATTCTATTCTATTCTATTCTAGTCTAGTCTAGTCTAGTCTAGTCTAGTCTAGTCTAGTCAAGTCTAGTCAAGTCTAGTCAAGTCTAGTCTAGTCTAGTCTGTTCTGTTCTATTCTATAAAAAGAACACAATATATATATGTGTGTGTGTGTGTGTGTGTGTGTGTGTGTGTGTGTGTGTGTGTGTACTCTGAGTCACTCCGAGAAGCAAGAGGCCTGATGATGATGAATGAGACTTCATCGAAACGTTGCCTAGATACTTTGAATCTTACGCGGGAGAAAACCCAAATAACCAAAGATATATATATATATATAACCATCCATCTGCAAGCCATAAGTGCATTTTCCTCTGTTTTGTGCAAAAAGGCTTTTCCAATCAGCCAGAAATGCAGATACTGTCCCAAGGCCCCTATTTCTGATCATCTCCTTTTTGCAGATTTAATATCAGCATGGATAGGTGCCCAAATGAAACCAGCAGAAAGCTAAACAAATCTAAAAATAAAAACTGATTATTAACAACGTGAGTTTTTTAAACAGAAAAGCAAGGCACCTGTCCAACATCTGTGGCAGGTGTTTTTGACTTGGCAGAATCCCCGTGGAACAATCCTTCCTTATCGAAAGTAAGAAGGAAATGTGGGGAAAACAGGCCCATCCATTGAAACCCCCATTGTGTTGGTTCAGCATTAGCGATGCAACTATGCTGAGCCCTCTAATCTCAGCTCGTTTGCATTTGATTTGGGGGTGTTATCTTAAAGTGGGGAGCTCCTGCACTTTGCAAAGAAATATAACATAAATATACATCACATTTTTGATCTTCTCCCAACTACTATCTTTCTGGTGAAGGTTCGTGGTTGCACAGAAATGTAATAAAAGAGTAATGGGGAAATGATTGCTGTTATCCATGCTACTTGCCTCCATTGCAACCAAATAATTTCAGCCAAACTTGTCTACGGAGATTCTCAGTCGTCCAGCTCATGGTTGTCCCCAAGAGTGCTTTTTCAAGAAGCAACTGGACTTTCTGTTGTGGTTGTTTTTTTCCTTTGAAGACATTTTGCTTTTCATCCAAGAAACTTGTTCAACTTCTCTTTGGTGAGAAGCAAAATGTATTTAAAGAAAAACCAGAAAATCCAGTTGCCTCTTGAAAAAAAAAACACCTTTGGTTCAGCCAAATGTATTGTACTAGTTCTGTATGGTTGTGTGTGTATTTGTGTGTGCATGTGTATTGTGTACCTTATTGCTTGCCCAGTTGATGCTATATGCAATCAAAACAAGGAAGGGCCATCCATGTACACCTACAGTCTCTTTCTCCAACAATCCAATCCCATTCTTTTATCTACGGTTCTCTATGTTAGATGGAAAATACAGAATGCTCGTTGCGTGCAAGTCCTAACATTTAACAGCAAGGCAGCATCTTACCTGACCTTGTCAGGGATAGCCAACTTGGACTGGATAAAGTTTCTTAGGTGGAGTTAGAACAAGGAGTTGACAGCTATTCTCATTTGGGGCACCATGAGAATGAGAGAGAAGATGGTTTGTCCATGGGGAAAAAACCTATAGGAGGAAGTAATGGTGAAGGTTGTTCTATTTTAGGAGGGGGTCCCAAATGAGGCCATACTCAGAGTGTCCACCACCAAATGGTGTAGGAAATTGAGACTATGTCTCAACTGAAATGCTTTAACCAAAAGATTTGGGATTTATTTTATTATTTTTTTGAGAGATAAGGCATAATGGCATTTGAAGGGACCTATTGTTATTGGAGGTTTTAAAATGACTTACTATTTATGAATCAGGTAATACTGAAGAAGAATGGGTACTCATTGATTAACTGAACCTAGACAACTGTGATCTACTCACTTTTTAAAGGTGGAAATGTTTCAATTAATAATTATGAAAAACATCTCCTTGGTATCAACTGGGTTTTTTGAAGGTCCTTGGTCGAAACTGTTAATGAATACTATCCTCCAGATTATCACGTCAAAAGCCTAGATTTCAGAATCTCTTGTCCTGCAACCAAGAGAACACCAAAATAGCTACACTTCAACCCTGACTACTTACTATAGGCTCTACTCTTAGGTTTTCAGGATTTGTGGTCTTTTGCTTTCTCAGATAAACTGTGGTACAAGTAACGTTGAAGAGGCGAGCCTTACCTGTAGGTGCAAATTAATAGAAAGAAGGAGGCAGCATTGTGGCCTGCAGATTCAAAATCGAGATCCCATTAGCCTCATTGGTTTAAATGGTTCGCCAGATTTTGCTCGTAAAAATCCGGGGAATTGTACTTTAAAAGAACAAGATGGACAATTCACGGCAAATGATCACAGACCTTTCAAACCTTTGCAATGCAATACAGTTTAATAGGGTCAGCTAAACTCTTTAACTGAAAGTGGCAGTCCATGGAGAATTAATGAACTGAAGTGTATCCATGAATTCTTGAATCCTGAGGGTTAAAGTTTGCATGTTTGCTCTTTTCCCCTGTTCTTCTATCATGCTGAACCACTTTGCTTGGCTGGTTGGTTTTTTTTTTTTTGTGTTTGTTTTTTTCCAAGTGGGGATAGATTTCTTTTAAAAAAATGCACAGTTGGCACGATGCATTTGTAGGTTTCATTGATTTCAGTAGTAGAAACTAAAATAGCAACGATTGCTTTACTTTAAAACAAAAAACAAAAAAAAACCCAGAAAGATTAACCATAGCTGAACTGTTGTCTCTCTCTTTTCAGATTCTGGATAACAGAGAAATATCTGCCCTTCATGTAGCTTTTCCTTTGACCCAAAATTGCAAAAATCCACTCATTTAACACCAGGCTGCCAAAGGAAGGGAAGACCCGTAGGTCAAAGAAACAAGGAAAAACGTACATTTCTGCCACAAAACTCCTCCAGTTAAATTTCTGCACAGGGAACTGTTCTATCCCTAATCAATAACATTAGATTTTTGACTTTATCTGAGCATAAAACTCCATATTCTCCAAATTCTCAACTCTACAAGCAGGAAAGGGGAAAAAAAACCCCAACGAATCCAAAAACCAGTCATCAAGCAAGCCATGGCAGCTGTTTCAATTGGAAACTGTAAATGGGTATGGAAATTAGAAATGCAAGAATTTGGCTTCTGAGGTCAATTAAGGATTCTTTGCAAATGGTATACCGTGTGTGTGTGTGTGTGTGTGTGTGTGTGTGCTTGCGCGCACACACGCATGCATTTTAACAGAAAGGTTACTTTGCCTGTACAGATTATAGATGCAGGAATCAGTCAATAAATACTGTAGCTTAATGGCTTCACACTAAAAGCTAGGTTTTAGGGATCTGGGAGAAGCTAAGTTTTCAAAGCTGAATTGCAAATTTCTTATTTGTTTGTTTGTTTATTTAATATATTTATTTATTTTCAATTTATGTCTGCTGGAAATCTCTCATAGTCTTTTAGTAGAAATCAAAAAACAAAAACAAAATACTTATAATTTGTAATTTTGAGAATATGCTTTATGTGACCAGTAGTTTTGCTTTAGTTTGGAAAGATTCTGTCTGTAGGTGAGGAACAATAAATAAATCTACATGGAAGAATCACAATGCGTTTTTCTTGGTTTTGAAGATAAAATTGGAATCTTCCTTCCTTCCTTCCTTCCTTCCTTCCTTCCTTCCTTCCTTCCTTCCTTCCTTCCTTCCTTCCTTCCTTCTCTTTATTAGTTGTTATGTCAGATAAAAGTTTAATAAAAAATTAAAAAATCACAAAATATAAAAATCTGCAAACAGAAAGAACAACTGTGGCAAAAGGTAGCAAAATAGTACTAATACAATATGCATATTTATTTATTTACTTATTTATTTATTAGAATTCTTGTTTCCCAATGAAATGCTCAATTAATTCAGTTTCATGTGGGTATACATATAGAGTTAAATGGATCTCTTTGTTTCAGTCTCTTTATTAATCATAAACACCTTGATTGATAACTCTTCACATGTGCATAGTTTTTTTTTTTTTAATCACAAGTAAATCTCCAAATTTGTCATTCAAATCCTTTGAGGAAAGATAAAAGAACAGATGAATATTTGGTATATTCTTAGAAGCTCCATAAAGATGTCCTTAATCTTTGGTTTCATCACCGAGATAACAAGTTAAACTGTCATTTAAGTATATACACATTTAGTTTGGCTAGCAACAAAGTTACATGCTGAGTTATTAAAATGAAACAAAAATATTTTCAACATCATTAGCAGAAAAACAAACATATCTTAGTGACACTGATTGGGCTTTGCTACATAAATTGGAAGTTCCTTTTATATTTGGGGTTATTACTATTTTTTTCAAGATAATACATAAAAAACACTAGCAGGCAAAACATATAAGGACAAAAACTAGCATTAGCTAAGAGCAGGAAAATTGAAGAAAGAGATAGTAGAGTTAATTCTGGTTGAACACGACCAAAACTCAAGAACAAATTCATTCAATGCCAGAATTGAGAAGAAAGCGACAGCAAATGTCACCTTTGCAAAGAAGCTTAAGAAACCAAGGATCACTTGATGCAAACGTGCTATTTCAAGAGGCAACTGGACCTTCTATTTTTCTTTGAAGATGTTTTACTTCTTACCCAAGAAGCTTCTTCACCTCTGACCGGATTACAGGGAAATGGAAGGATTTCCAAAGAGTACTAATGACCAGATGACTACAAGGAGTATAAATCCTTCCATTCCCCACCATCCAGTCAGAGCTGGATGGTGAAGCAAAATGTCTTCAAAAGAAAAACTAGAAAGTCCAGTTGCCTCTTGAAAAAGCCCCTTTGGGAAATCCATGACCTGGATGACCAAAATCTCCATAGATATTTAGCTATGCCAAGGATTACTTGGTTAGCTGCTGGAACATCACACAAACTGACTACAATGACATGACAAAGCAGCAACAATGGTGCATCAGAGCACCTGCAGAAATAATATTCGCCTGCAGTCAAAAAAATGGTGGGATCACAAAATAGCCAGAGTCATAGAAAATGAAGAAGCTAAAGTTCTCTGGGACTTCAGAATTCATATAGACAAGCCCCTGCCAGATAACACGCCAGAGTTAATAATACTCAATAAGAGACAAAAAGATCTGGATATTGGATGTGGCAAAATCTGGCGAGAACAAAGGAGAAGAGAAGAGAAGAGAAGAGAAGAGAAGAGAAGAGAAGAGAAGAGAAGAGAAGAGAAGAGAAAAAACTGGAGAAAATCTCAAAATACCCCACCCCCGAAAAACAATGACCTTATTTTGAAAGATAATGTTAAAACTATTGGATATTTTAGAATATTATTAAAAAAAAAGCTGCATTGATCTTCAAAAATGCAAAGAAAGCTTTTGACAGGTCGAACTGGAGTTTTTTCTTTAAGATTTTGAAACATCAGGTCTTTGGCAGAATTTTGTAAAATGAATGAAAATGATTTACACCTCAGAAATGATACAAATAATCATTAATGAAGATTTAACAAAACCACGTAAGGTACAAAAAAGAACAAGACAAATTGTTCCCTGTCTCCTCTCTTGTTTATTTTAGTTCTTGAAATGTTAGAGATACAAATGAAAATGAGAAGATCAAAGGTGTAAAAATTAAGGAAGAGTTGTACAAATTTTTGTGGATGACCTGGTTTTGATTTTGGCAGAGTCTTTAAGAAAATTGAACTTTTAATGAGCAAATTAAAATAATGTGATTCATTAGCATGCTTTTAAATTAATAAACAAAAGGCAAAGATTAACCAAAAATAAGAAGTTAAAAGATCAAAGAGAACAGATAAATAAAAACAGATTTCAAGACTAAGAAGATAAAATAGTTGGGCAGAACTATGACAAATATGAATTATATGTTATTTCAAAATAATTGTGCTAATATATGGAATGAAGTACAAAAAAAACTCTTTTTATCATCTTTGATGTACAAGTAAAAAAAGCCAAAACATTTAGGATAGAAATGCATGCATTAATTAAAAAAAAAATAAAGGTTAAATTATAGCTGAAACCAAAGATTTTTCTGTTGGAACTAATGGAAAAGCAACTAGAAAAAAGAACTCAGTTTTTATACATGAATATTGCAGAGAGATTATTAAATGCTCAAAAGAGGAAAGGCTCAACAGTACCCACAACATATAGTAGAATGATTGATGAAGAAGAAGGAGCTTGTGAAGATGACTAAATTAACCTATTTGATTAGAGAAAAAATAACAGCCCAGTTGTTGGTCAACTGGAAATCCTATAGAGTCTTTTAGTAGAAAACAAAACAAAACAAAAAATTACTTATGATTTGTGATTTTGAGGATATGCTTTATGTGACTGGTGGCTTGCTTTATTCTGGCAAGATTCTGTCTATAGGTGAGGAATAATAAAGAACTATGCATGGAATAATCACAATATGTCTTTCTTGGTTTTGGAGATTGATAAAATTGAAAACTTTCTTTCTTTTCTTTCTTTCTTTCTTTTTAAAAATCATAAAAGTTTAATTAAAAATGACAAAATACAAAAAACTGCAAAGAGAAATAGAATGACTATGGCAAAAGGAAGCAAAAATAGTACTAATAGAAATGTGCATGTTGGGTGCAAACCAGAATATCTGGAGCACCTCCTGAATACCATTGGCATTGAGAAAATCACTATCAGTCAATTGCAAAAGGCAGCTTTACTTGGAACAGCTTACATTCTTGCAAGGGTGCCTTTAATATTACCATTAAACAACAGCACCTGCCTTTCCTGGGTCCTTGGAAAGGACTAGATAGATAGATAAAAATGTCAAACCAATTTAAATATCTATCTGACTGTGTGACCAACTATAAGAATAATAAATTTACAGAGGAAAGCAGAACTTTTATTATAAATATTAAAGGAAAGCTATTTTTATTAGCTGCCTAATAAAACTGCACTGGAAAATAAGAATTTAATGTGTCTGTTCATACTGTACAAAGCTAAAGACATCAAGTTGGTATAGAAATCTCTGAAAGACTCCTAAAGAAGGTGAAAGGGACAGCCAGGTGAATCAAATTTCTGTATTTATTTAGTTTGTTTATCAAATTTAGGCACCAGCCCTCTCACTAAGTGACTCTGGATGGTTTACAGGTAAAAATTGTAAATAAATAATAAGAATAATAAGAAAAAAGGGGGAAAGGAAATAAACACCATCTCTTCTAGTGAATTCCCTGTCTCCCCTCTCCCTCTCTCTCACCCTTCTCCCTCTTGCTTTTCCTCTCTCTTCTCTCTCTCTCCTCCCTCCCTCTCTCTCTCTCCTCTCCGCCTCTCTCCCTCTCCTCCTCTCTCCCTCTCCCTCTTTTCCTCTCTCTTCTCTCTCTCCCTCTCTCCTTCTCTCTCTCTCTCCTCTCCCCTTTCTCCTCTCTCTCCCTCTCTTCTCCTCCTCTCTCCTTCTCCTCTCCTCTCCCCTCCCTCCCTCTCTCTCTCTCTCTCTCTCTGGCAATATTTATAAATAAGGCTACAAGAAAATGTCAAGCTGAACTATTTCCCTTCAAGATTAATAAACATACAGAAGCTGCTTAGCAAAACCAGTGTATCAGAGAGCATTGAGACAATAAAGTTCTTTTTTTTTTGAATTTAATAAATTCAAAAGGAATCTTCCTACAGAAAGTGAAGCTAACTTAAAGTGAGCATGCTTACTTATTACACAAGACTTTTGTCCCTGTAATTATGTTTTCTTTTCCAACCGTTCTCTTTCCCTGCATTGGGCTGCCTGCCAAGATTTATCAAAAGCACCTTTATTTTATTTTATTTTTTGGAAGAAAAAAAAAACAGTGTTTCCTGGAGAGGAGATATTCTTGAGCCTTTCTCTTCATCAGTGCTTCCTTTTTAAGCCAACCTTGTCACGTGAAATGAAAAATAGGCTTGCATTCAATTGTAAAACATAAACAGTCTTTTCAAGGATCCTGAGCTATGTTAAGGAAGAGTCCCTGTGGATCTTACGCCCTAGTTGTTGCTGATTATAGGGGGGTATGGTCATCTCTGTTTCAAGACCATTTCCAAAGTCAGTGGCCAGCATAATGTCACGGAGCACTGTCACCATCCCACAAACTGATATTGATTGTGATGACCCAGGGAAAGGCCCAGAGGCAACACAGCCAGTTGATAGTTTGAACTCCCCTTTATTGCTCCAACTGTCCCCCAAACGCTCCCACATTTATGGCAAGTCCCATGTCAGGTTTCCAAGTGATGAAATCCATTTTAAAAAGAAAAGAACAAAGTCCATCTTCCAAGACAAATTCTTTTATTTAGGGAAGCATCAAATTGGCAAAGTCCGTGGTAATTCTGGATCTGACCCAACCCAGAATTACCTCACAATATTAGAAGTTAGAAACAACTCCCCAAAGTCACATTCTCCAATAGAAGGAATTCATTGTTGCTTGACGTCATAAATCTCCACCTCAAGGGGCCCAAGCACAGACAGTTCGTTTTCCCACGGGAAGAAGAATCACCTAGCCTAAACAACTCTATCTCCACTCTTCCCCCCTTAGGAATATGGTAAGCCTGAAACCCTTCCCCTCATGACTGCCACAGAGAAAGTAAGAAAAAGAGTATATTCTAAGCCTAACTAAAATGGCTACATATGTCAATTTTGGGCTTGACACCCCAGAGCAAAGCGCTCACACGCAGCTCCAGCAGCTTCTGGCTGCGAGTAGTCCAGGAAAATGCTGTTAGCACGACGGCTTCAAGGCAAGAAATCCAGCAAGGCAAAGGAACAATGTAGCAAGAAGTCCAGCAAAATCCAAATGTCGGCAATGACACATAAAACACCACAAATTCAGTGCTTGTTCCTGACAAGCACCCATCCCCAAAGCGTCTCTTTAAGTCTCAATCTCCAGGTGAAGAGGTGCAGGGCACTCTCCTCCTGAGTCATCAGGTTGGCCTGCCCTGTTTTCACTTCCTCTCCACTCTCCCTGCTCGGGGATCAGGAGAGGGGTGGTCCTTGCTCATCGCCTGAGCTCTGTCGCTCCTCATCTCAACTACCTGCCCTTTCTCACTTGTCCTGCCCTCATTCCTCCCTGCTGGCAAGCCTTTCTAAGCCTGAGGGGCCTAGGGATGCCTCATCCTGCTCCTCCCCACATTCCTCTGGAGCCAAAAAGGCCACCCCCCTCGATCTCCTTTGGCCCCCGCTCTGGCTAATCTTCCTCCATGGATTCAGGCTCTGATGGGGCCATGATACTATTTATCTACTTGCATTTGCATGCTTTCGAGCTGCTAGGTTGGCAGGAGGTGAGGCAAGGCCAGGAACTCACAGATAAAGACACAGATAAACCTCCAGGTGGCCTCAACAACTCCCTAAAAGAATGCAAATGACCAGTTATCTGCAAGGAGTATAAATCCCTCCATTCTCTACCATCCAGTCAAAGCTGAAGAAGCTTTTGGGATGAGAAGCAAAACGTCTTCAAACAAAAACCAGAAAGTCCACTTATCTCTTGAAAAAAAAGCACCTTTGAGATTCTACTTGGGTTCCACTGAGCAAAACCAAGATATAAGCATACCACTGTGTCTGACGTAATAGAAGGTCCAAAATACTTCGTAATCATTTTTAAAATGTGCATTGTACTAAGAAGTACCTTTTTAAGTGCCAAAAATAATTTTCATGTTTAATTTCAAAATTCACCTACGCAACAGTTTGAATATAACTTTGAGAAGCTATTTCAAATTTAAAAGGAGGTGAAATTTGGGGAATAGAAAAAGATGTAGAATGCTTTGTGGCCAACCAAACATTTTCACAATTCTCTCCAATGAGTATGGAGGCTTTTTCTGGGTGCAACTCTTATTGTGAAGGACAATTTGGAAACCTTGCTATGTATATTCTATGGCAGTATTGGTGAACCTTTTCGGCACTGAGTGACGAAATGGACATGTGCATGTGCACGTACCAGGAACTGGAAGAGCAGCCACCCAGTGCACATGTACACATTAGATGGCTGCTCTTCTAGTTTCTAACACGTGCATGTGCACCAGCCACCTGGTCTTCCAGTTTTTAGCACACCTGCGCATGCACAGGCCAACTGGTTGGTGTGCAGTCACGTGCCGGAAACTGAAGGAGCAGCTGCCCGGTGAGCATGTGTGTGCCAGAAAGATGATCGTTCAGTTTCTGGCATGCACATGTGCACTGGCCAGCAGGTCTTCATGAGCAAAGGCATGCTAGAAACTGGAAGACTAGGTGACCAGATCATCTTCCCTGCATGCGCATGTGCACTGGCAGCTGCTCTTTCAGTTTCTGGCACTCCCATGCGCATGAAGACCAGCTGGCTGGCGTGCCAGAACCGAAAGAGCAATAGGCAACAGCTCACGTGCTCAGAGAGATGGTTCTACATGCCACTTACAGCATGCATGGCATAAGTTCGCCATCATGGTTCTATGGTATCTAACAGCGGAACAGGTAATCCTTGACTTGTCTCACAATTGAGTCCAAAATTTCTGTGGTAAAGTGAGTTTTGCCCCATTTTATGATATTTCTTGCCAGAGCTGTTAAGTGAATCTGACCTCCCCACTGATTTTGCTTGTCAGAAGTTTCCCCACCTGACCTTGGGACATTGCAACGGTCATAGGTATGAAACCAGTTGCCAAACGTTTCGATCACACGATCTTGGGGCTGCCACGAAGGTCAGTGCCACGAAGGTCATCAATGTGCAAAGTGGTCATAAGTCCCTTTTTCCAGTGCCATTGTAACTTTGAATGATGACTGTTGTAAGTTGAGGTATACAGTATTTTAGAAGAGATCTTTCAAAGGGAAAACCAAGAATAATCTTGCATGTTTCTAGATCACTGTCCAGTTATAAACAGAGATTCATTGTGTGAAAGGGGCCAGGGATGGGATGGTAGCGAGGGGGAATGTCTTTCCTGGCATGTATCACTTGGAAATGAAATAAAGGATGCGATTGTCTCTGCAACCTATCTAAAACAAATGCCAAAGGAACATCTTAAATGCTCTAGATATTGCATTCCTAACATGATCACGCAAAGGAAGCCAGCCATGCATTTTAGGATGAATGTGCTACAGTTCTCCCTGTGCTGGAGGCAAAAAAAAAATACCCTTATTCTAATTAATCACCAATTAATAGAAAGCTTAAAATATATTTCTGCTTTAATTATACATATAGCTTCTCATTAAGCAAGGCTTAATTAATCAATTTTTTTTAAGAAAAACATGCTAAGGACAGTGACTCATTCTGCACACCACAAGCCGGAATGACTAACAGGGATACAAAAGTGAACTCAAAAAACAAGAACAACATTCAGCTATTTTCCTTGCTGGGAAGACAACAGGCGAAACACACAACCCCACACACAGCGATGTAGGCAGACACAGCTGGTACACTTAATTTAGCTGGCACTGGAAAGGAAGTGGTTGGTAAGTTTGGAAATTAATCAGCACTGAAGCTAGTCAAAGGTAGCGTCAATCAATATCAGAGATAGGTTTTGAAGAAAGGTTGAATGAAGGCCTGCTGGAATAGTCCATTTTCCTCTGTAAGCTACTTCAGATGTATCTCCAGAACTACTACTATTACTACTTCTTCTTCTTCTTCTTCTTCTTCTTCTTCTTCTTCTTCTTCTTCTTCTTCTTCTTCTTCTTCTTCTTCTTCTTCTTCTTCTTCTTCTTCTTCTTCTTCTTCTTCTTCTTCTTCTTCTTCTTCTTCTTATGATTTATTATTATTATTATTATTATTATTATTATTATATATAGATTGAGGATTTAAAAATAAGTCCAAATATATTTATATGCATATTGTCAAAAGCTTACAATACAAAAGAAATAAGAATAAACGTAAGTTTAAATATAAGAAATAGGAACTGATAATTGGGGACAATAGGACAGGGATGGTAGGCAGGATTGTGCACTTATGCACACTTCTTACAGACCTGTTAGGAATGGAGTGAGGTCAATAAAGGTTAGTTTGAGGGTAAAGGAGTGGGGGTTTGAACAGGTGACAGCAGAATCAGGTAGCGAGTTGCAGATATTGACCACTCTGTTGCTGAAATCATACTTCCTGCAATCAAGTTTGGAGTGGTTAACATGGTTTATATCTGTCGTGTGCTCTTGTGTTGTAGTTAAAGCTGAAATATTCATTAACTGGTAAGACGTTGTAACATATGATTTTATGTACTATGCTTAAATCCAATCTTAGCCAGCGTAGTTCAAGATTGTCTAAGCCAGTGGTCAGGGAACAGGGGTAAATTACCCCAAATGGGGTAAAAGTGAAAATCTGGGGGTAATGAGGAGGTTGCGCTGGCCAATGGCGGAACTATCGGCATAGCAGCAGTTATTAAAACACCCTTGAGGCAAATTTATCCTCTCCACCCCACCCTTGTTTCCTGGGTCGGAAATGACTCCAGGCTAGATTCTGCAAGAGCCGCGTCGCCCATTTTTTAGGGAAGGCGAGCTTCTGGCATAGGGCAGAGCATTTTGGGAAAGGGACGCTTTCCCCCGCTGCGATGACCGCACGCTTTTCGCGCGCAGTTTGTGTCACCGTGGCTCCCAAATATCATCCTCCCTTCCCCTTCCTCGCCCCCAGGCCCTGCCTGCCTGCCAACTAGCCAGCCAGCCCGGCTCCCTCCCGAAGCCTCTCATCACTGCCAGGCACACAGGAAGCGAAGAGGCACCTGCAACTGCCGCCTTGGCCCCGAGAAAATTCCCAGAAGCCCTCGGGAAGCCTGGTGACATTTCATTCCCTGGAGCGAGCTATCCCGCCTTCTTCCCAGCCGCGGGGCACCTCCTCCCGCCTCGACCTCCAAATTATGTGTCAGCAGCCTGAGGTGGCCGGGAGGGGGAGAGGCCGGGAGGGGTAACGTCTGCGTTTATAAATTTTTGGGGGTAAGAGGTAAAAGTTCCCTGACCCTGGTCTAAGCCAAGAACCTCAAGTCTGGTGCTGTAGGTATTCTGTTGTGAACAGAGGAATGTAGTACTCTTCTGGTAAAATACTTCTGGACTCGCTCAATTGTATTTATAAATTGTATTTATATAATTTATCAAAAATGGTTTCAGCAATGATTTTAGATCAGGGTTGCCAAACTCAAGACTTGTGGGGCGAATCTGGCTCATGGGAATGCTTAGATCCGTGGGGCCACCTTGGAAACAGCAAAGGCCCAGCCCATGATGTCTCTGCCAGTGAAAATGGAGATTGGGAGGGCCACGTGCCACCCTCACGAGCTCCATTTTCACTGGCAGAGGGTTGCAGGAGGCCATTGCAGCTGAAAACGGAGCTCAGGAGCCCGTTTTTCTGGCAGAGTGCTCAGGCCCCTTGACACATGTGACATCAAACTGGCCACTTCCCTCCAGCCCTGCCGTGATGCAGCCCTCAATGAAATCAAGTTTGACACCCCTGTTTTAGTTTGTTGTGGGTAAGAACAATAGGAGTAGCACTTAAGACTTATATACTGCTTCATAGTGGCTTACAGCCCTCTCTAAGAAGTTTACAGAATCAGCATATTGTTCCTAAAAATCTGGGTCCTCGTTTTGCCAACCTTGGAAGAATGGAAGGCTGAATCCACCTTGAGCAGGTCAGGATCGAACTCCAGACCGTGGGAAGAGTTTTGCCTGCAATGCTGCATTCTAACCACTGTGCCACCAGATCAACATTGGTTTTCAACCAGAGTTTTGGAGAAATTTTGGCATAGTTTGGAAGATGACTTGGAAGAGTAGGTGACCAGGAGGTCAATTATATTTCCATGTCTAGGAGCAAAATTTGCTGGATGAGATGAAAGTTTGCTATGCTATGCTATGCTATGCTATGCTATGCTATGCTATGCTATGCTATGCAATGCTTAGCAACCTTGAAGCATGTGGACTGAAGTCACACGGATAAGAATAAAGCTCAGAGAATTTAGATAATGTCCTGCCTGACCTGTCTCTGATTCTGAAAATTACCCAGAATCCTGTCCATATATGAACGTATCACAATGGAACATAGAAAGAGTGCCAGTTAAATCTGCCATAAAAACACAAGAAACTTCATAGAAGCAAGACTGAATGTTCCATTACTTGTGAGGTCTAAATCACCAGATCTTAACCTTCGTTCCTGACTCAGGAGTGTACCTTGTCAAAGTGTTTACAACTTACAAAAGTTGCAGAAGTCTACAACTTTTATTTTATAATGAACTACAGTATTTTATAATTTATGGGAACATAAATTATATCCAGGAACCCTTTTTCTTATTACATTTATCTTGACTCTGCCCATCCGCTTGATAGCATAACAAGTAAAAAGAGCAAAACAGATTCCCTTTACTTATTCGAAGAGAAGTAAACTAGCCGCTGTTATGAGCCTTTGAATCATTCATCTTTGACTCAAAGAAACATTGAGGTGTGTGGCATTATCGCTGGGAAGGACAGCCCAAGACGGATCAAGCCATCATCTTAACCATGTGAAACCAGCCTGATTCTTCCTGAGAAACTAAGCAAAATTGCAACAAACTGTGCAAGATAAGAGACTATCAAAGGACACAAATACCAGGATTAAAAAAACCAAAAACAAGTTTTGCATGCATGTCCTGTTTTTCCTCTTCCCATTTTTGAATAACAGGTCCTCTTGCCGTATTAAAAGCATGCGCTCCTAAATGCACAACAGAAACCACTCACTCGTCGGCCATCCCAGGTATAAGCTATTCACCCTTCGTTCCACTGTATGTTTGTAATAATTACACACTGATGAAGGCACAACTGCACACCCACACAGATTTCCACGTGAATCCATGTGTGTAGACCTCAAAGCACAGCCACACATACCACACCAACAACTTGGGTACATTTTCTGGAAGACTGAAGCAGTCCTCAGCTCACCTAAGGTGATCATCCGAAAGACATGGCAAGCGGTGGTTTCTTCACTCACCTTGTTCAAGCGGCTGGCTTTTGGTTGAAGTTGTTTTCATCTTGAGTGCCTCCCTCACCGACATGTCACAACACGAGCCTTTGTTGGTATCTTGGTCACTGTCTGCTTGGTCACTATCCCCATGCCCGCTGTCTCTCAAACTGGCTCGTTCGGGATCCTTGAATGTGGAGCTACTGACATTTGGACATGAAGAGGAAGAGAACGAGAGAGGGAGGGAGAGAGGGGGAAGGAGGGAGGGAGAGACAGAGAGAAAGAGAGGGGAGAGGAAGGGAAGAGAAAGGGGAAGAGGGAGGAGAAAGAGTGAAAAAGGGGGAGGAGAGAGAGATAAGGAGAGAGGGGGAGGGAGAGAGGGGAGAGGGAGAGAAGGGGAAGGAGGGAGAAAGAGAGAGAGAAAGGAAGAGAGGGTGGGAGGGAGAGAGAGTGGGAGAAGGGAAAGAGAGAGGGAGGGAGGGAGAGAGGGAGAAGGAGGGAGGAAGAGAGAGAGAAAGGAAGAGAGAGGGGGAGGGAGAGAGAGGGGGAGAGAGGAGGAGGGAGAGAGGGAGAGAGGGGAAGGAGGAAGGGAAATAGAGAGAAAGAGGGGGGAGGGAGAGGGGGGAGGAGAGAGAGAGAGAAAGAGAAATGTCAAACTTGTATTTACTTGGCCCCTAATTTGAATTGTAGTCTCTGGCAAACAATTTTGACAGGAATGCAAATGGGGAAGCCAAGAAAGTTATTTAATAGGGCCTTACCTTTGAACAAACTGTTGCCTGCTACCCATGTAATTGGACTCTGCAGGAAAATTGTCTGTCTGTGAAAGAGAAGGAAAAAAAAATACATCTAGTTGCAAACTGGACAAATCTCCTGCAGAGCAACAAGACTTCCTAGAGGTGGAATGATTAATAATTCCAATAAGAAGAGAAGAAGAAAAAAAAGAAACAATTCCCTCTTAACCTTCAGATTCCTACTTTTTAATTTCCCTGGAAAATGTCAGCATATTATGATATACCATTAAAGCGATCCTGGTCCACAAATTACCTCCTAAAAACAAAAAAGGAAGATTTACACAAAGAAATGCTTTGTAATCAGGCAGAATGCACTTCTTAAATGCTCTAAGAAGGCAAGATTGAGTGACAGTAGTTGGCACATCCCTTTGCAACTGAACAATGCATTCATGTGTTCTCTAAACCAGAAAGCTTTTAAAAAAAAAATCCCAGAAGAAATGATAATTAATAAACAAATTTCTTGTGATAGAATGAACTCTTTTCCAGTTAGTCTCTCACTGAACCTCACCAATTTCTCCTGCAGACTATTATTCCCAAAGATTAGATAAATAGATGATGGATGGATGGATGGACAGATAGATAATGGATTGATGGGTGATAGGAAGAATAGAATAGAATAGAATAGAATGGAATGGAATGGAATGGAATGGAATGGAATGGAATGGAATGGAATGGAATGGAATGGATGGAATGGAATGGAATGGAATGGGTGAATGGAATGGAATGGAATGGAATGGAATGGAATGGAATGGAATGGAATAGAATAGAACAGAATAGAATAGAATATTGGAATGGAATGGAATGGAATGGAATGGAATGGAATGGAATAGAATAGAATAGAATAGAATAGAATAGAATAGAATAGAATAGAATAGAATAGAATATTGGAGTGGAATGGAATGGAATGGAATGGAAGGAAGGAAGGAGAATAAAATAGAATAGAATAGAATAGAATATTGGAATGGAATGGAATGGAATAGAATAGAATAGAATAGAATTTAAATGGAATGGAATGGAATAGAATAGAATGGAATGGAATAGAATAGAATAGAATAGAATAGAATAGAATAGAATAGAATAGAATAGAATAGAATAGAATAGAATAGAATAGAATGGACCTTGGAGGTCTTCTAGACCATCCCCCTGCTCTGGCAGGAGACCTTATATCATTTCAGATAAGTGGTTGACAAGTCTCTTCTTAAAAGCCTCCAGTGATGAAGTACCATGATTTCTGAAGGCAAGTCATTCCATTGTTTAATTGTCCTCACTGTTAGGAAATTTCTGCTTGATACCAGGTTGTTTCTCCCTTTGATTAGTTTTCACCCCCTCTGATGCTTTGGCAGGAAGAGGAGGAGGAGGAGGAGGAGAGGGAGGGAGGAAGGAAGGAAGGAAGGAAGGAAGCTCTGCTCCAGAAAGCCAGTTCACCCTGCAATAATTACGTGTTATATTTATCAACTCACCCGTAGATTAATCAATTTTGCAGTCAAGAGAAAACTAGAGTTAGGGAGAAGAGTTCTAAACTAATTAGTTTAATTTGTTATTTATGCACTGTTTTTTTTTTTAATCATGCAGTCCTCGACCTCACTTCATCACACCCTGAAACTGCACAATCCAATAACAGTTTTATCCTTCTGAGAACTGTTCACTTCGGAGGTCCTTGTTGTGTATCTGTTCATATAAACACACACACACGCACTCACGCTCGCACACACATACAATGGTCTCAGTTGACAGATGTTCATGCACACAGCAGCAAATTGGCTGTTTGATGGTGACTGGAAGGATCAGCAGCATTTATTAGCGATAATATGAAGGGAATCAGATACTTGTCATCAGAAAAGATTATTTTTCCAGGACTGAGAGGAACTAGATCACCCAGATACCATGTATATTTACAGACACAGATAGGATGTGACTCAGCCACTGCTTGCTACTATATTTCCTGTGAGGAATGTTCAGTGATGAAAGCTGGATTAAGATAAACTATGGCACAAATAGGCCTAACATTTTAAAGCATTAAACCCAAACTGGGGACTCTTGTTTTTAGAGGTTGGTATTTTCTTTCCCAGGATGTCCATGTTTCTTACTTTTTTATTTAATAGAGGAAAATGAGATCTATTTTGTCTCTCATACACATACATGCATAAGTATAGCATCGCCTCTCTGGAGTCTCTTTTGTTGCCTACTCACTCAGTAAAGACTTATGAAAAGAAATGAGGGTTGCTAATTTTGTGACCTAAGAAAGGATAAAGGTTTCCCCTTGTCCAACTCTAGGGGACGATGCTCATTTCCATTTCCAGCATTGTCTGAAGACGTTTTCATGATAATGTGGCCAGCGTGGCTATATGCCAAAGGTGTATAGAAAGCTGTTACTTTCCACCAAAGTGGTACCTATTTATCTACTCACATTTACATGCTTTCAAACGGCTAAGTTGGCAGGAGGTGAAGCAAGTAATGGGAACTCATGCCATCACACAGTGCTTGGGTCTCAAACATAAGATGTCAGCTTTCCATTGACAAGCTCAGCGTCTTTTAATTACTGAGCCATCACACCCCCTTGTTACTCAAGTATGAGTAATTAATTGAGTTTTCAAGTCAGATTTTTGACTCCTGCTTGGACTAGTTTCCTTGGCAAGGTTTTTTAGATATAATTTGCCATTGCCTCCTTCCTAGGGCTGAGAGAGAACAATTGGCCCAAGTCTGTAGAGATTCTCAAGTCATCCAGGTCACGGTTGTCCCAAAAGTGCATTTTCAGGAGCTGACTGGACTTCGTTTTTTTGTTTTTTGTTTTTCTTTTGAAGACGTTTTGCTTCTTGGATGAGAAGTGAAACATTTTCAAAAGAAAAAAAAAACAAGGAAATTCAGTTGCCTCCTGAAAAAGCACCTTTGGAACAATTGGTCCAAGTCAAGTCAAGTCAAGTCTCGTCTTGGGTGATGATACAAAAATTTATGCCACCAGATAAAGACTGAATGCACCAATTATCACATTAAACAAGAGGAAAACCTTCTACGCCCCAATTCCACCCACACTTTCTACAATTTTGTAAACAACAAACTAAAAGACTCAAGGTCCATCCCACCCCTGAAAGTATCTAATGGTAAAGACTGCAATGACAACACCATTAAAGCCAACCTCTTTAACACATTCTTTGGCTCAGTATTTGTAAACAGCAATGGATCATGCCCAGTATTTCTAGCCAAACCACAGAAAACTACAATGATCTAATACATATCGATTTTTACAGAAGACAATGTTGAAAAAGCACTATGCAATCTAAAACCATCTGTCTATTGGACCGGATGGAATATGTGCCTACTTCTTAAAAAAGCTATCCATTGCCATAGCAGAACCTCTAAGCATAATCTTTGAAAAATCTTTCAGGACCAACTCCTTGCCTAACCTATGGTCACAAGCCACGGTCATCCCCATCTTCAAAAAGGGAGACCCCAACCTAGTTGAAAATTACAGACCAATCTCCTTATGCTGCATCACCTGTAAAGTCATGGAATCAATCATGAACCAATCCATTATCCTCCACTGTCTACTATTGACCTCACCCCTTTCCTAAGAGGTCTGTAGGGGGCGTGCATAAGCGCACCAACGTGCCTACTGTCCCTGTCCTATTGTTTCTTTTATTTTTCTTATATGTACCCATTTTATGTATTCATGATTATGCATATACTTATACCTATTATCTTGTAAGCGATTGATAAATCAAAATAAATAAAATAAAAGTCCACTCATCTGATTTCATGTCCCAGACAGGACTAGCACCCAGTCTCTCTATTTCTAGCCTGATGCCCAATGCCATTTTTTTCTATCCCAACACCCAACTGCCTCCCGTAACTATGAAATATAGCTCAACTCTTCCAATCTATCCTCTCTGGTGATCTGTTTCATAGACAGTACAGTGCTTTAGTCTTCATCTTCAAACATTGCTTAAGCATAAGTAAGCTTCAGAATCCTGCAGATATGAACAGATGACTAAAGTACTTCCATAAACAGAGAAAACTGTATTATGAGTGCCATGCCAATGCGACAGTATTTTATAATCCACACTTATTTGTCTTTGTGGTGAAAGGTGTACAGAATTGCCAGATCAAGCATGCAATTGATGTTTTCTCACAGAATTCTCATATTTTAAGTTTGGTGGCATTTCTTTTTCATCTCAGTAATTAATTGCAGAGTAGGAGGTTATTTGCAGCATGAATTGAAAACAGACAAAACCTCGAACTGAACCCTTCTTGTTGTTTTGCTTCTAGTTTTCCTTGGGTGACAGAAGAGGCTATCAGAGAGAATTTCAGCACTGTATAAATATCTACATAGTGCAGCTGGACGAATGACAGAACTCCTACTGTGTTTTCCATCAGATCATGCTGTACCTCTCTTCACAGCAGCAACTTGCATTTATCGAGGGCTTTTTTATCTAGCTAATAATCAGCATCTGTGCCAGATGCAAAACTCTATAAGAGGTGCAGAGCTGACCAAGATGGGAATTGTCCCTCCATTTCTGGCATCCAGGATACCCTTGGTGTTGAATATTTAATCTGGCTGAATGCAAAATAGTTGGGAAAAACAAACAAACAGGAGCTCAGAAAACTCCTTTGAACTCTTCATTGCCTTAAGCCATTGTGATGTCATCCTGGTCAGCCAAAGGACATCATCCTCAATTACAAGTTACAAATGGCAAATCAAATCAAATATCTTTATATGGATCTCTGACTGGCCTCCACAATAAAGGGTACAGTAAAAAGACAAAACAGATTAACACAGCAATTTGTTATGGGAGAAGGGGAAAATAATAATAGGACAATAAACTTTGAAAGATGTGAAATTAAGTTTTGCAGTTGCATAATCTGGTGGAGATATTTGAGCAGCTGATAAGTAAGTGTGGGATTAGTACTTGTTAAAAAATAATAACTATATTTATCTTTCTGGCCCTCTTTTTAGAAATGATGGGGTGATTAGAACATATCTTAGGGCAGTGGTGGCTAACCTTTTATGGCTCCCGTGATGAAAATTGTGTGCTTGCGTGCCAGCATCCAGAAGCCCGCATGCATATGCGTGACTCTATGCACATCTTGCATCTCTACGCATGTGTGTGCAATTCCCATGCCATCTGTCTCTACACATGCATGCAAGACCCCCCCCATACCCTGCACACCTCTACACATGCATGTGCATCTCCCACGCACCTCTGCACCCTCATGCATGCACACCAGATACCCGACAACCCGCTGGTGGGCGGGCAGTGCATGCACATATGCAGTGGGCAACCTCTTGCATGCCGGCAGAAGTGGCTCTGCGTGCCACTTGAAGCACACATGCCATAAATTCGCCATCATGGTCTTAAGAGTATTATAAAAGGATCACCCTGTAAGGACCAAAGCGCATGGCATTATTTGTACATTCTGCTCCTAACTCAGAATGAGTTATCCAAGCCCCGAGACTTCCATAGCCTTACTTCATTTGTTCTCCTGCAAAAAGGAGAACAAATCAGCAAGTTTAACGAGATGAAAAGAGGAGGGAAGGAAAGCTAGGGGAATAACAGCAAGACAATGCTAATGAACTGATCCATAACTACAGTCATAGGATCTTCTTTTTAAAGAGTGGCATGGTGGCCTAGTACAGACACTTGCCTCCCATGTGGAAGGTTGAGAGTTCACTCCTAGATAGAAGCAGCTGTTTCTCTCCTAGGGAGCAAATAAAAAAATATCTGCTGTAAACTCTGTGTAGGTGTCAACAAGTACAGCCAACCAGTAAATGATCAGTTGCCCCAACTCTACCCCAAATAAAGGAATTACAAAGGGAGATAAAGGAAGTTGATGTAGGAGATGACCAGGCTGAGCCCGAGGGAGGAGTCAACCATATCATCAGTTTAGAGTCCTTTTGTGACCAGAAGAGATCTAAGTCCAATCTCCTTGAATTCCATTCATTCTTATTTACTGCCAATTTACTTTAACAATTAGTAGTTCAGATTCATGGAATAAATTTGTACTTATTTGAACAAACTTGGTTTCTGATTTCTTGTCCCCGGATGGAATGTGGCGACTTGGAAAAGGATATCCTGGCGGCTTGGCTTGAACCCCATGGATGTCTCCATGTTACAACTGTGGTTACAGGTTGCAATTATGCAAATATTTTTGAGCCCAGCAAAACCAAGAGAAGGGCTGTTACAAGCCCTTGGCTTAATGCAGAAATGTCATTTGTTTATTTAGAAAATTTACATAGCTGCCAACTCACTCGCAGAGAGTCCAGGCAGCTTACAAACAATAAAAACACAGTTATGTTGCATTCACTGTGGCACAGATGTGACATGACTTTGTCCACCCGGGAGGTCCCCAAGTATTAAAGGATAATTCTAACAGACTGCTGAAACTTGCCAGTCTGTGCTTTTCTGAGCATTTAAAGAATTCAAAAGAATTAAGAGGCATCTTGTTTTTCTCAAACACATATGGGTCAATGACCAAATATTGCTCGCCAACTTGAAAAACTGCAGTTGCCAGGAAACTACACTTCTGTTCAAAATCAGAAGCAACACCCTGCAAAACATACAGGTGAAACTCGAAAAATTAGACTATCGTGCAAAAGTTCATTTATTTCAGTAATGCAACTTAAAAGGTGGAACTAATATATGAGATAGACTCATTACATGCAAAGCAAGATAGTTCAACCCGTGATGTATCATAATTGTGATGATTATGGCTTACAGCTCATGAAAACCCCAAATCCACAATCTCAGAAAATTAGAATATTGTGAAACGGTTCAATATTCTAGGATCAACGTGTCCCACTCTAATCAGCTAATGAAGCCATAACACCTGCAAAGGGTTCCTGAGCCTTTAAATGGTCTCTCAGTCTGGTTCAGTAGGAATCACAATCATGGGAAAGACTGCTGACCTGACAGTTGTGCAGAAAACCATCATTGACACCCTCCACAAGGAGGGAAAGCCTCAAAAGGTAATTGCAAGAGAAGTTGGATGTTCTCAAAGTGCTATATCAAAGCACATTAATAGAAAGTTATGTGGAAGGGAAAAGTGTGGAAGAAAAAGGTGCATAAGCAGCAGGGATGACTGCAGCCTGGAGAGGATTGTCAGGAAAAGACCATTCAAAAGTGTTGGGGACTTTCACAAGGAGTGGACTGAGGCTGGAGTCAGTGCATCAAGAGCCACCACACACAGACAGATCCTGGACATGGGCTTCAAATGTCATATCCCTCTTGTCAAGCCGCTCCTGAACAACAAACATCAGAAGCATCTTACCTGAACTAAAGAAAAACAGAACTGGTCTGTTGCTCAGTGGTCCAAAGTCCTCTTTTCTGATGAGAGCAACTTTTGCATCTCATTTGAAAACCAAGGACCCAGAGTCTGGAGGAAGAATGGAGAGGCACACACGGCAAGATGCTTGAAGTCCAGTGTGAAGTTTCCACAGTCTGTGTTGATTTGGGGAGCCATGTCATCTGCTGGTGTTGGTCCACTGTGCTTCATTAAGTCCAGGGTCAACGCAGCCGTCAACCAGGAGATTTTGGAGCACTTCATGCTTCCTTCTGCAGACGAGCTTTATGGGGATGCTGACTTCATTTTCCAGCAGGACTTGGCACCTGCCCACACTGCCAAAAGCACCAAAACCTGGTTCAATGACCGTGGGATTACTGTGCTTGATTGGCCAGCAAACTCACCTGACCTGAACCCCATAGAGAATCTATGGGGCATTGCCAAGAGAAAGATGAGAGACATGAGACTGAAAAATGCAGAGAACTGAAGGCCGCTATTGAAGCATCCTGGTCTTCCATAACACCCAGCAGTGCCACAGGCTGATAGCTTCCATGCCACGCCACATTGAGGCAGTAATTGCTGCAAAAGGGACCCAAACCAAGTACTGAATACATATGCATGCTTATACTTTTCAGAGGTCCGATATTGTTCTATGTACAATCCTTGTTTTATTGATTGCATGTAATATTCTAATTTTCTGAGATTGTGGATTTGGGGTTTTTATGAGCTGTAAGCCATAATCATCACGATTATGACAAATCACGGCTTGGACTATCTTGCTTTGCATGTAATGAGTCTATCTCATATATTAGTTTCACCTTTTAAGGTGAAATAAAGGAACTTTTGCACAATATTCTAATTTTTTGAGTTTCACCTGTATATATGTAAGGTCATAGCATCGACTTCAATGGCACCTAAACCCTAGCCACTATAGAAAACCCCAGCCACAGAATTACCAGAGAAGCCATAGAGATTGAAAAAAGACCTGAGAGCATGAATAGAAGAGATGATTCCACCAGACTGTCAATTATCTGGAAGCCTGCACTCACAAACAAAAAAATCTCCACACCACAAGCCAGGCAAACATCTGGGCACAAACAGACCCCCTCTGATACCTCCAGCTCAAAGGCACCCAGATGAAACCTAGCTTCCTAACAAATGATAGCCATCCATTTACTCGAAGCCAAGCTGCACTAACAGCCTCCAATACAGGAACACAATGTTACCAGCTAATCAAGACAAAAAGAGCCACAAAACAGACAGAAGATATTAGAAACACCAATCAAGCAAAACACAGCAAACTCCAAGACCAATAAACACAGACCAAGACTCCCAACCAATCAAGATGAAGAAAAAACCATTCTGGCACAGCAATAGGCTGCCCCAAATTTAAATCTGAAACCACTGTAAAAGCCTGACTCACAGACGAACACAATACAGAAGCCTGATGATGGCAAATGAGATTCTGCCAAAACGTTGCTATAACTTTAAAAGCACAACTATAATGATGTGGGAAAATACCCGAACAAAGCTGAATACCATATATGTAAGTACCCGTGAAAACTTAAGTGATAGATAGATAGATAGATAGATAGATAGATAGATAGACAGACAGATATAGACAGATAGAGATAGAGATATATAGATATATAGATATATAGTTTGGCAGTTCGGATCTCACCAGCTCAAGGTTGTCTCAGACTTCCATCCTTCCAAGGTGGGTAAAATGAGGACCCAGATTGTTGGGGGAAATATGCTGACTCTGCAAACCACTTAGAGAGGGTTGTAAAGTACTGTGAAGCGGAATATAGGTCTAAGTACTATTGTTATTATTCCTTCTTCATAAAGGTTGAGTAGGAGCTAAGGAAACATCGAAAAATGGGCCACCCCTGACGATTAAAAGGAAAAGGTCAGCTTTGTTGTAATGTCAAGGCTTTTGGAGCTAAGTGAAAAGACATTGACTAAGATCTCCAGCAATGGTTTCATTATGAAACGAGAAAGGCCTGGAACTTATCTTGAAGTCATCCAAAACTCTACCCAAGACAAACATGCGATGATGATGATTTAAGCCACATAATGAGTTTGTCTCATTTAATACAGCCAAGTTTCAAGTAACAAACAACAGATAAGTGTCTTTAAAAAAAAATGAGTCAATCTCTGAAACCATCTGCAGATGAAACAAGCGAGACACAGGCAAGCTGCTTTGAAAATAAGACCCTGCAAACTTCAGGGCTATTGTGATAATAGCTAAAATTTACAGGCAATTTCAGCAAGTTATTAAACTAAGAAAAGAAGAGGAATCCTAATTGGAATTGAAAGTGGCAGAAAGAACATCCATGGAAAAACTTCCTCTCTAGATAGGAAAAAAAAAAATCTCTCATTTGTAAATTCTCATACTTAAACAACCAAAAAAGCAAAATGTGGATACAGTAGCTTCCTTAATATTGCTGATAAGGTGTTTTTTTTTTAATTATTTGACATATTGTATAAACCCTTTGTTATACTCATCTGCTATGACCATGCAGAGTTCTTGGCCTCCAAAACATCTTCTAGCTTCCCAGTCTTCCCAACCAATCTGAAATGTCTTGGTAGCATCCTATCCAAACATCAAATAGTGTCAACCCCACTTAATTTCGGAGCCCAGACAAAGTTGCCTTGATGCCTATACAGTCATAGTTTCTATATAAAAGTAAAAGTAAAGGTTCCCCTCACACATACATGCTAGTTGTTTCTGGCTCTAGGGGGCGGTGCTCATCTCCATTACAAAGCTGAAAAGCCAGCACTGTCCAAAAACATCTCCGTGGTCATGTGCCTGGCATGACTAAATGCTGAAAGTGCACAGAATGCTGTTACCTTCCCGCCAAAGTGGTCCCTATTTTTCTATTTGCATTTTTACATGCTTTCAAACTGCTAGGTTGGTAAAAGAGACAAGTAACTGGAGCTCACTCCATTACATGGAACTAGCGATTCTAAACGCCAAACTGCCAACCTTTCTGATTGACAAGCTCAGTGTGTTAGCCACTGAATTTGAAAGCATGTAAAAATGCAAGTAGAAAAATAGGGACTACTTTGGTGGGAAGGTAACAGCGTTCTGTGCGCCGTCGGGGTCTAGTCATGCTGGCCACGTAACCACAGAGACATCTTCGGACAGCACTGGCTCTTCAGCTTTGTAATGGAGATGAGCACCGCCCCCTAGAGCCGGAAATGACTAGCATGTGTGTGCGAAGGGAACCTTTACCTTTTTCTATCTATAGCTATATAGAAAAATGAAGTCAGAGTGAAAAATCAGTGGCAAAACAATGTCCCTACACATTCTGTAGACTGGATTCAAACAAACTGCATAAGCCACAATATCAATATTACAATATTTATTTAAGCACAGTGGTATGTAAAATTAATGTCAGCTTTGAGCCAAGCTTGCCTTCATGGCTTTTTACAGTCTGATACTTAAAGCTTTATAGCTTTATATTTATAGGTTTACTGTAAAGCACCAATAACGGTTGTGTGATACCCATCAAATCTAGCTTCAGGTATTGAAGTAATGACTTAGAGACACGATGCATGAATTCTTTGACATCGCTTCTTTAAAAACGTCCTTCTTTTTGAAACTTTGGAGAATGATTAAGAGATGATAAAAAGCCATGGCCACTTTTAGATTGCTATTAAAAGATAAAGGTATCTTCGCAGATATGTGCTAGTCGTTTATGGCTCTGCGGAGTGGTGCTCATTTCTGTTACAAAGCTGAAGAGCCAGTGCTGTCTGAAGACGTCTCTGTGGTCATGTGGCCAGCATGACTAAATGCCGAAGGGGCATGGAACTCTGTTACCTTCCCACCAAAGTGTTCCCTATTTTTCTACTTGCATTTTTACATGCTTTCGAACTGCTAGGTTGGCAGAAGCTGGGACAAGGAATGGGAGCTCACTCTGTTATGTGGTGCTAGGGATTCGAACCGCCAAACTGCCAACATTTCTGATCGACAAGCTCAGCGTCTTAGCCACTGAGCCACCACGTCTATTACCAGTCTGAGGCTGACTACAAGATGGCAGTAAAGAGAATTTCCCCACTTCCTTGCCATTCTCTACTGATTACCTAGGAGGTTTTGCAGCCCAGATTTTGTATTTCTACTTTCTATTGGAAGCAACAAGATCACAAAAGGATGGGTGTTATTTCTCCTGGGTCTCTAAAGGTGGATCCGACTAGAGTTTGTTGTATGGCTGGTGGGCAAAATTGTATATTTCTGGCTTCAGCTGCTCTTGATTGGGAGCATTATACCTTAATGGAAGACAAGAGTTTTGATACAGGTAATCTTTGATTTATGATGGTTGTTTAATGCCTGTTCAAAGTTATGACGGACACCCCAAAAGCTGTTACAACCTGTTTTCAGTCGTATGACTTCAATTTCTATTCCTCCCTCCCCCAATCTCTTCTCTTGGTTTCTGGTTTATGACAAAAAAAAATCCATTGGGGAAAATTGATTCACTTAATGGCAGTGGAGTTCACAGTAACTGCTGCAAAAATTGTCAAAAGCTCAGGTCTGGTCTGGTCAAATGATGCTTCTGTTTAAGCCTGAGAGAAAGGGAAAATATACCATTTAAAATTTAAAAGTATATGAGCAGGGCACCTACTATCATATGTGGTAGTCCTGCCCAAAAGCAAAAAAGTATAGGAGGAAAGTTAGTAATTGGCTTGAAGAAATCACTAAAGTTAAAACTGAATGGGAACCAGAAGTATTTCTCTTGGGAATTCTAAAACAAAAAAAAAATTAGTAAAAAAAATATATATATCATATATTATACTTCACATATTAACAGCAGCAAGGCTCACCTTTGCCCAAAAGTGGAAATGTGAAAATACTCCCCCTGACTTCATGATCATAAAAAAAGTTTTGGAATGTGCAGAAATGGACAGGCAATTATTGGAACTTAAGAACAGATAGGAATCAGAATATTATGAGATTTGGAATTGTTGGTACAATTGGCTAGAACATAGACATGAAATTAATAAAACAAAGTCAAATAAAAAGGTATGATGGAAACTAGTAAGGCTATATGTAATTAGATTTGCAATATATAATTAGATGAAACTTTGTATTGCATGTTTAAAATAACAACTGTGAATGAATATTTTATACAATTTGAGAGATGTCAGATTGAGTGAACACTGTTTTGCTTAAGTTGTGATAAGTGGAAAGTTTGACTTGTATAAATTTGTTTAACAAAGTTTTTTTTTTTTTTTTTTTAATAAAAGTTAAAGGTAATTTAGGCCTAGGTCTATGTTAGTAGGCTTCAGTGAACCAAAGTTTTAAACTTACATAATTGCAAAATGTACTAGAAATATTTCTAATGTGCTGACTTGTGTGATATGTTTCTGCAAAGTATATACTTGTGTAGCAGTGGTGGGATTCAATTTTTTTTTACTACCGGTTCGATGGGCATGGCTTGGTGGGCATGGAAGAAAGGATATTGCAAAATCCCCATTCCCTTCCCACTCCTGGGGGAAGGTTATTACAAAATCCCATTCCCTCCCCACCCCACCAACCAGCTTTCCAGCTCCGTTCTCCTGTGCAGGGCAACAAAAGGAGACCCAGCCAATCAGCTGGGACTCCAGAGGCAGAGAATAGATGGGGGCAGGGCCAGTCAGAGGTGGTATTTGCCGGTTCTCCGAACTACTCAAAATTTCTGCTACTGGTTCTTCAGAACTGGTTAGAACCTGCTGAATACCACCTCTGTTGTGTGGATACATTTAGAACAGGAAGAATGAAACTGTGGGAAATAAAGAATTCAAATGCACACGGGGGTTTGCTGAAAGTGAGGGTCAGTAAGAACGACGAAAGAAGTGAAATTGTGAAGCGGGCATGTCAGTTAGAAGAAAATAAGAAAAAAAAATGGCTTAAGGATGAGATTGATTTATAGCCGTCCTTATACTGGACCCCATTGCAATGGCTTGTTAACATAAGTGTACGACTGCTTATCATATCTTTTATTCATCTCTTATGTTCCAAATTATCAGAAACAACAAACCTCTGATCTTAAAGTAAGAATTTTTTGCTTGTGTTGTTGCTTTTTGTTTCTTTTACTGGAATTCTTTTATGATAAGTCACAATGACTTAGAACCATAATTTTAAGTACAGTAATAAGCCGAGAACTATTGGTACTTATTTCTCATAAAAAAATCAGTCCACCAATTTGTTTGGAATAAACTGAGGAAGTTGCTGAATTTAGTGAAACTCTTTCCTTTTTCATTCTCTTAGATGTTTCAGCCTGACCAGTATTTCTTTAATTTTGCTCTAGGCACATTTAGTTGCAGCTAGAGAAGCTACAACCGAAAGTTATATAAAACTAACAGTTTGACTCAACAAAAGACAAACTCAACTAAAAGAAGACCAAGAACCTCTGAAATGCAGCTTACTCATTGGTCTCAAAAAACCTACTGCAAATAATGTCCAGAAATTTTCAGGAATAAGCATAGATCTCAACTGTCCTGTTGTACCTTTGAAATCTCTGTGGTCATGCCTGCGAGTTGTTATTGTGGTCGATATAGTAAAAGAGAATTTTCTCTTTTAGTTTGTCAGCAGTTTGAGAAGAAAATGTGAGATTCAAGATTATTCACTAAAAAGCACATGCATTCGGTTTGATTAATTTATATGTTCCTGGAATAAAAATAAGATTAGTTATATTTATTTCAAATCTTGCATAGTGTTCACCTGCAGAATCCATTTTTATTGGAGACTAGGTTGCTTGCCATTTCCAACACAAGTTTGTGTTTGTACATGTGTGATAAATAAACCACACTTAACACAGAGATGCACAGATTCAGTACCTACACACAGGAGTATAATCAAGCATTTAGCGTCAACATTTCTGAAGTAATGTGTATCATTATATAGAGTGAATTTAAACAGACTAGTTTGTGTAGCTACATATGCATTTGAGACACACTGTAAAAGGAGGAACTTGCCTATCTAAGTGCTTCAGGAGGCATGAAGTAAAAAGAAAATAGAAGAAAGAAGAGTGTCATAGTTTGACAGTGGAGATTATACTTTCAAATATAATACAATTTTGTAAATATGTATTTCCAAAATTTTCTTTTTCACATTCTAGTTAATCAAGAAAAGGAAGGAAGGAAGGAAGGAAGGAAGGAAGGAAGGGGGAGGAAAATAGTTCTATGGCACTTCTTAACTCCCAGTTTGCAACTGTTTTCTCTCAGAAGTTGAATGAACCCTCAGTTGACCCTCATCTCTACTAGGGAGTGGAGAGAAGTGACCTGAAACTCAAGGTAAGCAAAGAGCAAATGAGGGAATTGCTGGCTAATCTAAATGAGTTTAGTCTCTAGGGCCAAATGAATTGCACCCTAGGGTACTGAAGAACCTCACAGAGGTAATTGCAAAACCATTGTCTGTAATTGTTCAGAACTTCTGGAGAACAGGCAAGTCCCAGAAGACTGGAGAAGGGCTCATGTTGTTCCTATTTTCAAAAAGAGGATGAAGAGGAACCCAGGAGTCTATAAGTTTAATAGTGACACTATTAAAGGTCATTGAGCAGATTATGAAGTATGATATCTATGACCTCTAAAATGGAAATTTTCTAACTAACTGAGCCGACATGGATTTATGTTGAGCACATGGATTTATGTTGAGCACATAGATTTGTGTTGAGCACGTCAGCCAGAGTGACTTATAATTTCTTATGATAGACTTCCTAGTCTGGTTGACTAGGGGAATGCCATGAACATAGTATGTCTTGATTTTAGCAAGTCCTTTGATTAAGTCTCTCCACCAAATGGTCAAAACTGGGTTTGACAACTCAGTGTTTAGCTTGCACAAGAGAAGGTTGAGAGGGGATATGATCTCTTCAAATATTTGAAGAGCAGCCACATTGTAGAGCAGAGATGTCAAACTCAATTTCATTAAGGGCCGCATCAGGTCTGTGGTCAACTGAGTGGGCATGGCAGATTGATGCCACTCACTGGGAATGGCTGAATGGGTGGGTGTGGCTGACTGGGTAGGTGTTAAAAGCTTGACACCACTCCCCAAACTACTGGCATGTTTCCTCTTTGCACTGGGTAGACCCCACAGCCAAGCTGGCCCAATGTTCCCTCTTCACATTGGATAGACCGGGCCAAGACGACACAAGCCAGCCCCTTACATTTTACAAGATGGCCTCATGGGCCTTGTGTTTGACCACCCCTGTTGTAGAGGGTTTGGACTTATTCTCATTTGCTCCAGAGGCTAAGGATAATCAAATATGACAAATCTTCAAGGATATAGATCAGCGGTTTCCCAATTCTTGGTTTGTGGACTGGCACTGGGCCCTGGCTTGCCAGAAACTAGGCCACACAAACAAACAAAACCCCATCTGTAGGATATAGGCAGCATGAGAAACTACACCTCCCCCAGGCCACAGAAAAGCCACTTCCACAGTATCTGTCCCAGAGGTTGCATTCAGCAAGTTCTGACCAGTTCTGGAGAACCAGTAACAGAAATTTTGAGTAGTTTGGAGAACTGGTAGTTTGGTATACCGGTAGTAAAATTTATTAAATGCCCCCACTGAACTGTCCCTGGTTTCCAAAAAAATGGGCCACTTGAATCAACTGTAGAGTATTTGCTAGGAGTTGGACTGATCTGCCTGAAGCAGGTTCATGTTTTTAGCTAGGAAATGTTCAGTTTTATTTCACTTATTTATTGTATTTCTATATTATTTTACTGGTATTTTATTTATTATTATATTGCTATGCTGCCCTGAGACAACTCTAAGCTAATTTATCAACTCTAAATTAATTCATCGACTGCAAAATTTAATCCTGACAGATAACCAGCTGGTTTTCTTCCAGGCTGGGTTTAAATCAATAAGCCATCTCAGTTAGGGTACTTCTCAGTTGTATTCAATGGGGATTGTTTCACATGTCAAAATCCTCAAAATGCTGTTCTGTCTTCTTTCTTGATTTTAATGGTAAGCTGGATGCTGAAATAATCCCCCTTTTATTTCCTACCAAGAATTTCATAAGAAGAAGAAATCTCCTTTTTTTTTTTGTTGAATAACATTGAGTGGCAACAGAATGATGATTCTGTTGAGCTGACTTATGAGTTCAAGGCAGTGGTTGAGAAGAATGGATGTGCTCTTGACAGAATATGAAAAGTTGAGGTCAAGTCTAAAGGGCACTGTGGTGGATAAATCAAACCTTATTAACCTTCTTCTTGCTGAAATCCTAGAAGGATAATATCATTTTTATTAGTAATAATCTTTTTCTGGGACTACATAATGCTTTTGGATCTTGATCCTCTCCCTGACATTTGCTGTCAAAATCAAACCTATTCCATGACTGCTTCATTGGTGAAAAACCAATAGCCCCATTCATTTCTTTAATAAAATACCCTAAATAGCAATAGCACTTAGACTTATATAATGCTTTACAGTGCTTTACAGCCTTCTTTACATGGTTTACAGAGTCAGCATCTTGCTTCCAACAATCTGGGACCTCATTTTACCCACCTTGGAAGGATGGAAGGCTGAGTCAACCTTGAACCAGGGAGAATAGAACTGCCAAATTGCAGGCAGCTGGCAGTCAGCACAAGTAGCCTGCAGTACTGCACTCTAACCACTGCACCATAGTGCAATTGCCTTTAAAAAAATATTGGGGCAAGCATCTTCTTTGTTCTACCTATCCAAAACAATTCATAGCCAGCTCAGTTTTCCATATCATATAACGGTTCATTGAGGGAGTTATTCACAATATCCTCCAGTCATCCATTTAGGATGAGATCAAGGCCAAATTTTGCTGGTAGCTGAATTTAAGGGCTCAGACATCAACTGAGCTACCTTCTTACTGATATATCTCCAACTGTTAGAAATCAGGTTTCTACTTTTGGTTGCTGTCATTTAAGCTCAGGAAACAATATTTATGTTCTTAATCATAGACCTGCTTTATTTTGTTTTGACCCCCTTGTATCCATTACTTTAGTGTATTGTTATTTCATTTTAGTGTAATGTATGCTACATCGCTACAAGGTTATGTCATGTTGTTTCTACAATTAACCTATTTACCTTAATTACTCTGTTTCATTTTTCATTTGCACTTAATTATATCATTACATTTTCACAAGAAAGGTTTCAAGTTTTTTTTCTTCCAATTTTTATTGCTCATAGAAAACATTTTTTGGAAAGGAATATCTGTACTTCTTTTCACATAGGAAAGCTTGTAGAAAGCTTGTAAAAACCCAAAGAATTTTAAATTAAAGAAGAAATGGAAGATTCTCCCCCACCAGCATCAGTTGGACAATATTCTGTTTATGAATGGCACCAAGAACGATTTCTTTGAATATCATTGCAAAAGTTTAAATCGGTCCTCTTACTCAACTGATAAACCCAAATGGCATTTTCCTTAGTTATTTTTTATTTTTTTGTTATGTGTTGAACCCTCAAAGTTGCACTGAATACAACTATTAGCTTTCCTGCTAGTTTATTAAAGATTATTAAAGGGTTTTTATGGTTGTTGCTCTTGATAGATTGGAGCCATATGAAAGACCCATGGTTTAATTAACTGGCTTTGCATTTATTTATTTTACTCTTTATAAAAAAAAATATAAATTATTCTAGAGCAACCATAAAAAAGAAGACCAGTACCAACCAATTTACAATCCACCAAACGTGGCCTCTAAAGGACAGAATATGTGACAAAGACAATCATCAATCTCATATACTTTTTTTAGCTCATGGGTTTTTTAATTTCTGTTTTCATGTGAGTTATAACATGTCTTTTTCCATTTCACTAACTGCCATTCGTAGTAAATGTCTCTAACCCTGAAGGAGTGAAAACAAGAAATATCTTAAATAACAGAGCTATCTTTTCCTAACTATTCCAAATTTGGCACAAGTTTCCCCTTGGTACTAAAAACTAGGGGGGAAATTGTTACTTTATCTTTTTTTTTTTTTTTTGCTCCCTGACATCCAGTAAAGTCACAATTCATTGACCCTTCTTCCCTTAAACAACAATATTTTGGGCAACGTTCAAGCAGAATTGGATTCATCAACATTTTTACTCAGTAATCAAATCTTATAAATATAAGTGTTATGCAATAATGAGAAAGTTCAGTTCCTGTTAGCTCTATGCCAAATTCTCGAGAATGGGCCTAAAATATAGGATGTGGAAAAAAAACCAAAATTCAGACTGTGTCCAGATATAATTATTCAAGAAGAAGAATGAATTTTACCATCTAAGAAAGATTTGACATTCATCCAGTTTATGAGTATAGACATGCTGCAACAGTTTGTTCTACCCCATTCTGAATTACAAGGAAAAGTATCATATTTGCAAAGGTTTTTTTTTTTCCCTGTTGCATGTTGGTGAGCATCCCTGAAACTATAATAAAGCAAAATGTCTCTTTTTTTAACGAAACATTAGTAAAAGTGGGGGGGGAATTGTGGAACATCTCTATCATTTATCAAACTGCATTTAGTATCCCTTGCAGTTCTTACTCCACCAAAGTTAATTGCAAGTATTTTTTTCTAGAGTCAAAGTAATTTCACAACAGAACTATAGAAATGCAATAGATTTAGACTCTGCTATTTTTTCTTTCTTTCAAAGAACAGTCAATGACTGGTTCCTCTGCAGCAAATTTTTGGCTCAGAATAAGATTTTTTTTTTCCTGTGAAAAATCCTGTAATTAAGATTTTGAACAAACACACCCTAGCTTTTCTTTGCAAAGGTGATTGCTTTCCCTTTTGCGGAACACGCTTATGCAGTTTTCACATCTGATAGGAAATCAGGCTTTTTAAAAAATGAGCGTGTTTATAGACTTTTTGATTCTAGAAAGAATGCTATGCTTTGAAAAGATCTTTCTTTCTTTCTTTCTTTCTTTCTTTCTTTCTTTCTTTCTTTCTTTCTTTTCTTTTCTTTCTCTGAATGCATGCATAAATACAAAACATTACGAAAATTGACTTTGTCTCTATGTTTTCTAATTTAAGCAGAGAAGAGAGAAGACTTAACAGGCCAATAAAATTCTAGGTTGATTTCCCCTGCCCAGTCATGTCTGACTTCAGAGTCTCCATTTCTTAGCCAAGATAGGCAATGTTGTCTGAAGACATTTTGGTAGTCATGTGGCCAGCAGGCACATGGAATGTTATTACTTTCCTATTGAAGTGGTACCTATTTATCTACTTGCATTTGCATTGTTTTGAACTTCTAGGTTGGCAGGTCTGAGGCAACTAATGGGTGCTCATCCCATTATACAGTACTTGGGTCTCAAACTGCTGACCTTCTGCTCAACAAGCCCAGCATCTTAACTATTAGGCCACCATGTCCTCTTCATTATTTTTTTATCTCATTGCTTTAGACAAAGTGAAAAGAAGGACTACGGGTGGCATGATGGCAGTCTTCCAATATTTCAGGGGCTGCCCCAAAGAAGAGGGAGTCAAGCTATTCTCCAAAGCACCTGAAGGCAGGACAAGAAGCAACGGATGGAAACTAATCAAGGAAAGAAGCAACTTAGAACTAAGGAGAAATTTCCTGACAGTGAGAATAATTAATCAGTGGAACAACTTGCCTCCAGAAGTTATAAATGCTCCAACACTGGAAGTTTTTAAGAAGAGATTGGATAACCATTTGTCTGAAGTGGTGTAGGGTTTCTTGCCTTGGCAGGGGGTTGGACTAGAAGACCTCCAAGGTCCTTTTCAACTCTGTTATTCTACTCTAAGATCAAGGAGCGTGTGTTGCTCCATTATATCACCATCTGGTCTTGTGCACAGAACACTGGGTCAAATAAATGAGAGAACATACTTCTGATTCCCTTTGTTGGGATTTATTTTGTTTAATTAGTCCATTTCTATAGACGCCTATCTCTATCAGTGACTCTTATGTACTGAAACAATGCAGAGTTGACATGTCTCTTCAACTGTGTCGTGGAAGAAAGCTTTCAAGCATTTCATGTTTGTTTATATGCATCAGTGAAAACTATGTTTGCCAGCTAAAAAGCCCCTGGTCTTACACTAAAATATTAAAAGAAAAAAAATATCCTGAACAAAGAAAAAGAACAGTTGCAGAAATTGGGTATGTCTAGTTTAATGAAAAGGCGGACTAGGAGTGACATGATAGCACCAGTGGTGGGATTAATATATTTTTACTATCAGTTCTGTGGGTGTGGCTTGGTGGGCATGGCAGGGGAAGAATACTGTAAAATCTCCAT
This sequence comes from Pseudonaja textilis, assembly GCF_049901715.1. Lineage (NCBI taxonomy): Eukaryota > Metazoa > Chordata > Lepidosauria > Squamata > Elapidae > Pseudonaja > Pseudonaja textilis. Next base: position 47,872,171 of record NC_141997.1, read on the forward strand.
TTCCACACCACTCCTGCGGGAATACTACCACCGGTTCTCCAAACTACTCAAAATTTCCACTAACGGTTCTCTAGAACTGGTCAGAACCTGCTGAAAAAAAAAAAACCACGTCTGGATATCACTGTTCCGATATCTAAAGGGTTGCCACAAAGAAGAGGGAATCAAGCTATTCTCCAAAGCACCTGAAGGCAGAATAGGAAGCAATGGGTGGAAACTAATTAAGGAGAGAAGCAATCTAGAACTAAGAAGAAATTTCCTGACAAAACAATTACTCAGTGGAACGACTTGCTTCCAGCAATTGTGGGTATGACAATGCTGCAGGTTTTTGAGAAGAGATTGGACAGCCATTTGACTGAAATGCTATAGGGCCTCCTGCTTGAGTAGGGAGTTGGACTAGTCGCTCTCCAAGATCCCTTTCAGCTATGGTTGTTCTGTTATTCTTAAAAATACTTATTGAAATGCCAAGCAAGTAGCACCTTTCCCTCATCTCCATGAAGGAGAACTTTCTTTGGAAGTCATGACACCTATCAGGATTTAATGTTCAGGAATCTCCAGAAATGGTCCTAAAGACCAGCTGTCATGTCTTCCCATTGGGTTAATGCATTACTGTATTCACTTTTAAAGTCTTCCGATGATTAGAAACAAGATGCTTCAGATAGCTGTTATTCAAGATGAGGGGTTTTTTTGGAGAGGGAGCATCCTAAATTTTTGAGTCTGTCTCTCTGTGTCCCTTTCAAATAAATATTGGATCACTGAGAATCTGTAGCATTTTAATTTCTTTAAAACTCTCCTGGCATTTACCCTGCTATCATTTCTAAACTAAGATACCTCCGCCCTGAAACAGCCATTCTAGCCTCTCCTGCCATTATCTATTTCTCTATCTTTAATCTGTGGATTTTACTGTTGCCTGTTTATTCTGCTGCATGTTTCTTCCTGTTTTAACTGTTTCTTTCCCCTAGAATTGTAAATCTTTCCCAAAATGAGATTTCACTGAATAACCAATAAATATGAAAGAGAAAGAAAGGGCTTTGAAAGGTGTGTAAATACAAAGTGTTTGGGTTTCTAATCACGGTCACTAACAGATGAAAAGAATCAAATCACTTTCCTTAGTCGAGTTCCTTGCTTTAGATGTTCCTCATTAATTTTTGAACAGAATGCACAATATATCACAAAGAGTTTTGATTCAAATAATCTTCTGAAATGTACTTCCAACATTCCACAATGCAATCCATCAAGAAAAACACCTGAATTGCCCTCCCTGAAAGTAAATTATTATTACATGTACTTGAAACTTTGTATCTATCTTTGGTTGAATTTACTCATGCTTCATGGTTGATTTACCTAGATAAACCAGGAATAAAAATGTTTATTTTTATTTATTAATTTATTTATTTTGTCAAGCAATTATAAGATAACAGGTAAAGTAAAAACATAGTTACGAATACATGAAATGGATACATATAAGAAAAATAAAAAGAAACAATAGGACAGGGATGGTAGGCACATTGGTGCGCTTATGCACGCCCCCTACAGACCTCTTAGGAAAGGGGTGAGGTCAATAGTAGACAGTGTAAGGTTAAAGTTTTGGGGGTTTGGGTAAGAAACCACAGAGTCAGGTAGAGTGTTCCAGACAATGACCACTCTGTTGCTGAAGTCGTATTTCCTGCAATCAAGTTTGGTGTGGTTTACCTTGAGTTTGTATCTATTGTGTGCTCTTGTATTGTTATGGTTGAAGCTGAAGTACTCATTGACAGGTAGGACATTGCAATGTATAATTTTATATAATATATATAAATGTGCTGAAAACCCCATTAAAACAAATGTTCTTTAAGTTTCACTAAGCTTCATTAAAACAATGAGCTGAGTGATTCCTATTTACCTATTTCTTCCCATTTATGACTATAACCGTATTGCTTGTATCTTTACAATTTATATTGTTTTATTTGTCTCCCAGTATGGTTTGATTGCTTATTAGTAACCTATGACTATCATTAAGTGTTGTATCTTATGATTCTTGATGTATTTTATTTTTTCTTTATGAACACTGAGAGCTTATGCACCAAAGACAGTGTCCAATCACATTTGGCCAATAAAGAATTCTATTCTATTCTATTCTATTCTATTCTATTCTATTCTATTCTAGTCTAGTCTAGTCTAGTCTAGTCTAGTCTAGTCTAGGCTAGGCTAGGCTAGGCTAGTCTATTAAGGTTAGGGTTTTGAAGACTAGGTGCTAGTGTGTGGCTTGCGTAATTACCAAATATAACATGCAGCTATGGAGAAACCATCAGATAAAAATGTTTTGTTCTAACTTACACTCATTTTTGTTCACAGCACAGTTATATCTTATTTACTGAAGTCATTCCGCCAGTAATAAAAACACATTACAGAAGGAGGAGGGATAAACCCAAACTTTGGAATGTGCTACCCTGCCAATTAAGCCGCAGACAGATTGTGTCATTCTGTTTTCTTTCCATGTCAGTTTAATATATTGGATCATATTAAAAGCACCAGGCTTGTCAATAACACAGATCAGTATCCCATTAATGAAGTCACTCTACCAATATAATTGGTTTTTCTCTTTATTGAACTATCTAGTATCTGGCGGGGGTGGAAACACACACCCAGAAAATGGGATTAAAGGATGACATTGGGAGCCATCTATCTTGAGATTATATAAATAATGCAGGAATTTGATTCCCTGAACTGAAATAACAATTGTTTAATCACTTTCCCCAATATATGAACTTCATAAAAGAGAATAGCAGAATGCATAGGACATGAAATGAAATGAAATCAAACACTTCACTACATTATCATTTAATTTTGTGAGACTTTCTCCTTAAACTCTCCATATCATACAGGCAGGAAAAGCATATGCCCACATAATAAAGGATAATGTTTCTACATCTGTATGGAATAGGATCTGTACTAAGAAACTGCAGAGAATTGGAATTAAAATGCACCCTAATTTCAATGTATATTTTACTTTTTCGGCATTTGATAACTGGCGTAACTTAAAGCTAGATAATAATTAGGAAAAGCTTTCCTAATTAAATGTTACTAAGAATTTCAGGATCATATTGGAAACCCTAATGAAGGGGAACGTTACCCAATGAACATTTGAGTTGACTGATAGGTTATGTGAATTCCAGGGGGTGAATAAATCCCCTAGCTTTGAAGTACATGTGTTTGGCTGGAATTGTAAGTCAGATGGAATGGAATTATGAAATAAATCATTAACTGTCAATGCCTGGATGTTTTTGCAATTATTGCATTTTTGGACTTTGTTTGAGGGCTGGGCAGACAAAAATAGCAATAGTTGCTTTTTTTTCCATGCTGAAAAAAATGCATTTTGTTTACCCAAAAGATTATCAACTGATTATTTTTTTTCTGTACATTTGTGAAGAAAACATTGATTGTGAACATCCATCCAAAGTACATTAGTATATGTATAAAACAATTCAAGTTCCATTCTTCTACATAACATGTTTTGAGTTGTATTCCATTGGAAACATGGAACTCACAAAATATCTGTTATGGAACCAAGGATCCTAATGAAATAATTTTACTCCAAGCGTGGAACAAAACATTTCTTCCTCTTATTTCATGGACACCATTGGCCTCCCACCAAAAAAAGTCCCCTAGTATTTTAATCTAAAGAACTATCAGGATCTATGGAATTAAAACTCTTCAAACATGTCTACATTCCCCCTGAAAAATGTATGCATTCAGCTGCTATTAAAACTCTCACCAAGTGGGAATAACTGGAATGTTGATGTAGCTATAGTGAATTCCCATTTTAGCTTTGTAAGTATGTTTGTTACACCTAATGAGAACTGTAGAGGAATTTTAATGCAATCTTAACAATGTAATAATTCGTAAAACTTTTAAGGAAAGCATACCAAATTAGCAAAATTCTTCATAGGGGACTCTTCTTAGCCTTAGATCAACAATGTTTAGCATCAAGAAAGAGTGCATTTGACCACTGCAGATAAGAGGAAAAATTTAACATGGAATCCATCAGATTCCCAAACAGCTAGGCAAGTTCAAGGAAGCAAAGAAATTGTTTTCAACAGTGATTATATGGCTAAGACTTGAACAAGATATATTTTTCATGCTGGTTTGGAGTAAATAACATCAAAAACATCATCAGAAAAGCACAACAAAGAATGTACTTTTTTTGCCAACTCAGAAAGCTCAAACTGCCCAAGGAGCTGCTGATCCAGTTCTACAGAGGACTTATTGAGTCTATCATCTGCACCTCTATAACTGTCTGGTTTGGTTCTGCAACCCTACAAGACAGACACAGACTTCAGAGGATAATTAGGACTGCAGAAAAAACAATTATTACCAACCTGCCTTCTATGGAGGACCTGTATGCTTCACAAGTCAAAAAGAGGGCTGTGAAAATATCTACAGACCCTTCACATCCCTGATATAAACTGTTTCAACTCCTTCCCTCAAAACGACGCTATAGAGCACTGCACACCAGAACAACCAGACACAAGAACAGTTTTTTTCCCCAAAAGCCATCACTCTGCTAAACAAATAATTCCCTCAATACTGTTCAACTATTTACAAAGTCTGCACTACTACTACTATTAATCTTCTCATCACTCCTTATCACCCGTCCCCTCCCACTTGCGACTGTATAATGGTAACTTTCTCACTTGTATCCTTGCAATTTGTATTGACTGTTTCCTAGTATGATTGGATTGCTTATTGTACCCTATGACTATCATTAAGTGTCATACCTTATGATTCTTGACTCTTGATGAATGCATCTTTTATGTACACTGAGAGCATTTGCATCAAGAAAAATTGGCCAATAAAGAATTTTATTCTATTCTATATGGAATCTTGAGAACCATAAAGACTTTCCTACCCAAGCAGCCCTTGAATTATGACCAGAATTGAGCCCAAAATTTATGTGGCTAAGCAAGTAAATCAGTCAGTTTTGCCCCATGTTATGAACTTTCTTGCCACAATTGTTAAGTAAATCACCGCCATTGTTAAGTTAGTAACATGGTTGTTAAGTGAATCTGGCTTCCCTGTTGACTTTGCTTGTTGAAAAATCATGCCAGGGGAATCACATAATCTTGGAATGCTACAACCGTCATAAATGTAAGTCTGTTGCCAAGTGTCTGAATGTTGATTATGTGACTGCGGGGATGCTGCATTAGTTGTAAGTGTGAAAAATGGTCACAGGTCACTTTTTTCAGGTTGTAACTTCAAATGGTCATTACATGGATGATTGTAAGTCAAGGACTATTTGCAGTGAGTTTATTTTGAGCATGTTGACATGCTACTCAGATTTCTTTCCATTTAGCTTAATTTCCTGTTTAATTAAATAACCTGACAAGGGACTCTGTATTGTCATGGTTTAGGTCTCCTCTCTGTCTACTTCTTTTCTTAGCCTTGCCGCAATCTTTTACTTGATCCCACCTTCACACCAAGCTTTTGTGACCAAATTACCTGCTTCTGCACTGGTACTTGAGGCACTTTTGGAAAATTGTCTCCCTCAAGGAACTACCCAGTGGTGGGATGCTGTCGGTTCGGACCAGTTTGGGCAAATCCTGTTTGGACCCAGGTTTCGTCAAACGTACTTAAACACAAACTTGTTTTCAAAGCAAAACCTATTTTATTGCAATGCTGGGAATTGCTTTATTCCCAGCCAGAACTAATTATAAACAATTCCCCAATATAAGCACATGCCTTTCAGTGCTGTGGAATGCTGCCAACAACAGAAGTATCCAATTATAACAGAAATCAACCGAAATACCAGAAAAAAAAACCAACCAGGGCTTCAAAGAGGATTCGGAATCTAGCGAACTACTTTGCTTCCTGCAAAGCTTTCATCATTGAGGTCTGACTTTTATCCTTTATGGGAGGGGCAATCATCCCCCAGCCTTACTCCCAAGTCATCCCTTCTGCTTTTCAGCTGCTCTCACCTTCTAGCAGCTTTGCACACACGCGCACTGGGAACAGGCTCCCCTGGGTCCTCTGCTTCGCTGCTGTCAGACTTCAAAGGCAGCACCCCACTCGCAGATGGTCCTGGCCCATCCCTGCATTGGATTCAGGACCCTAATCCAAGTCCTCTCCAGGCTCCCTGACTGGTCCCCTTTCTTCCTCACTGTCCGACTTAGCTGCTGTCTGCACTGGCTGCCGGCGGACCACAACAAACCCCTTGCTCCAAAGATCAGCTGGCAGAGAACCAATTCACTGCAATGGGCATGTGGGCCCGTGCACCCAGCCCACTCATGTTTTATTTCCTTTGTTTAGAGAACAAATGATTCATGCTCTGCTGCACTTCAACTGTTTTATTCACAGGGACTGCAATAGAAGGTAAGTATTAGAGCTTTTCTAAACATGGAGCTCACATGCGATCACCACACCAGTTGTTATACCAGTGGAACTACCCATAGAGTAGGCGGAAACTCATAATAACCTATCAGCTGGCAAGATAAATAATAGTGAATCTGCAAAGGGGGAAAAAAAGGAATTAATAAAGCAATTTTTAGCTCCAGGAAATGTTTCAGAAAATCTGGTTTTTAAGTGTGCGCTGAAAGAGCAAAGCACAGATGTTATCTACAGCTTACTCTGTCCTTTCAAAATTTGATCCTGTTCACACTGTTTCTTTTTTTTTTTCATCATTTCTATCTCATTTTCATCATCTTTTCCTTGTGGTTTAACACTCATGTTGCTTCCCGGGGACATGTGTTAGAGCTGGGCACGCTTTGAAAATGATTAGGAAGAATTGCTTTCCACCGTAGACCTGATATACAAAAAAGCCAATCTCCTTTCCTGAATAACAAGGAGGAGTTGCGCTTGTGCTGAATTATGCAGTGTTTTGAAGCATCTAGAACTTCAGTGTGCATTTACTCAGACTTCTATGGGAAATACACCGGTGCCTCAGTACTCAGCTTCCTGAGTATTCATCATGTGTTTAGTACTCAACATAGAAGGTAGAACATGTTAGTGCTGGTTGCCTCATGACTCATTACCCTGTCCAGCCAAAACAAAGGGTGACACAATAGCTCACTCAGTAGTCCTTGCCCTCTGTACATCCTCTTGCAGTGTTAGCTTCTGTGTTCCTTTTGTGCATTTTTTGCACTTTTTTTTCCTCAGCAATACAGATAAAATGGAGTTATCATTTTGTTTAATCTAGGTCTTCGTTAATTTTTAGGTTTATTTTAACAGATTAACAGAGTTGGAAGGGACCTTGAAAGTCATCTAGTCCAACCCACCCACCCGCCGAAGCAGGAGACCCTATACCGTTTCTGACAGATGGCAGTCCAATCTCTTCTTGAAAGTCTCAAGTGATGAAACTCCTACAACTTCCAAAGGCAAGCTGTTCCATTGGTTGATTGTTCTCCCTGTCAGAAATTTTTTCCTTATTTCCAGGTTGAATCTCTCCTTGTTCAGTTTCCATCCATTGTTCCTTGTCTGGCCTTCAGGTGCCTTGGAAAATAGCTTGATCCCTTCCTCTCTGTGGCATCCCCTCAAATATTGGAACACTATCATGTCACCCCTGGTCCTTCTCTTCACTAGACTAACCAAGCCCAGTTCTCATGTAAAGTAATGATATAAAACCCTATTTTTTTTTTAAAAAAAAAATCTGCCTTAAAATTATGTGTTGTCTTTGGTTTGGGAATGCATGAAATTTATTTACAATATTCCTTATATTGTTTGGTACTCATTGTTTTCAATACCCATCCACCTCTCAGAACTTATTAATGATGAGTATTGAGGTACCACTGTAGAATTATGATTATTCCATATCCCCTTCTGAACTTTCTAAAACAACACAAATGTTCCCAGAAAGATGGGAGGCAGTGAAATTGAAATGTATATTCCTTTTTTTTCAAATTTTATTTTAATTCATTAAGCCATAGAGCAGACAGACATAAAACTTGGTGAAAACTCAACAATAAAAGCCATGGACCATGCATCACCTTGGAAACCAAAACAGCATAAGTCAAGCACAACAGAGTCTAGAAAAGGTTCTCATCGCTGGCAAAATTTAATGCTGAGATTAACAGAGGAAACATACAAACAGATCTAGAAATACAATTTAAAAACCCTCCCTTTTTATGACCCTGTAATCCCTTAATTTGGGGTAGAGTTGGGGAAATTGGATGGATCTGAGAGTTTACTGGCCAGATTCCCTTCTTGACACCTACACAGAGTGCATAGCCAATATGTTTTTTTCTCTGCATCCCATTAGAGAAACTTCTGTCACTACCCAGGATTGAATTGTCAACCTTCCAAGTAGCACACCACCAGGCCAGCACACCACTCAGATCTAGGATTACAACGATAAGTAGAAAGGCTTACCTAATTACATAGCAAATTTACCCATATCTGATAACCATGGATGAATGTACTTATCATTTTCATGACCGGCTTAAAAAAAAATATTGAAAAATTCATTTCAAAAATGAAAATAATTTTCAATCTGAGACACTTTTCCCCAAGAATCACAGTATTACTTAGCAATCTTTAGACAGTTCTAGAAATCTAGGAAGTGATTTTCTACAAGTCATGTTAGCCGCCTGAGACATAAAACCCTCCAGTTTCTAGTAGAGAGTATGTTTGTGATCTTTCAGTCCACAGGGAAGACAAATATAAAAAGTCCCCTGTAGGAAGGAAAGGAGAAGAAATTTGCACTCCTTCCCCAACGCAATTATAACTTGATTCTCAAAATTTATTTCACACCTGGATGGCACTAATGGCATATTTGTATGCAAGTAAAACCATTACTAGCGGAGCACCACATGTTTATTTCTACATTTGCTTATGCAAACCTTGGTAGTCAATTAAAACTATTTAGATGCAAACTTCAGGCAAAACAAAACAAAGCAAAATGCTAAGTCATAAAATATCAGCAGTGTCACTTTTATGGGCTGTTTTCACCAATAATTGTTCTGGGATTAGTTTTTTTTTCTTCTTCTTCAAAAATTGTATGCATTTTAAGCTTAAACTGATTATTCATTAACCGTATTAATAACTATCCTGGCAGGCTGGCAAAAAAAAAGAGAGAAAGAACCACTGGGCTATTTATTGTCTTGATTCATTCCATTCTCAAGGACTATATCCAGGGAGTTTTATTGGCAGGTTTTTTTATTCAATTCGCTTCCTCCAACTTTCTAGTCTAATTCATAACGTGCCAGCTTCTCCCACATTCAGGTACTAATCAGATTGTCTATGGAGATTCTCATTCATCCAGGTCATGGTTGTCTCAAAGGTGCTTTTTGAAGAGGCAACTGGACTTTCGGGTTTTTCTTTGAAGACATTTCGCTTCTCATCCAAGAAGCTTCTTCAGCTCTGACTGAAATGGAAGGATTTAGCAGTTCCAAGAAGGCTCCGCACCCATTTGCACAACTCAGCTAACCCTGAAGACACTGATAAACCTCCAAGTGGCCTCAATGAGTCTCTAAAGGAAGGCAAATGACCAGCCATCTGCAAGGAGTATAAATCCTTCCATTCTCCACCATTCAGTCAGAAGCTGAAAAAGCTTCTAATATGAGAAGCGAAACGTCTTCAAAGTAAAACCAGAAAATCCAGTTGCCTCTTGAAAAAGCACCTTTGGGACATACTAATCAAAAATGATCCTGTTTAGCTTTCTATATGAGGAACACAAGAATTTTTGCAATGTTTGGTATTTTTTCTAGGTGCAGTGGGTAGGATGTAGTATTTCCAGCTGACACACAAAATGAAACTTTGGACAATGGTTGAATTACTACATTGTGGTATATATGGGGCTATCCTGGAAGGCCATCTGGAAATTACATAAAAGCAGAATAACCATGTTGGAAGAAACTTTGGAGGTCTTCTAATCCTCTGCCCAAGCAGGAAGCATTATACCATTTCAGACAAATGATTGTTCAATCTCTTCTTAAAAACTTACAGTGTTGGAGCATTTATAACTTTTGGAGGCAAGTTGTTCCACTGGTTCATTGTTCTAACTGTAGGACATTTCTCCTTAGTTCTAGGTTGCTCCTCTCCTTGATTAGTTTCCATCATTGCTTCTTGTCCTACCATCAGGTATTTTGGAGAATAGCTTGACTCCCTCTTCTTTGTGGTAGCTCCTCAAATATTGGAACGTTGCTTTCATGTCACTCCTAGTCCTTCTTTTCATTAAACTAGACATGTCTATCATTTTTATATGTTTTAACTCCAGTCCTCTCATCATTTTTGTTGCTCCTTTCTGCTTCTAGAGTCTCAACATATTTTTAAAATTAAAACTGGATGCAGTATTCCAGGCGTGGTTTTATTAAGGCATTATAAGGTGGAATTAACACTTCACAATTAGACAAGAACGTGGTGGTTGGCTCGTGTTATCCCATATTACATTTTTGCGCCAGGTTTTTTCCAGGTGCAATGTAACATACCTAACCTTCCACCAGGTTGAATAGGATGTGTACACTTTAGGTCATTCCCTTATATGTTTCCATCGAGCAGCATGCTTTTACTCTAATGTCCACTGATCCCTGGAAATTCTCCCTCTGACATCCATCAATACCAACTTCTCAAAATCCTTGTCTTAATCTCTGATACTTCCTCTCATTTCTCTCATGCAAAGTTAAAACAATGGCTTTATGCAATGGGTCAGGAGTCAGACAGAATAACTAATAAATATCAGGGATTCTCTACTAACATTCTCGGAAACCGAAGGCAAAGTTCTCCCTCCTTCCAATTTAGCAAAAGTAAAATAAATTATATTCCTTTTGACTAAGCTCAGGGCAGAACACTGGAAGCAATGCAAAGTTCTTTGCTCATCACCTTGATAATATCACAGAACGGGTAGACTCATTTATTTGAACAGGATGTGGTTAGTTAGATGCCAACATTATCAGGCATTACCTACAAGTCTCATTTTTCTTACAGTAATTAAACTGGCCCAAGTAATCCTTGCTCAGGTTATATTCACATCCTTGGGAATGCAACCTCCCTTTTTCCCCTTCTTTTTATGATCCTGTAATTCCTTGCTTGGAAGTGGCATCGAGGCAACTGAATGGAGTTGAGCATTTACTAGCTGGATACCCTTCCTGATGCCTATTGGGAATTGACAGAAACTCTGTTGCTACCTACCCAACCTTCTGAGTGGGAGATGACAATTCTACCCTTTAAGCCACCGTACCCATGCATGCATAAAACGTTTTGCTCGCCAACAATCCCAATTTTCTTCGAGGGAAAACAAGATGCAAGCGAAGCAAATAAATTATTGAAGGGCAAGACAATGTTCTCATAAGAAATCCCTCATCTCTGGCCTAGAGTGGATTTTCCTCAGTGTTCCTCAGTGTCGAGAGCATGCCAAGCAAATTTCGCTGTAAATCAATGATATTTATTCCTTGTTGTTTATGAAGCTGGAAAAATGAACAACACAATTTCTAAGACTGTAATACTTCTTTACAAGTCACACAGTATTGACCAGAGAATGCAATTATAGTAACATTATTAAGTAAGATTCTCCTTCCCACTCATATTGATGTGGATCTCTGCCTCTGAGTACACACACACACACACACACACACACACACACACACTTTAAAAAGATCTTTGAAGAATGTCCAAGATAATTTCTAAAACGTTTTAATGCCTTGAAAAAAAGAAGCTTTAAAACCCATTATTTTCCACACACTCTAAATTTTGACTGTCATCTAATCTAGGAAAACAACCAAAATGATTGGGGAATAACACACTGGACGATTTTTTCTGTCACCGAGGCAGCATAATTATTTTTTTAATCTGACCATCAAAGCAGGAGGATGCGTGTGAGAGAGTCCCTCAAATTGGCAGCTTTAGGATTATAGGGAAAAGATAATTCTCCAGTGAAGCAATCTTGAAAAGAGCCATAAATCTATAAAGATGAGAGTTCTATTGTATGAAAGGCGCCAGTCAACTCAGGCTCTCAAAGGACATTAAGGTAAAAGTGAAGTTTCCTTCAACTTGAATTCATATAATTTGCTTGGCAGCTGAATGGAAGCAAATTACTTTGATTTCACTGCTCTGAACTTTTATGGTGACCTCCCAACCATAGAAAGGTTCCCCATTTCCCTCCTCCCCTCAGCCTTCTCCTGAAACCAAAGGAGATTATAAACTGCAGACATGGCATCTCTATTACATTTCCACATGCACCAGAGGTGATTTATCCTACTTACCACTGTTCCACCATACATTGTATTCTCCACTCAAGTGCTCTTTCTCATAGAATTCACAAGCCCTCATCTATTTTTGATTGAACAGGCAGTAAAGTCCAGAATGGACACTGGGCTGAAAAGACTTGATAGATCCATCCATCAAGAGGCAAGTGGACTTTCTGGTTTTTTCTTTGAATACGTTTCTCTTTCCATCTAAGAAGCTTCCTCATCTTCTTCAGCTGAAGGTGCTTCTTGGATGAGAAGAGAAACATCTTTCATTTGTCTTCCATTTGTCTGAAGTGATGTAGGGTTTCCTACCTAGGCAGAGGGTTGGACTAGAAGACCTCCAAGGTCCTTTCCAGCTCTGTTATTCTATTCTATTCCATCTTCAAAGAAAAACCAGAAAGTCCACTTGCCTTTTAAAAAAGCACCTTTAGGACAACCATAACCTGGATGACTGAGAACCTCCATATTTCTTTTCAAAGGTTCTCTCTCTAAGGAACATTTCCTGACAGTGAGAACAACTAATCAGTGGAATGACTTGCCTTCAGAAGTTGTGGATGCTCCATCACTGGAGGATTTTAAGAAGAGATTGGACAACCATTTGTCTGAAATGGTAGAAGGTTTCCTGCTGGAGCAGGGAATTAGTTTAGAAGACCTCCAAGGTCTCTTCCAACTCTGTTATTCTGTTATTGCACACATTGTCATATTCCTGTTCAAGTCCTTTCATTAAGGCACCGGACTACAAACTTTGAGCTCATGAGATTTAATTCCATATCAGGCACAAAGTCAATGGGTGACCTGGCCAGTCACCATCTCTTAGCCCTAAGAAGGAGGCAGTGGCAAAACAGGGGATTAATTTTTTTTCAACCCTTCCTTGAATGCTTTTGTCTTTAATTAAAAATCAATCAAATATTATGCATCTCTTCGATTTTGAAGTTGATGGTTTTTCCCATGAGGCTATTTCAGGGGTGGGCTTCAAATGTTTTAGCAAAGAATTCTCTGCCTGGTTGCTGGGTGGGCATGGCCATGGTGGGTGTGGCCTAGTCACCTCCTACACCATGGCAGAGGAGGCCTTTTGCCCTCCCTCTGGCTCCGGAGGCTTTCCTCGAGCCTCTGGGAGGGCGAAAAAGGCCTCCCCAGGCTCCGGAGGCTCTCTGGAAGCTGGAATTTCCAGCCTTCCAAAACTTCTGGGAGGCCTGTTTTTCACCCTCCCCAAGCCTCCGTGTGTGCCCTGCACTTACCTGCATCCAAAACGGGCCACATGGGGACTCCTGGGAGGGGCGAGGTGGGCAGGGTGGGGCCAGCAACGAGTGGGATTTGGGGGTTCTCCGAACTGCACATAACCCCTCCCGAACCCCTGTGAGCCCCCAGCAGCCCACTCCGGGCTATTTGCCTAGGAAATAGTGGCCAAGTTTATTGAAAATCCAAAATGTCTCTCCAGGACTTGGGATTCTTGATTTCTCTGTAACAAAGGAAAATGCATTTTGGAGTGAACAAATCCATAGGAGGTGAAGGTGAAGATTTATATATATATATATATATACATATTTGTTTTCTGAGGTTCTCGCAGGTATTTGTATGTGGATCTTTGGTTGTCTGGGTTTTCTCCCACGTAAGATTCGAAGTATATAGCACGTTGATGAAGTCTCATTCATCATCTTCAGGCTTTGTCTGGCACAGAGCCGGAGACAAAAGCCTGAAGATGATGAATGAGACTTCATCGAAACGCTGCCTATATACTCGAATCTTACGCGGAGAAAACCCGAACAACCAAAGATCCAAATATATATATATATATATATATAAATCTTCACTTTCACCTCCTATGGATTTGTTCACTCCATAAAGTCATAAAGTCATCCAGATGCTAAGACTATGGAATCAAAGCCTAATCCTGAGGAGCAAAATCCACCATGACCCAACAGATGAGTGGAGATCGCAAAATCTGTTTGAGTCAAGTTTATTTCAACAGTCCTGAGGACAACCAGTTCATACATGCATGGGACAATATAGGAGAACAAGCCCACCAGGACTAGATTCAGCACTCCATCTGCCTTGAAAACACAAAAGGCTACTCTTCTGAAGACAACAAAGTCCACATTTTGAACAGAGAGGACCACTGGTTTGAAAAAGGTGTCAAAGAGGCTGTCTATGTCAAAACTGAACCACCCCTCTCAACTGAGGGGGAGGGATATGACATCACCTATCTCCAATCTACAACACAGTCCTTTCAACAGTTCCAAGAAGACTCTACACCCATTTACATTACTCAGGTGACCCTGGTGGCACAGATAAACCTCCAGGTGGCCTCAATGGCTCTCTAAAAGGATGCAAATGACCAGCTGTCTGCAAGGAGTATAAATCCTTCCATTCTCCACCAGTCAGAGCTGAAGAAGCTTTTTGGATGAGAAGCGAAGCATCGTTAAGGAAAAACCCAGAAAGTCCAACTGTCTCTTGGAAAAAGTACCTTTGGGACAACCATGACCTGGATGATTGAGAATCTCCACAGACAGTCCTGAGGACAGAAGGCAAAGGTCTGACCTCTTAAAAAGGGAGCAATCAATCCTTATATAGTAGTATAATAAGTGCTGATCAGGAATGATGTTGATTACCAATTGCCATATTTTTTGATATCACGGGTTAGATTTCCTGCTTACGGTGAGAAATGGTATGAATCAGCTTTTGCAGTTAGTTGTTTCCTAGTTCCCAACTTAAAATAGATTAGGTGAAGAAAACTCCTGAGCCAGCATCTACAAATGCATAAGAAAGCCATTAGGGAGGCTTACTTGAGTTCAGGGCCATTGGTTTTCATGAGACCTTGCTTTGATAGTTGTTCAGGTATTTGTTTTATCTCTTGAACCAACTTTACATAGGTATCAATGCAAAGGGGAAAGTTGTCAATTGCCTAGGTGACAATTCGATTCTCTTGACCCTTCTCCCTACCCATTTCTGCAGACATTCCTGCTTTGAAGGCCACAAACTTATGTTTTTATTAGTGCTGTGCAAAACATTACATTTTGAACCATTCTAAATTAAAAAGTTCCCATGTTAACTTCCTTCTTTAGATGGACAAATTACCCAAAACTTTAGTCAGGACATATTTCTTTACTCTGGGCTAATGCAAAGAATGGTAGAACAAATTGATGGGTTTATAACCAAAACTGAAAATAATTCATGTTTTGTTGGAATCTGGAATGGTGGAAATAACTAGACAAAGACAACAACAAAGTTCTCCAAAGTGCTTTTTCAAAAGGCAACTGGAGTTTGTTTATCCTTGAAGGTGTTTTGCTTCTCATTCAAGAAGCTTCTTCCATTCTGAAAACTGCAGTGTTTAGAGTGCAGCACTGCAAGCTACTTCTGCTGACTCCTGGCTGCCTGTAATTTGGCAATTCAAATCTCACCAGGCTCAAGATTGACTCAGCCTTCCATCCTTTCCAAAGTAGGTAAAATGAGGATCCGGATTGTTGGGGTAAAGAGGCTGATACTGTAAACCACTTAGAGAGGGCTGTAAAGTACTGTAAAGTAGTATATAAATCTAAGTGCTATTGCTGTTGAAGGAAAAACAAAGAAAGTCCAGTTGCTTTTTGAAAAAGCACCTTTGGGACAACCATGACCTGGATGACTGAGAATCTCCATAGACAACATAGCACCCTCAACTTTCAAGCCTCATCTTTGTTATTTTGAATCCTCAAAAAACAAAGTTTTTTTTTTTAATTAAATCATGACTGGCTCTATAGCAACATTCAGACAAAAATTTTCCACAGCAATGTTGTATTTATGACTAGCCTAGAATTCTGCAATGCTGTCTTGGTTTGGATGTTACACCATAACAAGTGAACAAAATGCCCTAAAGATGTTATTATCCTCACCCATGTATTTATTTTCTATATATTTTTTCTGTTCTGACAGTTAAGACTTAAGTCAATATCCCCAGATTTTCAGTTGCTATATCCTGCAAACAAAATCAATTTATCTGATCATTCCGACAAATCATATGCTGAAATATTGAAATCTATAAATATCCTATAGTATACTAGATACTCTATCAACCAGATGTCCCAAAAGTGCTTTTTAAAAAAAGTCTACTGGGCTTTGCTTTCCTTGAAATCACTTCTAATCCAAAGAAGCTTCTTCAGTTATATGAAGAAACTGAAGAAGCTTCTTGGATGAGAAGCGAAATGTCTTCAAAGAAAAACCAGCAAGTCCAGTTCCCTCTTGAAAAAGCCTACCTCTGGGACAACCGTGACCTGGATGGCTGAGAATATCCATATATTTTCAGACACATAACTATAGATTATTGATTATAGAAACAAATATATTAAGTGGATTCATAACTGGCTTGACCAACCACACTCAATATGTAGTCCTCAATGGAACTCCATCTACACGGAGAGAAGTATGCAGTGGAGGCTCTGTTTTAGGCCCAGTACTCTTCAACATCTTCATCAATGATTTGGACAAGGGGATAGATGGGGAACTCATCAAATTTGCAGATGACACCAAGCTGGCAGGAATAGCCAACATCCCAGAAGATAGGCTTAAGATACAGAAGGATCTTGACAGACTTAAACATTGGGCGCTATCTAACAAAATGAAATTCAATGGTGAAAAAAGTCAGGTTCTACATACAAAGGTACAATATAGGTGGTACCTTGCTCAATAGTAGTAACTGTGAGAGGGTCTCAATGTCCTCGTGGACAACCATTTAAATATGAGCCATCAGTGTGCAGCAGCTGGCAAAAAAGCTAGGCTGCATTAACAGAGGGATAGACTCGAGATCATGTGAAGTGTTAATAACACTTTATAATGCCTTGGTAAGGCCAGATTTGCATCCAGGTTTTGGTCACCATGGTGTAAAAAAAGATGTTGAGACTCTAGAAAGAGTGCAAAGAAGAGCAACAAAGATGATTAGGGGACTGGAGGCTAAAACATATGAAGAACAGATGCAGGGATTGGGTATGTCTAGTCTGATGAAAAGAGAAATTAAGGGGTGACATGATAGCAGTGTTACAGTACTTGAGGGGTTGCCCCCAAAAGAGGGAGTCAACCTCTTCTCCAAAGCACCTGAGGGCAGGACAAGAAGCAATGGGTGGAAACTAATCAACGAGAGAAGCAACCTAGAACTAAGGAGAAGTTTCTGACAGTTAGAACAACGAATCAGTGGAGCAACTTGCCTCCAGAAGTTGTGAACGCTCCAACACTGGAAGTTTTTTAAAAGATGTTGGATAACCACTTGTCTGAAGTGGTGTAGGATTTCCTGCCCCTAGGCAGGGGGTTGGACTAGAAGACCTACAAGATCCCTTCCAACTCTGTTATTCTATTCTAAGTGGCTAGTAGGTAAAACACTCAAAATTAGGACCTTTTCACTTGTTCTATTTCCATGTTGATGATTGGATCTACTAATTTTTTTTTGCTCTTTTCTGAATTTTATTTAGGAAAGCAATTAAGCAGCTACTTTGAATCAAAATGCAAGAAACAATAAGAATGAAGTACCTCCTCTCTATCACTCTCATTCATTCGTTCATTCATTCTCCATTCCTCTAATCAGACCAAAGCTTATTTATGTAGATTAGCTGCATCTACAATCTTATTTACCCAACCTGCATTTATCCCTTGATCACAAAGCTTGTTAACTTGAATGGCCTTTTATTGTTATGATTCATTTCCCATAATTATGCAGTTTAACTCTCGGATCCTTTTTTTTCCCCTCCTGAATAAAGACGCTTAAACGCGCCAATCACATTAAACCATATTATGCTAAATGCGCAATGAATCGGAAGAGCCATTTCAGGGGGATAAAGCTTGCTAGATCTGATCCAGGGCATGGCCTGGAAATAGTGCTAAGTATAACCTCAGTAAGATTAGAATGGGCAAGCAGAATGCTGACATATGAATCTCAACAGATTGTCTGGAACACTGTTGGAAGCTAATTTCGTATCAATCATTCAATTGAGCAAACCTAAAAATAACTGGTAGAAGAAGGATGTGGATGCTTCATTTCCACCACATGGAAATACAGCCCTCTTCCAATAGAGTCTTCGAACACCACACACTGGTGGCTGCACATCATATCATTGAATTGGAAGAGATCTTGGAGGTCTTAGTGGACAACCAATTAAGTATGAGCCAAAAGTGTGTGGTGGCAGACAAAAAAGCCAATGCAATCCTAAGCGGCATTAATAGATGGATACAATCAAGATCAAAGGAAGTACTAATATCACTCTATATAGCCTTAGTAAGACCACACCTAGAAGTACTGCATCCAATTTTGGTCACCACACTATCAAAAAGATGTTGAGACTCTGGAAAGATTGCATAGAAGAACAACCAGGATGATTAGAGGACTGGGGGCTAAAACATATGAAGAAAGGTTGCAGGAACTGGGCATGACTAGTCAAGTGAAGAGAAGGACCAGGGGAGACATGATAGCAGTTTTCCAATATCTGAGCAGCTGCCACAGAGAGGAAGGGGTCAAGCCTGAAGACCAGACAAGGAATAATGGATGGAAACTGATTAGAGGTGGTATTCAGCAGGTTCTGACCAGTTCTGAAGAACTGGTAGTAGAAAAACTGGTAGTTTGAGTAGTTCGGAGAACCAGCAAATACCACTTCTACTGGACATTTTACAATATCCTTTCCCTGCCACGCCCACCAAGCCACACCCACAGAACCTGTAGTAAAAAAATTTGAATCTCACCACTGAAACTGATCAATGAGAAATTCAAACTAGAACTAAGGAGAAAATTTTCTGACAATGAGAACAATCAACCCAATGGAACAGAAGTTGCCTTCAGAAGTTGTGGGAGCTTCATCACTGGAAGCTTTTAAAAAGAGTCTGGACTGCTACCTGTCAAAAATAGTGTAGGGTCTGCTTGGGTGGGGAGTTGGATTGATGAACTACAAGGTTCCTTCCAACTCTGTTAATCTGTGTCTTCATCTGTCTGCTAATACAACCTTCTCAAGCAGGAGTTCCTATACCATTTCAGACCAATGGTTGTGCAATCTCTTTTTGAAAGCCTCCAGGGATGGAGAAGCCACAATTTCTGAAGGCAAGCCATTCCACTGGTTGGTTGCTCTCATGGTGAGGAATTTCCTCCTTAGTTCTAAGTTGCTGCTTTCCTTGGTTAGTTTCCATCCACTATTTCTTGTCTTAACTTTTGGCATTTTGGAAAACAGTATCAAAGACCACCCGATTGTTACTGAAAATTAACCTTAGCACTTATTTGTTATCTATCTTCATTTCTACATCCCATTTCAAGGTGGAGAGTTAAACCATCCCCTTTCTCCTTTCCCTTCCTTCTTTTTCTTTCCATAGCTAGATTTTGAAAGAATCTTGGCAGAGGTGGTATTCAGCAGGTTCTGACCAGTTCTGGAGAACTGGTAGCAGAAATTTTGAGTAGTTCGGAGAACTGGCAAATACCACCCATCTCTGACTGGCCACACCCCCATCTATTCTCTGCCTCCCAAGTCCCAGATGATCAGCTGGGTCTTCTTTTGTTCTGCACAGGAGAATGGAGTTGGAAAGCAGGTTAGTGGGGTGGGGAGGGAATGGAGATTTTGCAGTATCCTTCCCCTGCCATGCCCACCAAGCCACACCACCAAGCCATGCCATGCCCACAAAGCCACGCCACACCCACCAAGCCAATTCCACAGAACTGGTAGTAAAAAATTTTTTGAATCCCACCACTGAACCATGGGAAAGAATGAATCTTTGGGGTTCTGCTTATCATCCCATTGCCTTCTCTAGCTGCCATTATCTGAGAAACATAGATGAGACCGTGACATATATAAGTTGTATACAACGAAGTATCTCTATGTGAACAGCCCAGAGAAGTGCAGCCAATGCAGCGGTTCCCAATTGAATCATAACAGACTCAATGTGATAAATGAAACTGAAATGAAATCAGGGCCGACTGTATCTGGATTCACTAGAAGCTCTTCAAGTCCCTTCTGACTCTGTTATTCTGTTAAACCAGCTAGGCAAAATAAAGTAAGAGAAACGTTTGCAGAATGGATCAGTGAATTATATGTGGCAATTCACTTGGATAACCTTCCCTGGCTGTTTTATCTTCAGAGACTAGGCTAGTCCAAATATGTGAGTCTAAAGCCAAGTACGAGACATTATTCCTTTGAAAACCATTCAGACCAAATTAATCTGAACCAGGGTTGTCAAACTCAAGGCCTGGGGGCTAGATCCGGCTTAGATCTGGCCCACAGAGCTACCCTGGAAACAGTGAAGGACCGGCCTGCGGTGCCTCTGCCAGTGAAAATGGAGCTCCTGAGTTCCATTTTTACTGGCAGAGGGTTGCAGGAGGTTGTCCCAGCTGAAAATGGAGCTTGGGAGCACCTCACATGCTCCCCTGAGCTCTATTTTCACTGGCAGAGGGTTGCAGGCCATGACTATGTGCAGCCCTGCCGGCTCCGTTTTCACTGGCAGAGGGTTGCAGGAGATGGTCCCAGCCAAAAACGGGGCTCGGGAGCCTGTTTCCACTGATAGCGTGATCAGGCCACCACAGGCGCCCCCAACATGAGTGACAGCATGCTGGATATGCCCCCCCTCCCCCCTCCCGAGGTCAAACACAATCCTGATGCAGCCCTCAGTGAAATCGAGTTTAACATCCCTGATCTAAGCACTTTGACAACTCCACTCATAACAGAAATTTTGGACTTCTCATACATGTATGTTCCATCCACAGCAGTGGATGAGAACAAACAATGGTACCAGCATGTTCAGTAAGGAATATTATTTTAATGAAAAAAAAAATATGTAAGCATTTAGCAGATGTGCAACTAAGCCTGTTGACACGTGGTATGCATCTATTAAAAAAATCTATCAACAGCTTTCCATTTCTGGATGTGAATCAGAATAGGCAACGTTGCAAATTGAAGCATCAGAAAACACAGAAGAAAATATCTTTGTTTTTGCCCTGTTTTCCCAAATGAGAAGTATATCTCCTGAAATACAGATTGACAAAATACCATAAAGGTGGGTGACAATTTCATTTCCATGGGCAATTACTCAAGGAGGAAAGCCCTGGGATTTATGTGTTTATTTCGTGTAAAAGTATAAAATCTATACTTTTAATGGAGTATAGAAAAAATGCAAACACTGAACGTTTTACCCACCAAGGCAGAAATTATGGAGGCCTGGCTGACTGAATGCAAGATGTTCCTTTCCTTTCTTTTTTCTTTTCCAGTCTTAACATCAACACGAACTACTTTCATGCTTGGAACAGTTGAATGCAGAAGAGTTGGAAACTTTCTCGCTTGTCTTTTCTAAATAAAAGCTTATAAAAGGGTGTTCAAAAAGCACTTGGGGCATTTTTAATCAAAACTGGGAGGAAGAAAAAAATGTAGGTTTCCTATCATCCTTCCTCCTAGGCTGGAGACAAAATCATCACACAAACACAATAGACACACAAAGACACAATCATATATGATAGATAGATAGATAGATAGATAGATAGATAGATAGATAGATAGATAGATAGATGGATGGATGGATGGATGGATGGATGGATGGATGGATGGATGGATGGATAGATTGATAGATAGATAGATAGATAGATAGATAGATAGATAGATAGATAGATAGATAGATAGATAGATAGATAGATAAGAGACAGGCAGACAGATGAGAGAGAGATGATGGATGGATGGATGGATGGATGTAGAACTAGAGCAAGAAAGATGGAAAGGGAGAGAGAGGGGTATAGATAGATGATACGATGTAGATATACATTTAGATATAGATTTAGATGCTTTAGATATATAGATATAGATAGATATACATGTATAGATATATATGATATAGAGATAGATATATTAGACACAGACACAAATATAGATATAGATGTTGGTAGGGAGGTAGGCAGACAGACTGACTGACTGACTTTTTACCATGTATAAGAAGAAGAAGTTGAACTGAGAAAGTGGCAAGTTTGTTACATAATGTCCATGAAATATGACCTGGTGATATTTTCACTATGAAATTATAAAAACTCTAAGAATTTGTTCCAAAGACAATATACATTTCAGTTTCAGTGTATTTAAAGTAGCTGATTTTCCCCCTTTTCTTCCTTTTCCCTTCTTCTCTCTCTTCTTTCCTTTCCTTTCCTTTCCTTTCCTTTCCTTTCCTTTCCTTTCCTTTCCTTTCCTTTCCTTTCCTTTCTTTTCCTCCTTTAGAAAATGATGTGGGAAACGATGGATCATCACAAAACTTGAATAGAATTCCCAATTTAGAGGAACAATCCAAAACGCCATACCAATTCGTGAAACGGTTTCTGGTTCCTAAGCCATAGCTGTAGAAATATTTTTTTTAATGCTGAGTTAATTTTTTTTTTCAAAAGACTCTGAATCCAGCCCCCGTATTACTACGAACTCATTTTTTATGTGGGGAGAAAACAAGAGTTGATTCTGAAAGTCCCAGATTTGCAAAAGCTTTTTTACTGTTGTTAATAAATGGAGTTGGAATATTTTTATAATAAAGTGTATACGTTAATGGATTTTGTTCTTAATGGCCTCTATTAAAGATAGTGCAGCTCTTTCTGGTTTAATATTAATCTAAAGATGGACTTACAATTAATAGCAGTTGGAGAATATTTTGGGCTGGTAATTCATGTTAAAAAATGCAGAGGACTTACTGGAGTAGACAAGAGATAATGGAAGGAAACTGATCAAGGAGAGATTCAACCTGGAAATAAGGAGAAATTTTCTGACAGTGAGAACAATCAACCAGTGCAACAGAAGTTGCCTTCTGAAGTTGTGGGAGCTTCATCACTGGAGGCTTTCAATGAGAGACTGGACTGCCATCTGTCAGAAATGGTGTAAGGTCTCCTGCTTGGGCAAGATATTGGAATAGATGACCTACCAGGTGCCTTCCAACTCTGTTAATCTGTCAGTCTGTTAAATATTGTATTGCCTGGCATTGTTATTACTCTTTCAACCATCCTAATGCCTTCCTAGCCAATAACCACAGAGGTTGACAGCGCTAAAGAAAACATCTGGAAGGATGCAGGGACAAGTCACCTGTTTCCACCCTATAATGTTGGTGATAATCTCTATATCTATTACCAGTTGCAGAAAAGTCTTGAATGTGCTACATGTTACTAAATGTGCCTCGCCTAGACACCAGGCTGCTTCTTTCCACTTCTTTCTTCTTCTGCTTTTGGCTGCACACAAGGAAAGCATCCAAAGTTTTTCTTTCTCTCCCCCCAAACTCTGCCAGAAATGAGTCTTTGGGGATCCTGCTCCAAGAAGCTGTGCTGGCAAAAACTCATTTCTGGCGGAATTTGGGGGAGAGAAAGAAAGACTTCTGCTGCTTCTGCTGCTTTCCTTGCATGAAGCTAAAAGTCTCTCCCTCTCTCTCTCCCCCTGATAATGGAACTGGAGACGGTATCCTGCAATCCCAAATAAAGAACAATCGATCGGTAGGAAAATGTGGTGGGGAATTTTCCTGAAGACATTTTTTGGGATTTTCCCAGGGTCTCTGGTCTGCGGGATTTAAAATTATGAGTTTGGTGGTCCCTGAGGTCCAAAAGGTTGGTGACCCCTGCTCTATAAGACCAAATCATTCTTGCCGGTTCAAAGAAATGTATTTCAAAAATATGATTAATTCTGTATTTATACAACAGGCAATATGGCCCTTCTTGATTTGTTATGGTACTCTAACTATTGGTTTCATACTAACTTTAGTCAAGCAGCAGAAGGAAGGAAAAAAGGAAGGAAAGTCTTTAGCTGTTATTGGTTAAGAAACCATGATTTCTTAGAAGTTCAAAAATAATCTAATGGTGGGGAAGAAATTACAGCATTGGGGTGAGGAAAATAAATAATGAAGGCCCCATGGATATGGGTCAGGGGTCTCATTATCCAAAGACTTTCAAGGACAGGTTATGAAGGAATTCCTACACCTCTACAGTTGTATAAAAGTTGACATTCTGACAAATGTGCCTTACTGAGTAACAGAGGTGGAAAGGACCTTGGAGGACTTCTAGTCCAACCCTTGCTCAAGCAGAAGACCTTATACTATTATGGAAGAGTAGCCATCCAATCTCTTCTTGAAAACCTCCAGTGATGGAGCACCCACAACTTCTGGGTGCAAGCTATTCAGAATAACAGGATATAATAGAGTTGGAAGGGACTTTGGAGGTCATTTAGTCCAACCCCTGCTCAAGCAGGAGACTTTATACCATTTCAGACAAGTGACTGTCCAGTCTGTTCTTAAAAATTACAGTGATGGAGCACCCACAATATCTGAAGGAAAGCTATTCCACCTTTTCCTATAATCGCTCGCATGTTATTCCTGCAATGTAACAATACTCTGCAGTCAAGAGATAAAGAGAAGTGAATGGAAAACAATAACTAGATCTTACTGAGCTCACTATTCATACAGTACAAAGCCCTTTTAAAATAAGATCTTTTTAATTCTCCAGTCCCTTAGTAAAAGGTTGGAGATGATGAACTAAACTATATTAGAGATTGCAACAGATACAGATTAACAGAGTAGGGAAGGAACTTGTAGGCCATCTATCCAACCCCCTGCCCAAGCAGGAGACCCTACACCATTTCTGACAGTTGGCAGCCCAGTCTCTTCTTAGAAGCTTCCAGTGATGAAGCTCCTACATCTTCTGAACATGAGCTGTTCCATTGGTAAATTGCTGTCGGAAAATTTCTCCTTATTTCCAGGTTGAATCTCTCCTTGTTCAGTTTCCATCCATTATTCCTTGTCTGTCCTTGTCTGCTTTGGAAAATAACTTGACCCCCTCCTCATCTCTGTGGCAGCCCCTCAAATATTGGAAGACTGCTATCATGTCTCCCCTGGTCCTTCTCTTCACTAGACTAGCCATGCCCAGTTCCTGTAACTGTTCTTCATATGTTTTAGCCTCCAGTCCCCTAATCATCTTTATTGCTCTTCTCTGCACTCTTTCTGAAGTCTCAACATCTTTTTCATATCGTGGTGACCAATGCATACACATTACTTTTGGACTCACAATCTGAATATGATTTTCCAATTTCATATCAAATCATGAATCAAGGGAAGGGGAAGCTAAATCTCAACAAGGCTGCAGAGATCCTAATAATTTATCGGACCTTCATCAGAGCTGCTGTGGTCATGACAATAGCACAAAAATCCACCTACAAATACACAAAAGGGGGAAGGGAAAAGAACCCGAGAGGAGAATTTTCTCGCAGACAAAGAGAGAGCAGAAGTCAGGACTTTAATGCTTCCAAGTAGACTAAATCCTTGTGATAAATGTGCTATCACACTAATTTCCCATTATCACTCATCAGCACATGGTGAGAGAATGTTAAGGTCACCGTTGAGACTTGAAAAGAATGATGGGGAGATTTATTTCAAAGGCTGCTTCAAATGGGTTGCGAAAAGGCGTGCCCTCCACTTGTATTTTGCTTTAACATCACAGCTCACTCAATCATCATCATTGTTATAACAATCGTAAGTGTGCTGCTAATTCAAAAAGCTTCATGCACAGAGCAGCAGGTCCATCCTTTTGAAGATGATCCAAAATAGAAGATCGAGAGACTGTTCCAGGGATGGAACATTTCTGATTCTTCCATTCCTCACTATGCTATGTCAAGAGATGAAGAAGCTTCTTGGATAAGAAGTGAAACATCTTCACAAAAACAACAAGAAAAAGAAAGTCCAGTTGCCTCTTGAAAAAGCCCCTTTGGGACAACCATGACCTGGATGAAGGAGAATCTCCATAGATGTTTAGCTACCCTTTGAATGGTGTGGGAGTAGGAATGGATTTCCAAAGGAAAAATTGTAGACTACAGAAACCAGGATCACTATTCAGATAACCCCGAGGACACAGACAAACTTCTAAGTGCTTCAACGACCCTCTAAAAGGATGCAAATGACCACTATAAATCCTTCCATTCCCCACCATCCAGTGAGAGCTGAAGAAGCTTCTTGGATGAGAAGCTAAACATCTTCACAAGAAAAAAAAACAAGGAAGTCCAGTTGCCTACTGAAAAAGCATCTTTGGGAGAATACTTCTGATGTATATCAACCGACTTTGGGCACTTCCTACTTCGGGACTTGAAAGTGTTGCTTAGCATTCCAAATGTTTTATACAACTCTACTTGTTTACCATCTTATTTGCACAATTCTGCAAATAGACTTACACTGAAAATGAATATATGGCCAAAGGAAGTCCAGTAGGTCCTACCAGTGTGGGGAGATTTCTGGTCTTCCTATTCCAATGGTCTAACAAATAAATATCCCTGCCCCACATCTCTTGTTAAATTGATCCCTTTTCATGTTCCAAAAGATTTTTTTAATGTTTTTATTTCAATCGTTCATTCCTAATGGACGCCCATCTTAGCATTTAATTGTTTTACATTGCCTTATAACGTTTATTTCTTCATTATATTTGTTTGGTCTACTTACGCAATATATAGAAGGGCTAGCAAACAAAGAAAACAGAGCAATGATATTATATTGCCCAGGTGGTGCAGTGGTTAAAATGCAGTATTGCAGGCTAACTCTGCCCACAGCCTGGAGTTCCATCTATATGGGCTCAAGTTAACTCAACCTTCCACCCTTTCAAGGCCAGTAAAATAAGGACCAAAATTGTTGGGATAATATGCAGATAATACCTTGACACCCAGAAAGTCCTGAATGTGCACTGCATATTGGACATTAATACAATCGAGAGAGTCCAGAAATATTTCACAAGAAGAGGCCTCCACTCCTCTACTCACAACAGAATACGCTATGCCTCCAGACTTGAAATTTTAGGCTTAGATAACTTAGAATTATGCTATCTTCAGTCTGACCTAGGCATAGTACATAAAATTACCCATTACAGTGTCCTACCTGTCAATGGTTACTTCACCTCCAACCTGAACAATACACAAGCACACAATAGATACAAACTCAGGGTAAACCTCACCAAACTTAATTGCAGGAATTATGACTTCAAGAACAGAGTGATCAATGTCTGGAATACTCTACCTGACTCTGTGGTTTCTTCCACTAACCTCAAACCCTTTAACGTCAGACTGTCTACTGTTGACCTCAACCTATTCCTAAGAGGTCTGTAAGGGGTGTACATAAGCGCACCAACATGCCTACTGTCCCTGTCGTAATGTTCCCTTTTATTCGTATATATTTTTTTTAATAATCATGTTTATACTTATATATATTGTCAAATGCATGCTTGACCAAATAAATAAATAAAGTGAATAAATTTCCAAATGCTATTGTTATGCTAATATTAATTGTAACAATATCTGATGGACAGTTAAGATGTTGACATGAAGAAGTTGACATGAAGGCTCACTGACCACTGGAGAGACCAAACTGGGCTACAAAAAAGACTCAAGGAAGAACAGAAATCAGACACAGCAAGGTGCAATATTACAGGACCATCACATGAAGAAGGATTAGCAGATAACAACAGGTTCACAACTGGTTAAAAGTTGAAGGAGACGGGGGATCAATTCTCATTTCAAGGGACCAAGGCTTGTGTAATACAAAAAGGATGTAAAGCCAGAATTGAGAAGGTAGCAACAGACAACAAATACTGCTTCTGAAAAAAAAAAATGCTTGAAGGAACAGGGGACCACCTAGTCAGCTGCTGGAAGAAGATAACACAGACTGATTACAAACAACAACATGACACATAGTGCATTGGAATATCTGCAGGAAATATCTTTGCCTGCAAGCAAGAACTGATAAGACCACAAAATAGATTAAATAATAAACAAAATGAAGAAGCTAAAGTTCTCTGGGACTTTAGAATTCAGACCGACAAGCAGCTGGCACCTAGGTTTTTTTTATTATTATTATTTATAAGATAAATTTAAAAAACGCCTGGATGGTGAACACAGCAGTACCTGAACACAGCAGAATAGAACGACAATAACAACAACAACAAACCCTGGAGAAAAATATGAAAGGCTGCACACAGAACAGATGTGACCAAAAAAAAAAAAAAAAAAAGCAAAGATAGTATCAATAGCAATAGGTGCTTTGGGTGCAATCCTAAAACATCTGGAGCATCATTGCAACTCCATCAGCATTTACAAAATGACCATCAGTCAATTGCAAAAGGCAGCTTAGCTTGGGACAAGTTTATATCCTGCCACAATATCTTTAAAATCATCAAACAGCAACATCTGCTGATCCCAAGTCCTTGGGAAGAACTCAACAGGTAGATTTAAAAGGGCAGTCTAAACATCTGGCTGACTGTGCAACCTACCCTAATAATAATGAAGCTGCAAAAGACAGCTTTATTTTGGAACAGCTTACATCCTGCAACGATCTTTCTATCGGGGGCAACGTGCACAAACAGTGACAAGTGGCCGCAGAAGAAGTGGACCAGTAAGTGGAGGCAGGTGTCAGGGTGTGTGAGGTCTGGCTGCAACTGTCCAAAGGTAAACAGCTACACACACACACACACACACACACACACACATTCATCCCTACCCTCACTTGATTTTTACCTCTGCACCTCACCCCATCCTATGCAACCAGGTGCAACGGAGAAGGCGGAGTCTTGACTAGGGCTTATTTTGAGGGGTAGGGCTTATATTGGGCACACATGTAAAAATCAAGCTAAGTCTTATTTTGGGGGTAGAGGTCTTATTTTCGGGGAAACACGATAATAATGAGACATTCAGAAAAAAGGTAAATACTGTATTTCTAATCTCTAACATCATCACACAAGAACAACTGCCTCTCCAGGCACTTGGGCAGGACTCAACATGAATAAAAATCCAACCTAAACATCTCGCTGACTGCGCGACCAACCATAATAATAATAATTATTCGCTTAAGCAAAGAAAAAGAGACTCAGCCTTTTCCAAGGCTCTGCTTTCGTGTATTTTCAATTCCAAGCATTATTCTAATGAGTTGCAAATATTTTGAAATGATATACAGTGCAAATGTTAATGTTTATTATTTGGGCTTCTCCTTTACCAGCCTAATTGGACAGAGGAGGAGAAGGAGTGCTCCGACTTGCTCTAAGCAGATTTGCAATAAATAAATTAACACAACCACCAGGCACAGAGCAAAACATTGAGCACTGAGGCCGTGCTCACTTCAAAAACAGTTTGGAACAGAAGAAATGCTTTAACCCTCACAGAAGCTTGAGTTCAGCATGTTTGCTGTTTTGTAGATTAGGGTGAGATTCTTCCAATATCTAAGAGGTTGCCCCAAAAGAAGAGAGGGCCAACCTATTCCCCAGAGCCCCCGAAGGCAGGACTAGAAGCAATGAATGGAAACTAATCAAGGAAAGAAATAACCTAAGAATAAGGAGAAATTGCCTGACAGTGAAAACAATATCAGTGGAATGACTTGCCCACAGAAGTTGTGGGTGCTCCATTGCTGGAGGTTTTAAAGAAGAAATTGGACAGCCATTTGTCTGAAATCCTACCTGAGCAGGCGGTTGGATTAAAAAACCTCCAAGGTCCTTCCAACTCTTGTTTTCCTGAGAGCTTGAAAAAAAAAATGGCAACTGCTTTCAGGCTTCCATAAAACACCTGCAAGTTTTATGTTTTTAAAACTTGCACAAGATCTAAACAACATTTCTTAATGTTTATATATATATATATATGTAGATCTTTGGTTGTTCGGGTTTTCTCCGCGTAAGATTTGAAGTATCTAGGCAGCGTTTGATGAAGTCTCATTCATCATCTTCAGGCTTCTGTCTCCAGCTCTGTGCTTCTCAGAGTTGGAGACAGAAGCCTGAAGATGATGAATGAGACTTCATCAAAGCTTGCCGATACTCAAATCTTACGCGGAGAAAACCTGAACAACCAAAGATCTACATATAAACTACTGAGAACCTCAGAAAACAAATATATATATATATATATATATATATATATATATATATATATATATATATATATATATATATATATATATATATATATCTGATAGTAGGGGTAGCATATTCTGTGCAGCAGCAACAGAGTTTACTTTTAAGTTTACTTTTCAACCTTGTAACAGCTTCCCAAAATTATTTTTAAACTTATCCCTAAGTTTTTTTAAAAAAAGGATCAAGCAAGAGACAGTGGAGAATAAGAGCAAAACTTGTGTCTTCACCTATAAACTTCTCTAGTCCTTTGTATTTAAAAACACAACATACAAAAGCTATTGCCCATAGGTACCATAGGGATGTAAAAAAAAAAGGAAGCATGGTTTTCTTGGCATCAGGACAAGGCCAGTTTTCAAGAATCTAGAAAAGGAGACTTTTCCACAAGTCAGAATGAATCCCTGCTGCTTCTATTCATTAAAACATAGAATAATAGAGATAGAAGGGACCTTGGGGGTCTTCTAGTCCAATTCCTGCTCGAGCAAGAGACCCTATACCATTCCAGACAAATGGTTGTCCAGCCTCTTCATAAAAGCCTCCAGTGTTGGAACATTCACAACTTCTTAAGGAAAGCTGTTCCATTGGTGGATTGCTCTCACCGTTAGGGAATTTCTCCTTAAATTCTAGGTTGCTTCTCTCCTTGTTTAATTTCCATCCATTGTTTCTTGTCTTGCCTTTTCATGCTTTGGAAAATAGTTTGACCCCCTCATCTTTCTAAGAGCCCCTCAAATATTGGCATAGTGCTATCATGTCACCCTAGACATGATAAACTAAACATACCCAATTCCTGCAACCATTCTTTGTATATTTTAGCCTTTCAATCCTTTGTTGATCCTCCTCTGCACACTTTCCAGAGTCTCAACATCTTTTTATACTGTGGTGACCATAACTGTTATATCATCTCCTACAATTTACAGCTGGGATTGACAAATAAGGACCAGAAGAAGAAATTGTGTTCAAGTAGAGGCATCAGCAGATGGAAAGAAGTTGTCAAATAACACCACAAATGTTGTACCATTGTAACACTGCCCTTTCAGTGCATTTTGCACTGTTAGTTTCATCATTTCAACAAATGAATCAGGCTATGGAATAAAATCAACATCCCTGTGAAGCTTGAATGAATTATTTAGCATTTGATACATTGGTTGGTAGGGACTTGGATGGGACTGCAGAATGGAAATGGGTCATTTGGGGGCTTAAAGGTAAAAGTAAAGGTTCCCCTCGCACATACATGCTAGTCGTTCCTGGTTCTAGGCAGTGATGCTCATCTCCATAACAAAGCTGAAGAGCCAGCGCTGTCCAAAGATGTCTCCATGGTCATGTGGCCAGCATGATTAAACGCCGAAGGTGCCTGGAACGCTGTTACCTTCCCACCAAAGGGCTCCCTATTTTTCTACTTGCATTTTTACATGCTTTCGAACTGCTAGGTTGGCAGAAGCTGGGACAAGTGACAGGTGATCACTCCATTACGCGGTGCTAGGGATTCGAACTGCCAAACTGCCGACCTTTCTGATCAACAAGCTCAGCATCTTAGCCACTGAGCCCCCACATCCCCTTTTGGAGGCTTAAAGGAAAGTTATTCCATCTGCAGTTGTTTTTTAAATGTTTGGGATTGCAGAGAGGGTTAATCTCAATCTCTGCCTCCTTGTTTTTCTGAAAAAAACACATCAGTAGTACGGATGTCCATCCAACAACAGAAATCATTTCTGATTGCTCTTTGCAATTATGCCGCATCCAATGTTTACGAAAGAAAGGATCCTATCTCTCTCTGTAGAATTGTAGCCCTGATCCTGACTGGTTCCTGCTGATCTTCTTTCCATTGAAATAATAATCAGAACTGACATAGGATCACTTAAGAATACTCTGCCACCATGAAGAAATATTGGCGGTATTTAAAACTTCACTTGAAAAATATTGAGGCTTCCGTATTAAAGACAGAAGCTGGACTCCAGGAATAGCTCTAATCAAATTCTCTCTACAAACTTTGATGTGCTAAATTTGCTTATTTGCAGCTACAGATTCTATGCTATCGCCATAAAAGGAAACTCATAAAATTTAAGTTCAGCAGGAGATGGCACCTGAATAACTGGCTCAGAAAAGAAGCAGAAATAGAACTACTTTGAACTTGGAAGAGAGAAAATAGAACGTAGGAAATAGAAAATAAATCTTGGGAAGATGCTTGGAGGTTTTCTAGTTCAATTCCTGCTCAGGTAGAAGATCTTACACTATTACAGACAATTGGCTGCCCAATCTCTCTTCAAAAACCTCCGTGATGGAGCACCATAATTTCTGGAGGCAAGCCATTCCACGGATTAATTGTTCTTCTCGATAGTAAATTTCTCCTTAATTCTATGTTGGATCCTTCTTTGATGATCTCCCAGTTGTTATTTCTTGTCCTGCCCTCAAATGCTTTGGAGAATAGTTCTCCCACTAATTATGAATTGCCAAGATGCCAGAGCAACCCACTGTCACCATTCTTACATTTAATAAAGCTAATCTCCATCCGTAATGAATTCAATTAAAATAAATCACTATATTTATGAAGGTCTAGAATAGATGCCTGATAGTCCAGTGTTACAGTGAAAAAGTAGGGTGCTCTTGGTAAAATTCCTCTACTGTAATATTCACCTTGGTCCAATGTCAGTGCAATGTCAAACTTTCCCATTAATCACAGTTATGGCTGACTATCTTTAGTGGGACTTCTCCACTGGGCACCTTCACCAAGGTGAAAATCCCTGTGGTTTTTGCACTCCTTAGCAAAATTGTGGCCTCATTTTTTTTTTACTCTTTTCTTTCCAAAATCGGAGGCAATGTCAGTAACTACCATGAACAACAGATTACAGAATAGGACCACATGGCTAAAGGGTAGTAAGAAGGCCCTCATTTTATTTTTATTTTTTACTTCTGGAGTACAAGAAGTTGCTTTATCCCTTCCTCCTCCCTGCAAATACCCCTCCCTTCTAGCACTGATGATATTACCTAGTTGAGTAATGAAAAGTCTGCAGAAAACCATCAAGCACAGAGAGCACCAAGGACCCACAGTTCTCCTCCTCCTGCTCCTGAGTCTTATCTTTCTTCTTTGCACCCACCACCTGCACACACAGTTGGGATTTCTCCAAGTAGATGCAGCAAAGTTTTAAAAAAGCAAACAGCGGAACATCATTACATAGTACAACAGCATGAGCATAGCCTAAGGGGTTTTTTATTTTTTTCCCTTCTCCCTTGAAATCTTTTCTTTTCTCAGATGTACATGAGACACCTGGTGATTAGGTTGCAGTGGGATTTGACAGTAATCTGTTGGCACATCGTAAACATCAGGTGCCTGGAAGTATTAGAATGATCTGTAGTTTATCTTAAAATGTTACAGGACTGCCTACTGCAGCAAACTGTGGTGGCTCTCAGCTTGAGTGCTCCTTGCAGAATAGGCTCTTTTCCCTCCCTTCTTGTCACTGTTCTGTAAAAAGCTACAGCCAGCTCCTCTTATTCCATCATCTCTTGACAAATCTTTCCCCATCCGACCACAAGGACCGTAAATATTCTCTGTGATCCTCAACACAAGTTGCATATGTAGGGAGTTTTCAATGCCACTTTGTCGCCCGGCTTTCAAAGAAACCTGTATCTGCTTTTTTTTTTCCCCCTTTATCCATCCTTTCTTTCATCTCTTTTGGAAATGTGAAAAAAAGAGAGAGAGAGAAAAGAAAGCGGGACTTGTTTGCCAGATTTTTTTTTTTTTTAAAGGAAGAACGAAAGAGAGCTGTTTACTGTTAGCACGGAATTACGGCTAGTTGCTTTTTTTTTTTTTTCCTTCTTCCTTGCCCTGCTTTGCATTCAAGGATGCTTGCATCTGAAACGAACAGAACAAATGTCTTTTGTCTTGTTTCAATGATCTGGGCTGTAAGGAGAACTGGATTTTGCTTTGCTGAATCAGACTAAACCGGGACTCTCTTCCCAAAGCTGACTTCTGAACATGCAATGGCTCCTGCCCCAAGACTGTGCATTCATGCTTCACCATGACTTTAGCTCAACTCTTTCAAATAAAGAATTGTGTCTAAGCCCTGTCACCCTCCAGTTCTTGTAAGAAGCTATTTTCTTCTGCTTTTCTGACTCCGGGGTCAACCCATCTAACTAGCCAACCCTAAATTCTAACAATAGATGTTCTACTTAAAGATGTTGAGACTCTGGAAAAGAGTGCAGAGAAGAGCAACAAAGATGGTTAAGGGATTGGAGGCTAAGACATACGAAGAACGGGAATTGGGTATGTCTAGTGAAAAGAAATGACGCTATAAGGCACTCCACACCAGAACAACTAGACATAAGGACAGTTTTTTCCCCCAATGTTATCACTCTGCTAAACAACTAACTCCCAAAACACTGTCAAATTACTTAGTAAGATTGTATTACTATTATTCTTCTCATCCTTCCTATTATCTACCTCTTCCCACTTAAGATTATAACCATGTTGCTTGTATCTTTACAATTTATATAATTTCATTTGTTTTCCTAGTATGTTTTGATTGTGTATTAGTAACCTATGTGTGATTTGATTGATTATAATAACCTATGACTATTACAGTTGTATCTTATGGTTCTTGATGAATGTATTTTTTTTTATGTACACTGAGAATATATGCACCAAAGACAAGTTCCTTGTGTGTCCAAATATACTTGGCCAATAAAGAATTCTATTCTATTCTAGTGGAAAGAAAAACTAGGGAAGACATGATAGCAGTGTTCCAATATTTGAGGGGCCACAAAGAAGAGAGGATCAACCTACTCTCCAAAGCACCTGAGGGCAGATCAAGATGCAAAAGTTGGAAACTAATCAAGGAGAGAACTAAGGAGAAATTTCCGGAGAGTGAGAACAATTAATCAGTGGAACAACTTGCCTCCAAAAGTTGTGAATGCTCCAACATTGGAGGTTTTAAAGAAGAGATTGGACAACCATTTGTCTGAAATGGTGTAGGGCATGGGTGTCAAACTTGTGGCATCACATGGCCATCATGTGACATTTCGTGGTGTTTTTTCCCTTCGTGGAGCTGGGGTAGGCGTTGCCTGCGTGTGACACATCCAGCCTGTGGGCCATCAGTTTGTCACCCTGGTGTAGGATCTCCTGGCTAAAGAAGGGGTTGGACTAGAAGACCTCCAAGGTCCCTTCCAACTCTGTTATTTTGCAAATAAGAGGCAAAAGTGCAAGCCTGTATATTCTTTGCTTAGGTGTAACTTTCAAGTTCTAATAAAGGTAAATGTTTCTGGCTCTAAGGGGGCGGTGCTCATCTCCATTACAAAGCCGAAGAGCCAGTGCTGTCCGAAGACATCTCCGTGGTCCTATGGCTGGCATGACTAAACACCGAAGGTGCACAGAATGCCTTCCCACCAAAGTGGTCCCTATTTTTCTATTTGCATTTTTTTTATATGCTTTCGAACTGCTAGGTTGGCAGAAGCTGGGACAAGTAACAGGAGCTCACTCCATTATGCGATGCTAGGGATTCGAACATGCTGAACTGCCAACCTTTCTGATTGACAAGTTCAGCATCTTAGCCACTGAGCCTCCACATCTCTCAAGTTCTAACAGGCCCCCTGAAAAAGATAAACCTCCAAGATACTTGAAACTTTACTTGAAACAAACAAAGAATGAGGGTAGCCTTAAGTTGCCCTTTCTTTGTAACCTTAAACACAGCCAATGCTCCTTCCACCAGACCCCCAATTTTCACTCAAACCATCACAGCCAAAACCCAGGGACACAGTTTCTCCCATTCCAAGACAGGAAGCAGCTTACAGGTATTCTTCGTATCCAGAATCATTCCTTTGGCAATGGCTCACAGTTACGACAGCATGGAAGAAAGTGAAGTACGACTAATCCTCAGAAATATTGCAGCATCCCCATGTGATCAAAATTTAGTGTTCGACAACCGCCATGTATTTATGACTGCTGTAGCATCCAATACCAGCAGGCTTTCAACATGCAAAGTCAACTTGCAGTTGGAGAAAGTAGATTCACGTGAGTCCCTTAAACAACCAGGATTCATTCATTTAACCACCATGCCATTAAAACAAAAAGGTCATAAAATCAGACAGGATTCATTTAAGAACTCCGTTATTTAGCTATGAAAGTTCCAGTCTCAACTATGCCTATAAGTCAAGGACTATCTGTAAAACTGTCCTTTAACTCCTATAATAAAATGGATGCATGCATAGATAGATAAAAAAAAATCTCCAGCCCTCCTGCATCAATGAAAACCAGTCCTACCTACTGTGCATTATTATCCCAATCCAATCTCCTGATCCCCAAAGAGATCCCAAATATCAAAAGAGTGTTCAGTTCTGCTTTAAGATTTTACTACTATTATTATTTTTTGAGGAGAGAATGGCTCCATATTTGCAGGGGAGAAGGACCCTAAACCTTGAAAAGAAGGATAAGAAAAGAAGGGTATTCCCAGGAACTGGGGATACCACACATATAATCAGAAGGGTTATTAGATGCACAAAAATCTGATCGATTATTCGATGCAGAATAGATACTCAGCAGCTTCATCACTTCTAGAAGTTGCAAAACCGGAGATGATAGTTGTAACAGAGAAGGACCAAGGTCTCCTATTTCCTGAAATTGAGCTCTATGTAAGCTTTAAAAAAAAAAACCACCACCTCAACCATAACATTGCTGGTTTTGGGTTATAGCGATAGCACTTAAGACTTATACACCACTTCACGGTGCTTTTACAGCCCTCTCTAAGCAATTTATAGAGTCAGCATATTGCCCCCCCAACAATCTGAGTCCTCATTTTATCAACCTTGGAAGGATGGAAAGCTCAGCCAACTTTGAACCTGGGGAAGATTCGAACTGCCAAATTGCAGCCAGTCAGCAGAAGTAGGCTGCAGTACTGTACTCGAACCACTGTGCCACCACGGCTCTTTATAATGTTATCTTGACTCAGCCTTCTGGTGTGTTTTATAAACTCTGTGGATTGTGACTTACTCAGAAAACCTCCCGACTGACAATCGACAGCCAGGTGAGCCTAGATTAACTCCAAAGTTGAGATCAGATGGTCCGTCAAGAAGCAAACAATACCCCACTGAAAAAACTGCCAATCAAGCTAACAAAAATAACCGGCTGCCATTGGGACAGTGGAATCTATAAGTCCATGCCCACTAATACTAACTGAGCAGGCCATTAGGTATAATCTAATCTCAAAATTGCTTTGTTTTTTTTTTTTTCTTTTGAAGATGTTTCACTTCTCATCCAAGAAGCTTCTTCAGCTCTGACAGGATAGTGGGGAAATTCAGTCAGAGCTGAAGAAGCTTTGCAATCGTGGTGAGTCACTGCAGCTCCAGCGTAGGATGAGAGTGAAAATTTGTTCTCTGAGCTTGTGGGTTGGTTTTCAAACGTTTCATTACCAGGCTAGGTGACATCTTCAGTGGAGCTCAGGGGATCCCCCTCAACTCCGCTGAAGATGTTACCTAGCTTGGTGATGAAATGTTTGGAAACCAACCTATAAGCTCAGCGAATGAACCTTCACCCTGAAGAAGCTTCTTGGATGAGAAGCGAAACCTCTTCAAATAAAAACCAAGCTGCCTCTTGAAAAAGTACCTTTGGGACAACCATGGCCTGGATGACTGAGAATCTCCCTAGATATATAAGGTCAGAGCAAACCTCACTTTCTTCTAGCACTGATGATGTTACCTAGTTCAGCAATGAAATGTCTGCAAGAAAACAACCAAGCTCAGAGAGCAGCAAGGATGCCCTCATAGTTAAATAAAACAGTGAAATGTGCCAACCTAATCATAGTCCTCTAAGAATGGCCGTACTGCTGACTTTTTTGAATCCCTACACTCCAATGCCTGGGTTTTCCAATCATTTTGGCTCAGTGTGATGGATGATTCTAACCAGGATAGGGCTGGCCTTTCTTCTGATGGTCATCTCAATCGGATTGGCCTCTCATGGTTCACTTAAATAAGCCCTGACTGCACATCTCATCAATAGGTAATGATAAATGTCCTAGTCATTTCTGGCTCTAGTGGGCAGTGCTCATCTCTGTTACAAAGCTGAAGAGCCAGCACTGTCCAAAGACTTCTCCATGGTCATGTGGCCAGCATGACTAAATGCCAAAGGCACACGTAACACTGTTACCTTCCCACCAAAGTGATCCCTATTTTTCTACTTGCATTTTTTTATGTGTTTTCAAACTGCTAGATTGGCAGAAGCTGGGACAAGTAGCGGGCGCTCACTCCATTATGTGGTGTTAGGGATTCGAACTGCCAAACTGCTGACCTTTCTCATCTTAGCCACTGAGTCACCACATCCCATCTCATCAATAACACCCCAGCAAATCATTTGTCAAGAATTATCAAGGGAAGGTTAAGGAAAGCTTGCCTGAAAACTCCATCAAGCATGCCAGGCTTGTAACACACAACATTCCTTATTGACTCCATTAGTCAGCCACCAGGTATGACCTACAGGGCTGTCACTTTAGTGACACCAAAAGCAAGAGATTTCTCAAGCATAAGATCAGGTTTCCGTGGGCGCTGTAAATAAAAGTTAGACTCTGTTGGCACAGTCTCTGCGTTTGCAGAATATGCTCAATTACAAATAGGCCAACCCCATTTGAGTTAAATGTGTTATACTAAGTTGGTGCAGGTGTTTAATATATAGTCAGTAGCACACTGTGGTCCCAAAACATATAAAATCTGAGTTTAAATGGGAAACCAAGCAACAATTTAATATTACATGAATGGGTCTCTTTCCATTCCTTCGTTTAAACACTCTTATGGAAAGGAAACAAAATATCTAACCACGACTCAAAGTTTGATCTGCCTGTAGCTTCGACTCTAGTTCAGATAGCCAGCATATATTCATGCAAGGACCTGAATGGCCACTGGCGACAGCAGAGAGTTGAGATTTTTCCTGGTGGAATTTGCTACCCTCAAGGAAATCTCTGGGTTTCTACAACCCCATTGTGCAGCCCTTAGCTATAGATGGTAGATTTTGCTGGCTTCATTAGAAACGACTTCCAGTACGTAGAAAGTTAGCACCCATCCCTCCTAGAAGAATAAAGTATTTTGAGAAATATTAAAAAGGCAGAACGTTATATTTCCCCAAAAGAGAAACATGCTCTTGGAAAGCAGCTCCCGCCTTTGTTAATAACCCCGGCAGGACTGGGCCATTCTCTCTATAAGACAAAAGACCTTCCACCTCAGGGTGATAGGATAAGCCCTCACTCAAGATCCAAACCACAACAAAGCCGTTAAAACACAATAGAAATTGCCCAACATCCTTTCGGAACACAAGCCTATTCATTACATCACCCTCCAAGCTTCAACCAAACCTGGGAGCTCAGACAAACCTCAGCTATGACCCCTGCATAACTGCAAGCGAGTCTGACAGCAGCCAATAGAATACATATTCTTGCACAGGAACAGGAAGCTCAAGGGCAAGCCCCAATAGAGGGTGTAAATAACCCTCACTCTCAACCCCATGTGGTCAGCTGCCCAGGACCTTAAACCCACATGGTCTTGTCCATCAAGACACCTTTTCAATCAGCCTCCATGTTTCCAGTGTCTTTCTCCCCACTTGGAACGGAACCAGATGGCTATTTCTTCCAACAACTATAACACCAAGTCAGTCTAGAAAAAATAAATAAATAAATCTTCCCACAATTACACCAAAAGTGAACTGAGAAAAGGGTATCCCTTCAAAAGCAGCTAACCTAATTCTAACCAGCTACTTTTACAGGCCACGTATTATGCTGGAGAAGGTGCTGAAAACTATGCTTCAAGTGGAAAAAATAGTGCACTGATTAATCTCATTCCCTCTGATGGGAGCAAATCACATTGAAATTAATAGGGCTTACTCTTGGAGCAAGCACAAAGATTATTACACACAAAGATTATTTTGTTGACACCGCCCACCTGCTACAGGTTATAAAATTAGTTTCTACATTCATCAGTTGACGTGTTTACAAGAAGTAAAGAGAACATACGATCATCAGGAGGGAAGAGAAGTTGGAGGGCTTGTAGTCCAATCCCCTTTCCAACTCAGAAGCCCTTATTCCATCCTGGACAAACGGTTGTCTAATCTTTTCCACAACTCTAAAGTTTCTTTTTTAGTTCTAGGTTGGATGTCTCTTTAATGAGCTTCCACACGTTACTTTTTGTCCTGCCCTCAGGTGCTTTGGAGAATGTCAACCCTCTCTTCTCTGTCAAGTGCCAGAAGACTGCTACCATACCATATCACCCCTAAATCTTATCTTATTAGGCTACACATACCAAATTCCCTTAACCATCCATTGTATGATTTAGCCTCCGCCCCGCTAATCATCTTGGTTGCTCTTCTCTGCACTCTTTCTAGAGTCTCAACATCTTTTTTTCTATAGTAAATCCAACTACTTTTTATTTTCTCAGCCTACCTTGGTCTTTTTTTCTCCAGGATAGCTAACATGAATATTAAGTTGCTACATGCTCAAGGAAAGGGCAAATGGAAAGATTTCCTCCATACTCTCCTTCCTTAAATGTACAAGATGGACTCTGATGGACCACTTTTTTCTTAGCACAGCAGACAATTATGTGAATTCCAACAAGTATACCATCTCATCATCCCTGTGACATGCTTGCTAGACTTACATTTATGTGGATCTGAACAGCCCTTCAGTGGTTTGTTTGTTTTTTAATTCGTTATAATCTGGTTCATTTTTCTGGGAACCTGGAGAACAAAGTTGCAGACTTCAGCAAAAATTCAAGGAAAGAAACCATTAAATATCCTTTACCAGGTAGAACTTTCCTGCTAAACCATCCATAAGGATTCTGTTTTGAAAGCTAGTTATATATAAATGTAGGTGTTTGTGTCTACGAACACTCCTGCACACTATTTTAAGTACTTTAACAGTTGAGTTGTTTGCAATGTCATGGTGTGTACTGCAAGTTGCCTTCACAATATTATCACCAAATGCACTCATAACACTTCAAACAGGTCTAGTAAAATGCTCTGGATATTTTTTTCAAATGGAAAAAGGAATATTCTCTCTGTGCAGAAAAATTCAAGGCAGCCTGTTTTCAATGGCAACCATATCTCACAGAGAATTTTCCCTTCTGATCTGGAGGTTTTGTGTGTGAATATCCTGACTGTGACTTGTAAACTAGAATTTATAGTCCTGCAGAAGGTACACTACCTATCCAGTCATGGCTTAACCTACAAGCCACAGTTAGGTACAGAAAAATGGCATCTGTATGACACCTTGGTTTAATTTTAATTTTATTCATTAAAATTTTATTCATTAAATTCATTTGCTACCTGTTAAAATTCCACCTTTACATCTGCAGGCGGTTCTCAACATATAACCACAGTGGAGCCCAAAATTATGTGGCTAAGCAAGATATTGTTTAAGTGAGTTTTGCTGGATTTTATGACTTTCTGGCCACCGTGAAGTGAATTGGTGCACTTGTTAAGTTAGTAACACTTAAGGTAAGTCAATCTTACTTCCCCGTGGACATTGCTTGTCATAAAAGGGGATCGCATGCATACTGCCACATCATTAAACATAAATCATGAACCAGTTGCCAGGCATCCTAATTTAGATCACATTACCATGGGGACAATGCGACGGTCGTTTAGTGTGGGAAAAAAACCCAGTCATTAAGTAACTTGTTTCAGAACTGTTTGTAACATCAAATGGCCACTTGAACCTCAGTGACACAGTGGTTAGAGTGTAGTACTGCAGGCTACTTCTGCTGATTGTCAGCTGCCTGCAATTTGGCAGTTCGAATCCCACCAGGCTCAAGGCTGACTCAGCCTCCCATCCTTCCAAGATTGGTAAAATGAGGACCCAGATTGTTGGGGGCAAGTGGTTGACTCTGTAAAGCACTTGGAGAGGAAAGCACTGTAAAGCAGTATATAAGTCTATACTTATATAAGCCTATACTTGTATAAGTATATATACTTATATAAGTATATAAGTCTAAGTGCTAGTGCTCTTGCTAAACAAATGGTCATAAGTCAAGGACTACCTGTATGTCAGAAGCTACCAGTAGCACCTTCATCTGGATTAAAGGTAAGTGTGCATTTGAGATAAAAACAAAAAATAACATTGCACAAACAAGCTCTGTCCTCTTTCCGTGGGTGTGATGTGGGTTTGCACACCTGCAGAGTTTGTGTCCTGGGGCTGCAAAGGCTGCACATTAACCATCTGATGATTATCTGATGCTCATCTTCCAATCCTGCAGGTGCCTCCGTAAACTTCTTTAACCTGTAAGCTAATTATTACGGCTACCAAACAAGCCATGCTATAATGTTGTGTACTCTGATGTAGCGTGTCACCTGAATCCATCCAACAGCTGAGCCTAGTGTTTATCTGGTTTGTGAGCCACTCTCATCTGTCCTCTGAAGGGATTTAGTCCACAACAATCTCTACAAACTACAGATTAGACCAAGGGGCACACATTGCCCTGAGAATGCAACTTCTTATAAAAACTAAATCTTAGAGCCAAATGGGAGAAAAATAAATGGAGAAATTATAAATAGGCTAATATGACTT
Source organism: Pseudonaja textilis (assembly GCF_049901715.1). Classification (NCBI taxonomy): domain Eukaryota; kingdom Metazoa; phylum Chordata; class Lepidosauria; order Squamata; family Elapidae; genus Pseudonaja; species Pseudonaja textilis. The sequence goes on from NC_141997.1 coordinate 47,914,683, forward strand.
TATCGAAGGACATCTGGAAACATCCTACCCTGTTAAGAACATAAGATGAAGAACCCAAAGGTGATTCTACGGGAGGCAACTGGACCTTCTTGTTTTGTTTTGTTTTTCTTTTGAAGTTGTTTCGCTTCTCATCCAAAAAGCTTCTTCAGCTCTGACGGGATAGGCAGGAATGGATCCAGTGATGGGATTCAAATAATTTAACAACCAGCTCTCTGCCCTAATGATTGCTTCCAACAACCAATTCACCAAATTGCTCAAAAAGTTAACAACCGGTTCTCTTGAAGTGATGCGAACTGGCTGAATCCCACCACTGAATGGATCCTATTCATTATCCTATCAAAGTTGAAGAAGCTTCTTGGATGAGAAGCAAAACATCTTCAAAAGTAAAAAACCAAAAAGTCCAGTTGCCTCCTGACGAAGCACCTTTGGGACAACCATGACCTGGATGACTGAGAATTTCTACAGACTCCTAAGATAAAGAAATACACCCATCGCTAAGGAGATAAATATGATATCTGTCAAGATTCCAGCAATTGCCCTAATTAAATCTTAATTCTTGAGCCAAACTTCAAAAAACTTCAAAGGATTTATTAAAGGCAACATACTGGCATTGCTCTGTATGAAGCCAACTCTGGCATACTTAATTACAGTCACCTGTGACCCTGTTTCCCCCTTCCCCCCCTTGGTGTCTCATAAGCCAGATTCTCCAATTAAGCATGTTCACTGGCTGCATGTCATCATTCACATTCTCCAATTAAATATATTTGTGGGAAAAAAGCTCTGGTATTTTAGTTACAATCTTTTAAAGATAAGAGTTGGAATGTACTTTCAATTTCAAACTGCTGCACTGCTCTTCCAGGTTCCTTCTCTCTCCCTCACCCCTTTTTATGGCAACTACTAAAACAGGCATAGGAGTGTTTTATGAGTTGACAACATCCAAATCTCATGAAATCATGGCTGTGTTCTCTTTGTCTTTGGTGAAAGCCCGTTTGAGAGTTGGTGATGTGTATGTGTGAGCACCTCACACATTCCAAAAGATTCAGAGAACCTCAGACAGGTTCTGAGACAAGCCACCAGGAAGATCAGGAAGACTCAAACCGTCCTGCCATGAGAGACAGAAGGAAGTGCATAAGGATTAGGTTGGAGGAAAGGTGGTCCTTGATTTAAAACTGTTCATTTAGTGACTAAAGTTACAATGGCATTGAAAAAAGTGATTTACGGCTGGGTTTTTTTTTTCCCCAGGTACAACCTTTGCAGCATCCCATAATCAAAATTCAGAGGCTTGGTGCCTTGGTTCATACTTACGATACTATCTTAAAACTCTTTAATGAGTCAATACTGAGCCATGGTGGTGCAGTGGTTAGAGTGCAGTACTGCAGGCTACTTCTGCTGACTGCTGGCTGACTGCAATTTGGCAGTTCGAATCCCACCAGGCTCAAGGTTGACTCAGCCTTCCACCCTTCCAAGGTGGGTAAAATGAGGACCCAGATTGTTAGGGGCAAGAGGCCGACTCTGTAAACCACTTAGAGAGGGCTGTAAAGCACTGTAAAGTGGTATATAAATCTAAGTGCTATTCCTGTTGCCTGAACATTTAATAAACATTAAATCTGGTTAATATGATTACAAATACATTACATTTATTTAGAACTAGAATAGCATAGAATAACAGAATTGTAAGGAACCTTGGAGGTCTTCTAGTCCAACCCCCTGCTTAAGCAAGAAACCCTACACCACTTCAGACAAATGGCTATCCAACTTCTTTTTAAAAACATCCAGTGTTGGAGCATTCACAACGTCTGGAGGCATGTTGTTCCTTTTTCTGCTACTATCTTGAAATTAATTATTCTTGGGTTGCAACTTTTGGAAACTTGCAAGGAAGGTACAAAGAGGTTTGGGGAATGGGGAAGAAACGTGCACCTTAAGCTGAATTGTACATGTTCTGTTATTCTCCACAAATTTGTAATTATTCTCTGGAATTTCATGCAGGAGTCTCTCCCGGCAATCCAGATAGTCCTCAACATATGACCATAATTAAGACCAAAATATATGTTGCCAAAGGAGACATTTGTTAAGTGAGTTTCACCCCATTTTATGACTCATTGTAAGTTGAGGCCTATCTGTACTTGAGGTGAAGAACTTTTGCATGAAAAACTGGACAAGAGAAATGTTCTCAGCAGAATTTCCCACATCAAAACCAAGAACTGTAGAAAAAAAGTTGCATTAAAAAAAAATCATTTGTCATTAAAATACTACAATAAAATGGTCATTGTGATTGGAAGTGAAGGCCATCTACCAAAGTGGCTGGAACTACAAGCTTAGGAAGATGTCTTTCAAGATACATTCCATGAAATAATAATAACCACAAATAAAATAAAATTAGAATTCAAGCATTCTACTTTGTTTGGTGAATTCTCTTCCTCTTTAATCAGCTTTGTCACTACATGGTTACATTTTTTTTAAAAAAATATCTCATAGATGTAATTAGGTAATACATTCAGTTCTCATCCAAGTTCTCATCATCTTAAGAACTTAACAGAAACTACATTGTGCCTTGTTCAAGAAAGAAAGTTCTCTTTCAATTTATATAAATTTCAGAACAAAAAACAAAAAGAAGTTAGAATACAGTATACACTGTTCAAAGAAAAGCTTACCAATTGGGACTTTATACTACATGAAAACTCTTTAATGGCCTAATATTGCCCATACATATTTTTTTTGGGGGGGGTTACAATCCTTTAGCAAAATAAAATTCAGTATCTATCAGTAGCTATTACATCATATCAAAGAGTTGTTTTTTTTCCCCACTGAGAAGTTTGCAGAGAACGTAGATTTGACATTCTGACTTCTTCATTTTACCTCTTTAACAAAGACATGATTTAAACAAGTGACACAAGGGAGAGGGGGGGGGGAAGTATCCATTTTAAATGCATGAGCTATAAATCAAATTACCTTCAGCTCTGTCCTAGCTTAATGTTCTTCCTCCAACTGTCACTTTTTCTTAAAATCAATTTCAGATGTGCTCCATTCTTCTAATTGATAGCAACACCCAGTCATGATAAGCATAACATGAAATAGTTTCAGTAATGAAAAGCAGTAGAGGATTGAAATGTGTGTGTGTCTGTGTGCGTGCAAGATCCTAAGATAGATAGATAGATAGATAGATAGATAGATAGATAGATAGATAGATAGATAGATAGATAGATAGATCAGGGATCTTGCATAGCAGTGGACACTGATTAAAAAGCATAATTCTTTTGGCTTCTGTGTTGAAAATTTCTGCTCCTCAGCTCTGCATATAAATTTTCCTGTCCAAAAAAACAAAGATGGCCAAGATATTTTTTTCTCTCTCTGAGCCAAAGGGAAAAAAAAAAGGTCTCTCCTGAATTTCTGCACAGAAGCCAGTAATGTCTACCTAAAAGGCAACACTGGGATGGAGTTCAGTCCTCGGAGCTGGTGGCAAAGCCATCAGAGATGCCTTCTAAGAAAAAGAAACAGGGAAGATAGTCAGGTGTACCTTTGTGCTTTGCTGGACAATGATGGGCTAGCAAAATACCCATAAGAGTGAAAACCAAACTGGGTGGGATCAGCAGTCCAAAAATATCACAAGACTGGAAGAAATTAAAAAGGAAAGAGATCGCTTCCACTGAAGGAGGACATTCTAGGAGAAGTTTCCATTCATAGGAACCTAGTCTCCTAATGTTACAGCTTACAGTGTCCCATAGGAATAAACTATTTGGCTCTTTGGATCTCCAAGTTCAAAATCCATGAGATCAGATCAATGGCCATCAAACTTTGAGGGATCTAACTGGTCAAGGATACCTTCCTGCTGCCTGTTAGTTACACAAGATTAAGGCAGAAGGTTCCTTAACATGGACAAGTGAAGGCTTTGGAAGAGATGCTTCCAAGCTCAACCCCAAAGCATGTTTACTCACCAAAATACCTCCCTTTGCTATTGCCAAAGTGGTTTGCTCCCTAGCAAGCATGGAAAAATAAATCAAAAAGAAGAAAGAAAATGGTAATCACAAGCGTTTAACAAAAAGAGAGTCTGAATTTTCCTGACAGTTAGTGACAATTAATGAGTGGAATGACTTGACTCCAGAAATTGTAAATGCTTTCACACTGGAAGTTTTTAAGAAGATGGTTGGACAACCATTTGTCTGAAATGATATAGGGTTTCCTGCCTAAGCAGGGGGTTGGACTAGAAGACCTCCAAGGTCCTTTCCAACTCTGTTAGTCTTTTGGTGTGCCAGGAGTTCTACTGAAAAAAACAAAACAAAAAACAGCCTTCATGAACTGTGTCAAGGAACAAGATAAGCCCTTTCCTCCCATTAAATTTGGAACCAGGAACAAAAATCAGCCTTTGTCACTTTTGATACACTCCAGTCCCTCCCTTGTGATTCAGTAGAGAGTATTAGAAGACAAAACAAGTGACATGGGCCATGTGTTCAACAGCCATTAGCTCAGGGCTCTCCCTGCACAGTATTTTGATAGGAACACCATCAGGTTCGCTTGTCTGCTACACACAAAGGAAGACAATTACACACACACACACACAGTTCAAGAGGGTCGCACAGTGTGCACTACAGTCTGTGTTTGTAGAACTATGAACGGGTAGGATTTTCAGATTTCAGTCTTGGTTGGGAGCATATATATATATATATATATATATATATATTTAACAGGTTCTCTGAACACCAGTTAAAAGGAGCAGTTCAAACTCATTTAAAATCTGCTCTGTTTCATTTCTTCTTCTTCTTGCATGTTGGGAAGCTGCCTTCTGAAACCCATTTCTTTCCTGTAAAATCAGAAGCGCTAGCTCTGAAATACATAGGGCCGTGCGCGTGCGCGCGCGCGCGTGTGTGTGTGTGTAAAATATCCCCTTCCTTTTTTTTAGTTCAAGTGAATTATACTTTGCCACTTTCCCTGCTAGAAAATGATGATGAAGATGATGGTGCATTTTTCTTCCTGCAACATTTCTCTACAGAGTAAATCTGTAAAGCTTAGTCTCTCCCTCTCTCTTTCTCTCTCTCTCTCTCCCTCTCTCTGATTTTCCAATGCTTGGCTAGACTAAATCATGGCATAGCACAGTCTTCCAGCATCGGTTGCAAGTCAACACAGAATTTGTCAGCATGGTTGCAGAATAAGCAAACTAACCATTTAAGCGGTAGTTTACACATATTCATTTTATTATTATTATTATTATTATTATTATTATTATTATTATTATTATTATTATTATTATTATTATTATTGCCTCACTGGATTCTGTTCTACTCCAAGACTTGGAGAATTTGATCACCCTGCAGGGTGGAGAGAGGCTCCACTGCATCTAAGAGAACAGCAGCTGACATTAAAAATTGTTTTTGAGGGGTTCTGGCTTGTGCTTAAGCTATTTACTCATGCAAGTCACACTGCTCAGGTTGCAGCTTGCTAGCAAGCGGCAACCGTCCATGCAACGTGTAAAGTCTACTGCCCAGTCTTGATATCATGTCGCTAATACGTGCTGAGGCTTTAAAGCCTTTTTCTGCAGAAATGCGAGGTTTTAATTTGGGGTGCACCATACCAAGTAAACTAAACACAGCTTTTTTGGTGCGGGGGGAGGTGAGGGACGTGGGCTTGGATTGCCCATGATAAAACAGATCTGTTGTCCCAGGAAATGTCTATTTTATATTTAGTCAAGGGGAAAAAAAAACACCTTATGATTTGATGGATGTGACTGAACTGGATGGAAATATCAAAATATACAGGTTTTGCAAGCAGAACATCAGCATATGCACACTAAAGGAGCTACTTGTGCAGGACTTTGAAAACATGTTTGTGCCCTAGCTACTCTACCTCCTCCAGTTTGGAACAAATAACGGTTTTTCTACTTTCCTCAAGACACAGATAGAGAAACCTGTAAGAACAACCCACCCAGGCTGATCCACGTTCAAACCCCAAAGGCAAGACTGGATCGACTAGAGGCTAAATCTGACAGACCTGCTCCAGTTTCGGAGCGCTGCAATGCTAAGCTGCCTGACGCTCTGTTTTCTAGCAAACATTTTTTTTCACCTTGCTACGGAAGGGCTACACAGAAGATCATGGCCTAATCCTAGCAAGGACCTCAGAACCAAGTCACCTTTGTCCCAACACCTGTCCGGTTGCTTCTCGGCAGGTGTCACTGCAGATAGAAAATGCAAAGTGAGAAGAAAGAAGGAGGAGGAGGTGGAAGAAGAAGAGGAGGAGGAAGAGGAGGAGGAGGAGGAAGAAGAGGAGGAGGAGGAAGAAGAGGAGGAGGAGGAGGAGAAGAAGGAGGAGAAGGAGGAGGAAGAGGAGGAGGGGAAGGAGGAGGAGGAGGAAGAGGAGGAGAAGTAGTAGTAGTAATAGTTGTTGTTCTTCTAGGTTATCTCTCAAAGTCTCCTACCTGAATTATGGACATCCGGCTTGGAGGAACCTCACTGACGTTAGTCCCTTGTCCTGTGAAGCTGGTGTGGCATCCCACGTGGCCTTGGGGCACGCTCAGGTTGTTGGAAGCCGGTTTCAGGAACATGACCTCTGACCTGGGTGAGCTAAGGGGCAGGCGAGTCTGGTAATCAAAATAGATGGGTGAGGTGGCCAAGGATGGGCTGCTGACCACGTTCATGACGTTGAGGGGCCCTTGGCTGTCCTCCCCTTCGCTGGGCACCAGCATGATGTCATTCTTGCTAATCTTCTTCTTCTTGCCCTTGCCCCCTCCGCTGCCCCCACCCCCTCCCCCTCCCCCACCCCCTCCACCCAACTGGGGGTGGCTGTACTCAGCAATACGGCAGTTGTAGGTACGGATGTCCTTGTTCTCCCGCTTACACTTCACAGCGATGGTGATCATGGCAGCCAGGAGGATGATGGAAACCGTGCTGAGGGTCACAATCAAGGGCAGCGAGAGGTCCCAGTGCGGCCGGCGGTGCTGCTCCCCATTGACCTGGGGCTCTCCAGCTTCAGGCAAAGGTCCAGCCAAGGCCCGGACAATCAGCTTGGCCACTGCTGAAAGGCTGGGCTTTCCATGGTCACTGACCTTCACCACAAGTTCAGCCACAGGACTCAGCTCTTCCCAGTAAGGGTGAAGGGTGCGTATCTCCCCGCTCATAGGGTCCATCTCAAAGAGGTGCTCCTCATTGCCTTCCACAATCTCATAGGTCAGGCGTCCACTCTCCCCAAAATCGTTATCCATGGCCCGGACGGTGCCCACGGGGTAGCCCACTCCGGCGTTGCGGGGGACCTGGAGTTCAGCAGTGTCATTGATCAGGGCTGGCAAGACAATGAGAGGGGCGTTGTCATTGACATCCAAGACCGTGACCCGGACAGTGGCATTGCTCTCCCGGTGAGGAGAGCCCGAGTCTTTGGCCAAGACGTGGAACTCGAAATGTTTGGTCTGCTCGTAGTTGAAGCTGCGCAAAGCGTAGATGGCCCCATTGGTTGGGTTGACCGAGACATAGGTATAAATAGAGACATCCCCCACATGTCCCGGCAGGATGGAGTAGGAGACGGTGCCATTTTGGCCCAGATCAGGGTCCTTGGCCAACACGGATCCCAGATACTCCCCTGGGATGTTGTTCTCAGGCACTTGCAACACATAAAGGCTCTTGCTAAAACGTGGTGGGTTGTCGTTCTCATCTAGGATCCTGACCGAGAAAGACTTGGTTGAGTTCAGAGGTGGGTTGCCCCCATCCCGAGCCAAGATGGTCACATTGTATTCATCCTGCACTTCCCTGTCTAAGGGCCTGTCGGTCACCACAGTGTACAGGTTGTCATAGTTCTCCTCCAAAGTAAAGGGCACCGCCCCATCCCCCCCACTGCCATCACTGCCTTGCACCCGGCACTGCAGCTGCCCGTTTTTCCCAGAGTCCCGGTCTGTGACCCTCACCAGGGCAATGACGGTGCCCGGCGGGGCGGCCTCGCTCAGGGCCCCCTGGCGCACAGAGACAAAGCCAATGGTGGGCGCGTTGTCATTCCGGTCCAGTAAATGCACTGTGACTTTGCAATGGGCGGGGATGGGATTGGGACCCAAGTCCCGGGCCTGAACATCAATCTCCACCAAGTTGCCCTCCTCGTAGTCCAGGTTGCCTTTGACCCGGATCAATCCCGTCTGGGGATCGATGCTGAACAGCTCCCGCACCCGGTCGGGCGTGTAACCGCTGAAGGAATAGAGCACCTGGCCGTTGGTGCCCTCGTCGGCATCGGTGGCGTTGAGGTCTAGGAGGACGGTGCCCAGCGGGACGTTTTCGGGCAGCTCCACCACGTAGGACGCCGCCTCGAAGACCGGGCTGTTGTCGTTGGAGTCGATCAGGCGCACGTTGAGCTGGACCGTGCCGGAGCGAGGCGGCTCGCCGCCGTCGAGCGCCGTCAGCACCAAGGTGTGGTGGCTCTGCTCCTCGCGGTCCAGGGGCTTCTGCACCACCAGCTCGGGAAATTTGGTGCCGTCGCCTCGGGCTTTGACGTCCAGGGCGAAGAGGCCGTAATCGTCGCGGGTGAGCAGGTAAGTGCGGAGGCCGTTCTCGGCCGCGTCGGGATCGTGCGCGCTAGCCAGCGGGAAGCGAGTGCCCGGCGCGGCGTTCTCCGAGATGTCCAGATCGACTTGGTCGGAGGGGAAAGCCGGCGCGTTGTCGTTGAGATCCTGAATCTCCACCTTGATCATGCAGATCTCCTGGTCGTTGGCGAAGACCTCGAGGGAGAGCTGGCACTTGGCGCTCCGGCGGCACAGAGCCTCCCGGTCGAGGCGTTGCTTGGTGTAGAGCAAGCCGCTCTCGCCGTCCACGTCGAGCAGGTGGGGAGCCGAGTTCTCCAGCACGCGGAAAGTGGCCTTGGAGCCGCGGGGACGCTCCAGCGAGGGCGATCCGCCGCTCGACCCGGACTGCAGCCGGGCATCGCGGCCGATGTTCCCGATCACCGTGCCGGCCCCTTGCTCCTCCGGCACCGAATAGTTCAGGTTCCTTAAGGCCAGGGCTGGAGCCCAGCAGAGGAGGAAGCACCAAGCGGAGAGGGACATCCCAGCGGGCGGCGCGGACGAGGCCGCCTCTCGGCCAACGCTGCCGCCGCCGCCGCCGCGTTGGCGCCTGTCCTTTGTAGCCGATCGGCGCGTCCCTCCGCGGCGTCCTCCTCCTCCTCCTCCTCCTCCTCTCGCTCTCCCCCCTTCAAGTTCCCGAACCTGTTGCTCGGCACGATCGACTCGGCGCCGGCACCACCATGGACGAAGCCGGCAAAGGGCGGTCGAGACTACAACCAGCGGCCAGGGAAAGGGGTGGGTGGGGGGGTCTCTCTTTTTTTCCCCCTAGTCCTCGTCTCCTCCTCCTCCTCCTCCTCCTCTCCTCCTCCTCCTCCTCCTCCGTGCTGCAGTTTCCCCTTGCTCCGTCCAACTTCAGCGAGGCGGAGGGATGAGCAAAACGCTTAAAATCCCCCCTTCCCTTCTGGAGGCGACCCGTAAGGAGCGAAAAGATCAGCCCCCTTTTCCCAATGCAGTAGCGGTTTCTTCCAAATATATGTATATATTTAAAAAATCAAACCCTTCGCACGATGCCAAAGATCCAGAGAAGCTTCAAAGGAAAAAAATAATAATAACCCAAAAGAGGGAAGGCAAGCAAAACACGGTTTTGTTTTGTTTTCCCTGCCTGGAGAATGGTCTCTTTAAAAAAAAAAACTAAAAAAATCAGGGACTCCTGGATCCCCCCAAACGACTTGAAAACGGGAGGCGGGGGGGGGGGGTTGATGGTCGCAAAAGGCAGGATCAAGGAAGCAAGGAAGGCGCAGAACCGCTGGGCCAAATCTTGCCGCTTTCGGTCTCAGGAACGGGGAAAGGGGACCCACCGACGTTTTCCGGCTCCTCGGCGTCTCGGCTGTGGAGTGTGTGTGTGTGTGTTTTTTTCCGCCGCGCCGTTTGCTGCCTTCGGAGGGATCTCATCGCGCCCGTTTGGCTGCTGCGATCAGCCGCAGCAGCATCGCAGCTTTTCCCGGGTCCTCTCGCCCAGATCCTCCTCGCTCCGCCGGCGCGCTTCGCCTCCTCCTCCAACCGCCGGTTCCGAGGCTCCGGCAGAGTCGAGCGGTCTCCCCAAATGGCAAATCAGAAGAAGAAGAAGAAGAAGAAGAAGAATATAATCTATAGATAGTGTCCAAGTCCCTCCGGATTTGTACTTCCGAAAAGCCCGCTTTTCTTTCCCTGGTGGAGAGAGAGAGAGAGAGCGAGAGAAAGGAAAGAAAGAAAGAAAGAAAGAAAGAAAGAAAGAAAGAAAGAAAGAAAGAAAGAAAGAAAGAAAGAAAGAAAGAAAGAAAGAAAGAAAGAAAGAAAGAAAGAAAGAAAGAAAAAGACAGGAGCTTCGAAACGTCTAGAGGTAAGGTTGGATGGATAGAGCCGGGAAGCGCCCTCTGGATCCGAGCTTCCTCCGGCTTTGCAGCGGATCGCTGGGCGGAAGGGCGGTGGGGGGGTGGTGGACCGCAGCGATTTAGAAAGGCCACCCGGTCCAAAGCGGCTTGGGAGGTTCCGCCAGAGAGGACAGCAGCCTCCTCCTCCTCCACCACCGGTTTGGCTGGTCTTGGTGCTGCTGCTGGTGATGCTGGTGCTGCTGCCGCCGCCGCCGCCACCGCCGCCACCACATCGCTCGGCTCTCTTCCTCTCTTTTTCTCTCCTTCCTGCCGCCGCCGCCGCCGGTTTGCTGTTGGCTGCCTCGGCGCGTGTCTGCGAGGGCTTTGCGCTTTGCGCTCGCTGCGGTTGAATTTCAATCCGCTCGCCTGCCCGAGCCCTGCCCTGCCAGTCGAGAGGAAATCAACAGGCAACTCATGACTGAGCGCAGAGGTTTAAAAAAAAGAGAGAGAGAGAGAGGTGGGGGGGAGTATGTGTGTGTGTGTGTGTGTGTGAGAGAGAGAGAGAGCCAGCCGAGGGAGGGGGCGACGGCGAGGATACACGCACACACACACGCGCACACACACACACACGTATACAAGCGAGCGCGAGCGCGCGCGTCCCTCGAGCCTCTCCAAAAAAAAAAAAAAAGCCAGAAGAAAGGGGAAACGCGCCTTGGCATTCGTGGAGCGGCTCTCCTCGCTTCCTCCTCCTTTCCTTTCGGCTTAAGGCCACTTGGTTTGTCCTCTCCGGGCCGAAGGGGCTCGCTCTTCCACCCGGCTTCCCATCTTCCCCCGGTGTCTTTAAAAACCCCAAGATGAAAATCCTCCCTTAAAAAAAAAAAAAAAAAAAGCAAAAGGCGGGAAGGAAACGGATGTATAAAATGTAAAAGCTGCAAGGCGCTTTTATTTTTTCACCACCACCCTCTCTTCTCTCTCTCTCTCTCTCTCTCCCTCCTTCCTCCCTCTCTCTCTCTCTCTCTCTCTCTCTCTCTCTCTCTCTCCTCTCTCCCTCACCCCTCCTTCCCCCCTCTCCCTCCCTCTCTCCCTTTCTCTCTCTCTCTCTTTTTGCGGTACGTGCCGAGCAGGCAAACGAGAGTGTCGCTTGGCAAGGCAACCTTACGGGTTGGATTGGGGAAGACCAACTGGATTGAAGATTAAATTAAAAATTAAAAAAACCATCCAGACAAGCCTCCTCCCTGGATATAGCGGAGCAGAGACTAGAAGTCGGGAATCCCAGCAACCGGGCAAAGCCCGGGCGTTAGGAGGCCACAAACCGCAGCCGGAACCTGCAAGGTGTTGCTAGCTGCTGGGGCAGGAGTCAGAGGGAGCTGTCCAAAAAAAGCAGGAGCTTTTTTAAAAAAAAAGAAAGAAAGAAAGAAAGACAAAAAAAAGGGAGGGATTCAAAGCGCCTCGTGTGGCGCCTGGCGCGGGCAGCCCTTTCCCTTCCTTTCACCTTTTGCACGCTCGCACGCGAACCGAGATGACAAGCCACAAGTGAGAAGCAACGAAGGGTGTGTGTGCGCGACGTCCTTTATTATTATTATTATTGTTGTTTTTAAAGTCAACCAGAAAAATAAATAAATAAATAAAAAGAACCGGAGATGTTGCAGGTCCGCTTTTTGCCATCCTTCCCCAACCCAAGAGGGAGACCCAAATAATTTAAACAACAACAACAACAAAAAACTCAAAATACCACCCACCCACCCCCGCCCAAGTCCCCAGCAGTGCTTGGGCTTGGAAAGTCTTGGCTCTCTCTCTCTCTCTTTTCCCTCCTTGAGTATTACGTGTGAAACTCCCGACTCGGAAGGCGGGGCACAAGCTCAAACCCACCCAGCCAACCCTAAACAACTCCCCTTCCTAGGCGAGCCATCACCACCACCATCACCACCACCACCATCATCATCGACCCGGGGTGGATGGATGGATGGAGCTAGGAGAGAAGAGTTTCTCTACCTGCGGTTTACTTCTGCCTCCTCCTCCTCCTCCTCCCACCCCCGCGCGCCAACCCTGGCTTGCGTGGCTCTTCTCCCTTTGGACTGTTGAATTATTATTATTATTATTAGTATTATTTTTCGGGGTTGTGTTTTAAGATACAACGGGGTGAGGCTACCGAACCCAGCGCGTTCCAATCCGGAGAGAGGGAAAGCCTTTTGGATCCCAGAAGCAACAGTTGGGAATGGAAGAAAGAAGAAGAAGAAGAAGAAGAAAGGAGGAGGAGGAGGAGGAAGAGGAGGCGGTGATGGTTAGAGGGAGAAAGAAAGAAAGAAAGAAAAAAAAAACAGCGGCGGTAGGAAGCGCCTCCTCTTCTGCCGCAGTCGCCCAGGCAGCCCGCGCCACCTTCCCACCCGCCACGGAGCTTCTGGCGGACTGACTTCCAGTCACCCCACGCGCGTCGCTTAAACATTGATCCCGAGCCGCCACCGGCCAATCCCGAGCCGAGGAAAAGGAGCCGGCCTCCTCTAGAAACAGCCAATCCACGGAGGGCGTCTGGCGGAGAAAAGGGAGGGGCAGGGAGACCCCCCTCCCTTCCCTCTCCCCCTCCCACTGGAAGGGTGGGTGGGCGCAGAGCCCAAGAAGAAGAAGAGGAGGAGGAGGAGGGGGAAGACGGAGACCCAGCCGTGCAAAAGGAGCGTAAATCACCGTGTTGTTGGGGAGGGGGTTGGCTTTTTTCTCCCCCTTCCTCGCCTGCTCGGCGATGAGCATCTTTGGAGCATCGCGTTTGCTCCGCCCTGCAGCCTGGAAGCCGGTTGGGAAGCTTGGTTACCTACGCCCAGATGCCCCGTTCAGACGTTTGCCGGCTGCCCGCCCAACCTTTGGCGTTTGCGGCTGGTTACCTAGCGGCTCTCCCCGCTCTGGGGGAGAGGGGGGGTCTTCCTCGCGTCTCCCCCTGCGAGTCCTTGGAGCAACCAGGGCGGAGGGAGCGTTTAGATCGCTCTACCGCGCTGGCGGGGCGAGGCTCGCCAACCCGCCGCTGCAGCTCACCTGCGTGTTTTATTTTTTTATTTTTATTACTAGCTCGATACCTGTGCTTCTCTGCAAAAAGTATGTGATGGGGCTTAGTTTTTTTGGGAAGGAAAATAAGGAGAAATAATAATAATAATAATTCTTCCTCTGCCTAACTAACCAGCATCGGTAGGTATTCATCTGGCTAGCATCCTGTCAGGGTGTGAGAGAGTTGAGGGCTGTTTGGAAACTGAAGCAATAGTTGCTGTGTGAGCAAGGAGACAGCAAGGAGCCTGGGCATGGCTTAGCTCTACTGTTCTGTACTAAAGCTGGTTGCTGGTGTGAAACTAAAACTGAAACTCCTCGGCTTGTGTTTTGCATTTGGAAGAGATTTCTTTTCAGGTGGGGAGGGGGAGTAGAACTCCTTAGCATCAGAGCATATTAATAATAATAATAATAATATAGGAAATGTTATTGCTCTGATGGTCATTTCAAAAAAGCCTTTCTTAGTGAGCACCTAGAAGCCAAGAGGAAGATACGGACCAAATTTCAAGGTTGTGGGCTTTACGGTTCTGGAGTTTTTGTGATGATGCATGAGTGGTCTTTTGCATAGATAGAGAGAGAGAGAGAGAGAGAGAGAGAGAGAGAGAGAGAGAGAGAGAGAGAGATGTTTATATTTATAGAGAGAGATAGAGATAGATAGATAGATAGATAGATAGATAGATAGATAGATAGATAGATAGATAGATAGATAGATAGATAGATGATAGATAGATAGGGAGGGAGAGAGAGAGAGAGAGAGATTTATAGAGAGAGATAGAGAGAGATAGATAGATAGATAGATAGATAGATAGATAGATAGATAGATAGATAGATAGATAGATAGGGAGGGAGAGAGGGAGAGAGAGAGAGATTTATAGAGAGAGATAGAGATAGATAGATAGATAGATAGATAGATAGATAGATAGATAGATAGATAGATAGATTATTATTGATTTATTGCGGGTTCAGGCTGTCCATTTCTCCTGCAAAGGTGTGTGTTGGGCAAAGGCCAACCAGAGTGGGAAAGGAGGATCTGTTCCATGTGTCTGTGTGAGCCTGTTGCCAGCAAAGGGATGGGCAGGGAAGGAGTGGGGGAGAAAAAGGAATCAAGGAATGTGTCAAGGTTTAAATTATGGGGAAAGGTCCAGCTCCCTTGGGGATGGGCAAGGGTTAGGGTTAGAGAAAATCTCGGATCCCTTGCTTCGGTAGGAGATTCCCAACCCTAAGGGGCAATCCACAAGATCTCTATGGATTTGAGAAATTGCTTTTGGGAAAAAACAGGAAACCAAATTCCTGGTCCATATATCCTTTCAGGGAGTTTTGAGACTTAATGATTTAGGGTCACCCACCAATGATTATGCTTATCTTGATGCAGTGGTGGTTGGATGATGGTTAGAAGAAAGAAGGTCTAAGTGATTCCCCCCCCACCCGGGGAGGGGGGAAGATTGACATTTTCATATATATATATGTGTGTGTGTGTGTGTGTGTGTGTGTGTGTATGTGGATCTTTGGTTGTTCGGAAAGATCCACATACAAATACCCGCGAGAACCTCAGAAAACATACATACATACATACATACATATTTATTTATTTATTTGTTTATTTATGTATTTATTTATTTATTTATTTATTTATTTATTTATTTATATATTTATATGTATATATTTATATATTTATATATTTATATATATATTTATACATTTATATATTTATTTATATATTTATATATTTATATTTATATATTTATTTATTTACATAAAAGGAGGTAACCTTTCAACCAGGATGATAACTTGAGGGCCCATCATCTCCCATTGTTCTTCCTCCTTGAGGTGAAACGGTGATAGTGTGAATCCTTGCCACAAACCACAACCCCTTAAAATCTGGCCATTACTTGAGATGGGTACGGGGCTCAAGGAAGTTTGGTCTAGTGATCAAGGCACCAGGAACAAGGAGATAGTGAGTTCTAGTCTTGGCTCAGACATGAAAGTGGTTGGATGACTTTGGATCAGTCCTCTCTCAGCCCAACCCACCTCACAGGGTTGTTGTTAGGGGTGAGGAAGAAGAAGGAGTTTTAGGTATGTCCCTAGCCTTGAATTATTGATAAAAATAAAGGCAGGGTGGAAATAGGTTGGTACCGTAGATAGATAGATAGAT
This sequence comes from Pseudonaja textilis, assembly GCF_049901715.1. Classification (NCBI taxonomy): domain Eukaryota; kingdom Metazoa; phylum Chordata; class Lepidosauria; order Squamata; family Elapidae; genus Pseudonaja; species Pseudonaja textilis. The sequence continues at coordinate 47,930,170 of NC_141997.1, forward strand.
AGATAGATAGATAGATAGATAGATAGATAGATAGATAGATAGATAGATAGATAGATAGATAGATTGATTCAGAGGTAGTATTCAGCAGGTTCTGACCAGTTTTGGAGAAGCGATAGTGGAAATTTTAAGTAGTTAGGAGAACCGCCAAATACCACCTCTGACTGGCCCCTCCCCATCTATTCTCCGCCTCCCAAGTCCCTGCTGATTGGCTGGGTCTTCTTTGGTTGCCCTGCACAGGAGAACGGAGCTGGAAAGCAGGTTAGTGGGGTGGGGAGGAAATTAGGATTTTGCAGTAACCTCCCAGGAGTGGGGAGGGAATGCGGGTTTCTACAGTATTCTTCCCCTGCCATGCCCATCAAGCCATGCCCACAGAACCAGTAGTAAAAAAAATTGAATCCCACCACTGGATGGATGGATAGATAGATAGATAGATAGATAGATAGATAGATAGATGGATGGATGGATGGATGGATGGATGGATGGATGGATGGATGGATGGATGGATGGATGGATAGATAGGGAGATAGGGAGATAGATAGGGAGAGAGAGAGATAGGGAGAGAGATGGATGTAGATAGATAGACATACAGAACAGACAGATAGATGAAAGAATGGATAGAAAGAGAGTGGGGGATGGATAGAAAAGGAGAGAGATGGAGTATAGAAAGAGAGAAATGAATGGATAGAAAGGGAGGAAATTCCTTCCCAAGTGCCTCCAGCCTGCCCTTCTATGGCATGATGGCAAGACTTGGTATCCTCTTTCTCACCCTCCTTTGTATACATTCTTAGGTGTCACAATCCTTTTAGTAAAGGGGTGCCCACTATCAAACCCAAAGTCAAGAGGTAGACTCTTCCCTGCAGAGGAGAGAAGAAGAACGGTGTTACTTTCCTTGAGTTACTTACAAACTCACAAAGGTGGGTTTCAACAACAACAACAACAACAAAATCAAATGAAATAAACACTATCAAATTTCACACCATTCCTGCAGGGAGGCAGAATTATTAAACTGTGCAGGGAAAGCACAGGAGATCATTAATTCCACACACTATATGGATGTGCGTGTGCGTGTGTGTGTGTGTGTCCTGGCCTGAAAGTCCATTCAAGGCCCTAATGAAACCTTTTCAATGCCTGTTTTCCATCAGCTTCCAGAAGAAATCCAGAAACAGGATCAGGGACTCCCATTTGGGGGTGAGGTCTTGCGAAGTGAGGTTTGGGGCAAGGTCTTTGAAAGAGTAGACAGGCCGATACGGCTTGTCTGAAGCTACCACAGGGGAAAAAAAAAAGTTAATCGGTGGAACAACTAGCCTCCAGAAGTTGTAAGTGCTCCCATCACAGGAGGTTTTCAGGAAGAGACTGAACAGGCATTTATCCAGAATCTTATAGGATCTCCTGCTTGAGCGGGGGGTTGGACTAGAAGACCTCCAAGGTTCCTTCCAACTATTTGATAATCTGGGTGGGCAGAAGGCCCAGACTGAATGCTCCTGCTTCTATTCCGTGGATATTCCTGCCAACCCAAAACTGCGCCTTGTAGAATATCCCTCTTATGCAGCCCACCCAAGAGCTGCCCACTTCTCAAGTTTGTAAAGTTGTTGTTAGTTGTGAAGTTGTGTCTGACCCATCATGACCCCATCGACAATGTTCCTCCAGGCCTTCCTGACCTCTTCCATCTTCTGGAGTCCATCTAAGCTCACGCCGACTGCTTCAGTGACTCCATCCAGCGACCTCCTTCTCTGCTGTCCTCCTCCTTCTTCTTCTTTTGTCCTCAATCGTTCCCAGCATTCGGCTCTTCTCCAGGGAGTCCATCCTTCTCATTGTCAGCCTTGGGAGCCATTTCTACCTTGGAAGCTTCAAGGCTGCCACATTCAGTGCCTGGGAATTTGGGAGCGGGGATTTCATAGTGGGGTAGAAGATTAGACACAACGGCATTCTTTCTCAGAGAGTCAAGGACGTGTTGCCCTGCACCTGGAAGGGAATAACTGGAGGGATGTCTCTAGTTGGGATGAAGATTTGATTGGGCCATTTGATGGACTGATTGGGTGCAGGAGGATGGATCTTTGATTTCTCTCAGATTCAGCCTTTTCCCCAGATGTGCCAATATAAACAACTCAACATTGAACTTTGAAGAACTGTTTGTCTTGGAGTTTATTGGTTTGGAGTTGATTAGTTGGAACGCTGACACATTTTTTTCCCCCATAAAGAATAATTTCATGCATTCCCAAATCAAAGACAATGCATATTTTTAAGGCAATATGTAAAAGAGATAAGGGTTGTATTTCATTACATGAGAAATAAACCTAGAAATTAATAAAGACTTAGATTCAATAAAATAATAACTCTACCTGTATTGATGAGAAAAAAAGAGGAATTGTTTGTCTCAGAGTTTATTGGTTTGGAGCGGTGGTGGGATTCATTTTTTTTTTTACTACCAGTTCTGTGGTTGTGGCGTCGTGAGCGTGACAGGGAAGGATACTGCAAAATCCCCATTCCCTCCCCATCCCACTAACCTGCTTTCCAGCTCTATTCTCCTGTGCAGGGCAACCAAAGAAGACCCAACCGATCAGCTGGGACTCGGGAAGCAGAGAAGAGATGTGGGCGTGGCCAGTTAGAGGTGGTGTTTGCCGGTTCTCCGAACGACTCAAAATGTCCGCTACCGGTTCTCCAGAACCAGCTGAACCAAACCACCTCCGGTTTGGAGTTGGTTAGTTGGAATGCCGGTATTCATGAGGTGGTCAAAGTCTTTTGAGTTTCATCTTCAGGATTTGGCCTTCCGCAGAGCAGTCAGGGTTGATCTCCCCTAGGACAGCCTTGGATCGATCGGTTGGATCGCCTTGCCGTCCGAGGTGAACAAAGTCCTACCAATTTGCCAAGAAGAACCTTTAAATGAGAAAAAAAACTCTCCCCTGCATATCTGCCTCAGCCTCTCCTCCCGTCTTCTCCCTCTGAGAAGAAGGTGCATTTGAACTACAGAAGGGCAAACATTTTTGATTGCTCAACGCATTGATCTCGGTTCATAAATAGGAAGCTCGGGCTGCCATTTATAAATTGTGAATGATTCCTGTGTAACTGGCATGAATCATTCAAGAGGGGAAGGTTAGAGAGGGGGGGATATAAAGGGAAGGGGAGGGCAAAGCTTTACCACCCAAACCTTGGAAAATATTTAATGGCTTCTGTTACCGTTTGGAAGGTGCTAGAATGATGGGTGGTTTTTTTTATTATTATTATTATTTCAAGAGGACTTTTAAAAAAAAAAACCACCCTTTTTGGAGTCATAAATAAAGATCATTGCACGGGGAAGAATAAAAACCTCGGGTTTGTTTTGCATTCTCCATACAGGGCTCTCTTCTTCCGCGGACATGGGGTGGTAGCCAAGCAGAACGCCTGGCTTGCTCGCCATTATCCAGCCAACGCTGTGTTTTTTGCACACACACACACACACACACACACACAGGCACGTGCACACACACCTGGCTCAGGGAGAGAAAAAGTCCATTTTCTCCAGCTGGGCTTAGAAACGGACATACCCCAAAAGAACAGGATGGGGAGGAGAAGAAGCTGGGACGTCCCAATTTGAATTTCGGATCAGTAAATTCAGGTCTGCTGGCTTTTGCAGCAAAGAGAGGAAGGAGCTGATTGGCTTGCTTGCAGGGGGCGATGTCCCTCTTTCCTCCCTCTCCCCTTTTTGCCTTTGTTCCCCTATCCTATCACCTTGTTTTCCTTCCTTCATGCCTTCCTCCCTTCCCCTTCTTTTTTAAAATCTCGTTCCTCTTCTCCTCTCCCCGCTTCCATTCATTTCCATGTTCCTTTTTATAACTTTTATTTCTTCTTCCTTTCTCTCCACTTTTCCCCTTCTTTCCTTCCTTCCCTCCCTCCCTACTTGTTCTTTTTAGCCCTTCCTTCCTTCCTTCCTTCCTTCCTTCCTTCCTTCCTTCCTTCCTTCCTTCCTTCCTTCCCTCCCTCCCTTTCATTTCCATGTTCCTTTTTATAACTTTTATTTCTTCTTTCTTTCTCTCCACTTTTCCCCTTCTTTCCTTCCTTCCTTCCCTCCTACTTGTTCTTTTTAGCCCTTCCTTCCTTCCTTCTTTCTTTTCCTTCCTTCCTTCCTTCCTTCCTTCCTTCCTTCCTTCCTTCCTTCCTTCCTTCCTTTCATTTCCATGTTCCTTTTTATAACTTTTATTTCTTCTTTCTTTCTCTCCACTTTTCCCCTTCTTTCCTTCCTTCCCTCCCTACTTGTTCTTTTTTAGCCCTTCCTTCCTTCCTTCTTTCCTTCCTTCCTTCCTTCCTTCCTTCCTTCCTTCCTTCCTTCCTTCCTTCCTTCCCTCCCTTCCTTCCATTCCATGATCCTTTTTATAACTTTTATTTCTTCTTCCTTTCTCTCCACTTTTCCCCTTCTTTCCTTCCTTCCCTCCCTACTTGTTCTTTTTTAGCCCTTCCTTCCTTCCTTCCTTCCTTCCTTCCTTCCTTCCTTCCTTCCTTCCTTCCTTCCTTCCTTCCTTCCTTCCTTCCTTCCTTCCTCCCTCCCTCCCTTCCTCTTCCTTCCATTCCATGATCCTTTTTATAACTTTTATTTCTTCTTCCTTTCTCTCCACTTTTTCCCTTCCTCACTTCCTTCCCTGCTTGTCCTTTTTCTAGCCCCTTCCTTCCTTCCTTCCCACCCTCCCTCCTTCCTTCCCTTCTGTTTATGCAAGACAAGTCAAAACAACAAGCCTCTGTAACTTCCAGAAATGAAGAAAACAAACATATAAAACAGATGCAATGGAAAGAACGTGTATGTTGTCAGCAATCTTTATGAAATAACTGGAAAAGGAAATATTCTCTTACACCCATTGAAACTTCCTCTTCCTCCTTTTCTCAACACTTTTTTTTATATATTCTTCCTCCTTCTCTTCTTTCTTCCTTTCTTTCTCCCCTTTCTCTCTGTCACCCAAGTTTGCAAACTTTACAGGTGGCTCACCCAGCTGACAGATTTCAAGCCATTTAATTCATGCCTGTTGCTTCTGTGCTTTATATTTATTGCAAATTCCCATTCGAGGGATCTTTACATGGAGAGAGGCCATAATGCAATTGGTTGTGGCTCCCTCTAGTGTACAGAATTAGCACTGCTGCTTTTGGGGTATATCGGATCTACCAGCCACGGAAGTGTGAACTTCAAATAACTTAAGGGGCAAGAAAGTAGGTGTGGATTTAGTAAACACACACAAAGAACAGCAAAAACAAACACAAACTCACAAAAAAAAAAAACATAGAACCCCATAAGGTTAAGACCGTTTCTGTTCAATGTGAAATAGCTCTAAAACGGAGTTTTACAATAAAAAGTATAGAAGATGTCAACCTCCCTTCGGTCATATTGCACTTGTAAACTCGGGTACTTCTTCTGTATAGTAGTCCCTTTTTGAGATATACGCTCTCAGCTGCACCTGGGATCAGCACTGGACATACGGACAATTTATCCCAGGTTGGAATTTCATTTTATTAAAGATTATAAATGGAAAGAATAAAAGCCAATACAAATGACACATATTACAAAGAAAAAAAAAGAAAAAAAATGTAATAAAGGGGGAAAAAAAGAAGAAAAAGTACGTTCTCTCTTTATCCTGAAAAATAAAATAACTTTAGTAGCTTATCACAGTCTCTAAATACAATTTAATCTCTCTATTCCCCATAGTTTATCTCTTCATTAGTAAAACAATTAATAAAACCCAAATGCTTCATCAACTAAGGAAAACTACCGTGTTTCTCATATAATAAGGCCGGGTCTTTTTTTTTTTTTTGAGCCCCGAAAAAATGGCTAGGTCATCTTTTCGGGGGTGACTTAATTCCCCCCCCCCTTGCATCTTCGGGCGGGCAGGAGGCGACAGCTTGGATGTTGACCTCGGCGTTGGTGGGGCACTTCGTATCAGGGTTAACACAGGCAGCCCCATATCCGGGTGTGCAACAAATGTACTTCCTAATGGCAACCCCCCCACTATTCTCCCCCATTTCACATGTTTTAATATAGGCCTTAATTTGGGGGCAGGGGCTTAATTTCATTTCATGCCTATAAAACATGCTGGGACTTCCTATTGGGGGAGGCCGTATTGTTGGAGAAACAGGGTAGTTATAACTTTTTTTTTTTCTTTTAGTCCTGGACCAAATAGGCCAACCTTATATTGTTTCCCAAAGTTTTTGGAAATATTCTTTCACCCTTTTAAAGGAAATCCCAGTGCTAGCTTACTGTTCATCTGTGTTTCAAGGGTTAGGGTCTTTCAAAGCTTAAAAAAAAATATCTTGCAAGTCCAATGTGCAAAATATTTAGCCTTTTGCTTAACATTTCTCAAAGCATTAATGGAGCTGTTCTGTATGGTTAATACAAAGAAGTTATTCAAATCACTTTCCTGATTCAACATCTGTATATCTTCTTCAGGGAATGAGACATCTTTCACTTCTATTTGTATTATATTTAAGCCCCCTTCCAAAGTGATTTCACAAACATCCAATGAAACTTCTTGTTTTTCTTCTATAATTTCTATCCATCTGGTCAATAAGCTCATCCATTTTGTCAAGCAGCTTAGTAAAAAAAATTCAAAAAAATGAAATAAAGGTTTCTGTTCCATTTTCATTGTTGTTCCCCTTTGGCTTCTTCTCATGTCAAACCTTCAATTCTCATCACAAAAAGGTAACCACCATTTTCCTATGAGAAGATTTATTAATTCATTCAAGGTTATGATTCCAAGTTCCTCAGGTCCCTTAATCTGTTGCTAACTGTGATGACCCAGAGTATCTCAGAAATAGAACAAAAAACCAAAACGTAAATAAAAGTCCTTTAATGCCTTCAACTTGGCTTCACACTTTAATTGTTCACAGTGGAGGAGTCAACTGTTTTCAAAATAACATTTCAAAGGCAACAAACACAGTTCACATTCAAAGAGCCGATAACGAATCAAAAACCAAAAACAAACTGCACTGAATAAAGTTTCATGACAGACCAGGATAGATAATTGCCAACTTCAGGGAGATAACCAGGTACAGTCTGTTGGAAGAACGCCAACCAAGATAAACCTTTAGGAATACTAACACTAATTTGTCTCCAGGGTCTGTTAGCATGCAGGTCCAAACTCTTATGCAAATCTCACACCTGCAACCCATGAAGAGGATCAAGGCCGTCTCCTCCTGAAGAGACCACGTTTGACCCTGATCCTCTCCTCCTTGTGTGCCCTAGGATGGAGAGGGGTTGCGCCTGGATCCTCCTCTGACTGCTCAGCTGGCCTCTGCCCTTCCCCAGCCTCCTCCACAACCTCTGGAGCCACACTTCCACTCCCTGTTGGCTGTTCCTCCTCTTCCTCAGAGTCAGTCTGCAACAGGGGCATGACACTAACTCTCTAAAATCTAGCACCCTTGTGCTACATAATCATATAACAGAATGACAAATTGGAAAGAATCTTGGAGGTCTTCAATCCCCTGCTCAAGCACCAAACCCTGTACCATTTCAGACAAATAGTTGTCTAATCTCTTCTTAGAAACCTCCAGTGTTGGAGCATTCACAACTTCTGGAGTCAAGTTGTTCCACTGGCTAATTGTTCTCACTGTCAGGAAATTTCTCCTTAGTTCTAGGTTGCTTTTCTTCTGGATTAGTTTCCATCCATTGCTTCTTGTCCTGCCTTCTGGTGCATTGGAGAATAGCTTGACCTCCACTTCTTTGTGATAGTTCTTCAAATATTGGAACACAATTTTCCATGTCACCCTTAGTCACGATAGCAGTATGTTTTCTAAAGTTTTAAATCCTGCCATGGAATATTGTGATTGATCTGTCAAACTTATTATAGAATATTCTGGATCAAGTCACCATTCCACAGCAGAGATTACTGGATACCTTGGGCCCAGGTTACCTCTCTGAATTCAGCTTGTCCATCTAACCTGCTTTAAGATCTGAGCAAGTAAAAAGAGACAGGAATAAAAGAAGGAAAAATAGATCTGGGGTCTTTAGATCAGAGGTGGTATTCAGCAGGTTCTGACCAGTTCTGGAGAACCGGTAGCAGAAATTTTGAGTAGTTCAGAGAACCAGCAAATACTACTTCTGACTGGAGATTTTACAGTACCCTTCCTCTGCCACCAAGCTACACCCACAGAACTGGTAGTAAAATTATTTTGAATCTCACCACTTATTTAGATGGTAGTGGTATAAATAGACCATGTCTACTGAAAGTATGGCAGCATCTTACTAACATTGTCTGGGTTTGGAAAGATTTGGGGGTTGCTTGGAGCACTGAGGAATCCCAATGCCGCTGGCTAGATTGCAAAGATCAAGTCAGGATCTTAGAAAAGCTCAAGACCAACCATCAAAGCAAACTAAATGGACTGTCCATAGGTTCACCAGGTTTTGAGGTCAACTGAAAGATTTACTCTGACCATTCCATTCTGCTCTGTACCAAACATTATCCCAAAGCAGTCCAAAAGGTTGTGTTTTAGTTCTGAACTTGATCTTCTGCTTTTGGTGCCAAAATATCTTGCTCATCATCTTTGAGTGGGGAACTAGTTTCTTGGTCAGTCTCACCTTTTATATTATCCTAATTTAACAATAGCAACAGCCCTTAGACATTGGTGGCATTCAATTTTGTTTTACTACTGGGTCTGTGGGCGTGGCTTGGTGGGCGTGACTTGGTAGGCGTGACAAGGGCAGGATGTACTGTAAAATCTCCATTTCCACCCCACTCCAGGGGAAGGATACTGTAAAATCCCCATTCCCTCCTCACCCCATTAACCTGCTTTCCAGTTCCATTCTCCTGTGCAGGGCAACAAAAGAAGACCCAGCCAATCAGCTGGGACTTGGGAGGCAGCAAATAGATGGGGGCGGGGCTAACCAGAGGTTACCAGTTTAACAGCTCTCCAAAGTACTCCAAATTTCCCCTGCTGGTTCTCCAGAACCTGTCAGAACTGGCTGAATACCACCTCTGCCATTAGAGACATTTATCATTTCATAGTGCTTTACAGCCCTGTCTATGCCAATGATTTACAGAGTCAGCCTTTTGCCCCCAACCATCTGGGTCCTCATTTTGCTGACCTTGGAAGGATGGAAGGCTGAGTCAACTTTGAACCGGTCATGATCAAACTGCTGGCAGTGAAATAGCTTGCAATACTGCATCCTAACCATTGCGCCACCATGGCTTTTCCAAGTTTAACCCTAATTCCTGCAATACTTTTTAAAAGGAGCCTTGTCTTGCTTCTTTAGGTTTAGATAAGCTGCTTAGGCTATGACTGAACACTTTTCCTGACCCTCCCTCTGAGTTTAATCTAATGTGCACTAGGTAGAAGATCATTCAAACATTCAAACATTGTCATATTATTATCCATTTTCTGGAAAGGCGAAGCACATATGTTTTGTAACCCAGCTGAAAAAAGGACTGCCAGAGGCTGTTTAAACGTATGTTGAAACAACCTTTTTAACTTTGACTTTTGTTTGATTCTTCCTCCCCCGCTTTCTTCCCATCCTTCTCGATATTTGTATATTCCTGTCTGAGTTTCCAATGTAAACAAAAACCAAACCAGCAACAACAACACTGCAGATAAGCTTTCAAATTGTTAGGTGGCATTTTACCCACATATCTGTCAAGTAAAAGGTTAGAATTTTCACTCTTCTAAGGGAAAAAAAAAATGTACCAATTAACAGCCAGGCAAACATGTTGCAAGCTTAAAACTTTGACATATTTGCAGAGATAGTTTCCACCTCTCGGTAATCATCTGACAGACACAGACCTTCAGTGACAGGAAGACATCTGTTGTAACGAATAGACACCCTATGTCCAGCCAAATGTATAGACTATAGGAGAGGGTTCCTAAGGCATGTTTACTCTACATGAGCTTCAAAGAGTAACTATAGCTATATACAGTAAGTCACATTGATTGGAGTGGGAAAGTTATGTGCGTGTTTAAGTAATTCCCACTGAAATCAGTAGGATCCCAAGTTTTTTTTCTAGCTTATTCATATTTGTTAATTCAGTTTGTCAGGCCATTCACTCAACCAGCAATTCGTTCCCATATAATCCTTTTCTTTCTTTAATGCTGTTTAACCAAGAGTAGAAGCTGTTGTCATTTCACATGGAATGGAGAATAGAATAGAATAGAATAGAATAGAATAGAATAGAATAGAATGGAATGGAATGGAATGGAATGGAATGGAATGGAATGGAATGGAATAGAATAGATTAGAAGTAGGAGTAGGGTAGGGTAGGGTAGAATAGAGTAGAATAGAATAGAATAGAATAGAATAGAATAGAATAGAATAGAATAGAATAGAATAGAATAGAATAGAATAGATACTTTATTTGGTTAAATGTGATTATATAGATTAGACACTATTTTCTAGAGTGGCTGAGATCTGTATGGTTGGAAGAAATGTAGGATAATAGCCATCAGAAGTTGCTCCCGCTGCCAGTTTGCTTGCATTGGTCATGTCAGAAAATGTTCCATGGTACTAAGCTTTATGATTGCCCTAAACCAGCTTAAAATGCACCTGCAATGCACTGGAACCATTCTAACTATCTCCAGATCTATTTTGACATCAGCAAGTAACGGATCTGGCTCTAGAGTTGATTCTGAATGATTCTGAATCTGGAGAATTTCCTGAGCATCTCAGACAAGTAATTATTCTTCTCTTTGGCCAATGGCTGAGCGAAGAAAATTCTGGGCCAATCAGTGCTCATTTTAAACCAATAACTGAAAGCTCTGCCCCACCCCTTAAATTCTGCAAGCAAATATGAAGTTACTTTCCACTCTTTACAAAAGAAATAAAAGGGATTAAATTCCTTACATTGGATTGTTTGGTATTTCTGTGTTTTCCATTGCTGCAAAACTCTTCTGACTATAAAATTCCTAATGATGGCTTTCTGACAATCCAACATTTGGGCTCCTTTACTTAAATCATGTCAGCAGGTGCTACTACAAGCTGCAGGGTGAACTAAGAATGTGAGAGCATAGAATACCTGCACAAATAAACGGTGTTAATCCTGTACCGCTCCTGAAATTGCATTTTCTGCCTTGAAAATGCATTTGCACAAATACAACACAGCAATATGTTGGAATTTCTCACAGTTGTTAAGCGCTGGCTTTAACTTCTTTTGTTCTGTTAAGTGCTCTCTTCACCCTGTTGCTAGTCCTACATCTTTCTCTGGATGAACTCTGGAAATATACACTAAAATCCGGCCTTTTATTTATTTATCTATCTATTCTTCAATATATATATATATGGATCTTTGGTTGTTCGGGTTTTCTCCCGCGTAAGATTCGAAGTATCTAGGCAACGTTTCGATGAAGTCTCATTCATCATCTTCAGGCTTCTGTCTCCGGCTCTGTGCTTCTCAGAGTGAGAATTTATATATATATAAATGGCATTCAGCTTTGTTCGGGTATTTTCCCACGTCATTGTAATTGTGCTTTTAAAGTTGTAGAGACGTTTCAGCAGAATCTCATCTGCCATCATCAGGCTTCTGTGGCAGATGGCAGATGAGATTCTGCTGAAATGTCGCTACAACTTTAAAAGCACAACTAAGCTGAATGCCATACATGTAAGTACCCACGAAAACTTAAGAAAACATATATATGTGTGTGTGTGTGTGTGTGTGTGTGTGTGTTTTCTTAAGTTTTCACGGTATTTATATGTATGGTATTCAGCTTTGTTCGGGTATTTTCCAACGTCATTATAGTTGTGCTTTTACAGTTGTAGCAACGTTTCGGCAGAATCACATCTGCCATCATCAGGTTTCTGTATTGCATTCATCTGTGAGTCAGACTTTCACAGCCATTTCAGTTTTAAATTTGGGGCTAGCCTACTGCTGTGCCAGAATGTTTTTTTCTTCATCCTGATTGGTTGGGAGTCTTAGTGTGTGTTTATTGGTCTTGGAGTTTGCTGTGTTCTGCTTGATTGGTGTTTCTAATATCTTCTGTCTGTTTTGTGGCTTTTTTTTTTTTTTTTTGTCTTGATTGGCTGGCAACATTGTGTTTCCTGTATTGGAGGCTTTTGTTGTGGCTTGGCTCCGGGTAAATGGACAGCTATCATTTATTAGGAAGCTAGGTTTCATCTGGGTGCCTGGTTGGGGTGTGTTTGAGCTGGAGGTATCAGGGGGGATCTGTTTGTGCCCCGGTGTTTGCCTGGCTAGTGGTGTGGAGATTTTTTTTGTTTGCGAGTGCAGGCTTCCAAATAATTGACAGTCTGGTGAAATCATCTCTTCTATTCATGCTTTCGGGTCTTTTTTTCAATCTCTATGGCTTCTCTGATAATTCTGTAGCTGGGGTTTTCTATAGTGGCTAGGGTTTTGGTGCCATTGAAGTCGATGCTATGACCTGTGGCTTTCATGTGTTGGGCTAGTGTGGAAGTGTGTTCCAGCTTTTTTACTGCATTTTTGTGTTTATCTAGGCGGGTACTATTCTATTGGTCGGTCCAATGCAGGGCATGATGTACTGGGACTTCATATATGTCTTGGTTTTCCAGGTCAATTTTATCTTTGGGGTTTCTAAGGATGGCTGCTATTTTTCTGTCTGTTTTGAAGGCAGTCCTGATGTGATGCTTGTGTAGTATCTTACTGATTTTGTCTGTAGTACCTCTTATGTTGGGCAGGACAGCTGTTCCATAGGTCTGTTCATCTTCTAGGTCTCCGTTATGTCTCAGTGTGTTTTTGTGGATCAAGCTGGTGATTTTGCTTTTGTGGAAGCCGTTAGCTGTCAGTACTTTAGTCAGGGTACATAGTTCAGTCTTTAACATCTGGCAGACAAGACACACATAAAGACTCCTCACCCCCAAAATTTAGGCCTATTTAAACCATGCATTTCCCCGGCATTTCTCACATCGTTCGTTAGAACTATATGAGGTGAAGAGAAATGGGGGGATGGGTGGTGGGGTGGGGAGAATACTTACCTTTAGGAGTGCCCTGCAGGTAGCCTAGGCTAGAATACCTCAATCTACTACCGATAGAACATCAGCCGATAGAAGCTCCCCAACAACAGAGTCATCAGGCACTTCAGGGCGAGGCATGGCTGCCCATGTCCCTTCTCCATTAGGCAGTGTCTTTTGGGCTATGGAAGCTCCCCAAGGGCAGTCACCAGCCACTTCGATCGGCTGGTACAAGTGGCCTCGGGGCAAGCGCACACACACACTCCCCTTGCTGCAAGGCCGCTTCTATCAGTCGATGAAAGCTCCCTGAAGGCAGAGGCCCCACCATTTTGGGGCAAGGTGTGACTGCCCATGTCCCCTCACCATTAGAGAGCGTCTTTTGGGTGATGGAAGTTCCCCAAGGGCAGTCACCGGCCACTTCGATTGGCCAGTAGAAGCGACCTCTCCCTCGCCCCGAGGCCCCTTCTACTGGCCGATTGAAGTGGCTGGTGACTGCCCTTGTCTGTGTCTGTCTGTCTATCTATCTATCTATCTATCTATCTATCTATCTATCTATCTATCTATCTATCTATCCATTGAGCTATAATCGAGCTATCTATCTATCTTTCTATCTATCTATCTATCTATCTATTATTTATCATCTATCCATCCATCCATCCATCCATCATCTAGCTAGTTAGCTATTGTCTGTCTGTCTGTCTATCTATCTATCTGTCTGTCTGTCTGTCTGTCTATCTATCTATCTATCTACCTACCTACCTACCTACCTACCTACCTATCGAGCTATCATCTATCTATCTATCTATCTATCTATCTATTATTTATCATCCATCCATCCATCCAACATCTAGCTAGTTAGCTATTGTCTATCATAGATCGATCTATCTATCTATCTATCTATCTATCTATCTATCTATCTATCTATCTATCTATCTATCCCTGTATCTATCTATTATTTATCATCTATCCATCCATCCATCCATCCATCCATCCATCCATCATCATTCATCATCTAGCTAGTTAGCTATTGTCTATCATAGATCTATCTATCTATCTATCTATCTATCTATCTATCTATCTATCTATCTATCTATCTATCTATCTATCCCTTCCCCACTCTCTCTTCTAGCTAGTTATCAATCATCTGACTGTGTAGCTATCATCTATATAGGGCCCTCTCTGTACATTGGATACAAAAATATGCAACACAGAAGGGAGAGCCACCGCTTAATTGCTGGTGGAATTACCTTCCAACTGGTGTTTCCTATACTGAAGATGTAAAAACTGAATGATATGACTCTTTGAACGCCCACACGGAATTTCTAAGTATAAGATGTTAAAAGTAAAAAAAAAAAAAAAAAATCAGGTTACCTTACTCATATAATGTTTAAGGGGTGCTAAATCTTGCCTGATTGCAGAAGTGTGTGGCTTTATCCCTGGTAGGAAAGAAAGAGATTGCATCACCTTGATTTCAAAAGGAATCAGAATTCAGAATCCCCCCCCAAAAAAAATGTATTCTGCTTTAAGATACTGATTTGCAGGGGAAATAATTAGAGGAACCCTCATTCATACAAACACATGGAGTAGGGCAGTTTGCTTCATTTTAATATGTAGAACAGTTTGGGGTTTTCAAAAAGCTATTTTGGAATTATTGCCACATCACCGATTTCCTTTCCCCCTTTTTTTCCACTGTGTTGTCAAAGGATAGACACTATATTGTTTGGAAGTCGAGTCTTAAATTACCCTTCCCATAGAGTTGTCATACAGATTTTGATCAGACAGTTATTGTCCATGAATAAAATATGGAAAACTCCTGAAGCACATTTATTCAGGCTTAAACATTGCCACCCAAGGATTAAGATTTTCCATTTTGCTCTTCATCAAAAATCAGTCAATAGGCAACATTAAGAAATGGATGTATTCAGGCTTAATTAAATGTGTATTTTGGGAAAGTTAATGTAAATGCTAGCCTGGAAGGTTGGTTAATTTTGCTGTAAAGTGGAAATTGTATTGATTGAAGCAAGCCAGAAAACTGACATGCCTCACTTCTGAAATATAACATTCTCTGTCATGACTATCTCAAGTGCCTCAAGTCAGCCAACTGATGCAGAGGGACATCAAACTCTTAATGAAAAACTTAATTGATTAAAACTATGTCAAATATCCACATCTTAGAACAGGGGTGTCAAACTTACGGCCTGTGGTTTGGATGCGTCATGTGCTGGCCATGCCCACTGTTGTGCCCGCCGGTGGCTAGTGGAGCTGGCAGCAGAGTCAGACAGTGAGGAGGTTGGGGAGGAACATGGCCCAGTCCTTGAGGCTGAGGAAGGCTTGGACGAGGGCTGTGCATCGGGGCAGAGTTGGGGCCAGAGCAGCCTCGCAGTCATCAGCTACCTTCGGAGTTAGTCAGCGGTGAGGCAGGGGAGTAGTTGGAGCCAGTTCCTAGCCTGCGCATACACAGAACTGCTCCCCACAAAAACAATTATGAACTAAGGGTCGACGTGGGAGTAAGGGCACAGATGGATGGCGAATGCCCCCCCCCCAATAGGGATTAAAAGAGCAGCAAAAGGGAAGGGGGCTTTTGCAGGAAAGGTTTTGTTTGTTGCAGTCGTGGGAAGATCTGTCTGTGCATCTCAGAGACTTCTGTGCCGAGTCCTTCCTTGTCAGCACTGCGTTTGGAAATATTTACTTGGCAGCTCTCCAGGCAGCTCTACATAATATCTGTGCTCCTAATCACACCCTTGAAAGACTGTTTGCCAGGCCTTTGACTGAAGGTGAATGCAAGAAATTCATCTTCGTTTAATAAAGGTTTTGCTGGGACAGAAAGTCTGCTTAGTGCTTTTTGGGGAAGCCTAGGTCAGAACCCCCAAGTTAGGAAAGGGGAAAAAAGTTGTGGTATGTCACGTGATGACGTGTCATAACAAGTTTGACACGCCTGTCTTAGAAACTTGCCTGCTAGAGTCGGAAGTCAATGCTTCTTCTTTTCCTTTTTCCTAATCCTTCCTCACTTTTCCCCCTCCCTCCCCACTATTTTCCTATTTTCCTTTGTACTCTGCACCTTATTTTATCTCATAACTCAATAAAAATGTTAAGGATCGAAATATGAACCAGTTGCCAAGTGTCTGAATTTTGGTCATCTGGCTATGGGGATGATGCAATAGTTGTAAGTGTGAAAAACAGTTATAAGTCACTTGTTTCAGTGCCCTTGTAACTTTGGTCATTAAACAAATGGTTGAAAACTGAGGAGTATCTGTGTTGGTCTTTCAAAACCAGCTTCAACCTCAAACTGTCTACCGTGGACCTCACCCCATTCCTAAGAGGTCCTTAAAGGGGGCGTGCATAAGCGCACCAACGTGCCTACCGTCCCTTTCTTACTGTCCCCGTTTATCTGTATTTACTTCCTTTGTTCTTGTTTATGTTCATACTTATATACTTGTTATCCTGTACATGTCAGACAAACAAATAAGTAAAATAAATAAAAATAAAAATGCAGGCATAACTTATTGTCAGGATTCCAGCAATCGCTCTAATTAAATCATGATTCTCGAGCCAAACTTCAAAAAACTTTGACGGATTTATTAGAGGCAACATACTGGCATTGCCCTGTGTGAAGCCAACTCTGGCATATGTAATTACAGTCACCTGTGATCTTGTTTACCCCCTGCCCCCTGGGTGTCTCATAAACCAGATTCTCCAATTGAGCACGTTCATGGGCTGGGTGTCTTCATTCACCTTCTCCAATAAAATATATTCTCAGGAAAAAGCTCTGGTATTTTAGTTACAATCTTTTAAAGATAAAGAGTTGGAATGTACTTTGGCTGACAAACTGCTGCATTACTCTTCCAGATTTCCTTCCTCCCCTCCTATTTTTAATGGCAACTACTAAAGTAGGCATAAGAATCTTTTTGGAGTTCACACTTATCAGATACTCATGGTTACCATACAGCTACTATGAAGCAAAGATAGCCTTGCAGCACGTTGTCTACCAAAGTCCTACAGTAAAGTTTCTGAATATTGCCAAACTGGAGAGTTGATAGAGAAAGAAAATCTGAGATGCCTGATCTTTAGATTTAACATTAAACTCAAATTTAATCTCAGCACTTCAACAAGAGTTCTAATAGAGATAGTTGTGTGTCTATACTGGGGATGCATGACTGAAAAAAGGTTTTTTTTTTTATTTATTCTGGTGCTCATTAGATTAATATGCTGGGCTTCTAACTTTGCTTGCTTTAATTAATGGTTTTAAACTGTCATTTGTTGGAAGGATTGTGCTTCTGATATTTTACATGTTTCAAAAGGCCATTTGGAAAAAGCTACCCAAGCACCTAGAAGGTCAGGCAAGAAATTCATTAAATAAAGAAATGTACAGTATTTTAATTAAGAGGCGAGTTACCAATCCTTTTCAGGGATAGGCTAAGCAGCTTACATTATTTTAACCATCTAATCATGCGCCTTTAATTAATGTGTGACTTTGTTAATTGGGAATATATTTTCCCCCGTAAGAAAACTTTCCACACAGGTGCTTATTTGTATGCTGTCCAGCTCTTGAAAGAAATCAGAGAACGAAGGAATAATTGTGAATAAAGATTACCTTCGCTGTTAGAAAGAAAGAGGGACAGTATTAATACAAAAAAATTAAGCTGCTTTTAAAAAAAATTGTGGTTGTGTTTTGGTAAATAGAGGAAGGGATATTATGTCAGCAACCTCATCAGTTATAATGGACATCCATCATTTTAATCAATGAAATTAACCGAGCTGCTGATGAAATCTATCAAATTTGTAATACGATTATTCTTGGCAACTTTGCTATGGGGGTCTGTGTGAAAGAGGTCTGAAGGGATTTATTTATATTTTGGTTGTTTTTATTTAATTTTTTCCCATCTAAGACTATGCCTTGTTAAGGTCATCTGGATTCTTCTGTAATACACAATTCAGATAATGCCATAGACCATTCACAAATCCATGGATACTATAAGTAGGTATAGTCATGAAAAAGCTGAAAATATGATGAAAAAAGGAGCCTTGGTTGGAAATAACATGGATGTTTGCAGTTTAAGTGAGACCTCTTCAAATATTGTGACTTAGAATAGAATAACAGAGTTGGAAGGGACCTTGGAGGTCTTCTAGTCCAACCCCCTGCTTAGGCAGGAAACCCTACACCACTCCAGACAAATGGTTATCCAATCTCTTCTTAAAAACTTTTAGTGTTGGAGCATTTACAACTTCTGGAGGCAAGTTGTTCCACTTCTCTAATTCCAGGTTGCTTCTCTCCTTGATTAGTTTCCATCCATTTTTTTCTTGTCCTGCCTACAGGTGCTTTGGAGAATAGTTTGACTCCCTCTTCATTGTGGCAGCCCTTCAAATATTGGAAGACCACTGTCATGTCACCCCTAGTCCTTTTCTCTAGACTGGCCATACTCAATTCCTGCAACTGTTTTTAATAAGTTTTTTTTTTTGTTTCCAGGCCCTTAATCATCTTAGTTGCTCTTTTTTTGCACTTTGCTCCAAAGTTTCAACCTCTTTTTTTTTTGTAATGTGATGATCCAAACTTGCATTATTCCAGTTTTCCCTAATGTCCACATGTTTCTGGAAATCTTGGGCCTTCCCTAAAGAATTGCTATGCGTATACAGAGTCATACTGAATGATGTCTCTGTCTCGAAAGCTGGAGGAAAAAAGAAGACATACACACATCTGGAAATAAACCTTTTTTTTTTTTTGAAGGTTTAGACTCAGCACAGCAGTGACTATCTCCACCTCTCTGTCAGCTGTGCAAGAGATATGCCTTGTCTTGATCTGAGCACAGCTCCCATCCATCTCTCAGCCCCAGTCAATTGGCTGTAAGCTCTGGCACACTCTAATTAAGGTCTTAATTCTCATCAGTGGAAGGTGGTGACAAAAATTCTATTTGTTTTAATGGAAATGGCATGGATTTCCATGGCAAGACTCTATTTACAATCCTGGGCAAGAATTAGAAAGCATAAACGGGACATGATTTTCTTCCCCCCTGGGTGAATTGTGCAGCCTTGAAAATAAGATTCCTGAAGAAAATCTTATTCTTTTCCAGCAGAAAAAGGCTTCCTTAAGCCCTTGTAATCCTGAGGATAATTCCGAAGTATATAATTTACCTGGACATTTAGAAAGCAGAGGTTTAGCAAACATGAATGGTGGAGAGATTTTTTTTTTTTTTTTTCTGTTACTATGATCATTTTCTGTCAAAATATTGTGTGGCACGCTGCTTATAGTGCTGGCACAAAGCTGGGGAAAATCCGACGAATTTCTGTAGCAGAGCTAAACAGTTTAAGAAAGAGGAAAAAGGTACAATATATGACAATCTGAGCTTTTTAGACAAATTAGGGGATTAAAAAAAGCAGAACTTTATTATTTTCGGTCAATGGTTTAAAAAACAACAACAAATGAAATAAAAAAAGAACTTGAACAAAACCAACATTGGATTTAAATGTAAACGAATCAAATATAACGCCAATCATTTTCTTTACGTCTATTGTACCCATATGCGTTTATATTCAGAAATATTCCAAAAGAATGTATATAAATACATAAAAGTAAATCTATATGTTTATATATATATATATATATATATATATATATATATATATATATATATATATATATATATATATGGTTTTAGAATATTTTTTTCTCTCTCGCCAGCAATTTCTCCTTTTTCAAGTGAAGCAGCCAGGAGTAGGATTTGGGGGTTCTCCAAACTGCACAGAATCTTAGCTAGAGGTTCTCTTGAACCCCTGTGAACCTCCAGCAGCCCCACCCCTGGTGGTAAGTAACAACTAAGGCAAATATTTCCACCAGAGATTCTCACAAGAATACTTTTTTTCCTGTCAAGATGACCTTGATAAGTATGCAAGCTGCTTTCCTGAGGTGATTAGGGATGAAAGATCTCTTTGGTCCACCACAGGCAAGAAAATCTATAGAAGATGTCTGTGGACACTTTCCTAATTCACTGGAACACAAGCGGAAAGTATTATATTCCACAAGCACAATCAGATTTTCAAGATTAGGTTATTACAGCAAATCTCAATAAAATTAAGTTTTAGCCTTCTTGCAAAGTTGATTCCCTAATTTGATCTGTCTGGCGGCGATGATACTTCCTAGAATAGGCCCGTAAACAATCAAATCATTTACCTCACTTTTGCTAGAGTTTATTTCTCTGTTTTTAAGCCCCTATTTTTATTTCTATTTATGTAACACATCTGATGGGCCCTTCTCCCTCCTGGGAGGCTGAACTTAATGAACAATGATCACATAGCTAAAATCATGTGAGGGCAATTAACATGCTGAATCCTGACCGTGAATGAACATGGAGAGCTTGACCTGTCTGGAACGTAGATTTGATCATGTTTTGATTTTAAATCCAAGTTTTTGCCTTCGTGGGGGGGAAATTGGCAACTTATTAGCCATAAGAAATGAAGATAAACATACAGTAGAATATCATAAATTAAATTAAAGACTAATCATGTTTGTTAATATGTCTCCAATCTCATGCAACATTATTTATAGTCCAATGAGTAACACAGGATGAAAATGAATAACAGAACAAAACACACACATACACACACACACTTGGGTCAGTACATGGAAAAATGCTGTATACTGTTGATGTTTTCAAAATGGGAGATGGCTTTTTGTCTTATCTCCTCTTCCTCTTCCTCCTTCTCCTCCTCCTGTTCTTTCTCCCCTCTTTTGCTTCTTGTTATCCTCCTCCTCCTCCTCCTCCTCCTCCTCCTCCTCTTTGTTTCCACCTCTCTACTTCTTGTTCTTCTCCTCTTCCTCCTCCTTTTTCATCAGTCATTCTACAGCTAGACAAATGGGTTAGCAGCAACCACGTAAGCGCATTTTGCATAGGGAAATGCAATTCTGATAAACGGCGTAGTCAATAAATCACATAGCGCTTAGCACATCAGCCTGGGTAAAACTATTTTAGCAAAAGGCAGCGTAAATTATTTAAAATTAAATATGTAAATATATTGTGCTGCCTCTCTGAAATATTACTCCAATTTGGCTCCGACATATGCTAGAAGAAAAAAAAAATGAACAGAAAAAAGAGAGTGGGCTGTTCTGGTACATTATGAATTATCTCTCCAAAAAGAGGCTTTCAATCAAAATATTTAGACTGTTACTCTTTAGGAGTGCACATTCGCTTGTGCCGCAGGAACCTGCATTTGTAGTTTTAGAAGGAAATAGAACAGAAGAGTTGAAAACAGCATCCCAAAGCAAAATTTTTAATGAGCAATTCGTGTGGTAAAGACCAGCATTTCTTTCAAAAGTTCTAAGAACTTCCCTTTTACAAATATATACATATATATTATATAAACACACTACACACTACATAAACAAACTGCCTCCTACGGACCAGAAAGGAAACAGGTAAGACTGTTGGGTTGATATGTGGTTGGGTC
This sequence comes from Pseudonaja textilis, assembly GCF_049901715.1. Classification (NCBI taxonomy): domain Eukaryota; kingdom Metazoa; phylum Chordata; class Lepidosauria; order Squamata; family Elapidae; genus Pseudonaja; species Pseudonaja textilis. The sequence continues at coordinate 47,951,462 of NC_141997.1, forward strand.
TGTGTTTATGTGTTAATCAAGCAGAACACAGCAAACTCCAAGACCAATAAACACAGACCAAGAATCCCAACCAATCAGGATGAAGAAAAAAACATACTGGCACAGCAGTAGGCTAGCACCAAATTTTAAAGAAGAAACGGCTGTGAAAGTCTGACTCACAGACGAACACAATACAGAAGCCTGATGATGGCAGGTGAGATTCTGCCAAAATGTTGCTACAACTTTCAAAGCACAACTATAATGACATGGGAAAATACCCGAACAAAGCTGAATACCATACATATATATACATATACATATCTGCTTGCACTGGCACGAAGCCGAAAGCACCAGCCTGAGGATGGTGAGTGGGACCTCGCCGAAATGTTGCCAAGATACTCTTAATCTTACACGGGAAAAGACCCGAACACACCTAGACCTACATATACATATACATACATATACATACATACATACACACACACACACATACACACACACACATATTGTATGTGTGTGTGTGTGTGTGCATCTTGCTTCCCTGAAAATATGACCTACCCTGAAAGTAAGTCCTGGCTTGATTTTTACATGTGCTGCCAATATAAGATATAAAATATAATATACATTATAAAATATATTATAATATATAAAATATATACTACTTGCCTTTGGACAGTTGTAGCCAGGCCTTGCACACCCCAATACCTGCCTTGCCAGCCCATCTGTTCTGTAACCGGCAAGGCTGGCAAGACTTTCCTGAAGGCCTCTGGAGCTGAGAACAAAGCTCAGGATCGATCCAGAGCTCTGTTACTGGCTGCAGAGGCCTTCAGGAAAGCCTTGCCGGCTACAGGAGAAGAAGTTCCTAAAGGCCTCTGACAGTGAAAAGGAGGCCAGGGATGACGTGCACAAGTGAAGTTAGTCAGTGGGTGACTTCCTCCAAAAATAAGACCTGGTGCCTTTTTTGGTGGCAAAAAAATAAATATAAGACAGGGTCTTATTTTGGGAAAAACAATCTCTCTCTCTCTGTGTGTGTGTGTGTGTGTGTGTGTGTGTGTGTGTGAAGAAAGTAAAGAACAGTCAACAGGTTAAGCTAAACGTTACACTAATCTTCAAATCCCTCTGTTAACAATCTGTTATTATAGTTAGCGCACAGAAAGTCCACAAATGGTTTCCAATCTCTTATAAAGCTGTCTAATAGTCCATTATCTCTAATCAAACCAGTTAATTTCATGTTCTCTGCTCATTCAGTAAATTTCAAAATCCATTCTTCAACAGTTGGCATCCCTTTTTCTTTCCAGATTGTTGTGCAGGTACACTCTTCGCAGCTGTCACCGTGTGAAGGAACAGCACCCCAAGTGGTTTCTCAGTTGGCTTGTCCATCATATGTGTAAAAAGGGAGGAGAATTTACTGCTTTTTATTTCTTTTTTCAGCACCCAGCCAGGGTAGATCCTGCATGTTAAATGTTAAATTTACTTGATCACTTTTCCCTCCTTTAATTTTTTTTTTTTTTTTTTGGTATTGTTAGGGTTGAATGTATGCTTTTGTTTCATTTTGTTTGTTTGTCCTGTTTGTATATTTCACTTTTTTATGATAAAATAATAAATAATATTTTTTTTTAAGTTCTAAGAACTTCCAAGAATCATAACCAAAAAAACAACCAGTTTTTCTTCCCCCATGCCAGCATTGTCTTGTGCCTAAAGATATCTAACTATGTAATAGGGCTGTATTATTTATTTATGTTATTTATTTATTTGATTTGTCAATCGCTTACAAGATAATAAGTATAAGTATGAACATGAGTAAGAATACAGGAAATAGGTACAAATAAATGGCAAAAATAGGACACTATTATTACTACTATTATTAATTAAATAATATCACTATTATAGCAATATTAAATAATTAATATCACTATTATTACTATTATTAATATTATTGTCCTCATTTTTCCTTTTGCCTACTCCTATTGGTATCTTATGACTATCATTTTGTTGGTTGTACCTTATGATTTATGATTATATCTTATGAATTATGATTTATCATTTTGTTGTTTGTATGTACGCTGACAGCTTCTGTCCTGAAAACAAATTCCTTGCGTGAGCAATCACACTTGGCCAATAAAGAATATTCTGGTCTGGTCTGGTCTGGTCTGGTCTATACCCTGCTCTCCTCTACTCTACATTAAAACTTTGTCTTCTTATAAGAAAATGAATTGGGACGAATATCTTGGACAAGATTAGCTGCTTCTATGCATATGACCCGTTGTAGACTTTTTGTTTCCTTTTAAGTATTTCTCGTTTACTGACAGTTACAGTTATAACATGGACAAGAAAAAAAACAACAACAGCTTCACAACCAAGATTCCACTTACAACTTTTACAACTCTGTAAAGCCTTTCCCAACATCAGACCATGATGGTGGACCTGATAACTTCATTCTCACCACTGTGCCACCCCAGCTCTTAGATAAATTTTCTCCAGGACAGATTTCTCTGTCACCTTCTTCAGGTCTTCCAATGTGCACCCATCATTATTGTAACTGAGTCTTTAAAAAAAAAAAAACCTTTCTTTTTCCTTTCACCTTTCTCAAGTTCCGAATCATTGATCATGAATCCAGCTTTCCAATAAAAACTGTTGAATTTGATTCACTCTAGATCTCACACATTGGAGCCAGTGATGCAGAGGTGGCATTCAGCAAGTTCTGACCAGCTCTGGAGAACCAGTAGCGGAAATTTTGAGTAGTTCGGAGAACCGGCAAATCCCACCTCTGACTGGAGATTTTACAGTATCCTTCCCCTGCCATGCCCACCAAGCCACGCCCACAGAACCGGTAGGAAAAAAAAAATTGAATCCCATTACTGTAGTGGTGGGATTCAATTATTTTTCTCCTTGTGGGCATGGCTTGGTGGGCATGGCTTGGTGGGCTTTTCAGGGGAAGGATACTGTAAAATCTCCATTCCCACCTCAATCCAGGAGAAAGTTACTGCAAAATCCCATTCCCACCCCACTCCACTAACCTGCTTTCCAGCTCTGTTCTCCTGTGCAGGGCAACAAAAGAAGACCCAGCCAATCAGCTGAGGCAGATAAGAGATGGGGGCCAGTCAATGGTGGTATTTACCAGTTCTCTGGACTGCTCAAAATTTCTGCTACCAGTTCTCCAAAACTGGTCAGAACCTGCTGAATACGAGCTCTGATTGGAGCATAGCAGAATAAAAAAAAAAAAACTTTGGATGTGGAATTTGAGGTAACAGATCCTGCCTTTGGGAGGAAACAATCATTTTTTTCTTTGTTAAGAACCTCCATTTTGCATCAAACTGAGAAGTTGCATTAAGGCAGTTAGCAGGTATCAATTATAAGAGAGAAACAATAGATGGTACAACTATTTGCTTCCTCTTTCAAGATAACAGGTTCCAATCAGGAGGAGACATGATAAGATTTAATCAAAGATTATAACTTTTTTTTTTTAAATTAAAGTGGGCCTTTTATGGCTAGTCATTTGACATTAATTGCTGTTTTAACTTGAGGCATTCTGATTTGGAAAAGGCTCTGAGTTTTGGAAAAAAGGGAGAAAATGATATTGCACCGTAGAAAATGTTCCTTATGATTGGAAATACAACATCTCCTCACTTTGGCTTCACCCTTGTGTGAAGAAAATGTTATTTCGAAAGTTAGATTGCTGTATTAGATGAAGAGTGCTATGAATGCTTAAAGCACCATAGCAGATGGCTCATGAAATGAGAAGTACACACACATTTAATTGTAATGATTGATCAGATCTTCAATCATTGTTCCTTAGAAGCATTCGGAGAGCTAAAGAGTTGGTGTCGGGAATATTTACAGATTTAACCAGATGACTATCCTTTCAGCATTTTAAGGCTAACCAGCACTATCAACTTAATAGAGGTCATCAATCAAAGCAAAATGATACAGAGAGAAAGTTTGGGAGAGACTCTCATTTGTCGGATTACAGAGAGGCAAATAAATATTAACACCATGCCCGTGATCATTTGAAATTCATAATCCAGGGTGGCAGTGTTGCAATCTTCCCTGGTATGTCTTTCCTTCGTGTAATTCCAAGAAGAAAATGGACTTGATTTGAGCTATGGGGCTGGGGAAGGCACCTGCATATTCCTTGGATGGGAAAAGTGACTCACAAGCAGATACTGAAGCACGTAACACCAGGCATGTCTCTGGAAGGCAAAAAAAAAATCGCACAACTGCGTCTCGCTTATTTTGGCCGTGTTTTGCCGGGGAAATCCATTGGCGAAAGCAATTATGTTGGGAAGTGACAATAGGAATAACTGGGACCATTCTGGGGTGGAAGCAGGAGTGGGCTTCAAAAATTTCATCAAAGGTTGCTGGGTGGGCGTGGCCATGGTGGGCATAGCGTAGTCAGCTTCCTGCACATGGTGGGGGGGGGGTTGTCCTCCACAGGTTCTGGAGGATTTATTCAAGCTCTGGGAGGATGAAAACAGCCATCCTGGGCTCCAAAGGCTCTCTGGAAACCAGAAACAGGCCCTGCATCCAAAATGGGCCACAGCGGGACTCCTGGGGGGAATGGGGTAGAATGGGCGGGGCCAGTCAGGAGTGGGATATAAGGGTTCTCCGAGCTGCACAGAATCTAGGGGCTCTCCCAAATCCCTATGAACCCCCAGCAATCCACCCTTGGGTGGAAGTAATAAGATGGAGTTATAAAGAAGCACAACATGATCTTCCTCAATTTCTCAAGACTTCTGTCAGTCGGTCTTTCTTTCATCAGACAGGTTTATATTTATCCACACTTCACAGGCTAACTGCAATATTCTGTCGCTTTTAAGGATGCTACTGGTATATTCGAAACAGCCCTTTTATCGTATCATGAACTAACTGAGGAAACATAACTGCTGGGTGAATTCTCAGTTCAATGTCTGTGTTGACCAAACCTTTGCACTTCAAATCTATCTATCAGATATGAATTGTTATCTCAGATGGATGTCTTCATTTTTATTTGAATGATGTGGACACTTCTGTGTGATTGTGATGACCCAGAGTGTTGCACAAAAGCAACAAAGTCACAAAAATAGGTAAAAGTCTCTATCTCCAACTTGGCCCCCAATGTCCAGTTATCCTCGGCTAGAGATCAAACTCCTCCAAAAACTGTCTACAAAGGGAAGAAATGCAGTCTGAACCCAAAGTACAGATAAAGTAGAAATAAAAAAAACAACACAAACCATGCTGAAGTAAGTAACATGACAGGCCAGGATAATAAATTGCAGATTTCCAAAAGATAATGAAGCACACACAGTTGGGAGGATGCCAAAACCCAGATAAGCCTCGACAAAGATAATGCACACTTTGCTTCCAGCAAGGTGCTGTGCAAACACCCTTCTTATATCTTGTTCTCCCAGCTGCAACTAATGAAAGGGATCAGGGCCTTTTTCTCTCCCATAAGCCATGTTGCTCCCTTCTTCGTTCCTTCCTGTGTGCCCTAGGATGAAGAGGGGGTGGCCCTGGGTCTTCCTCTGAAGGCCCAACTGGACTGTGCCCTTCCCCCGATTCTTCCACAGCCACTGCATCCACACTCACACTCCCTGCCAGCTCCTCAATCTCCCCCTCCAACAATGATCATGATAGATGGATGGATGGATGAATGGTTAGAGATAGATAGATAGATAGATAGATAGATAGATAGATAGATAGATAGATACCGTGTTTCTCCAACAATACGGCCTCCCCCAATAGGAAGTCCCAGCATGTTTTATTGGCATAAAATCAAATTAAGCCCCTCCCCCCAAATTAAGGCCTATAGTAAACATGCGAAATGGGGGAGAATGGTGGGGGGGCTTGTCGTTAGGAAGTACTTTTGTTGCATACCTGGATATGGTGCTGCCTGCGTTGACTTTGAAGTTGGTGGGGCACTTCATATCAGGAGACCTTCCTCCACCATTGCTTTCCCTTCTCCCCATGCTGCCGCAGCGTTTAGAGCAACATTGTGGCATTTGGCGCAGCCACGCACGGCCAACCAGAGCCTGGCAGAGACACTCGGCTTCAGGAGCTCCTGTGGCCACATTCCCTTCGCCTTAGAAGGCAAAGCCAATTCTTTTAAAAACGACGCTCTATTACTGGTACAACAAAGTCTACTCTGCCCGAGAGGGCAGCCCAACTCCATGTGGGGAGGTGAATCTCCCGGGGCAGCAGTGGAGGATTGGCCCACCCTGGGAGAAACGCCCAGCCACCATCCCTGCCTGGCACTAGGCAGAGCTTTGCCTGGGGTGCCCAGCGCAGCTGACAGGTGGGCCCTCCTGCCCGGCGGTGGAGCTCTTGCCAAGGCAGCGAGTGCCTCCCCACCAGGCCCTCTGCTCATCCCGCCAGGGCCACGCCAGAGCCGTGTGGGCTGGGCAGAGCCAGGAAAGCGAACCGCGGGTGCATGCCCATCTGCCAAGTGAAACAGCCAGGCCGACCCGAGCTTGGCTTCCTTCCCAAGACTCTCCAGCCCGAACCTGAAGGGGCCACTGGGAGAGGCCGCCCGAGGCAGTGATAGCGCCCACCCATCCATAGACAGGGAGGCAAGGCACATCTATATTTTCCAAGAAAGCATCTCCATCTCAAGGCCACTTAAACACCTGTGCTCATTTACTTAGAAGCCCTTATTATAGGTACCTGGGCACAGATGTTGAAGAGAAAGCAACTTTATTTTTAGACATGATTGCTGTGTTCATTGCAGGGAAACAAAGCTTATTTATTTAAAACATTTATATGGCTGCCCAAATAATAACCAACTCTGGACAACTCCCAACTAAACATTTTTTTAAAGAATAAATGCAATTGGTGAATCAAATATGGGGTTCTTCATAGTGAAATGGAAGCAACAATTTTCCTTACAAGTAAAATAAGCATAGACTTTGACTCAATTCAAAATAACAAGAGTTGGAGACTGGGATGAGAATAAAAGATGGAACCAATCTCTGCCCTTTGTTGACCTCAAATCAAAAGCATTGTGCAGTCTCTAATAAATTTATAAACAGGCTGAGAATTTGAGAGATTTTTTTTGGGGGCAAATTGCTAGCCATTGTGTTATATGAGCATTTAACATCTTTTAAGAAATAGTATTATTATTTCTTATTTTTATTTGCACCATAGACAGGTTAGCATCATTTGAGGAGAATGTAACCTGCCAGGAGTTTAATTTTAATCATGGCAGGAAGAAACAGAGTGAAAGAATGATTAAATAAATAAATAAACAAACACTGGAAAGCGGTATGAAGTTTAAATATCAACTTTGACCTTCTGAATAGCTTCATTCCCAAGCAAATTAGAGTTGATAAGCTGTTTTAATTACATTTTCTTCAGTGGGACAAAACTCACATTCAATCTCTAGGGTTTAATTTTATTTGTAAATGAAACCTGAAAGGTAGAAATCGCAATGTGTTTCCAACAAGACAGAATATGATTACTTTTGTCATTGCAAATGTGTGTGTGTGTGTGTGTGTGTGAAGAAGAGAGAGAGAGAGAGAGAGAGAGAGAGGTTTCCTGTATTTTAAGAGAATTGGATTCAAATTAATGCCTACAATCTTATACCTATTTATTCTGATGTAAATATGTAGTGCAATGGGAATATCCAGTTATGGTTACAGGGCTGGTGCTTCTTCTAAGGATTAAAAACAGCCTCTGTGTTTGGGCATAAATAATAGGACAAGATATGACCTTCACCGAATGAAGAGCATCTTCCTGACAATGGGACGGAAAGTGAAGGATGTTGGGCTCAGGTAATGATGTTCTCTTAAATCATTGCACAGCTTAATTTTTGTGGAAGACCAGAAAAGTCCAGTGAGGGGAAAGAGAAAAACTTTCAAATAAACTTTTGATTGCAATGTTGTTGCAAGATACAGGATTGGGTTAAGCCCAAAATGCAACTTTAGGAAAAGGAAGTTGATCTCACTAAGAATTGAAAGTACACTCGTATTCCTCTTTCCTCTGCCTGGAAGGGACTATACCTTGAATATTGTATATGATCGCGAACACCAGAGCTGGTATTCAGCAGGTTCTGGAGAACTGGTAGCGGAAATTTTGAGTAGTTCGGAGAACTGGCAAATCCCACCTCTGACTGGAGATTTTACAGTATCCTTCCCTGCCACACACACCAAGCCACGCCCACAGAACCAGCAGTAAAAAAAAAAATTGAATCCCAGCACTGGTGAGCACCCCGGTTCCCGAAGGATTTGGACAGGTAAGGATGTGTTCAAATATAATATATCTAATGTGTGTGTGTGTGTGTGAGAGAGAGAGAGAGAGAGAGAGGAGGGAGAGGGAGAGAGAGAGAGAGAGAGAGAGAGAGAGAGAGAGACGTGGCAGTGCAGTGGTTAAAAAGCAGTACTGCTACTAATTCTGCTGACGGTTGGCTGCATGCAATTTGGCAGTTCGAGTCTCACCAGGCTCAGGGTTGACTCAGCCTTCCCTCCTTTTGAGGTCAGTAAAATGAGGACCCAGATTGGGGCAGTATGCTAACTCTATAAACTGCTTAGAGGGGGCTGTACAAGCACCATGAAGTGGTATATAAGTCTAAGTTCTATGCTATGCTATGCTGTGCTGTGCTGTGCTGTGCTGTGCTGTGCTGTGCTGTGCTATGCTGTGCTATTAATTCCATTCCCATTCCAATGCCATGATGGCACAGTAATTAGAATGCAGTATTGCAGGGTAACTCTGCCCACTGCCAGGAGTTCAGTCCTGACTGGCTGAAGGTTGACTCATCCTTCCATCCTTCTGAGGTCAGTAAAATGAGGACCCAGATTGTTGGGGGCAAGAGGGTGACTCTTTAAACCACTTAGAGAGGGGTGTGAAGCGGTATAAGTCTAAGTGCTATTGATATAGAGATATAGAGATATAGATAGATAGATAGATAGATAGATAGATAGATAGATAGATAGATAGATAGATAGATAGATAGATAGATAGATATAGATTATGTGTGTGTGTATGTGTATTTGTAAATATATGTGTTTGTGTATACACACATACATACAGATATGGGTATATGCATATTTATTTATTTGTCATGCTTATGTAATATATATTAGAGGTGGTGATCCTTTGACAGCTGAATGCAACAAAATTTCATTTTAATGTATGACGATTGGTGTACATTTAAAATGACAATAAAGTTATTGTACGTCTAAGTCTAAATATAGGTGACAAATATGATACATGCTCTTGAAGACACACCATGCAAGAGTGAGAAAGCTTGGAATATGTATTTATTTATCCTGCCTTTATTAATCTTTACAAATAACTCAGCAAATATACTTAATTCTCTGTCCTCCTCCTATTTTCCTCCCAACAGCAACCCTGTGAAGTTGACTGGGCTGAGAGACAGTGGCTGACCCAAAGTTGGTTTTCACATTTAAGATGGGAGTCCAACTCACAAGTCTTGTGTTTTCTGGCTTGGTGCCTTCCTGATAAGACCAGACTGGCTCTCTTTTCTCTCCAGATGTTCAATCTGGAGAGAATAAAACTGCAGGGACACATGATTTCCACATTCAGGCAGGAAAAATGCTCAGGAATTATCTTTCTTTGCCATACAAATTGGGGTCAGAAATATGGGATATATGTGGTATTGACCTAACTTTATTTCAATAATAAGGAATGACTTCTGATGGTAAAATGTGTAACCATCTATCTATGGAGGCTCTAAGTTCTCCATCATCTCCTGAAATTGTTGAGAAGAGTCTAGACAACCACTTCTGATGGATAGTTTAATTTGCTTTCCTGCCTTCCGTAAAGAATTAGACTAAGAAGATCTTTGTGGTCCCTTCAGCATCAGGATGCGATGGTGCTACATTAGACATGGATTTATGTAAAACATTTTTCTGAACAAAAAAGGATGCTCACGGTGAAGGAATCTAAAAATTAACATTGTATTTTGTATTCAATGCACTTGGTTTTTTTTTCTTCTTTCTTTAAGAAAGCCAATCAGTTTAGAATGATGAATTCTAACCTTTTCCAATTCTTCTAGGAAGCATCCAATTTATATTCTTCAAGCTCTCTGCAATTGGTGTGCCATACTAATGTGAAAATTATTGTTTTTTTGCAATATTTATAAAGATCGAGTTGCAGTTTTTCAAGGACATTGCTCACATTTCCTCTGGCTTTGACCTGTCAAGAATAATTAAAAAGAAAAAGAGTTATGGTACATAGCTACTTAAAGTATGGAACTGTGATCTACTATAGTACATATCCCACCACAAGCTGATTATTAATTCAATTTTCATAATCAATAGAAATTATAAAAGCTGCATTACCACATCATGCAGGATCATCATAGGTAGGAATGTCAAATGATCCAAGTTTTCGTCTGTTTGTCTGTCTATCATCTATCATTATCTATCTATCTATCTATCTATCTATCTATCTATCTATCTATCTATCTATCTATCTATCTACAAAAATCTATCTACAAAAATAGATTTATCACCTCTTTTTTATAGCAGCCCCTCAAATATTGGAAAACTGTTATGTCACCACTAGTCCTTCCTTTTACTAGATTAGACAAGCCCCACCATTGTTCATATGTTTGAGCCTCCAGCCCCCTAATTTTCTTTGTTGCTCTTATCTGCTTGCTAAAGTGATAGACTTGGTTATCTAATGTTAGCCTATCCATCCATCATCTCTTTCTCTCATCTGTCTGTCTGTCTGCCGGTCTGCCTGTCTATCATCTATATATCCATCTACTCATCTACCTATCTATCTATCTATCTATCTATCTATCTATCTATCCATCCATCCATCCATCCATCCATCCATCCATCCATCCATCCATCCATATTTATATTCATGCAATTCTTTTTGTAAACCTAATAGGTAAGATGAACATGTCCAGCCTTTTATGTGAATCAATACAGATAATAAAGTCTGAGATCTAATGTGTTGTACTAATTCAACAATAAACAAACCTTTTAATTATAACACATTTGACAATGATTTACACCTTTATACTGCTCCTAATGATATGCATGCTTTATGAACTGCACATTATTTCCTGCAAAGATACATTTAATATTACATAATGTCAAATAGAGCGTACATGTTATATGTAACATTCTGTAATGTAGAACATCATTGAACATTAACATTTAAATATTATTCCCAAGGAAAAAAGTTTTCAATTAGCAATCATCACACTTTGGATAAACTTCATTGGCTATGATGCTGCCACTGTTCAAAGCAACTCATTTTATAAGTCCTTACTTGACAAAATGTCCATTAAATTTGGATCTCTTCTGTTTATTATTGTTACTATCATAACAGTATGATAACAGCAGTTTATTTCAACATAGTTAAATTCTGTCAAAGTGTCCATAAAATGAGGCAGACTTTGGGTACCTATCAATGATATCACCACTAATGATCATGCACAATTATGCCCTCTTCTGTTTTATTTGCTTTCAATTTTTATTCTGGTCTGAAACTGAAATAAAAATTGATTGATGGATTGATTGATTACTTCTAGGTTATCAGTCTGTCCTTCACAAAGCTAAATTTTGAAGAATCTACATTATGTCCAACTGATGTTTCTAAATGATGGTATTTCTTCACCTTCTAAAATGAAATAACATATGAAGTTGGAGAAAGTTGAGAAAGTTGAAAAAAACTTTTTCTAGAATAAAACTGGAGCCAGGAAGAACTACTGATTATTCCTACTTTATTAGGCAGAGCTAGAAAATTGTGGAACATTCATTTAATATATAACAGTCATAAGATTCATTCTTTATCTTACCCCTGTGTGTTCATTAGAAGAACATGTCCTTATGAACAGATAGATCTGAATTGATCAAGTGAATTTGTTAATACGAGACCCCTCACAATATGGAAAAGCACTTCAGGGTGTCAAAACCCATATGGTAGTTGAGATAAATAATGCAACAGATTACAATAAGATATATTTAATGTTAGTCAGGGGCTAATACAAATTCTTGAAAACTGTAAGAAGACTTTTCCACCATTTATGCTGAGTTAATTAAAGAGGAATTTCTTTGAGTGATTGAAAACACTTCTTCCTAAAAAAAATTCATTTGGGTTAAATGGCTGTTTATGAGATAAATGTTAGCTGACTTGTTCACCCCATGTCCTTCTGGTTGCTCATATCTGTGTTTTCATCCTTTCCTTTCACTGACTCCCCATAATTTTGCACACACAGAGACAAGGGAAATTAGGTATAGATGCCTTGAATAAGTTGAACTAGGGAGGTTATAAACATTACTTACTAGGCTGTGATATAAATCTAAGAAATAAATGAGCAACGTAAAGCAACTTAAAACAAATGTTCAAGCACATATGAGCCAACTTCATAAATTATGTATTTATTTTTGAGCAACTATCACTGAAATTTAATCAAGGCATCTGTTATATTGAAGATTGAGTGGTTTTTTTTTTTAAAAAAGGGAGATAGTTACACCTTATAAATTTTCTCCCACCTACCCCCAATTGTCATAATTACTGGAGGTACAAAGTAGTATTTTTGTTGATAAAAAGGCTGCAGTTTTAAATTTTCTGGTTGGTCTAATCTATCACTTGAGATTTTCAAGAAGAGATTGGATTGCCATTTGTCATAAATAGCGTAGGGTCTCCTGCTTGGGCGGGGGGTTGGACTAGATGACCTACAAGGTCCCTTCCAACTCTGATTATCTGTTATCTTGCTGCACATCAGTGTTAAAAAATTTATTTAACCTTTGGGAAGATTCATATCAAGTGGTGAATCAAAGAATGAATTTGGCCTTTCAACCAATGAAAAGATATTCACTGCTCCCTATTAGAGCTGCCAATTTAAAAGGTGACATTTGAAAGCTAATATCTGCTTGACAAGACTCTTTCTTCCTTTCACTCCAGCTGCAAAACATTCTGAATTCTGCAATCAATACATACAAGGTAATCACAGCAGGAAAACATAGATAAACATAATAAGCTATAGTACAGTCCGTACTACTACCCGACTAGGGCTCATTCAAAGACACTGATGGGCACATTTAGCTAGTTATTAAAGAATTTAGGAATCCTATTTCTGCACAAAAGAGCCACCGATGTATTGTTCAACTTGGAAAACAGTCTCCTATGAGCCAAATTGAATTAAAAATGAAAGAAGAGCAAGAAACAAATTTTGAAACAAATCAGATAACAAGTAAATTCAATTACAAGTAGTAATGTAAAGCAAGAGACAATTATTGGACCCACCAAAAGGGCAAAGGATATATAACGTTCCAGGAAATGTGTTGATCCACTAAAAACAAAACAAAACACACACACACACACACACACACACACACACGCACACAAACCAAATAACCCTCTTCTGTCTTTGAAATGAAGTTCTTCTCCCGATGACTTTATTTTCTAAAGAAAATTTATATAGTTAACCTACTCATTCTCAGTGACTCAGAGATGCTTTGTTAGGACTCACCGAGTTCGCTAAAAGAGCTCTACTGCCAATGATATTTTGCTCATTTCCATTGTGCCTTAAAGCTGCCAAAAGTTGGTAATTCTAGGAATTCCAGCTCAATGTATTGAATTTGTGGGACTCTCATAGCTGGGAAGAGAATTTGGTATTGCTAAGAAAGAATGCAAAGTTATTAAAATGAGAGTCTAAAGCAGCTAAGGTGGGTGTAAGAAAGTATTTCCTTTATCAATTATTTCATAATGACATCCATTGCATACTCATTCTTCAATTATATTAGTTTTATATGTTTTTCATTTCTGGAAGTTACAGAGGCTTGTTGTTTTGACTGCCTTGTATAAACACAAAGGAAAGGAAGGGAGGGAGGAAGGGAGATCTGGATAAACAAAATTACATTGCAATTTGTGATGCTGCTATAGGGCATTGAATGCCAAAACAACTAGATACATAGTTCAGCCATCACTTGGCTGAACACCTAAACTGTCTTATGTCTAAGTATATTTACCTATGTAGTATGACTGTATTACTATCATCCTTCTCATCTGTTCCACTAGCTTCTCTTATTGGTATCATTATTATGATTATCATTACTTTGCTATTATGATTATTATTACTTCACTCTTTTGCATCTACTTGTGTACTGGAGAAAAATTCCTTGGGTATCTAATCAAACTTGGCCAAATAAGATCTCTTCTCTTCTCTTCTCTTCTCTTCTCTTCTCTTCTCTTCTCTTCTCTTCTCTTCTCTTCTCTTCTCTTCTCTTCTCTTCCCTTCCCTTCCCTTCCCTTCCCTTCCAAAGTAAAACTGATAAAATCTAATGTAAGAAGTTAACACATAACAAGGGCACAAATCTAGATACTGTAGTTGATTTGTGTTTGAATTTGATACACTTCTAATTTTCACTATTTAATGCTAATTGGAAAAGCAAAATAATTCATCTGCTCTCTCATAAGCAGAACAAATCTTAAATAGACAAATTTCATAATTTCATAATTTTAAAAAAATACAAAAAGGCGATGAAAAATGAGTACATCTAGATTTATAAATCTTTCCATAACTGGAAATAGAGCCTTAGTTAGGTGATTAATATTTAAAATCTCAGGAGAGAAGTATAAGATTTTTTGATCCTTTCTTTTATACAAATTTTTAAGATATATTTATAATTTTATTAAATTAAAAAGGAAGGTTAAAAACTAATGCAAATTAATAAAAAATAGGAAAACTAAAAGAAGAACAAATAAAAAGGGAAAATTAAAAGTGAAAGAAAGGAAAAAAAGTGAAACAAAAATAAAAAAAGAAGGAAAAAAGATACAAAGAAGTATCAGGAAAGGACATCCTCATGCATGAGTAAATCTAAATTTAAATGGATATTCAGAGGAACTTAAAGATTAATATACAATTGAGATCCAATCCTTTGGGACTAATGGACAAGCAGTTGGGGGAAAAAGCCATGGAAACTTTTTGTATATGATTACATGATCCTTTATACATAATCTCAACTTGCATCAATTTGGATGGCAAACAAATTTAATAAATACATGATTTATTGTAGCAAGATTCCTTTCCTTTCTATTTTTGTTTTACATTTTTTCCATTGATTTAGAGGGTTAATTGCACTAAATGGCCTCATTCTGCTTTGATGGCATTCCAAAGGAGAGCAACAGTAAGTTTGTAATTCTGCAAACTAAAAAGTCCATTGAATCTCCTGATTTCCCCCCAGAGTTCTTAATGTCTCTGTTTTAATTCAAAACTTTAATTTAATTCAGCATTCTGGTCTTAAAAAGGGATTTGATTGAATCTCTATATTTAAAAGTCACATGGTCTTGATTTTTATCATCGCCTAAACTAATTACAAATCTACCTACCTATCTACCTATCTTGTCTGTCTGTCTGTCTCTGTCTGTCTGTCTGTCTCACTCTCTCTCTCTCTCTCTCTGTCTCTATCTATCTATCTATCTATCTATCTATCTATCTATCTATCTATCTATCTATCATCTATCTGAATTAAGGCTAATACAAAGGACACCCATGATTGTTCGTCTAGATACTGCTGTATTTGTTCACAAATGTGCTTTCTCCATTCATTCTAGGACTATTGATGATTTTATAATTAAATATTAACAACTCTCTTTAGTCAAGCCCAAAGCTGAGTGACTTGTTCATGTCATGGACATGTTCATCTAGTTTTCTTGTGAACAATATTTCATTGTTGGCTATTGTTTTCTTTTGACTTCTGACCACAACATTCCCTGGTGATTTCTTAGCTAAATGTTAACCAGGTCTACCTCAACCTCTTGTTTTTGAGAACCACATGGGTAAGCTTGGAATGTTCATTTTGTAAAATCTACCTTATCGATGGAATCCATCCAATGAATTAAAACTAATTAACACAACTGCTATCACAGAAAAAATAAGTCAGATTTACCCGATGCTTGTTGGTTTTGTGTCCTTCAAACAAGTTAGTATTCAAAGAATTTCTTGTTACAAATCTTTTCTTTTGGAGGCATTTTGTTTACTGGCCAGAATGTCTGACCAAAAGTTGCCCTAACCACAGTTCAGTTCTTTAATTGAGGGCAAAAGGGCAAAGTATCTGTCTCACTCATAAAATTACATTTGAAAAGGCCATTAAAGCCAAAAGAACACACACACACGAAATTGTGGCTCTCCAATTCTTGCAATTGGATCTGTCACAGAAACCAGAATTCACTTCTAATTTAGGTCCCCTGTAGAGGGCAAGCATAATTATGGATTACGATATGAAGTGGACAGTTTTGAAAACGATCTTCTGCTAAAAAGAGCTTAACCTTTTTTCAAAAAGTGTGTTTGGGAAGAATCCATTCTTAACATAAACAGTGGACAGCTAATAGCTCAGATGTCAAAGGGAAATTTAAATGGGCTTATTAAGCTAATATAAAATCTAATGCAATCAGATCTTTACCTCATTAGCAAACTGGTCAGAAACAAGAAAGAGAGACCTCTGCAAACAGCGGTAGAGAAAATGATTTTCAAAAAAACCCAAAGACTTCCTATAATTTTGGGAAACAAATCTCTGCAAATAAATTAATCTCTAACACTGGGGGGAAAAACCATTTGGAGGGTGCATATTTTCTCTGGAAGCAACATGTTATCCATTTATTCATTTATTCACTTACTTACTTACTTACTTACTTACTTACTTAGTCAAGTACATATGAGGAAACAAGTGTAAGTATGAACATAACATATAGACGTATAAGTATAAACAGGTATAAGTATATACATAATAGATGAGTATGAATAAATAGGAACAGTAGGGCAGGGACAGTAGGCACGCTGGTGCACTTATGCACAACCCTTACCCACCTCTTAGGAATGGAGTGAGGTCCACAGTAGACAGTTTAAGGTTAAAGTTTTGGGGGTTTGAGGATGTAACAACAGAGTCAGGTAGTGAGTTCCAGGCATTGACCACTCTGTTGCTGATGTTGCTTTTTCTGCAATCAAGTTTGGAGCAGTTTACTTTGAGTTTGTATCTATTGTGTTATTGTCGTTGAAGCTGGAGTAGTCGTTGATAGGTAGTAGACATAGTAGCAGACAATTTTGTGTACTAAGCTTAGGTCAGACCGTAGGCGGCATAGTTCTTAGTTGTCTAGGTCCAAAATTTCAAGCCTGGTGGCATAAGGTAGATATTCTCTTGTGAGCAGAGGAGTGGATACACTTCTCTTGAAATGTTGCCTGAATTGTGTTGAATTGGAAACTCACTGTCAACCTCCAAATACCGTACGCAGAGCATTTCAGAATGATGCATTTTTGAAATACTCTTCCAAGGAGATACCAAAATAGTAAACAACAATGAACTCCAAAGCTCACTAGATCTGTGGATCTGCTAGTCTCTACTTTCTACCAGCCTGCTAAAGGGATATATTACGGTTGCCTAGGAGGACATTAATCAGATGTAGGTTGAAGGAAATGTGTCATGGTGTTTTCCTTTCCCAGCAAATTATTTTCTCTGCCAGTCTATCATGCCACTAATTGGCAGACAGAGGAAGGCGCTTGGGACTATAGAAGGGGCTTTTTGCTGCTGGAGTCCCCTTCCCCATTTATAAGCCTGAAGGATGAATGCACAATAGGTTGCTCTTTCAACTAATCTGTCATCTTTATTAATTTTCGGACAAATGCCCTGTGTTTTGAATCAAGTGCTAACTTATATAGAATATATATTTCTCTGCTTATATTCAAGCTTATTTGTATATTAAAGTTTCTTAATCTATAGTGCTGTAAATGTAGAAAAGCTATGTGAAATAATTTATGTTCATATTTTCCCAAGCTAAGAGACATGCCAAACTAAAGTTTGCTTGTCTAGTTAGATTGGGAAAGTGATGTTCTCCACTGGGGGCATTCAGTTGAACCAAAATGCCACTTTGTGCTAAAAAGCAAGGCCTACTATATACACTCCTGCTATTTAAGACAATTGGCTGTGTTTGGTTGTCATGTATTTGGACTGATGGCCAGTTCCGCTAAGCAATGCAGTTTCAGTAAGACTTAATGAACACAAAGAAGTAGGCAAGCATAAAGCATTAGGGATCTTTAAAAGTTAATTGGTGACTCAGTTTGCTAAAACTTCAGTCAAATCACCTTACTGAAGCAGATCAAACTGGGTGATGCCAATGGGCTGTGCATTTTCTGCCCTTTAAGGGAATGGGACGGAACAGAACAGAATACGATCCCCTGTTCTTGCAGAATATCCTATACTATTTCAGACAAATGGTTGTCTAATATCTTCTTAAAAACCTCCAGTGTTGGAGCATTCACAGTTCACAACTTCTGGAAGCAAGTTGTTCCACTGATTAATTGTTTTAACTTCCAGTAAATTGCTCCTTAGTTCTAGGTTGCTTCTCTTCTTGATTAGTTTCTTAGTCACAATACATATATTCTTACTCACAATACAGATATAGGCACAGTGCATGGAAAATACTGTAGTACAAACTAATATATGTTGGGGCAACTTCAGTATTGTTTGATGGGCTCCGTGGTCTTGACATGGACAGTTGGCCAATGAGATTTGAAATCTAAAGATACCTGGCTGTTTAAGTAACATGGCTTTATGATTTCACTCACTTGAATTGATAGTGGTAACATTGGCTAGGGACAAGATGAAAACAATACAATCAAGACACAGTAAAGGGAAAGGAGGAAAAGGAGAAGGAGAAGAAGAGGAGGAGGAGGAGGAGGAGGAGGAGGAGGAGGAGGAGGAGGAGAAGAAGAAGAAGAAGAAGAAGAAGAAGAAGAAGAAGAAGAAGAAGAAGAAGAAGAAGAAGAAGAAGAAGAAGAAGAAGAAGATTATTTGTCACAACTGAATGAAAGTAGATTAAGATTTTCCAAATAAATTTAATAGGATTTTTATGATTTTGCAGAATGTATTATTCAAACCAAGTCAGTCATATTATTATTAATATTATCCATAAATGGAAAGTAAAAACATAAATGTAAAAGTAAGGACTCTCTGCAATTATGCAAAAGCTCTTTCATGTTTGCTCTGATGTAGATTGATAGATTACTTTACAAGGAGTGATTAGAGGAAGAAAAAAAAACAGTCTGTCTTCTCAGGAAACTGAAGCAAAATCATATATAATCTTCAGCCATCTATGTAAATTTCCTAATGGAGTTTTATTCATCGGTTCATTCATTTATTCAACCTCTGAGTCAGTCTGACATTAAAAGCACTGTAAATATGACATAATTCCTAGAAAATGAAGCAAACAAATAATGTAATCTGGCAAAGCGGAAAAAAATAATAAGAGCAATCGCAAACAAACTTTTTTCAATAGTGAAATGTGAAATATATATTTTTTAAAAAACATGGAAATTAAAACTTTGTTACTTCATAGCAAGTTAAGGGAAATTAAGTGACCGTTTAAAAAGATCAGTGTTTTTTTTCCCTGCATGTAGAGAGGGCTGGATTGTCTCAGCAACGTATCCTCAGGTCTATCCTACCTTGGAAGGATGCTTTTTCAAGAGGCACTTTTTTGTTTTTCCTTGAAGGTGTTTCATTTCTCATCCAAGAACCTTTTTCAGTCAGCAAGCCATGACCATCCAGTCACATGACCACCAAGCCACACCCACAAATTAGGGCACACCCACAGAACCAGTTGTTAAGAAATTTGAATCCCACCCCTAGGTAAAAATCCACATGTTCCTAACATTCTGTTTAAAATTCCCCGCTCACTTTTAAGTAATGATTCATTGGTTTTTAGAATAGAATCTGATTCAATCTTTTAGCGATGAAACAGATCCGTCGTGGGTTATATAAACAAGAGAAACAGCAAACAAGATTGTGATCAGGAGTTGCTATTAGTCAAAGAGTACATTAAGATTTTCTCCAGGAAGAAACGAAAGAAAGCACAGCAAGATTTTTTTTATTTTTAATTGTGCCAACTTCCAAAATAACTGACTCAAATGGGAAAAAAAAATACTTTTAAGTATTGCTCTTCTGGTGCATTTTATTTTTTTAAGGAAGATTCCTTTGTCTTCCTTCCAGTCTGATAATGTACTTTTTGAAGACAACATCATCACTAGAAGTTTTTTTTTAAAAAAACTATTTTTTTTCTTTTCTCTTAATTACATTTCTTAATGCTTAATAAACATCATGTTGTCTGAGTAGTTAATTTGCTTAACAATACAAATGCCACTCTTAGCTCTCCACTCCCTTTTTTCCAACCACTGGTAAAATAAGTTCCATACTTGATAATATTCTGTGTGTTCTTTCTTTTTTATATTCAATGTAAGTTTATCCATTTCTACACAGTCTAGTATCTTCTTAATTATCTCTTCATCTTGCAGTGTTTCTTCATCTTTCCAATATTTGTGAAGATAATCCTCGCTGCTGTTAAAACATGTAATACTAAATACATACTTTTTTGTATCAATTTCTTTTCTGATGTCATCCCTAATAAAAATAGTTCACTGGAAGTTCTTAAGAAGAGACTGATTTTCTTATCTGAAATGGTATAAGATCTTCAGCCTGAGCAGGGGGCGGGACTAGAAGATCTCCAAGATCCCTTCTAGCTCTATTCTGATTCTGAATCTGAATATTATGACCAAGAGGAACATAAAAATATTACACTTTTAAATACTGAACCAATGTTGCCATTCAATGAAACTTAGGAGTTAGCTTCTGTTCGGTATTGAGTCACCTAACAGTTGGGTTGGAAATATATAAACCAGGATAGACATTTAATACTGTCTCTTTAAGAGAATGCTAAAATTGTAATTGGGTGTGGTTCCTCAAATGGCCATGAGATGGAGCAAGAAACCTGGGTTGTTCTGTTGTTGCTGTGAGTTGCTTGTTGCCAGATGTTCTGATGTTCGCTGTTTTTGGTTCTGGCATTTTTCCTATTGACTGTTGATGACCATCGTTCTTCTTGGATTGCTGTGAGTCTATTTACTGAACTGTTTATGATACTGGACTTTGTTATTTGGATTATCCCTGGACTGAAAACTGACTGCTTTAACCGTGTATGACTTGGACTGTTTGTTGGACTTTGCTTAACCATTTACTGGAAGTAAAAACCTATATTTTACTATTCAGTGTATCTGTATACTGGTTGCGTGTTATTTAACATTACTCTCACTACATTTCCCTGTGTTCACTCATTCTCCTAATGGGGAATTACCTCAACAGCTTCAACTCTCTAGCTTGCATTAGACAGACACACACAGTCAGTTGAAATTTCCTTCTTGATTTTTAAAGAAAGATAGTGTCATATGGCAATTTAATTTGGACGTTCCTTTGAGCAAGCCATCTTCTTTCCATTCTGTGAATGGAGGGCAGACTTTTACAAAAGATCTGTGCTTGTAATGCCATGAAGTGACATTTTGGAATCAAGAAAGCTTGAGAGAATCTCTTGCAATTACAACAGAATGTTATCTCCTCTAAAAAAAAAAAAGTCTTGTCTGAGGCAGTTAAACAAAATGGCAGAGATACAGTTTATCTCATTCACTACTTGCTTTTCCACTTTGCAGAAATAAAAGTTCCACTCCCAACATTGGAAGCAGACATAAAAATCAGTGAATAGGTTAAAACGTCTATAAGGGGAAATTTGCAAAATGCTTTGACTTGCAAATACATAAACAAATACATGTAATTCAAAAGAGTCCTTTTTCCCTTTTCCTTTTCCATTTCATCTCTCTCTCTCTCTCTCTTCTATTTTCAAATCTCTCTATCTCTCTCTTCTATCTATTTTCAAATCTCCCTCTCTCTCTATATATATATGTATGTATGTATGTATGTATGTATGTATGTATGTATGTATGTATAGGTGTGTTCAGGTCTTTTCCTGTGTAAGATTAAGAGTATCTTAGTGACATTTCGGCGGGGTCCCAAACACAGGCAGGCAAGCTGACTCGGACTTCACAGAGTTAAGTCTTTGGAACTGATAATGTCCTTGGCATTCCAACACACTCTGCCTGCCAAGTACGAATTGATAACAAGTAAAAAGCTACTTACAGAGAATTACAAGGCCGACCACAAGAATCATTCACAACGAAAAACCTGAAGTAAGATTAAACTTTGTCCCATACAAAGTTCCAGCCAACAACACACCCACTTTTATCCCCTGTGGGATGTGGCTCAATGACTCAGCTCACTCTCTGACCCTCCCACGCCTCCTACGTTGCTGCTCACGCTTTTCCCTATGACACTGCTTAGGATCGAGCCAACATTCTTCCTCTTGACTCCCTGTCAGGGGCTGCTCCGATATGCCTTCCTCCTGATTAATCTCAGGCTGTTCCTCTCGGTTGTCTGCTGAAACCTGAGGCATCATCAGGGAGGAAGGCACTGACAGAGAGGAAGGTCCTGGGGAGGAAGGCATTCCCAGTTCCTCCTCCTCATCTTCCAAGTCCTCTTCCTCTGATAGCACAGGCTCAGGAATTGGAGCCACAACATTACACACACACACACACACACACACACACACACATATTCTATCTATCTATCATCTATCTATCTATCTATCTATCTATCTATCTTTCTATCTATCTATCTATCTATCTATCTGACAGGAAGAAAATGAACATGCAAGAAAATACAAGTTATAGTTCCGTATTTCCCTATTTATATCATTTTGCATGTGAAGAATACAAAATTTCAAACCAATGATTCAATTTCACGAAATTCCAGCTAAACCATAATATTAAAGCAGAATGCAAATTGAAGCGGGTACCCATTTAAAAGCAAAACCTTGTTTTGCAAAAGATGAAATAACTTTTAATAAGTGGCACTTCTATATTTGTGGCTTGATATCCTCTTTGCTTGTATAAACAATCAAGGTAGCTTAAAATAAGCATTATATGTGTAATGAACTGTAGCAATAAAATCAGTTTAATTAAAATTTAAATCAGAAATTTAAATCAATAGCAATAAATTATCATTACCATATTTTAATGTCATTATAAATACCTTAGGGAACATTGAAGGTAACAAGGGTTGAGTTTCACAGAAACAATTAGAATTTCTGACATTGTAACATAAGAGTAAAACATCAAAGCTACAGATATTTTCTGGACAAGGTTTGTTTCTCTCCACAGCTCGGTTATCTCTTTGAGATTGTAGCCCATAGTAACTGTCAGAAGATTAAACTGGGGTTCCAAATCCAGCCAGGGTTTTACAAGAATAAAGAAAAATGAGATCCAGACAGCTGTGAGGTAAGAGGAAATATTTATTTCTAAAAGCAAAGAGTTTACTTTTAGGAGCAGCTACAGAGAAATGGGGTACAGTGACACAGTTTTTAAAGGGGGGGTTATTCTGGGTGTGGAAATGTTTAGGGTAACACATGATGGCCTTGTGTGTATGTGTGTGTGTGTGTGTGTGAAAAGGAGGAGGGGTTGTATGTATGTGTGTATAGATAGATATTTATATCTATGAGGTTTATTCTTGTGAAACATGCAGTTCTGATGGGGAACTTAATTTAATTAACTCTAATGATATTTGCAAGCCTTATCCTTTGATATGTGGATTAGGTCTGGATAACTTATTGGAGGCGGGGTTGAGGAAGTTTGAATAAAAAAAATGCTCCCAATTTCTATTTTTTTACTTGATTAGCTTAGTTTTAGCTTGACTGTCACTTATCTAATGAGGACTCTGATTCACAGTCCATTGTGGATTCTGTTAACATTTTAAGGGAAGATGGAAACAATATAAAGAATAAAATATTGATGAAAAACTTCTCACATAACCTTCTCCTGACTTACTAAAATAAACTTTTTTTTTACCAAAAAAAAAATGGAATCTAGGGGTGGATATAATTTAATTGGATTGGATTGCCATCAGATCTGAAATCAAACACAGAATCGGATCATGCCTCCCTCAGATTTAAAGCCTCTAGTTCAACTGGACTTTTATTTTATTTTATTTAAAAAAAAACAGGATTCCTCACTAGACAGATGAACTATTTTCTGGTATTTTCTTGATCATATTAGAGATGCTACCCATTGGTTGAAACCATTCAGAGCTGTTAGAGTGCAGTACTGCAGGCTACTTCTGCTGACTGACTGCTGACTGCAATTTGGCAGTTGAATCTCACCAGGATCAAGGTTGACTCAGCCTTCCATCCTTCCGAAGTGGGTAAAATGAGGACCCGGATTGCTGGGGGGGAATATGCTGACTCTGTAAACTGGTTAGAGAATGCTGTAAAGCACTGGAAATGGTACATAAGACTAAGTGCTATTGCTCTTCCCCTCCCTTCCTTCCTTCCTTCCTTCCTTCCTTCCTTCCTTCCTTCCTTCCTTCCTTCCTTCCTTCTTTCCTCCCTCCCTCCCTCCCTCCCTCCATTACATGGTGCACAGTGGTTAATATGCAATCCTGCATACTAACTCTGCCCAATGCTAGCTGTTCGATCCTGACCATCTCAAGGTTGGCTCAGACTTCCATCCTTCCAAGGTCGATACAATGAGGACCCAGATCGTTGGGGGCAATAGGCTGACTCTGTCAACTGCTTAGAGAGGGCTGTAAAACACTGTGAAGTGGTATATAAATCTAATAACAATAGCTGTTGCTATCGTTATTCTGCTAGCTATCAGAACATTCAAAGGCAGGTTATCTCTTTTAATAAAGACACATCATTTACATTTGCATCATTATGTAGAGAAGTCTACAAACCATCCAACTAGTTGGCAGCATCTCAATGACCTTGGCTAAACGAAGTCTTGTATGAAAGAGTTCCAGGAAATGGTAGCACTATCGGTCAGACTTGGAAGCTGTAACACTATCCCAGAAGAAGTGAATGGCAAACCATTTCCATATTACTGCCAAGCAAACTATATGAATGTGTTCATAAAAGCACTAGGATTCAACTCAAAAGAGACCCTTTAATCAGTAAAAAGCCAACAATTTAATAAAGAGGTCTTGTGGGCAGAGGAAGCAAAGTCAAAAGCTGCATCATTTCAGGGAACTGAAGCTACAGAGAAGTCCAAAGTGTCATAAGCCAATGACATCAAATGAATACAATGTCGACTGATTGAATCTTAAGCCCAGCTGGAAAACTTACTTTACTCAGAAGCATGTAACACATTAATGTTTCTATATCTCTGTTTTTTATACTAGCTGATTCTAGTGAAGCCCAATGTCCCAAAGGAGCTTTTTGAAGAGGCAACTGGACTTTCTAGCTTTTCTTTGAAGATGTTTGCTTCTCTTCCATGAAGCTTCTTCAGTTCTGGATGATGGGGAATGGAAAGATTCCAGTCAGAACTGAAGAAGCTTCTTGGATGAGAAGTGAAATTTCTTCAAAGAAAAACCAGAAAGTCCAGTTGCCTCTTGAAAAGGCTCCTTTGGGAAAACCATGACATGGAGGACTGAGAATCTCCACAGAGTGATTGCCCAATGTTTATCAGGAAGTTATTTAGACTTCATTCAATGCTTCACTTTTGAGATGTGATGGATCCTCATAATCTACAATGATCTGGGTCTTGAAGAGTCTTCTCTGTCAGATTTTTCCTGCCCAAAGTTTGGAACACATACCTCAGACTTTTCTTGAGCTATTTATTCTGCCCAGAATATCTTGGAACAGAGACATGGCACAATTCCTGGTAGCACAAACAAGAATAGATCATCTTCTATTAACAAAGGAAAGTTCACATGATTCTTAAAACCATTTTTTTGTGGGAAATTGCTTGGATCCCAGAACTGCAACCTCTTATCTTCTGACCTGCTCCCCCCTCAAAAAAAGCAAAATGTTAGTTGCATGGACAGGAAGTAGCCAGTAAGCCCACATTGGCTGCATTGTATAGCATTACTGATCACAGCTCATGCCGATCAAACCACCAATGTTGGTTGGGAAGTTGTTGCCTTTCTGAAGTTTTCAAAAGTTATACCTCTAGAAGTCCCAAAGATGTTTTTTTTCAAGAGGTTAACTGGACTTTCCTTTTTTTGTTGAAGTTGTTTTGCTTCTCATCCAAGAAACTTCTTCAGCTCTGACTGGATGGTGGTGGGGAATGGAAGGGTCACTATCTAGTCAGAGCTAAAGAAGCTTCTTGGATGAGAAGTGAAATGTTTAAAAAGAAAAACCCCAAAAGTCCAGTTGCCTCTTGAAAAATCATATTTGGGATGACCATGACCTGGATGACTGAAAATCTCCATAAACATGTAACTCTGAAAACCAGCCAATCTTAAACCAGCTGGTTGATTATTGGGGTTTTTTTTCCCCTAAATTATAATTGCATTTATAAATCGATAAAGCTTTAAGGAATGCTATCGGTGGCTGAATGGTAGGTCAAACTTAGATACATTTATAAAAATTTCTGAAGGCCACTGATGGTACCAATAGTGATATTTAGATTCTATTCGAATTTCACTTGGATGTATATGATTGATTGACCAATGAAGAAGGTCTTCTGCAGTCTAAGCCGAAGATTGAAAACCAGGCTTGTCAGATGTTACAAACCCCCAAAACTTCAACCTTAAATTGTCTGCCATGGACCTCACTCCATTCTTCAGAGGTCTGTAAAAGGGTGTGCATAAGCGCGCCAGCATGCCTACCATCCCTGTCCTGTTCCCATTTATTCGTACTCATTTATTATGTGTATATTTATACTTGTTCATACTTATATGTTGTGTTCATACTTATACTATTTTTCTCATACATGCTTGACAAACTAAATAAAAAAAATACATCTTTTCTATCTTGCTCTACGGAGTGGAGAGTTGGTCTCTGACAGAAAGCCACTTGAAGAGACAAGAATCATTTGAAATATGCATTTACAGGCAGCTGTTACGTATAAGTTGGGTTGACAAAATCAGAAATGAAGTGATAAGCCACCTTGGAAAGCCAAGGAAAATCATCAAAACCATTAAAAAGCAAAAGTTAGAATATTTTGGACATGTCATGTGACAACCAGAAAAATACACCATACATCACTTAATCCACCAGGGAAAGTTTGAAGACAAACAAGATCCAGACAGAAGAAGAACATTATGGCTTCAAAATCTAAGCGACTGGTTTGGACAAAACTCAGCAGCACTTTTTGGGATGGCTGTTGATAAAAATGGGATTGCCAACATGATCACCAAAGTCTGATGAAGAAATAGATCATTGATTGACAAATGAAAAAGGAAAGAGACTCCTCTATATGTTTTAACTTGATGCCGAGTGGAAATGTTGATTAAAAAAACTGTTGGGTCTGGACAGCATACATGCAGAATCCTCTTTGGGTTAGATTCTGTTGAGACTTGAAGGAAGCATCTTCAGATGAAAAAGGAAGTCAACCCAATGTGGCTTCTTGTAGAATTGAGGGGTTCCATATTCCTTGGTCAGGCAATATCAGAATAAGTAATCTTCTGAGCTTTTCACAGGCCTGTTTATATATTTGAAATGACATTTGTCTCCTATGATTTGTCCAGGAAATGAAATGGAAATCTTCAATAACTGGGACATAGATGACCTCCAAAGTTCTGTGATTCTATTATAATCTAGATTTGATTAAACATGCTGCGAGATTGTTGAAGGAACACCTCAATGTTTGCCCGTTTTGGCACTTGGCGCATGTTAATTTGTTTACACATATGGTCTAACACCTGTTAGAAAGTAAGACTGTTTTGATCAAGTCTTCACTTATAATACAGTGCGAGATACAACAGTCACATTTTTGCTTACAACGCAATACATTTTGAAAAGAGCCACGCAATAAGGGTCTATCAAATGAAGTTCTTCTGTTTGCATTGTGGAAACACTGCTTGGCACAAGGTGAAGGTGCTGATTTTCTTACCCTCTGAATCAGATCAAACAATCCATTTTCATAAATCAGTTTTCCAGCACAGG
Source organism: Pseudonaja textilis (assembly GCF_049901715.1). Lineage (NCBI taxonomy): Eukaryota > Metazoa > Chordata > Lepidosauria > Squamata > Elapidae > Pseudonaja > Pseudonaja textilis. Next base: position 47,979,146 of record NC_141997.1, read on the forward strand.
TCTATTAGGTACTGTGAAACAAAAGAAGGTTTATTTAGAACCATAAAATATTTTCATCCCACCCTGAGCCCAATTCTGCATAAGAAACAAATGGCTTCAAAATGGCGATCTGGAGAATTAGTTTGCTATAGTTTTAAACAGTTACACTGGATCTAAGAAGACCACATACAGATTCCAACCTCAACTAAAGAAGAGGGACACTACATCAGCCACTCTCTCTCAGCCCAGCCTGACTAATAAGAATGTGTGTTAGGAAAATGTGTAGAAGGAATAAGACAAATATAGGTTCAGTAGAGTCTATGACAATTCACCATGGCCATCTTGCTATGGTCAACTCACCACAACCAACTCATCATGGCCAACTCACCACAGGGCAACTCACTGTGGGACAAAAGTTACACTAATATCAAAGAAATGATGGAATAGAATCATTAAAGAAAGGATGCAAAAGGAGGAACAGAATGAAACAAGAATAGCAAAAATTAAAATATTTTTGATTTATTTTAAATAATTAAATAGAATTGTTAAATTGTCCTGCAGTGAGTTGGCTTGCAGCAAGTTGGACATAGTGAGTTGGCTGTGTCAAGTTGGCTGCAATGAGTTGGCTCTAGCAACTTGTCCTATTCCTAGTTCAGTATATAGAAGCATGGAAGTTAAATCCTTAGAAAGTCAGTGTGGTGAAGTTAATGGATTGGCACCAGAAAGGTGCAAGTTGAAGTCCACCTTCAGCAATGAAAGCTTCTGGATGACTTTGGGCCAGTTACTCTCTCTTAGTCCACTGTTGTGATTAGCCGGGAGCAGGTGTGGATGGTGGAGGAGAGCGAGGACTCAGATGAGGGGCCGGGACCATCAGGGATTGTGGGGGCTGGCAGAAGTGATGAGGAGGTTCCCGAGGGGCCTGTGCCAAGTGCACGTGAGCACAGGATGATTCGTAGAAGAGAACCGCTGGAGCAGCACAGGTGACTCGGGAGTAAGGATGCAATGTAATGGCCGCTCCCTCCAGGGAATATAAGCCTGGTTTCCAAAGGTTTTTGCCTTTGCAAAAGGCAAAAACACTCTTAGGACCCAGCATTGTGTGTGGAGACTCCAGCTTAATTCTGTCAAGGCTTTTCTGGTTGGCCAAATTGGCTGCAAGCCATCTTTTAGCTACAAAAAAGTTATTTGTAGATTAAAGCTGTGAAGGTTTGAGTTACTGCGTTTGTTTGAGATTTTCTTGCTGGTAACAGGATCGGGTCAGAACATCCACCCCATTCCAATGGGATGCTGTTGCTTGTAAAAAATAGGTGGACAACTTCTATGTGTACCACCATGAGCTGCTGAAGGAAAATTAGGGCAGCTATATAACGAATAAATATTTGGATTCAAAGATTGGGAAAGACTAATATTTAATGAAAGGTTGATCTATAGTACTTTGGTTTGTGATCTGGGTTTGTCCATCACCCTTCTCAACCAGCCTTTTAATTTATCTCGGATAATTTCTAGAATTCATTCCAGCTGAGCACCAGCAAAATCTCAGTATCGCCTCCCCAATAACAGTCAACATGAGCTCTTATGAACAGTGACTCTAATAGGGTTCCCGACGGAATCCTGCTGAAATTAGGTCAATACACCTATTCGGAATAGTAAACTTTGCCAATATTTTTAGTTTGGGAGTTATGAACCAAAAAAGGAAATAAAACAAAATTATTATAGCAAACTGAGCCTTAGAAAGGATCTGAATGAAGCCTGGGAATCAATATCTGAAATATTGTCCTTTATTAACTCCCTGGTGGTGTTCAGGAAAAAATGAGTGCAGATAATTTGGACATCCTGAAATGTAAGGGGGGTGGAATGGAGAAAGGGGTTAGTACAGGCTGTCCTCAAGCTACTGTCAATCCTAAAGCTGACCGTTCTGAAGCCATTTTGGATGCTTCTCAGTGGTGGGCTGCAACTGGTTCTGTGAGTGCACACAACATTTAATAAACACCAATTTGGGCCTCTCCAGCTTACCTTCCAGCCTTCCCCAGTAAGTGGAACAGCTGAGGCGTGGTGATCCACTTTCCTACGTGAATCAGCTGAGCTGCAAAAGAAGGAAATGTAAGACAGGATATGGTGGGGTTGGCCGGGCAAGACCAGTAGATCACCATTCATGTGGGTTTGCCCTAACTGGTGTGAACCACTAGCACAGAACCTCTGATGCTTCTATGTTGCCACATGGGAGCTGAGGGATAGAGGGAGGGGATTAGGGATAGCTGGGGTTTTGTAGCCAAAATGCAAGAACCAAGGACATTCTCACACCTGGCCAGAGGAAGGAGGAGTGATGTCACTAGGCAACCAGACAGCATCTTGATTGGACCATGTGACTGATTATTTGGAGTTCATAGGAAACATTTTCTTTTGATTAGGTGAAAACTGCGGGAAACTTCAGAGTCAGTTTTCACCAGATCTGTGCCCTATGATATACCCAATAAAGCTATTCTTTGAGGAAGGTACCTGCCTTGGAGTTTTGCTTGCTATGAGTTTATTAATTGGAACCCTGACAGTTACAACAGTTCATGTAGTGATTGTTCAAAGTTACAACAGCACTTATGGACAGTTTTCACATTTACAACTGTTGCTGCGTTCCCATGGTCACATGACCAAATGTTTGATGCTTGGCAACTGGCTCATATTTGTGATGGTTGCAGTGTCCTGAGACTTTCTTTCACAACCTTCCAACAAGCAAAGTCAATGGGGAGGTCAGATTTCACTTAATGACCATGCTTCTTAACAACTGCAGTAATTATCCCAAAGCAATGGTGGTACTCATCTGGTTTGGCCCGGTTCTGGTGAGCCGGTAGGAGCAATGAACAGCAGAGACTGAATTGGTTCTCTCCACTGCTCCAACTGCCCACCCGGGCTCTCATACTCACTTTTATCTGCTGAATTTGAAGCACAGCTGCTTTGCGCGGCACAGAATAGTGCCGCGCAGCAGCTGCTGAAGTGACCAGGATCGTGCAGGCTTGCAGGATGTGAGTTAGAATGCCTCTGCGCCTGTGTGAATGCCTCTGCACCTGCACAAAGTGCATGTTTGGAGCATGCATGCATGCAAAGTGTGTGCATGTGCGCAAAGTGCGCCCACCAAGCCACACTCACCTAACCAGTGGCAACAATATTTGAATCCCACCACTGTCCCAAAGGTGGGTTTTTTTTCAACAGGCAACTGGACTTTCTGATTTTTCTTTGAAGATGGTTTCGTTTCTCATCCCAGAAGTTTTTTCAGCACTTTGGGACGACTGTGACCTGGGTGACTGACGATCTCCATAGACCACTGCAGTGATTCACTTAACAGCTGTGATAAGGAAGATTGTAAAATGGGGGAAAATTCACCTAATGACTGTCTCACTTAGGAACAGAAACTTTGGGCTCATGTTGTGGCCTGTTGGCCTCTGGTCCTCTCCAACAGCTGAATCAGAGGAAGAGGAGGCATGGGAGTCAGGGTGAGCATCATAACCTGAGAGCTCTGAGGGGGAGATGGAGCTGGCAGAGAGGGAGAGACAGAGGCAGAGCCTGGGCCATCATTCAGCCCTCAGATGGAGAGTCAACAGCTGCCAGATCTGGAGATGGTTGATGAAGAAGAGGAGGAACAGCTGGGTCCAGTGCCTTACACTCGGATGCACAGAAGGCAGAGGAGAGGAGAGCAATGGAAATTTATGGGCCGGTCCTTGGGATAGAAGCGCCATGGCTATTAGCGAAGGCCCACCCCAGCTCTGGGGATAAAAGGCAGAGGGCAGAGATTAATAGACATGGCAGACAACTATTCATTTTTTTGGAAGGACGGATTTGTTAGCCTGTGTTGAGAGAGAAACTTTTTTCCAGGGTTGTTGGCGCTCCTAATAAAGGTATCTTTTGAATTCACTGAAGAGGGTTTGTCACATTTGGAAAGCTGGATCAGAACAAAAGTTTGTAAAATGGAGGAAAGTTCACCTAACAACTGCCTCACTTAGCAATAGAAATGTTGGGCGCACCTAAATTGAGGACTACTTATACACAGTCCCCGAAAGTAGGAAAAAGTAGTGGGGGAAAACAGGTAAGTGGAATGGTAGTCAAAACTTAATTAAGATGATATCCTTCCTACTTTGAGTACTCGTTCACATACATTTTCTTCTGAGACCATGATTATGCTTTTCCACTGACTGATTGTATTCATTAAAAGGCATCAGACAACATATTATAATGTTTTGCACTAAATTGAGACAGAAAGGTTTGAAGCATGAGGGAGGTTCAAATCAAACGATCTTAGTTTCTTTTCCCCAGGGGCTGCATGGATGATCAATGGAAAATACATCTGCAAGCAATTTTCTTGGACTAGTTTTACAACATCCCATCGCTGTATCATCGGGATAGTTTTTTTCTATTTTAGTGCCTAATGCTAAAACATTAAGGCGATATTGCATAAAAGCTTTTCAATTCTTCTTTAACCTTGGAGGTGCATATTGTTCACAGCTTGGAGTTTGATTATTAATCTAGATGCGGAGGCAATTTAACGGTAGGATTTTGTTCCTTTTTTTTTTATTTAAGAGACCTAATCTGTTTTTGTTTTCTGTTTTAGAAAAAGAGCAACCCCTAAAAGTCTTATTCACCATTGACTTTTTATCTCCCCAGTTTTAAACAAAATGCAAAGAGCACATTCTAGAAAATGTCAAACAAATGTATTTTGTGGGTGTGAATTCTTTTTTTTTTAAAAAAAAAATATATTTTTTAAAGGAGAGGCAAATTACTTGGCAAGCAGATAGATGCAGAAATGCAACCGATGTTTCTGATTCATGTTTCCGGAAGTGACAAAAAAAAAAAGACTTATATTTTCAGCATGGCTGAATCCTATGACCTCGAGGTTATAAAAGCATTCTGACTGTCCCTTTGTGTCAGGATGATGTCATCTTCATTATAGACTCATATGCTTGAAATTCAAGGAAGTAGCATATTTAGTTTAGCTTAGTCTCTCTTTTATTATCACTGTCATAGGAGTTACGTATTGTCATGCCCCTGTTGGAGACTGATTTCGAGGGAGAGGAGGAACAGCCAACAGGGAGTAGAAGTGTGGCTCTGGAGGTTGTAGAGGAGGCTGGGGAAGGGCAGAGGCCGGCTGAGCAGTCAGAGGGGGATCCAGGCCCATCCCCTCTCCATCCTAGGGCACGCAGGGAGGAGAGGATAAGGGAGAGACGGGAATGGCATGGTCTACATGGGAGACCACACCTTGATCCTCTCATGGGCTGCAGCTGTGAGAACTGGTTAAAAAGACAGATATGCATATGTGCTAGAGCTGGAAATAAAGCATGGAAATATCTTTAGTCTGTCATTCCTCTCTGAGTTTGGCATCCTTCCCGGTGTGTGTTCTGATATCTGTGGATGTTTTCAAGCCCTTATTTTGCCTGGTTCCCTTAATTGCTTCAGTGTGGTTTGCGTTGTTTTTCCTTTTTTTATAATTTATAGGTGTTTTTAGTTTAAATGGCATTTCCTCCTTTTTGTAACTGCTTGTGGGGTTTTTTTTTGTCTCCAGTCAAGGATATTTGGAGCTCTGAAGCAAAGTGAAGGAATAAAAGGGGCTTCACCTGTTTTCATGACTGTGTTTATTTTGTATCCCACCCTGGGTCATCGCACATATTATATCATAAAAGGGTTTTCTTAGAAAGTCTGCATTTGTGTTTATAGAAAACCACCTCACAGATTCTTAACACAAGGCTATGGATCCCTATTTTCCTTTATATTTCTCCATCTGGTTAAAAAAATCTGCCTAGATTTCTCCACATTGAGAGTACTTTTGGAATTCTTTAATATTGAATTAAAAAAACAACCACAACACTACTCTTCAGGAGTTTAGGAGTTCTGCAGCACCTTTATATACCTTTATGTGAATTGACTGAACAGGAAGAAAAAGTGATGAGTAAATAAGTGATTACACTCTACAGCTGTAGAGGTGGTCAACAGCATTAAGTATTTGAGAGTGCAGATAACTTAACAACCTGAACTGGTCTCTCCACATATCATTCTTAGTAACGAATGCAAACCAGCGTCTTCATTTCCTGTGTCGGATGAGGAGACCACATCTTTCTCCCTCTGTCCTGGCCACTTTTTACAGTGGCACAATGAAGAGCATTTTAACAAACTGCATTGCCATCTAGTTTGGTGGCAACAGTGCCTCAGAGAGAAAGTCCATTCAGAGAGTGGTGAGGACAATGGAGAAGATCATAGGAAGCTCACTTTCCTTTATTCAGGATACTGCTTATAAGCGCTATGTGCTTCAGGCTCAAAGCATTGTTAGAGACCACACACTTTACTGTCTGTTTTTTGTTGCTCCCCTACTGGGAGGAGGTTTTGAAGTATTTCTAGCAGGACTACCAGATTCTGTAACAGCTTTGCTCCCTATACTATCTGGCAAACTCACAAGATTCATTTCTTTCTCCATCTACATGTATACATCCGAACCAGACGGTGATATTTCTCTGTGTCATATAATATATGTGGGTGTATGCATAATTTTGTATTTATTTATTTAAGTCATGTTTAGGTAGTGTATATTGGAGGTGATGACCCTCTGAGAGCTGCATGCAACAAAATTTCATATTAATGTATGCCAATTAGTGTACATTCAAAATGACAATTAAGTTATTCTATGTCTATGTCTTACACTCATCAGCCAAAGCATCACTTCCCGATACTTCTGACTCTGAAATCTTCTGGATTTATGTGGATTAATGACTTTTAATGTGTGTGTGTGTGTGTAGGTGTGTGTGTGTGTGTGTGTGTGTGTGTGTGTAAAGGAAGGTGAGTTTCCTTTTAGATTCTACCCATCTAGTAATCTCTACTGATTGGATCTATTCATAACAAGCTTTTTTGTCCGTCTTTGTCTGTGTCTTGGCAGTCTCTGGCTTGACTGTAATCTCTGGCTTCGTTTCTGGTGTCCCATAATTTTTCCTTTTGCTGTGACAAAAGGCCATAAAACTTTTATTTCTGACCCATTAAAGAAATATTGTAAGAGTTGAGGTGGCACAGTGGTTAGAATGCAGTATTGCAGGCTAATTCTGCCAACTGCCAGGAGTTTGATCCTGACTTGTTCAAGTTTGACTTGGCCTTCCATTCTTCCATGGTTGGTAAAATGAAGACCCAGATTGTTGGGGGCCATAGGCTGACTCTGTAAACCACTTAAAGAGAGCTGTGAATCAGTATATAAGTCTAAGTGCTCTTGCTATTTTTATGGAAATAATAGATAATTTCATTTATATAATTCACAAGTGCTGTTGCTACTGCTATTTTTATGGAAATGAGCTGAGGAGGCATTCCTGCTACAAGATGGTTTTACTTCTTCTTTTTTTTTTTGAAGGAAGAGCTGAATAATTTGATGACTTTCAAATCTGAGGAGGAAGTTCTTTGACATCAAATTGCAGCTTTGGAAATTTTACTCCTAACTAGTTCTATTGATCTCCACTATCTGCACTGCAGGAGAGACTCTCAGATTATTTGCACAATTTCATGGATATTTGGTTTCATTACAAAAATTAAAGAAATATATATTTGGACCCTAGAGCCACAATTTGCAGCTTGCTCTTTTCTGTTCTTCCGCATTGTTTATTTAGGTGGTGAACAACTGAAGAGAACTTCATTGGTTCATGAAACTCTGCCCATATTTATTAAGACAAAGACCCAAATTAAATAGGCTTTAATTCTCAAATGTCTGTTTTATGTTGTTTGAAAACAGATTTACAAAACAATCTTATGTACAATTCTATGGAGAAAATATAAGTCCAACTAATGATGTAAATACAGCTAATAACACAAATGATCTGTGGGTACAGTAGTTTCGCATTTAAAATGTTAATCCAATATGTGATGTGCATGTATTTGCAGCTAATTGGGTGTGCCTTTGTTATGATTTTAGACTTTACTTTGGAAAAACAGCAAATAATACATAGCATTTTTCTAAACAACCAAACCTAGGAAATGCTGCTCTTAGAATTTTATTACTGCTTTAAGCAACACGGAACTAGCATCAATTCCCATATTTTAAGTCATAAAACTTAGATGATTCATAGTATAGCAGAATAATTCAGTCTTGTAAAGGCAAAACTACACATACTGTAAAATATATAACATATGCTTATTGTTGGTTGTAGGAAAATGTCATCTGCCACAGTACTTCCAGTCCAGATTAGACTGCTTCCTAACTTTTTTCTTTTTTTTTGCCAAAGTGGCATGAAAAAATTTTGGAACAAAAACCTAGTCAGGTTTCTAGAACATACTTCATTGGTTACTGGAGGGATCAATGCAGGATGGAAGAGAAGGAGGAGGAGGAGGAGAAGGAGGAGGAGGAGGAGGAGGAAAACAAAAAGAAAGAGAAAGAGAAAGAGGAGGAAGAGAAGGAGGAAGAGGAGAAAACGAAGAAGAAGGACCACAAAACTGCATAACTCTGGAAACATTTTTACTGGTTTGCACAAGTACCATCTGACCCTAAAGAGAAATATGGACTAATTCTCTTCTGGCCAATTTTGCTGGCTTGGTAAAATTTTAATCTGTCCTCAATTTTGAGAAACTTTATTTCAAAAGAAACCTTTACTGAATTCTGAATTTTGCCATTGGATGTACAGAACAATTTCTACAGAAAGGTTGTTGGTCTTCTAAAGCAACAATCAATAAACTGACCTGTAACTTTTCTTGGAAACTTTTTACCGGAGAAGTCAATTGCTTTAGGCAAAGTCACCATGGCAACCTTGAATCAACTGACTGGTTTTAAAAAAAGAGAAGGAAAAGTTGGTTCTTAAGAACAGAGGCAGAACATGAATAATGAAAATAAAAAAAATAAAAACACCTTATATAGCATCACCTGTGCCAATTTTTGGCTTTTAGGACAGTTGCTGATTAATCAACATAGCTCAGATCTGATTGAAATTTAATTATATTACATTTTAATATATTTAATTATATATATATTTAAATATAGAAAGAGCAAAAATTTCACTGTCTATATAAACAGTGGGTTGTCTGGGTACAGCTAATTTGAGCAATAAACATCACCATAACAACAATAGTATTCATAATATTAGTAATCATCATATAACAGCAGCAATACCTCATTACAATATTAATAATAAACATATAATGACAGTAGTCCTTAATTACCCATTTGAAGTGCTTAATTACCCATTTTTACAAAATTAGCCATTCTCTTGTATTTTTAAAAATCTAACTTCTTTTCCAAGTTTTTTGTTTTTTTATATTTTTTACAAACATACCAATGTGTGGACAGTGTGATATCTGAGTGTCATACATTTTGATGCAAATAAAATAGTATTAATCATATATGTTCCATTTAACAAGCTTATATAATTCTAGTAATAGTACAAATATTTTTATTAAATTATAATCGTTCATTATTTAGTTATTCAATAGTTCAATGTGTCATTTTTATGCCAATCACCCTGTTCTGAGTTGTCATACTTCTTAATACAAAGAGAATATTAATAATATTTATTATATTTAGCAAGCTTATATAATTCTAATAATAATACAAACATTTATGTTAAATTAAAATATTTCATTATTTGTTTGTTCAATTTATAATCCTTCATTATTTGGTTATTCAATATTTCAATATGTTATTTTTATGTCAGTCATCATATTCTGCATGTCACACAAAATTTAACTTCTGCTTCTGCTCGTTAACCATTAATCAAATTAATTCCAAATTAAGAAATATTCAGTGTCTTTAATTTTAAGAAATTTAATTGTTAACGTGAACATGCCTTGTCTATCTGTCAAAGGAGGGAAAAAATGAAGAAATATAATCCTTGCTAAGGAAAATCACAAATACACCTCAGCCCTCAACATTTAAAAGCTAAGAAAACTAATTCTTCATTATTTGATAGTGAGAAGGTCTGGGACAAACCAATGGAGCAAAAGGGAAAGTTTATTTGGATCTCTCCATGAACTGTGTGCGTTTTTTTTTTTTTTTAAAGAGAGATTTAATGTGTGGTTTGTGAATTTCCCCTGTGGTTAAAAATCAAAGATAAGTTATAGAGAAACTTTTAGGTAATTACTACAGATCAGAGGTTGTTTGATCTCTTGACAGTGCAGTGGGATTTGTTATTTTGTCCTTTTTATCATAATGATAATTAGTAGGCAGTCAGAGAACCGCAGGGTATCTCTTTCAAATATGTACAGTAGTAAAAGAGATACAAGTGATCTTCAGTGAAGAAGGAAGCTAGATAACTAAAATGACCTACTCCAAAATGACTTTTTTCCCCCATTCCAGAAATGCAACAGCCTCAATTAGTATATGTTCCTGAATATTGACTGTGTTTGCTGGGAAGATATTGCTAAAAACTGGGTGGTATTATTTCTGTAGCAGTGTGCTACAGCTGCCAAAAAAGCCAACACAGTTCTAGGCTGTATAAACAGAGGGATAGAATCAAGATCATGTGAAGTGTTTATGTCACTTTATAATGCCTTGGTTAGGCCACACTTGGAATACTGCATCCAGTTTTGGTTGCCACTATGTAAAAAAGATGTTTAGACTCAATGCAGAGAAGAGCAACAAAGACGATTAGTGACTGGAGGCTAAAAGGAACCGTTGCTGGAATTGGGTATGTCTAGTTCAATGAAAAGAAGGACTAGGGGAGACATGATAGCAGTGTTCCAATGTCTCAGGGGTTGCCATAAAGAAGGGGGAGTTAAGCTATTCTCCAAAGCACCTAAAGGTAGACCAAGAAGCAATGGGTGGAAAGTCAACAAGAAGAGAAGCAACCTAGAATTAAGTAGAAATTTCCTGACAATTAGAAGAATTAATCAGTGGAACAACTTGCGAATTGTGAATTCACAAATTGTGAATTTTCTAATGCTGGAGGTTTTTAAAAAGAGATTGGACAACCATTTGTCTGAAATGGCATATAGGGCAGGGGTGTCAACCTCACAGCGTCAAGTTGTCCTTATGTCATGTATTGCAACTTTTCCCCCTTCTCTAAACTGGGGGTGGGTGTGACAAGTGTGTGATGCATCCAGCCTGCAGGCTGCAAGGTTGACACCCCTAGTTTAGGCCTGAACAGGGGATTGGACTAGAAGATCTCAAAGGTCCCTTCCAACTCTGTTGTTCTGTTCTGTTCTGTTCCATTTCGTTCCATTCCATCACATTCCATCCCATCCCATTCGATTCCATCCATTCACTTGTAAAAATGCAACAGAAAAACCACAGATGTGGAAATTAATGTTAAAATTTACAAGGGAATTGGGAGATAAAAGAGCGTTAGAACATGGTAAAACAAGGTTTTCTTTTCTTAGTTCTCAGCATAGTTTTGGAAGGTAAAGCTTTCATTTGATCGAAACAGGACCTGCATTAGCTGTAATTCAATACAGGATTATGGATGCTTCAGTCAGGAGCAGTGCTTTTGAATACATAGGATTTACCTGTAACTAAGCCTGTATTTAGAGTGCCCTGTATGTGGATTGAAATCTCGGCCCTCATCAGTTTAACAATGTTTTAGACTACATTAAACTGTGGTCCCAAGTTTGCAGTTGAACTGAGGAATTTATGCAGAAGTCCTCTTTTCCAAAGATGTTTAAACAGGATTTATCTGGTCTTTCCCTGGTACTGATTGAATTTTGTCCTATTTATGTTTTAAGGAAGATCAGAACATATACCAATAAATTAGATAGAAATAAATGGAAATTTAAAGACACCTGACTGGGCTCCATTTAATTCAGTAAAGCATGGTTTAAGATTTTTTATTAAAATTGTGGGGCTTAAACACATTTTTTTTTTAATTGGCTAAGCATGCCTCTTTGGTTTCCAGTTAGAATTTAATATCTTTCTCATAGGATCTACAAATATTAGCATCAGCTCCACTGATTTGCATTAAATTTCATGAAAAATCACAGGCTGGGTCATATCTCAACAAATGGACTTCTAAGGTTGTTGTTGTTGTTGTGTGTGTGTGTGTGTGTTTTGTGAGAGCAAATAAAAGTCTGTATAATGGATCTGTTGATTGATATAGATACAGATAACCAGAGTTGGAAGGGACCTTGTAGGTCATCTAGTCCAATCCCCCACCCAAGCAGGAGACCCTACACCATTTCTGACAAATGGCAGTCCAATCTCTTCTTGAAAGTCTCAACTGATGGTGCTCCCACAACTTCTGAGGGCAAGCTGTTCCATTGGTTGATTATTCTCACTGTCAGAAAGTTTCTCCTTGTTTCCAGGTTAAATCTCTCCTTGTTCAGTTTCCATCCATTATTCCTTGTCTGGCCTATAGGAGCTTTAGAAAATAGCTTGACCCCCTCCTCCTCCCTGTGGCAGCCCCTCAAATATTGGAAGACGGCTATCATGTCTCCCCTGGTCCTTCTCTTCCCTAGACTAGCCAAGCCCAGTTCCTGCAACCGTTTATTGTATGTTTTAACTTCCAATCCCCTAATCATCCTGGTTGCTCTTCTCTGTACTATTTCTAGAGTCTCAACATCTTTTTTATAATGTGTGACCAAAACTGGATGCAGTATTCTAGGTGTGGTCTTACTAAGGCTTTATAGAGTGGTATTAGTACTTTCCTTGATCTTGACTGTATCCTTCTGTTAATGCAATTTAGGATAGCATTGGCTTTTTTGGCTGCTGCTGCACACTGCTGGCTCATATTTAGCTGGTTGTCCACTAAGACTCCAAGATGCCTCTCACAGTTACCACTATTGAGCCTGGTTTCACCCAGTCTATATGTGTACTTTTGGTTTTTCTTGCCTAAGTGTAGGACTTTACTTTTCTCTATATTGAATTTCATTTTATTAGATATGGCCCAGTGTTCTAGTCTGTCAAGATCCATCTGGATCCTGAGCCTATCTTCTTGGGTGTTAGCTATTCCTGCCAGCTTAGTATCATCTGCAAATTTGGTAAGTTCCCCTTCTATTCCCTCATCTAAGTTGTTAATGAAGATATTGAAGAGTACTGGGCCTAAGATGGAACCTTGTGACACCCCACTGCTTACTTCCCTCCATGCAGACTTAGACCCATTAAGGACTACTCATTGAGTACAGTTTGCCAGCCAGTTGCGAATTCATCTAGTGGTGGTGCTATCTATTCCACCTTTTTCTAGCTTACTAAGAAGTAGGTTGTGGTCTACTTTATCGAATGCCTTGCTGAAATCTAAATATATTATGTCCACAGTATTTTGCTGGTCTACTAATTTAGTCACTGTGTTGAAGAATGAAATAAGATTGATTTGGCATGATCTGTTTTTAACAAACCCATGCTGACTGCTAGTTATTACTTTACTTGTTTCTATATGTTGGCAGATCTGTTTTTTTTTTAAATTATCTTTTCCAGTATCTTCCTGGGTATTGATGTTAGGCTGATTGGTCTATAGTTTCCTGGGTCTGTTTCTTTTTTTTTCCTTTTTTGAAGATGGGAACCACATCAGCTCTTTTTCAGTCCTCTGGTAGTTCTCTGATGCTCCAGAATTTTTGAAAGATATGGTGCAGTGGTTCTGAGATGACCTCTGCCAGCTCCTTTAAAACTCTGGGATGTAATCCATCAGGCCCCGGTGATTTGTTTTCACTGAGATCAGACAGGTGTTCTCTTACTATTTTTTTTTTTTTGCTTATTTTAACTCTTATTTCTGGTCTGTCTTTTACAGTTATATTTTTGGTGGGTTGAGCTACAGTTTCTTTTTGTGTGAAGACAGATGCAAAGAATGAGTTAAGCAGTTCTGCTTTCTCTCTGTTGCCTGTTATTTCCTTGCCATATTCTCTCTTTAGTGGACCGACTGTTTCCTTGATTTTTTTCTTGTTATTTATATGTTGGAAGAAACTTTTTTTTTATTATCTTTGACTTTTGTTGCAAGTCTTTGTTCGTTCTGAGCCTTTGCTATCCCAACTTCGTCTTTGCAGATTCTGGCTATCTGCTGATATTCTGCCTTAATTGTATGTCCTTTTTTCCATTTTTTGTACTTGTCCTTCTTTTCTTTCTATTTGCCAGAGAGATCTTTGTGTAGCCATGCTGGTTTCTTCTTGTTTTTCTTTCTCAGTGTTATTGTGATGTCTGGGCTTCTATGATCATACTTTTTAGATTTTCCCAAGATTCTTGAGTTGTTTTCCCCTTTAGGATTTTCATCCATGGAATCTTTCCCAAGTTCTCTCTGAGTTTAATGAAATCAGCTCTTTTAAAATCCAAGGTTCTGATGTCATTATGTTCTGTTGCTTGTGTTTGTGTTATGTTGAATTCTAGTATGACATGGTCACTCTCACCCAAGGTTCCTGAAGTTTCAACTCCCTCTATCACTTCTTCTCTGTTTGCAAGAATTAAGTCTAGTATGGCTTTCCCTCTAGTTTCACCCTCTACCTTTTGGACAACAAAGTTGTCAGCTACATTGGTTAGGAACTTATCTGATTTCTCACTTGGTGCAGAATTAGTTTTCCAACTGATACCAGGATAATTGAAGTCTCCCATTACTATTGTTGTGTGTTTCCTGTATATGTTTGTTAGTTGGCTGGCAAAAAGGACATCTATTTTGTCTGCTTGATTGGGTGGCCTATTATATACGCCTTTGGCCATGTCATTCTTTTTTTCTTTTATATTGACCCATATGCATTCCAGGTGGTTTTCATCTTTCGGTTTCAGATTGTCTTAGATCTTTTCTGTTGCCATTTACTTGATTGGAAATGAAGGAGAATGAGAACAGCTGAAATTTGTTCTATGTTTTAAATCAACACAAAAAGGCAAAAAAGAGTAGTTAATAACTATGATCCTATTATTCCTATAGTGTGCTATCCAGGAAACAAATGGAAGTGTGTAGCTAAACTAATTCTTTTCAGTAAGAAAATAAAGAATACGTTGCTCTTAATTAACATAATGAAGCAAATGTGAAGAAGCTATATATAATTTTATTTATTAAAAATTATATTGCCTTCTTTCCCTTCCTCCTAATTTGCCCTCCTCTGGAATTTGCAAAATTTAGTTAATGCGAGAATAATAGAAACATTACAAAAGCTAAAAGCATTATGTAAAAATGAATATTAGCAAAAAAATATCAGGTTATAAAAATATTACAAATCCAGGGCACACAACATAATTTTAGCTGATTGAAAAGATTAAAAAAACAACAGAGGCCACACAAAAGAAATTTTTCAGAATTTTTCATACAAATGGTCTACTGTCAGGAAAGCAATGTTGAAGCTTGCCTTCCATTACTTCATGTTTAATTAAATCAACCTGAGTATAAAATTCTGGGAAGGTATCTTTTAAAAAAATTAAATCCTAGGCTAGTAAATGGAAAGGATACTTCATATAATGATATTATTTAGTAGTCAGGTTCATACAATCTCTATTTTAAATTCAACTTCTCTATTGCTATCATTATCCTGGATATGATTTCTTCCACAATAAATCAATTTCTCAACTTATTTGGTTATAATGATCTTGGCTCTTATTCTGTCTTCCTGCAGTTTAACAAAAGAAGTCATTTTAAAACCATGTTATTGTTCCTGAATATCTTTGTTAGGTAATGTATCCCAAACGTAATTTTTCATTAACCTTACTGAGAAATATCTTTGTGTTCAGATTATGCATTACCTACCCTTTTGTTCACACTCAACAAGATCATTTGATGATTTGCTGGCAAGATATCTTTTCTCACTATTTGTCTAAAGAGGTGTCAGTCATAAAGAGACCATTGAAGAGGAAAGCAGAAACCCTTACAATTTGACTTCAAAAATTCACTTTAATAATCACACCATCAAATTACTCCATGAAAAGAAGTTGAGTTAGCTAAAAAAAGAATGCAAAGTCACTGGTGATTTCTTAAATCCAATTATTATTTTTTTTAAGTTCTTTAATCTTAACACTTACCGAGATGGATTCTTTCATTTCATTTTGAAAGTTTCTATGTAACAATCACACATTTTGAATTTAAAATTAAAAAAGACAACAAATGCGGGAAAATTGGGATATATTTGGAAATTCACCTCTGAACTTTTGTCATCTGCAGAATCAATACTCTATATAGGATGCAGACAAATCAGAAATGATTGTTTGAAATGGTGTGAAACTCTTCACTAAAAAGAAAAGTATATTTTTTTGTGGTCCTGCATTGCAGCTAACACAAAAGAATCACATTTCCCAACCCATCTTCCTCCAAATATTAGACTATGAATCCCATCATCCTAAAATATGACATCCAAATATGTTTGATGATGGAGACCCAGATTGGTATCTGTCTAACCTGGTTAAGGCTAGAAACCAGAAGATTGAATTCCATCTTGGGCAGGAAGCCAGTAGGATGACTGGGCCAAATACTTTCTAAGGTCTAGGAAATTAGGCAATGGCAAACCACTTCTGAAAAGCCTTGCCAAGAAAACCGCAGGCATTTGTCACAAAGAATTTCCACATTTCAGACAATTGGAATTTATGCCTTCTGAAAAAAAGAAAGGACTTTTTCATAGCATTTCAGCAGTGAAATGACCCCTGGTGGTGCAGTGATTAGAATGCAGTATTGCAGGCAAACTCTGCCCACAGCCTGGCGTTCGATCCTGATGGAGCTTGAGGTTGACTTAACCTTCTGTCCTTCCGAGGTTGGTAAAATGAGGACCCAGATTCTTGGGGGCAAGATGCTGACATTTGTAAACCGCTCAGCGAGTGCTGTAAAGCGGTATGAAGTGGTACATAAGTCTAAGTGCTATTGCTATTGTGGGTGAGAAATTGACCCTCCTGTTGCATATGAGACAATCATTTGTTCCCCTTGGTTATTGGAACATCAAGTGAACTTATCTGAATTTCACATAAGAGATTTTGTTGTCTGACACACAGGAGTTAGTTAATGAAGTAGACCCCATCCAAGCCCTGATACAGTGAGTGAATGGGAATTATAAAGTACCTGAAGAAAGAAGAAAATGGGAAAAATCCACTTTTGACCTCACCCCATTCCTAAGAGTGCATAAGTGAACCATCATGCCTACCATCCCTGCCCTATTGTCCCCATTTATTCATACCTATTTCCTGTAGTCTTACTCATGTTTATACTTATACCTATTATCTTGTAAGTGATTGACAAATCCAATAAATAAATAAAAATAAATAAATATACCTCACTCCCTTCTACTATTGATGATTTTCTTAGTTGGGTAATGAAATATATGCAAGAAAACAACTAAGCTCAGAGAGCACCCTTATTTTTAAAAGTGTTTGTAAATACAAAGGAAATGAGTTCGTGAATACCTGGTCTACCTTTCAAGAGGGCTTCTTTAAGGCTTTCCTTCCCATTTCTTATCATACCTTTTCATACTTCTAGAGAACGAATCTCTTCAGTGTGAGGCAACCATTTAGTTCAGGGATCCCCAACAACCGGTCCCTGGACTGGTACCGGTCCGTGGATCATTTTTTACTGGGCCGCAAAGCTTGGGCTCCGCGAGGGAGAGAGAGGGAGAAAAGAGCGCTACGGTATGCCCAGCGCTAGTCTCCCTTTTCCTCTCCTTTTCCTTCTTCCCCATCAACCATGCACATGCACAGATAAAGCTGTTGCTGTTGTTGCACCACGACCTGGAGGAACAGATTGAGCACAGGCGCTGAAGGAGCACCACGGCGTCCGTCGCTAGAGCGCAAGGAAGCAGCAGCCGCTGCGGCGGCAGCGGCTGCTGCGCCTCTGACTTTCCCAGGGATGGTCATTCCCTGAGTAGTCATGCTTCCCGGCCCATGCTTGCACTTCTTGCCCGCCGCCCACTTCCTCGCAGGCGCAGGCGGGAAGCTGCGAGGAATTCGGGCATGCTTTCTAGCCGGTTGTGCCAAGTCTTTTTTTTTTATTTTTTTTGCCCAAGGCTGGAAAGAAGAAGGGTGACGGGTCACTGAGGAAGGTGAAAGAGACTATGAAGGGAGAGAGAAGCCCGGCTAAAGCAGCTCCGCACTGCTTTAGGGACTAGTAGTAGAAGGCAGCGGTTGGCGGCACTTGCCACCAGGCGACGCTTCCGGGTTTTCGGTTGGAAAGCGGCGTTTGGGTGCTCGCGCCTTAGTTTCGTCAAAGGGGGGGCGGCTTCAAACGAAGAGCCGTCCCGATGGCAGTGGAGTCTTGTGTTACTCAGGTACCGGTCCGTGGAAGAATAAATAATCGTGAAACCAGTCCCTGATTCAAAAAAGTTGGGGCCCACTGATTTACTTTACTCAAGTAGAATTTCCCCTGTGCACTACTACTTCACTCCGGTTGAGAAGGAAATAAGGAGAAAACTCGCATCTGACTTTTCTCAGTAGCTTAACAAAACAGAGCGTGCTAAAACCTTGTCACCATAGGGCATGCGGATTCAGTAAGCAAAATCAAGCCTTTTGGGTGGTTAGTTTAGGAAAATATTTGGGATTTAAGCAAAGGGAGAAAAGGAGAGAAGAGGTCACCTAGCCAGAAACATACACACCATTTCCCAGCACATTCCATGAAACCACATCTAAAACCTTGGTTACATGCAGCTCCTTGTTTCTTAGACTGGTATATGGTTGTTGTTGTTTTTAATCCTAAGAATGGATTTCTCTTTTCCCCTAATTCAGTTTATACCAGAGGTGGTATTCAGCAGGTTCTGACCAGTACTGGAGAACCAGTAGTGGAAATTTTGAGTAGTTCGTAGAACCGGCAAATACCATCTCTGACTGGCCCCTCCCCCATCTATTATCTGCCCCCGGAGTCCCAGCTGATCAGCTGGGTCTTCTTTTGTTGCCCAGGACAACAGAGCTGGAAAGCAGGTTAGTGGGGTGGGGAGGGAATGGGATTTTGCAGTAACCTTCCCCTGGAGTGGGGAGGGAATAGGGATTTTGCAGTATCCTTCCCTTGCCATGCCCACCAAGCAATGCCCATCAAGCTACACCCACCAAGCCATGCCATGCCCACAAATCCATGCCCACAGAACCAGTAGTAAAAAAAATTTGAATCCCACCACTGGTTTATACTAATGTCGTTCACACACATAATGAATGCACATAAAGTGGGTTTTGAATTGTAAGCTGCCAAGGCTTGTTTAAGAGTTATACTAAGTACTTCTTGCTTTGTCATTTTTCAGATTAACTTCACTCCCAACGCATCTAAGCAACTAATCATCCATTGCTTTTCTTCTTTAAAAGTCTCACTTCTCTCTCTCTCTCTTTTTTTGAGAATCTCAATGATTCTGCCCACCCTCCACCTTCATTTGTCTCGCAACCCATTCATCGTTCCTTTGCATATTGCTTTGTAATTTGATGCATTTGTGTTCCTTGTGTTTCTCCTTTTCTTTCATTAATTAGATGAGCATAATAAAATGATTCAGTTTTAGAAAAAGGACTACAGAGAGAAAAATAATGGAAAATGCTTAGCCACTGTAACAGTGGATTACCACAATCAAGGTTCTAGTACTTTTGAATTCCTACTGTGCTTTTCACACAATCTGAGAAATAAAGCAGTAGCAGTAATTTATGGGAAACAACCCTTATAAAAGGTACACCTGCTTTATTGAAACAAGAAAGCAAATAGAAATTATTTAAAGATCAAATGCATTGTGAAAGAATATGAATTTTAGCTAACAAAATGGATTGGAAGTTATATCACTGTTTTGATTCTGACTAGAACTTCTTGTCAATTTTTCTTTCTAAACCGTTGTCAGTTCCTGGTTGTTTGTCAGCTGGATGAGAATCCAATTCTGGTTAACAATTCATCAGGAATCAAGGATGGTGCTCATTTGATTCCAGAGGCAGTAATCCACTAATCCAGTAATCAGTTCTGAAGAGAATAATCAGGTCTTTGGCAACTGAAATTTCTGTTATTCTCTGTCACTCAGAAATTATGGAGGAGGAGGAGGAGGAGGAGGAGGAGGAGGAGGAGGAGGAGGAGGAGGAGGAGGAGGAGGAGGAGGAGGAGGAGGAGGAGGAGGAGGAGAGTCATCAAACAATTCAAACATTTTCCTTTATTTGAAAATGTATAATTACAATTCTCTTTATATCAAATTCATTTCCAGCATCTATATGATTTTGTTTTCTTCTAGTAAAAAATGTACTTTGCATTACCTTCATCCAAGATGTTTTTATAAATTGCTGTTCCAGACTATGCCTGTTTAAATTTCAAAACTTGCTAAAAATACCATAATACATTTTTTTGGTAATAATAATGATACAAACGTTAATAAATTATTAGAAGTGTCAATAGTCATAGGCACCTTGGGTGCCATTCCAAAACAGTAATAGCCCCTGAACACTGTTGGCATTGACAATTTCACCATCAATTGCAAAAGGCAGCTTTGCTTAGAACAGCTTACATCCTGTCACGATATCTGTAACATCAACAAACATACACATTCTCCCTATCCCAGATCCTTGGGAAGGATTAGATAGGTGGACAAAAGTGTCAAATCCAATCTGAACATCTGGCTGACTGTGTGATGAATCAAAGTATTAAATTTATCTGCTATACAACTCTCAGTGACACTGGGATGGATGGATGGATAGATGGGTAGAATCTACCTACTGTTGATAGGTAGAGTATGCAACTATTCTTACATTTACATTGTTTTTAACAGTGATTGTCCACAAAAAAAATCATTTTGTTGTCTTAAGTATAAAATGTGACTTTTAGATCTCTCTCTCTCTCTCTCTCTTCTATCTATCTATCTATCTATCTATCTATCTATCTATCTATCTATCTATCTATCTATCTATCTGTCTATTCTAGAACAAAGAGAGGAGGGAATCTTGTTAAGTATCTCCCTCCTTCTGTATGTAAGACTATTTGCCGGAACAATTTCTAGAAACGTGATGTATTTTCTTAAACACTGCAACAGCCCATCTTCATATAAACAGGCATTCTCTAAACAGAAAGGCCAGGTGTGATCTATGGGTACACACCACTGATGCAATAATAAGACCGCCCCCCCCACTGGCTAACTGGTTCCAGCCAAATCTCTTTCATACTTCTTATAATTCCTTGGAGGAAGTTTTAAGCTAGATGGAACTATTTGTAACAGCTTTACATTTCATTACTTCAGTGAGCAACTGGAGGCTGGCAATACGAACTACATTCGCTAGACCATATAATTGCTGGTAATGAATTCTTTCTCAGGATGTGAGTTCCATAACAGCTTATCCACTCAGGGACAAAATCACCGGGTGTTCGTTTTTGAGCGAGGGACATGCAGGAGTGGAGCAGAAATGTGTCTTGGAGGAGACAAAAGGGAATCTCTAGGAAGATTAGTCATCTATCAGAGAAACATTAATGGAGGAAGTGGTTGGAATCAGGGCCGTCCATGACTGTTTCCATCTCAAGAATTATGGGACGGAACCTTCCTATCAACAGTGGTACAGAATTCTTTGGTTGTCAGTCTTACTAGGTAAGACTGGATAGGAATCATGATCCAATGAGCAACATCTAATTTATTTTAAAACTACATTGATAGAATCTTGCAAGTTTGAAAGTACAATCCTTCCCCATCACTTTTATAGCCATGAAACTTGGGAGGGTCTCTTCTGAGTGTTTAACCTTGCCCATTACCCTTTGTGGGTTAGGCTAACTTTTGTCACTGTTTCCCAGGCAGCCGCTCTTCACTCAGTCTCCCAAGGTCTTTCCTACGTACCATTACATTTAAACTCCTCAAGAAACCATCCCTGCTTTTCCCCACTCGGTATGTTAGGAAAGGGATATTTCAAATATCTGGTTAGAATAAACCCTTCTGATCAGTATGTTTTTGTGTGTCTGTGTCTGTGTCTGTGTGTCTGTGTGTGTGTGTGTGTGAGCAACACTGAGTGGCATGCAGAGATGACATCCTTTCACTCAGATGCAGTGTAAGTACCAAACAATGCCTCACATCTGTTCTCTTATTTTCTTTTTCAATTTAAGAAGGAAATTGACCTTATACTCTTCAGTGTGATTTCGGGTCATTGTTATTAGAGATGAGAAAATGATGTTTCACCCATTTTTTCTCCTTTCTTTCTTTCTTTAAACTTGGCAAACCTCCCAGACACTTTACAATTGCAGTATAAAAAACTCTGAATAGCTTTACAGTTGTTTTATTTTTCAGGTGGATACATTTGCTGTCCTCTCTACATTGGGCAAATAGAAAAATGTGCTTGTAAAAGTGGAGAACAATGGCTCTTTTGAGAAGCTTTGCAGCTCAAAAAAATAAACTCTCACTTTGGTGTTCTTTTATGCCAGTTGTGTTGAAATGCTGTTAAACAGAGCAACTAAATTCCTATGCACAATACTCAGTGTGGAATAAGGGGGTGCATTATCAA
The DNA here is from genome assembly GCF_049901715.1 of Pseudonaja textilis. Lineage (NCBI taxonomy): Eukaryota > Metazoa > Chordata > Lepidosauria > Squamata > Elapidae > Pseudonaja > Pseudonaja textilis. The sequence continues at coordinate 48,001,353 of NC_141997.1, forward strand.
CCTGTTTCTTTTCAGGCAGACCCAGGTGCATCCTACTTCTTTTATGGTGAATATTAGGGAGTTGTAGCCTTATTTCCATTTTTTTTCCTCCTTCCCACCCACCCCTGCATAGGAGTGTCTTCTCTCTTATACTAGATACAAGGTTCCATTTTTTTTTTTTTAATTACTTTAATACAAGAGTATAGTATTACTACTTTTGACACTTCATTATGGACTTGATGTTGTGGCCTGCCAGCGGCCAGTAGAGCTGGCAGCAGACTTGGACAGTGAGGAGGCTGGGGACAACATGGGCCAGTCCTGGAGTCTGGGGAAGCCTCTTCATCAGAGGCAGAGAGGGGGCCAGGGCCGTCTGACAGATCAGTGGGGCAGAAGAACAGCTGGAGCCTGTTCCCAGTGTGTGTATGCACAGAGCTGACAGGAGAAGGGAACAGTTAAGGAACAAGTGTTGATCAGGAGTAAAGGCACAGGTGGACGGTGAATGGCCCCTCCCACAGGGAATAAATAGGAGTGAAAGGAGACTGGTGTTTTCTGGAGACAATTAGTTCACTTCATTACTTCATATTTTCTTGTACAGTATTGCACCTGGAAGATATCAGCCTGGCAGATCTCCAAGCCTAATAAGGTTTGTGGTTATAATTCACCCTTGAAAGACTGCTTGCCGGAACTTTGCTGGATACGAATGATAGGAATTCACATTAGCCTAATAAAAAAAGGGTTTTGTCAGGACAAGCACCCTTCTCGTACTTGCAGAATATCTACTCAACAACTTTAACATCGATTCCCAAAGGAAAGCTAAATGGATCACTGAACACCCAGACATAGGAAGATGTATAAATGACCTCACACACACAAAAAGTTTCCTGACTTTGAACTACCATGTCAGCAATGAAGAATATTGAATAGGATTTGCATCTCACACAGTTTCTGTCAGGGGTCATTGTATAAATGGGGCACAGTGTCCTCTCCGCCCCAGATCCTAAAGATGAAACTCCAATACTTTGGCTGCCTGATGAGAAGGAAGGACTCATTGGAGAAGAGCCTAATGTTGGGAATGATTGAGAAGAAAAGAAGAAGAAGGGGACAGCAGAGAATGAGGTGGCTGGATGGAGTCATGGAAGCAGTCATTGTGAGCTTAAATGGTGGTGGTGGGATGACAGAGGATAGGAAGGCTTGGAGGAATGTTGTCCATGGGGTCGCAATGGGTTGGATATGACTTCACAACTAACAACAACATCCTCCCTCAGTGTGATTTTGGGGTGCCACATCAAAATGTAGATCACATCCTGACCGGCTCTAAGCTGAGGGCACATATTCAGGGTAGAATCAAATGGATGGAGCGGAGTGTTTACTCAGTGGTATTGCATTGTATTATTGTAGGGTTTAATAATCTATTGTATTATTGTATTATTCCAGTGGTAAACTAGAATAGCCACTCAAAATAATCCCTTCTCTTTTTCCTTGCTATTTCTTCCCCTGTTCTCAAAATACAGAAGAAAGGAATGAAATTCTCAAGAAACAACCTTAAGTCTTCTTATAACAAAACTGTTACAGGCTAAATCATACAAATCCTTCTGTATATATGTGTGCGAATAAGATATCTATAGCGACAGTATATCTCAATTCTCTATATCGATCTGTAAATATAATAGCCCACTTAAATAAACCCTTATCTACTGCTAAACTAAAAGCAGGTTGGGATGACATTTGCTATGTTCTGGGATTACTAGAGTTATACCCCAAGCGATATGGCTAACGAGGTTCTAAATCTTCCCAGCAGTAAGGTCTAGCTTAAATGGGAGCCAAGTGGGGGTTGACTGCATGTTTACTGGAAATATTTAGGTAGCCACTAACTAGAAACAAAAGGGAAATCTGATTCTCTTTTGATCATCTATGGAGGTGTCTATTCCCCACCATCCAGTCAGAACTGAGGAAGCTTCTTGGATGAGAAGCAAAATGTCTTTAAAGAAAGACATTGACCATTTAACTCAGGGGTATCAATCTCACGTCATCACAGCATCTTCACATGATGTATTGCAACTCCCCCCCTTCACTAAACTGTGGCCAGTGTGGGATGCATCCGGCCCATGGGCCATGAGTTTGACTCCCTGATCTAGATTTTTGCAGCTTAAATATGGTCCCCCTCATTCTAATAAAACCTCTTTCAGAAGCATAGTGTTGCATTTCTATGTAGAAGTCTTGTCCAATATGTTTAATATAGTTTGTATATTAGCCCCACAGTCATAACAAGGAGAATCTTTCCAGTCCCATTGATACAGGACATTCTACCAGTGTTACATCTAATTCTGTTCAGTTTCACATGACACAGATCTGTGCAAGATTGTCCATGCTGTTTGTTTTCTGGTTCCTTAGAAAATCTTCACAAACTAATTCCAAAGGTGATTGTCTATATCAGGTGTTTCCCATGGGCCAGATCTGGCTGCGACAGGCTCAGAGTTGTCTTGTGGGGCCAATCCAGAGACAGTGAGGGACCAGTCCATGCTGCCTTGGCCCATCCCACCCCAGCCCCATCCCACCCTGGACATGCCAAGCCAGTCAGCCATGACCCCCAGGCCATGCACACCCCAGCCCCCCAAGGGCAAATAAAATCCTGATCTGACCCTCAATGGGATCAAATTTGACATTCCTGGTCTAGATAGCTCAACTGGACATTCAGGTATGAGGCCGCTGCTGTACTCTTGTAGAAATTTTGTATATAATTACACAAATTGTGTGTGTTTGTTTACTTCTTTTTTTCATATTCTCATACACATTAAATAATGATAACAATATGTAGAAGTACAAATTTATAATTTCAGAAACATAAACAGGGAACATGAAAATTATGCCACACTACTGATTTATATAATAGTTGTAGGAATTGACGAGGTTCATCCTGAGGGAGGAGTTAAAGATGTCATCAGTCATGAGTCCCTGAGGGAAGTGTCAAACATGTCATTAGTCATGAGTCCCTCCACACTCACAAAAGATCTAAATCCAGCCCCACCTGAATTCCATTAACTCTTATCTACGGCCAATTTGCTTTGATCCATAAGATTCTTTTTTTAGTATATGTTTTTATTTATTTATTCATAAACATTTTGAATACAGTGTATTGTCAGGGCATATCATTTACATAAAAAACAAAGAAAGAACAAACAGTAGTATTAATACATATATTAGTAACAATAATAATAATATAACATAATAGTTTTAATTAGTTTTCCCTTTATATTAGCTTATTTGTAATTCTGTTAATTGTATTAGCATATTCATAATTATAAACCATCTTTATATTGAATTCATATATAACATTAATCTTTCTTTTATCTAATGTCTACTGCATATCTAGTCATTCATAAAATCTATTCCATGTTAAATAATATTCTGCGTCTTCTTCATCCTTTATTTTTAATGTCAATCTATCCACCTCTGCACAGTCTAATATTTTCCAAATTATATCCTCGTCTGATTTTTCTAGTATTGTGCAAATACAATCCTTGCTGCTGTCAATGCATGCAAAACTAAATATACAGTCCCTTTATCATAGCTCTTCAGCATTATACCCAACAAAAATATTTCTGGTTTCAGATCTATATGTTGCTTAATCATCGCCCATTAGATTCTTGTAAAGTGCTCAAGTTTACAATAAATCTTTATACCCATTTGAATTGTCTGGAATCTCCAGATTTTCCTGGCACTTGACAAAAGTAGCATCCTACAAATTAAAAAGAGATTTTATAAAGCAACATTATATACCTAATCCCTTTTGAGTTCAGGTAAATATGAGTGAGAAAGCTTCCGATACGTAACCTTACAAAAATGACAGAACTTAGACATTTTCCTATATAAAAAGAAACCGAAAATTGTACCGGTTTTATATTGACATGATTCCAACATCACTGAAAGTGATGGAAGTATTTCTTCCCCTCCCTCTTTTACCCAAATGCAGAAGAAGAAGGCAGGGGAGGGAGCCCATCAATGAAGTCTGAGAAATTTATCTTGCTATAGATGATCAATATATAGTGTTATTCTGAGAAAAGATGTTATAATAATAATAATACACAAGCCAAAGTAATGGTTAATCAATGCATCCATCAAATTTTAACTGCCCAATAAATTGCCTGTGAGATAAAGTTCAGAACATTGTGCTACAGTTAGAGGGAAAAAAAATAGAAATACATTTACATTTTCAGGAAACTTTATGTGTACACACATATACACTTACAGATACCCAGACTCACAGACACACCCCATATGTATATGTATATGTATATATGTATATATTTGCTTTGTTAGATGGCTGAATTTGAAACTTCACAATGATTTAAAACAACAACAACAATCAAACATAACAACAGCAGATTAATAATGCATATTGTTCCTTAGGAAATCCATGGCAGTTTAGACATAATTAATGTCCACTTTCCCTTTCCAAAAAAGGAAAACAAATTTATCATGCTCAGTGGCACCACTGTGAAGGATCCATCACCATGTAAATGGAACTGAGTGAGACACTTTCATTAGGCATGGATCATTAGTGCAACACCCCATAATGGCTTTCCCTTGTGATGAAGTTTGTCATGTGAAAGCACACTCACACAGCCCATTAATGCATGAAAGCAGATATTCAGCATCAAAACATTTACCCTCTTCATGCCAGAGAATTATCCCAGGAAATCAGCTCTTCTGTCTATAAAACTGTCCCTTCCCAGAGAGGTAGATATGGACTTAATCATATATTAGTCATATATTATAAATGCACCCCTCAGATATCTTGTCAGCCCAACCCAGGGGAGTCTGCCACGGTGGAAGTCCACTTCCCACTTTGAGTTTTGGCTCCTATAGCATGCCAGGGAGAACAACAACAATGCACACACAAAATGGATCTTTTGGTGTGGAAGTAAAGATACATGCACCTCAGATCTACAATGATTTATCCGCTAGACATTTGCCACTCAAACTGGGGTTTACGTGTGTGTTTAAGTATGCATGTGAAATATACATGGATCTTACAAGGAATAGATTCACTTTCAACTGGATATCTTTTTAACAATTGCATTAGATCCTGGCCAACTCAAGAAATGGAAGAAGGAAAGAGATGGAGAGAGAGAAGGAAGGGAGGGAGGGAAAAGAAGGGAAGGGAGATTGAATGGAAGGAGGGTGAGAAAAAAAAGAAAGGAAAGAAAGAAAGAAACAATGAAGAGAGGAAGGAAGGAGGGGGGAGGGAAAAGAAGAGAAGGGAGATTGAATAGAAGGAGGTTGAGAAAAAAAGAAAGGAAAGAAACAATGAAGAGAGGAGGGAAGACCGGGAAGGAGGGAGGGAAGGAGGGAGGGAAAAGAAGGGAAGGGAGATTGAATAGAAGGAGGTTGAGAAAATAGGAAGGAAAGAAACAGTGAAGAGAGGAGGGAGGGAGGCTATTGTTAATGGGGAGACTAAGAAATGCCAAGAATAAGCCTGAATGGAAAATAGAAACAACAACAAAATTAAAAAACAGATGAAGGCAGCCACAAACTGCTTCTTTAGTATTTTAATGAAAACTATAGAGATATGTTCATGAAAATATCAGTAATCAAACTAATTCAAGTGAGAGTTTATCTTATATACCCTACTGAGGAAAAGCGTTTAAAGATGCTTCCAAGGACGTTTTCTAATCAATTAGTGGTTTTTCTCTCTAATTTGATCATAAGCCATATGCTCACTTGCTCTATATAAAGAGTGAAATTGCTTTGACATTAATAAAGCTGTTCAGTGATATGCTAGTGGAAAGTTTTGGCCAATCTCTTGAAATTTTATCTACATCTAAAATATGGCCCTATTAAATGTGTGTGGCTGTAAAGCTCTTTATACAAACTAAATGTGGAAAAATTCAGAGATAATGTTAACACCCATGCCCGCTTGAAATCTTTCTGTTTTTTGGAGACTAGAAAAATATCTCTCATTATTGTGAGATAATATCTCTCATTATTGTGTTTTGCTTAAAGATTCTTTTTCATAAAAGGCCAATACATTTTGTCAATTAAAGGAGGCTGAAAAATCGATGTTGGACAAATCAAGATTATCTCTTGATGGCATCAAAGGGATGCAAATATTTCAGTGCTTTGACTAATGATGCTTGATATAGAATTATTTCTCCTTCCTTCCTTCCTTCCTTCCTTCCTTCCTTCCTTCCTTCCTTCCTTCCTTCCTTCCTTCCTTCCTTCCTTCCTTCCTTCCTTCCTTCCTTCTTCCCTCCCTTTCCTCTTTCCTTCCTTCCTCTCTCTCCCTTCCATCCTCTCTCCCTTCCTCTCTTTATTGTTTCCTTCCTCTCTTCATTTTCCCTCTTTCCTTTGTTTTTTCCTCCCTCCCTGTTTCTCTTAATAACTCCTTCCTCTTTCTCCTTCTCCTCCTCTTTCTCTTCCTCTTTCTCCCTCCCTTCTTCTACTCCACCTCTCTCTCTCCCTTCCTTCCATTTTATTTTCCTTGATAGTTGATTCAGCTGAACTTTTCATAAATCCTTTTCTTAAATCCACATCCATGGACCAGGCCCAACTATCCTTCTCTCTATTCTTCTTCTCCTGTCCCTTGTTCAATGGACTTTAGCCATTGAACCAAGAACCATCCAGCTACAAACAATGGACCACATATCTGTAAGAGGTGACAAATCTCAGATTTTCCAGTCAGTTTCTTTTGAACTTTACAGTACATTAGCCCAGCTGTCCTAATTACTTCAAAGTGATTTATAGCTATTACTAAAACAGGAAAGCCAGAGGCAAATGATGAGAAGGTTCTTCCATCTTCGGCTGTTGGGTTGAAGGAACATTTTCAGTATGTGCTTTACATTTTAGTACCTTTGGGACAAAGTTACCAGATATCTCCAAGCTGTCCATCCAAAGGAAATTGCAGAAATAGTAATATCTAGCTATATGACAATCCTGATATAAATAACAGAGTTGGTCATATAAAGGTTAATTTTATGGCGTGTTGAAAGAATATTTTTATACTGATTATATTGAGGCTGACCATACTTTTCCATCACTGTATTCACAGTTGTGTTTTGCACAATTTTGGTAGTGTATGTTTTATTTATTGCTATTGCTTGTTATTTTTTGTGCCACCCATCTCCTCTGCAAGGTGACTCTTGACTCCATTGTTTCTTCAAAAAATGAGAAATCTTAGAACAAATCCGTTCGTTTGAAAAATCAGGAAATACCACGTTCCTGGGAAAGCACGCATTCATACATACATCTTGACCACACTTGCCTACAATATTGATTGAGAAAGGAACACCCAAAGTCGGTGTTAAGAAATGGAGAAGTAAATTGGGAAATAAATCAGCAAACAGTTCAGCTTAAAAAAAGAGCAGATCTATTTTTCTGTTTCCTTGTGTCTTTTTTTTCCCCTTTGAAGATATGAATCACATAAAGAATAGCAGTTCATCAGAAAAAAATGTGCTCAGTGTGACTTTTGCTAATGTTATTGACCAGACCCAGGGTGGTCAACCAGCCAAAGAAACATAAGCCATTTCTCATGACTTTTAAAGATGAATTCTTAGAAAACCACATTTCGTCAAAGTCGAAATGTTCTGTTCAGCCTCCTTCGGTAAAACGGTAAATCTCTGTCAAACTGCACCACAGGATTTTTTTACAGAACTTCTACAGTTGAGATTAGATGGCAAGGAGAAGACACCAACTTGTCCATGAGAAGAAGGAGGAGGAGGAGGAGGAGGAGGAGGAGGAGGAGGAGGAGGAGGAGGAGGAGGAGGAAGAGGAGGGGGAGGAGGAGGAGGAGGTGATGATTAACCAAATGAAATCCAAATCATATTGTAATATGATAAAGCTCAGATTGGCATTATATTTGACACAAAAGTTGGGATTTTCAAACGGGACTTTGTTTATTCAAACTTTTGAAAGAATTTTCAAAATATCAGAAAACTTTCTCCCAAATCGCTCTATCAGCTTGGACAGCTTCTCCTGATGTGGTGGCGGATGGTCTCCTGAGGGATCTCCTCCCACACCTGGACTAAAGCATCCCCCAACTCCTGGACAGTCTGTGGTACAATATGGCGTTGGTGGATGGAGCGAGACATGATGTCCTAGATGTGCTCAATTGTATTCAGGTCTGGGGAACGGGCAGGCCAGTTCATAGCATCAATGCCTTCGTCTTGCAGGAACTGCTGCCACACTCCAGCCACATGAGGTCTAGCATTGTCTTGCATTAGGAGGAACCCAGGGCCAACCGTACCAGCATATGGTCTCACAAGGAGTCTGAAGATCTCATCTTGGTACCTAATGGCAGTCAGGCTACCTCTGGTGAGCACATGAAGGGCTGTACATCCCCCTAAAGAAATGCCACCCCACACTATTACTGACCCACTGCCAAACTGGTCATGCTGGAGGATGTTGCAGGTAGCAGAACGTTCTCCATGGAGTCTCCAGACCCTGTCATGTCTGTCACATGTGCTCAGTGTGAACCTGCTTTCATCTGTGAAGAGCACAGGGCACCAGTGGCGAATTTGCCAATCTTGGTGTTCTCTGGCAAATGCCAAACGTCCTGCACAGTGTTGTGGAGGTTGGGCCCTCATACCACCCTCATGGAGTCTGTTTCTGACCATTTGAGCAGCCACATGCACATTTGTGGCCCGCTGGAGGTCATTTTGCAGGGCTCTGGCAGTGCTCCTTCTTCTCTCCTTGCACAAAGGTGGAGGTAGCAGTCCTGATGCTGGGTTGTTGCCCTCCTACAGCCTCCTCCACATCTCCTGATGTACTGGCCTGTCTCCTGGTAGCGCCTCCATGCTCTGGACACTATGCTGACAGACACATCAAACCTTCTGGCCACAGCTCGCATTGATGTGTCATTCTGGATGAGTTGCACTACCTGAGCCACTTGTGTGGGTTGTAGACTCCATCTCATGCTACCAATAGAGTGAAAGCACTGCCAGCATTCAAAAGTGACCAAACCATCAGCCAGAAAGCATAGGAACTGAGGAGTGGTCTGTGATCACCACCTGCAGAACCACTCCTTTATTGGGGATGTCTTGCTAACTGCCTATGCTTGTCTATTCCATTTGCACAACAGCATGTGAAATTGATTGTCAATCAGTGTTGCTACCTAAGTGGACAGTTTGATTTCACAGAAGTGTGACTGACTTGGAGTTACATTGTGTTGTTTAAGTGTTCCCTTTATTTTTTTGAGCAATGTATGACACAGATATAAGAGGTTGTCCTTTGAAATGGGATCCACTCTATGGATAGTTTTTATTCTTCATTTACAATGTTGTTATCATTTTGCCTCAGCAACTTCCAGATTGAAGAATTTTTCATTTCATGTCTGATAGGTTTGTAATAATTTCATTCTGTATGCAAATCATTTTACCCTCCAACCTTAATGTATTTTACAATATAATCTCAGCTCTCCACCAAGAGATGAATAGTACCATCAAACAAGCATGAAATATAGGGCCCTCTAAATACAGAAGGAGGCCTGGCATGGCACATTTTGAACTTAGTAAAACGTTGAAGATTATCAACCTTTGCATAGATGTTGAAGAAGAAGCTCAGAGGTGATGCGTGTTAAAAAACAGGTCTCTTAATCCACTTTAAACGTTCTGGCACAATCACTTTTACAAAGTTGTTTGTAGTGGTTTGGAAAATGTCATGGTGTAGAGTATGAAATGCTTGACCTAGAAAATGGAGAATCCATGTACAAACCCCAAACTGTCTATAAAACTGAGCATCAATCCAATCCAAGATGATGGGGAGATTGTGGGAAGAGTTTAGTTGAAATTGGAAATTAGGTATGTCTAGTCTATTGAAAGGGATGTGGTGGCTCAATGCTAAGACACTGAGTTTATCGATCAGAAAGGTTGGCACTTTGGTGCTACAATGCCTAGAGCTACATAACAGAGTGAGCTCCTGTTACTTGTCCCAGCTTTTGCCAACCAGCAGTTCAAAAGCATGCAAAAATGCAAGTAGAAAAATAGGGACCACTTTGGTGGGAAGGTAACAGAGTTCCATGCACCTTCGGCATTTAGTCATGCTGGTTATATGACTACGGAGACATCTTCGGACAGCGCTGGCTTTTTGGCTTTGTAACAGAAATGAGCACTGCCCCCTAGAGCCGGAAATGACTAGCACGTATGGTTGAGGGGAAACTTTACCTTACCTTTAGTCTATTGAAAAGAAGGACAAGCGATAATGTGTTCCAATATTTGAGGGGCTGCCACAAAGAAGAGGGAGCCAACCTCTTTTCCAAAGCACCTGAACTCAGGACAAGAAATAATGGATGGAAGCTAATCAAGGAGAGACACAACTTAGAACTGAGGAGAAATTTCCTAAAAGTGAGAATAATCAACCAGTGGAATGGCTTGCCTTCTGAAGTTATGGGTCTTCCATCACTGGAGGCTTTCAAGAAGAGACTGGACAGCCATTTGTCTGAAATGGTATAGGGTCTCCTGCCTGAGCAGGAGCTTGGATTAGAAGACCCCTGAGGTCCTTTCCAACTCTGTTTTTCTGTGTCCTAAATGTAAATCTTCCATATTGTATCCCAGCAATCATTTGAGTTCCAGTTCTGGGTTTCCAAAATGTCCAGTCTGCCCAAGGGACAAATCATTCTCTCTCATGTTGCCAATGGACAACTCATATTGTATTTTCATGATACGCTGTCATTAGAAGCCAAAGCTAAATATGCACACCAGACAAGTTTTAAAATATTTGTTTGTAGAGCCAAGATTGGCAAGAGCCCCTGATGGAAGATTTGATGCCCGTTAAATGATGTCCAGAGGTGACCGTCTTGTATACCTCTACACCAGCTGAAGACTTTCTACATCAGAGAACATGCAGAGTCATTTGTACCCTTTGGCATCTTGCAGCTGGATTATCTCAACGTACTCTTTATAGGGGTATCCCTAAATATTATCTTTCAATCGATAAAGCATCCAGTGGAATTCTTGGTTACACTGACTTTTGCCCATGTAATATCACTATTATGGACCCTACACTGACTGCCAAATAGTTTTTGGGTACCATTTTCGGTCCTGATTTAAAGCCTTACATGGCTCAGGGCACGGATATCCATGCGATTGTCTTCTTCAAGTTGAATCAGACTGTTCAGTGAGATGAGGAGGGAGAATTAAGTGAGGAAATGCCATCTTTGAGAGCTTAAAGATTAAGTCCTCTTATTCCTTGTTTTGGAACAGCTTATCTTCGTTATCTCTGAGCCACCTCTTACTTATTATATTTTTGGGAACTGTAAAACATGAGTTTTAAGAAAAGAATTTCATGACAAGTAAGCTCACGCTACCCCACATGGTAGTACATCAAATTCATTGCTTATAATCGTATGCATTGTTTGTTTGTTTTTTTTAAAAAAAAAAATCTAAGTCAATGGAAATATCTAGAAATGGAAGTGTGTAAGTTGTGGCAATAATTCGATAATTAAATCAACCAATCAATTCATTTTGTGGAGGCTACAAAAATCCAGTTTCTTGTGCTGTTGTACCCACTAGCCTCAAGTTTGAAGATTGAAAATTCCTACTCCAGGGTTGACTCCCCATCCTTACAACAACACCTGAGAAGCCAAAGGAATAATAGAGAAAGCGTGCCACAAAATGTTCTTTCCCTTTATTCTTTACAGGTTTGCAAAAGGTTGAAATGGCCTAAAGCACCAGGCCTAAAACGTTCTTAAGTGTTGCAATTTGAGAGAGAATTATTGAGTCAAATTTGTTTCCAGAATAATCACAAGTAGGAAAGAAAGTTACAGTGCATTGACTTATTCCAGTGAGATTTGTAATGCGTAATTATACAAGCTTTTAATGATAATTAGGGGCAGTATGCTTTGGGTAAGGGGGAAACCAAAAAAAAAAAAAAACCCTTTAATCGAAGTTTTATTCTGCTTCTGCTCTGCAACATGTTGCAATTTCTGAACAATGAAATTAAAAGTGGAAAAAGAAATTAAGCTCCCACTCATTGTGGTGTTTACAGTTTTCATGAATATTGCTAATCTATTGACAACTTTTGAACTTTGACAAGATTCATATTGCTTGGTAGTATATACGCCATGGAGGGAATATAAAAAGGAAAGGGAAAGGGAAAAAAATAACAGCTGCACAGAATGTAGTATTGTATAAAGAGAACCAGCGGAATACCATATTTGCATTTCCATAGATCACAGTTACATGCTGATTTTGCAGGGTAATTAAGGACAATATTTTGAAATGCTAATGAAAGACATTTAACCCTTGTATATTGGTTTAGAGAGGAGAGGAAAAGAGTGCAAGCAGATTGTAAAAAACTTGGGAAAAGCAACTTTCTTTCAGAACCAATAGATATAGCATTAGCAATAGCACTTAGACTTATATACCACTTCACAGTGCTTTTACAGCTCTCTCTAAGTGTTTTCCAGAGTCAGCCGATTGCCTCCAACAATTTGGGTCCTCATTTTACCAACCTTGGAAGGATAGAAGGCTGAGTCAACCTTGAGCCTGGTGAGATTTGAATGCCAAATTGCAGACAGCCGGCAAGTCAGCAGAAGTAGCCTGCATTACTGCATTCTAATCACTGCACCATCACAGCTCCTTTTGTTGATGAGTCCTAACGATGGATTCTCATCACCATAATAACCTGGTTTGGGATCTGGGAATGGGAAGGAAAAATTTATGGAAGCTTTTGACCAGATGTTACATTTCATGGAAAACCACTAATGGATCTTTTCTGCTTATTCAGTGTGATGATGCATCTTTGATTTGCTTCTTGTTGTTGTTGTTGTTGTTGTTGTTGTTGTTGTTGTGCCATATTCATCATTGGACATTGGCGATCATGTTTGGCGATCCTATTTTTATCAACAGCTGCATGAAAGAGGGCTGCTGAGTTTTGTCCAAACCAGTTCCTTAGATTTTGAGACCATGATGTTCTTCTTCTGCCTGGACCTTGTTTGCCTTCAATCTTTCCCTGGAGGATTAGGTATGCCATATTATTCTGGGTGTCACATCACATGTCCAAAATATTCTAACTTTTACTTTTTTATGGTTTTTTTGATGATTTTCCTTGGCTTTCCCAAGTGGCTTTTCACCTCCTCATTTCTGATTTTGTCAACCCAGTTTATACATAACAGCCATCTTTAAATCCACATTTCAAATGCTTCTAAAAATCAAATGCACAGGTATAGTATATGTGGTACCTTGTTCAATAGTTGTAACTGTGAGAAGGATCTCGGAGTCCTAGTGGACAACCATTTCAATAGGAGCCAGCAGTGTGCAGCAGCTGCCTAAAAAGCCCACACAGTTGTAGACTGCATAAACAAAGGGATAGATTTGAGATCACATGAAGTGTTAATACTATTTTATATAATGCCTTGGTAAGGCCACACTTGGAATACTGCACCCAGTTTTGGTCACCACGATGTAAAAAAAAGATGTTGAGACTCTATAAAGAGTGCAGAGAAGGGCAACAAAGAGGATTAGGAGATTGGAGGCTAAAATATATGAAAAATGGTTGCAGGAACTGGGTATGTCTAATCTAATGAAGATTAGGATGAAGGGGAGACATGATAGCAGTGTTCCTATATCTCAGGGGCTTCCACAAAGAACAGGGAGTCTCCAAAGCACCTGAAAGAGGGACAAGAAGCAATGGATGGAAACGAATCAAGGAGAGAAGCAACTTAGAACTAAGGAGAAATTTCCCGACAGAACAATTAATCAGTGGAACAACTTGCCTCCAGAAGTTGTGAATGCTCCAACATTGGACGTTTTTAAAAAAGATCTTGGATAACCATTTGTCTGAAGTTGTGTAAGGTTTCCTGCCTAAGCAGGGGGTTGGACTAGAAGACCTCCAAGGTCCCTTCCAACTCTGTTTTTCTATTCTATTCTATTCTATTCTATTCTATTCTATTCAAGTTGACCTGCTTCCAGTTCTTAATTTTTTCTCTACAAGGTAATCCTTGATAATAGAGGCTGAAAGTTCAGTTGCTAAAGGATACATTTTTAAAATGAATTTTATGATCTTTCTTTTCACAGTTATTAAGTGAGTCACTGCAGTTGTTGATTTCGTAGCACACAGTTATTAAGTAAATCTGTCTTCCCCATTGCTTTTTGATAGGTCGTAAAAGGGGATCACTGCCAGCATTCCAGCAACTCTCCACTTTTCCCAATGACTCTGAGACACACATCTTCTCAAAGGTTCCTTTTTATTTGGATAGTAACTGGTACAACTGGGGAATCCTGAATCTAAAAGTTCCGGGCTTCATTACAACAAATAAAAAACTACAAATCCATCCCCTACACCCATCATCACATCACATGGCCCAATCACTATCTGTTGTCAACTCATAAAATATTTTGTATACACATTTTAAAGTTGATGACAGAAAGAAGGGGGGGAGTTTCAAAGAGCAGGCGGCAGTGTGGAATCGAAAGTACATTCTATTCATATTTTCTTCAGAGACTGATTAGATGACTGAAGCTTCTGCCGTGAAAAAAATCTAATTGGAGAGCATGATGGATGACTCTTGGCTATGGTGTTTTTTGTTGGATGATACACCCAGACGGGGAAAAGCAGGATCAAGGGTGACAGTGAGTTATATATCTCAGAATTGGCTATGCCCAAGTAAATGCCGGATGTAGAATGTTAACTTCAAATAAATCCTCTTTAGTTTTGGGAGTGTGGCTCAAGGCTCATGATTTAATTGGAGTAACTGCCAGAATCCTGACATCCATCCCAAGTTAAGACTTCCTCTCACTTATGCGCAAAATAACATGACCTTGAATTAGAAAAAGAATGTTATTATGTCTAACTATGTACACTCCAAGAAATTCCCTCCTCCCACTTTTCCAGGCTCAAATGTGGCAGTGTGGGAGCATCTGGCCTCAATATGGCTTTGAAAGATGACAATCACATGACACTGCAACCATCTTAAATACATGCCAGTTGCGAAACATCTGAATTTTGATCATGTGACCATGGGGATGCCGCAATGTTTGTAAGTGCAAAAAATGGCCATAATTCAGGGTTTTTTAAAGTGCTGTTGTAACATCAAACAGTCATTAAATGTACTGTTAAAAGTCAAGGTCTGCCTGTATTTATTTGCTGCAAAAAGTTTGAAGTAACTTTCAGCCAGTTATTCTGATGGTAAGTCGTTTTTTTTAAAGAAAACAATATTAACGGACAGAGTCCCTTTATTTACTTCCTTTTAAGCTGCCTAAAGAACATATAAAGGAGATCAGGAGACCCTGATTTGCTTCAATGTATTGAAATTTCTTTTAGAGATTTGGATTTTAAACTCTTTGGGATTACCATCAAAATAAATTTGAACGGTTCAGCTCAGCTTCTGGTGGATTATGAGTGGAATGCCAGCTGTTCCACATTACTGCAAAACTCTGAATCTTTTCCAAAAGCTGAAGTCCAGAACGGAACAAACAGAATACCTAAGATCTATCTTTTGATCAGGAAAAGAAGAAAGAATGAAGGTCTCTAAATTTATTTCCCCAAAGACTGGTTCTCTGTGTGATGAGCACCTGCTATTTTGGCACTGAAGGATTATGCGAAAATAAATGAGTATATATGTGCCATTTTTTTCCTCCCTATACATAAGTGGATTGACTCACAAATGGCATTCTGTCTTGAATTTATTTTAGTTGAAGGAAAATGATCAATCATTTTAAGTAAAAGTTTTTTAAAACAAGCAAACAACCCTTATGTATAAATATGTGCCTTGCAAGGCGATCAAACTGGTCAGTCCTAGAGGCGATCAGCTCTGATGACTCTTTAAAAGGCCAGATTCTAAAGATGAAACTCAACTACTTCGGCCACCTGATGAGAAGGAAGGACTCACTAGCGAAGAGTCTAATGCTGGGAATGATGGAGGGGAAAAGAAGAAGAAGAAGGGGACGATGGAGAAGGAGGTGGCTGGATGGAGTCACTGAAGCAGTAGGCATGACCTTAATTGGACTCCAGAAGATGGTAGAGGACAGGAAGGCCTGGAGGAACGTTGTCCATGGGGTCACAATGGGTCGGACACAACTTTGTGACTAACATCAACAACCTCTGAGATCCTGCCTCTCTGCTCTGTCAAAATGAGAATAAGTACCACACCTATACTATACCTGTGCATTTGGTTTTTTTTGCCTAAATGTAGGGCCTTACTTTAAATAGGCAATTGCTTGGTCATTGCTGATGTCAAATAATGTAATTACCATTATGTATAAATCTGGCTGCTAGAACTAGTGGGAAAATGAAGAGATCCCTCCAGAGGAAAATGTAGTAAAAAAAAATTGGAATGTACCAAAATGGATAGATAAACACTAAAAATTAAGGAGAAGAAGAAACTGAATACTTTTTAACATGGGATTTATTTTATGAATGGCTAACTAGCAGAAACAGAAGTTAGAAACTTAAATGTATAAGTTAATGATTAATTACATAAGGAAGGTTCACTAAAACGGATAAGCAAATATTGTTATTAATATATGATCATTATTAATGTTATGAATATTATTGTTATCATTATGATGATTACTTCTTAACATTAATTGTACCCAGACAACACACTGTTTATGTTTGAAGTTTTTATGTTTAATAAACAAAAAACATTAAATGTAAAAAAAAATTCTGGCTGATAGGATGCCAACTGCTTAGGTGTATAATCAGTGGTGGTATTCTACCAGTTCGGCCTTGTTCAGCTGAACCGATAGTGGTGAGAATCATCTGTGAATGAATCAGTTCACTCTGACGATCAGCTGCTAGGTCCTCCCACCTGCCCTATTTATACTGATCTTTATTTCCTGGTTTTGAAGTTCAGCTGCTTTGTGCAGAACAGCAGATTGCCGCGCATCACCTGTTGAAGACATAGGGAGAGTGCAGGATTGCAGAAGGTCAGTATCACACCCTCTGCGCACACGTGCAAAGTGTGCCCACCAAGCCACACCCATAGAACCAGTAGTAAAAAAAAAGTTGAATCCCACCACGGAGTATAATGTGGTTGTCCTTTCACTCTATTGGACATGAGGAGAGAGACTGTGATAGCAAGGATTATTGAATTTCCTATTGAGGGTGAAATAAAGGTCCTATCAGGTGAAACCTACTCAACTGAGCTGGCATATTGTTCTGATGTCACAGATGAGCAGACTGGAATTGGGTTGCATTGAATTTTGCATTGTGTGGATGACTGGAAGATACCAAAGAGAACAGAGATGTTCATTATAGGCTGTGGAATAAAATAGAGCATTTACCTCCACCACCACCCAAAAAAAGAGGGTTGTGATGGATTACAGGTGATGGTGCTTTATGTATTTCCTGCATAGAATCTGTGTAGCAGCGGAAAAAAAGAGTTTGACGAAAAATCCTTAGAATGTATGTTCATAAAGAAATACAATAGAGACAGAAAGTGACAATTCAGCCGTATTTTTTTAGAAGTTCACGAAGAAATGGTAAAGTGTCTCTCACTGAAGTTTCTTTATCTTCCATCATAACCCAATTTTATGTTGGTAATGATAGAAAGGGATGTGGAGGCTCAGTGGCTAAGATGCTGAACTTGTCAATCAGAAAGTTTGGCAGTTCGGCAGTGCGAATCCCTAGCACTGCGTAACAGAGTGAGCTCCTGTTACTTGTCCCAGCTTCTGCCAACCTAGCAGTTCGAAAGCATGTAAAAAGAAGAAGATTTTAGAAAAATCTAGAGAAGGAACATGGATGCCAACATCAGCTAATTTTGGGTTGTGATTTGTGATTCCAAACCTGCCAGAGTTAAAAGAGAAAAAAATGGTAAAACATATGCAAGAAATAAAATTTCCTAAGAAAAATGATGCACAAATATGCATACTGATAAATTTTTGATTAGTAAAATGAAAAAGCTGTAGGAAGGAAATTCAATAGAACTAGCCAGTCCAATCACTAGTGTTCTGACCCAAACCCTTTTCCAATAGGACAAACAATAACTAAAGGGAACAGAAACCTTTTAATGATTCTTACGAATCCCTGGTTTAAAAGGCTGTTGCAAACTCATTAACTTTGATAAGCACAAACCTTGCCAAAACTGTACGAGACTGCCAAGAATCACAGATAAGAAATATTTCACAACACAAAAGTCTTCAAATATCCAACTGCAATGTCCACAAGGCTGAGTTTCAAAACATCTTTGCTCCCTGCAAAGAACGTTTGCTTCACAGCTGCCTTTTATCTTCTTGAAGGAGGGGCCATTACCTTGCAGCCTTACTCCTAAGTCACCCATGCTGTTGCAGCTGCTCTTTCCTGCGAGCAATCCTGCGTGCACACGCACTTGGCACAGGCTCCTCGGGAACCTCCTCATCGCTGCTGCCAGCCCCCACAATCTCTGAAGGCTGCAGTCCACTCCCTAATGGTCCTGGCCCCTCATCTGAGTCCTCGCTCTCCTCAGCCATCCGCATCTGCTGCCAGCTAACCACAACATCTAGTTTGTAAATTCATCATTTTTCAAATATGAGGATGATCTTTTTAGTCTGTTTGTGGACACTGGGGAAAAAAAAACGCAGACTTTTCTTTTACCATCCGTTATGAATTTCCTAGGAAAAATCCACTTAACTTCAGAGGGATTGTTTCTATGTTTACTTTGAAGTAGCTGATACCATCTTCACTTATAGCAATATTGAGATCCATCTTTTTACAAAGGTAATTTGCTTACAAAAAGAGAAAGGGCAGAGAAAATCTGCACATTCCTATTGTGATGTATCGAAGTACATTTGCAAAGATGATAGTGCTTGAAATAAAATTCCATTTCACCATAGCTTAAACAACCAGAGTTGGGGGCCCTGTTTTGATGTTTCCAATGTAATTTGTTAGTAATTCTTCTCTTTCAGGAGATAGGGAAAAAAATGGATCTCCAAAAACATTGTTTGTTATGGGGGCCAAAACTTTATATAACTCTTGTCTTCTGCCCCATTAAATTTGAGCAGTCTTTACCTTATTAGGTTGTAGAAGATGATTAGAACAGTGATTTAAAAGGGCCTTTGATATTTTAATGTCATCATCTAGTTATTCACTTCTTGCAATTCATTTCCTCTTCATGAAAGATATATCTTTTAATGTTGTTTGGAAGCTTAATTTTTGATGGCATTATGGATGGTTTATGGTAAATTGTTCTTTGTAACCTGTCAAAAGTTGACTGATTTTTGGCAGGTTAAAATAGCACATGAATGAATGATTGATTGAATGAATGATCAACAGATTTGATGAAGAGATCAATGGTAGACAGGCAACCTCAAGACCACTGTTCAAAACAACATCAAGAAATACCTTCCCTGCCTGGAGAGAAGGCTAAAAACTGGACAAGCTAATCTCTATCATCATAACTGGTGGTTCTTTATTTTTAAATCATGTTCTATCTAGATAGTCACTGGGGTTGGTTTCAGATAGAAAACTGTGGGACACAGTTTAGTCTCCCCAAACTTCATAGTCCTCCTTCATTTTGCAAAACAATAGCAGGCATTTAAAAGCTTTGTTTGACATATATTGAGAAATATTTCTTTTTAAAGAAAGTGTTTCTGCTTTCTATTTTCGCTACTGCCTGTGAGAACTTCTCTTCTTTCCCATAGGAAATCCTCCAAAAACTATATTTTCAGTTTGTGATGACTATGCTGTCCCCAGTAATATGAGCTAGGGCTAATTAATCTGTTCTGCGGGGAAGGAAAGAAGGGAGGGAGGGAGGAAGGAAGGAAAGAAAGAAGGAGAGAGAGGAAGGGAGGAAAGAAGGGAGGAAGGAAGAAGGAAAGAAGGAAAAAAGAAAAGGAAGGAAGGAGAGAGAGAGAGAGAGAGAGAGAGAAAGAAAGAAAGAAAGAAAGAAAGAAAGAAAGAAAGAAAGAAAGAAAGAAAGAAAGAAAGAAAGAAGAAGAAGGAAGGAGAGCGAAAGATAGAAAGAAAGAGAAAGAAAGAAAGAAAGAAAGAAAGAAAGAAAGAAAGAAAGAAAGAAAGAAAGAAAGAAAGAAAGAGAGAGAAACAGAGAAGGAAGGAGAAAGAAAGAAAGAAGGAAGGAAGGAAGGAAGGAAGGAAGGAAGGAAGGAAGGAAAGAAAGAAAGAAAGAAAGAAAGAAAGAAAGAAAGAAAGAAAGAAAGAAAGAAAGAAAGAAAGAAAGAAAGAAAAAGAAAATATTATAGCTAGGACCGTTTAATTCTCTAAAGCAGTCAGGGTGAATGATATAAAGTCCAATTTTATTTTGTTATATTTTGTTCAGTTTTGGGCAGCTCTTGAACAGTTTTCTTCTGTATATTATTTTTTTTCTCTCTCTCTAACAATGTCATCCCATCTTGTCCCTGTTCCTCCCTCCTTTCTATTCTCTCCCCCCTCGCCCCCCCCAGTAAGCAACTCCAATCTCATGAGTAATTTTCACTTTGAGAACAAGCAAGGCAGTTAGTGGAAATTAAACTTCAGACCTTCTCAATCTGAGGTGACATCCATCTTCTGCCATCCAGTTGCATTTTGCCAGTCATGCAAATCTGTTTTCTCCCCAGCAGACAGAAAGTTGGCAGAAATTCCAATGACTATACGGAAGCAGTGGGAGGGAATGGCTGCAAAAAGCTCACAAAAAGATTGTGCTTTGAATTCTTTTTCTTTTCTCCTCCCCTCTCACAGGATTGTTGAAGAGTAGACATGCAAAGTTAAAATTAAGGGGAAGGGAGGAAGAGGAGGAGGAGGAAAAGGAGAAGGAAGCAAGAGGGAGGGAGGGAGAGAGGAAGGGAGGGGGTGAAGGAAACAAGGAAGGAAGGAGAAAGGAAGGAGGGATACAAGGATGGAAGGAAACAAGGAAAGAAACAAGGAAACAAGACAGGGAGGAGAAAGGAAGGAAGGAAGGAAGGAAGGAAGGAAGGAAGGAAGGAAGGAAGGAAGGAAGGAAGGAAGGAAGGAAGGAAACAATTAAGGAGAAGGTGGGAGGACGTGGAGCAGAAGGAAGAGGAATCAAGTGGGAGGGAGAGAGGAATAAAAGAAGGAAGGGAGGAAAGAGAAAGAAAGGGAGGAAAGAGGAGAGAGGAAGGGAGGAGAAAGAAAGGAAACAAAAGGGAGGAAGGAAAGAAAGAAAGAAAAAGAAGAAAAGAGAAGGAAGAAAAGAAAGCAGCATTATTATTTCAGTCAAACGTTAACACTCAGAATAATGATCTACAGCAGCGTCCCCCAATCTTTGCGGCTTGGCAGTCTGAGTAGGTGGGAAGAGGGAAACTGGGCCATGTGAACACCAAGTTGGCACACACACACACACATATGCACACACAGTGTGAGTCGAGCTGCACTTCTGCATTTGTGCCAGCCTGCCTCTTGCACGAGTTGAGCTGCATACGTGTGTGCGCCAGTCCACGGCCCAGTTGCAAATAAGCCAGAATCGGGTAGTGGGCTGCAGCCTGGGGATTAGGGACCCCTGATCTACAGAGCATACAGGAGTTTATTTATCACGGATGTTC
The DNA here is from genome assembly GCF_049901715.1 of Pseudonaja textilis. Classification (NCBI taxonomy): domain Eukaryota; kingdom Metazoa; phylum Chordata; class Lepidosauria; order Squamata; family Elapidae; genus Pseudonaja; species Pseudonaja textilis. The sequence goes on from NC_141997.1 coordinate 48,022,739, forward strand.
TTTCCAAAGATGATTTCCCAAAACTTTCTTCCTAGCGTGACCTTCTGACAGTGGCTTCATTCTCAAAATATGGATAACCCAACTCTAATATGTTGTATCTTTTTACAACTCCTGAAATTTTCTGTTGGGTTTTTCCAAACCCATTTAATTTTAAAAAAAGAAGGAGGACCCCAAGGGGCTATTATTATTATTATTATTATTTAAAAAAAAAAACAATTCTGTATTTAAATGTTTAAACTTTTTTGCCGATTAAAACACCTAAAAGCCCAAATGTTTCGCTACCTTCTTGTTAAAAAACAAAAAAAATTGGAAATGGAACGCATCTTAATCTATTACACTTTTTAAAGCCTCAGCAACTGGATTAATTACACTGACATCTGTTGCTATGCCTGCTAATGTTTGTGAGAGTTTCAAGTAAGAGTGCCTATCTTCATAGCCTGAATAGAAATGTCTGAGACATGAATTGCAAATTGCTAATAAGAATGGCTCTGGATCACTTTTCCTGATTAATAAGATGGCTCTAATTGAAGTTTTAAATTGGTTGTCAGAATTCCTCTAAGATTGAATGATCTTATGCAATTCTCAGCTTCGAATATGCATCAGTTATTATATTTAACACGGGTGGTCCTTGACAGATGACTGCTCTTGAGCCCAACATTTATGTTGTTAAATGAAGTTTGCCCTGTTTTATGACATTGCTTGCCAGAGTTGTTAAGTGAACCACTGCAGTTAGTAACACAGTTGTTAAACAAATCTGGCTTCCCCATGGACTTTGCTAGTCAGAAGGTCACAAAAGGGACCCCGGGATGCTGCAACCATCTGTTGTGGTTAGCCAGCAGCAATCACAAGGAGAGCGAGGACTCAGATGAGTGGCCAGGACCATTAGGGAGTGGACTGCAGCCTTCAGAGATTATGGGGGCTGGCAGCAACGATGAGGAGGTTCCCGAGGAGCCTGTGCCAAGTGCATGTGCACGCAGGATTGCTCACAGGAAAGAGCAGCTGCAACAGCATGGGCAACTTTGGAGTAAGGCTGCAAGGTAATGGCCCCTCCTTCAAGAAGATAAAAGGCAGCTGTGAAGCGAACGTTCTTTGCAGGAAGCAAAGATGTTTTGGAAACTCAGCCTTGTGGACATTACAGTTGGGTATTTGAAGACTTTTGTGTTGTGAAATATTTCTTATCTGTGATTCTTGGCAGTCTCATACAGTTTTGGCAAGGTTTGTGCTTATCAAAGTTAATGAGTTTGCAACAGCCTTTTAAACCAGGGATTCATAAGACTCATTGAAAGGTTTCTGTTCCCTTTAGTTATTGTTTGTCTTATTGGAAAAGGGTTTGGGTCAGAACACCATCATAAATATGAGTCAGTTGCCAAGGATCTTAATTTTGATCAGGTGACCATGGGTGTCAGGGTTCCAGCATTCACTCTAATTAAATCATGATTCTTGATCCAAACTTCAATAAACTTCAAAGGAGTCATTAGAGGCAACATACTGGCATTGCCCTGTGTGAAGCCAACTCTGGCACATGTAAGTTACAATCCCCAGTGACCCTGTTTCCCCCCTCCCCCTGGGGGTCTCATAAACCAGATTCTCCAATTGAGCACTTTCACAGGCTGGGTGTCATCATTCATGTTCTCCAATTAAATATATTCGGTGGGCAAAAGCTATGGTAGTTGAGTTACAATCTTTTAAAGATAAGCGTTAGAATGTACTTTCACTTTCCCTCCCCCTTTTTTAATGGCAACTACTAAAACAAGCATACTAATGTTTTATGAGTTGACACTGGGGATGCTGCAATGGTCATAAGTGTTGTAATGACCCGGGATTTGACACAAAAATAAAGTCACAAAGTAGAATAAATTCCCTTTAATGCCTCCAATTTGGCCCCAATGTCCAATTATCCTCAGTTGGATAACAAACTCTTCAAAAAACAGTCTACGAAGGGCAGAAATGCAGTCCAAACCCAAAGTAAAGATAATTAGAAATAAAACAACAACAACACAAACCACACTGAAGTAATTAATACGGCAGGCCAGGATGATAAATTGCAGACTTTCAAAGGATAATGCAGCACCCACAGTTGGGAGGATGCCAAAATCCAGATAAGACTCATCCAAGATAATGCATGCTTTGCTTCTAGCAAGGAGCCGTGTGCAAACTCCCCACTTATATCCTGTTCTCCCAATTGCAACTAATGAAAGGGATCAGGGCCTTCTTCTCTCTCATAAGCCATGTTGCTCCCTTCTCCATTCCTTCCTGCATGCCCTAGGATGAAGACGGGATGGCCCTGGCTCTTCCTCTCAAGGCCCAGCCAGACTGTTCCCTTCCCCCATTTCTTCCACAGTCACCAGAGCCACACTCCCACTCCCTGTCAACTCCTCAATCTCTCCTCAGAATCAGACTCCAACTAGGGCATGACAAGTGTGAAAAATAGCGATAAGATCTTTTTCTCAGTGCTGTTGTAGCTTCAAACAGTCAACAAACAAACTGTTGTAAGGTGAGAACTACTTGTATATGATGTATGCATGTCTGATCTCATCTCTTGGTTATATTAATGGTTGATATATGATTCCAGATACTGTGTGTTTGGAAAATACCAGCCAATTCCAAAATCAGAACAGAGGTAGAAGGGACCCTGAAGATCTTCTAGTCCAGCCTCATGCTCATGCAGGAGATCCTATGCCATTTCAGACAAGTGACTGTCCAGTGTCATCTCAAAAAACCTCCAGTGATGGAGCACCACAACTTCTGGAGGCAAACCATTCCACTGGTTAATTGTCCTCACTGTTAGAAAGTTTCTCCTTACTTCCAGGTTGTTTCTCTCCTTGATTAGTTTCTGTCCATTGCTTCTTGTCCTGACTTCTGGTGTTTTGGAAAATAAGTTGACCCTCCACTCTTTGTGGCAGCCCCTCAAATAGTGGAAGACTGCAATCATGTCTCTCCTAGTCCTTCTTTTCTCTAGACTAGCCAAACCCAAATCCTACATCTGTTCTTCTTATGTTTTAGTCTCCAGGCCTTTAATCATCTTAGTTGCTCTTCTTTGCACTTTTTCCATAAGTTGCAACATGTTTTTTTTTATAATGTGGTGACCAAAATTGGATGCCGTATTCCAAGTGTGGCCTTACTAAAGCTTTATAAAATGGTACTAATATTTCATGTGATTTTGATTCTATGCCTCTGTTTATACAAACCAGGATTGTATTAGCTTTACTGGCTTCTGCCTCTCACTGAAGTCTACACTTCAATGAGAAGTGGACTGTCCCAGAAGATGGTGGTCTTTCATATCATTTCCAAATAATAACATATTATATTATTGCAAATCCCCCCATTCATGGAGATGTCTATGGACCAGAGGTGGTATTCATCAGGTTCTGACCAGTTCTGGAGAACCAGTAGCAGAAATTTTGAGTAGTTCAGAGAACCAGCAAATACTACCTCTGACTGGAGATTTTAAAGTACCCTTCCTCTGCCACACTCACCAAGCCACGCTCACAGAATCAGTAGTAAAAACAATTGAATCCCACCACTGCTATGGACACCTGGAATTGAACTCATCTCAACTCAGGGGTGTCCTTATTTTGGCATCTCACAGTGTAGGTCTGTGCATACATTTTGAGAGAAATGTGTTTTGAAAAGCATGCCTTGATGGAATTTATATTTCAAATTATTCTTTTAGAACATTTCTCCCTTCCCATGTTTTCTTCCAACTGTGAGTCGTGAAAAAACAAATTTAAAGCTGTTCCCTGAGGACATGTCATTTGCTACACCCAAATACTGTTGGTGTCTGAACTGATGGCAATCACTAATGAAGAAAGAAATATTGGGGGTGTTCTGGGGTATTCATGGATGGAAATGTCAATCCAGTGGGCAATTGCTGTGAAATCAGAAAATTTCACCATCGAGAACATTTGGAAAGGAATTAAAAATTAAATTACCAATACTGCAGTGACTTTATATAGATCTGCAATGCATTCACATTTAGGATGTTATGTACACAGTTTGGGCCACTAATTTGTTTAAGGCAGGGATGGGATTCAACCGGCGTTACCACCAGTTCGGTACTTACGTTTTGTGCGTGCATGTGTGCTTTGTGCACACGCGTGTGTGCAACACACTGAAAGCTGTGCCTCCCAGACAGCTAAAAAGTGCTGTGCGTAGGTGTGCAGCATTTGAAAAATACCTTTTTCACTGCTTTTTCAACCTCAGCTGTGCTGTGCAAAGCAGCTGAGGTTGAAAAGGCAGGAAAATAAAGGTCAGGTAAGAGCCTGGGCAGGCGTGTGGGCCAAACAGCAGGTTCTGTGTCTGCTGCTCTTCAGAGCTACCAGTTCTATCGAGCCGGGCAAAACCGGTAGCATCCCACCCCTGGTTTAAGGATGAAACATAATTTGGAAAGGTACAATGTGTTGCAACAAAGAGTCAGGACCACTTCCTTGAAGCAAAGGTTGGGGCATAAACATGTTAGAAGTATGATAAAATATGGTTCAGAACAATTTTATGGTTGAAAACATACAAAATGTTTTTAAATTAATTCTTCTCCTTCTCCTTCTCCTTCTCCTCCCCTTCCTCCTCCTCCTCCTCTCTCTCTCTCTCTCTCTCCCTCCCTCCCTCCCTCCTCCTCCTTTTCCTTCTCCTCAGAAGGTGCCATTCTGAATGTTTACTTCTACCATCAGAATTCCCCCCCCCTCAAAAAAAATCACTGCAAATAAAAAGGATATAATGACAAAATGAACAATAGGAAAATATATAGAAGGTGGGTGGATTGATGGATGCAAGGTCTATAGATAGCTACAGAGGGATGGATGGATGGATAAATAAATAGTGATAGATAGATAGATAGATAGATAGATAGATAGATAGATAGATAGATAGATAGATAGACAGACAGACACAGACAGACAGACAGACAGACAGATCCCACATCATTTTGTACAGCTCAGGACAACCTATATCTATCTGTCTGTAAATCCCATTTTATTCAGTGGTGCCTCTTTCCCCACACTGCCCCTCACTACCTCTCAGCATGAATCCAACTAAAGGTCTCCTAGAAGTTATGCGATAAGAAATCCCACCCATCAGAATGTAAGACGTATAAAGGGGAGAGTTTTGTTAAAAGTACCTGAATAGCAACACATGTTTTCTTAGCTGAGTTGTGTAAGGTTTTCGTGAGACATATCTCACTGTTCTTGTATAGTATGGGCCTATGGAGGTTCCATTAATTATTTACCATTAAGCAGTTGAGTTTTCATTCTATTCCGTTCCAAAAAGGTGAATTCAAGTTGCTTATTATTTTGATTTTCCTCTTTGGGATGTCAATTTGCATGTTTTTTTTATAAAAAAAATAGTGCAGCTTTTTTGTATAAGCAGCTGGAAAACATTTCAACCGAAAGACAATTTATTTTAAAAATATCAGTTAATTGGATACTTTTAAATGTAACTTATGTTTTCTAGTGCTGTATTTTTCTGTTTAGGGGTTGTAATTCCTGTTAATTTATCATCTTGTACTGTGCTTTATTTTTCTGAGAGGGTTCAACATTCTAAGAGAATAGCAGGAGGTGGTTATTTTAAATAAGTAGATTGTTAGCAGATGTTTTAAATTTAAATCCTTAATTAGCTGATAGCTCTTAATCTCTCAGAGTAGGAAATACTTTAATGCTAATGTAAAGTCTAGACAGTTTTCTTTCTTTCTTTCTTTCTTTCTTTCTTTCTTTCTTTCTTTCTTTCTTTCTTTCTTTCTTTCTTTCTTTCTTTCTCCTTCTCCTTCTCCTTCTTCTTTATCTTCTGTCTTGACTTCTTAATATTTCTGGACAAACTAAAACTCTTCATTAAGAAATGTTAATAGGATAAGAAGGAAACAAATAATCACTTTACAATGGCAATTCACAATGCTGGATTACTCTTTCTAAGCTGTTTACGTTAGACAATAGACATCTTTTATTTTTAATTGTCCATTTAGTTTGTACTTCCTAATTTAACTGTTCATACTGCTACTTCTGGTGATATTATGCTTTAATGTCAGTAGTGGTGAGATTAGGTTTCATTTTATGAACATAGATTTTTGGCTACCTCCAGTAACAATTAATGGAGGTATCTTCTAAGATCTCATTGTTATCACCCAAATAAGACTGTCTTTCCAGTGGATTTTTAAAGGTAAAAAGAGATAGTGTTTTGTGTGTGTGTGTGTGTGTGTGTGTGTGTGTGTGTGCGCGCGTGCATATACACGATAGACATATAGACAGATAGATAGATAATGGATGGATGAATGGATGGATAGATAATGGATGGATGGATGGATGGATGGATGGATGGACGGATGGATGGATGGATAATGGATGGAGGTTGGATAGATGCATGGAAGGATCGATAGATAAGTTGGCAGATTTTAGATGATAGATAGATATATACATAGATGTAGAGAGAGATAAAGTGATAAGAGATACAGAGAGAAACAGTGGGGGGAGGATTAGAGGATAGATAGACAGACAGACTGGTGGATGATAAGATAGACAGACAGACAAATGATAGAATTCCCCAAAATCAGGCCTCATAGATAAAGATACCAATTACATTAAATGTTTGAATTGATCATCCTTTTCTTCTGAAAAATTTCCTTACTCATTTGATGCATGGCCTTTAATGATTCCTAAGTAGAATAACATTTTCTCTGAAAAACAAAATCGCAAAACATATGACCTTGGGCTTATAAGCCCTGACTTTTGGCATGTGCAGTAGTTTTTCAAATGACACAACCACCCAGATCTTTCAGATGATATGGTCATCCATGCTTACTATTTTACATTTAAAAACAAGAAGCTACATGGATACCTCCATGGTGCTTGAAGAGTACTCCATTAGAGTGTTGCTTTCCTGTTTGAGTCAGTCAATGCTCAGCTACTGGCCAACAAACGACACCAAAATTAAACTTAACTCTTCTGATGTGGTACTCACTGGTTTCCAGAGAAGAAAAAGAAATGTTTGCAATTGGAACAAGAGAACATCATGGCATGATTCAGCCTCATATGTTCAATGCTTTAGCTGAAAGGAAAGCTGGATGACATCTACATGTTTAATTAATTTATTTAGTGTGTGAATTTCTAACCTAAGAGTGTCCAGAATCTTAATTGTTAGCTTTCTTGGCTATCCTAGTTTAATGCTGAGGCTGTTCTCATATGTATTCATACTTAATTCTGTGTTTGTTAAAAAAGAACAAAACTTAATGGAGTTTATGTGATGAAAGAAAGGAAGGAAGAAAGAAAGAAAGAAAGAAAGAAAGAAAGAAAGAAAGAAAGAAAGAAAGAAAGAAAGAAAGAAAGAAAGAAAGAAAGAAGAGAAAGAAGAAACAAAGAATAAAATAAAAACTTCAATTATAGAGTAGCTATTATTAATTTCCTTCATCATCATTTCAGATGATATTTTTTGATCCACTCGTTGGCTTTTTCATTTTTTATGACTCAGCCTATAATTAAAAAATAAGCCTAAAATGGATCAAATATTTCTAGATCAATTTAGGTGTTATCTCTTAGGCCTTAAGTAAATTAAGCTACATTTTTATGGGAAGACTTGAATATCAAATAAGAGCATTTCTTTCCAACAAGGCTGATCCTGAACATTAGGATCTCCTTGATGAGGACAGACAGCGTCATGTCAGGTAGAAAGCCAAGAACATCCACATGTTCATCCTTCTGTTGATATCTAGATGGAAACATCCAAAAATGCATCTCCTGGCAGGGGACTAAATTATTACAGGATCAGAAAGATTTCTGTATTGTTGTTGTTTTATGTTAAAGGAGTTTTGCACCATCTTTCATGTTGTCAGGGGTACCCACAGGGAAACGTTTATGTGTGCACAAAGCATGGAGTAGATATTAAAAAAGGGCTTGGAGCTTCGATTGCCTAGCTGTGCCTGCCATTTTGATGCTGTTAACCTCCATCCTGACACGTCTGCACTCTTTGCATCTCCAGGCAATAGTCACTGCATTTTATACAACTTAAAACCATAAACACGACGCAGGATTTGACACAGTATACAGTATATCACAGTCTTGTGGTGATAGCCCTGATGGGCAGATTTATGGAAGCAGAAGCACCCAGGTTCTTTCAAGCTTTACAAGATCACGTCGAGTTGGCTCAAGTGGGATTCCTCGAGCTAGTGACTCTTGAGGGTCATTGAACTTATTCCGCTTTTTTATATTGATTTGTTTTAATTTGTGGAATCTGATTTTTTTGAGAGCCAGTTTGGTCTAGTGCCATGATGGCGAACCTAGGGCACGCATGCCACAGGTGGTACACAGAGCCCAATTTACCTGCAGTGTGCATGTGCGGGCCTCTCAGCTCATTTTCGGCCTGTTTGAGGCTGTTTTCGCCCTCCTGGAGGCTTGAGGGAAGCCTCTGCAAGCCGTGGGAGGCCGAAAAGAAATACAGGAAGTGCTGAAAACAGGTCCATTTTCAGCCTCCCGAGGCTCCAGAGGCTTTCTTCGAGTCTCCGGGAAGGCGAAAATGGCCTCAAAGGGCTAAAAATTACCTGGGAGGTGCACACATCCGCAGTGTAGGTAAGGGGGCAGAGGTGGGGGTGTTGCACACGGGGGGCACATTGCATTGTGGGTGCCGGCACATACATGCTATTGCATACTTTTAGCACACCAAAACAAAAAGGTTTGTCATCCCTGGTCTAGTGGTTAAACCATAAGGCTACAAAACCAGAAGACTCTGAAGGGACATTTCTGGACAAGCAGGGAAGTTTCTCTGATAGAGTTAGAACACTATTCTTATAGCAATATTAAAAAAAAGTTGATGGTCTTCAGGATAGATTCATGATATGAAATCCATAAATCGGACATCAAGACAACCTTTGTCCATGGGTGAAATGTGAATTCAAGCCCAGACAGAGAAGAGGTAGAAGAAGAAATCCCATTTCTGTGGAAGATGGGAGATATTATTGAAAGGACTTTGTCAATGACTATCCGCTGTAGTATACAAGTCTAAATGAAGCTTAAGTTGAAATGGACAACTTGCTTTAGTGTCAGGAGGAAAACACAGGTAGAAGGAATTTTCATAGCTTTGAATCTCTAAAGATGTTTGAATGGGCAAGTTTCATGTCTGCACTTAAAATGTCTCTTCAGCAAGAAGGAAAAAAAAGAAGAATTATAGACTTCAAACATGTCTTTTTTTAATTCCAGACCTAGAACATTATGACAATAATAAGCCTTTTTATTCAATGCATATTGTTTGATTTTTGCCATCTAAGAGGTTCTTTGTTGCCAGAGTAGGATGACTGTTGTTCTATTTATAAATTAATGTTCTGACATGGCTTGGCTAAGTACCCAAAGACCTTTAGAGTTCAATGCATTATACAGCATTATTACTTGTTACATCTCTCTCTCTCTCCCCCCCACCCACTCTCCTCTCCCTCTCCCTCTCATTCTCTCTCATTCTTTCCCCATTCTTTCATTCTCTCTCCCTCTCTCCCCTCTCTGTCTGTCTTTCTCTCCCTCTCTCCTCTCATTCTCTCTGTTTCTCTCTCCCCCTCTCATTCTCTCTCATTCTCTCCTCTCTCTTTGTCTCTCTCTCCCTCCCTCCCTCCCTCCCTCTCTCTCTCTCTCTCTCTCTCTCTCTCTCACACACACACACACACACACACCAGCAGCTATCTTATGGTAAGATATTTTTTTCTTGTAGATGACATACAATCTTCCTTTGCTGAAATAGCAAATACAACAGATCATAAGAACAATCTCCTAATAGCAATAGCACTTAGACTTATATAACACTTCACAGTTCCTTACAGTCTCTAAGCAGTTTACAGAGTCAGCCTCTTGCCCCCAACAATCTGGGTCCTCATTTCACCATCCTCAGAAGGTTGGAAGGCTGAGTCAACCTTGAGCCAGTGAGAATCGAACTGCTGACAGTATTTGCCTGCCGCACTGCATTCTAACAAACAATGGTTTCAAAGGTAATCAATTATACAGACAGGAAAGGGGGAGGAGGAGAGGAAAAGAGAGGAGAAGGAAGGAGAGGAAAGTAGAGAGGGGAGATGAGAAGGAGAGAGGGAAGGAGAGGAAGGAGAGAAGAAGGAAAGAGGGAAGGAGAGGAAAGCGGAGGGGAGAAGGGAAGGCAGGGAAGGAGAAAGAAAGAGATGGATTGTTGGTGTAAAATTGAAACGATGCATTATAAAGGGAAATGCATAATAAAATATTTTAAAAAATTATACAGACAAGGATCAAGAACACTTTTGCACTGAAAGCATCTAAGATGCTTTTATTTACACATTCCTGCATTATGTAGTGGAGTTGGACTCCTTGATCCGTGACTCCATGATTTAATTATCTTCTCCCTTTCTTCCTCCTCCTTCTTGTATTTAAATAGTTTGTTTTTAGTTTCTGTTTATATTACAGCAGACATTATTTCTGAATATTCATTTGCAAACCAAAACAACAATCTCAGAAATTTTGTTAAAAGAATGGTTAGGTGTTATTACAATCATAATAAATTAAGGTTATGACTGGTATTGAAATCATATTATTCCAGAAAGAAAGGGAAATACTCCGGTTTGATACAAAAGATCAAATATTCCAGTTCAAAGGAAAGACCGTTGGCTTTAAATTGAATATAATTACTTATTGTTTTTCATCAGTTTGAACTCAAATGAGATTAATGGAGACTTTCCTAAGAGAATTTTCCCTTGCTTACATTCAAAGAACAAAAGCGTGCAATTATATGTATTGTACATGGGTTATCATTACAATCCTGACTTACAAAGAATTCAGTGCTTACATAGTTGTACGTACATATTATTTTGCAGACATTATTCGGCTGGTCTTCATAGGTGATGAATGACCTGGTTTACAGAACATCCAAATAAGGCTCCACCATGGATACAAACCTAGTATAACCTAGGCATTGCCTTCTCTTGCAATTGTATTATTTTCAGATGTAGGAGAACAGCAGGCAGAGATGGGGGGGAATTAAACATGTCATCAGCTTACTGTCTTTACATTGCCACAAACTATCCAATTCCAGCTCCCCTTGAATTCTGTTGATTCTTACCTACCCTGTTTTCCTGAAAATATGACCTACCCTAAAAGTAAGTCCTAGATTGATTTTTACATATACGCCCAATATAAGCCCTATCCCCACCCCCCCATAAGCCCTAATTAACACCTCGTCCATTCTAGAGTGGATGAGTAAAAATTAAGCTAGGATGGAGATGGGGGTTGGAGCTGCCCTACTACTTATCTTTGGACAGTTGTAGCCAGGCCTCACACACCCCGACACCTGCCTTGCTGGCCCATTTCTTCTGCAGCCACAAGCCTGGCAAGGCTTTCATGAAGGCCTCTGGAGCTGAGAACAAAGCTCAGGATCGATCCAGAGCTCTGTTATCGGCTGCAGAGGCCTTCAGGAAAGCCTTTCTGAACTTCCTGAAGGCTTCTGATAGCAAAAAGGAGGCTGCGGTGATGTGTGCAAGTGAGGTGAGTCCCCTGAAAATAAGACCTGGTGCCTTTTTTGGTGGAAAAAAATATAAGACAAAGTCTTATTTTCAGGGAAACATGGGTAGTTCCAATTTAATGCTAACCATTAGTTGATTAGATTCTTGTGCATAGATTATTGAATACATTTTCCGTGCTGCAACTTAACATATGTGTCAGGTCAGGGATACTTTCTGGGTCGATAGAATGATCCTGATCCTTGCCATCAGCTGAAGCAATGCTTATAAGATCATGGAACAAAATGGAGGCAATTACTTCCTTGTTTAAAGAAGATATTCAAACTATTTCTCCTGCCATTGGGCAGCCCATTGATTTCACAGTCCCTTGTTTTTTTTTTTTTTTTTTTTTGAGATCATTGGAATTCGACCTCCTAAATTTGCTTAGGATTTCATATGTCTTCAATTTCAATTATGCTTATCAAAATCATTCTTTACTCAAAGGTATACAGTAGGTGCCTGAAAATAAGCTGGAATGTATTTACTGACAGCTAGAGCAAAGCTTGCTTCCCTCTCAGTGAAAGACAGAGAGGGAAAGAGGGACGGGGCGTTTATCCAGTTTGTTGAATTGTTGACATGTTGAAATTCTGGGCTTCACAGACATCTGAGATTTTGGACACCGTTAAATGCATTCAGTTTTGCTTTCACTGAAAAGTTCAGGGCAGCTTACAATTGTTCCCTCAGGGGACTTTGAAGGCAATTTTTCCCTCAGGGCACAAAAGTTTTGGATCCAATATTTGGGCTTTAAAAAATACCAATGACTATTTTTATCTTTGCAACAACAACAACAGCAATAAAAAAGATCCTATTGAAGAACTGTCAGAAAGGTTTAGCAACCATTAGGGTCGTTCCTGCGCCAATTGATTTGGATCTATGTTTGGTTGATTGCTAAACGGAACCAATAAAAGTCCACCTCTCATTCATTACTTAGTCTTTTATATCTATTCTAGCATGGCTGATGCTCAAAAAAAAAAAAACATAATTTAGGAAAAGGACTTTGGATCTTCTCTAACTTAAGCCCATTATGACATTGGTGAAAGTTGCCTGCCATTTTTAAAACTTTATTGATGTTCAAATAAATAGATTATAGATTAACAGAGCTGGAAGGGACCTTGTAGGTCATCTAGTCCATCCCACCCCCAAGCAGGAGACCCTACACCATTTCTGACAGATGGCATTTCAGTCTCTTCTTGAAAGCCTCCAGTGATGAAGCTCCCACAACTTCTGAAGGCAACTTCTGTTCCATGGGTTGATGGTTCTCACTGTCATGAAATTTATCTTTATTCCTAGGTTGAATCTCTCCTTGATCAGTTTCCATCCATTATTCCTTGTCTGGCCTTCGGGTGTTTTGGAAAATAGCTTGACCCCCCTCCTCTCGATGGCATAAATTTCTTTCAGAGTTACATTGCATTAATGTTCATGAGTGGATTAACTATACGAACCACACATCTTTTCTTTGGCTTTTGTAGAAATGTGGAAATTAACCAGTGGACTGATTAAATGTGAAGCAAAAATGTTCAGAGCTCGTATTCATGAGATCTGAAATATGATGCACATCTCTAATATTTTCCCAAACCACAAAGCAAGCGAGAATTTATTAGCTCCTTCCCTCTGTTACTTTTGGAATTTCTGGCTGAAGAATACAAATGCTGGTGATGTCCTTGAGGTGGAACGTCAAAATTGGCTTCAGTCAGTTCTTCCAAACATTTTTTATCTATGTGCTTTTTGCTATGAAAACCACAGTTTGATTTCTTCTGCTTCTTGTGCCAATTCTGTCATTGGACTTTGGCGATTATGTTTGTGATCCTATTTTTATCAACAGCCACACAAAAAATGACTGTTGAGTTTTGTTCAAACCGGTCCCTTAGATTTTGAAGCCATGATGTTCTTCTTCTGCCTGGACCTCATTTGCCTTCAATCTTTCCCTGGAGGATTATGTGAAGTAGATATTTTTTTGGAGTGTCACATCACATGTCCAAAATATTCTACCTTTCGCTTTTTTATGGTTTTGATGAATTGCCTTGGCTTTCCCAGGAGGCTTATCACCTTCTCATTTTTGATTTTGCCAGCCCAACGTATACATAACAGCCACCCGTAAATCCACATTTCAAATGCTTCTAGTCTCTTCAAGTGGCTTTCTGTCAGAGACCAACTCTCCACTCCGTAGAGCAGGATAGAAAAGATGTAGCATCTGATAAGCCTGCATGGTTTCTTGCCTGCATGAAATCTATTGATGCACACCTATTATCCCCTACTATTTATGAGATGGTCTGATCGGGTACTTGAATAAAAATACAACTTACAATCACAGTGGAACCCAGTGGTAGGATTCAATTTTTTTTACTAGCGGTTCTGTGGGTGTGGCTTGGTGGGCGTGGCAGGGGAAGGATACTGTAAAATCTCCAGTCAGAGGTGGTATTTGCCAGTTCTCCAAACTACTCAAAATTTCCGCTACTGGTTCTCCAGAACTGGTCAGAACCTGCTGAATACCACTTCTGGTAGAACCCCAAATTTCTGTTGTTAAGCATGACATTTGTTAAGTGAATTTTGCTCCATTTTGTGACTTTTCTTCAACATTTGTAAAGTGAATCACTGCAGTTGTTAAGCTAGTCACACCGTTGTTAAATGAATCTGGCTTCCCCATTGCCTTTGCTTGCCATAAGGTCACAAAATAGGATCACATGAACACTGCAACCTGTCATAAATATGAGCCAGGTGCCAAGCATCCAAATTGTGATCACATGACCATGGGGATTCTGCAATGGTTGTAAGTGTGAAAAATTGTCATTTTTTTCAGGGCCATTGTAACGTCAAAAAGCCACTAAGAAAATGATTGTTAAGTTGATAAGTACTTGTAGTCATTTCTTCAGGAAAGCAGACTGCTGGACTATGAGAATTATGGAATGGGGAACTGGAAATCCAATCCCTAAAACATGGAGATAGGATTCGTTCATGAGATCAGGAAATAATGGAAATATCTTTTTACATTCTCTCTTTTCATCATAGTTGGTCTTCATGTTATAGAAGCCTCCTTCTGCTCACACCACATTAACCTTAAAGGGGTGGGAACATTCTGTAAACAATTCTCAAACTTTCTTCCTGGATTTTAATAAGCCACAGTGAGGAAGAAGAAAGCAAATCTTTATGGATCTCCTTCCAGGTATATTCACATTTCTGGCTAGTGAATTAGACCATTCTGCAATTTTGCGCCAATAACTATGAAATAATTAATGTTCATTATCTTGTTTACTCTTTAAAACTGCATCAGGTGATTTGATTTTTGTTTCTGGAATGAAAAAAAAAATATTGTTGACTTCATTTTATCATGATGTGTAATTTTGCCAGGTTTTTTTAGTTTTCTTCCTTTCTTTCTTTTTTTCTCTCTCTCCTCAATCCAAAGAGGCTTAATTATAAATCTGTAATAAGTTCCATAGAGATGCATGACTGTTTCCTCTTTTATCCCCCCCCCCGCCCTTTCTGGTGTAAAATGTATCATTGGGAAAGGTTATTGTTTTATTATTTCCTTTTTAATGAAATGGCAAGCTTTCTAAAAAGGTCTTTAGATGAAATCAGGATGTAGAGAATGGATAGCTTTTTCTGAGCCATTCTGAAATAATAAAAGATGCTCCCGTCAGCTCTTGCAATCTACAAATACACTTTGAATCAGTCTCTTGTGAAATATTTTTTCGTAGACATATACATATTTTTTCCACTGGCCTGGCAGGGTGAGACCAGCAGGGTGGTCTTTTTAAAATACAAAAGAGGCTTTTTCACGGCTTCATCTCTGGATGAAAAGATAATCATTGTTAAGCCTGCTACTTTTGCAGGGCCTGTACAGTTCCTTGGTTTTATGCAAAATCTGTTCCTCCATCCTAATTTTGCAAAAGGCAGAGTAGGTAATTCTTTGTTTTACAGGAGTACAGCCAGAATTTTTCCTATGACAATTCTGAAAATCTACCTAGAATCCTGAAAATGCTTTTCTTTCTTCCAGTTGTCTACAGTGAAGTGCTTTCTATGTTGCCAGTGCTCATGATGACCTTCACATTGTCCTGGAGAAGAATCGTTGTTGTTAGTTGCAAAGTCGTGTCCGACCCATCACGACCCCATGGACAACATTAATCCAGGCCTTCCTGTCCTCTACCATCTTCTGGAATCCATTTAAGCTCATGCCAACTGATTCAGTGACTCCATCCAGCCACCTCATTCTCTGATGTCCCCTTCTTCTTCTTTTGCCTTCCATCATACCCAGCATTAGGCTCTTCTTCAGTGAGTCCTTCCTTCTCGTTTGGTGGCCAAAGTATTTGAGTTTCATCTTCAGCCTTGACTATACACACTTTTGTTGGCAGGGTGAAGTCTCTGTTTTGAGTATGCTGTCTAGATTTGCCATAGCATTCCTGCCCAAGAGCAAACGTCTTTTAATTTCTTCTTACACAACTGTATCATTTCTTTTTCCAAGGTGCTTCGAGGAATATGGTGAACATAAGTAAATTTAAACACAATTGATTAATCCTAAATCTTTCACCACTTCCTCAGAAAAGAAAAATCAAATTTAGTAGCAGAAAGACAAAGTGGTTAGCTGGTTAGTTTCTCTCCAAGGCTTTACTTCTGATTTGAAGCAAGGGAAAAACATATTCAAGGAAGTGATCTTACCCAAACTTTTACAGAAGCATCTGCAGTTTTATAACATATTTGTTTTCCGATTAATTTAAGGCATGGCCTTGGGTGTGTAATTGCACCATTTTCTTTAGCTAAACTGGATTGCATTAAATATAAAATGCTGTTCCAAATTGATCTGGGAAATTGATTTTTGATTGGTGTTTATGAAAGGATACAACCTTGTTTTTATTTTAATGATGATGATCAGGGTTTTTTTTGCCATGCTTGTGGGCTAATATACCAATTTATATGGTGGATATATTTTAAACTGAAATTTCAACATAAAATATAACAGTAGAGTGCTGAATTGAGAATCTAGGAAGACCAGTTTATAAAGTGATTAAATCTGGCCTTGACAATGCAAGATTGCTATAAAGTTACAGCTCACTTGGGAACAAAATTCACATACAACAGTGTCATGTTTATACTGTCTTCTGAAGATGGTGATGTTAAATGTTTGGAAGGCTGTACATGGGTGAATCATGATTTACTCCAGTGTGTGTGTGTGCGTGTATGTGTGTATGTGTGTGTGTGTAAATGCTATTCTTTATTTGCAACATTTTTGCAAATAAAAGTGGACATTTCAGTAATTTCATTCATTAGTGTGACATGATAATTCTCATTCAGTGTGGTATCCTGTTATATGACATACATTCTTATATCATATAACAGGATATGAGTTCCACCATGAATAATTAAACTATTAAGACACATGGATCATTTTCCAAATGGTGTTCAGTGAAACAACTATTATATGAAAACACAGTCTGCTAGAGAAAGGACAGCTACGGAATATACAGTATATTGATATACCCTACCTACCATTTTAAAGAATCTGGAGGACATACTTTATCTCAGAGTTACTTAACTGGCCATAATGGAAATGACGGAAAACTAACCATTTAGCTATCCATCCGTCCATCCATATCTATCTATCTATCTGTCTATCTATCTATCTATCTATCTATCTATCTATCTATCTATCTATCTATCTATCTATCTATCTATCTACCTACCTACCTACCTATCATCATCATCTATCATTTATCTACCTATACTATCTCCTATTTATTTATTTTGTCTTTCTGTCTGTCTGTCTGTCTATCTATCTATCTATCTATCTATCTATCTATCTATCTATCTATCCATCTATCTATCCATTTGTCTATCTATCTATCTATCTATCTATCTATCTATCTATCTATCTATCTATCATCATCTATCATTTATCTACCTATACTATCTCCTATTTATTTCTTTATTTTGTCATTTTGTCTTTTTGTCTGTCTGTCTGTCTGTCCGTCTATCTATCTATCTATCTATCTATCTATCTATCTATCTATCTATCTATCTATCATCTACTATCTATCTATTATCTATCTATCATCTTCTATCTATCTATCTATCTATCTATCTATCTATCTATCTATCTATCATCTATCTATCTCTTCCCCCCTCCTCTCCCCCCTCTTTTTCATCTATATCTCCCCCATCTTTCTAGCTATCTGGCTATTTTCCTTCTATCTTCAGTCTTAAGCCTTTTCTTTCTATTCCCCCAAAGGCAATGGACTCTTGTCTATTCATTTCCTGGCTTTGAAACTAGAAACTTCCTGGTTCTCCTCTTCCCAGCTTCCGACCTTACAGATCAGATGCTAGAAGTAATACAATAAAGGTTATCTCGAAATTGCAAGGGAAATATAAATTTCTTTCACATGATGAGACAGGGAAGAAGCTAGGGGGAAAAGGAGAATCTTGTTTCAAAGACATCCACTGAGTTTATTTTTTCCAAATTGGTGGACATTATCTGGGATCAAATATCTATGCCTTTTTACAGATGCACAATGTATGTGATGTGCAATAAACATAGTGAGGGATCTAATTGCCCAGTTGCACCTGATGTTTTGATACTTTGGACTACCTCATCTCTATTCTCCTTTTTTAAATGCAAAATTGAAAATCGGCCAAAACCCAGGAAACAATTTGTACTGAGTTGTCCTAATCTTTTGACACTGGCATATTGAATTGTATTAGGACTGATGTTGCTAATGTATGTATTATTGACTGCAAGTTATGTTGAGTATATATTAGATGCAATCCAAGTATTTAGAAATATATTTCTTGGCATGACTAAGTGTGTTCTCACAGAGCACTTTGAATTGTTTACATATAATGTAGGATTTGGTATCCTACTTTAGCTGGGGACATGGAGGCTCAGTGGCTAAGGTGCTGAGCTTGCCGATCAGAATGGTTAGCAGTTCAGCAGTCTGAAACCCTAGCACTGTGTAAGGGAGTGAGCTCCTGTTACTTGTCCCAACTTCTGCCAACTTAGCAGTTCAAAAGCACCTAAAAATGCAAGTAGAAAAATAGGGACCACTTGGGTGGAAGGTTCACATTCCGTGAATCTTTGGCATTTAGTCATGCCGGCCACATGACCATGGAGACATCTTTGGACAGCGCTTGGCTGTTCAGCTTTGTAACAGAGATGAGCACCAGCCCCTAGAGCCAGAAACGACTAGCACATACGTGCAAGGGCAACCTGTACCTTTACTATCCTACTTTAAAGTATATGGATATCCAAAACCAGATTGTAAACCAATTTCCCACTTGATTCATATTCCCCAACTTTTATTTTTTTTTTAAAAAAAAACCTCTCTTCGTTAGCCTTTTTAGAAGCTGAAATATAAAGCCAAGATCCTTCTTGTTTTACCATAAAATCCCTTTTTTCTTTTCTTTTCAGTGTCTATTAGTCAAGGAGTGAATAACCAGTTCGGATGTAGTAAAGGCACCAAGCTAGAAACCGGGAGACCATGAATTTTAGGCCCAAAACCATCTGTGTGATTTTGGGCCAGCCACTTGGCCTCTCAGCACTAGAGATGAGACAATGGCAAGCTATTTCCTAATTATCTTTCCTGGTTGGAAGAATTTGCTTCTCCAGCCAAAAAAACAAAAACAAAAAACTGTCAATATGTTTGATGGAACAGTGACTTTGTTGGAATTTTATTTATTTATTTTTATTTTATTTTATTTGGTTTGTCAATTGCTTACAATATAATAAGTATAAGTAAAAACATAATTATGAATACATGGATACATATAAGAAAAATAAAAGAAACAATCGGACAGGGACAGTAGGCACGTTGGTGCACTTATGCACACCCCCTACAGACCTCGTAGGAAAGGGGTGAGGTCAATAGTAGAAAGTCTAAGGTTAAAGTTTTTGGTGTTTGGGGAAGAAACCACAGAGTCAGGCAGAGAATTCCAGACACTGACCATTCTGTTGCTGAAGTTGTATTTCCGTGATGAAGTTTGGTGTGATTAACCTTGAGTTTGTATCTATTGTTTGCTCTTGTATTGTTATGGTTGAAGCTGAAGTATTCATTGACTGGTAAGACATTGCAATGTATGATTTTATACACTATACTTAGATCGGACCAAAGGAGGCCTAGTTCTAGGTTTTCTAGGTCTAGAATTTCAAGTCTGGTGGCATAAGGTATTCTGAAATGAGTAGAGGAGTGGAGAACTCTTCTTGTGAAATATTTCTGGCCTTTCTCAACTGTGTTAATATCAGATACATAATGTGGGTTCCAGACTGATGAGCTGTATTCAAGTATTGGTCTAGCAAATGTTTTGTATGCTCTAGTTATTAGTGTAATATTACCAGAGAAAAAGCTACGTAAGATTAGGTTAACAACTCTTAATGCCTTTTTGGCTATGTAGTTACAGTGGGCTCTAGCACTTAGGTCATTAGAGATGAGTACTCCAAGATCCTTGATAGAGTTTGGATCATCAACAAGGTCTTGACTATTCAGCCTGTATTTTATTTTCTGATTTTTTTTGCCAATATGTAAGACAGAGTATTTATTTGTTGAGATTTGAAGTTGCCATTTGTTTGACCATTCTGATACATAGTCAAGATCTTCTTGAAGGGTAGCAGTATTGTCTGTGGTATTGAACAGCTTTACATCCCCAGCGAAGAGAACACAGTTGTTCTTAATATGATCACAGAGGTCATTTATGTAGAATATGAAGAGAGTTAGTCCTAGAACAGTGCCTTGGGGGACACCACTGTTGACAGGTACAGAATTTGATAGGATGCTCCCAATTTTGACCATTCACTGTCTATTTGACAGGAATGTTTCTATCCAGTTATGCAGGTGTCCAGAGATACCATAAGAATTTAGTTTTAGGAGTAGTTTGTCATGTGCCACTGAATCAAAGGCTTTACAGAAGTGTATGTAGATTGCGTCTATTGCTTTGCCCTGATCGAGTTGTGTAGTCCATATGTATTTGCGGTGCAAGAATGTATCATCTTCCAACGTGGGGTTGTAATATATACTTTTTACATCAAAATAGCAATAGCATTTAGGCTTGTGTACTGCTCCATAGCATTTTGCAGCACTCTTCAGGTCATTTACATTGAAGAAGCATCATTGGCATATTGCCCCCAACAATCTGGGTCCTCATTTTACCAACCCAGGAAGGATGGAAGGCTGACTCAACCTTGAATCCTGGCAGGATCGAACTCCAGGCTGTGGGCACAGTTTTTCCTGCAGTGCAAGTCTGCTGGTAGATTTTTCCCACATTCCTCAACATTTCAAAATTAGCATTATATTATATAATGTGTTGCAAATACGGTGGCAAATATGATTGTTATATATTCTAGATGCTGTAAAGCATTCAAAACAGGGGTGTTGAAAACTGTTTCTTGTATGTGCGCCTACACAAGCCTTTCACTTCACTTCACTTGCAGCTGCAATGAAAGTGTTTTTCTATGCATGGACACACATGCAGAAATGGCCGGAGGCAGTTTTCAATGATGTTACATAAACAGTGCAAAGGAACCCTAGGTGTTCTAATGCTTTGAAAACCTATTATTTGTACACTTGCATGTGTCTTAAAGCATCTTATATGTAATTTCTTATATGTATCCATGTATTCATAACTATGTTTTTACTTATACCTATTATCTTGTAAGCAATTGACAAACCAAATAAAATAAAAATAAAATAAATTCTACAATAAACACACTTCATATTGAACACAAGTTTCAATCCTTGACATATACATTATGCCCTGCCTTTCAAGACAATGCCGTGTTTTATTTTTTTATTTTTAGTCCTCTTTAAGAATGGGGAAGCAAGCGGACAGTCTGTGTGTTCTGACCTAGTCTTCACCAATACAGGAAGAAGACTGTGATGACCCGGGGCATGGCACAAAGACAACACAGTCAGATAAGCCATAAGAGTCCCTTTATTATCTCCAACTTTGCCCCCAATGTCCAGGTTACCTTCAGCTGGAGAAAAATTCCCCCAGGAACAGCCTTTAACCATAGAAAATTCAATCCAAAACAAGGTACACACAAACTGTAACTTAAAATCCAAACAAACCAAACTGAAGTAATTAGTTGACAGAGCAGAAGAAGGAATTTCAGACTTTAAAGCACAGCAAAACTCACAAGATGCCAGGAACACAGATAAGTCATGATGATACAAAATAAAGTCACGTTTGCTCCCAACAGCTTGCTGCATGGAGTTTGCCTTTTTTTATACACTGTGTTCACAGTTGCAACTAATGAAGGGAATCAGGGCCCTTTCCTCCCCCATAAGCCATGCAACCCATATTGCTCCATTCTCCATTCCTCCCTGAGTGCCGTAGGATGAAGAGGGGGTGAGCCTTGGTCTTCCTCCAAATTCCCTCTCCCTTGTTCTACCTCTCTCCTGCTCTGCCCAGCTGGCCTTTACTCTTCCCCAGTTTCTTCCACAGCCAACGGAGCCACACTCCCACTCCCTGTCAGCTGTTCGGCTTCCTCCTCCAAGTCAGATTCCAAGAGGGGCATGACACAGCCTCCTTGTCCTGATGAAACCCCTTTTTATTTGGCTAATGTGAATTCCTACCATTCACATCCAGCAAAGTCCCACCGAACAATTTTTCAAGGATAAACTGCAACCACAGACCTTATTGGACTTGGAGAGTTGTCAGGCCAATAGTTTCCAAGTGCAACGCTGTCCAAGGAAATACTTGGCAAAGAGTCTCTGTGAGTCCCAAACAAATCTTCACACTAATTAAACAAACTAATTGTCTCCTGCAAACACCACTCCCCTTTCACTCCTCTTTTATTCCCTATGGGAGGGGCTATTCACCGTCCACCTGTGGCTTTACTCCTGAATCGACCTTGTTCCTTAACTGTTTCCTTCTCCTGGCAGCTCTGTGCATACACACACTGGGAACAGGCTCCAGCTGTTCTTCTGCCCCACTGATCTGTCAGATGGCCCTGGCCCCATCTCTGCCTCTGATGCAGACTACTCATCAGAGCTTTCCCCAGACTCCAGGACTGGGCCATGTTCCTCCCCAACCTCCTCACTGTCTGAGTCTGCCACCAGCTTCTCTGGCTGCGGGCAGCCTACAACACTGTGGAAAAAGTCCAGTGTTGTTATACAATTTCCTAAAGGCCGGTGCTTTTCTAGAGAAATGGAGAATGTAGGGTTCAGTTTATTTAAAGGTTGCAGAGCTTTGTGATAGATGGATGTATGATGTTAAACAATGTGCAATGGTTGTTTCTTTTCTTTTTCCTCCGGAGTCAGTCCTTGCCTCTTAGAAATTTGTGTATTCTCATATATTGCAGCAGTAAAGAACTCTACTCTGATGATACATTATACCCAAGCCTCATATCTATTAAACCGAAAGAAAATCTAGGGATGAGCTGACTTTAGCACAGATGAAGGAAGCTAAGGAAAGCATTTTGTGATTTATTTGGTTTACAAGCAAGCTTTCCTTTCAAAATCATATTCAGGGCTACCAATAATACAAAAAAGGTTGGAGCAGCATTACAATTAACTGTAGATCATTTAAGACTCTAAAAAAGAATCCAATTAATTAAAACCTACCGCAACAGATAAACTAGCTCAACTTCCAAACGATTGTCTGAATTATCTTTTTTATTTAAAGTTCTGCAGTCCAGAAAGCAGGACAGTTTTTAATTTGTTTGTTTGTATCCTGCCTTTATTATTTTCACAAATAACTCAGGGTGGTGGCTATATCTAACTCGCTTTCCTCTTCTTCTTTTCCCGCAAAACAACTCTGTGCATTGGGTTGGGCTGTCACCCAGCTGGCTTTCATGGTTAAAGTAGGACTTGAACTCAAAGCATTGTACCCTGGTGTTTAACATTGTAGCCACATGTTAGCTCTGGTGAGGCTGAAATAGAGAAAATATTTCTCAAAATTAATTTGAAATTAATGAGCTGGAAGGGACCTCAGAGGTCAACTAGTCCAACCCCCTGCTCAAGCAGGAGAACCTATACTATTTCAGATAAGTGACTTTCTAAAATCTTCTTTAAAACTTTCAACGATGGAATGCCCACAATTTCTGGAGACAAGCAGTTCCATTAAGAAGTTTCTCCTTAATTCCAGGTTGCTTCTCTCTTTGATTAGTTTCCAACCATTATTTCTTGTCCTGCCTTCTGGTACTTTGGAGAATAATTAGACCCACTGTTTTTTGAGGCAGCCCCTCAAATACTGAAATACTGCTGTCATGTTACCCCTAATTTTTATTTTCTTTAGACTAGCCAAACCCAAATCCTGCAGTGCTTCTTCACATATTTTAATCTACAGTTTAATCTACTTTGATCATCTGAGTTGCTCTTCTCTGAACTTTTTCCAAAGTCTGAACATCTTTTTTTGTAGTAGGATGACCAAAATTGTTTGCAGTATTTCAGGTGTGGTCTTATTAGGGTTTTATAACGTGGTGCTTTATAAAATTCTGAAAGTCCAGAATATTTCTCTGGAAGAATGTTGTATTTTACATATTCTGATTCTGGGGAATGTCGTAGCACCTAATCAACACTGAACATTAAATTTTGTGTTTACCGGTGGTGTTTTCTAAAAAAGGATGTTGGAAGCATCATATTGCAATTAATTTAATTGGATGCACCATTCTGTATTAGCTGAGTATTCCAATCCTACCTAGAATGCATTATGCTATTTCAAGTAGGCTATAATTGATATATATATATTTCACATCCACTCTGATGTCTTTGGGCATGGATGAAGCTAGCCAAGAATTTTAGCTTGTCTGGTAGATCTGCTCACTCAGCAGCTCTGAGACCAGTTCTACCAAGGTTTATAGACCTGTCAGGAATTGATTGGAAATATCAAGTCTACTCCTTGCTTCAGATGGAGCAGACCAGCCTTCCAGAGAAGATATCAGTAGGTGTTAATCAGTAGGTGGAGCTCCACTAGCAGTGGTGTCTGTTAGTGGGTGGGGTGAGATTCTACCAGTTCGCACCTATTCGCTAGAACTGGTTGTTAACATTCTAGGCAGTTCAAGAACTGGTTGTTAGAAGAAATTACTGGCCTAATCCTGTAAGGAAGGCAGGAAGGAAACATTCTGGTGTTGCTTACAGAAACTCCCTCTCCATTAACCCTTATTACATTCTTGGCAGGACTAGACTTCTCTGGAGCTTCTCTGGAGTTTTTTTGTCCTCCTTTGCTGGTACTTTGCTTGTGTGGAGTGACCATTCAAAGTTACAATGGCACTGAAAAAAGTGACTAATGACCATTTTTCACACTTATGATTGTTGCAGCATCCCCACGGTCACAAGAGGCCAGGCGAGGAGATGCGTGCCTCAATGTGAGTAATGTTGAGTTGGCCACGCCCAACCAGTAACATGACCACCAAGCTGCGTCCACCCAGTCACATGACCACCAAGCCCACCAACTAAGCCACACCCACAGAACTGGTTGTTAAAACATTTGGATCAGTCCATAGATTTTCACTGCTGTCCTCTCCTCTGCCTTCTGTACATCTGTGCATTAGGCACTGGACACAGTTGTTTCTCCTCTGCTTCATCAGCTACCTCCAGACTTTGGAGCCAGTGATTCTCCATCTGAGGGCTGATAGACAAGGCTCTGCCTCTGCCTCTATCTCTGACAGGTCCATTCCATCTTCCCTCTCAGAGCTCTCAGTTTGCCTGGATGTTGGCCCTGACTCCCACACCCCCTCCTCCTCTGATTTGGTTGCTGGAGCGGTCGGTGGCTGACAGGCCACAATAGTATTCATCCTACGTGACTTATGTTCCTGTTCAATTAAGTCCCTTCCTGTTGTAGTTAGCTGGCAGCAATGAGGAGGATGTTCCCGAGGAGCCTGTGCTAGGTGCGAGTGAGAGCAGGATGATTCATGGAAGACCAGCACAGGCAACTCGGGAGTAAGAATGCAAATTAATGGCCCCTCCGTCCAGGGAATATAAGCCTGGTTTCAAACATTTTTTGCCTTTGCAAAAGGCAAAAACATTCAAAGGACTCAGTGTTGTGATTAAAGACACTGGTTTATCTGAGGACTTCTGCCAAGGTTTTTCTTGTTGGACTAATTGGCTGCAAGCCATCTGTTATCTACAAAGAGGTTTATTTGTAGATTAAAGCCGTGAAAGTTTGAGTTACTGAGTTTATCTGTGTTTGCTCTCGGGGAATTCGGCTGGGTCAGAACACCTCCCTGTGAAAGTAAATTGACCTCCAGACACATCCATTTTTGCCTATCTTCTCTAGAAAGAAGCCCACAGGATTTTGGCAGCTCTAACAAATTCAAACAAATAAATAAAAAATAAGGAAGAATCAGAATAGAAGTGGAAGGGACCTTGGAGGTCTTCTAGTCCATCCCCACTGCTCAAGCAGGAGACCTTATACCATTTCAGATAAGTGACTGTCCAGTCTCTTAAAAACTTCCAATGATGAAGCACCCACAATTTCTCATGGCAAGCTGTTCCACTGGTTAATTGTCCTCACTGTTAGGAAGTTTCTCCTTAATTCCAGATTGCTTCTCTCCTCAATTAGCTTCCCTCCATTGTTTCTTGTCCTGCCTTCCTTGACGTGCCTCGGAGACAGCACTATTTTGTAGAGCAGGCTCAGTAATCTTTCCATAACGAAGCGAATGACAAGGATAAAGCTTTTGATTAAATCCCAGATGTAAATTTTCTACCTCCCAGGGGTGTCAGTCAAGTCAAAACTGCGAAGAGTGGGCTGGCTAAGAACTAATTGTTAAATTATTAGGACATTTTTTTTTTAACGGAATGTGGTACTTGGTCATGTAGACAAGAAAAATGGAGAAAGGTCAAATTAAAATCACGCCCTACCCTGCACCTCCTCCCCAGAAAAATCTTTCCGTCCACCTCCTCCCCAGAAAAATTGCTGCTATGAAGAGTACTCTTAAATGCTTATGCCTGCTTCTGCTACATGTTGATAAACTTGCAATATTCACTGAGAAGTGTACCAGGAAATTTATCAAGGAAATGGCAGAGCAAAACAATAAACTAGAGCATATTTTTCCCTGAGATTGCACTTCCTCAAATAGGTAGGCCAGTGATAACAATCTATGGGTAAAATAGGCTTTAAAAAAACCTCTGCCTTTGATTTATTAATAATGAAGTCTATTTGCTTGGCAGAACCTGCAACACCATCTGTCTTTCACTATGGAGCTTCAACTGATCTATTTATAAGGCAGATGTCATTTGCAAAGTTTAAGTCTAAAGTTTAACTTCTTTCTATGTAGGGCCCATTTCGTCCCTGGCAGCTTGCCACATGACAAAGCTAGGAGACACATCAAACAGTCTCAGTAAGAAAGATGACACTGATTCCGTTTCACGGGCTATGTATTACTGAGAGAGTCCACAACTAAGGAAGGATATTCCCTGTAGTTGGGCACACATCCTCTTTCTTTCTTATACTGGATAACAGTATAAACATGATGATTAATACATGAAATGGATAAGAATAAAAGGGAACATTACGACAGGGGTGGTAGGCACAATGGTTCACTTAGGCATGCCCCTTAAAGAGCTCTTAGGAATGGGGCGAGGTCAATAGTAGACAGTCTAAGGTTGAAGTTTTTGGGGTTTGGGAAAGAAACCACAGAGTCAGGTAGAGTATTCCAGGCATTGACCACTCTGTTGCTGAAGTTTTATTTCCTGCAATCGAGTTTGGAGTGGTTTACCTTGAGTTTGTATCTATAGTGTGCTCATGTATTGCTGTGATTGAAGATAAAGTAGTTATTGATGGGTAGGACATTGCAATGGATAATTTTATGTACTATGCTTAGGTTGGACCAAAGCTGGCATAGTTCTGAGTTGTCTAAGCCTAAAATTTCAAGTCTGGTGGCATAAGGTATTATGTTGCAAGTAGAGGCGTGGAGGGCTCTTCTTGTGAAATATCTCAGGACACTTTGTAGCCTTCTTAAATCTGATGATCTCCTGACATGTTGACTGCCTTATCCATTATGTTTGGAAATTATAAGAATTAAGGGAAGGATGAGTATGCATATACTTTAGAAATATTGGGGGTGAAATAATGTGGGGATCTTTTTCTTTTTACAAGCATGTGGAATCTCACACTTGAACCTATTCCCTGAAAAATTAGAACACAGAAAATGGAATAATTGAATTGGAAGGAACCTTGAGGGTCTTTGTCATAACCCTGTTGGAAACTGACTCTGAGGGGGAGGTCGAGCAGCTGACAGGGAGTACGAGTGTGGCTCCGGTAGCTGTGGAAGGAACTGGAGAAGGACACAGTCCGGCTGGGCAGAGCAGGGACAGGTAGAGCAAGGCAGAGAGAATTCAGTGGAAGATCCAAGTGCACCACCTCTTCATCCATGCAGGGAGGAATGGAGAAGGGAGCAATGTGAGTTGCATGGCTTATGAGTGAGGAAAGGGCCCTGATTCCCTTCATTAGCTGCAGCTGGGAAAACAGGATTTAAAAAGGCAAGCTACCCACAGCAAAGTTGCTGGAAGCAAATCATGAGTTATCTTTGATTGTCGAGGCTTATCTGGGTTCCTGACATCTCCCCAACTGTGTGTGTTTTGTTGGCCTTTGAAGTCTGCAATTCCTTATCCTGCCCTGTCCAGTTAATTGCTGCAGTATGGTTTGTGTGGATTTTTATTTACAGTTTGTAAGTACTTTGTTTTCTGACTGAATTTCCCCCACTTAAAGGCTGTTCCTGGGAGAGTTTTTTCTCCAGCCGAAGGTAACCTGGACATTGGGGGCAAAGTTGAAGGTACCAAAGGGACACTTCTTGCTTATTTGACTGTGTTGCCTTTGTGCCACACCCCAGGTCATCACACTCTTCTTGTTCAACACCTTACTCAAGTAAGTAAAAGTAAAGGTTCCCATTGCACATATGTGCAAGTTGTTTCCGGCTCTAGATGGTTGTGCTCATCTCCGTTTCAAAGCCAAAGAGCCAGCGCTGTCCAAAGACATCTCTGTGGTCATATGGCTGGCATGACTAAATGCTGAAGGCACATGGAATGCTGTTCCCTTCCCACCAAAGTGGTCCCTATTTTTCTACTTGCATCTTTACATGCTTTCGAACTGCTAGGTTGGCAGAGGCTGGGACAAGTAACGGGAGCTCCCTCTGTTATGCTGTGCTAGGGATTCAAACCGCTGAACTGAACTGCCAACTTTTTTGATTGACAAGCTCAATGTCTTAGCCACTGAGCCACTGTGTCCCTCCTTCTCAAGTAGGAGACTTTATACTTTTCTGGACAAATGGCTGTCCAGTCTCTTCTTGAAAACCTCCAGCAATGGTGCTCCCACAACTTCTGGAGGCAAGCCATTCCACTGATTAATTGTTCTCCCTGTCAGGAAATTTCTCCTTACTCTAGGTTCGTTCTCTCCTCGATTAATTTCCACCCATTGCTTCTTGTTCTTCTTTTAGAATAGGCTGACCCCTTCTTCTTTTTGCAGTCTGTCAAATATCAGAACTGTGTTATCTTGTCACCCCTAGTCCCTTCATTAAACTAGACATACCCAATTCGTGCAATCAATCTCCATAGGTTTTAGCCTTCAGATTCCTTTTCATCTTTGTTACTTTTCCCCGCACACTTTCTAGGATGTCAACATCTGTGCTTAGCCCAAGGAATAATGTCAATGACTTCCTTGTGAGCATAGCAGAGTTCAAAATTCATATTGGAAGTCAAACAGAATATTAGGGATAAATATTAGGCAATAATAAAGCAGAACGGGGATGAGGTTTGCTTATCCTTTATTTAAAGTTCTTTTTTTTTTAAATTGAACTTTACATTCTGGAACAAATTAAACATGTATTGAAATTCCCAGATTTTAGATGTATGAAAATCCAGTCCCTCAAAGAAAAATAAACATGAATATTGACCACAATCGTTCTCTTATCACCATTGCTATTGTGGATCCATACCATAATTATCTTGAAGTCTGGCAATGGTAGATCAGAATATTTCTGCTTTCTCATCTTCCTTCTATAAGTCCTATAATGATTATGTCTATAGGAAATGATTATGTCTATAGTTTCAAGGCTGCTTTTTTAACCTATTAAAATCCGAAATATTTCACAGTTTGAAATCTAGGATTGCTGCTCAATTATTATTTTTATCTTGCCATTGACTAACATAAAGAACAGCCCTTTAAGTTTCACCATTGTGTATTAACACAATGGTAAATATTTTAAATATGAAGGCATCTTTGCAAACTCTTCAGCTAAAGAGGTAGAACTGAGAAGAGCCGTTAAAGGAATGCCTTACTCGAACACCTTTTAAACAGGGAATAAAATGAAAATCCTCTGCTTGTGTTGTCCTTGTTTAAATCCCAGTGTCTTCATAGAGAAAGTGGGTTTGTTTGTGCTTTTTAAAGATCTTCATGAAACATGTTGGAAGGGAAAAAACATGCTACTTTCAAGTTGTTGATTATTTTTATCATTACTACTTATGACTTCTGCCTGGGTAAATGTCGGCAAAGAGAAACTCGGAGCACCAGCTGTGTCTTCTTACTGAAGTCTCACTCTGGCAGAAGGAGAATCAATTATGCAGCCATACAAACTATTTTTTTTTTGGTGTTTTTTTTAAGCATCAGCAAGCTTTCAGATCTGCTTAAAATCCCATGAGTATACACCAGTAGTACCCTTTTGGATGTTCATTGGACTAATAATTTGTGCTGGGACAAGTGAACTAACTCTAATGCTAAAAAGCAATCTGCCCTGACTACCTTCTTACAGATTTTGACCCCTTCCCATTTTTCAGATGTTTCATTACTATACCAGGCACTTTCTTGGGGAAAAAGGGATTAAGGTTGATGGAAGCTACATGGTCTTTTGGATGGGGTGGGATGGGCCTGCTGTCCGTGTTTGGGTGGTAGATTTGTCTGATAAATGGATTCCTCCCTATTGTGTTTATTTTGGTTGCTTCCTGTGTGACTGGTTGGTAGCTATGTGATGGGATGGGATGGTTCATTCCCTCCTTGTGTTCCTCCACTTTGTCCTCCTCAGAAACTCTTATCAAATTGTCTCCATCTCCATCTATCTCTATCTATCTCTATTTTTGTCTATCTCCATCTCCATCTCCATCTCCATCCATCCATCCATCCATCCATCCATCCATCCATCCATCTATCTATCTATCTATCTATCTATCTATCTATCTATCTATCCATCCATCCATGTCTATTTCCATCCCTCTATCCATCCCTCTATCCCTCTATCCATCCATCCATCCATCCATCCATCTATCTATCTATCTATCTATCTATCTATCCATCCATCCATCCATCCATCCATCCATCCATCCATCCATCCATCCATCCATCCATCCATCCATCCATCCATCCATCCATCCTCCCATCCGTCTATCTATCTATCTATCTATCTATCTATCTATCTATCTATCTATCTATCTATCTATCTATCTATCTAGCTATCTATCTAGCTATCTATCTATCTATCCATCTATCTAGCTATCTAGCTATCATCTATCCTTCCTTCCTTCTTTCCTTCCTTCCTTTCATCTTAACACCAGCCCTATGACATATGCTAAGGGAAGAGATTAAATTTAAACTAATGTCTCATTTTGGGGTGGAGGCCTATACCTCTTCTCCTGTTTCCTCATGATTTGAATTATTAGATAGCTGCAACTCTCTTCAATAGTGCAACGGAAGATTATATATTCTTCTCTCTCTTCTTTCTTTGTATATCTAATCCGGCGTAGGCATATGAGGAAAATACAACCACTGACCAACTTTCAAAGTGGTCTATACATAAAGCGATGAGTTCCAGCTGGTAAGATCCTAGATGAATAATGGGGTGTATTCCTTCATAGAAAGGAGGAGTTCAGAAATATGCAAGCAATAAAAACAGATGGTTCTTTTTGTTGTAATTCCTCCATCCCTTTCCTTTATTAGACCTCCATTTTATGTCCAACGAGGTAATTAAAATGAGGAAAAAATGCCATTAAACAACATGGGATGGTATATATCAGTTATACCTGCAAAGCATATCAATTTCATCAAATCCATTTTGTCAAAGAAACAGAAGAAACTCTGGGTTATGTTTCCCAGAACAAGTAGTGTCATAAATCCAGCAGAGACACATTTCCCTATTGCTAAAACTCTTTATGTTTCCATTATTGGATAAAATAATCTTTATTAACTCACTTTTATTGACAGAGGAATATTTTCTCTGGTCTATCTATTTAAAAGGGATGGGTAGCATAGCTTGTTTTGACTGTTAAAATAATGACATAGAATTTGCTGTGTCCAGGATCATATACTTTTACGATTCATCCAGAAAGTTTAAAGAACTGTCCGTCATCTTCCAGACACCTTTGATCAAAAAATATCTCCTTCCAAGTGAGCTATAGCGGTTAGTACAGAACAGTCAATATTGTGGGCTTTAGAAATCATTCTCCTTTAGCCAGGGCAGTTATGAGAATTTTTTTTTTTACAACGCTATGCAACGATGAAAGCATATGTCAGCATTTTAAAAATAAAATATTTATTGCTTCCTTTTCCCCCAAATGATCAGCTAATCATTTGACAGACCAGCAAATGGTACCAAGTCTCAATTTCACTGAAGGTTCCTTGGAGAGCCTCGATCAGGAATGCGTCATGGATAAGCGTGGGATTGCCTTCTAATTGTTTGACCGAATGAACATTCTCTTGCCTGTATTGATTTCCACCAGGTTTTCTCGACCTCAGCAACTTGAAGAGGTGTGAATTTCAACTCCCCAAAATTGCCAGCCAGCACACTGGCTGGGGAAAACTGGGAGCTAAAGTCCACACATCTTAAAGTTGCTGAGATTGAAAAAAAAACAAAAACCCACCGATTTAATCTATTGGATTTTCTGTAGACCCTATCATACTATTCCTTTCTGGAGGAAACAATGTTATACAGAGCACAGAGAAGAGTAAGAAGTAGTTTGCCCACATATTTAACGAAGCCTCTATGTTTTCTAATCAGAAAATGAAAGATAGGCGAAGTTAAAGAGCTGTGGGGGTGCAGTGGTTAGAATGCAGTACTGCAAGCTACTTCTATTGACTGCCGGCTGCCAGCAGTTCGGCCGTTCGATCCTGACCAGCTCAAGAGTGACTCAGCCTTCCATCCTTCCAAGGTGGGTAAAATGAGGACCCAAATTGTTGGGGGCAAGAGGCTGACTCTGTAAATCATTTAGAGGGGTCTGTAAAGCACTGTCCTTCCTTCCTTCCTTCTTTCCTCCTTCCCATGATGTGCAGTTGTTAGAATACAGTGTTGCAATCTAATTCTACCATCTGTCAGTAGTTCAATTTTCACCAGCTCAGGGTTGACTCAGCCTTCCATCCTTCTGAGGCCACGTAAAATGAGGACTCAGATTGTTGGGGGCAATATGTTGACTCTGTAAACTGCTTAGAGAGGGATGTAAAGCACTGTGAAGAAGTATATAAGCCGAAGTGCTATTGCTATTTACGACACTTATCTGTATTCATCTCACCATCACCATCATTTTAGCCATTGTCTACCCATTGCAGGATGAAGTCCTCTTCACATGTGTCCAACTATTATGGTCCTGAACTTTCTTTTGCCAATTGGGTCTGCTATACTTGCTGATGTTCCAATTTGTTGTAGGTCTCTTACATGGATTCTTTTTATCAAGTGGGTAAAAAAATATTCATTTAGCCATATAAAATATTCTTGTTTTCATTCCATGGTAGTATGGCAACAAGCAGCACTGTAGAAATTCCTAAATTCATACCCCTGGGAGTAATAGGTTCTGGCATTCTGTATGATAGCTTATTTGAGGCACCTTTGTTGACAAGGTTTTTCCCTGTGATACAGTGTTTTGCCCAATGGGAGGTCATAAACAGACACAAGACATGTGTAGACAAGTAGTCTACTATCAATATTCACAAAATTATCCACTTGCTCTACTTATGTATAATTCTCACTCAATTTCTTCATGTCAAACAAATCACCTAGTTGTTTGCTATATTCATTTTCAGATATGTTCAGACACATGCACATAACCTTATTTTCTGAAAACTGCTTCAGTTGTATGTATCCAGGAACAGATAGACAAATATATAAAAAAAAAGATGTTGAGATTCTAGAAAAAGTGCAGAGAAGAGCAAACAGGATGATTAGGAGAGTGGAGACTAAGACATATTGCAGGAACTGGACATGACTAGTCTAGTGAAGAGAAGAATCACGGGAGACATGATAGCAGTGTTCCAATATTTGAGGGGCTGCCAAAGAAATGAGGGGGGTCAAGCTATTCTCTAAAGCACCTGAAGGCCAGACAAGGAATAATGGATGCAAACTGATCAAGGAGAAATTCAACCTGGAAATAAGGAAAAACTTATTCTGACAGTGAGAACAATCAACCAATGGAACAGAAGTTGCCTTCAGAAGTTGTGGAAGCTTCATCACTGGAGGCTTTTAAGAAGAGACTGGACGGCCATTTGTCAGAAATGGTGTAGGGTCTCCTGCTTGGGCAGGGTTGGACTGGGGTAGCTAGATGACCTACAAATTCCCTTCCAACTCTGTTAATCTATTCCACATACATTAAGGAAATTAAGAAGCAATATTTCAGCAACTGCTGATTCAAAACTTGCCGTTGGTTTACTTTATGAGAGATTTAATTGACCCTTCTTTTGAGTGGGTGGTCTGTCATCAGGAATCCTTCCTTTTTGCTTTTCTTCAGGTTTGTGGGAATTCCCTAACTCCTCAAAGTAGCATTCTAATTGGCCAGAAAGAGGTTCCTCCTCTATCTTCAGTCTAATTTATCTTGAAAGTTCCTACCAGTGTCAATGTTCCTACAACATTGGCACTCAAAAAGATGTAGTATTGCTCATAGAATCCCATTCACCATTACATTTAAATAAAGAGAATGCCAAGTTCAGCTCCAATCCCAGTAATTCAACAGGCAATCCCATCCAGTTTTCTTGGCACCCAAGTTTCCGTCCTCCCTGGATCTTTCTCTTCCTTTCTTCTTCTGAGCCTAGTCTAATCTCCCATCCAAATGCTAATCTGGCATGATCCTGCTTAGTTCCGAGATCAGACAAAGACAGCCAGCTGCTGATACCTGCTAATATGTAGACAATGGTGATCTATTAGTAACTAATTAATTAACTGGTATTGGGCCAGTTGGAAGGTTCAGGAGGGAACAACTTTCTGACACCTCATTATTGCAGTTTGCCCGAGAGGAAAACAACAGCGCATCCACCCAGTAGGAAAAATGACCCAATTTGGCATCTATTGACTCAGTGCCTTTTACAGTCTCTAAAATTAATAAACTGCTTGACACGTCTGAGGACTACAATGTTTTGCTTCGCTTCTACTGTCTGTTTACAAGTGAACTGCCGCATCTGATTAGTGCAAAAGAAATCCACATAAGTGCTGGATTTGGTGTGATCAAAGAGAAAGTGGCCATTATTTTCTTGCCCCAGTATGAAGTGTTTAGAAAGGCAAGGCAAGACAGGTTTTGCCTGTAGAGGTTGTATCAGATGATCCAAGGGCATTATTAGGGATAAGCTATAATGTGGAGCTTAGTGGTCCTAATTATCCTTCTCTATCAAATGGAAGAATTTCTAAAATGGGTTGCAAATCGAAGATGAAAATATAAGATGTTAGTCCATACACAAAAAGGCTTTGATCCATTGCTCTTCCTCTTAAAAATTGCAGCTTTGGGATTTATCCTGAGAAATATTGTGCCAGCGGGAATACTGTATGTTAGCATCTGTTTGCATGCATGTGTGCCTATATGCAAATACTCACAAGCATGAATTCATTTGTATACATATGGTGTGTGTGTAAATGGCATCTGGTTTGGTTCCTGTTTCTTTCTATGCTTTTCATGTGTAGCTTAGACTAGGCTGGGATAAATATAGATAAGGAAAAATCCAGAACCGATTTGAATACTTCATAGATCCATTTAGAATCCACGTTTAGGTACCTTAGGGTTTCCTTTTTTAGATATAAATTGTGGTTTGTTGCATAATCGGCCAGATGGATTTGGC
Source organism: Pseudonaja textilis (assembly GCF_049901715.1). NCBI lineage: Eukaryota > Metazoa > Chordata > Lepidosauria > Squamata > Elapidae > Pseudonaja > Pseudonaja textilis. The sequence continues at coordinate 48,058,140 of NC_141997.1, forward strand.
ATTTTTGTCCACCAAATCAAGTCCTTCCCGAGGACCTGCGACAGGCAGATGTGGATACTTGATGATGTTAAAGATATTGTCGTAGGATGTAAGCTGTTCCAAGTAAAGCTGTCTCTTGCAATTGACTGATACTGATTTTGTCAATGCCAATGGCATTCAAGGGGTGTTCCAGTTTTTTTTGGAATTTGCACCAAAGGCACAGGGGTGGGATTCTACCAGTTTGGCCCAGTTCCATAGTACCGGTAGCTCTGAAGAGCAGCTGACACCAAACTGGTTCGCTCCAAAAATCTTATTTTCTTCAGTTGGGCCCACCTGCCTGACCGGGCTCTGGAGTGTGGGGGGTGCTGTGTGCTCCTCCAGGCTCCGTTTTTTTTTTCTTCCTGAGCCCCAGGGAAGCCTTCTGGGACCAAAACCACCCCCCAGAGGCTTCCCTGAGGCCCAGAAGGTCCCAAAATGGCGCACGGGGGGGGTTGTCTTTCTTATCAACAGTGGTTAAGTTTTCCATGTTATGCATCAGGTATTGTCCGCTTATTATTACTTTTAACAACAACAACAACAACAACAACTATTATTATTATTATTATTATTATTATTATTATTATTGATTTTGCCTTGACCTTACTCATAGAAGGTAAGAGGGTGGATTCATCCCTAGTTACAGTATTATGCAGATAGAAGATCACTTGAAAATTCCACAGCTGTGGGCTAGACTGAGAAATTGAAAAGCATTTTTCAACACAGCATCACAGAACTGCATGGAAACAGTTACTAAGAAAGGTAAGTAACTCCTCAAGCTTGACTCGAGGGCATTTTTATATTTTGTATGGGTGTGTGTGCGTATGTGTGCGTTCTCTGGGACAAATAGAAAGCTTCTTATTCCAGGCACAGTGGAGCTTCCGAACAGACTGTCTCAGTTTTGGCTTGTTCACCCAGTGAGAAAAAATGCAATTTAACATCTGCGGAGGAATTAATCTACAGATTTTGCTGGTGGTTTAAAAAACAACCCTAGCCAAGTTGTGTTAGCTCTTTGGGGCAGGACTTTATCAACTAACCAGAATCAAACCTAAGGGGCCTACCAGCAGGCAAATCGACGTGAAATTTATTGACAAGAAGTATAATTTGATAATGGGATGACTAAGAAACAGGATGCTTCTTTCTGAGAGCTATTAAGCAGCATGTGAGCAAATTCTACTACAAATACACACTCTCTTGATTTTCTGTATCAAAGAAACAACGGGTTTACAAGCCTATTATAAACCTTCTAACTTGGTTTTGTGATAACATAAAATAAAATCACAAGTCTTGTTCAAATAGAGACTCGTTTAATCCCGTTTTCATTATCTCATACAGCAGGTGGATGACATTTTGTCCAGTGGTGGTTTTCTACCAGTTTCCCTGCCGGTTCGGTGATCACACACTTTGCGCACATGAGTGCACATGCACCTAATGTACATGTGTGCAGCTTTCCAAACACAGCTGAGGCTTGGCCGTACCAATCAACTGAGAGGATGAAGAACAGAAAAGTATAGGTGTGGGTGAGAGAGCCGATTCTGTGCTTTTCTCCTCTCAGCTGATTTTCAGAGCTTTTTTTTACTACTGGGTCAGCCAAGCCTGGGTGAATCTGTAGCATTTCACCACTGGTTTTATCCCTTAACCCTTCCATAATATAGGAAAAGTGTTGAAATATTGGACCTGCCTATTCTTGGGAAATGTGTGTGTACTTAGGTCAAATAACTCCATGAAGTCCTTGGAGGTAGCTTCTATCTTCCTGATGTGGTCCAAGTTCATTTCAAGCTACAATCAGGATAGAGCTGGAAGGGACCTTGGAGGTCTTCTAGTCCATCCCCCACTGCTCAAGCAGGAGACCTTATACCATTTCAGATAAGTGACTGTGCAGTCTCTTCTTAAACACCTCCAGTGATGGAGCACCCACAACTTCTAAAGGCAAGTCATTCCACTGGTTAATTGTCCTCACTGTTAGGAAGTTACTCCTTAATCCCAGGTTGCTTCTCTCCTTGATTAGTTTCCATCTATTGTTTTTTGTCCTGCCTTCTGGTGCTTTGGAAAATAGGTTGACCCCTTTCTCTTTGTAGCAACCTCTCAAATACTGGAATTTTCCATGTATTCCACAGTGGTCAACTAGATGATATTCAAAAGCATTGAAGAAGAGTTTAAAGACCATAGCTGAATTCTATTATGCCGTAACCACAGAGTCCAAAAACTAAAATTCAAGGGCATTTTGTTCCCAACTCCTGGACTATATATCATAATTGTCCAATAATGTATATAATTATGTATTGAGGCTGATACTAAGGTTTGGGTCTTAAAGAGACAGATAAGAGTACACACACACACACACACACAAATATACACAATTATAGGTAATTGTACAATTAGTACAGGAACCCCTCAGGGCTGTGTGCTCTCTCCGCTTCTCTTCTCTCTATATACCAATGATTGCATCTCAAAGGATCCCTCTTTTAAAATACTGAAGTTTGCAGATGATACAACAGTGATTGGTCTCATTCGAGACAACAATGAATCTGCATACAGACGGGAGGTTGAACAACTAGCCTTGTGGTGCAACCAGAACAATCTTGAACTAAATAGACTCAAAACTGTAGAAATGGAAAGCCTCCTATACCTCTTACAATACTAGGAAACACAGTATCAACAGTAGATAATTTCAAGTTTCTAGGTTCTAGCATATCTAAAGACTTAAAGTGGACATCTAATATCAAAAATGTCATCAAAAAGCACAACAAAGAATGTTTTTTCTGCACCAACTCAGAAAGCTCAAACTGCCCAAGGAGCTGCTGATTCAATTCTACAGAGGAATTATTGAGTCTATCATCTGACCTTCTATAACAGCTTTCTGAGTTCTGCAACCCAACAAGACAGACACGGACTCCAGAGGGTCATTAGGACTGCAGAAAAAACAATTACTACCAACCTGCCTTCCATTGAGGACCTGGATACTGCATGAGTCAAAAAGAGGGCTGTGGAAATATTTACAGATCCCTCACATCCCAGACATAAACTGTTTCCACTTCTACCTCAGAATGACACTATAGAGCACTGCACACCAGAACAACTAGACACAAGGACAGTTTTTTCCCGAATGCCATCACTCTGCTAAACAACTAATTCCCACAACACTGTCAACTTATTTACTAAGACGGTATTACTATTATTCCTCTATTACTAGACTATAATAACACTTCCTAGTGCCTATCTCTTCCCACTTAAAGACTATAACCGTGTTGCTTGTATCTTTACAATTTATATTGTTTTATTTAGTTTCCTAGTATGGTTTGATTGTTTATTAGTAACCTATGACTATCACTAAGTGTTGTATCTTATGAGGCTTGATGAATGTATTTTTTTTCCTTTATGTACACTGAGAGCATATATACCAAAGACAGATTTATACACACACACACACACATACACACTGAGATATCTGAGCCACCTGTTTATGGGGCATTCAAGTGTACTCTAAAGCTAATTTGGATGACATGGATTTCCTTTGTTTGAATAAAAGCCAAAGGAATGCTGTAATAAATGTCTGAATGTTTTCCATTCTTTTCATTCCACAAGGAAGATGGAGTCAGTTCTCACCAACAATCTATACATAAGCAAACCTATCACCTGAAGGGCAAGGTTATCCAGAGAAAGGGTGATTATGCATTCTGTTGAGAGAAGCAGATGCTGAGTGATTGGGACCTCTAAGAATAATGGAGGCATTGGAGAGAATGGATAATGCAGAATGAGAGATAAACTCTTCCAGGTTGAAAACTTTAAAGCAGCATGAAGATACTTTCATTTCTTCGTGTCTATTGTTTCAGCCATTCAGTCGTGTCGACAGTTGGTGACTTTATAGGCAAGGGCTTTCCATGCCTGTCTCCATGTTCAGTGTGTCTATTTTAATGAATGGTTTTCCCAGTTGCAATGTATGGCTGTGAAAGTTGGACCATAAGAAAGGCTGAGCATCAAAGAATTGAGTCCTTTGAACTCTGGTGCTGGAGAAGACTCCTGCAAGTCCCTTGGACCTAGAGGAGGCCAAAATTCAAAGACTTTGGCCATCTAATGAGAAGGAAGGACTCCCCAGAAAAGAGCCTAATGCTGGGAAAGATTGAGGGCAGAAGAAGAAGAAGAAGGGGACGATGTAGAATGAGGGGACTGGATGGAGTCCCTGATGCAGTCGGCATGAGCTTAAATTGACTCCAGAAGATGGTAGAGGACAGGAAGGCCTGGAGGAATGATGTCCATGGGGTCACAATGGGCCAGACACAACTTCATAACTAACAACAAAAACAACATTTTAATGAAAAGAAGGACTAGGGGTGACATAAGAGCAGTGCGCCAATGTCTTAGGGCCAGGGTGTCAAACTCAATTTCATTGAGGGCCACAACAGGGCTGTGGTTGACCTCAGAGTGCCGGGAGGCATGGCTGACTGGGTGGGTGTGGCCAGCTTGATGCCACTTTCCAAACTGCTGGCATGTTTCCTCTTCACATTGAGTAGACCGGACCGAAGACACACTGGCCTAATTGGGAAGACTGGTCCAAAGTTACATCCTCTTTGCCCCAGTTAGATGGGTTCGAAGCTTCTCTGGCCTGATCTTTCCTCTCTGCATTGGGTAGACTGGACAAGAAGAGAAACAATGGATGGAAATTAATCAAAGAGAGAAGCAACCTAGAACTACAGAAAAACTTCTTAACAGTAAGGACAATTAACCAGTGGAACTGCTAGCCACCAGAAGTTGTGGGAGCTTCATCACTGGAAGTTTTCAAGAAGAGATTGGACAGCCATTTGTCTGGAATTGTATAGGTTTTGCTGCTTGAGCAGGGGCTTGGACTAGAACCCCTCCAAGATGTCTTCCAACTCTGTTCTTCTGCCCTTCACAGGGAAGGAAGATGTTGATTCAAAACAAGAGTCTGTATGCTGAATTAAAACAGAGAAGATACTTTCAGCCATAAGCAGCCCAGAGTCTCTGGTCAGGGAAATGGGTGGCATATATATTTATTAAATAAATAATGCTAGTTGAGTATAGCTTATGCCAATCCCAGAGTATTGGCTAGATCTACACTGCAGAGCAGACAGTTGTTAGGGCAGCAGTAAAGGTCAATCCACTTAATTTTCCTTCAGTTGTAGACCAACACAAATAAAGATGAAAAAAAAAAAATGGAAGATCACTGTGACTTTGAACAGGTCACTCTTTTCTGAGCCCAATCTATCTCATTTTGTGAGGAACAAAATGAACATTGCCTAAGCTCTCAGAAGAAAAACAACAACATCAATAGGACATGTACGTTTTTAGAAATGAATAGAAATTGTCTCATTTGAGAGATCCTTGATGGTCTCCAAGTTTGGTTGTTTTCTTGCAGACATTCCATACTAAGTCACATCATCAATGTTCATAGGGAGTTGGGTGAAGTTTGTATTCTAGTGACTTGCCTTATCAGTGTTGGTGGGGCTAGTCTTGGACAAGGGTTTTCAAACTTGGCAAATTTAAGACTTGTGGACTTCAACTACCAGAATTCCTGAGCTAACATGACTGGAGGAGGAATTCTGGGAGTTGAAGTCCACAAGTCTTAAAGCTGTTAAGTTAGAAGACTCCTAGTCTTGGATGTTCTTTGGTTGGGCTGTTTACTATTAGCTTGTTTGACAGTTTCTCAACTGAGGTATTGTTTACTTCTTGATTGTTGGTCTGATGCTACAAATATTCTCCTTTACAGATTGTCTCCTTCATATCCATAACTATTTTTCTTTATAATATCAACCGGCATTAAAGGAAAGGGGAAATTGTTTCTATCTCCCCACCCCCACCTTAATTTTACCTTAATTTTTCAGAACTCAGATCCAATAAATCTCTTCCCAGAATATTTCCAGGTTGCCACAACAAAGAGGGAGTCAAGCTATTCTCCAAAGCACCTGAAGGCAGGACAAGAAGCAATGGATGGAAACTAATCAGGGAGAGAAGCAACCTTTAGAACTAAGGAAAAATTTCCTGTTGGTGAGAACAATTAACCAGTGGAACAACTTGACTCCAGAAGTTGTGAATGCTCCATCATTGGAGGTTTTTAAGAAAAGATTGGACAACCAATTGTCTGAAATGGTATAGGGTTTTCTGCCTGAGCAACTCCTGTTCTGTTCTGTTCTGATCTGATCTGCTCCATTCCACTCTGTTCTGTTCTGCTCTGCTCTGCTCTGCTCTGCCCCATCCTACCCTACCCTACCCTACCCTACCTGACCTTACCCTACCCTACCCTACCCTACCCTTGGTTGAATGACTTGTCCAAGTGATTATATTAGAATAGAGTAGAGTAGGGTTACTCTACTCTATTCTAATATGATCACTTGGTTGAATGACAAGTCCCAACCTTTTTGGATTGAAGACATCATCTATACTGATTGACCCATCCCAAGGAGAAAAGGAGAGCTCCTTCCCTAGACTTGATGTTTTCTCCAATATCATGTGGGCCCTTTTAACCTTTTATCGGAGGTTGTGCAGTCAGAATCTGGAAGTCTGTGCCTAAGGAATAAGTTTCTGACCCTTGTTGTTTGTTTTTGTCAATTTACCTGGGAGAAAAATGGAGGCTACTTTTGGCTGCCTGTCAGAAGGTAAAGGTGACTTAGGGAACAGATGTTTGCTTTGGCAAAGTCACGTGGCACTTAAGCGAACGTTTCTCTATCTATGTGCCATGAAAATCTCTTTCTCTGAGTGTCTGCACAGAGCTGTTCAGATGCCCTTTCTGTCTTTTATACTCTTCCACCCCCTCCCAACTCTCTCACTCATCATTTTTCAGACTGCAAACTCTAGGAATTCTACATTGTGGTGGTGCTATATCAATACGAAACACTTGAGACCAAACTGATGATAGGCAGTCTTCATTTGCCACAGATTTCCTTTTCCCCACTTGTTAAATAAATTCTGATTAATCTGGAAAAGCCAAATTTCCCTCCTGCAGATTAGATATTGTTCTTCACATTCTCTACACTTTGGAAATTAAGATCATACAAAAGATGACATTAGGTATGGGATGAGAGAGAGAGAGAGAGAGAGAGAGAGAGAGAGAGAGAGAGAGAGAGAGAGAGAGAATGAATGAATTTGGGCTTGATAGCATTGTATGAAACTGGTCTATTCTATGTTGCTAGGATACCATTTTGGTGGTCATTTGCCTTGAGAATGGCTATCGCTTGCCAGGCTGACAGATGTAATACAGCTTTTAGTTATTCTTAATGGTCAGACTAGGAGAAGTTTCTATTTGTGTGAGAAAAGATAGATGAGAGAGAGGTGGGGAGGGAGGGAGGGAGGGAGGGAGGGAGAGGGAGAGGGAGGGACAGAGGGAGGGAGAGAGAGAGGAAGAGACAGAGATGATAAACAGACAGGTAGACAGATATAGAAAGATGATAGAAAGAGCTGTGTGGCACAGTGTTTAGAATGCAATATTTCAGGCTAAATCTTCCAACTGCCCGCAGTTTGATTCTCACCAGCTCATGAATGACCCAGCCTTCTATCCTTCTGAGGTCAGAAAAATGAAGTCCCAGATTGTTGGGGACAAGATGTTGACTCTGTAAACTGCTTAGAGAGGATTGTAAAGCACTGTGAAGCATTATATAGGTCTAAATGCTATTACTATTACTATTGTTATTGCATGATAGATGATGATAGATAGACAGACAGTAACAGACAGATAGGAAGGAAGGAATCAAGGGAACTTACAGGTACTTTAACTTAAGTCTCTTGTGGAGCATAGCAATTCCAAACTGATGATATATTTGACCCCACCCTTAGCCTCTGCTTGTCATCTCCAGCCAGCCACAGATGTCCACAATAAGATGAGTTTGACATGCTAGCTTCTGGGATTTACTGATTTGTTTTCAATAGGTATATAGTTTAATGTTATGAGCTGCTTTAGTTCAATTGGTCTTTTGTTTGCTATTTACTTCCTTTTCAAAGATTCTGTAGATACAGACAATGGTTGCTGTCCTCTAGCCATCTGTACTTCACCAGTTCTTCAAGTTAACACATAAGGGTTTTTGGCAAGTCCTCACTTATTCCCTCCAGTACTGAAGAATGCAATTCATCTGATTCTAGAAATTGGAATTCATTCAGAGTAAAGAGCTATTCCCTATGCAAGTTTCTAACAGCTTCAAACTTCATTTCTACCCCTTCATCCTACTTTTCATAATAGCCTGGTGGAGAAAAAGGCACCAAAATAGTAAATCTGTCTCCTCTTTGATAGCTATTGGCATTTTGCTGTCATCGCTAACCAGCTGGTGTAATGACTTTTTTTTTTTTAATCTATCCTGAACATAATGGGAATTTTTTTTTTTCTGGATTATTCTTAGCCTCTTTCACTCAAGAGTGCGAAACCTTTCGGTTTTCCAAGCAGGATAAGGAAGCAATGTAAAAACGCCAAAATTAGGATTGATGTCAACAGCCATGTGTTCTGTTGTTCAGATTCAGCCTTAAATGCAGTTGCCAGTGTGAGGTGAAGAGCCAAAGTTGTAGGGGTGGAGTAAAGTTGCTGCCAGTGTGATCACACATCAGGCATGTTCCGAGGGAGGGGAACAAAAGTTTGGAGAACAGGATTTGGCACAAGGGAAATGTGAGGATGGAAACAGTGAAGGGCATATGCATACACAGCTGTTTTGACATGACGAGAATCTTCGCAATATCACATTTAACACAAATCACTGCTCTAATCTCATCAAAATGTTCCTACTGTTATGGATGGATGTTTGGATGGATGGATATACAAACATCTCTATGTACTCTAGATGGATGATAGAAAGGAAGATAGGAAGGAATATTGAGATAGATTATAGTAGATAGATAGATAGACAGATAGATAGATAGATAACACATAGATAGATGGATAGATAGATAGATAGATAGATAGATAGATAGATAGATAGATAGATAGATAGATAGATAGATAGATAGATAGATAGATAGATAGATAATAGATAGCTAGATAGATGATAGATAGATAGACAGACAGACAGACAGATAGATGATAGATAGATAGATAGATAGATAGATAGATAGATAGATAGATAGATAGATAGATAGCTAGCTAGCTAGCTAGATGATAGATAGATAGATAGATAGATAGATAGATAGATAGATAGATAGATAGATAGATATACGGATGGATGGATGGATGGATGGATGGACCAACATTAGATAACCAAATCTATTTCTTGCTAAAGTTACCACTTTAGCAAGCAGAAAAGAGTTACAAAGAAAATTAGAGGGCTGGTGACAAAAGCATATGAACAATGGGTTGTGTTTGTCTAGTCTACTGAAAGGAAGGACTACAGATGACATGATAGTAGTTTTCCAATATTCAAGACACTGCCACAAAAAGGAGGGGATCAACCTATTTATCAAGGTACCAGAAGGCAAGACAAATAGAAGCTAGTCACAGAAAGAAGCAACTTAGAAATAAAGAGGAATTTCCCAGCAGTGAGAACAATTAACCAGTGAAATGGCTTGCCTAGGTGCATTTAAAACATGTTCACCATTTCCACTTTGCCAACTGACAAGATCAGTTTGCAAACACGTTTTCTTGTTTTCAAAAAAAAAAAAATTGTGCATGAAAGAGTTTGATGTGGACATTTTGGCAAGAACAGCTTCTGGTAATGGCAGAACATTCCCTGTGAAGATAGATGTCTCCACCAGGACCATAGAATTTGCAGCAAAGTCTTCTTAAGGGCTGTTTTCTTTTTTAATTAAAACTCTTGTTTCCACATTGAAAAATGTTTGATTGCTTCCCAATGATTGTGAGGTATGGGTGATCAACAACATATTTAATGGGCCGTGCATCACCTCTCTTAATAAACTGATATTTCTAATACCATGAGCAAAATCTTAATCTTTGTATCATCATGATAATTTCTTTTCATTTCTTTAATGATAGCACTAGTAAGCCTTTGTTCATTAAAAAAAAAATAGAGGAAATTAGTAATTTAAGCTTTTCCTCTGCATCAAAAGAACACAAATGGGCAGTGGGGCAATTAAGAGAAGCTTAATTGGCAGGAAATTGGCTTTTCATCACTGATCCTATGGCCTCACCCTCCAGGAAGCAATTTAACCTACCAGGAAAATAGTTTTAATTCACGGGAACTGGGAGCCATCGCTGAATAGAATGTACTTACATGTAAAACATAATGAAATCTTGGCCACGTAGAAGAATATTTTTGGATAATGTTGCAATATATCAAAAATTAGTATGGAACAATTTGTGTAAATTTGTCAAGCAAAATGATGGAAAAAGCTATCTTTGCAATGTTTAATACTCTACATAAAGAGAAACCTAGAATCAGAAGGTCCTGACCAGTTCTGGAGAACCAGTAGAGGAAATTTTGAATAGATTGGAGAACTGACAAATGCCACCTCTGACTGGCCCCGCCCCCATCTATTCTCTGCCTCCTGAGTCTCAGCTGATTGGCTGGGTCTTCTTTGGTTGCCCTGCACAGGAGAATGGAGCTGGAAAGCAGGTTAGTGAGGTGGGGAAGGAGTGGGATTTTGTAATAATCTTCCCCCAGGATGGGGTGGGAATGAAGATTTTACAGTATTCTTGCCATGCCAACCAAGCCTCACTACGCCCACCAAGCCATGCCCACAGAACCGCTAATAAAATAAATAATAATCCCACCACTGCCTAGAATCGAAATGTTTCTGTTATGAGCTTTCTTCTGTCCTCACTTAAATTATTCATGGATGCCCCCAACATGCTTCTTTAAAAGGCAACTGGACTTCCTTCGTTGTTGTTTTTTTGCCTGAAAACATTTTGCTTCTCATTCAAGAAGCTTTTTCAGAAGTCCAGAACTATTAGAAGCAAAATGTTTTCCAGGAAAAAAACCCCCAGAAAGTCCAGTTGCCTTTTGGAAAGCACCTTTGGGACAACTACAACTTGGATGATTGAGAATCTCCACAGACATCTACTCATTCACTCACCTTCTACACTGAGAGTATATACACCAAAGACAAATTCCTTGTGTCCAATCACACTTGACCAATCTCTCTCCCTCCTCTCTCTATCTCTCTCTCCCTCCCTCCCTCTCTCTCTCTCTCTCTCTTTATCTATCTTGGATACCTCATGAGGTTTGAAATTTGAATTTTCACTGAGACCACAATTTATCTGGGCTCAGTTTCCATCTCTCCCTCTCTCTCTCTCTCTCTCTCTCTCTCTCTCTCTCTCTCTCTCTGTGTGTGTGTGTGTGTGTGTGTGTGTGTGTGTGTGTTCCAGCATAACTCTGGAATGCCTTGAGCAATTTCAAGCAAACTTGGCACACAGATGACTTACTCTCTGGAAAAAAAAATTCTGTGAGGGTAAGACACCTCTGTGCGTGCCTTAAAATGGCTTCTACTGGTTTAATGGTTTAAACTCGACGATAAAAAGGAAAAGGATAATAGCTAAACTAATTAAACAAAATGCTGATATAATATGCCTACAAGAAACTCATATAAAGAAAACAGATGAAAAATACCTAGAATGTCCGAAATTAGGGAAGCTATTTACCACACCAGCAGACATGGGAAAAAAGAAAAGGATTGCAGTATATGTTAAAGAGGATTTGAAAGCAGATTTAATATGGTCGGATTCTGAGGGAAGAACTCTGGTTTTGCAGATCTGGATTAATGCCATCCCAATTCTCTTAGTGGTAATCTACATTCCGAACGGAGATCAAAAAGAGCTTTTTAAGCATCTTTATGGGAAAATAGGATTGGAAAAAAGAAATATTTGTATCATAGGAGACTTCAAATCTATTGCTGATTATCAAAAAGACCACAGTAATGGGGGGAAGAACAAAGGCGGATCACAATCCAATTCAGATAATATGGAAGGGTAGGGAAAAACCCAAGAAAAGATGGATGTTAAATATTTAGTTAATAAGAGAAAAAGAATACACCAACAAACTCAAGGAGGAATTAAATTATTTCTTAAAGGAAAATGATAATGGAGCAACTACGAAACAAAACATTTTGGATACAATGAAGGCAGTAATAAGAGGTATAACAATCTTTTATAATGCCAAGAGGAATAAGGAAAAATATGCCCAGCAAAACAAATTACAACAAAAAAATAAGGAATTAGAAACTCAATTACAGACTACTCCAAGGGATTCAAAATTGCTAAATCAGATAATAATAACTAAACATAAACTGAATTTAATTGAACAAGAGAGAATGTTTATAAATTTGAATACAACTAGACAAACTTATTTTGAGCATGCTAATAAGCCAGGGAGATGGCTATCATATAGACTAAAAAAAAGGAAAGAAAAGGGATTGATATACCAGCTAATAGATGGAAAGGGGGATATACAACAGGAGATAGAACAGAAAAAAGAAATTGCCCATAAGTATTTTGAAGAGTTATATAAAAAGGAAAAAATTAACAAAGGTAGAATAAGAAACTATTTAGATGAAGTGAAGGATAAAGCAATTGGGGAAGAAATGGAAAAATTATTAAACAAAGACATTACTTGGTTTGAATTGAAATCAGCAATAGAGAACCAGAAAAACAATTAATCCCCGGGACCAGATGGGATTCCAGGGGAGCTGTACAAGGCAATAGCAGAACAAATAGGACCTCTTATGGTGGAAGTTTTTAATGACGTCTTATTGGCAGTCAGGATGTCGGACTCATGGAGGGGGGCATGGATTTTGCTGATCCCAAAGGAGGATTCAGATCCCTGATATATATATAATTATAGGCTGATTTCACCGTTAAATACTGATTACAAAATATTCACTTCTATTATAGCAAGTAGACTAAAAAGAATGTTAAATGAACATATATATGAAGATCAAAATGGATTTCTCCCGACCAGACAAATCAGGAACAACCTAAGAATAGTACTGGATGTCTTAGAATTTTATGAAGCCCACCCCGAAAAATAAATTGCACTTATGTTTTTAGATGCAGAGAAGGCCTTTGATAATTTAAATTGGCAATTTTTAATCCAAAAAAATTATAATATGAATTTAGGCACCGAATTTGAAAATATTATAACAAGCATTTATGATACACAACAGGCTAATATTATAATAAACCGGGAATATACCCGCCCAATAAAAATAGAAAAAGGAGTCAGACAGGGCTGCCCACTCTCACCCCTGCTCTTCATATTATCATTAGAAGCATTACTAATGCGAATTAGACAGAACCCAGACATAAAAGGATTAAAGGTTAAGAAAGAAGAATATGAGTTGCAAGCGTTTGCGGATGATATGATTTTTTTCATTGGGGAACCAATAGAAAGAGGACAAAAATTGATGAATGAATTAGAACAATTTGGAGCAGTAGCAGGACTTAAAATTAATAGGAAGAAAACAAAATTAATGACTAAAAAATTAACAGAAAAACAGAAAATAGAACTAGAAGTTATGGGAATACAAGTGATAAAGAAAGCTAAATATTTAGGAATAAAAGGAAAAAACCTAGAATAAATTTAAAGGCAATGCAGGATATGAAGAGCACGGGTGGGCTGGCACTTCCAAATTGGGAGTTGTATTATAGTGCAGCCTCTTTAGTATGGTTGAAGGAATGGGTGAATTTAACCAATAAGAGAATAGTATTCTTAAAAGGCCATGACTTGCAAAGGGGGTGGCATGCTTTTTTATGGGATGTAGGGAAAACTAGCCAGAAATATTTTCACAGACACCTAATCAGAGACTCATTATTAACTAATTGGAAGAAAATACGGAGAAAAACACTATTTAAAAATACCAATTTGGATTTCAACAATGGAGGCGATGATTCACCCAAATAATCTGGATATCACTAACATGATTAAATATAAGGTTCTATTGGATACACAAGGAAATTTGAAATAAACTCCAGCAATTAGATAAAATTTTATTAGGATCAGGCAAAAAAAAAATAACAAAATTTTATAATTATTTATTAGAAGTGGAATTGGAAGAAGAAATTGTAAAAGGGAACATGATAGTCTGGAGTAGGAATATAGGACGTGGCATCACCATAACAAAATGGGAAAAGGTCTGGGGTAGAAATAATAAAATTACAAAATCAGTAGCATACAAAGAAAACGCCTATAAAATGTTCTATAGATGGCACCTTCTTCCTTCGAGATTAGCAAAGATGCACCCCAATATGAGACCGAATTGCTGGAAATGCAAAAAAAAAGAGGGAACTTTTTTCCATATGTGGTGGTCCTGTACAGAAGCTCAAAAATATTGGCAGAAAATTAGAAATTGGCTGGAAGAAATGACAAGAGAACAGATCGAATTCAAGCCAGAATCCTTTCCGTTAGGGATTTTTGATAAACAAATATTAAAAAAAGTGAAATATATAATAAAACACATTTTGACAGCGGCCAGATTGGCTTTTGCACTATGTTGAAAGCAGCCTTATGTTCCATCAGAGGAGATGATCATTCAAAAAATTTCAAGTTGTGCAGAAATGGACAAATTAACTTTGGCATTAAAAAATAAAGACACTTCAATATACTACAACAGCTGGAACTGCTGGTACAAATGGATAGACCAAAGATAGACTTCACACTAAAAGGCAAAAGAGGACAGGATAAATCCATAGTAGTGATACACAGATATACGTAAGGATTAGGTGTGTGTATATGGCATAAAATAAGGATAAAAAAGAGGTCTTACAAACTGTTGAAGATGAGAATGTTTTTAATTGTTTTCTATTTTTTTCTTTCTATTTTCTTCTCCCTTTCTTCTTTTTCTCTCTTTCATTTATGTATGTGTTTTTGGTTTGTTTTAATTGTAAAATCAATAAAATTTATTTAAAAAAAAAACAATAGAAATGCAAACATTTCCTTCTGATGAATAATTTGGTCTAGATTAATATATTGGTGCAGCGGCAAATTGAAAAGCCAGCGACCGCTCATGGTTATTTACCTAATGGAATACAACTGTGTGCTGTGTCTTGTCTCAAAATAATTGGCTCATTAACTTGAAGCATATCATTAACCAATAGGATTATTAAGGTCAAATGCCAAAAAGAGATAAGTATGTTGGGTTCATGCTTTATTTATTTTTTCTCTTCCACAAGCAGGTACGTGTGATGTTGAATACCCAGCCTCACCAGGAACTCAGCATGAGGGCTGCTCGAGATGAGAGGAACTGCAGAGTAGGATTTAGTAATGTAGGTTAGGGTAAAAAAAACAAAAACATTTTATATCATGTGTGGGGTTTGAAGAAACAGAACTTGTGAGGATGTTGGGTTTGCTAATTTTTCTGTTGCTCTTGGATTAATCGCAGTGGGATTGGATTTTTTTTTTTAATATCAGGACCTCTTGCTGGTTGGATGATGAAGCTGAGAATATGAAAAACAAAAAGTCATGCTAAGACAAAAACTTTCAATCACACACACACACATACACACACACACTCAAACACACACACATTATGAGTTTCTGAATAAACAAGAGCTTCAAAAGTGTTTAACAATTCAGTAACCATTTAAAAACATTTTTCACTGCCAATGAAAAAATTCTGACAGAAGAGGAAGTGATAAAGAAAATAATGGAATGGGCAGAGATAAGTCGATTGACATTGGCAATTAGAGAGCAAGAAGAAAAAGAATATCATAAAATATGGGATTTATTTTATCAATGGCTAGATAGAAAAATGAAATACTGTATATTATAATATAAATATAATACAATATTAAATATAATACAATAGTAATGATCTGTTATAGTTGATTACTATAGAAGGAATTATAATATGAATTAGAACTTGTAAAAATTGAAGTTGGCTCGAAAAGAATAACGTGAATTTGCAATTAAAGTCTAACGATGATGTAATAATAATATAATATGACATGAAAAGTTAATTAATATAATATGAATATAAATTTAAACTCAAGAGGGAAAGACTATTGATATTGTGCACAAGAAATATGTACCAACCGACACACTCTACAAGTGAAAGAAGGTTTTATTTGTTTTATGTTTGTGTTTGCTGTTAAAAATAAAAAAAATGCAAAAAAACCAAAACAAAACCCAACAACCATTTTTCACTGCCAACTGAACGGCATCAAACTAGATTTCATAAAATCTTCCCATGACATGGATTTCCATAACATGCAGTATTCAAAAAGGAAGTTTGTCTTCTTTCTAGAATAGATAGAGCAGAGCAGAGAAGAACAGAACAGAATAGAATAACAGAGTTGGAAGGAACCTTGGAGGTCTTCTAGTCCAACCCCCTGCCTAGTCAGGAAACCCGACACCACTTCAGACAAATGGTTATCCAACATCTTCTTAAAAACTTCCAGTGTTGGAGCATTCACAAGCTCTGGAGGCAAGTTGTTCCACTGATTAGTTGTTCTAACTAGTTGACCTCATGGGATCTTTTGAGATCTGGGGGGAACCAACGTTGCTGTTTAACTGCCTTTATATTTAATCACTTGTTGAAAAAGTGCGGAGATAGTCCTGAAAAGTGTATTCTCTGTATCGGATGAAAGAGTGCAGCAATAGGAAATTCTCCATTCCACTGTCACCCACATAAATTCACCAGGGCCATCTAGTGGCCAGAAAAAGCAGTTATACTTCCCCTGCAGCTTTTATGTAGCATTCAATTGTTCTGGTAGCCATTTCTGCTGTTAGATGCTTTGTACTTCAAATAAAAGAACAACACTTTCATTATAAAAATAAAACAAATGACTCAAGCCATGGAATATTTATAGTGGAAGAACTATCTATTCATACCCACTCACACCCACACATACAAACAGCCACAAAAGAATATATAAAACCTTAGTATCCCACAACCGCAACAAACTCTGAGTGATCAGTAGTATAAAAAGTAATCCCTCCCACTAACAAAAGCAATTGATGATTAAGAGATTGGACTCTAAAACTATGTAGAAATTGTTTAGGTCTTTGAAGTTTTCCTTATTTCTTTTATTACAATGCATATTAAACATCTGGCATTGCAAAAATCAAACACTGGGGAACACTAGACTTAGTTGAATGTATTCATTATATACAGTCACAACCATACATTATCAGTTGACTTCCAGGACTGTCTTCTGCCACTAAATGTGGCCCACCAGCTTTAGTAGCCATGTTACTAAGACCACACCTAGAATACTGCATCCAGTTTTGGTCACCACAGCATAAAGAAGAGACTCTGGAAAGAGTGCGGAGAAGAGCAAGCAAGATGATGAGGGGACTGGAGGCTAAAACATACGACGGATGGTTGCAGAACTTGGCATGGCTAGTCTAAGTGAAGAGAAGGAGCAGGGGAGACAGGATAGCGGTCTTCCAATACTTCAGGGTCTACCATAGAGAGGAGGAAGTGGTCAAGCTATTTTCCAAAGCACCCAGAGGCCAGACAAGGAATAATGGATGGAAACTGAACAAGGAGAGATTCAACCTGGACATAAGGAGAAATTTTCTGACAGTGAGAGCAATCAACCCATGGAACAGAAGTTTCCCTCAGAAGTTGTGGAAGTGTCATCACTTGAGACTTTCAAGAAGAGACTGGGCTGCCATCTGTCAGAAATGGTGTAGGGTCTCCTGCTTGGTCATGGGGTTGGACTAGATGACCTACAAGGTACCTTTCTGTTAATCTGTATCTGAATCACTAATTATGTATTACCAGCAGTATGAATTACTATGAAGCATTGTAAACAGTCAAGCTTCACTGCCATAATGGTGCAATCAAAGTTCCATACACCACACACATTGGAAACAGGCACCCCTGGTGGCCTCAACATACCATAAGGTCCTTTCTAGCTATTTTGCCTTGCTATGCTTTGCTGCTAGCATTGGCCATTTTAATCTTATTTTCCTTTGTAAACTGAGTCAAGTTATCTAACTATTAAACACACCATTTGATTAATCACAATATAATAGTTCAGGGGTTCATCCGGTGTATATCCCAGATCGATCCGGGTCTTCCAAATTTAAAGGAGCACCTTCCTAGACTCCATTTCATTTTTTGTGGGCTTCTGTCATGGTGACTCTGAAGAGAAGAGCTATTGACTGGTCAATAGCAGTAACAATAACACTTAGACTTATATACTGCTTCACAGCGCCTTACAGTCCTCTTTAAGCAATTTACAGAGTCAGCATCTTGCCCCCAGCAATTTGGGTCCTCATTTTACCCACCTCAGAAGGGTGGAAAACTGAGCCAACCTAGAGCCTGGTGAGATTTGAACTGCCAAATTTCAGTCAGCAGTCAGTCAGCAGAACTAGCCTGCATTCTAACCACTGTGCCACCGCAGCTCAATAGAGTCAGTGTGAGAAATCTATCACAGCAATGAAACCTCAGAAGTCTTCCTTTGAGCTGGATTTGCACTGCATTAGTCAACAAGCAGACCAGTTTCTTCCCAAGATTGTAACAACTCATTTAAAGGCAGAATTAAGTGTTGACTCTTGAAAGAGTTTGCCACCTTGCCTTTAATTGAAGGAGATAACAATTTTGCTTATGCTGCATAGAAGCATAATATTGTTATCTGGTGCCATCTGTCACCTTTTTTTGAAATATTTAGAGCAAGTGTCTCTTATTTACAGCTTTTTTGAGGAGATGCTCTTGATGGAGCACCCAGACATGGAGAAAAAAATTGCTGTATAGACTGTAAAAGGCTAATTGCACTGACAGTAATTAGCTGAGTTCCTCTACAGCCAAAAAGAGGTCAGACAATTGTTATAGAAGCTGTATAAACAATTTGGAGCATCACTTCATTTCTTTGAAGTCAAGCCTCAACCTCTGGCTGCACTTTTGAAGATGTAGCATGATA
This sequence comes from Pseudonaja textilis, assembly GCF_049901715.1. Taxonomy (NCBI): domain Eukaryota; kingdom Metazoa; phylum Chordata; class Lepidosauria; order Squamata; family Elapidae; genus Pseudonaja; species Pseudonaja textilis. The sequence goes on from NC_141997.1 coordinate 48,076,903, forward strand.
CCTTTTTGGTAGTCCTTCAGAGTAGTTTAGGGAACTGGCAAATCCCACCTCTGACTGGCCCTGCCCCCATCTATTCTCTGCCTTCCGAGTCCCAGCTGATCGGCTGGGTCTTCTTTGGTTGCCTTGCACAGGAGAACGGAGCTGGAAAGCAGGTTAATGGGGTGGGGAGGGAATGAGATTTTGCAATAACCACCCCTGGAGTGGGATGAGAATGGAAATTTTACAGTATGCTCCCCTTGCCATGCCCGTCAAGCCACACCCACCAAGCCACACCCACAGAACTGATAGTAAAAAAAAATGAATCCCACTACTGAATAACAATAGTACTTAGACATATATACTGCATCATAGTGCTTAACAACCTTTTCTAAGCAGTTTACAGAGTCAGCCTCTTTTTCCAAACAATCTGAATCCTCATTTTACCAACCTTGGAAGGACAGAAGGCTGAGTCAACCCTGAGCCAGCCAGGATCAAAATGTTGGCAGTTGGCAGAATTAGCCTGTAATGCTGCATTCTAACCAATATAGCACCATGGCTCTCTAATGTAAATATAGTCACAAAGTCTCTTTATATGTTTAAATAAAGAGAACCTTTTTGTACCATACAATCAAAAACTATTGAGTTCTTCAAATTCACTATTACAACTACTACAAGTTCTTCATGTTCACTTTTTGGGAATCATAGATATTCACAAATTGGGATAGGGTTTCCAGTTGAGCTGCTATAGTACCAGCTCCACAGAACTTCAAAAGGACCTTTACTGAATCTTGGATCAAAGTTCCACGCAAAGTATATATTAAGATACAGTATAGTCTAATTCTGTGGAGTTAAACAAATACAGGATTAGTATGGTTTGTTTGTCTGTGACAATAAACTCACTGATACCATCAATCGTGGTATATTCCTGGATTGCCTGAACTGTTTCATTCATGCAGCTCAGAAAAATCCTGCAGATCTGAGATGGATTCACAGCATTTCTTCGTCACAGCCTCCTAACCTTCTTCACAAAGTTATGTTGGTTCCCTTTTTATGAGCCTTTCTTTAATGGGAAATAATGGATTTCTTCCAAAGAGCATTTGCAGCTGAAAGAATAATCTGGGGAAAAATTAATTCCTTCCTTCCTTCCTTCCTTCCTTCCTTCCTTCCTTCCTTCCTTCCTTCCTTCCTTCCTTCCTTCCTTCCTTCCTTCCTTCCTTCCTCCTTTCTTCTTCCTTCCTTTCTTTCTTCTTTTTCTTTCTTTTTCCTTCTTCCTTCCTTCCTTCCTTCCTTCCTTCCTTCCTTCCTTCCTTCCTTCCTTCCCCTTCCTTTCCTTCCTTCCTTCCTTCCTTCCTTCCTTCCTTCCTTCCTCCCTCCTTCCTCCTCCCTCCCTCCCTCCCTCCTTCCTTCCTTCCTTCCTTCCTTCCTTCCTTTCTTTCTTTCGCCTTCCCTTTCATTTTTTTTCTAACTTGACCATGAAAAGGCATCTTAGATCCCACTAGATGGCAAATTATCATTATTTATTATGGTTTGTTGCATTGTCAACCTGATATTTGGACTGGATTTGGCATTTTATCCACCTATCAAGTTCTTCCCAGGGACTTGGAATAAACGGATGTCATTTGATGTGTTAAAAGCATTGTCACAGGCTATAAACTGCTCCAAATATAGCTGTGTGTTGCAATTAATTGATGGCAATCATTATTATTATTATTATTCGGTAGCGGTGATTTTTGTTAATGTTTTGTTATTAGGACAATAATGTCAGAATGAATGTTAATATAAAATACCAGATGCGAATGAGCTGGGCCTACAGACGAGGTTAAGGCTAGCTATATTCATGTATATATGTGAGCATTTATTTATTTCAAGATTAATAGTAGACAAAGGTTGCTTGTGAAGATAACATTAATTGACTTGGTTAGCATTAGGCTTTAGACAAAGAAGAAAAGATTTTGTACATCTGATATCGCACCTTAATTGAATCACAAAGATCTAATGCACTGACCTTGAACAATGCCTATGAGTGAAACTATCTTTATTCATACTCATGCATACATCCAGCTTTTTATAGAAACAATCACAATGTCAACCCTGAAGCTGGCCTGACTGAGGCCATTTTGAGACTTCAGTGCTGACATACCAGAGAAGATGGATAGGGAGGGAGGAATAAAAATAGTTGGGGTGGTATAGCTAAAACAAAATACTTTCTCTAGGGAACCAAGGAGATCCCTTCAGGTGCTCAGAAGGAGGGGACTAAAGTCATCTAGCAACTGGACAGTATCCTGATTGGACCATATGACTGTTTTGAGAAACTTTCACTTTTAATTATGTGAAAACTGTGGGAATTTTCAGAGTTGGTTTTCACCAGCCTGTGGCAATATGACATATCCAATAAACCTATTTTTTTGAGTTTGGTGTGATTAACCTTGAGTTTGTATCTATTGTTTGCTCTTGTATTGTTATGGTTGAAGATGAAGTATTCATTGACAGGAAGGACATTGCAGAGTATGATTTTATACACTATACTTAGATCAGACCGAAGGCGGCATAGTTCTAGGTTTTCTAGGTCTAAAATTTCAAGTCTGGTGGCATAAGGTATTTTGCAACGAGTAGAGGAGTGGAGAACTCTTCTTGTGAAATGTTTCTGAACCTTCTCAACTGTGTTAATATCAGATACATAATGTGGGTTCCAAACTGATGAGCTATATTCGAGCATTGGTCTAGCAAATGTTTTATATGCTCTAGTTATTAGTGTAATATTACCAGAGAAAAAGCTACATAAAATTAGGTTAACAACTCTTAATGCCTTTTTGGCTATATAGTTACAGTGGGCTCTAGCACTTAGATCATTAGAGATGAGTATTCCAAGGTCCTTTACAGAGCTTGGATCATCAACAAGGTCTTGACTATTCAGCTTGTATTTTATTTTCTGATTTTTTTTGCCAATATGTAAGACAAAGCATTTATTTGTTGAGATTTGAAGTTGCCATTTGTTTGACCATTCTGATACATAGTCAGGATCTTTTTGAAGGGTAGCAGTATTGTCTGTGGTGTTGAATAGCTTTACATTGTCAGCGAAGAGAACACAGTTGTTCTTAATATGATCACAGAGGTCATTTATGTAGAGTATGAAGAGAGTTGGTCCTAGAACACTGCCTTGGGGGACACCACTGTTGACAGATACAGAATTTGATAGGACACCCCAATTTTGACAATTTATTGTCTGTTTGACAGGAATGCTTCTATCCAGTTATGCAGTTGTCCAGAGATACCATAAGATTTTAGTTTTAGGAGTACTTTGTCATATACCACTGAATCAAAGGCTTTACAGAAGTCTATGTAGATTGTGTCTATTGCTTTGCCCTGATTGAGTTGTGTAGTCCATATGTTTTTGCAGTGTAAGAGTTGCAGATTACAGGATAGTTTTTTTTTTCTGAAACCAAATTGTTTATTAGAGAGTAGGTTGTTTGTCTCTAAGTGGAGGATAATGGATTGGTTCATAATTGATTCCATAACTTTACAGGTGACACAGCATAAGGAGATTGGTCTGTAATGTTCAACTAGGCTGGGATCTCCCTTTTTGAAGGTGGGGATAACCATGGCTTACCTGCACTGTTTGTGCCTCCCAGCTGATTTTCGGCCTAGTTTGAGGGCTTTTTTTAGCCTCCCAAGGCTTGAGGGAAGCCTCTGCAGCCTCAGAAGGCTGAAAAATGGGCCTCCCAGAAATACTGAAAGTGCCCATTTTCAGCCTCCAGAAGGCCTCTGGAGTTCAAGGAAGGCCATTTTTATCTTCCTGGGGGCTCGAGGGAAGCCTCTGCAGCCTTTGGAGGCTGAAAAATGGGCCCTTTTTGGCACTTCCAATATTTCTAGCTATTGCGCAAGTGTGTGCTTTTGGCACACCACAACAAAACGGTTCGCCATCACTGACCTATAGTTTATTGAGTTAAATTATTTCTTTACTTTATCATAGAGATAGTGGGATGGAAAAAGGGAATGCACAGACTGTAATTTGCATGAACAAATATATTACTTTCATTTTTGTATGACCAGAAATAGAAAGAAGCAGTCACAATGACATAATGGCCATTTCTTTGAGGATTAATTAAAAACATGTGATATAAGCCGGCATTATAACTTCATATCAATGCCGAAAGCAAAAGGGATCAAAAGGAGAATAAGAAAACACCTTCTCTTTCCTTGCGAGTAGAGAGCTCTTGTTTATGTGTCACAAGGGGAAATGTTGATGTGTTTTAGGGCTTGTCCCTGTAATATTATTTTCATATAACGGAACACAAAATTGACTTCTCTTTTGCTTTGCTTTGTTGCAAATCCATGATGAGATATTCAGCCTTGCTTGTCTCCACAGGTTCCGATCATGGCTACATATTGGTTGGCTTGAAAACCGCTTAAAATGCAACTGGGATTCTAAACACAAAAAAAATGCATTAATGTATGTGTTGGAGGATGGAGACATTTCGCTCTCTCTGTAGACTGCCTGTTGAAATGCAATTCAGCTGCTCAAGATAATACAGAGAGCCTCAGTCATGACTGTTAACAAGGCCAGCTTTGCCTTCAAAATGTTTTCCCAAGTAGACGCTGTTCAGCAGAGTCTTTTTGAATAAGCATGAATTGTGCACAGTGATTCGAAGACACAGGTCTATAGGGAACACTACTCCTTAGTTGCAAAGCCATTCAGTGCTTTTGAGTCTAAAACAAGGGAATGGGGGAAGGAATGGAAACCTCCACCTTTCGGAATCGAAGGATGCTAGACCTTTGGGGAGAGTGGAATCATCAAAAGGAAATTCAGATGGGTTGCTCGGTTTAGACATGTGGAGATGGGGGAAGAGTGTTTGTCTCCAGAATTTCCATTCATATCAAGAGTTTGTAAATGGATAGGGTTGTATCCACATTGTAAACAACATTTAAAAGAGAATAGAAAGGAGGTGCAAAGAAAGAGGAAACAGGGAGAAGAAAGAGTATGATGGCAATTGGTCAATGAAAAGGACAGAAGTCACAATTCTATATCTTTTTCCTTTTCACATTTTCCCTTTTATATTTTCTTAATTCTTGTGTGTGTGTGTGTGTGTGTGTGTATCTATGTATATACAAGGGAAGGGGTGGCTTAGGGGCAAAGATGCTGAACTTGTCAATCAGAAAGGTCGGCAGTTCGGTGGTTCAAATCCCTAGCACTGCATAATGGAGTGAGCTCCTGCTACTTGTCCCAGCTTCTGCCAACCTAGCAGTTTGAAAGCATGTAAAAAGGCAAGTAGAAAAATAGGGACCACCTTTGGTGGGAAGGTAACAGCATTTTGTGTGCCTTCGGCATTTAGTCATGCCGGCCACATGACCACAGAGACATCTTCTGTCTGAAAACAAAGATGTCTTCTGGCTTTTTGGCTTTGTAACGGAGATGAGCACTGCCCCCTAGAACTGGAAATGACTAGCACATATGTGTGAGGGGAACCTTTACCTTTATCTTATATGTATATACACACGTGTGTATATGTATGTATGTATGTATGTGTGTATGTATGTATGTATGTATGTATACACATATATAGCAATAATAATAGCACTTAGACTTATATACCACTTTACAGTGCTTTACAGCCCTCTCTAAGCAGTTTACAGAGTCAGCATATTGCCCCCCAAACAATCTGGGTCCTCATTTTACCCACTTCAGAAGGATGGAAGACTGAGTCAACCTTGTAGCTGGTGAACAACCAAATTCCAGGCAGCCAGCAGGCAGCAGAAGTAGCCAGATAGATATTTCTTCCCGCAGTAGGATATGAATAAATACAAATTAAGAACAATGAAAACATGACATTGTCTTTCAATATCCAACTTTCTTTCCATCCCAGTATTTGTGGCTGCAGCCCTTCCTTTATACAACCAAGAATGTAAAACCCAGTAAATTTTTATTTAAGCAAACTCTTAATCCAATCCAAACTCATGGAGGAGAAACCTGTCAATGGGTAATGATCACAGTGGCTATAATTTACCTCCAACAAATCTCTGGATACCAATTGCTGAAGAGCTGCATTACTTTCATATCCTAGTTGTAATCTTTCTCTAGCCTAAATAGGCCTTTGGCTTAATCAAGTTTGGTTTGCCTAAAACTCTCTGAGGAATACACTTAGCATTTCAAGAGTTTGCACTTGTGAAAAATTGATGACAAACTCTGGGTCCCAGAAGAAGACTTTAAAGGGAGAAGAAATCTCATCTGAACAACCTGAGAAAGGAAAACAACTGAAATCTGAATTGGACAGGTAAACTAAATAATTGGAATTGGAACTGGAATTCCTGGGCCATTAGCCCATTGGCCACATCCAGCTCTTAAGAGAGATTTAATAGCCTTCCCGCTCATTCTTTTTATTTATTTTTTTTCTTCCAGGAGTTTTTATGTTGAGTTATTCCTAGGCATTTCATTGATTTTTGCTCGGATCCCCCCCACTGCAGATGCTTGAAGGACTGCCGCTTAAATCTCTTTGTCTTTGACTGATATTTTTCAGGCTGTAGTTCTAAGCCACTTAAATGGAAGTAAGTTCCAGTGAAATCCCGGTGTCTTAATTCCAAATAAATGTTGTCAGGAGTAGGGTGAAAGTCACCTTCAACAATAGGAACAAAATAGCTTTTTGTGTAGTCAACAGACAGGGAACACACCTCTCTTCCCCTCCCCGCAATTTGTTGATAAATATGAGATGCTGCAGATAGTTTAGTTCTCGGTGACTTTTGCAAGACTTGCAAGCAAAAATATCACAACTTATTTCTCCATACGGTGAAACCCTGGGATATAGCACAGATGCGGTGGTGTACCTTTTGGTATGGCTTATGCTAAGAGTTTGTGTCTGTTTCTTCCCGGAAAGTGGCAGGAAACCTGTTTAGCAATCATGGCTGAAGGGAGCTTTAAGGGATACAGAAAAAGAAGGTACAAGAAATTCAATAGCTTTATGCTGCTGATCTGGTACTACTGGAGACCAAGACAGCAGATAATGGCAGAGATAGGTAGGTAGGTAGGTAGGTAGGTAGGTGGATGGATGGATGGGTGGATGGATGGATGGAGAGATATATAGATAGGTAAATAGGTAGGTAGGTAGGTAGGTAGGTAGGTGGGTAGGTAGATGGATAGAGTAGATGGATGGATGGATGGATGGATGGATGGATAGGTAAGTAGATGGATAGAGTAGACAGATAGATTATACATAGATGATAGATGTAGATAGATAGATACATAGATAGATAGATAGATAGATAGATAGATAGATAGATAGATAGATAGATAGATAAATGATGGATGGATGGATGGATAGATAGGTAAATAGGTAGATGGATAGAATAGATAGGTAGGTAGGTAATGGATGGATAGATAGGTGATAGATGATAGATAGATAGATAGATAGATGATAGATAGATAGATAGATAATAGATTGATTGATAGACTGATAGGTAATGGATGGATAGACAGACAGACAGATGGATGATAGATAGAATGGGGACAGAGAGAGGGAGGTAGAGGAAGAAGATAGAAATAGATACAGGCAGGCAGAGCAACACAGACAGAAAGACAGACAGACAGATGATAGACAGCTAGTAGATGGATAGAGTAGACATAGATAGATAGATAGATAGATAGATAGATAGATGCCAAATTTCCAAAGTCAATTTCTACCATTTGTTTGAAAATGTCAAGTATTTTCCCAAAATGTGATCACATGACTGAGGAGTTCAAATTATGTCTTCCATGGATGCTTCTGTGAAACTGACCTCAATGGCTGTGATGACCACATTCTCCAATTTAGCTGACCATCGGACATAACAGACAGGCACAATCTTCCCTCTGTTGATCCATTAAATCAAGGTTCCTCTCTTCATCAGTGAAGGAAGGAAAGCCTAACACAGAAATTCACATCAATGCATCGCAGGCATTGTATTTTGGGAATCAAAGAGTTATTTTCCATGAGCAGACATTACAAGATGTTTTGTATCCCTCATAACCTGTTTGTTCTTCTTGGTTTGTGCCTGAATTACACCAGGAAGTAACCAATAAACTGGGCTATTTGATTCCTAATGGAATCCATCTGGAAAGACCATTGAATGCAGAGGACAATCATCCAAGGATTCTGCTTTTATTCTGCTGTGTGCTTAGAAAATTATAATCATGTTATTATATCATTTCCTCAGTCCAGACTGCCTGTCTAGGTTTTTGTGAGATAAAAATGGCAGGAGTGCTTTGCTTTTTGATCCTAGCTTAAAGGTAGGATGGAAAGCTAACCAAGAAAAAAAATAAAATATATCACTTTTTATTTTCCCCAGATTTTTATTAGGTCATTATAATAGTTTTATTTCAGCACTATAATTTTGACAAACCAAAGTGGGCGCATATATATATATATATATATATATATATATATATATATATATATATATATATGTATATATGTATATATATATATGTATATATGTATATATATATATGTATATATGTATATATGTATATATGTATATATGTATATATGTATATATGGATCTTTGGTTGTTCGGGTTTTCTCCCACGTAAGATTCGAAGTATCTAGCAACGTTTCGATGAAGTCTCATTCATCATCTTCAGGCTTCTGTCTCCGGCTCTGTGCTTCTCAGAGTAATGGAGACTGCAGTGCTTCCTCCTTTAACTGCCAGTGCCGAGGTGGAAGCCTGAAGATGATGAATGAGGCTTGGCTGTGTTCTAGATTGGGTGATGTTCTCAGGTAAACAACAAGATGTGTTCATTGGTTGGGAGAACCTCAGAAACAAATATGTATATATGTATATATGTATATATATGTATATATATGTATATATATATATTCATGTGAGTGAATTTACACAATGCCTAGGGAAAAATTTGGTGCAGGACCAAAGATATTCTGAAGCTGGCATTATTTCTGTTTTCTGGGTATTCTTTTTCATACCTAGCTGTGTGGTTGTTCCTGATTTCCTCATAATTTATTCTGACAAAAGATGAAAAGTTCTTTATGATTTCCGACATTGACTTCCAAGGTACGCTCCTGTTTCTTATCTTCTGCTCCATACCTCCAACCTGTTCATATTATTCAGGTTAAAATTTTAGATACAAATTTTCCAATCCCAGAAAAGATGCAGCTGCTTTAAAAAGTTGCAGGCAAGGATTTTGTCTGTGGTGGAAAACACTTGTTTGAATCAGCATCATTTGTGAGAGGGAGAGGGTGAGAGGGAGAGGGAGGGAGAGGGAAAGGGAGAAAGGAAGAGGAAGAGAGAGGGAGAAATGGGATGAATTTTTTGGTCTTACACTTAGTTTCTTTATCAGAAGCACATAGTCAAGCATTTTCTGAAATCAAGTTTTCCTATCCTTTCCTGCTCTGGTTTCAGTACTCCCAGAAACCAGATTTTTTTTTTCTTCCAAGCAATGTGTGAATGTCCGTTAAATGAGATGAGATGGAATGCAAACCTATAACGGAGAACAAAGCCACCTGGAGTAACCTCCTGTACAATGAATATTAATACAGTCTATCACTGTATTATTTTTCTTTTGTAAAAAGTGGGAATGTGTTTGCCTAGGTAGACAGTAGCTGACAGTTAGCTTTTGGCCTAAAAGACAATCACTCTTTGTTGAATGGATCTCAGATTTGCCAATATGTTCATGCTGTTCATTTTCTGAATTGAAATAGCCAGAAATTGTTTGAATCAATCTTGCTGAAGAAGACATTGCATTTAGAAGATCTGGTGGAAAGGACGCTTGGTACTCTGGCAACATATCTTCTTTTCCTTCTACTCCTTCTGAAGCACGTTTTGATTTTTGCATTTATCTTACTGTTGGTTTCCTCTTGTTTTTATAATATTCCCTCCCCTCCTAAGTTTCTTTCAACCCTTCTATTTGTCTGCTAAAGAAATACAGGCTACTAAGAAGCTTAATAGAACAGAAAATAGATTCCAATTGTTTTGTAAAAAAAAATAATAATGCATGGATCTACATTAAATATGCATTCACATGCAGATTGAGAAATCCCTGCTTTTTAAAGACGTGAATTCCTAAATTAGTTTTCTTCCAGATCTACATTTTAAATATAACCTGAGAGAGTTTTTGAACTGTGTTGGTACATTTGGAAAGTGTCAATGCTGTGGGAAGCTAAATTCTGATCCGCACATTTGTTCAAGAAATAATAGATCATGAGAGTCCATGTGAGAATTTAGACATCTGTCTTTCTAACCTAATTGGTGCTCAGCCATCCAAAAGAAGCTATTGATAGAGACAATCATGTATAAATAAGGACACCCTTAAAGCTTGATTTGTACAGTTTTCTTGGAAACAGCACAACAATATCTCTTTTTCTTTTTTCCCTGGGATTTTAATTTTGACTTTCCTTGTGTCAGTGTTCAAGTAAAGCACCCATCGAAAGCAGAACTCCGAGGCAGGTAGATTCCTCAAAGAACAACTTATTGGATACATCCTATTGGCACAACGTGTGAAAACCGACTCTGGAAGTTCCTGCAATTTACACCTGATTAAAAAGAAAAAGTTCCCCCTTTCTCCAAGTCATCAGTCACATTGTCCAATAGAGGTGCTGGCCGGTTGCTTGGTTACTCCACCCCTCCTCTCCTCAGCCACCTGTTGGAATATCCTTGGTTCCCACAAGAAAACTTTTTGTTTTGACTGCAAACCCCCAGCTAGAATATTTCGGACATGTGATGCGACATCCAGAAAAATACGGCATATTTCACTTAATCCTCCAGTGAAAGATTGAAGGCAAATGAGGCCCAGGCAGAATAAGGACATCATGGCTTCCAACAGTCGTGGGATTCACATTTTTTTTTTACTACTGGTTCTGTGGGCATGGCTTGGTGGGTGTGGCTTGGTGGGCATGGCAGGGGAAGGATATTGCAAAATCCTCATTCCCTCCCCATCCCACTAGCCTGCTTTCCAGCTCCATTCTTCTGTGCAGGGCAACAAAAGAAGACCCAGCCAATCAGCTGGGACTCAGAAGGCAGAAAATAGATGGGGTTGGTGGGGCTAATCAAAGGAAGTATTTGCTGGTTCTCTGAACTATTCAAAATTTCCGCTACCTGTTCTCCAGAACTGGTCAGAACCTGCAGAATACCACCTCTGGCTTCCAAATCTAAGGGACTGGTTTGATCAAAACTCAGCAGCACTTTTTCATGCGCCTGTTGATAAAAATAGAATTGCCAAAATGATCGCCAATGTCCGAGGATGGATATGGCACAAGAAGATCTATTTCACCCACCTCCCTGTCACTTCTTCTTCCTTGTGGCAGCCCTGAAGCCTCAAAGATGGCCTCAGCCAGGTTCGCTTCAGGGTTGACACCTTGTTTAGTCAACAGCTCTGAATTTCCCTGGCAACCTCCCATCCATACAGATAGTTCCTGACTTACAACATTTCAGTTTGTGACTATTCATCGTTACAATGGCACTGAAAACTTATGACCATTTTTCACACTTATGCCTATTGCAGCAACATCCCCATGGTCAATTGATCAAAATTCAGACACTGGGCAAATGTTTCTTACTTATGATGGGTGCAGTGTCCCAAGGTCATGTGATCAATCACATTTTGTGACCTTCTGACAAGCAAGTCAATGGGGAAGACAGAATTGTTTATCAACCACGTTACTAACTTAACAATTCACTTAACAACTGTGAAAAGAAAGGTCATAAATTTCACTTAACAACTATTTTACTTAGCAACAGAAATATTGGGCATCATTGTGATCATAAATTAATGATTACCTATGTATTAATCAATCCCACACCTGGAATATTTTTCAAGGCCAGACAAGATCAGCCAGGTCAGAAAAATAATGCCACACTGTTATTGTTTGCAATAAAATATCCATAATTATCCTTGTAATGACTTCCAAAGTGCATCATTTGAATTAGTCCCACTCTATTATTTACTGACTAAAGCACCAGAGTAATGTCACAATCTACAGTAATTCTTAGCTAATGTGATAAGTCACAGAAGCCTGACAATTAGAAAAAGAAAATAGATAACTAGCATCCTTGATTATTAGACAATCCATAACTGTGGAATAGCCCAAGAGATGCAATTTTATTAAAATTGGAATTTAAAAAAATGACATTAATTTTCATTCGATGAATTCCACAATGTCTTCTTTATTGAGAACCAATCTTCTTTCTTTCTCTCAATCTCCTTCTACTCCTTCCTTCCTCTCCTTCCTTCCTTTTTGGCTGAAACAAATATAGCTTCTTGATGATGAAAGTGAGATAAACTTTCCCGGCGATATTAAATAATATCTTTGGATCCAGTTATAGCCCTCTTTTCGACTTAACTCCATGAGAGCCCTGGGCTGGGCTGATGAAGAGTGACTGGTCCAAGGTTCCCCAGTTGGCTTGCATGACTAAGCTGGGTCTAGAACTCACCATCTCCCTCTTCATCACCTGGTGCTTTAACCACTAGACAAATCTGGACTCTCAAACAGTTTTCTCCACAACTACTAATTTTCATTTCAAAACAATATGTTGTCATCCTATGTATCACTATGTATCACATAGTACCCTATGACTGTCACTAAGTATTGTACCTTATGATTTGTGATGAATGCATTTATGATCACTATGATCATGATTTATCACTTATATATTTATGTACACTGAGAGTTTATGCACCGAAGACAAATTCCTTGTGTGTCCGATTACTCTTTGCCAATAAAGAATTCTATTCTATTCTATTCTATTCTATTCTATTCTATTCTATTCTATTCTATTCTATTCTATTCTATTCTATTCTATTCTATTCTAGCCTAGCCTAGCCTAGCCTAGCCTAGCCTAGCCTAGCCTAGCCTAGCCTAGCCTAGCCTATTCTACTATTCCACTCTCCACTCTACTCCTATTCTATTCTATTCTGCTGTAGTTCTATTCTATTCTATTCTATTCTATTCTATTCTATTCTATTCTATTCTATTCTATTCTATTCTATTCTGTTCTGTTCTGTTCTGTTCTGTTCTGTTCTGTTTTGTTCTGTTCTGTTCTGTTCTGTTCTATATTCTATTCTATCCTATCCAGTTAGGAAAATTGGAAGTTCAATATATGCAGAAAAAGGTATATTATAGGATTGCCTAAAGCAGCTAAGGAATTAGGTATACCTTGTAGCTTTGTGTTAGAAGAAGTAGCTCAGAAAAGTTGCAAAATTTAATCTTGACCTGTCTCCTCTTCCCATGTTTTCCAGAATGTTCGTCCTTAGGGCAGAGGCATTGAAACAGAGGACCCTACGATGCACAAGGTTGCCATAGACAATATGACAGATTGTGATGAGGCCAGGAGAGGAACGAAATTGGAGATTGGATATAGATGATCAAGGTTAGAAGGTTAACAGGCAACTCAGCTCAGGTAGTAAGAAACTTCAGAAGAACCATTTCATATCATTGGCAGGGATTCTACCTTATTCCCCACACCATAAATGGAGCTTAGAAGATCCCTTCTACTTTTTCAGGGATTCTGCTTTCATCCAACGTGCAGTAAAGAAACCTTCCTGAAATGTCTATCAGTTCTCTCTTTCTCCGTCTTGTTCAATTGCACATGGATTGACAAGTAGGAAAGGAAAACTGAATAGCCAAACTTGCACTGTTGATGGGTTTTTCTGCAAGGCAAAGCAATAACTCAAGCCAAGAAGATGCCCTTTAAAACCATGTGGTATATAGAGATAGCTTTTCACTAAAGCGAGCACTTTTCATAAATATCACTACACGGGTAATTCTTGGCGCTTTCAGGATTCATGCCACCCATATGTGTGTGGGTATGCGGCATGGTGATTTTACTGGCGTATTTGAGCCAAGTGAAAATTATTGGCTTGAAACTATCATTTAGCATGGAATTATTGGCTTGCAATAGGAAAGGGCGGAGGGGAGGGACTCACTCAATGTGTGGAAATGTGTGAACATTTACACGATGCTTGAGTTTGTAAGAAAGGATAACCACTCATGCTCATTGTTTTTGTTCCTTGGTTTACCTTTTAAATTCAACTTTGTGACAGAGATGATGGTAAAGGAGTAGGGATGTTCTCTATTGGCCAAGTGTGATTGGACATACAAGGAATTTGTCTTTGGTGCAGAAGCTCTCAGTGTACATACAGCCCACAAATGGATAAGTCCTAGATCATAAGTCATAAGATACGATCATCAATCATAAGATATACACAAGAAGTGGTAAACCCTAAGATAACGATAGGAGAGCATCGTAAGAAAGATGATGAGAAAGATGAGAAGTCAAGAAGTATAAGAGATGATGGTATTTATGGCCAATGACACCAAATCCCCCCCATCAAATGCTTCATTCTTTTCTTTAACAGAGATACTTTTAATGTCTTCAAGAAGGGATATAAAGATTTCCAGCAAAGACGCTTGTTGTTACTTTTAAAATTGGGGGAAAAACAGTAAGAGAGTTTTGAAAACAACAACAAAAAAAAAACAGTAAGAGAAATGGGTGGGAAACAGTCCCACTATGCTTTCTGTTTATCATGACACCTAATTTACTTTGTATTCATTTATTTCATACCTCTTCCTATCCTGAATATTCAAAGCAGCTTACAACTTTTCTTAATCACTGAACAACAAGGTAAACAAAGCATAGCCATAAATTAAACATCTTCCTAAACGTAATTAGCAATTAAACTATTATAAGGCGGGCAGAAGTGTTACGGCGTTTCTCAACTGTGTGAGCAGGGAGGGGGGAATACAACTCCTGGAATGTTGCCCCCACCTGGGAGCAAAGCACAAAAAGATTTTCTCGGAAATATGAGGAACAGGTACCTCTGGCAATGGAAGCACTTTTAGAAAACCCTTTTCTGCTGTAAATTATTTAATAATTAGTTATTAAAAATGGAACTGCAGTATATCTTTTGGCAACAGATTCATGACCCAGAATCAAAACATTGCACGTCCATGGTGCTGTGTTCCTTCCTTCCTTCCTTCCTTCCTTCCTTCCTTCCTTCTTTCGTTCCTTCCTCTTCCTTATTTCCTTCTTTCGTTCCTTCCTTCTCTCCCACTTCCCCTCTCCCCTTCCTTCCTTCCTCCTCTCCCTCTTCCTTCTTTCTTTCCTTCTTTCTCTCCCCCTCTCTCTCCCTCTCCCTCCCTCTCTCTCTCTCTCCCTCTTCCTTCCTTCCTTCCTTCCTTCCTTCCTTCCTTCCTTCCTTCCTTCCTTCCTTCCTTCCTTCCTTCCTCCTCTCCCTCTTCCTTCTTTCCTTCCTTCCCTCCTTCTCTCCCCTCCCCCCTCCTTCCTCCTCTCCCTCTTTCTTCCTCCTTCCTTCCTTCCTTCCTTCCTTCCTTCCTTCCTTCCTTCCTTCCTTCCTTCCTTCCCTCACTTCTTCTTTCTTTCTTTCTTTCTTTCTTTCTTTCTTTCTTTCTTTCTTTCTTTCTTTCTTTCTTTCTTTCTTTCTTTCTCTCTCTCTCTCTCTCTCTCTCTCTCTCTCTCTCTCTCTCTCTCTCCCCACTTCATAATAGATGAAGTGCACAGAGAGAGAGCATTTTACCTGAGGCTTTCAGTGATGCAAAGGGTCCATGCATGCATACATAAGTGGCAATCTCATGCCCTTGCTTTAATGTCACTTTCTGCCTCTTACACAAAGCGTGTTGCAAAGCACTCTTTCAAGGTTTGTGTGAGAGAGAAATGAGAATTGTTACCAAGCCTGCAGACAAAGATGAAACAAGATATGGTAACTAATATCCTGGAAAACAAAAAAGCTATATAGAAAACAATGAAATAAAGTTTAACTGAGTTTTTCTATTTAAGAAAAGGAGAAAGAGCACACACCCCAGTACATAAACAATATTGAGTTGTTAAAAAAAATATATCAGTTGTTAAAAAATATAATCTGGAAATTGTTGTGGATGATGAATTGAATATGAATTGGAAGATGATGACATCAAGGTAGTTTTAGGCTGCATCACCATTTTATTACAGGAAGCAATGGTCATTATATTCTGCATGGATCAGACTCCTGATATGTCCATTTCTGTACACAATCCATCCATCCAGTGGTGGGATTCAATTTTTTTTTTACTACTGGTTTTCTGGGTGTGGCTTGGTTGGTGTGGCAGGGGAAGGATGTTGTAAAATCTCCAGTCAGAGGTGGGATTTGGCAGTTCTCTGAACTACTCAAAAGTTCCACTACCAGTTCTCCAGACCTGGTCAGAACCTGCTGAATACAACCTCTACATCTGTCCATCCATCCATCCATCTTTATGCTGTCCATCTCTCTACCACATATTGTACATGTCTATGTACACCAGAGATGTTATTCAGCAGGTTTTGACCAGTTCTGGAGAACTGGTAGCAGAAATTTTGAGTAGTTCAGAGAACTGGCAAATACCATCTCTGACTGGCCCCACCAAACCCATCTATTCTCTGCCTCCCCAGTCCCAGCTGATTGGCTGGATCTTCTTTAGTTGCCCTACACAGGAGAACAGAGCTAGAAAGCAGGTTAGTGGGGTGGGGAGGGAATGGGATTTTGCAGGAACTTTCCCCCAGGACTGGGGAGAGAATGGAGATTTTACAGTATCCTTCCCCTGCTACGCCCACCAAGCCACACCCACTAAGCCAGGCCCACAGAACTGGTAGTAAAAACATTTGAATTTCGCTACTGATGTACGTCCACCCACCCACAAACACACAGACCATCCACAAAGTCATGTAAAAAACAAAGTATATTGTACACTTTGTGTATTAAAAGACAGGTGAAAAATAACTTATTTCCCATTTCTTCATCATTAATGTGTTTATTTTTTAGGAATCTGTGTATTTGGAAATTGTTCTATTCTTACCTTTGTAAGTCTCTTTCTTTAAAAAGAAAAAAAGGAATGTAAAGATCAATGCAATAAAAATTGTTTAATAAAACAAGGACAGAACCCCTCCAGCTTAATATATGTTAATATGTGATCACAGGTTCACTGGGGAGTATTTTGTATTGAAAATAAAAAGTGGTCATTTTTAGTCAATCACAAGCAGAATTTCACTGTCAATTGCCCTGATGGTAAGGAGGAAGGTCTCCACTTAATTTTATAATTGAAATTATTTGTACAGTTCAACCTACTTCAAAGAATTCATATATTGAATTAGATGGAATGTACTTTCTTTCCCAGAGGGAAAATATGTAATTCTGTCTTCATACAGTGGCTCTTTCAAATTTTAAGAGCTGCAGAAATCATGTAAAGGATAGATTTTGGAGTCTTTCAAATCCCTTTTACTACCAGTTGCACAGAAGGAGTTGGATCTTGCAATTGTGACCATTGTCACAACTGTACATTTGTGACATGTTACATCTCAGGGCATTTCTACTTTGGCCCTCTTCTTTTTGTGTGTATGTTGTATGTTCTAATTGGGTCATTTGAGGTAGGAAAGCCGAGCATGGAATAGTCCATAATATTCTGAACCCATCCATCTTTCTTTCTCATTTAGATACTTTGGGATAATTTTTCTTGGATTTTCTTCCCCCCTCTCTATAACCTCTGTCCAGATGAAGTCCAGGATTTGGACACTAAACTATTACATTCCATTTTTCATTTTTGATTTGTAATGCTTTTACTTAAATCTTTACATAGAATTCCAAATGTTGTAAATTGTGAAATGCTGAGTTTTTAATTACAAAAATGGCGGTGTGTATATCATTTTTTAAAAAATTTCTTGGTTATCCAATTATTAAAACTATTAAAAAGAGAAAGTTAGAATATTTTGGATATGTGATGTGACACCTGGAAAAATATGCCATTCTTCATTCTTCCAAGGAAAGATTGAAGGCAAACAAGGTCCAGGCAGAAGAAGAATTTAATGGCTTCAAAATCTAAGGACTGGTTTGGACAAAATTCAGCAGCACTTTTCATGTGGCTGTTGATAAAAATAAGATTGGCACCATGATTGTCAACATCCGATGATAGATATGGAAGAAGAAGAAGGAGGAGGAGGAGGAGGAGGAGGAGGAGGAGGAGGAGGAGGAGGAGGAGGAGGAGGAGGAGGAGGAGGAGGAGGAGGAGGAGGAGGTATCCGATTGTCACAACTTTATCCCACTGTACATTCTTTACTATTAGTTGGTAGTGCATTAGAAGTGGAAACTAGGTGTGCCCTGACTGAGAGTGAATGACCTTGTACAATAAAAATGGAGAAGTGATAATAGTCCCACTCTTAGAGAAACTGCTACCATTAATGAACTACTTTTCATTTTGTGAGTAGAGACAATTAGCCAGCCTCTAAAATATGAGTATGCTGCCAGTGAATCATTAATGTATTTCTGATATTTCCAACTTCTAGGCTATAAACTTGACAGCTATCCTCATTTTATCATCATTCAGTCATTAAGTAATTTCTGATTCCTTGCACAATGATTCCATTTTACACAAAAGGTCTATCAAACATTGCTTCTTTTAGTTCTAACTCATTCATGCTAATATCCTCAAAGATAGTTACTCATCCCCTTGCCTTCCGTGGACATTTTCATTTGCCAATGAAGCTTCCAAACCTTAGCCTCTTTTCCAGTGGCCAAATTATCCCAAAGCAATAATTAACATCATTATTAATACTTAACAATGGACCCTTATGATTTACAGTACTTTATCTAGTATTAAATGACTTGTTCAGTATTCCCATACTGAATACTGTATTCTGATTTTCTTTAGCGCTGCCATTCAAAAACATCATTTTTTTTTCTCTCCAATTTGTTCAGCCCTCATGATTAGCTAGCTAGCTTTCCCAGCCATATGCTATAACTGGGAAAAAAATATTGACAACATGTGCCTTTGTTGTCTTTGTGAAGTCTCTTCACTGAAATATTTTGTCAAGATCTATCATAATCTTTCTCCCAAGTAGTAGATACCATTTTATTTTTTTATAGTCACTGTTACCATTCTTGTGAATTTTTCAGTATACAAAGTTAGAGTATTTTATTGCTACAGCTTCTGTTTGTATTATGTTGGTATTGCTTGTGGTTATTATCTAATGTGTGTGTTTGTTGAGAGAGAGAGAGAGAGAGAGAGAGGGGGGGGAGAATAAAAACTTCTTCTCCTCTACCTTTAAGTAGAAATTCCTTCTTCCCTTCCAGTCATCAACACCATGTAGTTTTATTGGCAACCTTTTCAAATGTGGTTTGTCCTTTTATTCTTCTTGAGAGGGAGTCCAAAGTCACCTAGCTGGCTTTGTCCCTGAAGCTTATGGTTTCTTGACCTTCTGCCTTTAATCATCATCATTTTCATCTTCTTCTTCTTCTTCATCATCATCATCCTCTTTTAATGACCCCATAATCCCTTGCAGGGTGGATTCTGGGCAACTGAATGGAGCTAGCAGAGTGTTTTAATGGCAGGGTGCCCTTCCTGTTGCCAATGTGGAGTTTTGTTCAGCAGATATATTCTCATTGTGCCCAGAGAAATATCTGCCTCTACCTAGAATCAAACTCATAGCCTCCTGACTGTGAGGTGAGAGCTCTACCTCTAGGCCACCGCACCACTCCTAGGTTCTTGAAGAGAATGAGGAACATTATTCCTTACTCACTTGAAAACCTACCGATGACTGAGTTTGAATACAAGAGCTGTATTCTTTTCCGGTACACAAAGTTTCTAATTCTTCTCAAAGCTCCCTTTCACTGGTGGCCACAGGAGGGAGTTAAAATGTTCAAGCTGGTGGTATCCATCTTGCCAAAGCTCCACACTTTTCTACAAGTTCTGATTGCAGTCCTGACTTTTTTGACCCTCACCTAAACGACCTTTGCTCTCTCTGCTCAGTTGGATGTCACGATAATGGCTGGTCATGGCTCAATCCATTTTCTCACAACTTTTTGATCATGATTTTCCAGGGACTAAATACATCAGATTTTTTGGGGGGTGGGGAGGGATTGTAGATCTGTCTGGATTAGCAAAATGAAGAGAGCGGTCATATACTTGCTGGCCCAGGGTATCTTGCTATAGTCCTGAGCCATAGTGGCGCAGTGGTCAGAATGCAGTATTGCAGGCTACTTCTCCTGACTGCCAGCATTTTGGAAGTTTGATTTTCACTGGCTCAAGATTCAGCCTTCCATCCTTACGAGGTCAGTAAAACAAGAACCCAAATTTTTGGAGGCAATATGCTGACTCTGTGAACTGCTTACAGAGGGCTGTAAAGCATTGTGAAGTGGTATATAAATGTTGTTGCCCATCAGGAGCCAGTGAAGGTGGCAGCAGATTCAGAAAGTGAGGAGGTTGGGGAGGAACATGGGCCAGTCCTGGAGTCTGGGGAAGGCTCCGATGAGGGCTCTGCATTGGCAGCAGAGATGAGGCCACAGCCGTCTGACAGTTATCAGCTGCCTTCAGAGTCGGAAATCAGTTGGGCAGAAGAACAGCTGGAGCCTGTTTCCAGTGTGTGCATGCACAGAGCTGCCAGGAGAAGGGAACAGTTAAAGAACAAAAGTCTACTCAGGAGTAAAGGTACATGTGGACGGTGAATGGCCCCTCCCACAGGGAATAAACAGGAGCAAAAGAGGAGTGGTGTTTTCAGGAGACAATTAGTTTGTTTAATTAGTGTGAAGATTTATTCGTGATTCTCAAAGATTCCTTGCAAGTATTTTCTTCTATAGCATTGCACTTGGAAGCTATCGGCCTGGTAGTTCTCCAAGCCTGATAAGGTTTGTGATTGTAATTCATGCTTGAAAGACTGTTTTCAGGGACTTTGCTGGATGTGAATGATAGGAATTCATATTAGCCTAGTAAAAAGGGTTTTTGTCAGGACAAGGAGTATGCTTCATGATTTTGTGACGCCTAGGTCAGAACAATAAGTCTAAGTGGTATTGCTACTGCTATTACGACAATCTGTGCCCAGATTTTGTCTTAGCCTTGGGATAGAGCCTAAAGCTATCTATCCCCAACCACTAGGCTACAGTCCATTCAGAGCCATACTTAGTAGCTGAGTGCAAGAGCATGCACAACTCCATTTGAATGAGCAGTAGGGGCTCATGCACGAATCTCCCTTTGTGTAAGCAGCAAGTATGTGCAGCTGCCCCTTGCACAAATGGAGCTGTGGCCACAAGTATTCAACTCTGCTGCTTGCACTTCTACTTCCCACCAAGCTGGAAAGGTTGGGGACCACTGCCATAAAGTGTTGACTGAAGATGCAAGGGCTGATTATGTTGTCATCTTTATCCCATAGCTTTTATTGGATAGAGAATGAAGGACAAATTATACCAATCCTTTTTGATAACCGGAGATTTTTTTTTTCTTTTCAAATGGGTTGTAAAGTTACAAATAATATATGAAGAATGGGAAAATAACAAACCAATAAAATGCAGTTAACTGATAGTATGTACTATGAGAAAGTGCATAATTATCCCAGAATATTGCACATTTAATGTCAAAAAGGAATTATGAAAATCTAAGCATGCCTGAGAGAAAAGGGATCTTGGCTGACAGGAAAAAACATATCAAGGTGGCTGCCAGGTGTGAATCCTTGGGGAAGTCATTATAAGATATTTTTTTTGTTCCACTTGGTGCTTCCTGCTTTTTAAAAGTTGATAGTTGGTTCCATTCTTCTGGAATTTTCCATGGCTGTGTTCTTAATCTATTGTATTGATGAAATTGTTTTTAGATTTGTTCTGTGAATTGCTTGAGGTTTTATAGGTAAAGTTTATGTTTGTGTATGTTACAGCATGTTTGAGTGTTTATCTATAGATAGATAGATATAGGTAGAAAGGTAGATAGCTAAGTTGGTAAATAGGGAGAGGGAGAAGGGGAGAGAGAGGAGAGGAAGGGAGGAAGAGGGAGGGAGGGAGAGGAAGATAGATTTTAATTTGTGTTAGTACTGTTAATACTCATGTCTCAATTCTACATGAATAATTGGTGGTGCAAAGATGCATAGACTTTTATATTATGGAAATGTTATATCCTCTGTATATTTATGCAGTGAAGACATCTAGATTGTAATTCAATACACAGAGTATTTTCCACTGGAGACTCGAAAATCTGTTTCTATTCTGCTGTGCCATTTCAAACATGCAGTATAACTAGGTTTTTATAGTTCAGAACAAACAAACTGGAGAATATTAATAAACACCTCTCTTCAATAATATCTACACATTTTGAACAGATACATTGGTGAACAATAAATAGAATTGACCGTTTACCTACAGAAATTCTCATCAAAATGCTAAGTTTGATTACTAGTATTTCGTATTGTACTTATGGTAGCATTATAGAGCATCTGGCTGTATTTGAACCTCATTGGCTTAGCATAACCATTTTGTAAGGCAAATAATTATTACTGGGCTGCAAACCTTTTGAGAGATTGACCCAAGCCAACTTCTATCTAAAAAGATAGAGTGGTTAAAATTCATAATATGTTTTTTAAAAAAAATATATTCTCATTCTACAACAGCAGGAACCAGAGTCAACAGTCAACAGAATTTTCAATCAAATCTAAAGCTCTGAACAGATCCTCAGAGCAACTCAATTTCTGATTATTTCACAAAACTCTCAAAAACCCTGGACTTTCTGTACTCAAATTGTAGCTGCAATATCAGCCAAGCTGTTGGAATGAGAGGCAATAGACGATGACATTAGATATTGCAAAGCCATCATGGCTGGCAAATTTTGTCACTGATTTGGACACTTATACAACTCAGCCATCAGATATATGAATCATTTCTTAAAACTTGGCAGAGAAACTGTGACAGGCTCAAGAAGTGTTGGGAAGCCTTAGCTGTAGAGGTTAGTAAAATATAGCTTAACTTTCCATTGAGTTACCATGAGTTCCAGTGACGTACATTTATTCAACATTCATTCAATACATTATGCAACCCAACAAGACAGACACAGACTCCAGAGAGTAATTAGGACTGCAGAAAAAACAATTATTACCAACCTGCCTTCAATTGAGGACCTGTATACTGCACAAGTCAAAAAGAGGACATAAACGAGTCACACCCTGGACATAAACTGTTTCAACTCCTCCCCTCAAAACAATGCTATAGAGCACTGCACACCAGAACAACTAGACACAAGGGGAGTTTTTTCCCAAATGCCATCACTCTGCTAAACAAATAATTCCCTCAATACTGTTCAACTATTTACAAAGTCTGCATTAATATTACTATTAATCTTCTCATAACTTCTTATCACCCATCCCTCCCACTTGTGACTGTATGACTGTAACTTGGTCGCTTGTATCCTTACGATTTATATTGACTGTTTCCTAGTATGATTTGATTGCTTATTGTACCCTATGACTATCATTAAGTGTTGTATTTGATGATTCTTGATTCTAGATGAATGTATCTTTTCTTTTATGTACACTGAGAGCATTTGCACCAAGACAAATTCCTTGTGTGTCCAATCACACCTGGCCAATAAAGAATTCTACTCTGTTCTATTCTGTTCTGTTCTGTTCTTTAAAAAA
Source organism: Pseudonaja textilis (assembly GCF_049901715.1). NCBI lineage: Eukaryota > Metazoa > Chordata > Lepidosauria > Squamata > Elapidae > Pseudonaja > Pseudonaja textilis. The sequence continues at coordinate 48,100,267 of NC_141997.1, forward strand.
AGAATTATATTCATTCATTCATTCATTTATTTATTTTGTCAAGCATGTTTTAGATAACAGATATAATTGGAAACATGATTAAGAGTACATGAAATGGGTACAAATAGCAGGGGAATTAGGACAGGGCAGTAGGCAGTTTGGTGCTCTTATGCACACTCCTTACAGACCTCTTAGGAATGGGGTGAGATCAACAGTAGGCAGTCTAAGGTTAAAGTTTTTGATGTTTGGGGAAGAAACCACAGAGTCAGGGAGTGCATTCCAGGCACTGACCACTCTGTTGCTGAAGTCGTATTTTCTGCAGTTGAGTTTGGAGAGGTTTACCTTAAGTTTGTATCTATTATGTGTTTATGCGTTGTTGTGGTTGAAGCTGAAGTATTCATTTGCAGGTAGGACATTGCAATGTATGATTTTATATACTATATTTAGATTGGACCAGAGGCGGCGTAGTTCTAAGTTGTCTAAGCCCAAAATGTCTAATTTGTAATTGAAATAATTTATAATTGCAATTGTAATAGAAATGAGAAATTTCTAATTGTCTAAGCCCAAAACATCACGAATGTATTTTGAGAGCAAGAAGATGGATGAAATTGCACTAATAACAGAATAACAGAGTTGGAAGGGACCTTGGAGGTCTTCTAGTCCACCCACCCCCGTTCAAGCAGGATACTCTGTATTTCAGACAAATGTTGTCCAGCTCTTCTTAAAAATCTCCAATGCACCTACAGCTTCTGGAATCCAGTTGTTCCACAGATTAATTGTTCTATCAGGAAATTTCTCCTTTGTTCTCCTTGAGAATCTGTGGAGATTCTCAGTCATGATGATCTCAAAGGTGCTTTTTCAAGAGGCAACTGGACTTTCATGTTTTTCTTTGAAGACATTTCTCTTCTCATCCAAGAAGCTTCTTCAGTTCTTCAAAGAAACATTTTCAGAGGAAAAAAACAGAAAGTCCAGTTGCTTCTCAAAAAAAACACCTTAATATCACCTATGCTTTGGATTCTTTCTTTCATTTCACTTATAAAACTTGTAGATCTTTTTTCAAATATTATTTTCAAATCAGGTTTTTCAATGAATAATTAATTTTCATCAGGTCACTCTTTAAATTATTCTCCCATATCTTCCTTCTCTTCATTTTCTGGGGAATTAGCCTTCAACCTGAAGTATCTTCTCTAATTATCCCAGTTTATAGTCTCAGATAATTGAGCTGCAAATCTCTAAGGCTCTTGTTTAAATCTTGACTCTCGGTGCAGCTTCTTAGTATCTTTAGGAATCCACGTTCTTCCAGCCAGCCTCAGTTCTCCATCCGCATTGGTAAAATCATGAAGTTAATAATAACACTAGCGCTGCTCTGAATGGAGCAGCGAGACAACATTATACGAACTATACGGAATCCTCCAGAGTGTTGAAAAAAAAAGTTTCTTTCTCACTCTTTTTCTTTCTCTTCCTCCCAGATTCTGACAGCACATCTTTCTCCTGGTAATGATATTTTCTTCTGCTGTCAGCGAGCTCCAACCGTTTCTCAGCCAAGGTCTCAATATTTGGAGCGGTATTTGCTTCCCAGTTTTACAGCATTAAGCAGTTGGTGACAGCTTCAACTTTACAACTTCAGCCCATCTGGCCACAGCTCCATTTCCATACAGATGATAAGCACAACAATATCCAGCAAGTCACACTTCAAGATTTCTACCGAGCTGGTTTGTATAAGATTCCTCAACTCTGGCATGAAATTGGCTCCCATGAGACAGTTCCAGATTGAATCTTTTGGGTTTGCTGTTCCATCTTAGTACATGTCACCCGTAATCCAGATGACTTTCTTATAGAATAGATCTCTGTCTATGGAAGTTGAAGAAAGATAAAACTCTATTTAAAATTCAGCTTCTCCTTCTCCTCCTTCTTTCTCCTTCTCCTTTTTGTTTCTGTTGCTCCCTCTGCCTTTTCTTCTCCTGGTCCTTTTTTATTCCTCCTTCTCCTTCTGTTTTTGGCTCCTCTTTCTGCTTTTCCTTCTCCTTCTCTTTCATCTTTCCCTTTTAAATTATACAGGACTATATTGCAAAAAAAAAAACCTGGGGGAAGAATGTAAACCATGTGCCTCCAAGCAAGAACCAATGACCACCAGGCGGATTATAGTTGGGCATTGAGAACTACTGAAGAATAGCATCACAATTTCTTTCTTCCTTCCTTTCCTTTTTATCCTTTTAGCAATTTCTCTTGCAGCATCTGTGGGAAGCTCTGGTTTTGTTTTTTTTTATCCCAGGTACATCTGTTCAAACCCTTCAACTTTTCCAATGGCAAAATGTTCTTCATGTTTATGGTGTTCTTTATTTTTAGTAACTGCTCTGCAAAACCTTCTCTCGGCCTGCCAACGAAGGGGTGGGAAACCATTAAGGGACTCATGGAATGCTTCGCACAACAGACTGTTGGGTCCATGCCTATGCCATTTCTACCCTACACTCCACCGTCTCCAAAGCAGTGGTGGGATTCAACCGGTTCGCACCCCTTCAACTGAACCGGTTGTTAAATTTCTGACTGGCCTTTCTCCTCCCCACCTCTCCCCTTCCGGGAGTCTCCATTCATCACGGTTTGGCTCTCAGGTTACTGCAGGGAGGCACGCTAGGCCCAAAATCAGGCATGGTGGGGTGGCATGCCCCCCATGGCCTGTTTTCACTCCCAGGGGGGGTACAGGAGGCTGAGTGCTGCCTGTCACACCCACTGGACACAGACACCAAGGCCACACCAGGTTATTCTGTAGGTCTCTTGGGCTGCACATCTTAACAATCCTAGCTAGCATTGACAATGACCTGGGATTAGGGGGTTTATCATTCCAATTATCAGAATATTGCTGCTGACCAGGCTAACGTCTCGGTGACCTAAGCAAAGGAGGATAAAAGGGAGGAAAGTACGTTCCAGCCACACATGGATACCCGCTTTCCATTAACAAGCTGCTTTAACTGTCCCCGAAAATGTCAGTTATTCTTAGAGTAAAATTATCTTGTAAATAAACCTGTCATCCCATAAGGGCTATTCCATGATCCACAGACATTATCTCACTAAGACAATAATTCACTTGAAAACCCCAGAGTTCTGTGATCTGTAATACCCTGTAGGTTAGTAGTCAGTGTGAATTTCTGTCTCTCCCCATCTACTTCCTGAACTATTTCCCCCCCGAAAACTGTGAACAACCTCGGACCTTTATAATTAAGCCCCTGGTCTATTCATTGGAAGTTTTGTAGGCTGAAGAAAGTTTCTGCAAAGTATGTAATTCTTTCAGAAGCAAAACGTACTTGAGTTTGGGAGCTAATTCAAATAAGACCTTAGGTTGAAAACTCAGCATATTCTATCATTCTTGCATCCATTTCTACACTGATAACAGTAAAATTACAAGTTGATTAGTCTTGGAAAACTCTTTGGAGTTACTATTGATTAGATTAATTTGGAAAGTTCCTCAGATTTTTTCTTTTTTCTTTTCTTTTCTTTTTTTTTGGTGTAATGCTATAGAGAAAAAGTGCACTATATTCTGTAGTTTACCTCACTTTTCATAGACTCCATGACACTTCTATATGTATCATGCATACTCAACATAGAAAAGTATTTTTCCACTAAGGCTTAGCCATTTTAATGCTTCCTATAAAAATATGACAGTATCTAATTTATCATTTCCCTTTTGAGCAATGCAGTGACAAACATTTAACAATGTGGGCTACAGATAGGATATTGAACTTGCAAATTGTTTCTGTACTCCTTTGATCCCACACACTTACCATTTGGTAATGGCCCAGTTGCAGCAAAAGATGGCATGGGTTGGGATAGGACAGGAAGAGTCTGGGTGGGATGGGATGGGTAGGTAGATGGATGGATGGATGCATGGATGGATGAATACAGAGTCCTACATATTTGTGGACAGCCAATGCATTTACTAAACAAATAAACAAAGAAAGAAATACTGTGAGGTTCGAGAAATGAGGAGATTTGCATTAGCTGAAACTTGATGCTTCCCTTCAAGCTACTTAAAAAACTGAGCTATTCTTTTATTGGTCTCCCTGGTTAAACAGGAGAGCAACCTTTTTATAGTAGAACTAGCCAGGTCTTCTTTTTCTTTTCTTTTTTTTTTCAAACTCAATGAGAAAACAACCACCGCACATACCACTGAGGTCAAGAGAGAGATGAGATTAGCAGAATGCTAATTGTTACGTTATTGCCTATCTGATATAACCACATAAGGTTCTCTTCATTTCAAGGTTGGTGAAAAGGAAGGTTGGTTGTAAAGTGAAAACAGAGGGGCTGTGAAACTCTCTTAGCGCCTCACTCAGACATGATAAACAAGATAGGACATTTGTACCTTAAAGTAATTTCCCTGCTCATAAATAGAAATGAGCTGGAGGGAGCTTTGACATGGTTATGCATGTATAGAATGCAGACATCCAACCTACTCCTTTGTTTGTCAATGGCTCACTTTCAGGTACATAAACAGAATTGCAAACCATTTCACAATTTTCTCTTTTCTTTCCAGTAATACAAGTATAATAAGAAAGAAATACTTTGCAAGCTAATATAACCGCCCTCTCCCATCTCTGTCTGTCTCTCCCTCCCTCCTAATACACACAGGCACACAAACTTGGTTAATTTGTTTCTTGTTAATTTCACTGTTGGAATTGTTCCTTGTAGTGGTCCCTGATTAAAAGGACACCATAAAAAATAGGCTGTGATTGACATTTAAATAAGCAGACTATTTTTTAAAACCAGATGATCTTTTTTTCCCCACTTGAAATTTCATCTGTGTGAGAGAGGGACATCATTTCAAATGTTTGTTGGTTTTATCTAATCCGTGTGTTGTTTGCAAAGATTAAGACAACTCTTTATCTTTTTTCACAACAGTTTTTTTGAGTATTACAATTAAAAGAATAAAAGCTAATACAAGTTAAAAAGAATTAAAGAGTAAAAATAAAAAATGAAGAAAAATAGAGCAAAAAAAATATTGAAAAGAATGAAAAAAGAACAATCTAACAAAAGAAAAAAGTATATAAAGAGATTACTTCACACTTCGTCACAACAAATATAAACATTTTTAGCAACAATTACCTTCTAAAATATAACAAATTATCTATTCTCATATTTCCTCCCTTATTTATAAACAAAACATTAAAACCTTGTCATTCAACTATGTTCAGGAAAAATCCATTAAGAATCATCACAGACAGCAAACTATCTATTTTAATTTCAATCAAATAAGTCAACTTTATGTTCCTTGACTTCATTTTTAACAATCTTGGTCCTAAAGTCCCTTCCAGAAAATGATGTGCCAGTCACTCTTCTGGCTTGTTACATGTATGTTCCTTTTAACTGTTAAAAAGTTTACCAGTTTCATATATCCAGTATATCATATTTTTTTTGCATACAATTCTTGGAGCCTGTCCTGTTTCGTTTCTTTTGTTCCTTTAATTAAATATTTAGTTGCTACTGATTCCCTCTAGTGTTCAGTCTGGAAAGTCCCAACCTTTCCAAAAGTTCATCATATTTGAAAAGCATTAAAAAAAAAATAATTCCAAATGTGATCAAAAAATGAGTCTCAGTCATATTTTGTTTCCATACATTACAACTGTGAACTTAGTTGATTTCCCAGCAATTCAATTCCAGAAGCTTCATTTCTATAGAAGCAGCTGTCTGGAGTATGTGTGAGTAATATCATGGCCTCTTTTTTCTTCAGAGAGTTTTGGCCAGCCAGGACCCATTTTCTGGGCACCAATTTCAGCTGTAATGCCATCCCTTCTCTTTTGGCGATCTCTAGATCACTAGAATTTGAGTAAAAGACTCTTCATCTTGTTATAACTTTCAAGAAAATTTCTTAACAATAACACAGTACCCACAAGTCTTAGGCCTCAGAAGTGCTATTTCCATTTGCCTTTATGCTTGTTCCCCTTTAATCTTTCATGTCCTTCAGCCTTTAAACCTCCAGCTATTGCCTTGTGAAATCCAGAGGGAAATTGTGGTCTTTCACCGAGTAGCAATCACTGTTCCAAAACAAGGTATAAAATAAACGGTGGAAAAATCCTTGCAAGAATTCATTGCTTATTGAACTCTCTGTTTGAGGCTGTTGCCCACCTGCCAGTCATGGCTGTTAATTCATTGGCTAAGCACACCAATGTGCACTAAGGGGTCACCAGCCTGTTTCTCACAAAGCAACAGGGCAGCATAGCATTGGAATGGTTTAAAGTACATTTCAGGATCTACAGGGTCAGCAGTCTGCTTTCCATAAACATGCACTCTGGGCTGGTACCTTGGGAGGGGCAGCTTTCTACATGCATGATTGAAAGCAGCCATCCCTTTTGTCTGTACTACCTGAAGTCTTTTGTCTATAAAATAGCTTTTGTAGCTGTTTGGGGCCATTTGTAAATAACAGTACTTTCAGCATACAAAGCACGGACGAGAGAAAGAGAATGTAAGATGTTATTTACCTCTGTGCAATGATCAGGAAAAATGCAACACCCAAATTTGATGCAGGCATGGGCATATTTAAGCTTTAGTTTACAAATAAAAGAGAATCACCTAGAAGTCAGAATGAGGAAGAACACTCAATTCACTTCCTCGATGTATAGATTGCAGATATTTTTTTTTGCAAATTTGTAGAAAGGATCTTAAGTTGCTTGTTATGAACAATCAAAAGCCAAGGACTGATAGCCTGCGGGCTTCAGTCATTAAATTCTATAACCCTTTAAGTGTCTATCCATTTTTTACTTTCTACCACAACAGAGATTTACGAACTTTAGCTCCGTCACCGATGTAAAAGCTCAAAGCTCAATCCCACAACAAGTCAGTCACTCAGGGCTGAATGTCCTTTGAGGATGTACATTCAAGGCAACATGAGTTGTTTTTAACAAAACTCAGCTGGAGCCAGATGAATGGAAAATCATTGGGAATTTTAAACTGGAGGGTTGAGAAAACACAGTGAGGGGGGAAAAAAGCATCTGGCAAACATATTTCCAAGACAAGGGGTGTGTTTGTGTGATCATAAAAAATAGAGTACAACTCAAAAGAAATTGGAAATTTTAGCTTGTAGTTAGTAAACCAACAAAGAGCAGACTTAGATATGGCACATTAGGTGTGATGAAACAGGGTTGTTTTATTTCTATTCTCTCCACATACACAGATGATTATCTTTGTTGAGACTGGGCACTATATGCTTAGAGCAGGGGTGGGATTCAGCCATTATGGACTGGTTTGGGGAAACCAGTAGTTCCGACCATTAGTTGGCCTCGCCCACCCACCCCTACCCTAGTCTGTCCTATATTTCTTTTTTTTCCAGCCCAGCTGAGTCACGTGACATAGTGGATTGCTACGCATCAGCTGTTTTACTCACTGGGGCTGCAACAGAAGGTAAGTTTTAGCTGAAAATTGGTGGTTTTCAAACGTTGTGCATACACGCTCAGAGAACCAGTTGTTATACTGGTTGAATTCCAATGCTGGCTTAGGTTGTGAGAAACGTTGTGGGATGAGCAACATTTTTTCTCTGCAAACTGAAATGCATTCTTACAGTGCAGTGGCAGCCCCCCTGCCCCCTGCACATGTGCGTATGATTCCCCGCCGCCGCCCCCTTACCTGTGCCTCCTAGCTGATTTTCGGTCCATTTGAGGCCTTTTTCGTCCTGCCAGAGGCTTGAGGGATGCCTCTGCAGGCTTTGCAGGCCAAAAAACGGGCCCATTTCATCACTTCTGGTATTTCCAGAAATACAGGACGTGATGAAATGGACCTATTTTTCGGCCTGTAAAGCCTGCAGAGTGATCCCTCAAGTCTCTGGCAGGATGAGAAAGGTCCGAAAATCAACTGGGAGGCACGCACATGCACAGTGAGGTAAGTTTGCTGGGGGCTTGCATGTCCGCACAAATGCCATAGGTTCACCATCACGGTTATAGTCGTTTACTGATTCAAATACAAACAGTAAAGAATAGAATAGAACAGAACAGAACAGAACAGAACAGAACAGAACAGAACAGAACAGAACAGAATAGAATAGAATAGAATAGAATACCTTTATTGTCATTGCGTTCAAAATACAATGAAATTTGAAAGCTACTCCAGCACAGTGCCCCAAACACTACATCATAATCACACTACACAGTATTTAAAAATTAAAATGATTAAAGTAATAATAATAATAATCAAAATCTAGTCTAAAACCTATTTAAAACATACATTAAGTCAGATAGTTTAAACCTGCCATTTTATACATAGAACTCAATCATAAATGTACTGTTTGATTCAAGACAATTACTGCCTTGGAAAAGAAACTGTTTCTCAGTCTATTAGTCCTCATTTTAAGACACCTATAATGTCTCCCTGATGGTAACAGATCAAAATATGAATGTCCAGGATGAGAGCGGTCTGTGGAGATTTTTAGTGCTCTAGAGAGGAGTCTGGTTTTCACAATCTCTTCCAAAGAAGAAAGAGAGCAACCGATGATTTTTTTGTGCTGTGTTTATAACTCTCTGGAGCATCTTCTTATCCACTACAGAGCATCCAGCATACCACACTGTTACATACTATGCCAAAATGCTCTCGAAGGTAGAATGGTAAAAAGTAACCAGCAACTTCTCACCCAGACCACTTTTTTTTAGCAGCCTGCTGAATATAACGTCAGTTGTAAAATATAAACATAAATCGGTCAGTTCGATGTTTAACTACTATGGTAAAAAGTACAAATACAACTTGCTTTTATAGTCTTGTATAGACATTATATTGTTTTTACCATAGTAAACGCTAAACTGACAGATTTAGCAATCATATACCTGGGATTTCTATACTGGTAACGGATAAACCAGTGAAATAAATGCTTAGACAAGCAGGAATGATGGATCGAATTAATTCTGGATCAGTTCATGATGGTCCCTCTTGTGTTCTTATAATCTAGGTTTACAAAAAAAAAAAACCAAAATAAACCAGGAACAATAATTGAGATTCAAACACAGATGGTTGCACAGAGAGAAAGATCTATTTAGATTCCAAAGTTTAATCATAATGAGAGGTTCCCATGGACAGACTCTACGTGAAGGTTGAGGATGCGCCTAATCTGAAGCTCCTCTCATGGATATTTGCTTGTTTGTTTTAAATTGGTGTGTGTGTGTGTGTGTGTGTGTGCGCGCGCGCTTATGCATGTATTGTGTGCATTGAATATTGACAGCAGGGATCATGAAAGAGCAAACAGATGATTAATTCACTAGCCCCTAAAAAGTACAAAAGCAGGAGTCGTCAAGATGGGTAGACCTCATTAGTGTTGGCATGGCGATTGCCTAGCAACCTGAAGCAGCCAAGCAAGTGGCTTTGGATATAGACAGGGTTCTTCTGTATGTAGTCCATATACTGTAGGTGCTCTGCGTTGTTCTCAAGCCAATCCTATCGTGCTGGTGGATTTTCAGGGGAACCTGCTTAAAAATAGTCTGTAGCACTATCACCCTTTCTTGGTATGCACAACTGCAGCAGTCGTTGGGTCGTGCATCAAAAGAATGCAGAACATCCAAGACTCACAAAGCTACAGGTTGCATGCTCTCTCAAATGGTGCAGGAAAGGAAAAATTCAGAAAGGAAAAGATAGGAAGGAAGGAAGGAAGGAAGGAAGGAAGGAAGGAAGGAAGGAAGGAAGGAAGGAAGGAAGGAAGGAAGGAATGGGGAGGAAGGGTCATCATTGAGAAAGAGAGAGTTACAGAAGAAAGTCAGAAAGGAAAGAAAGAAAGGAAAAAATCAGAAAGGAAAAGGAAGGAAGGAAGGAAGGAAGGAAAGAAGGAAGGAAGGAAGGAAGGGTCATCATTGAGAAAGAGAGAGTTACAGAAGAAAGTCAGAAAGGAAAGAAAGAAAGAAAGAAAGAAAGGAAAAAGTCAGGAAGGAAAAAAGGAAAGAAGGAACAAAGAAGAAGGAAGGAAGGCCTACAGTATTTAGGATAAATACCGAAAGAATTGAATCTACAGTATTTTATTTGTAAATCAAATAATATTTACTAACTTCTTAACTCACTCAACTCCGACTGCTTATTCAAAGGTGCTTCTGCCAACATTTTCTACATTTAATGAGATAAGTTGTAAATCAATGGAATCAACGGGGATTCCTTTCATATCCCCCATCCGTTTTTATTATAGTGATACATTTTAGCCTATGGTTTCTCCAGGTGCTTTAAGTAAGCTTAGTTAACCAATAACCCTGCTGTGAAGTTCATACCAACAAAGCCGTTATGCTTTAAGGAAAGCATCACCACATGGATGGAAGACATTGTGATACCAAGGGCATCTTGCATCACTTAGTTTTCAGAATGCATTTTTTTTTCTTTTCTATTCTGATGGGAAGGGATGCAACTGTTCAGTTAATGAAATAGACAAACCGGGAAAACATGTATTCAAGAATCTAGTTCCAAAATGCGAAACGTTTACTGAACTGGCAAAAGGGACAGCACCGATATTAAAAGTAGCAGAAAGAAACAGAAACCGCAAGTCAGAAATGAAAAAAAGACAACAACAACAAAAAAAAGACATTCTTAATAATGTTAAGCAGTGCCAAAGCTAGCATCTCAAGCTATTTGGTTTTTTTCTTTTGACTGAGAGCTTCCTGGCACCTGCTCATATGCCTAAATCAGAAAGCCAAATTCCATTGAGTGTCATGAACAATTTTGTGATATCTGGGGGTACTTATATTAATCTGCATATGCTTACACTAATCAAGCATTTTGCTCCTGTTTACTTTACTTTTTTTCTTTTTGGCTGAACAAATGAAAGAGAAGGAAGTCTAACAAATGATCAGAATGTTATTGTTTTTGTCTCTCGGAGCCCTGAAGAAAACTTTTAATATTTTCTCTTTAAAAATTGAATAATAATGATCTGCTAAATCATCAGACATATATCATGTATATGTATAAGTATATGTATATGTATATATACCTTCCTTCCTACCTTCCTTCCTTCTTTCCTTCCTTCTGTCTTTTTCTTTCCACCTTCCTTCTTCTTTCTTTCTTTCCACCTTCCTTCCTTCCTTCCTTCCTTCCTTCCTTCCTTCCTTCCTTCCTTCCTTCCTTCCTTCCTTCCTTCCTTCCTTCCTTTCTTTCTTTCTTTCTTTCTTTCTTTCTTTCTGTTAAGTTTGAGCAATGAGAGGCTGAACCAGAGCATGAGTGCAACAATACTTTATTTTACAATAAAGGGCTGACCGTGCTTGCCAAACCTGGAACTGGCTCGCAGCAATCAGCAACCGGTTGGACCCTGCAGCCTGCTTTTATAGCTGGCTGCTGGGGAGAACCAACCAATGGGAATGGGGGAATAACGCCCACATAAAGTGAGTGGACCTGAGTGAGAACTCCTTGAGTCCTCAGGACATAACACCCCTTCCCCCCAGATGCGAACATGCATAGTCCTTGAGGTAGACGGGGGGTTTGTGTTGGCGCCCGGAACGGCGCAACTCGGGAACATTGTCTGTCTGTTCGGTATCAGTCTGTGACGGTTGAGCCGGCATAGTGTCGCCAACACTCTCTCTGGACTGGGCATCCTCGGAAACCACCGGGTTGGTTACTGGGGTCGAGCTCTCGTGGGTTGGATCAGGCTGGTCAACTCTCTGGGCGCTGTTGTCCGGGTTTGGGCTGACCGGAACAACCGCTGGTGCAGACTGGTCGCTGGGTGCGATGTGGCTGGGCGGCGGATGAGGCGGTTCCCCTTCGACTGGAGACTCTGGATTCTTGTTGGCAAGGGTGCTGAGGCGCCTTCTAAGTTGGTCTATGTGTCTCCTCCAGACGCGACCATCCTCCAGCCTGACTCTATACGATCTCGGCCTGGTGACGGCGATGACCTCGCCTGGAATCCAAAGTGGGTCCCCAATGAAATTCCTTGCGAATATCGGCTCCTGTAACATAAAATGTCTAACCCCCGAAGTAGAAGCGAGGGGAGAGTCAGGGCAGTATTGTGGGTGCAGTCTGTCCAATACAGTCCTCAGGCGCCGGCCCATCAGAAGTTCCGCTGGGGACTTATTGGTGACTGCACAGGGGGTTGAGTGCTGGCTCATCAGGAACCGTGAGAGTTTGTGGTGCCAGTCATCTCTGCCAAACCTAGCGAGGGCCTCTTTGGTGGTCCTAACGGCCCTTTCAGCCAATCCATTACTGGCAGGGTGAAATGGGGCTGTGAAAATGTGGCGAATGCCCAGGTTGGCTGCAAAACGGCTGAATTCTACTGATGCGAACTGTGGGCCATTATCGGAGACCATGGAGTCGGGTAGTCCATGTGTAACGAACAGGCGCGTTAACACGTTGGTGATTGCTAGTGTGGTGGTCGTGGATAGCTGTGCCACGTCTATCCATTTGGAATAAGCGTCCACGACCACTAGGAACATCTTTCCATGCACGGGGCCGGCCAGATCGATATGGATTCTAGACCAAGGGGCGCTGGCGCTCTCCCATCTGGTAGGGGTGGCGATGGGGGGAGCAGGACGGGATTCCTGGCAAATGCTGCAGGAACTTACCCAATTGACAATGTCCTCGTCTAGACCCGGCCACCATACGTAGCTGCGTGCTAATGCCTTCATTCTCACGATGCCGGGGTGTCCCTCGTGCAACGCCTCCAGGACTCGGGTACGCAGCGAGGTCGGAATGACCACTCGAGTGCCCCATAGCAGACAACCCTGCAAACTGGACAGCTCCTGCATGCGAGTCTTAAAGGGTGTGAATTTGTTATCAACGTTGCCTCCCGGCCACCCCCTCCTCACCCAGTCGAGCACCTGGGCGAGCGTTTGATCTGCTTTGGTTTTAGTGGCGATGTCAAGGGTGGTGATGGGCAGGTCCAACTGGGTGATCTCGAAAATGGCGTTGACAGGAGCTGGGTCTTCAGCCGGAGCGGGTAAGGGGCAGCGACTGAGAGCGTCGGCGTGGGATAGAGTTTTGCCCGGGCGGTGAATAAGTTTGTATGAGTAGGCCGCTAGGAAAAGTGTCCACCTTGTCATCCTAGGGGAAAGGACTTGAGGGGTCTGTTTGTCGCCGGCCAGTAGGCCCAGGAGGGGCTTATGGTCGGTGACCAGTTCGAAGAAATGGCAAAAAGGAATTCGTGAAACTTTTTCACGGCCGCAACAGCTGCTAGGGCTTCCTTGTCTATCTGGCTGTAATTTCGCTCCGTGGCCGAGAGCGTCCTGGAGAAAAAGGCGATGGGGGCCTCGGCGCCATTGGGGAGTCTGTGACTAAGGACCGCCCCAATTCCAAAGGGGATGCGTCTGCTGCCAGTACTAAAGGAAGGTTGGGGTCGAATTGGATGAGTACTGCCTCTGACGTAAGTAGTGATTTGACGGCGTTAAACGCCTGGTCTTCTTTGTGCCCCCAGTGCCACGGTGACTTTTTGTCTAGTAATCTGTGTAGGGGTTCGGCTACTGAGGCTTTATGGGGCAAGAAGGATGCATAAAAGTTCAGCAGCCCCAAGAAAGCTTGTAGCTCCGTTTTGGAGGTTGGTGTGGGAGCTTCGTGGATTGCCCTAACCTTGGACTCCAGGGGGTGAATGCCAGAGGCGTCAATTTTATAACCCAGAAAGTCCACCTGTCTAGTGGCAATGGCGCATTTTTTCTTTTTTTAACTTGAGGCCATGCTGTCTGAACCTCTCTAACACTGCTCGCACTCTCTGGAAGAGTTGGGGTCTGTCCCTGGCCGAGACCAAGATGTCGTCGAAGTATGGTACTACACCAGGGAGGCCCTGTAAAATCCGCTCCATGAGGGATTGAAAAATACCCGGGGCAACACTTATGCCAAATTGGAGACGCTTGCATCGGAAGGCACCCCTGTGAGTAACGATGGTCTGAAGTTCCGCTGTTTGGTTATCAACAGGGAACTGCTGATATGCTTGAGACATGTCCAATTTAGCAAAAATACTGCCCGGTTCGAATGTGTGTAATAAGTGCTGAATGACGGGCACAGGGTAGGCGCTAACTTGTAAATATTTATTGATTGTTGTCTTGTAGTCCGAGCATATTCTCAGGCTACCATCTTTTTTTAGGGGTGTGACAATGGGCGTCTCCCACTTGGCGAAATCTGTTGGCTCAATGACCCCTTGTTTTAGTAGTTTATCCAATTCAGCGTCTAGGTTTGGTCGAATAGCAAATGGAACTTTACGTGGTTTTAATCTGATGGGGACTGCCTGGGGGTCAATGGTGAACGAGATGGGGGTTCCATTATAACACCCCAGCTCCTCGCTGAACACATCTGCGTAGTCAGCGAATAAGGAGTCAGTGTCTGAGGTTGAGACAGCATGGACTCCTGTTAGCCCTAGGCCGAGGTGGGGAAACCAATCGAGCCCCAATAAGGTGGGTAGATTGCCGTTAACTACCACTAGAGGTAGGTGGCCTTTAAAAGCTCTAAAACTGACAAAGAACTTGCCTCTGCCGATCACGGGAAGGGCCTTCCCCTGGTAGTCCTTCAGACCGAACTGGCATCTCTGAAGCCGGGTAGTAGATAGGCTGGGGTGGAGTCTCTTGAGGGTGTTCCATGAGATTATTGAGAGCGCTGACCCTGTGTCAACCTCCATGTGGCACGGTTTACCTTCTAGGGAAACGGAGAGAGAAATTTTACTAACAGTGTGGCAAGTACGTCTGGCGAGGCGGTGCGTGCGACAGTTTAATACTTGCCTCTGTGGTCCCGAGTGCGAGGACGGGGGTCTGTGTGCAGTGCTTTGGGGGGCTTGGCAGACTCTCGCGATGTGCCCCCTCTTATGGCAGTTGTTGCAGGTGGCTCCTTTAAATTTGCAGGTGGCCCTTTGATGCGATCCCCCACAGGCTAGGCACAGTGTGATGTGCTTGGGTGGACCGGTGTTTTCTTGTTTGGCCCCTACCTGCGACCGTCTGTCGTTGGCGAGGCGGTGGACGTCGTTTTCATCGTTGTGGGTTTCCTCCGCTTCCACCTCTTCGGAGTGGACTGGGAACGATGCCAGCTTGGCACTTGGGCCCTGAATTTCGGTGGCTGAGTTCGTTGCTAGCTCGGCTGCTAGGGCCTCCTCGACCGCTTGTGCGAGGTTGAGGTCTTTTTTTTGCTAGCAGGCGCCTCTGTAGGTTGAGATCCTTGACCCCACAAACTAATTGATCGAGGAGCATGTCCTCCAGGTATGTTCCAAACCCGCAGTGCAGGGCTGCTGTTCTGAGGGCAGCCATATATTGATTGATGGTCTCCTTACTCGATTGCTTCCTCATACGGAACGTGAACCTCCTGGCGATTTGTGAAGGCCTGGGAGCATAGTGGTTAGTGAGGATCTCAAGCAACTCGGACCACGGAACGCTTTTTCAACTCTCTCGGCGCCACGAGTGCTGCGGCGGTATCGTAAACGGTGGCTCCACAGTAGATTAGGAAATAGGATTTTTTCCGATGCTCTCCCGCATCCGCCAGGCCGACCGCATCGATGTAATGATTGAAGCGGTTCTTATACGATTCCCACTTCTCTTCGTCTGGTTTGAACGCCGGGAATACTGGGTTGGAACTCATGGTGCTGGAACGGCTGGGCTACCTGCGGAAAAAATCTCTCTGGGACAACGGGCGCCGTGGGTTACTAGTGATATCAGCTCTGGAGAGGTTTTTGCTACCCTCTCTTCTCTCTCTGGGTTACCACGTTGGCTGTTAGCCGTTGGAGGTGTCTCGATTCGCGCCAAAATGGGCGTTAGTGACTTCCTACAGCGCTGTGTTGTGTCTCATACTGGCTTGAAATTCAAATGACACCGTTTGAATTTCGCGCCAAATACAGAGCGGCTGCGGCTCGCAGCGCTTCACTTTCCCTGCAGCGGGCTAACAAGCGGCTACAGACGCTTCTAACTTTTGAACCAGACCGCTTTCTCTGGCTGCGGATCAGCGTTTGCTCTTTTTGATCGCTCGTTTTGTTGGCTGACCGCTCTCTCTGGCTGCGGATCAGCGTTTCCCTTATCGCCAGCCGATCGCTCTCTCTGGGCTGCAGATCGGTGGCTAGTGACTCAGCGGTTGCATGGTGCTTCTGGTAGCCATCCCACCTTCGTCGCCAGTGTTAAGTTTGAGCAATGAGAGGCTGAACCAGAGCATGAGTGCAACAATACTTTATTTTACAATAAAGGGCTGACCGTGCTTGCCAAACCTGGAACTGGCTCGCAGCAATCAGCAACCGGTTGGACCCCGCAGCCTGCTTTTATAGCTGGCTGCTGGGGAGAACCAACCAATGGGAATGGGGGAATAACGCCCACATAAAGTGAGTGGACCTGAGTGAGAACTCCTTGAGTCCTCAGGACATAACACTTTCTTTCTTTCTTTCTTTCTTTCTTTCTTTCTTTCTTTCTTTCTTTCTTTCTTTCTTTCTTTCTTTCTTTCTTTCTTTCCCCTTCCTTCCTTCCTTTCTCCCTTCCTTCCTTCCTTCCTTCCTTCCTTCCTTTCCCCCTTCTCCATCCTTCCTTTCTTCCTTCCTTCCTTCCTTCCTTCCTTCCTTCCTTCCTTCCTTCCTTCCTCTCCTTTCCCTCTTCTTCATCCATCCTTCCTTCCTTCCTTCCTTCCTTCCTTCCTTCCTTCCTTCCTTCCTTCCTTCCTTCCTTATCTTTCTTTCTTTCTCTTTCTCTCTCTTTTCACCTTCCTTCCTTCCTTCATCCCAGTTCTTGGAGCAGTGCATCCATTATAACCACACAGAAATGTTTTGGGACTTCTGATCCCTGATTACCCAGAGGACATATAGGCTTTTTACTCATACTAAAATTATTCCTGTTGGTGCTAGCCTCTATTTCAAGCTGAGGGGTGTCTGGTCAACTTCCAAATTTATTTTCCAATCTGTTTAGCAGTAAGCCTTTGGTAGACTAAATCTGAAATGTCAATTTAGATTTGGTTGCTCTGATCACATAGAGTTAAGTCCTGCATGATTGGCTGCAGTGTTTGTTTTATTATCCTGGTCTGGAGTGGATATGACATTGTTTCCGTTGTAATTGTGGCTATTTTCTAATCCGAATCTGAACTTTTGGTATGTGCCCTTAAAAGCTAACCTAATGATCAACATTTCAGCCAAATGGAGCTGATCATCAGAAATGTTCAGAGTTATATCATTCCTTTCCAAAACTCTGATTTTTGAATGGAACATTTTACACAGTAGGTTGTCGGTTAGGGTCTGATGAGGAATTGTTATTTTTCCTTCCAACATCAAGATCTGCCTATCCCAGGTCCATGAGAAGAACTCAATAGGTGGACAAAAATGCCAGATCCAGTCTGAACATCTGGGTGACTGTGTGGTAAACCTAATAATAATAATAATAATAATAATAATAATAATAATAATAAGGATGATGATGATGATGATGATGTCTCCAGGCACTGCAGAATAAAAGAGAAAGAACTGGAGAAGATAGTGAAATACAAAAACCTACAAATAGAAATAAAATGACTATGGCAAAGGCAAGCAAAGGTAGTACCAATAGTAATAGGTGCCTTGGGTGCAGTTCCAAACAACTGGAGCACCTCTTGAACACCATAGGCATTGACAAATTTGCCATCAGTCAATTGCGGAAGGCAGCTTTACTTGGCACAGCTTCCCTCCTATGGTAATATCTGTAACACCATCAAACATCTAGATTCGCCTATACCAAGTTCTTGGTAAGGACTCGATAGGTAGACAAAAATTCCAAACCCAGTCTGAACATCTGGCTAACCTTGCAATGAACAACAACAACAACAACAACAGCACTTGTATGTCATAAAGCCGTGGTGGCGCAGTGGTTAGAATGACCAACTCAAGGTTGACTCAACCTTCCATCCTTCTGAGGTCAGTAAAATGAGGACCCAGATTGCTGGGGGCAATAGGCTGACTCTGTAAACCACTTAGAGAGGCACTGTGAAGCAGTATATTAGTCTAAGTGTTATTGCTATGAGCAGCTGGTTTAAGCAGAAAGTTAGGCACTGATGTAGATTGTTTCCTTCTGAATATTATAAATAACATTATAGAGCATACGGATGGATGGAAGTTTTTAAGAGTGACAAAGTAACCAAGCAGAATCATATGCATCATGATGTCATCACATAAAAGCTGCATTTATATCATCTGCATGCCAGTAGGACTGACACAATGTGCACGGGTTAATATGACATGATTATTCTCTGTCGTCATGGTTTCTAACAGCTGACTATTAAAAGAAGGCAATTGCAGACATTAGCACCTAACCTATTTGCACAGGCATTTCTGGTTATTTATGATGTCTTAAATGGCTTAGACACAACACAATTTCCTCCTTTGAGGATAGCATCTAAATTATATTCTCTCCTGATTCTATTCAGTTGATTAATTTCCTAGCACCATATTGCTTTCCTATTAATATTGGTGTTGCCAATTAACCAAAGTGGTAAAGAATAGGTTGGAATCCTGCTGCGCTTAGTGATGGGTCTGGCTTATTTGTCTATTTATTTTAAAGATTTTGATCTCACCTTTCCATTAAAAAGGACAGCTAACTGCGAAACAAAACCAATAAAGCATCAGATCAATGAACAACTAAAAGAAGGAAGAGATAACAGCTAAATAGTAATTACATAAAATGTCTAGAAAATTGAAAACTTTAAAAAATTCATTTATAGGCATGGGTTGGAAGCTATGGTGTTGCCAGAAAGATATCACAAGTGCCATGATATCCTAGCCTAAAAGACTTGATTTTTGTATCAATGGTACAAGCCAACAGTTGCCAATTGCATAATTAGGGGACTGGAAGCTAAAACAGATGAAGAACTGTTGCAGGAATTTCGTATGTCTACTTTAATGAAATGAAGGACTAGAGGTGACCTGATAGCAGTGGTCCAATATTTAAAGGGCTGCCACAAAGAAGAAAGGGTCAACCTACTGAAGAAGAAAGAAGAAAGGGTCCAACCCATGGGTGGGATTCAAATTTTTTAACCACCGGTTCTGTGGGCGTGGCTTAGTTGGTGGGAGTGGCTTGGTGGTCATGTGACTGGGTGGATGTGGCTTGGTGGTCATCTTATTGTCTGGGCATAGCCAACACAATATCACTCACATTGAGGCACACATCTCCTCACCTGGCCTCTCATGACTGTGGGGATGCTGCAACAGTCGTAAGTGTGAAAAATGGTCATAAGTCACTTTTTTCAGTGCCATTGTAACTTTGAATGGTCACTCCACACAAGCAAAGTATGAGCAAAGGAGGGGAAAAAAACTCCAGAGACGTTCCTGAGACAGGAAGTCTAGTCCTGCCAAGAATGTAATAAGGGTTAACAGAGAGGCAGTTTCTGTAAGCAGCACCAGAATGTTTCCTTCCTGCCTTCTTTACAGGATTAGGCTAGTAATTTCTTCTAAAAACCAGTTCTCTGAACTGCTCAGAATGTTAACAACCGATTCTAGCAAATAGGTGCAAACTGGTAGAATCCCACCCCTGGTCCAACCTATTCTTCAAAGCATTCGAAGGCAGAACAAGAAGCAATGGATGGAAATTAATCAAGGAAAGAAGCAATCTAGAACTAAGAAGAAATTTCCTGGCAGCTAAAACAATTAATCAGTAGAATGACTTGACTCCAGAAGTTGTGCGTGCTCCAACACTTGAGATTTTTAAGAAAAGATTAGACAACCATTTGTCTGAAATGGTATAGGGTTTCCTTCCTGAGCAGAGGGTTGGACTAGAAGACCTCCAAGATCCCTTCCAACTCTGTTATTCTGATATACAGGATGATAGATGCCCCCTTGCTCATCCCTGTCCCGAATTAATCTTCTTCAGACAGTGCGTAGCTCAGAGAGTTATAGTATACCATCCAAGAAAACCTCTCCAAAAAAACCATAGTAAATGAGTCTTAGAGATCCTTAACCCAGTCCATTTCAATCATAATCAGTTAATCTGTAGTTTAAACTATTGTTTAAAATATATGAGCAGGGAACAGTAAAGCCAGCAACGGTGACTTTAATTATCATTAAATTAACAGTGGTCTTTTTGGTGTGTTTTGTTTTTTTAAATCTCTTGCCAGATCATGGAGAAATACCCTCGGAGGAGATGCTGCTCAATCTGGAACAGACACATGAGATTAAATATTCCCCATCCATTTGTGAGAAGAAATGTGGAGCTAGTAATTGAGAAGATGCCAAAAGTGCTTCAGAAAGGAGAATAATTTCCTCTTGCCCGCTTTGTTTAGCGTACCTATTAAAGTCCCCAGACACATTAAATAATATATTAGAAGAGCCACCTGAGTTGCAATGGATAATCCATCTCCAACTATGAATTTCTACGCTGGGAGCGCTCACATTTTCTTTATATAGGTGGTCATGGAGTTCCTCTCCATTTCAAAGGGGAATAGTCAGTACTCTGTTGAGGTTGGTTTTATTTACTTGCAATATTTATATCCTGCCTTTCTCCAGCAGCAGCTCAAGATGATGGACATTTAATCCATCTCCAATTTTCCCGACAATAACATTCTCATAAGGTAGATTGAACTGAGAGAATGATTTTCACAAAGTCAGCGAGCTCTATGGCGGAGAATTTCAGGAGATTCTAAATCATCCAGGTCAAACCACCTGGACTGCCTGTGTAATTATAGAAAGATGGGGTCGTTTCTTCAAAAAGACAAGCACTGAGAACATGAGGGTTAGTTCTTGGCCTTCCAGTTGGCTCACAGTTGGCCCAGATCCTAGTGTAACACCTTAACAACTACACTATTTGGATGGATGCATGCGCAGTTTATACTGCGCATGCATTCATCCAAATAGTGTAGTTGTTAAGGTGTTACACTAGGATCTGGAGATACCTTTCACATCCACTGTCAGCCATAGATGTCCCAAAGGTGCTTTCCCAAAAGGCAACTGGAACTTTCTTGGTTGTTGCAAAGAAGTTGAAGAATTGAAGAAGCTTCTTGGATGAGAAGCAAAATATTTTTTTGAAAAAAAGCAATCCAAGAAAGTCCAGTTGCATTTTAGAAAAACAACTAACTTGTCATGCCCCTGTTGGACCCTGAATCTATGATGGAAGACAAGCCGGAGCTGGAGCAGACAGAGATCGAGGGGCCAGCTTCATTGGCTTCAGAGGAAAATGGAGAGGAGCAGGCTGAGTCACGCCAGGGCCTTTCACGATTGGGACAGCTTGTAGTCAGTGAGAAATGGGGGCAAAATGACCAAGAGAATCTAAGTAGTGAACATGAGAGACAGAGCTCAGGCAATGAGGAAGGACCACCTCTCCTGATCCTTGAGCACAGAGAGTTGAGAGAAGGTGGGAACCGTGCAGTCTGGCCCAACTATTCGGGAAGAGAGTGCCCCTCCCCTCTCCACAAGGCACACCTGGGGACTGAAACTTAAGAAGATGCTGTGGGAAGGGGCATTTGTCAGGAACGAATGTTGAGCGCTGTTGACGACGTTTGAAGTTTCTTGGATTTCCTGCTTCCTTCCTGGCTTCCTGGATTAATTGCCTTGCTCCTTTGCTTCCTGGACTCATTGACTTGCCCTGCTGGATTTCTTGCTTTGCAGCTGCTGTGCTCACAGTGTTGGGCTGGACTATTTGCAGCCAGAGGCTGCTGGAGGCGTGTGTGTGTGTGTGTGTGTGTGTGTGTGTGTTTGTGATCACTTTGCTCTGGGACTTGGCAGAAACGTGGGAGCATCTGGGAAAATTTGGAGTGAACTGCTAGCAGCTTGTATTGCCTCTGTGCCACACAACTTTGGGACATCTATGGCTGCAGTAGAGGGTTCCTATCTTTCGGTGGGTGATTGCACCCCCCCCCCCCCTAACATGCATGTGCACCCCTAATGCACCAATCAGCTGTGAGGACAAAGAAATGAAAAGCTAGGAGCGACTCTCTCACCTGCCCATGCACTTGTTGTTTCTTTTATCCTCTCAGCTGATCATCAGAGTCGAACCGGTATTTATTTTTACTACCGGTTTGGCTGAACTGGGCTGAACTGGTAGCATACCACCACTGTATGAAAGTAGATATGAAAGTGATTTTCAAACCCTAATGTAATATCTTAACAACTACGCTCTTTGGATGGATGCCTGCACAGTTTATATTGTGGGCAAACTGGAAGGCCACTATTGACCCACATGTCTTCAGAACCAATTCTTGTGATCTTTCTTGTGAAACTACCTGATCTCTTTATAATTACAGACAATTCCTGATAGTTTTCTTGGCAGCAATTTGGAAGCTGTTTTCTACTACCTTGGTTTGGGAAGGCCCCACAATTCCATGGATACCTGATTTAAATAGCATGCATAATTGTGTGTGTCCTTGTGTCTACATGTGTGAATATGGCATGTGGGTACACCAAAGGTGTTTACATGCCCTGCAACCTTCCTATCAAATTAGCTGGATCAAATTGCTGCCCTTATCAATTGGTTCTCTGTTTTAAGAATGCTGCCCACGTCATTTTAAAACCCCGCTGTGTTTCTATGGTGGTGATTTATGGTAGGACTAATTGAAGTTTTGATTCAGAAAAAATAAGGAGAAGGTAGATCTCGTCAGGGAAATCCCAGTGGCATCTAGTTGATAAGATGATGAACTAGATGAAAGCTCTCTAACCTTCCTTGAGTTAGCCTGGTGACTTCATGATATTTTGAATTAGTCTATATTATATTCCTGAGCAATTGGCAGCATCTTTCTGACCTTGACTGATATCAGAAAACTAAGCAAGGTTGGATCTATTTAATTTTGGAGAGGACAGTACTATGAAATATCATAGCTGAGACCAGATAACAGGAAAAAGCCCTGGAAGAAGATAATGATAAATCACTTCCAAATTGGCAGAGGAAGAGACATATCCTGAAAAAATATCAGGAGTTCGTTTGAGATTCTTTACCTTACATTCTTATATAACTTCTGCTTTAAGGGCTGGTCCTGAGTGAAAACCTTCTTGCCTCAGAGATGTTGCAGCTTCTAACAGACTTTAACTTCATCAAGTGTGCAGTCAAATTTTAGCCCAGTCTGGGAAACTATTCATGGTAATTTCCCTCCGTCCTGGACATCTAATTAGAGTCTTTTGGAATGGGCAGTCATACTAATTTAAATCAATCAATCAATGGTGCTAACCATCAATTGTGAATAGTATATATTTTTTCTTCATATCTGTAGGGAATTGTCTACTGTGGCATGAATAGTAACATACAAGTATGAAACTTTAAAACGTAGCAAGCTATTGAACTTGAAGGTGATGTTGGCTCACAAATCACAATCTCTTCGTCTTTCTTCCAGCAGTTGGAAGCCTGCTCAAAGGGTACTACAGGTTGAAACTACTACAGGTTGAAACTACTACACATATTCACACAAGTCACTATTTTCCTCTTAGTTCCTCCAGACAATTCTCATTTTCTTGAAGAAGTTCCTGGTCCTAATTCTCTTGCTGTCTTCTCCTTTGAGATCTCTTTCTAGGATCTTTTTACTGCTGTTTCCTTCTATTTATCTTAAAGCCACCAAATCACATTTCCTCTGACTCCTCCTAGTTACAGGTTCCCATGTTTTCAGTGTTCTCTTCGCTGACAATGTAAAGCTATTCAACACCACAGACACTGCTGCTACCCTTCAAAAAGACCTCGACTATGTATCAGAATGGTCAAACAAACGGCAACTTCAAATCTCAACAAATAAATGCTCTATCTTACATATTGGCAAAAAAAATCAGAAAATAAAATACAGGCTGAATAGTCAAGACTTTGTTGATGATCCAAACTCTGTCAAGGATCTTGAAGTACTCATCTCTAATGATCTAAGTGCTAGAGCCCACTGTAACTACATAGCCAAAAAGGCATTAAGAGTTGTTAACCTAATCTTACGTAGCTTTTTCTCTGGTAATATTACACTAATAACTAGAGAATACAAAACATTTGCTAGACCAATACTCAAATGCAACTCATCAGTCTGGAACCCACATTATGTATCTTATATTAACACAGTTGAGAAAGTCCAGAAATATTTCACAAGAACAGTTCTCCTCTACTCATTGCAGAATACTTTATGCCACCAGACTTGAAATTCTAGACCTAGAAAACCTATAACTATGCTGCCTTCAGTCCGATCTAAGTATAGTATATAAAATCATAGATTGCAATGTTCTACCTGTCAATGAATACTTCAGCTTCAACCATAACAATACAAGAGCAAACAATAGATACAAACTCAACGTTAATCTCACGAAACTTGATTGCAGGAAATACGACTTCACCAACAGAGTGGCCAATGTCTGGAATACTCTACCTGCTCTGTGGTTTCTTCCCCAAACCCCCAAAACTTTAACCTTAGACTGTCTACTATTGACCTCACCCCTTTCCTAAGAGGTCTATAGGGGGCGTACATAAGCGCACCAACATGCCTACCGTCCCTGTCCTATTGTTTCTTTTATTTTTCTTATATGTATCCATGTATTCATAACTATGTTTTTCCTTATACCTATTATCTTGTATGCAATTGACAAACCAAATTAAAAAAAAAAAAACAAATCTCTGCCAGTTTGTATCAGATTATCCATATTTGTTTGCAAAACAGAGACACCAGGCTAGAAAAACAGGTGTAGGACCAGGCAACTCAACTGGGTAGAGGAACACAAAGCTATATTTATGGCTGCTGAGGAATTTGATATTCCTGATGGAAAAGTGAGTTGATCCAGAATTTTACTTGCAATATGAACTTACATACTGGGCTTACATAATGCTCCATTCAAAACATACTCTGAGCAGCATACACTCCCCAGATATAAGAGAAGATTAAGGTGGAGTCAAAAGAGGGATTATCCTCGAATCATTTCATTCCCAAAATTACTCTAATTCCAACCCCTCTTTAATTCCATTAACTCTTATTGAAAGCCAGTTTAGTGCTGACCATTAATTGACCAAATTCTTGTATTTAGACAGGAGCAATAAATCAGCTTAACTGATTTAATTTAATCAGTAAATTAATGTAATCCATTTCTGGATTAAAAACAGAAACATACAAAATACAAAATGTAAATCCTAAATATCCCAGAAACTGGGATGCTGGGAGGAAAAAACTTAGAATACAACAAAGGCAATTCATTTCTGCTTTAAAAGTAAACCAATAAATGAACAATCCCATTGTCAGGGATTGTCAAATAAATCCAGGAAATGCCTAAGAATTTGACCTAAAGGTGATTTTCAGGGAGTCCCTTCTCAGATACTAGAAGAAAGCACCTGTGAAAAATATTTCAGGTATGTTTGGCTTCACTGTCCAAAGGTGTCTGTAACTAGAAATTGAAGAAAGCAGAGACATGATTTGCAAAGAGTTTGAAGACACAACGCATGAAGTTGCAAACCACTTGGCCTTAATTGTTCAGCTGTAACTAGGTTTCCTGCTGTGATCTGTGACTGCACATCATTCTCTACAGGTTGCTGAGCTGCTTTCAGGAGCCATGATCCTTTACTATATGCCAGTTATTACTCAGATAATGTAATGAGCTTGTTAGCCTGTCAAAAAGCGTGTTAATTTCACATCGGCTTTGTTAATTTCCCTCCCTTTGGTAAGTTCCCTGAAGCTGCCTCTGATCTTGACAACTTGACAGCAGTGTGCTTCGACAGTTTATGAGCAGTGCCAAACAAAACACGTACACTGGGGACACATTCCTGTTTTCTGGGAGGGAGAAGTGTGGCTGAGTCTGGGGTACTCAAAATATTTACTGGAGATTAAAGTCGTGTTTCAGCAAAGAGGAAGCAGAGGAAGATAACTGACTAAAGAGATGGCTTGGTTAAAGAGGTACGATGTGAGTTGTGATTTATATATTGCACCAGGAAAAGAAGTGGCATAAATTGAAGCTCAAGAGCTCTCTAATTGCCCCCAATCCATGGAATCCAGCTAGCAAAGTCTCCAGCTATAGTTGGCAGGAAGGACTCTGCAAAATCAGAAGACAGCCTCCCTTGTAAGGCGATGCTCTGAACTGAGATAGGAAAATTTGAGACCTCTCGTTCATCTTCTTCAACGTGTTTGGGAGGTCTCCAGTCCAGAGCATCCTCTAACTGTCCTGTTTGATGCCTATAATTGCTGTAAATCACTTTCAACATAATTGCTGTAGTTATTCTAATATAAAAGCTGAAA
Organism: Pseudonaja textilis; assembly: GCF_049901715.1. Classification (NCBI taxonomy): domain Eukaryota; kingdom Metazoa; phylum Chordata; class Lepidosauria; order Squamata; family Elapidae; genus Pseudonaja; species Pseudonaja textilis. Next base: position 48,126,235 of record NC_141997.1, read on the forward strand.
TTAATTACGTCATTTGGCTAGCACAACCCATTATTTGTACTCAGGGGTTTTGGGATGCGGTGCCTGAACTTTGGTCCAAAGGAATATATTTGAAGAAGTCAATAGGGGCTATTACAAAGATGAGGATTCAAGAAAAAGGTTCACCAGATGTTCAAGGAAGAATCTTGGCTAAAAGTTGCAAAGAAGAGAGGTCATTGGCAAGTCTAAATCTTTCAGACAAAGTGTTTTATCCAGGTATTTCCTAATCATTTATCTGGAGATGTCCAAATCCTGCCAGCTCTTGACTTCAGCTGTTCAATATGTTTTTGTTCTATCAGTCTGACCTGGGACCACTTGCTTGCATTCAGAGAAAAATATATTGCAGTATATCAATAGCACTTAGAAATACTTAGTTGGTTTACCTAATCTAAAAAAGCTAGGTGTCAATAGTTAAATATTTTATAATAGTTTTGTACTATCTTGTATTGTTCACCCACACAGTGTTTAAAGGCAGGATTTCTTTGGCACTAAAGCAGGATTAAAATATTTCAAATATATCAAAATAAATAATAGAAAAGAAATTGGATTTACAGTGGGAGAAAATCCTATTTTCCTCCTAATTAAAGTAGATATATTCATTTATGTACAGCCATAGACCACAAAACACAGTTAAAATATAAAGCACGCAGCGTAACGGAAAATAAGGCTACATAGTTTGCATTCAGATACAGCGGCTTGTCATAACTAATGTTGTGACATAAAATGTGATTTCTTTTCAGGAAACGTTACAGTAGTGATCATTTAATAGAAAGCATATCATTGCCTATTGGTGATTGATTATGTTTTAACAAAAACAATGTTGACTCTCCATTACCACATAGATTTTTTTCCCAGGATGATCTGTTTGAGACCTCGTTCGCTTGGTCTTTGAATGGTGTATTCATCAGCACCTTCACTAAGTCCATCCTACTTGTTTCTAATTATCCGCTTCTATGCTTTTCTTCCATTTTCCCCCAGTTCTATGGATTTCTCGAGAGAAGTAGATCTTTGCAAATTTAATCCTTATTATTTATGCTGGGAATGAGAATTCTGGATTCAATTGTTCTGGGATTTATTTGTTCTCTTCACTATCCATGTTTTTCTCAAGGATCTTCTCTAGCACTAAAGTTCAGCACCAAAGTTCACCAAAGTGATAGCTCTTTTTCTCTCCTACTTACTGAATATCTATCTATCTATCTATCTATCTATCTATCTATCTATCTATCTATCTATCTATCTATCTATCTATCTATCTATCTATCTATCTATCCACCCACCCACCCATCCATCCATCCATCTTGCATGCCATTGATCTTTCGTTTTATGGTGTCACAGGGAAACCATGATTTGTAGGTATAGACAAGTCCTGGCATTTGAGTATCTTTTCCAAGGCCTTCTTTCATCGCTATTCTATGAAGTGCTACTCTGAAGCATAATTATGAACTGCAGATTCTCTAACAGTTGTTTATCAATTCCAAATAGCTGAGACTCTCCACCTCTTCAATATCTCATTCAGTAAATGAACCTCAGAGGTGCAGTTGTTAGAATGCAGTACTGCAGACTACTTTTGCTGACTGCCGGTTGCCTGCAATTTGGCAATTCAAATCCCACCAGGCTCAAGGTTGACTCAGCCTTCCATCCTTGCGAGTTGGGTAAAATGAGGATCCAGTTTGTTGGGGGCAAGAGGTTGACTCTGTACCCTGCTTAGAGAGGGTTGTAAAGCACTATAAAGCAGTATGTAAGTAAGTGCTATTGCTATTGTTATCTCCATTGGAAGTTCATTTGGCTGATCTGTTGTGATTAGTTTGGTCTTCTTGATATTTAATTGTAACCCCATTCATACATCTTGATTTTCTCTATTAGAGCTGGCCAATCAATTGCATTTCCATTCATCAGAATGGTGTCATCAGTAAAGTATTGTTGTTGGCATCCTTCAGTCTCAAAAGACAATGGTAACATATGGTAAAGTATGGGTATTTGATATTTCTTCCACCAATCTTCAAACCATGTTCATCTTCTTCCAACCCAGCCTCCCTGAATATATATCTAGCATATAGATTGAATAAGAAAGAAGGGAGAATATTGTATTTTCTCGTTCATTTTTTGACTAGGACTTTTTGTCTCTACATAGATTTTACATGAAGACAACAGGAGGTTGTGGGATTTTCATTTTTCTAAGGTCATCGCAAATACAGACAAATCCAGATGAACTAATCCCACTTTATTCTAAAGCTATATCAACAGAATCATGCAAGTCTGAAAGTACTTTTCTCTCCTCCCACCCCACCAATTGATTTATAGCCCAAGAAACTAAAGAGAGTCCCTTCTAGACATTTGTCCTGCAGTGGACTAATGTTAGGATATTTTGAATTTAGGATATTAGTAAGTAAGTGTAACTTGCCAAGTTTGAAGTCCCTTGGCCAGAATACATAATGTTAGTTGATTAGTTAGAGCAAGGGACTTCAAACTTGGCAAGTTTAAGACTTGTGGACTTCAACTCCCGGAATTCTTGAGCTAACACGAGTGGAGGAAGAATTCCAGGAGCTGAAGTCCAAAAGTCTTAAAGCTGTCAAGTTTGAAGACTCCTGAGTTAGAGAGTGCTGACTCATGCATGAGGCAATCTGGGCTGTGATTGGCTGATGTAAGTGTAAAGGGGGTGTTTCCCTTTCTTCCCTCCTTTTTCTTCAGTGTCTTCTGTATACTGTACAATTTTACCTCATGATGTTCCTGAGTGTCTTTTTTTTTCTTTCTTTCTGGATGATGACAAAGATTGCTTTAAGTTTGAATGTTAAATATATGTATTGATTAAAAAAAAAACCCTACATTTCTGTCAGTGTCTATGACTTCATTTGGACAGCTACTGCCCAAGTCCATGACAACTAAGCTTTCTCTTATCCATTCATTCCTCTGACTATGGTTTCCCATGGTTTCCCCCTCATATTTACTGTACCTTTGTACATATTTTACCTTTCTTTGTTTTTCTCAACTATTGAGTTAGCATCAGCAATAGTGTATATTCCTCAGAGCTGTTTTTTGTAACTAGCATGAACATCTGTCACCTTCCTTTCCAAAGCAGGCTCTGATTTTTCTTCTTTGCCTGTCATATTTCTGTAGATATTCAATGAGATGTTGTACCCTTCTGACCGGAATGCTGATCTAATTTCATTTTCTATTACTCAAGATTCTAAAAAGTAGGGAATATCTTTTAAGGTACCAGGGATGTTTATACCGTACAGAACTTCAGCACATTTCTTCCATCTTTGTTTGATCTTCTTGGAATCATTTACTGAGTGCCCAATGGTGTCTTTTAGCAAACTAATTTGTTTGGAGTTTGAGGAAATTTTCCTTGTTTGTCCATATCTGTGTCCATCTTCATTGTGTACACATATGTTTTTTTAAAAAAAAAATACTACTTTTTGTACATTCTGAAGCTCCTTGCTGAGTTTATCTATCATCATGGCCATAGGTGTTGACATTAAAAGGAATACCTTTTTTCAGCATCTTTTAATAGTCTGTTCTCTCTCTCTCTCTCTCTCTCTCTCCATCTGTTCCTTCTCTCTTTGTATCTATTTATCTAACTATCTATCATCTCTTTCTCTCTGTGGGTATCCCTCTCTGTCTGTCTTTATACCTACCTGCCCGCCTGCCTGTATGTTTCTCTCTCTCTCTCTCTCTCTCTCTCTCTCTCTCTCTCTCCTTCTCTGTCTTTCTTTGTATGTATCTAACAATCTGCCTAACCATCTGTGTCTGTCTGTCTGTCTGTCTGTCTGTCTGTCTGTCTATCTATCTATCTATCTATCTATCTATCTATCTATCTATCTATCTATCTATCTATCTATCTATCTATCTATCTATCTATCTATCTATCTATCTATCATCTCTCTCCACTGTAATTGTAATTAATTGTAATTGTAATTCACTGTAATTCATATATTCATAACCATGTTTATACTTATACCTGTTATCTAATACTTGCTTGTCAAATGAATGAACGAATGAATAAATAAATAAATAAAATTGAACATGGACTCTCATTTTGGAAAGAGATTTCAGTTGCCTTTGGCTTCACTTTTCTTCTTGGCAATTTCTACTGATGTCCCATTTGCTTTCTGGGTTTTTGGCAGTCTCTTTTCACATTCATCCTTAACAATTTGTTTGATTTTATTCTGGTATCCCATCAAAGAAATTCAGAACTTCAAAGCAATTTCTGATATTTTCCTTGAAAAATGTTGGGTATGTGCTCAAGATCATATGATGGGAATTGGCTTCATTCTTCATTAGCTTATTCAGTTTGCTTTAACTTGCCTTGGAGTGTGCACTTGAGACATTTGTGATCATTCCATAATCTTTGTGGATCAGAGTTGTCATCACATTGGTTGTGATTTCCTGTTCCCCCACAAAGGAATGGTGGGCAACTTTATTCTGATCAAAGATCAAACTCAATCTTTTTGGGCTTGGAGAACTGAAAATCATATGTAGGGAAGAGCAGATTTGGGAAGAAAGAGGATTTAATTGGATGGATCTGTTTAGTTGGTAATATACTTTACTCAATAATATGTTTTCATCTGTTTCTTATCTCAGGATGGCAGAGAAATGCATTAGTGTATAGAAAACATGGCCGGGGTGAGGGGTCCAAAGATTATAAAAAAGTAGAATCCAGGAACTTCTTGTACCTTCCTATGTCTTAAAATACAGTTATAAATACCTCAAGTAGTAGTTATTAAACATGAAATATTATATTCTGAGAAATATATATTATGCTTCTCAAAATGTGAAAAAGGAAGAACTTTTAAATTCAATAGGTAAGTAAAAAGGGTTGCATCAGGCTGGTTAGCTTCCATCAAAGATGGAAACCTAAGCTTCCATCCCCCCATCATCAGAACTGATGAAGCTTCTTAAATGAGAAGCAAAATGTTTTCTTCTTCTTCCTCAGAAAAAAACAAACAAACCCACAGCCCAGTTTATGAAGGGGAAAAAAAAAAAGCACCTTTGAGACAACTATGACCTGGATGACTGAGTATCTCCACATATATTTTTCCATTAAAAGACTGCCAATGACTTGTGAATGTTCTGTATAAATTATTTTTCATAGCCTGAAGCAACATATTATAGCAAAGGATGTTGTCCATTCCTTAATGGACAACATTAACACATTGATTTCATGCATATCACACCCTTAGCCAGATCAGTTATATATATTTATACTGAAGGGAAGGTTTATAGTGAAAATGGCAAAATAGTACACCACTCAGCACCTACAGAAAATAATATTGAAATAATATTCCCTTCCTTTCCTTTCCTTTCTTCCTCTCCCTCTCCCTCTCCTGTCCTCCCCTCCCCTTCTCTTCCTTTTCCTTCTGTTCTGTTCCCTTCCTTTCCTTTCCTTTCCTTTCCTTTCTTCCTCTCCCCCTCCCTCTCCTCTCCTCCCCTCCCCTCCCCTCCCCTTCTCTTCCTTTTCCATCTGTTCTGTTCCCTTCCTTTCCTTTCCCTTCCCCTTCCCTTCCCTTTCCGGAATAAAATATGGTAATATTCCATTAAATACATAATTCATGTAAAACATTTGTATTGTATGAGTCCGTGCTCTCAAGATTGGCAATAAGGTCCATTGTCAGCTGATGTAATGGGAAAATATGGGAAGAAATTCTGAATACAACCTTTCATTTCTTGCATATGTTCCTAGAGTCTTGCGCCAAGTTTGACTGCATAAGCGATCCCTTATGCAAAACTTTCCAGATTTTTTGTCATGCTGGGCAGGATGAGACAAAACCTTTGAAGTAGTAGGATAAATTGAACAAGTGCCAACAACGTTGCCAGCCATGTGGTCATTTCTCTGTGTTTGGTGAAGTCTTGCAACCTTCATGTTCATGAGTTTTTCTGCTTGAGATGGAAGCTAGAAGGCCTCCAAGGTCTTTTCCAACTTTGTTCTTCTGTTAAGAAATTCTCAAGAATAAGGTGAGTTCAGTCAAGAGTTTAGCCCCATCGTTCTTCAGATGTTACCTATCAGCTTGTTCTGGCTAGGACAGTGGTTGCCAACCAGTGGGCTGTGGCCCACTGGTGGGCCATGAGAAAATTTTGGTGGGCTGCAGAGAAATCTCACTGCAAGAGGATCCCCCCAAAGCAATTAATCCAGGCTGTGTAGAAACACAAGGCTACACCGCCCACATGGCCCACAGGAACCCTCCCCATTCCTTATCCGGTAAACTTTCCTGCTAAATTGCTATTTTTCATTTTTTTGACCATCATCTGTTCTGCTGTGCCGGGAGATTTAGATTAGCTAGGAAGCAGGAAGTGGTTGGATATCTTGCTGTCTAGCTAGTCTTTAGATCTTCGGCTCAGCACAGCCAAACCTCCCTTAGGACTGAAGGTTTGCTTGCAAGCCAATTCAGTGCAGACTCACGGCAAGCAAATTTGAGAGACTGAGCTAGCCGATGGCAGATAGATAGATCACTGAATGATTCTGTAAGCAACTCAGTCTGAACCTGCTTTACCTGATTTTGGGTAAAAGTTGTTCTTTTTTTAAAAATAAAAAATTCAATATTTACATCCATGGTGTGTTGTGAGCTAATTTTATGAGTTTGCTTGCAAGCAAATTTTATGTCAGAGACTGAGCTAGCCAATGGCAGATAGATAGATTTCTGAATGAATCTGATTCTGTGAGCAATTCACTCTGCCTGCCTGCTTTGCCTGATTTTGGGTAAAAGTTCTTTTTTTATAAAAAAAAATCAATATTTATATAAATATATGTATAATATTGTATGTATAATATTTACATACAAGCCATGTCCAGCCAGTCACATGACCAAGCCACACCCACAAATTAGGCCATGCTCACAGAACTGGTTAGTGGTCCCTGGAATCTAAAATTATGAGTTTGGTGGTCCTTGAGGTCCAAAAGTTTGGTGACCCCTGGGCTAGGATAAGGGCTGAGCTGCAGCATCAAATAGTAGGTAAACCCACAAGGAGCTTGTAGATAATTCTTCTCCCTGCATTATCATATGAAGAAATAGCTGGTTGTCTAACTCATGATAAAATGAAACTTAAAGCAGTGAGAATGTGAGGGGTGGAGGCTAGTGTGCTCTTCCATTCATTTCACAAGAGTCCAATAAAAATTAGGATGAGAAAGGTGGGCAAAGAAAAGGAAAGGGAATATAGAAATCAAGGCAAGAAACAATGGATGGAAATTAATCAAAGAGAGAAGTAACCTGGAATTAAGGAGAAACTTCCTAATAGTGATAATTAACCAGTTGGACAGCTTGATTTCATAAATCGTGGTCGCTCCATCACTGGAGGTTTTTAAGAACAGACCACTTGTCTGAAATTTTGGGTATAGGGTCTCCTGTGAGAGCAGGGGGCTGGACTAGAAGACCTCCAAGCTTCTATTCTATTCTATTCTATTCTATTCTATTCTATTCTATTCTCTACTCCATTCCATTCCATTCTATTAAGAATGAACTGCTGGATTGGAACATATGCAGAAATAATGTAAGTTCACCCATGGAAGAAGGTGATCTTGTTTCCTCTCCCTTAAGTCAAGTTTAGATCCTGGGTACAAATATTTCTACTTTTCTTGAGAACAGTGCAGGACTGGCTTGCCATTGCCTTTTGTTGGGATGATTTTAAAAATAGAATCTCTTTCAAGGAACCTTGACTCCTAGTGACTTCAGGCACATAGCCATGCAGATGTCTTGTAACATAAAGGTTTGCTGTTGCCTTCTCTTGGGATATTTTTGACAGTTCACAGATTTCTAAGTGCTATTGAAGTCTTTATTTAACAAAGGAAGTATCTTAAGGCAGGTGTGGATAGAAGTTTTGTAACTCATTTGAAATATTTCTATCAATTTATGATTAAGTTGAAACAATAGTGACATATACAGGGGAAAAAAAACCATTGAAAAAACACAAAACTTCTTCAGTTCTTCTTCAACTTTTTCAGTGGGAAATGGAAGGATTCATACTCCTTGCAGTCATCTGGTCATTAGCATTATTTCTGAGAGTCATTGAAGCTTCTTGGAGGTTTATCTCTGCCCTCAGGATTATCTGAGTAGTATGGAACCTTTTTTGAACTGCTATTTTGTAAATTTCTAATTCTGCTGACTGCCAATTGCTAGCAGTTTGGGAGTTTGAGTCTCATGAGCTCAAGGTTGAGTGAGCCTGCCATTCTTCTGAGGTTGGCAAAAATCAATTACGAGACATGGTGCAATAATGGTTAGAATGCAGTATTTCAGGCTAACTCACTATTCACTGAAAGGAGTTCAATCCTGACCAGCTCAAGGTTGGTTCAGCCTTCCATCCTTCCAAGGTCAATAAAACAAGGATCCAGAATGTTGGGGACAATGTGCTGACTCTGTAAATAGAGAGGACTGTAAAGCACTATGAAGCGGTATGTAAGTCTAAGTGCTATTGCCCTCCCTTCCTTCCTTCTATCCTCCCTTCCTTTCCTTCCTTCCTTCCTGCCTGCCTGCCTGCCTGCCTGCATTGCAGGCTGACTCTGTCCACAGTCAGGAGTTTGATGCTGACCCCCTGAAGACTGACCACCTTTCATCCTTCTGAAGTCAGGAAAAATAAGGACTCAAACTGCTGGAAGCAATATGCTAGCTCTTTAAACCACTTAGAGAAGGCTGTAAACACTGTGAAGTGATATATAAGTCTAAGTGCTATTTCTATCTAAGCAGGAACTTCATCAACAAACAATGATATTTACCTACCAATAGTGGTAACAACTTCCAAGGTATTATGAAAAGTTATTCAGGTGCTTTTTGAAGAATTTTCTTTTGTCCCCAATCTTCCATCAATATATTTTTTACTTCTGTTCATAATTTATTGAACAATCCAATGGCAGCATTGAACTTTTCATTTCAAAGAAAATCAACAATAATCTTAAAGCATTAAAAGCAGAACCCTTAGAAGGTTTTGAGTAGACATTACAAAGAGTTGTGTATAATTCAGAACTAAGTTTCTTCTGAAGAGAAATATTCTAATGGAGTATTAATGGAGTTTAAGTATTTCTTTCTTGGATTTTGAATGGAGTACCAGCTGACATTCTACTTTAATAGCAACTACGAAGATTCTCAACCATCCAGGTCATACTTGTCCAAAGGTGCTTCCCAAAAGGCAACTAGACTTTCTCTGGTTTTTTTCTTTGAAAATGTTTCCCTTCTCATCCAAGAAACTTCTTCAATTCTCTAAGAAGTACAGAACTGAAGAATCTTCTTAGATGAGAAGCAAAATGTTTTCAAAGAAAAAAAAAACAAAGAAAGTTTAGCTGCCTTTTGGGAAAGCACCTTTGGGATTACTTTAATTGAGGGAAAATTAGAACTCACCAATGATTGAAAGCTTGTCTCACCTGAAAGTGTATAGGAAAAAAATGATGTAGGACTAACATCATCTTTCACAATCAAATAAATGTTTGTGAGGTAGATGGTGTTGCATTAATGCTTCTTTGATGCTGGTTTAATAGATTATATTACCTTCTATCAGAACCAGTTTCTACCAGAACAGCAGCTATAGTCCTAGCTAGAATCCTCAAGGGATGCTGGGATTTTCTTTATTATGTGCTTGGTCCTTATCGGGAATTGTATCAAAATAGGAGCTGTGGTGGTGCAGTGGTTAGAATGCGGTATTGCAGGCTGACTCTGGCCACTGCCAGCAGTTTGATCCTCATTTGTTCAAAGTTGAATCAGCCTTCCATCCTTCCAAGGTCAGTAAAATGAGGACCCAGATTGTTGGGATTGTAGGATTAGGGTTAGGGTTAGAATATGCTGATTCTGTAAACCAGTTAGAGAGGGTTGAAAGCACTATGAAGTGTTATATAAGTAAGTGCTAAATGCTATTGCTAAAATGCCTCTTACTATACATCATGGATCCATAAATGTTTTGCTACCATACCTCCCTTTAATGTAAGCCCAAATACCAAAATGAACACAAATGAATAATGAAACTAACATGATGGAACTTTGGGGGGAATGATTTATTGTAATAATATGATTGAAAGGTTTTTCACACGTCCCCTGGACTCTGTTTGTATTTCCCCATACCTCACATTTTGGTAAATCCTGCTAGAGTCTCTACATCATTTTATACCTTCATCTAAGTACCAATAGTAGTAATAGCTTTCAAGCCATTAGAAGAAATTGTTCAAATTATTTTTCCAAGTTTTTTTTTTTGCCTCTGTCTCCAATCTCCCATCTTCCATCGGTATGTATGGTTTGATTGATGGGATTTATGTCTGATTAGCAATGAATCCTGAGTTCACTCTTCTTTTTCCCCCAAACATGGCTAAACTTCTGCGAGTCCATTTTTAGGACTGCTTTCTCCATGGATTGCCAGCTACACATATTCATAGGTCCATTAGAAGGATTGTAGGCTAGTATGGGTTTCAGCTGAAGACCTGATTAATGCCACTGTCCAGTTTGGTACATTATAGAAGCCACAATATAAAGTAAATACAGTAGGAAGCTACCGTTAAATTCTCAGGCTGTGATATAGAAGAAGTTATGCCAAATTCCTTATACGGTGTTACCCAAAATACTATAAAAGTAAAGGTTCCCCTCGCACATACATGCTAGTTGTTCCTGAGTCTAGTGGGTGGTGCTCATCTCCATTACAAAGCCGAAGAGCCAGCGCTGTCCAAAGACGTCTCCGTGGTCATGTGGCCGGCATGACTAAATGCTAAAGGTGCACGGAATGCTGTTATCTTCCCACCAAAGTGGTCCCTAGTTTTCTACTTGCATTTTTACGTGCTTTTGAACTGCTAGGTTGGCAGAAGCGGGGACAAGTAAAAGGAACTCAGTCTGTTATGTGGTACTAAGGATTCGAACTGTCAAACTGCCGATCTTTCTGATTGACAAGCTCAGCATCTTAGCCACTGAGCCACCACATCCCTATACAAAAACCTATATGGGTGTGTTTATCAGATCACCAGGAATGAAGCTCACCGTAAAGGAGATTCTACCTTTGTCTCATCAGATTTTATCACCTAGCCAATCTTGCTTTGGCCTTGGAAGCTAATTAGGGCTACAGATCAGACCAGGACATTGAAATAATATCTCAAAACAAGGCCATAGGAAATCACTGTTACACTATTGCCAGAAAATATCATGGTTGGGACCTTAATGTCCCCTGGCATCAAAGTTTATCAGAGGGAATCACTACTTTATTAAAATAGTGATCACACTATTACAAGATAAGTGATTAAAGTGATTACAAGATAAGTGATTAAAAAAAAACCTTCCATGACATTCTAAGAGTTATAATAACCTATTAACTATGTATTATATTTTTGGGGACTCTGTGAACTTACTGGTTGTGTCTCCCATAACCAGACTAAGGGATTCTAGGCATTGATTTTTTGGGTCTCCAAAGAATTAATGATAACCAGCTAACATTTGGGAAGACTGCAAAGTTGAGACTTAGAAGAGAATATGAACATCCTTGATCTTAATTGATCTCAAGCTCTTATCTAAGCTAGGTGTCGCCAACCTTTTGGACCTCAGGGACCACCAAACTCATAATTTTAAACTGCACAGACCACTAATATGAATTTTGACCGATGGAGGCTTTCTGACGTTTTCCCAGGGTCTCTGCAGAAAGCAGCAGAGACATTGGGAAAATCCCAAAAAATGTCTGCAGGAAAATTCTCCACCCTTTATTTCATTCTTTGGGATCACAAGATACCAAAGCTCTGTTCTCAGGGAGGGAGGGAGGGAGAGAGAGAAAGAGAGAGACTTTTGGCTTCATGCAAGGAAAGCAGCAGAAGTCTTTCTTTCCCTACCCCAAACTCCACCAGAAATGAGTCTTTATGAGACTTCCTGCTCCTGTGCAGCCTCTTGGAGCAGGAGGCCTTGCAGGGTCAAAAAGTTTCATTTCTGGCAGAGTGTGGGGGAGAGAAAGAAAGACTTTGGCTACTTTCCTTACGTGCAGCCAGAAGCAGAAGAAGAACGAAGCAGAAAGAAGCAGCCCAGTGGCTAGGAGAGGCAAGTGGGGTGAGTGGGATAAGTCCCCTCTTCTGCCTTTTTCCCCCTCCCCTCACTACCTCATGTTGTTCGCAATGCAAGTGACACAAGCCTTGTGTTCCCATGGCCATGTGGGCCCTGCAGCCTTGTGTTCCCGTGAAGCCTGGATTAATTGCTTTTGGAGTGACATTTCTCTGTGAACCATCGAATTTTTTTCAGGGACCACCAGTGGTCCCCAGCCCACTGGTTGGAGACCACTGGTTTAAGCTACTGCAGAGTTTCTTTGGAATTTGATAAAATTTGCTAAATGACAGGCCTGCCTGCAAGGTATTCATTGAAGAATTTCATTTCGTACAATGTGTTGTTGCAAAGTATATGTCTTTTCAATAAAAACTCAGTGGCAGGCGATTATACTAAGGATTTCCTGGATCTGACAGACGCTTGACTGATGGTTTAGAAATGTGTAATACCACTGAATACCAAATCAAACAGTGTGTGTACAGGATAATCCTGCTGCAGGAAACACTTTATACAATTTATCCTTCTAACAATCCATGAGCTCTGGTCTTAGCCAGCAAACCCAGCTTAGAAAATAAGCGAAAGTGCTATTGTATCCAACAGGATACACACAAATGCAACCAAACCATACCAGACACTTTACTTTCACTCAATGTTAGTGAGTGTTTTGTAGCAAGCAATGAATAATTACAGAAATAAAGAAAGAAAAAAAATGTCAGTGAATAGAATGTCTCTGCCTTTTTTCTTCTTCTTTGTGATAGGGAAGTGAGAGCCCAGCCTGTCAGGCAAACAAAACAAAACAAAATACAATTAAAGCTGCAGGAATGGGATAATTAAGGAATGTGTGTGGGTGCGCGCACGCGCGTGCGCACGTGTGGGCATTAAAGTGAAATTGGCTAAAAGAAGTGGATGCGAAATGAATGTGCATTGCACTGCAATGAATACAATGCAGAAATGAAGAAACTTCTTGGATGAGAAGTAAAATGTCTTTAAGGAAAAAAGAAAGAAAAGAAAGTCCAATAGTCTTTTGAGAAAAAAAAACAAACACTTTGGGTATAACGATGACTGAGAATCTCCATGGACAACTGAATACAAAAATTCAATGATCTGTATGAAAGAAGTGCATTGAGATTTGTTTGATCATATACAGAATTAACAAGGCTTTGACTAAGTGCATAATATTTTATACTTATAGCCCTATCATAGACTAGAAGGTGTCAACTAGCTAGGCATCCAAGATATGGAAACCTTCTATGAACTGTAACATCTTGGCTAAGACCATCAACATGGGGTTCTCTCCATGATCCACCATTCCCAAGGGACCTGGATCCTCAGCCTATCACACTTGGAAAGCCTCCACCAACCAGGCCCACTAATGTGTAGGCTTTCTTCTTGCTCTACCACTCCCAAGAAGCCTGGGTCTTCTTCCCATCCCACCAACCCAGAAGGCCCTGGTCTTCTCCCTGCTGAAGCACACCCCGGTCTACTTACTTTTCCTTTTCCCTTTAGCTGGTGAGAAGTGTGCCCAGCCAATGTGAAGAACACCTAGAAAGCTAGCCGTTGTGATGTTTCTGATTCTTACAGCCAATGTACCAACCTCTCTGGCCTCCCAATCTATTTAAAAGTTTCTTGTTTTTGTCCTTTTTTGCCAAATGTGTATTATTGCTCACCAAGTGTAAAATCAAGCTCACTGTTTTGAAGAACTTTAATATCCATAAAGTTGTTAAACTGAACATCTCCAAGTATGGTTAGAAAGTATGTTTGGCTGGCTTAGTATCCTTATTGAAAGGGTTCCTTAATGCTGAGAACAAAGATCATTTCATGGTGATATCTTGTTCTCTCTTTTAGATATTACATTTGTAAAAATTCCTTTATTAGGTCATAGAGCAATATCAATTTGATGTTCAACATGGTCTTAAAAAAGCTGGACAGGTATAGTTTTATAAAAAGACATCAAAGTCAACTCAAGTAATAAATGAGTCATAAGTCAGGTCCCTAAAGCCATGTTTTTTTTTTAATTATTAGAATTAAGCTTTTTGCATACTTTCAAAAGAGTATGAAAATGGCAGAATGAGCTGAGCCTTCAACACATTTTTTAACCTTTGCAAAAGGCTGAACAAGGGCTACAAAAACATGAATATTCATAGTAACATAAATTCATAATATGTAATGAGAAGAACGTCCCTTTGAATGTTTACAATACAATGAAGCAGTTGAGGAGGAATTTTGCATAATTATGTGTTATATAAACACAGGCCAGAATAATTATGTCATAGCTTCCAAAACATTTAAAATAGAGTTCATGTGACTGTTTTCATAGCTTCCTGTCTTTATGTATACAAATTATAAACATGTAAACATCGTGGCATTTTTTTTAAAAAAAATAGCTGCTTCATTTAGGAATCATCTTATGAATTATAATAGTTAAGAGCAGGCAGCAATTAATATGTTAAATCTGCAGAGACTCTCTGTGTCAATTTTTTCTCTTTAAAACGTGTTGGTGGCAAGTTAGTTTTTTTTGGTGTAAATGAAAATGCTTATTAAATGTCAGTACCAGCAATAAGTGATTGATATCTAATTAATATGTCATATGTGATAGTTTTTAAATGTTAATTAATGCCTAACATCTCTCCAAGTGCTACTTGACCTATTAATTAATATTAGACAAAAACATATAATTGTGTACAAAATGAAGTGGATCCAGTATACGTCTTGTGAAAGTGAATCTAAGAGGAATGTCCTGTTCTTCCTTTTATTTTTCCAACATGTTTTCACACCAGAATAATTTTGCAGGAACTGTTGTTAAGTTACCATCAGCCTCAAGTTGAGAAATGTGAGAATTGATGAAATACCACATGGGTACATTTAGTCAAGCACATCGTTAAAACCAGCAGAATATAATCAAGTGCTATTAGCGGTATAGGGGAGACATGTTTTGATAACACTGATAAACATACTGCTGCAGTTTATTATAATTGGCAAGATATATTCCTTTCAAAATTGTTGGCTTCCTGATTGTGTTCTGACCTGGGCTTCCCAAGATCATGAAGGCGATTCCTCATCTTGATAAAACCCCTTTTATTTAGGTTAAAGTGAATTCCTCCACAGCAAAGTCTCAGTAAACAGACTTTCGTGAGATTTCACAACTACAAACCTGTATCAGGCTTGGAGAGTTGCCAGGCCAATATCTTTCAAATGTCATGCTGTATCAGCAATTACTTGACAAGAAGTCAGGAACAGTGTCAGCATTCCAGCAAACCCCACTCAATGAACAACTCTGAGACAGACATCACTCAAAAGTTCTCTTTTATTTGGATAGTAACTGGTACAACTGGGGGAATCCTAAATCTGAAAATTCCGGGCTTCCTTGCAATAATAAAAACTACAAATCCAACCCCCTATACCCATCATTACATCATATGCCCCAATCATCATCCGTCCTAACTGAAGACCTCCCCTCACATATGCGCACAATAGCATGACCTTGAACTACAAAAAGAATGTTATTTTGTCTAACTACATCTACCCCAAGAACATCCACCCTCCCACTTTCCCAGGCACAAAACATGGCAGCGTGGGAGCATCTGGATTCAATATGGCTTCCAAAGCTGACAAACAGATCTTTAGCCTAATGAATTGAACTAATTATCTCCTGCAAACACCACTCCCCTTTAACTCCCCTTTATTCCCTATGGGAGGGAACATTCACCATCCACTCCTTACTCCCGAGTCAACCGAGTTTGCTGCACAACTTGAATGACCGGCCGTCAATGGTTCAGTTTTAGCTCCCCTCTTCCTTCCCAATAATTCTAGGTTCTCCTTAGCAACGTGTTCTCCTTTCTATACTACATTTTGATCCAGAAACATTAAGTCTACAGCAGATGGCATATCAGAGCGTTTGCATGACTGCTATTATGGGACAACCCAGAAGCAAAACACAACACAGAGAGACTTAGACATTTAACAGTGGTTTATATACAACAGTTATATACAAAAATATATGTGGTGGGCAAATACAAGTAAGCAAATTTCTTCTTAACACAGAGAACTCGGCAATGAATATCAGACACAAGGAGAGAGAACACGCCCTCTAATTGTTGCCTTTATATAAACACCTCTTAAAGGGATAGAATCCATCCCCAGTCTTAAAGGAGCAGTACCAATGCTGAATCATTTTCAATTGCATCAGCCTCATCCTACATCAGACTTACAGCAGCTGTGGCTGATGCCATTTGGATAGTATTGCACTGGAATGCTTCAGACAATTTCAAGGGCTGTAGCTGAAAGTTGAAAAAAAAAATACCCTCTGAGAAAGAGGCGACAGCAAATATTTTCTGTATTGTCATCGGGAAAACAAATTGCTAGGATTTATGCTTTGCTAAAACATAATTTTATGTAGAGACTCTACTTATGTGAGACAGAGTACAGATCTAGGGATTTTGCCATAATAAATTAGTGCAAAAAATTGGGCTTCTTTGTAGCTAAATCTGAATCCTTTTTTTTTTTGGTGACATGTTTTATTGAACAATACCGATGCTTGTAATATTTATGTACATGTGTAATATTTAACAATATCATGGAAATTCTTTATACTGTATATTACTGGAATACTGTTTCTGCATTTGGCCCCTTTTATACCAAGTCTTGTCTACCAAATATTTTAATTTCAAAATGATGTGCTTACACAAAAATCAAGCATTGTTGTTAAACCTTTGTTTGGTTTTAACATCCCATCTTATGCTTTTTGAGAGAAGAGATTCAGTTTGGAGTCCGAGTGGACAATCACTTAAACATGAGCCAGCTGTGTGCTGCAGCTGCCAAAAAAGCCAACACAGTTCTAGGCTGTATCAACAGAGGGATAGAATCAAGATCACATTAAGTGTTAACACTACTTTATAATGCCTTGGTAAGGCCATGCTTGGAATACTGCATTCAGTTTTGGTTGCCATGATATATATAAAAAAAGATGTTGAGACTCTAGAAAGAGTGCAGAGAAGAGCAACAAAGATGAAACTAATCAAGGAGAGAAGCAACTTAGAACTAAGAAAAATTTCCTGACAGATAGAACAATTAATCAGTGGAACAACTTACCTCCAGAAGTTGTGAATGCTCCAACACTGGAAGTTTTTAAGAAGAGATTGGAAAACCATTAGTCTGAAATGGTATAGAGTTTCCTGCCTAAGGAGGAGGTGGAACTAAGAAACCTCCAAGATCCCTTCCAACTCTTCTCTTCTCTTCTGTTCTCTTCTAGTTCCTCCCAGATGTTCAACAAGAGCTATTTTTCCAACATTGAGAAAAACAAGATGAAAAATCAGCAGACAACTTGGTTGTTGGTAAAGCAGCACTAGCATGGAACTGCCGTAAATTGATTTCTTGGTTCACATGACTAATAAAAAGAATGAAAGGCAACTTAATAATGTCTAAACCAGCCTTCAGAATGATTCATGGATCAGAACTGCATAACTATTAGACACCTAGCTGAATGGATGCTCTCTATGTATGTCTCTTGAAAACTGGTAATTTGGGATAACAAAAATCAAAAAGCCCACTGATCGGTCAAACAATCACTAAATTTGATAAGTTTCATCTACATTTAAATACATATATTTAATAAATTGCCTTGACAGTTTAGACCAATTTGGCTAAATGTTGTTTAACCTGTTTTGCTTTATGAAAGCAGATTCTTTTAGTTCAAGCAACTCTGATGACCTAACTTGCTTCAGGAAATCCTCAGTTTGCCTTCCTAATTTTCAAGGTCCTTGTAGATTGACAATGGGGGAGAAGATAAAATAATTGTCTTTAATTTGGGCTGTAATACTGCATTCAACATTTGAACCTGAGCCTTCCTTGTTTGACCTCCCACACATGCTCTAAACATAAGAATTATAGACTATTTCCAAATACTTTGAAGTATGAATAAGGTCAAAATGTTTCACTACCTAGTCACATAGAATTAGAGTAAGCAGAAAGATTAATTTAAATTCTGTCATGTTCACGTAAGTAAATAATTACTTATTAACATTCTTCACAAGTTTCCAAGATCTTTGTTTTGAACAGAAGAAGACTGCATGGTTGAACCTGCTGGAGCTCACTTGCAAATCACCAGATGTTCAAGTTGTTTTATTATCCAGCATTAAAACATATTTTTAAAAGTTTGTGGGAACATTTTTGCCCTTCTGCATGAAAAATGGTTGAAGGGATTCCCAATGGGTTATTATATCTCTCCATCTCAAAACTGCTGCTAAAGATATACATGTAAGTGAGAACATTAGATCTGTCATTACTCAGTCGAGAACAGCGCAAAGTAGATGGAGAAAAATATTGTGGAGTTTGTTCTACACTTACTATGGTTTTCTCCAAGTACAAATCAACTGGGATAAAAACTGCCATTATTTTTCTTTGCAACTGCTGTGTGTCAATCTTAAGCATAATTGCTCAGAAGGAAGCTCTACTGAAATCAATAGTCACTTTCAAGTGGTTTGTCGGTTGCAAATCGGTTCATTATTAACCAGATTTCTTCATGATGGGTTAGGATGAGATACTACAAGGAGGAGAAAAATGTTGTGGTGTCTTAATGTGGCAGTTTGTAAGAATAAAAGCTCTCCAACTCAGAAAGAAGATCTGAAAGAAGTCCTGATCCTTTGGGGAGCAAAATATCCCGAAATTGCAGCCATCCTTTGTAACCTTCTGATTCTCCATCAAGTTAGTAGTTCAGACACTTGATAGCATTCATTTCTATGGAGACATCATGAAGAACAACACTGAGGTTGAGACTCTAGAAAGAATGCAGAGAAGAGCAACAAAGGGAATTGGAGGCTGAAACGTAATAAGAATGGTTGCAGGAATTGTGTATGGCTAGTGTAATGAATAGAAGGCTTAAGAGAAAGCTGATAGCAGTTGTCCAATATGTAAGGGGTTACCATAATTAAGAGGGGATGGGGCAACCTATTCCCCAAAGCACCTGAAGACAGAACAAGAAACAATGGATGGAAACTAATCAAAGAGACAACCAGTTAGAACTAAGGGGGGAAAATCCTGACAGTGAGAACAATTAACCAGTGGAACAGCTTGCTTTCAAAAGTTGTGGGTGCACCATCATTGGAGGTTTTTAAGAAAAGACTGGACAAACATTTGTCTGAAATGGGATAGGATTTCCTGACTGAGCAGGGGGTTGGACTAGAAGACCACCAAGGTTCCAACTCTGTTATTCTGAGAGTTTACTTAATTCAGCCAGAGCTGTAACATTGGAATGGCTGGTAGGTAGGAGAGGGACAAGGATGGAATGTACATGAAGAGAGAGAGGAGAGAGAGAGAGAGAGAGAGTTCACAGAATATATTGATAGTTAGGCAGATAATTGCTTTACTCTGACAAGATTCTGTTTGTAGGGGAAGAACATTAAAGAAACTACTTAGAAGTAATTCCATGTGTTGTTCTTAGTTCTTTGAGCCTGAAAATTTCACTTAAAAACAATACCTATGAGATGTAGGATAATCATTTTTGATCTGATTCAAATTGTTATCTGAGCTTTTGAGGAAAGAATATGATTCCTAATTAGGCCAGGCGGATAGGACTGATTTAGATTTATTGGGCGCAAACTGTACACTTGTATTTCCTTATACCTTATACATATCTGGAATATTTAAAAAAAAAAAAAACAGCAATATGTAGAAATGCAGAAAAATATTTAATTAAAAAGAGTTCTGCAGATTGTTATTGTGGTCCTTAAATGGTTGATGCTGCAGTCCATTGACATCTCTGAGTTTCATGAACAGTTCCGGAAATTCCAATTTCTCAGCATGCAATTCTGTGCTCAAAATAGAAAGGTTTCATAGTTAATGAAGGAATAAGCATGCATCTGCACAAAGACCTTGACACAAATACACAAACCATCATTTTCCTCTACCAATATTAATCTCAGCTCTCAACATATTTCAAAGGAAAAGTTCTTTGTTGTTCCTCCAGGTTCTGAAATGATAATGAAATATAACCAGCAACAAGATGGAAAAATATTATGCATCTCTTGAATATGAAAATATATTCTCAAGTCTTAACTTTCAAATATCTACATCTATATGTACATATCTATCTTTAGTCTATCTATCTATCTATCTATCTATCTATCTATCTATCTATCTATCTATCTACCTATCTATCTCTCCATCCATCATCTATCTATCTATCTACCTACCTATCTACCTACATATCTACCTACCTACAGTCAAGATCAAGGGAAGTACTAATACCACTCTATAAAGCCTTAGTAAGACCATACCTAGAGTACTGCATCCAGTTTTGGTCATCACATTATAAAAAGATGTTGAGACTCTAGAAAAAGTACAGAGAAGAACAACCAGGATTATTAGGGGACTGGAGGATAAAACATACAATGAACAGTTGCAGGAACTGGGCTTGGCTAGCCTAGTAAGGAGAAGGACCAGGGGAGACATGATAGCGGTCTTCCAATATTTGAGGGGCTACCACAGGGAGGGAGGGATCAAGCTATTTTCTAAAGCACCCAGAGGCCAGACAAGGAATAATGGATGGAAACTGAACAAGGAGAGATTTAACCTGGAAACAAGGAGAAACTTTCTGACAGTGAGAACAATCCAACAATGGAACAGAAGTTGCCTTCGGAAGTTGTGGGACCTTCATCACTGGAAGCTTTCAAGAAGAGACTGGACTGCCATCTGTCAGAAATGGTGTAGGGTCTCCCGCTTGGGCGGGGAGTTGTACTAGATGACCTACAAGGTTCCTTCCAACTCTGATTATCTGTATCTATCTATCTATCTATCTATCTATCTATCTATCTATCTATCTATCTATCTATCTATCTATATCTGTCTATCTATCTATCTATCTATCTATCTATCTATCTATCTATCTATCTATCTATCTATCTATCTATCTATCATTTCCTCCATATGTACACGGATGCCACAAATTTATATCAACATTATATATTCCTTGTTCTACTATTGACTTTCCACAGTACAACAAATATGTTTTATTTTATATGGAAATAAAATAAAAGAAGATAAATGTAATTTGTAATTAACTTCTATTGACATTTTGTTTTCCATTTCTTCCATTATCACATTTCAGTCCTTTGCTTCTTCTGTAGCTGGCAGGAAATTAACTATTGCTTTTTTCTGAAAGTTCTTTACTTCTCTCTTTCTTTTTTCTCCATATAGCAACAATGTGCCTTTACTGAAATTCAAAACCTACTGAGATCCATGCCCAGTTGAAGGTAACCATGTTGATTCCATGTTTGGAGGTAATGCTATTTTCCTCATTTGGTATTGAATGATAATATTTATTTATTGTTTGCCAATAAACTATAGATCCATGTATGTGGCTCCACTAAATTTCACCTTGTTTTCCTTTGTAGCCTAACTACATATATAGAAAATACATTAAAGTGCTTAGGAAGAACCTTATCTACAACTAACAGATTAACAAAGTAGGAAGCAGTGGAGGGATTCATTTTTTTTACTACCAGTTCTGTGGGCGTGGCTTGGTGGGCGTGGCAGGAGAAGGATACTATAAAATCTCTAGTCAGAGGTGATATTTGGCGGTTCTCCAAACTATTCAAAATTTCTGCTACCGGTTCTCCAGAACTGGTCAGAACCTGCTGAATACCATCTATGGTTGGAAGGTACCATGTAAGTCATCTAGTCCAACCCGCCTCCCAAGCAGGAGACCCTGCACCATTTCTGTCAGAGGGCAGTCCAATCTCTTCTTGAAAGGGAGGAAGCTCCCACAACTTCTGAAGGCAACATCTGTTGCATTGGTTGATTGTTCTTACTGTCAGAAAATTCCTCCTTATTTCTAGGTTGAATTTTTCCTTGTTCAGTTTCCATCCATTATACCTTGTCTGGCCTTCAGGTGCTTTGGAAAATAGCTTAACCCCTTCTTCCTCTCTGTGGCAGTCCCTCAAATATTGGAAGACTGCTATCATGTTTCCCCTGGTCCTTCTTTTCACTAGACTAGCCATGCCCAGTTCCTGCAACTGTTCATCACATAGTTTAGACTCCAGTCCCCTAATCATCCTGGTTGCTCTTCTTTAAAAACCTACTGACTCTTTCCAAAGTCTCAACATTTTTCATATAGTATGGTGGTCAGAACTGGATCCAGTATTCTAGGTGTGGTCTTACTAAGGCTTTATAGAATGGTATTAGTACTTCCCTTGATCTTGATTGTATCCCTATATGCAGCTTAGGATTGCATTGGCTTTTTATACTGTCGCTGCACACTTTTGGCTCATATTTAGCTGGTTGTCCACTAAGACTCCAAGATCAATAAATCTATGAGTTTGTGCCTAAGGATTAGCAATAAAACTTCGACTTGTATACTGCTTCTTAGTGCTTTGCAGCCCTCTCTAAGCTGTTTACAAAGTCAGCCTATTGCCCTCAACAATATGGGTCCTCATTTTACCCATCTTGGAAGGTTGGAAGTCTGAGCCAGCCTTGAGTTGGTTAGGACAGAACTCCTGTCAGTGAGCAGTGAGTTATCCTGCAATACTGCAGTCTAACCATTGCTTCACTATAGCTCCTAACTGATGGATTGATCAATTTAGTTACAGATTGATCTCCCTCAGTTACAGAATTATTGAATCCCAGTATTGAGAAATAGACAAAAATAAATAAATACATAAATAAAGATGGCCTTTGTCTTTAAACTTTGTAGACTTTGTCCCCCAATCCCCCATTTAGAATGATTATTGGGTCATGCAAAGAATGAGAATTCATTTTATGACACTTGAGGAATTAATTCCCAAAATAAATCATGTTCCCTGCTGCAGTATGCTCAGAATATGTTACATATGCTTTTTTTTTTGCTTTTAAAATATGTGTGTGTGTGTGTGTGTGTGTATACATATCATTATCTCTAGTTGCAAATCTGTTCTTTTCTTTAATAACATCTCTGATTCTATCCTGAGACATCTTTGTGTCTCAGCTGACCCTTTGTCTTCCCTACTCCAGCTTATCTTCATTAACAACTTTTCCTTTCTGCTTTTCTCTCTCTCCAGATAATTGGACTTATTAAGCAGGACCTGTTGATTTTATTTTCAAATGAGGTTGCTTTCCCATGGATCATGGGTTAGAGAGCTGCCTTCTACTCCAATTTTATGGATCTTCACCGCAGGATCTTTGTGCTTTAATGCTCTTTCTGGGCATTATACTTTGTTTAACTTAGTTGCTTGCCTGTTGCTCAATAGCTGCTATTAACTCTTCTAATGATGAGACCAAACACCTTCCCTGGTTGACTACTAAATAATGAGCTAATGTAGAGCACAGTTTGACATTGTGGGAGATATATTGCTGTCTTTCCAGTGCACCTCAGCATAACAAGTAGCAGTGCTATTTTTACCAGGTGTCAAAGAGAGAAAGGGCGGGTGGGGGTGTCTGGCCACAGTTAACCATTCTGACCAAGAGGAAGATGGTATAATATGTGCTTCCATTTCAGGGCTTCATTTGAAGATTGTTTACGAAATAACATTGACAAAAAAATGTTTTAGGTGTAATCCTAATGAGGGTATGATGGCTCACCATTACCATGGAGATAGATGACAGGGCTGCGCATTTGGGAAGGAACTTAGATCAGCAATTTAAGCTTCACTCACACCTTTGCTCATCCTTGTTTCCTTGTTGTCCATACCTATCGATGCATCATAGATCATGAGATACATAGATACGCATACAAAAATAAAATCATCCAAGAGCCAAATAAATATGTTAGAATAGAATAAAGCTGGAAGGGACCTTGGAGATCTTTTAGTCCAGCTCTCTGTTCAAGCAGGAGATACTATACTATTTTAGATAAGTGACTTTCCAGTCTCTTCTTAAAAATCTCCAGTGATGGAGTATCTGCAATTCCTGGTGGCAAGCTGTTCCACTGATTAATTGTCCTCACTATTTGGAAGTTTCTCCTCTATTCCAGGTTACTTCTCTCCTTGATTAGTTACCAACCATTGTTTCTTGTCCTTCCCTTTGGTACAATAATTTGACCTCCTCTTCTCTGTGGAAGCTCCTCAAATTCTGGAATACTGCTATCCTCACCCCTAATTCTTCTTTTCTTTAGACTAGCCCAAGGGTCTTCAAACTTGACCGCTTTAAGACGTGTGGACTTCAACTCCCAGAATTCCTGAGCTAACATGACTGGAGGAGGAATTCTGGGAGTTGAAGTCCACATGTCTTAAAGCGGTCAAGTTTGAAGACCCCTGGACTAGCCAAACCCAAATCCTGCAGCTGTTCTTCATTTGTTTTAGTCTCCAGCCTTTTATATTTATGTAGTTAGGCTCAAAAGTCAAGATTCTTCCCTTTAATCTCTTAATCCACAACAGATAGGAAGGAACAGGAAAGTGGGAGACCCTATACCATTTCTGACAGATGGCAGTCCAATCTCTTCTTGAAAGTCTCAAGTGATGGCGCTCCCACAACTTCTGAGGGCAAGCTGTTCCATTGGTTGATTGTTCTCACCAGTACTTGAGGGACTGCCGTGAAGAAGGGGTCAATTTATTTTCCAAAGAACCAGAAGGCAAGAAACAATGGATGGAAGCTAATCAAAGATAGAAGCAACCCGGAATTCAGGAGAAACTTCCAAACAGGGAGGACAAATATCCAGTGGAACTGCTTGCCACCAGAAGGGGTGGGTGCTTCATCACTGGAGGGCTTTTAAGAAGAGACTGGACAGCCTCTTCTTTGAAATGGTATAAGGCCTCCTGCTAGAGCAAGGGGCTGGACTAGAAGATCTCTAAGGTCCCTTCCAGCTCTATTTTGATGCTGATTTTGCAATCAGTACAATGAAGGAAGGTCAGGGAAACAGGAGATATCACAACTTCAAAAGGATAATTAGATCAGGCTAACATCCCACAAGTTAAGGAGTAAAAATAATTTGAGAAGAATTTGAGCAAATAAATTAAGAATAATTAGAACAGCTATTGCTTCTAGTCTCTTTCTGAACTACAAGGTTTTACACTCATGGTGTCTCTAGGCTATTCTTCCATCACAACTGTTTCTCAGATATGAGACATTATTTGCCTCCCCACCCCCATTCTGTTCTCTGCTGACAATGGTAACTGTGACCTCAATATTCTTCATACGCTAGCATGCCTGGAAGATTCTCCCCCAAAATCTTTCTTTACCTCAGAGGAAGGCCACCTGAGGCTGCTGCTCCTTTCCAGTGGTCTTCAAATCATGGAATGGCATTGGTGAGCTTCTTACCCTCTGTGGGGAAAAAAAAATCTAATTCATTTTAGTTAAGAAGCAAATAGCAGATATATATTTTATTGGATGCCCAGAGGTTATTCTTCAGAATCTGCAGCATAATGCCCAAGAATGCCAGATTATCTTTTTAATGTTACAAAATCATGCCTCTTTCAGTTTAAGGTCTATGGTTCAACTTAGAAGTTAGTGTAATGTGGAAACTATTCTTAGCTCTTCCATTTAAGGTTCCTCTTTTTCCTCTTCTCCTCCCTCTTCTCCTTCTTCTTCTTCCTCTCCCTTTCCCTCTTCTTCTCCCTCTTCTCCTCTTCCCCCTTTCTCTCTCTCCCTTTCCCCTTTCTCTCTCTCCCTTCCTTTCTTCCTCCCTCTTTGAAATAAGGTGAGCAAATTTAACAGAACATGACTTCAGCAATTTTACTGTTTTCTTTAAAGCAAGTCTGAAATCTAAACTATGTGGGCATCTCGGTCACATTGAGGCATGCATTGCTTTGTCCTATGCTTGCTTATTCAAGCAACTTTATATAGCCTGGGGAAAGATATGTTTCAAGGAAAAAAAAAATAAGAAAAATAAGCTCCCCCCACACCTCCCAACGTCCTTCCTCTTCTACCTGCAGAGGTAGAATTCTAGCAGCAGATCTGATAGCGTGTTTCGGCTGTAGCTTGATAACAGTGGTTGAGAGATGGACAATTAAACAGCACCCATTAAGTGTGTATAGTGATACAGTGACTTTCACATTTCTATTTTAGTAAACATTATATGATTAACATGGTCGGTATTATATCCAAAATGAAGCAAGAGAAGTCAGAATGAGAAAACAGTATTTTCCTATAAACCTCCCAGTGAAGGTAAAATATGCATGATGGATTCCACCTACATGGATAATGATAGATGGATGGATGGATGGATGGATGGATGGATGGATGGATGGATGGATGGACAGACGGACAGACCAGCAGACAGAAATTGACATAGATAATAGTTAGATGATAGACAGATAGATAGAGCCAGACAGACAGAGCCAAACATAGATAGATGATAGATGATAGATGATAGATGATAGATGATAAATGATAGATGGATGGATGGATGGGAGGGAGGGAGGGAGGAGAGAGAGAGAGAGAGAGAGAGAATATTGTATCAACATATAATAGAGAAGTTAGAATGAGAAAACAGTATTTTCCTATAAAGCTTCCAGTGAAGGTGAAATACGTATGTTGAATCCCACCTGTATGGATGATTACACACACTTTCTCTCTCTCTCTCTCTCTCTCACACACACACACACACACACACACACACACACACACACAGATATTTCTTTCATTCTATTCACTTTCTAGATAAACAGCTGAGTATGAAATGGTAAGCCTAAAAGGTTAATATGTGTGTGTGCGTGTGTGTGTGTATGTATATACTACTTACTTTCATCTTTCGTCTCTTCTTGACTGTTATGTTATTTGGCTTTGAAAACCACTGGATTTCTTTTTCCCCTTTTTAAAATTTGGAGAATATTTTCTCCATTTCAATTGTCATCATGTTTCTTAACCCTTCTTAAAACTCCTTATATTCTTTCACACCAACCTAAATGTATTTGTGCTGGTTCTTTACAATGCTGTTATATCTGGAATGTATTTCTTTCTTAAAACTTGCTGGCACAATTTTCATTAGTCCTCTTACTTTTAGAACTCAAGCCCATTTATCTGGCATCAACAGTCCCTAATATATTCCACAATCTGTACGTAGTGGTACCTTTGCTAATTGGATGGCATTTCTTTATCCTCTCTTTCCTATTAGGTAGCCAGTTTGATTCAAGGGTGTCCATCTGGTGATGTTCCTGTGTAGTATTTGCATTTAGATTAATTGAAGAAAGTGTTGCCAATGAAGAAAGAATTATTTTCACAAAATGTGTTAAGCATCTCTTGCATTGCTATATTTGCTTATCCCATGTCATCCTGTAATTTTAGCTTCTTCCTTTTGTTCAATTTTTGTGGTGGAATCTCCAGCTAGACTGGAGGAGGTGTCAAGAGAGGGTTTAGCTTAGAGTCCTTGCACTGCAGAAAGTGGCTCAGGCCTGACCTCCCTCAGAAAAATGGGACCTCGATGCCCTCTGAACTTGGTTGTTTTTTTGCAGATAACTAACAATCTGAATTGATCTCTACATACTTCATCCTTAATGAAGTGTGCAAATCAGCAACTGCATTTCCTGCGTCAAATGAGGACAGCATATCTTTCTCCTTCTGTCCTGGACACTTTTTACAGAGGCACAATTGAGAGCGTTTGAACAAACTGCATCCCTGTTTGGTTTGGTGGCAGAGGTGCCTCAGATAGAAAGTCCATACAGAGAGTGTTGAGGACAGCTGAGAAGATCGTAGGATGCTCACTTCCCATTATTCGGGATACTGCTTATAAGCGCTATGTGCTTAGAGCTCGAAGCATTGTTAGAGACCCCACCTACCCAATTCATGGTCTGTTTCTGTTGCTCCCCTCTAGGAGGAGGTTTTGAAGTATTTCTAGCAGGACTTCCAGGTTTTTTTTAACAGCTTTGTTCCCTAGGCCATTCTTCTTGCAAACTTGCAAGATTATTTTTTCTCACCATGTACATCTGAACTAGACTGCGTTGTTTCTCCATGTCATATAATATATGTGAGAATATGCATAATTTTGCATTTATTTATTTATTTAGTCGTGTTTATGTAATATATATTAGAAGTAGAGACTCTTTGATGTATGCTGATTAGTGTACGCTCAAAGCAACAATAAAGTTATTCTAAGTCTTACAACAGGGATGTCAAACTCAAGGGGGCTGGGTGCAGTCCACAGGGCTGGCCTGGAAACAGTGAAGGACTGGCCCCCGGTGCTTCTGCCAGTGAAAATGGAGCTTGGGAGCCTGTTTTCACCACAGGCGCCCCCAACATGAGTGATGTCAAGCTGGCCAGCCCCCCCCCCTCGAGGTCAAACACAACCCTAATGCAGCCCTCAATGAAATCAAATTTGATGCCCCTGCCCTGCAATGGGAACCTTGAATTTGGCTTAATAGAATTCAACTCATCAAGTGGTATTGAATATACACCTGCAGTGATTTTTCATATCAGGTTTTCTCTGGTTTAATTTTAGCGCATACATCTTTTTTTTTGCAGGGGGTTGTTCTCAGTTCTTCTGAAGTCAATGACTACGTATGGTTTCTGTCATAACCACTAATACACCAAAGTGTGATCTACCCTGGAGCATATGTACTTGTTGTACGCACGCACATCTCTTCACGTTTTTATCAACTCTATTGGATCCTTAACGACGCAAGCATAAGTGATAATTACAAGCAACTTCATTTCATAATTCGCTTGATTGTTGTTGTTGTTTTTTCCCCACTGCTAGAGATATAATGTGATAAGATGGCATTTCACATTCCAGAACATGATTTCTGTTCCTACTTAATGTGTTAGGTGCTTCAAAAGTTTAACTCGAGTCTCATTTCAAAGGTTCAAATGAGTCATTTTGCATTTTACGTTTCTGTATTCTGAGAAACTTGCAATCAGCATGTTTCAACGGTCAGGAGAATATACCCTCCAGCAAGGATCCCACTGTAACAAAAATATTTGTATAGATCCTGTGCTTGTTTTGGACAAAATCAATAAAGACTTAGGAGGACCTTTCCTCCAACTGAATTTTTTTTTACTACTGAATAAGAAGATTGGAAGTTATCTCAGAGGACCACTTAACCCACAATCTGTTCAAGCAGGATCCACAAAGAAAACCTCCAGTGATTGTCCATATAAATTCTTCCTCTTAACAGAATAACACAGTTGAAAGGGAACTTGGAGGCCTTCTAGTCCAACCCCATACTCAAGCAAGATACCCTATACCATTGCAGGCAAGTGACTGTCCAGTCTCTTCTTAAATGCCTCCACTATGGAGCACCCACAGCTTCCATTCCACTGCCTAATTGTTTCCCAATGTCAGAAAATGTCTCCTTAGTTCTAGGTTGGTTCTCTTCTTGACTCATTTCCATCCATTGGCTCTTTTCTTCCCTTCTGCTGCTTTGGGAAACAGGCTGTGCCAGCCCCTCAAATATTGGGACACTTCTAGTCCTTGGGTTCACTCTTGTATGAGGAAATTGTAGGATTCTTTGGGTCCTTCTCAAGATCAGAGTTAAGTTTTCAAACTCAATAAAAGGAAGCCTGTTCAGATTTTCCAGATGGGCTTCCGTGGCAGGTGCTTCCTCATCCCAGCAATTCCAAATTCAGAAAGTCCCTAAAGTTTCAAACTCAAGGCCCACGGACCACATCCGGCCCATGGGGAGCTTAAATCTGCTCCACGGGGCTGGCCTGGAAATAGCAAAGGAGCCTGCAGTGCCTCTGTTAGCAAAAATGGGGTACGGGGGGGTGGGCTGCATACACCCCCACACTCCATGTTTGGCATGGATGGCCTCCTGCAGCACCCCACCAGTCAAAATGGGCCTACACCCCATTTTGGCTGGCAGGGGGTGTCTGTCCTATCTGCCCCCCACCCCGCAACCCCAGCCAGCATGCAGAGGAGAACTACATGCTGATCCAGTCCTTGAAGAAATGCAGTTTAACACCACTGCCCTAAAAGGGACATAGAATGTTCTTGAGATAAATAAGTTGTCAATCATCCTGTTGGCTTATGCAGCAGAAGAAATTCCTGTGACATTATTTTACCAAGAGTATAACTTTGCTGATAATTCCACACGGGCACAGAAAAAGCAAAGCCAGTTCTAAACTTTTCATGCGTGAAGCAGCATACGTAAAATCCCTTTTTTTTCCCCTTGGTCTGCCAACTGTCATTGTCCACCAATCAACTACAGTCAATTTGTTTCAGGAAATGGTCTGAGCGCCTTGGAAGTTTCGTATCATTTGACCTTGGGCACTAGGACGTTGCCAGGTGACAGTTGACTCTCTTGCATTCGGTAGCGTAGTGGTTAGAGTGCTGTACTGCAGGCCACTTCTGCTGATTATCAGCTGCCTGAAGTTTGGCAGTTCAAATCCCACCAGGCTCAAGGTTGACTCAGCCTTCCATCCTTCCAAGGTGGGTAAAACGAGGACCCAGATTGTTGGGAGCAATAGGCTGACTCTGTAAACCACTCAGAGAGGACTGTAAAGCACTATAAAGTGGTATATAAGTCTAAGTGCTCTTGTTCTTGCTATTCCACATTTCCCTCCCAAGCCTCCCTTGCATTCCAAACCCATCCACTCCCTTCCTTGTTTTTGTTGTCTGGTTGCGAGTGGAATCTGTAGTGAGTCAGCCATGACACAAAAACACACACAAACACACACACAAATGGTGTTTCCCTTCCATCTGCAGCTGGTAGAACATCGAAACAGATTGAGTTGCTCATTATTGGATCAATGTTCCAACCTCACAATTAGATTCCTCTACCCAACGTGAAATTTACATTGTGACCAAGCAACGTGCCAAATAAACCTAAATTATGCCCTGGAATAGTATTTGGTGAGTAACTCACACTCTTGAGAATTCTCACTTCTGATGAGATCTTGTCTTGTATTATTGCAAAATGCATGCCAACTGTAGCTACAAGGAAGATGCTAATGGAATCAGAAATAGTAATTTAATCACAGGAATTTGCATAGCCTGCATGTCTCGTTCCTTTAAGCATATGTAACCAATAATGAGAGGTTAATTAGTAATGCAGTTGTGCTTTATGATGTTTCATGTCTCAGGGCACAATCTCCAAACACAGACTTTCCCAAGGAGGGTTTGAAATTTAGTTCACCATTCCAAAAGGTTTGGATTCCTCCTCGTTTTCTCCTAAGTCAATGCAGAAACAAAATTAGCCATGCTTCTCCATATAAAGCAGTTTCATTTATTCATTTGAAAGTACAACAATTATCTGTACTTATCATAAATGGAATATGTTATTTTTAAACAACCTACAACAGTGCAAATACATCACTGCAGGCTTCCAGCTATCCGATTTGAATCTTAGGTTAGTGTATTCCAGCTCCTTTCCCCTTTGTCAGCAATTCACACACACACACACACAGAGAGAGAGAGAGAGAGAGAGAGAGAGACAGAGACAGAGACAGAGACAGAGAGAGACAGAGAAAGAGAGACTCCTCAAATTACAACATTTTATTTAGTGATCATTCAAAGTTACAACATTGGTATTAAAAATGACCATTTTCCCACTTACGTCCATTGTCTCATCTCCATAGTCACACAATCAAAATACAGACACTTAGCAATTGGCAAGTATTTATGATGCCCTGGGGTTATCTGGTCATCTTTTGCAACCATCTGATGATCAAAGTCACCATGGAAGCCAAATTCACTTCACAACCGTGTTAATCACTTAACAGCTGCATTGATTCATTTAACAACTATCATCATCATCATTGTTTAACAACCCCATAATCCCTTGTGGTGTGGAGTTTGGGCAACTGAACGGAGCTAGCAGTGTGTTTAATGGCCGGATGCCCTTCTTGTCACCAATGTGGAGTTTTGTTCAGCTGATATATTCTCATTGTGCCCAGAGAGAGAAATAACTGCCTCCAGCCAGGATCGAACTCCCAGTCTCCTGATTGTGAGGCAAGAGCTCCACCTTTAGGCCACTACACCACTCCATTCATTTAACAATTATGATACAAAAGATTGTAAAATGGGACAAAACTTACTTAACAACTATCTCACTTGTGGTCCAAAGTCAAGGAGTATCTATACATACCATCCTGGTATTATTATATTTACTTGTTTATATCCCGCCTTTATTATTTTTATTAATAACTTCAGGCAGCAAACATATCCAATATACCTTCCTCCTCTTATTTTCCCCACAACAACAATGCACCTTCCTCCCTCTATTTTCCCTCTGAGATGAGTTGGCCAGAGAGAGAGAGAGAGAGAGGTGGACTGGTGCAAAGGTATTCAGCTGGCTTTCATGGCTAAGACAGGAGTTGAACTCACAATCTCTTGTGTGCCAGCCTGATACCTTAACTACTAGACAAAACTGACTCTCATATTGAACTCATATCAAACAGGGGCATTGACTCTTAGTGATCAAATACGGTGCATTCAGAAGTCCTAAATGTGTTTTTTTCAGGAGGCAACTGGACTTTTATGTTTTTTTTCTTTTCTTTTGAAGATGTTTCCCTTCTCATCCAAGAAGCTTCTTCAGTTCTGACTGGATGGTGGGAGCAGAAGTCCAGTCAGAGCCGAAGGAGCTTCTTGGATGAGAAGTGAAACATCTTCAAAAGAAAACAAACAAACAAACAAACAAGAAAGTACAGTTGCCTCCCGAAAAAGCATTTTTGGGACAACGATGACCTGGATGACTGAGAATCTCTACAGAGTTATAGTGCATTCAGAAAGTATTACTAAGACCCTTCTTCCCCAATTGCTCAGTTTGATTGGTCAACCAGCTCTGGGAAGAGTCTTATGCCAAACTTCTTCCATTTGACAATTATGGAGGCCCCTTTGCTCTTAGGAAACTTCAATGCAGAAGAAATTTTATCGTAGCCTTCCCGAGATCTGAGCCTTACAATAATCCTATCTCTGAGCTCTGCAGGAAGTTCCTTTGCCCTTGTGGCTTTTGTTATACTACTACACTATGAATTGTCAGATGTGAGACCTTAGAGACATGTGCCTTTCCAAATCATGTCCAATCAATTTAATTTATTTATCACAGGTGGACTCCAATCAAGATATAGAGACATATATCAGCAATGATCAAGATAATTTGGAAGCACCTGAGCACCAAGTGTTGTTGCAAAGGCTCTGAATACTTATGCCAATTTTATATTTCATGTTTTTTTTTCTTTTTAACAAATTTACAGACATTTCTAAAATTTTGTTGTCACTTTGTCATGATGGGGTACCGAGTGTAGATTAATGAGGAAAAAATGAATTTCAAAAACTGTGCAATCAGGCTGCAGCACAACAAAATTGACAAAAGTGGAGGAGATCTGAATACTTTCTGAATGCACTGTAGATAGATTTTCTCTATGGCAATGTATATTCAGAAAGCTGAAATTATGGGGAAAAAATATAACATTGAATTCCTAACAGTGGCAATTGGACTGAAGAAATTTTCAGTTTAGAAATTAGGTTTACAGGGGATTCCAAAACAAAACAAAATGGCAGTTTAAACAGTTTTATTTAAATTGTCAGATCAGATCTCAGAAACAATTTGAAACACCAAAACAAGTGACGTGGATTCTGTTCAGAAAAAAATCGACTATATTTGTGAGTATGCCCAAATAAACATGTTATTGATTTTAAATTCCTAATGAAATGAGTTCTAATACTTTTCTCAAATTTCTTTAAAACTCCAATTTCATTGCAGAGAACTCAAAACCTGTTACTGAATTATAAAGTCACTATTTTATGTTGAAATCGAAACCATGAGATTTTCTTTTTCAACAATTCTTCACTCATTCTACTTGGATATATTGTATGGAAAGAAAAATTTAGAATTTATCTAAAAAAATCACAGCGGATTATATACTGAAGGATAAAGCTCAGACACCATCCATATACTATAGAACTATAGTACTTAAAAATATTCCGGGTATCACATTCAGTTGAAAAATGCACCCAACAGAAGGTCCAATTGACCACAAGATCCAAGCAGCAAAGAATTATTTTTGTAGGTGTAGAAGTGTTCTGTCATGTTGTGGTTGCCCTTTTTATGACACTAAATATTTTAATTGGCAAAGGGAAAGCAAAAAGCATTCTAGCACCGACTAGGGAGTCAGTTTAATTTCCAGGCTCATTTTAAACAATTGCCCCCAGTAGCTTATAGTTCTCTTAGATTTCTGCAAACTTTGCTTTGCTCTTCCTGTTTTTTAATGTTCTATAAGCACCACATTTAGTACTTCTCCTTATATTTAAGATATTTCTCACGCACGTAGTCTTGAGTATGTTGGTTGATTTCCTGCAACAATATTCTAGTATAAAGGGTTGTTTTGTGAGTTAAACCAGTCTAGAGTAGAGGTATCACTGCAGGTCCCATAGTTCTTGGATTTCTACTCCTCCTATATCCAAGTGCTGAGCAGGTAAATTAGAAGGGCTTCTCTTGAACTCCACACATTGCTGTTCTGAGGCTAAGAAAATGTAACTCAACAAGGACCTGTGTGTTCTCCAGCAACGTTTGGTGTCCTTCAAGCATGCCAATTGTTTTAGAAGTAGAGGGAGTATCAAATACTATGAATTGCTTTCCTTCTTCATCCCTTGTGAACCAACACATCCTATTCAAGCAATAGCAATGGCAATAGCACTTAGATTTATATATCATTTTACAGTGCTTACGTACTCTCTAAGTGATTAACAAATGTCAGCCTATCGTCCCCAATAATCTGGGTTTTCATTTTACTAACCTCAGAAGGATGGAAGGCTGAGTTAACCTTGAACTGGTCAGGATTGAACTCCTGGCAGTGAGCAGAGTTATCCAGCAATATTGCATTCTAACCACTGCACCAGGGCTCAAGCAAACCTACTGATTACTTTTAAAACAGAAGTAGTGGCTGCAGCTTGTTTTTCTTACTGAAATATGACTTGATGGGGATTGTGAGAAAATAACAAAAGAAATTTTATTTATTAGCTTGTAAATATTTATCTCACCATCTGCTGGAATTTGGGATTTTTCCAGGCAAGAGAGAGGCTGGTAGAGAAAGAGTATCAAGTCCTTCCATACATTTCTATGGAGTAAATTTAAAGCTGGATTTCCTTAGTCCTGTAGAACTTGACCATTGAAACATGTAACTCTGGTTCAGTTGTACTCTCAGCTTGAATGGAAAAGAAGATCCTTGAAGTGTGTAAACTGAATCCCATATCATGAGGACTCTGTTTCCAAAGAGCTTCCAAAGAATAGCCCTCACAATGCCAGAGAAATCTCCATGGCACTCAGTAGGAGTAAGATTTCAGACCCTCCCAATTCTGCAAAATAATTTAGAAGCACTCCCCTCCCACCGAAACCAAAGTTAAGGTACCCCTCTGTGACCAAACTACTTATTGCAAGAATTGGAGAGGAAAAGAAAATTCGAGGAAACATTTCAACTGCTAGATGAAGCCAATTTTATCCAGCAATTATGCTCTTCAGGGCATCGCTGGGACAATTTCTAATTGTTAGGTCAGAAAATTATAAATACTGATCAAGTTCTTAATCATGATCTCACTGATCAGTTCAAGGGCCACTTTTCTAATTATGCTTCAAGAGAAGCTGCTAATTGTGTCCTTTTGAAATACCTCAATTAAATATACATCTATAATGCCAGGCACATTTGACTTATACCTTGTTTCAGCAGTGTGACACTTTTTAAAGTAGTGTCGATGATTTATAAGCAATGTGACTTGATTTTCTGTCATTTCTGTGATTTATAAATCAGGACTTTATATACTCTGGGTATTAAGGTCTGTTTTATGAATCCCAGTTTATTTGTTAAAGGAGACTGATTTAGTAGACAGGTTTATTAATCATTGCTTGGAAATTCAAGCTAAAGTCTAAGTTTTAAAGTCTAACATTTACAAATGAGATGCTTAAATCAAATTCCAATTTATATATAATGGGTTCAGTTACAAGAGATGTGCAGGAAAGCCATACATCTGCTACCTGCTTCTACCTGAGGACACAAAAATATGCCGTGTTCATCATGAGTAACTTAGTTATTACTAATCTAGCAGAAAATGAATCTACTTTTAATCAAAATATCACCTGCGGGTAGAATCACTACATCCTGAGGATCCTTCACTTCCAAAAACTACAGCCTTCAGTCCACATACTCTAAAGTTCATATTCTACTGTAAATTAATTTAGGCTCTTGATTAAGAAATTATCCTTAGGCTTGGACAAATTTTTAAAAAACCTAGATATATAATATTGTGCAGCTAGATCAATTGATAGAAATGTGTGTCACTGTAGTTTGTAGAAACTCTTAGATGATCAGATTGTCTTTTCCTTTCTGGCCTAAGTTCAAACACAGAGATGGCAAAGAGATGGGACTAGTCATCTTTGATGGATGAATCATACTGGCAGAATAATATAGGATCACCATCATCTTTTAATGACCCCATAACCCCTAGCAGGGTGGAGTCTGGGCAACTGAATGGAGCTGAGTGATTACTGGCCGGATGCCCTTCCTGTTGCCAATGCAGAGTTATAGTCAGCAGACATATTCTCAGTGTGCCCAGAGAGAGAAATATTTGCCTCTACCTAGGATCGAACTCACACCCTCCTGATTGTGAGGTGAGAGCTCCAACTCTAAGCCACTGCACCACTCACAGAATAATATAGGATATATACAGTAATATATAATGTCGTTGATTCTGCTGGATTTCTCAACAGATTTTGTCACCACTGACAAACAGTGTTGGAGATCTTCATGATGGGAGGCACTACCTTCTGCTGTTGTCTTTATGGACCGATTTAAAGTTGGCTCTGTAGATTTTCTGTATGATCCTTAAGAATTCCCACAATATCTTGAAGGACCCCACAGTATTTCATCTTCTTTCCTATGTTGTCTAACATTGATATGAAACATCTTCCAGTCACGCTACTTGAAGATAGTAGCAATGGCTGCATCTCTCTTTTCCTGCAAAGTCAGCGAGAACAAACGCAACCTGAGCAGTGTGGGATTATTACAAATTCTGAGAACTGAATTGTGCTCTTTCCTGATAAAGATATATACCAATAAGTCATGTGCTGTCAGCCTCTAGTTTGGGTGTGAGGGAGGTCTAAAAAATGCATCTGATAAGAGAGTGTTGAACCTGGATGATTATGATAGTGGAAGATATCATTGTGAGGTAAGAGCTCCACCTCTAGGCTACTTCACCCCTCCAACAATAAAGCTAATAATAAATTACATAAAATCAATATTGTCAATATTTCATAATTGTCAATATTTTATGTAGATTCTATTGATGCTGGTCATGGCTGGTCATGAAGTTTGTGACCATTTGTGACCAGAATGGTCAGCCTGGAACACACCATTTTAAAGCTAGTTTGTATTTGGCATTTAAGAAATGTTGAGAAAGTTCTGGCACATTTGTTGTGATGAGTTTGCTCGTGTATGCTGCCTATGAAAAACAATAAATCTAATATTTATTGGGCATTCCAGAATTCTAATTTGATTTACAAAAACAGGACATAGATTTGGCATTGGGATAATTTGCTTAAAGCCAGGTAAGAGACATAACTGCGATGATAGGAATATTTAATATTAATATTAATTTAATATTAACAGAATATTTCATTTGCTTATATCAGAAGTAATAATGGGCTATATTTACATTTTGGCCTCTATGACGTTAAGTATTTTTCCTTCCAAAGGTAAGCTAATTCTTTTCTATGTTTTTTAAAAATACTTTTGAGGAATTTATCAATACTTGCATAATCTGTGAATTTTTAATTATATCTTTACAAGCATTTTTCCTTCCTAATACCTACTTCCTATGTATAGTTTTAAACAGAGAACTGCATTGCAAGATTCAAAACAAAAAACAAAACATAAAGGATAATTGTGTATAAGTTTACTACAGAAAGTGTGAATTTCAATTAGTCATCCTGGAAAGGCAAACAAAACACATTTCACTTCTGTTCTTGCTAGAAATATTTTTTTTCTCTTTCATACAAAGCAATGCTTTTAAAAGTCAAGTCTGCTATGTGTTATCATAGCTCTGGACATTCCTTTATGCTTGATGACAACAGTCAAAGCAAGTACTTCATATGTCCTTGACAAAATATAGCGATAGCCTAGAGACAGTCTTTCCTTTTCCATAAATGATATCAGGAAAAAAGGACACTGCCTTGGAGATAATATGAATGTGCTTTGAAAATATGTGATAATATCATTAGCGGCATGTTGAATGGCAAGATATAATAGAGAACCTGCAAAGGATCCTTGAGAAACAAATGAAAAGAAGTCCAATTCTGCATATCAACAGGGTCGGTGAAGACAGAATTAACATTTTGTTCCTCACAAAGGAACAGAATGACAAAGCAGGCATTTTTGCAGTGTTGTTTGGAAGTTACTTTCAGGACCATGCCAAAGCCTTTATTTGGAAATCATTTGTAGACAAGATCCTTCTCTGTTGTCCAATTGGAGAGAAGATAAGAAGCAGAAACAGCAGCCTCAGCATGAGTTCTCCAAAGCCATCCTGCATCCAAATCACTTGTCAACGGAGGAAGGTTCTTTGTCTCTCCATCCAGGGTTTTTTTCCTTGCTCACCGAAGTCCCTTCACATCTGTTCAACAAGACACCTCCAGCTGAGACGAAGGTACTGATAGATGGGCTGCTCATGTTCCACATTCTGTTGTTCTTGGCAGTGACTTCCCTTTCACAGTATCCAAAGAGAATAGCAGCTGCAATCCAGTTTCCAGAACTGTAGTTCACTCTTGTACACCAAAACAAATGGGATATTTTTGGTATGACATGTACTTGCATAAAAGGCCTTGAGTCCACTCCAGGAGGTGTCAGTTGGCCCTGTGAATTATGTCTTAAGCAGCATGGGTGACATTGCAATGTTCATTTGACTCTTGACAGTACAGAAGTTCAACATAGAAACTGACACTCACTAGTTTCAATGCAGTTTTATTGAAACAAGGTCATTTGAAATTGGCATTTAAAGGTCAGTCCATAAGAAACTGACAATCCTGGACCATCTTCTTCTTCTTCTTCTTCTTCTTCTTCTTCTTCTTCTTCTTCTTCTTCTTCTTCTTCTTCTTCTTCTTCTTCTTCTTCTCCTCCTCCTCCTCCTCCTCCTCCTCCTCCTCCTCCTCCTCCTCCCTCTTCCTCTTCTTTCTCTTCTTCCCCTTCCCCTCTCTCCTCTTCCTCCTCCTCCTCCTCCTCCTTGAAATAAAAAAGCCAAGACTTTTATATTAGTCAACAATGGCAGGCTTTGTGACGAAGGCTTTCCATGGATTGTACCCACTTTACCAGTCTAACAGTATCTACTAATGTAATCTCTCTCTCTCTCTCTCTCTCTCTCTCTCTCTCCTCTCTCTCTCTCTCTCTCTCTCTCTCACACACACACACACACACACACACACAGAGAGAGAGAGAGAGAGCAGTGTTACCCCAAGCAAATCACAAAGAAAAAGGGGGTCAATTTTCCAAAGCTCCAGAAGGCAAGGCAAGAAATAATGGATAGAAAATAATCAAGGTGAGAAGCAACCTGTAACTAAGGAGAAAACTCATATCAGTGAGAACAACCAACCAGTGGAACATTTTGCCTTCAGAAGTTGTGGGTGATCCATCATTGGAGGCTTTTAAGAAGAGATTGGACAGCCACTTGTCTGGAATGGTATAAGGTCTCCTGCTTGAACAAGGGGTTGGACTAGCAAACCTCCAAGGTCCCTTTCAACTTTGTTATTCTGTTGGTAAGCATATGCTACTTGTTGAAGTTAGGTTCTCTAATCTAGCAACCATTGTTCGGTACAATATGCTGCAGCCCCTTAAGTTGGGTATACATGCACTGTACTGGGGAATAGGAGATTTCAAGCTTAGAAATTTTGCTTCACTGGGTTGCACACCTGACTGCAGCAAACAAATCTTGTACAACTGGTGAATTTTGTAAGTTTCACATTTAGAGTTGTGGATCGCAAATTATATAAATGAGGCATAGAAGAGAATGAACAATTAACATCCTTACTCATTGATCTGAATGATCAAGTTCAAAACTATTAATTTAGTCTCAGGTCAAATAAAAAATGGTTTTGATTCTGGTAAAAATTAATGATCTTAATGAAATACAAGAGCTCCCGAAGAACACAAGGAACAAAGAAAAAAAAAAGATAATTTAATTCACATTTTAATGTGAACATGTCCAATTTACTCATCTGATGGATTCATAAAGTGAAAAAAAAAATAGCAATATCTGCCTGTTTCCAAATTTTGCAATATCATTTGCTGTTCAAGAATGGGATGCATTAGGGAAGGCCGCTTGCAAAATTATTTACAAAACATTTGGAAAAGAACTAAAAAAAAAAAGATGTTAGGACAAGCGCATGCATACACATGCTCTGTTTGCATGCTGGGGGTGGGAAGGGAAGATGACTGAGCATATTTGGGTTCTGCGGAGTTACAAATGCAAGCTGTGTGGAAGCAAAACTGACTGGACTTAATACTGGAAAAGGAGCAAAAGTATAAATTAGGCCTTCAGGCTTTTCTGCAGACTCCTTTCTCCATAAATTACAATTTCATCAAGATCCTCAATAAGAACTATACATAAAGCCTTTTCCTGGGTGTTTAAATTCTTTCACACAGATTATTTCAATAACTCTTATGACAACTCAATGTGCAGAGAAGAGCAACAAAGATGATTAGGAGCCTGGAGGCTAAAACATACCCCACCCCCCCAAAAAAAATGGTTGCAGAAATTGGGTATGTCTAGTCTATTAAAAAAAAAAAATTCTATGGATAGTATGAGAGCAGTCTTCTGATATCTACAGGGCTGCCACAAAGAAGAGGGAGTCAACCTATTCTCCAGACAAAGCACCTGAAGGTAGACAAGAAAAAATGGATGGGAAATAATGAAGGAGAGAAGCAACCTAGAATTAAGGAGACATTTTCTAATTGTGAGACCAATTCCTCATAGTGAGAACAGCTTGCCTTCAGAAGTTGTGGATGCTACATCGTTTGGAGGATTTTAAGAAGAGATTGGACAGCCACTTGTCTGTATAGGGTCTCCTGCTTGTGCTGAGGGCTGGTCTAGAAGACTTCCAAGGTCCCTTCTAAATCTGGAGGAGGAGGAGGGAAAAAAGGAGGAGGAGGAGGAGGAGGAGGAGGAGGAGGAGGAGGAGGAGGAGAGAAGAAGAAAGAAGAAGAAGAAGAAGAAGAAGAAGAAGAAGAAGAAGAAGAAGAAGAAGAAGGAAGGAAGGAGGAGGAGGAGGAGGAGGAGGAGGAGGGGAGGAGGAGGAGGAGGAGAGGAGGAGGAGAGGAAGGAGGAGAGGAAGAAGAAGCATTCTAGTTGTGTTTATAGAAAGAGATGCTGATCCCACTCCCCCCAAAATACTAAAAGGAAATGGATAATAAAGAGAAATAGAGTCCAAGAGAAATATTAAAAATAATAATTGTAATAATTACAGAAGTACAAAGAGGGAAAATGCTGAAAAATGTGAAAAATATAAATGGATTACTATTAAATATATAAATATCTAGATATTAGACTTATATAATTACAGATGTATAACAAATAGATATTTATATATGTAATATTAATACATAAAAAGGTAATGGTTTTGTAACTAATAGATTAAATATTAATGGTAATATTAAATATGAAAATATATAATCATTGGAATATCATTAAGGGAATAAAAGAAACTAGAAAAAGTATCCAGTAAAACTTTGTAAACAGAGGGAGTGAATAGGCAAATGCTGGAACAAATAAGATGTGGCATATGAAACTAGAAAAAAGATAAACCTGAACAAATCAAATCAAACTGAATATATATTTCATCACCCAAATAAGAATTAATAGATGGAATCTGTACAAAAGTGTGAGGTTTGCATCTTTTATGAGAGCATACGACAAGAAAACATTTCTCCCATATTTTGTTTAGTTTAGTCTGAATAGTAAAATAAACAAGCATATCAATAAATAAAAGAACTTAAATCCACTGAAGTATATAGACAAACTTCTGCTGAAATGTTTCTGTACTAGTTCAAGGAAAAATTACATATTTCTTTATAAATTACAAAAGGGTGTTGCAAATTAACAAAATTGGAACCAGACAATTGTCAAATTTGCCAGGTTAGAAGATTCACTTAACATTCCAAATCAAACCAATTCCACGCTTCTTTTTGTATCAAGAATATTCTGCATTGCAAAATTTGTAAAAGTCCATCTGCTTATGAAAACTATGTTGCCTTCCAGTTTCTTTATAGCTTTGGGAAATGCCAATTGGGTAACTTAAGATTAAAATGTGAATCAAATTAATTTCTGCGGCCCCTTTTCTAAATAAATCTAAAAGGCTATTGGTCCCCACAAAACCATTTTGTCAAAATCAAGACAAAAGGAAGAATTAAACTTAGCAATATTGCAAGTGTTCCATTCTCATGTGTTTTGCAGATATGTTCACAAGAGAAAGAGTAAGCTGCTACATTACATTCCAAAGTAGTTTTCCTGCAAAGGTTTTAACTGAACAAGAAAGCGGTCCAGAGTAATCAAATTCCACTCATAATAATCTTAGAGTGCAGGCTATTCTTAACATC
The DNA here is from genome assembly GCF_049901715.1 of Pseudonaja textilis. Classification (NCBI taxonomy): domain Eukaryota; kingdom Metazoa; phylum Chordata; class Lepidosauria; order Squamata; family Elapidae; genus Pseudonaja; species Pseudonaja textilis. Next base: position 48,168,630 of record NC_141997.1, read on the forward strand.
ACCCTATACTGGGGATCAGTTGGAAGATCTTAACAAAAGCAGAGTTCCTGCAAGGCAATCTGTAGCATAAATCTAGAATGACAGACTTTTCACCTTTGTTCCATTTCAAACCTAACCATCACTGCTTTCAATTCCTCCAGTTAAAAAGGAGAATGTGTTTCAAGGTGTCTGTGTACACCAAGATTGGCGTTGAATAGAACATCCCCCAATGAAGCACAGGATTATGGTAACTTCATTATCATTTTTTTTTCAAAATCTCCATATCTCTCTAATCTCCAGCAGTTGATTGATAGATTAGATAGATAGATAGATAGATAGATAGATAGATAGATAGATAGATAGATAGATAGACAGACAGACAGATGGTAGATATGATAGATATGATAGATGTAGATTGATAGATGATAGAGATACGATAGATAAAACAGATGTAGATTGACATTAGATTAGATAGATAGATAGATAGATAGATAGATAGATAGATAGATAGATAGATAATAGATAGATAGATAGATAATCCATAGATGCATAGAACCGTTCCTAGAACCAGTAGGGAAAAAAATTGGAAACCCACCCTTACCTGTATGATCACAAACGTTACTGAGTTATTAGATAGATGATAGATAGATAGATAGATAGATAGATAGATAGATAGATAGATAGATAGACAGATGGTAGATATGATAGATATGATAGATGTAGATTGATAGATGATAGAGATACGATAGATAAAACAGATGTAGATTGACATTAGATTAGATAGATAGATAGATAGATAGATAGATAGATAGATAGATAGATAGATAGATAATCCATAGATGCATAGAACCGTTCCTAGAACCAGTAGGAAAAAAAAATTGGAAACCCACCCTTACCTGTATGATCACAAACGTTACTGAGTTATTAGATAGATAGATAGATAGATAGATAGATAGATAGATAGATAGATAGATAGATGCATGGATGGATGGATGGGCAGGCAATGAGTGTTTGGATGGGTGGGTGGGTGGGGAGACACACACACACAGAGAGAGAGAGAGAGAGAGAGAGAGAGAGAGATTAATTGTCATCTACACTCTTTGTAGCTCCATATGACCACAAAAGTTATTCAGTTATTGTATGTGGCAGTCAAGACATATATTTCACAGGCATTTCATGATGTCTATGGAAAACAAGAGATCCGCTGAACATCAGTTTATTTCATCCCTGAAAACTCCAAGGAGTTGCATCCATTTTAATGTTTCATTTATGCTTATCTTTTTCGGTCCCTTCTAACCCAGCACCCTTGGCAGAGTATGATTTTATAATGGGGAAGCTGTTGCTGAGCTTAATTATAACGAACACATGTAAAGCTTCCTTGTAACTGCTTGAAAAAAATACTCCAGAATTCCAATTTTTATTATGTTAGTTCAATCCTGGAAAACAGTCACTCACTTTTATATTTACACTAAATATCTCACCTCTTGCTCCCCTGCATTTCTGTTAAGGTTACTACTGAGCATTTAAAATTACATTTGCCCAGTGTTGGAAAAGATATGCAGGAGTAGCTATGCGGTGTTCGGAACTGATTAAACCAAATCTTTTTCAACTGGAAGCTGAAATACTTTATCAGGCACAGACAGTACCTACAAAACAATTCAATGGACTCACCTGTGCCCCTAATAGTAATAAAGTGGAAAGCAGACACGGGAGCTGCAGCAAGAATAATAATAATCGAGGCAGAGTTTCAGTTCTTTTTAAAGTACAGCTGATCCTTGCCTGAATGAATTTGCAAATAAACACAGATCGAGTTCTATCTATGGGGGTCCCTCCCTTTTGCTCTATGGTGCTTATTAAGGAGATAAAATTTGTCATCTGTTGTCTCACTCGATCAGCGGAGACCACAGTTCGAAATGAGTTTTTTTTTTAAAAAAAGAAAGATTTTTTGTTGCACAGACCTATGTCCTAGTGCTCTCTCAACTCCTCTCTGCTAATCTTTCAAGTGGCCTGTTTAAAAAGGAAAAGAAAGTTCCTGGTCTTCGGTGGAATTTATTCATTAAAATTAAAAGGCAGATGCTTTAAACAGCTGTGCCTTTTTCCAGGCACACACACAAGTGGGGGGGAAATTGGGTTACTTTAAGGAATAGTGTTGGAATAAATATCCATCGGGTTCAGTTCCAAGCCGGGAAAAAGGCACTGGAAACAAAATGGAGGCTGATTGGAAACATGGTTTAATGATGAAACAGAACCACATAGGTGGTCCTGGGCGGCTGACCATGTGGAGGTGAGAGTAGGTTTTTTATATATATATACCTTCTCTTGGCCTTTGCACTTGAACTTCCTGTTCCTGTGCAAGAACATGTATTATATTGGCTATTGTCGGGGTTATCTAGGGGTCATAGCTGGCTCTATAGGTTGTCTGAGCTCCCAGGTTTGGTTGACGTTTGGACTGCTGAGATGATGCAATGAAAAGGGTTGTGCTCTGAAAGGGTGTTGGGCAATTCCTATTATGGCTTAATGGCTTTGTCTCGATTTAGATCTTGAGTGAGGGCTAATCCTATCCCTCAGACTTTGCTGCAGGGAGTAATGGATTACCAAATATGCATTTCTAAAAGCTGCCCCAGCTCAGTATCTTGAAGGCAGGGAGAAGGAGCTCTGAGTTTCTGCCCCCCCCCACCTAAAGATTTTTTTTATTTCTCTTTTAGGTGAAATATTTTATCCTGCCTTTTTTTTTAGCATTCCTCAAAATATTTCAGTCTTCTAGGAGGGATAATGTTAACTTTGTACCATAGTAAATCAGGACTGTGTTTGCACAGGGACAAAAGGACTTCTTTCCCATTAGTCGCTTGATCATTTGGTTTACTTCAAAAAAATAGCTGCAAAAACTAGGATGAACACTGGATGGTCATAAGCATTTTCAGGGCCCCTTTGCTTCAGTCCTCCCCCCAGTATTATCAGGCTACTGGAAAGCATCATTACTGATACCTTTGTGTATAGCTGCATGCATTATCGTTCTGGAGTAAGAATAGAAATGGCATGTATGCCTTGCTTACTTATGGCAAGGTAGAAAGAGGAATAGCACTTAGAATTATATACCACTTCATAGTGTCTTACACCTCTCTCTAAGCAGTTTGCAGAGTCAGCATATTGCCCCTCCCCCAAATCTGGGTCCTCATTTTACAGACCCCAGAAAGATGGAAGGCTGAATCAACTTTGAGCCAGTCAGGATCAAACTCCTGGCAATGGGCAGTTAGCCTGCCATACTGCATTCTAACAAGTAAACCTTCAAAGCTCAATAACGGTTGTTCATTCGTTTATTTTAATCCAGAGAACCAGGTTGCACCTGTAGTATTGAGCAAACGTCATCTGGAAGATACTAAGTTTATGGTGATAAAGCCAGCATTAATATAATTGTTGCTGGGGTAAGTACAGCCCTTTATATTGTAAGCAGGCATTAAAATGCTCCTGCTTTATCAAGAGTGTGTGAGTATATCTAAAGACTACTAAGGATTTCCATAATGCCCTACAATATGGATATAATGTGATAATTGTTAGTTGATTGGTCCATTTGTTCATGCTTCATTACATATGTATTTGGGTTTATTTCCTAGGAAACCTAGTTATCAGAAGCAACCCTGATTAAAAGGGAAAAAAAGTTCAAATCTTTGAAATATATTCCTCCATGCTTATTTCTTAATATAATCTATCAGTAATATTTTTTTCCAGCAAAGAGTTTGTCACTCATCCTGAAATGTTGTTTTCTTAGTTTATTAAAGATTTATTGTTATTTTACCCCAGAGGAAAGTTTACATGGCATGCATTATGAAGTACTAAAGAGCATGAAGAGGTGCTAGGAGAATCCTATTCATTAATTCTTTTTTTTTTTTTTTTTTTGCTGCTTCAAGAAAGGAGCTATCTCCAAGCCTATTTATTCACTAAAATGGAATAAATTCATTTCACGTTTTACTTCATGATTGTAGAAATCTGATATATGTAGGCTTCCAAATGATTGACAGTCTGGTGGATCATTTGGAAGCCTGCACTCACAAACAAAAAAATCTCCACACCACTAGCCAGGCAAACACCTGGGCACAAACAAATTCCCCCTGATACCTCCAGCTCAAACACGCACCAACCAGGCACCCAGATGAAACCTAGCTCCCTAACAAATGATAGCCGTCCATTTACCTGGAGCCAAGCTGCACTAAAGGCCTCCAATAAAGTAACACAATGTTGCCAGCCAATCAAGATACAAAAAGAGCCACAAAACAGACAGAAAATATTAGAAACACCAATCAAGGAGAACACAGCAAACTCCAAGACCAATAAACACAGACCAAGATTCCCAACCAATCAGGATGAAGAAAAAAATATTCTGGCACAGCAATAGGCTGCCCCAAATTTAAAACTGAAACAACTGTGGGGGCCTGACTCACAGACAGACGCAGTACAGAAGCCTGATGATGGCAGATGAGATTCTGCCGAAACGTTGCTACAACTTTAAAAGCACAACCACAATGATGTGGAAAAATACCCGAACAAAGCTGAATACCATACATGTAAGTACTTACAAAACCTTAAGAATATGTGTGTGTGTGTGTGTGTGTGTGTGTGTGTGTGTATGTATATATGTACATATGTATATGCATATGCATATGTATGTATGTATATGTATATGTATATAGATGTGTGTGTGTGTGTGTGTGTGTGTTTTCTTAAGTTTTCGCAGGTACTTACATGTATGGCATTCAGCTTTGTTCGGGTATTTTCCCACGTCATTGTAGTTGTGCACAACTACAGTGACATGGGAAAATACCCGAACAAAGCTTTTATAAAGGCAAAAGCAGAATGACTTGATACTGGAAATACAGATAAAATCTAGGACCAATGCACTGATTAAGAGATCTAATCAGGTACCACACTTTGAGGAAACACCCAAGTTATCTGAGAAACCTAATAGGAGAAAATTATTGGAAGAGACAATACTAATAATAAGAAACTAGCAATGGGCCTACCACTCTTTGTCATTAATATTGAAATATACCATCTACATGTGTATCGCTTATCAAACATATTTTTGGCTCAGCTAAATACCATTAGAATTGCAAGAACATTTCATGTATCCTGTTTAAATTACCTCTGGCTCAATAATAATTAAACACTTTTGAAAATCAGCACGAGCGTGGATTTAAAAAATATGAATTTTTAATAAAGAGGAGCTATAATGAGGAAGAGAAACAACTCCACCTAGATCTAAGAAGAAATTTCCTAACAGTAAGAACAATCAACCAGTGGAATGCCTTGCCTTCAAAAACGTGAGTGCCCCATCACTGGAAACTTTCAAGAAGAGACTAGACAGCCATCTGTCTGAAATGATATTTCCCGATAGTTAGAACAATTCATCTGTGGAGCCAGAGGTGTTATTCAGCTGGTTTGGACTGGTTCCAGTGGACAGAAATTTTTAACTGGTTTGGAGAACCAGCAAATGCCACCTCTGCCTGGCCCCGCCCACTCATCCCAATTTTACCTCTCCTATATTCTATTGTTTATTAACCTCAGCTGATTCATGAAACAGAATGGATTTCTGTGCTTCAGCTGAGCTAAAAAATAGCATAGCTCACCAGCATTGATGCAGAGGGTGGTCTCTCGGCCCTGCACGCACACGTGTAAAGAGAGCATTTGGTGTGCAAAGAGTATGTTAGGTGCACATGCACAGCTCACCTGTGTTGATACAAAGGGTGGTATTTGAGACATGCACATGTGCACATGAAGCGAGCTCTCTGAATCGGTAAGATTTTTTGAAACCCACCACTGTGTGGAACAATTTGCCTCCGGAAGTTATGGTTGCTCCAACACTGGAAGTGTTACAGTGCAGCAACATTAGTTTGGCTAAAAGATTGGATTAATTTAAAGAATAAAAGAATATTAGCTATAGAAGGTCATGATCTTCAGAGAGGATGGCATGCCTTTCTTTGGGACACCACCAAACAAAAATATTTCCACAGAAATCTGATTAGAGATTCGCTGATATACAATTGGATCAAAGCTAAAAAGAAACACTATATAAAAATCCCAGTCTGGCTACCTACAATGGAAGGGATGATCCACCCAAATAATTTAGACCTGAACAAAATGTTAAAGTATAAAGACTTATTGGATACACACGGAAACTTAAAAACAATACAGGAGCTCCAAGAACAACGGCTACGAGTAGACTGGTGGGCTTATCTTCAAATACAAAGCTAATATAAAAAGGACGTAAAGGGGTACAGAATATACTTGAAACCTCAACAAATTAGACAAAATCTTATAAGGTCCAGAAAATATATATATATATATATTTCCAAAATTTACAAGTATCTCCTAGAAGTAGATTTAGAAGAAGAAATAGTGAAATGATGTATGATCACATGGGGTCAAAATATTGGTCATAACATAAAGTTATCAGACTGGGAGACTGTATGAAATAGAAATCACAAATTAACAAAATCAGCAGCATACAAAGAAAATGCGTATAAAATGTTCTATAGGTGGCACTCACCTCCTTCGAGATTAGTGAAAATGTGCCCTAAAATGAGTTCTATATGTTGGACATGTTAAAAAAAAAAAAAGAGGGAACATATTATCATATGTGGTGGTCCTGCCCAGAGGCTCAAAAATATTGGCTCAGAATCAAAAAATGGCTACAGGAAATCACCAATGAACAATTAGACCTAGAACCAGAACCCTTCCTATTGGGGATCTTCAAAAAAATATGTAAAGAGCACAAAACACTTATTATTACACATGCTGACTGCTGCCAGGATCACCTTTGCCCAATGTTGGAAACAGCCATATACACCTGTAGAGGAACTGGTTATACAAAAAGTTATGAATTGTGCTGAGTTTAAAAGATAAGGAAGCTTCAATATTTTATAAGGTATGGGAACAATGGTATAGCTGGATAGATCGGAGACAGATTAAGGATGGGTAATTATTAAATATAGAATATAGATAGAAAAATAATATAATTGAATATAATTATGCACAAATTAATACCTGTAAATATTGCACAAATGATTGTTATATGATAAGCACCACAAATAGCTGTTATTGAGTGATATATTTTTTATGTTTTTTAACATAATAAAAATTCAATACAGATTATTTTAAAAAAGAGAAAGACCTACAAAGCATGCTAAATGGGATCCAAGCTGGTCATCCTCAGCCTATATCTTCAGATGTAGACAATGTTTCCATCCTATGTCAAAGCTACCCAGGCTGAGCTCCCTAGGCTTTCTCTGTAATACTTGCTAAGAGAATAGAATAGAATAGAATAGAATAGAATAGAATAGAATAGAATAGAATGGAATGGAATGGAATGGAATGGAATGGAATGGAATATCACACTGGCTGGGGACTTCCGGTGGCAAAGGCAAGGATGAACAGAAGTGAAGAGGCCCATCTGTGGCCCGTCTTTTTGCAGTTGGTACGATCCTTTGAGGGTGTATGAGTCCTGGAGAGATTCATGCCAGTGTGGGGGAGACTCGGGTTGCAGTGTGGGGAAGGCAACCCTCCTGCAGTGAAGAGGAGACCTCCAGAGCCCAACGAGCAAGAAACAGCCTCCTATCAATGGCGGCTCCGAAGTCTGGACTGCCACCGATGTAAAGAAGTGAGTGAGTGACAGTTTGTGAGATCATTGGGGAAGCGTGTGGCAGAGAAAATTAGCGGCGGAGAGGAGGATTGGAATGCCATAGACTTTTATAAGGCTGTTACAAATGTCTGTCCGGAGTCCTAAAAGAAAGGAGGCCAAAAAGCGGATGCAAGGCAAGTGAAAATGAAAGGGCTTGGCAGACAGAAGAGAGAGAGAGGACAATAATGAGTAAAAAGGGAAGTTTACGAGGTTGGGAGACTAGCGGCTGGAAGGTGCCTGGAAGTTGTGGAAGATTTGGATTATCTCATTTGATTTTTATTCTGAAAGACTTTATTAAAGTGGAGATGGAAAGAAGATCGGAGCTGACGGAACTGTTGTAATGACGAGGCAGTTGAGGTGTTTGATCATGATCAACTGAATCATGATGAACTTTATTGGAGTCTAGTCTCACCAAGTGCTAGTCTCATCTAGTGCTCACCAAGCCATGTCCACCAAGCCATGCCACTAAGCCATACCACGTCCACCAAGCCAGTCACCACCCACCAAGCCATACCCACAGAACTGGTAGTAAAAAAGTTTGAATACCACCACTGGTTTTAATATTTTTCAAATCCCTTATCTTTTTGAAAACGATGCACAATACTGCTCCATGAAAATTGATGACTGGACAAAGGAAACACATTCTCCACGCCCTTTTTATTGCTAAGAGATTAATCCTTCAATAATAGAAAGATAAATTTATGTTATGTTTCTTCAGTGGATTGAAAACTTGATGTTGCTCACAATTTATGAAAAAAAATTGCTTACAGATGTGAGTTATGTATGAGTGAATACATATGACTGCCTTTTATTCATACTTTCATTTACAACATTTTTTTCTCTCTCTTTCTCACTGCATTCTATCCATTCCTTTTTCTTAATTAAATAAATATAAAGGCAATTAAAACTAAACCAATGGCTCTTGTGGCCTCCCTCATTAGGCCAGATGAATTTTACATGAAGTTTTGCTTGGCAGACAAAGTTGTCCAAACAGCAGTAGACTTTCATCCAAAGAAGAGATTGATCAACTTGCCAGATATGGTATCTAAAGAGGGATGAGAATGCAGGAAAAATATAAGAAATTGTGACATAAATAACTTAGGCATCTTAATTACTCTTTACCCAAGACAGCACAAATACAGTATTTTAATTTATTTAAATTTAAATTGTAATGGATAAGAATTGTAAAAATTCCTGCTATTCTAAAGAGGATAAATATCACTAGGAATGTCCCAATTTCTAGATATGGTTAAGGAGGCTTCCTTCTACCTAAGGTTGTGGCCATTTCTTCAAAGCTGGCTGGTTGGCTATCAACATTTCATCCCTAGTCTCATAACATAAACGACCTAGTCAATTGACTAATTTTCACCTCAACCTTGGTTGAAATAAGTAGACTTCCAACAGGCATTCTCATAGCTCATCTAACCATGGTCCTCTTGTTTCTGATATTTTGGGGGGTTAGTGATACTAAAGGTTGGTTGGGTGGCTGATTTTCACCTTATTCTGATTGCTGCTAATTTTTATGATTGAGGGACACACACACACAGAGATACATATTTACCTACACACATACTGTACATGTGTATATACACATACATATTTTTTTTTCTTTTAATGACCCTGAATTTCCTTTCATCAGGGTGGAGTTGGGATAACTGAATGGAGCTGAGCCTTTACTGGCCAGATGCCCTTCCTGACACCTACGTGAATCTCACAGCAAATATTTCCTCTGTTGCTACCTAGGATCAAACTCTCATCTCCTGATTGTGAGGTGAGGGATCCACCTCTAGGCCACCATGCCACTGTACATAGTGTACATAGATACATACATTATAGATGCATATAGAGATACATATAAAAATAACCAAGAGCAGGCATCTTAGAGAAACCTGGCTTTCAGTGAGTCTCTGCAAGACTTTTGTTTTCATTCTAAACTTTGGAATTGACAATTAAGGAGTCCCTGCAGCCCAGGAGTGGCAGAGGATGGGTTGAGTTAGAATCATTCTAGACACACATGGAACTCAGATGTTAATCAAAGTGACATTTATCATTGTTTACAAAGGACTAGAGTTAAAAACCTTGTGAACTCACATTCAGTGACCTGTTTCTATTCTAAGTGAATGCACATGTGCACATATATAACTCTAACAAAAATATATTTTAAAAGTTCATCAGATCTCTGTCTAAAAGTTACTTAGGTGTCAAATTGCCTCCTTTCTTCTCACACGGTTGTATATCTGAGCAAGTGTTGGAATGCTAATTTCCCCCTCAGCTAGCTTTGCTTTTCATGTTTATGGAATTAAAGCTCACATTTATCTTCTAAGTCAACTTTCCTCTCCAGCATCTCAACTGTCTTTTTCGTTCTGGAATTGTATTCAAGTCAGGGTTTACTTACTTTTCTTTTCCAGTGTTGATTTGATTCCTTTTTAGAAAAAGTCTCCTCACCAAAGCATCTCTTTGAATCCAGTTCTCCACCTTCTGCTGTAGAGCTATCAATCCTCTTGAGCATCTGTCATTGGGTTACCACTCCCCTTCTTGGACCTATGTCATCTGATCAATTATCACATTATCTGTGTTTCCTTTAGACCTGAAGAAACTACTGTGTCTCTTCTTCTTTTCAAATACTTTTTTTATTTATTCATTCAACCCGTTTTATGGGGAAATCCCCCCCCCCGCATAAAAATGGAAAGAAAAAAAGAACAGTCAATAACTAAAAAAAAAAAAAAACAACCCTACAACATAGCTAAACATATCATGTATGCATAAAATATTAAAAATGTTTACAGATTTCAGGATTAAAGAGAAAAATTGTAATGATACTCAATTGTTATCAAATGTCTGGAAATCTATGCCAAAGGGAAACATATGGTGTCATTTCTTCGATTGGTTCAGTCTTCAAAAAGCAGATTTGTCAGATTTCAAGTGCTTCAAGGATTTAGGATTTTCTTTTCTAATTGCCTATTTGCTTTGAACCTTTCAGACCACTAAGCTGGGAAATAGACGGCAAGTCTAATCTTTATCCAGTGCTAAGAATACTTCTCTTCTCTTCTCTTCTCTTCTCTTCTCTTCTCTTCTCTTCTCTTCTCTTCTCTTCTCTTCTCTTCTCTTCTCTTCTCTTCTCTTCTCTTCTCTCCTCCCTTCTCCTCTCCTCTCTTCTCCTTCCCCTCTCTCTCTCCCTCTCTCCCCTCCCTTCTCCCCTCTCCTCTCCTCTCTTACCTTACCTTACCTTACCTTACATCATAGCTCCTAGCGGTGAGCTATTGTTGAAGGCCTGCATTGTGAGGTAGAATTGGTTTAATCCTCTGCAAGCCCTTGGAATCTAGTTGACTGAATCAACACACTTAATGTGTGTGTATCCACAAAACACTAATACCCACTTACTCAGTTAAACTTGTCTAGCCTTCATATGTAACAGGATGAGTGACACCTAGCTCCATATTTCAGTATGGCTGCTGATCCTGGAGCAATTATTTCAGTTCCAGAAAATAGATAAGTGAACAACTGAGATGGATTCACAGGTATGGAATTTAAAATTCAATGGGTAAATACTGAAGGCTCTACTTATTCTAAGCCCAAAAATAGACTCTTGGCTAGTTGGTATATATCATATGGTTAAGACCGTATGGGACTAAAGCACTCCTCCTCCATAATAAGAATAGTTTTTATATATGCTTGATGAGTTTATAATGCTGTGGGTTGTTGTTTTTTTTAGAGATATGCAGCTCTAGCAATTTTCCCCAATCTATCCTTGATTAATTTGCAAAACACATAGTAATTCAGTTTCTCAGAAAAAAAAGGAACCTAAAACCTCCCATGTTTGGTATGAAGAGGCAATTTCACACAGTTGAACAACCTATAAAAATACCAGTAAGCATATATGTTTAAATTGCTAATAAAAGAAAAAAAATGGTTTTCTTACAGGAGGGGGACATATAATTGGATAAACCATTCTCCAGCAGAATTCTAGGCAGGGACTTCAAACTAGTTACCATTAATCATAATTTCACTGCTGCATTTATCAGTTCAAGAAAAAGAAAGATTGCATGTGTGTGCCATTTACTGGATAATGAAATATTGTAAAATCCTCTTAATATGCAAGAATTTATCCTGTATTTTCCAGCTTTGCTGCATTCATTATGTTTTATTTGAATTTACTGTAATTTATTTTCCTGAAACACAAAGTACAATCATCTTTGAGTAGAGTTTGACTCCTGGTGACTTCATGCAGAGATCTCAGTTACAAAAAACGATAATATTGGAGGCCTTTAATATCAACTAGAAATGGGAACAATGAAGGTCAAAGCAGGTCAATGGGAACAAAGCAGGTCAAAGAAGGTCAATGGGAACAAAGAAGGTCAAAGGAGGTCAATAACAACAATAACAATAACAACAAAATAGAAATGGCTTTCTAAGATTAGTCACGATCAACTAGATCAGGGGTGTCAAACTTAATTTCATTGAGGGCCAGATTGTGTTTAACCTTGGAGGGGGGACTAAGGGGGGCGTGGGAAGGGGGGCTGGGGTCAGCTTGATGTTACTCATGTCTGGGGCACCTGTGGTGGCCAGAGCACTCTGCCAGCAAAAACAAGTTCCCGAGCTCCATTTTTGGCTGTGATGGCCTCCTGCAGCCCTCTGCCAGTGAAGGGGGAGCTTGGGAGGGCCACATGCAAGCTCTGTTTTCACTGGTAGAGGGTTGCAGGAGGCTGTTGCAACTGAAAATGGAACCTGGGAGCCCATTTTCACTGGCTAAGGCACTGTGGGCCAGTCCTTCACTGTTTCCAGGCTGGCCCCGCGGGCCAGATCTATGTACCCTGGGGGCCGGATATGGCCAGAGGACTTGAGCTTGACACCCCTGAACTAGATGCTGCTAGAATTAATCTAAGTTCTAGAAAGAGATGAAAGAAAGAGAAAGAGAAAGAGAAAGAAAAGAAAGAGAAGAGAAAGAGGAGAAAGAGAAAGAGAAAGAAGAAAGAGAAAGAGAAAGAGGAGAAAGAAAAGAGGGAAAGAGAAAGAAAGAGAAGAAAGAGAGAGAGAGAAGAAAGAAGAGAAAGAAGAAAGAGAAAGAGGAGAAAGTACTATGGAAGTAAATGTGAATCAGAGATTAGATAACTAAATTATTAATAATTTGCTTCTTTTTTTAAAAAAAAAAACCCTAATAGTAGAATGTCCATGGAGATTCTCCATCATTCAGGCCAGATTGTCCCAAAAGTGCTTTTTTCAAGAGGCAACTGGACTTTCTGATTTTTCTCTGGAGATGTTTCGCTTCTCATCCAAGAAGCTTCTTCACCTCTAACAGATTCCCCACTATTCCATTCCCCACCATCCAGTCAGAGCTGAACAAAAATCTCAAATGAGAAGCAAAACGTCTTCAAAAAAAAACCAGAAAGTCCAGTTGCCACTTCAACAAAAAAACAAACAAAAAAAACAAATCACCTTTGAGACCTAACAGGAGAACTTATTCTTTCCATTTTTACTCCACCAATTCAGCATATATTAATCTTTCTTCCTTATATGCATAAGCAGTAATAAGACTATTGGCTACTGAGTACAACTAAGGGTGACATGATAACAGTGTTCTGATATTTGAGGGGTGACCACCAAGAAAAAGGAGTCAACTTATTTTCCAAAACACTAGAAGGCAGGAGAAGAATCAATGGATGGAAACTGATCAAGGGGAGAAGCAGCTCAGAACAAAGGAGGAATTTCCTAACTGTGAGACAATCAACCAGTGAAATGGCTTGCCTTCAAAAGTTATGGGTGCTCCATCACTGGACAAGGCTTTTCAGAAAAGACTGGACAACCATTAGTCTGGATTGGTACAGGATCTCTTGCTTAAGCAGGACGTTGGACTAGAATGTCCAAGACCCCTTCCAACTGTGGTGATGTTCTATGTTCAAACCTAACAAAAGGTGCAGTAATATATACATTTTTCTAACAGTCACGCCCTTGCTTGCACACATAAACCATGCACAACCATGTCTATTTTTTTGCATATGCCATACACCTATTTCAGAGGTGATATTCAGCAGGTTCTGACTGGTTCTGGAGAACCAGTAGCGGAAATTTTAAGTAGTTCTGAGAACCGGCAAATACCACCTCTGACTGGTCCCGACCCCATCTATTCTCTGCCTCCTGAGTCCCAGCTGATAGGCTGGGTCTTCTTTTGTTGTCCCGAACAGGAGAACGGAGCTGGAAGAGAGATTAGTAAGGTGGGGAGAGAACGGAGATTTTACAGTATCCTTCCCCTGTCATGCCCACCAAGCCACGCCCACCAAACCACTCCACACCCACCAAGCCACGCCCACAGAATCAGTAATAAATGTATTTGAATCCGACCACTGATTTCTGCTTGCACACGCAGACAGCACAGCACAACAAACCCTTTCTGCCAATAGAAACACTTCTACTTGGGTCGATAAATACACTGAATCTTCAGAGAACTGCAAGCAGACAGGTAAAGATATCCAGGCGAAGAGACAGGCTTCACACATCTGAAAGCGACTGCAGCTTGTAATCTGTGTAGCATGCCATGATTAATGCCCCTATTCTCATCCCTCAAAAATCTCACAAGCTGTAATTGAATCAACAGCAAAGGATGCAAATTTCCTTTTCCGCCAAGCAGAAGGACGGATCTCAATGTGCGGCTGACAGAACAGTAATCGGTTTTCATAATCCTGGAGGGGAAAGAGGGAGAAAAAAAACCAAAAACGAGATTGAATATTTTCCATTTCAAAGTCTGTTTATGCTGTTCCTTCCCTAATACATGCAGGAGAAAGAGGGGCTCGGGAATTTAGTTTAATTGCAAATAAAACAAGTGCAGATCCTGTACAGGAACAATGCTGTAGCATGCACTAATTAAATATCAATATGGGGAGTGACATCGCAAATACAAAGAGATTGAAAAACCTCTATATTCCAATGCGTGCCTTTGTGAATACACACTTGCACTTCATTTTTCTCTTCAGATTTTTTTTTCTTTGAGATAATAATACCTTATGTCAACCCACATAGAGAGACATTTTCCCATCCTAAACAGCAAAAAAATGAGCAATTTTAATATATGAAAAAGAACCCAGAAAAAATATTAAATGAGAATAATTTAATTATTTACGTACCACTTAGAAAGATAAATCCATTCTTTGCAGGCTAGATATTTAATCTTACTGAATTGCTGATTATACCCTCCTTGGAGCTCAATTTTTGCTTTCACAATTCCCCCTCCTCTCAAACGACTTAAATGTCTCTATATATTTTATCTACTATTTTTTTAAAAAACTTGATATCTGCCCTGCAATTTTGATACAAATTTCCAGAAGACTCATATTGTTGGGTCTGCACTGTGATAATGAGACCAGGTTTATTGTTATGCTTTTAATTAGAATGGCTACTGTGTAGAACCTCTAGAGCAAGATTCTTTAAACTTGACAAGTGTAAGATTTGTGGACATCAACTCCCAGAATTCCTGAGCTAACATGACTGGAGGAGGGATTCTGGGAGTCGAAGTCCACAAGTCTTTAAGCTTTCAAGTTTGAAGCCCCCTGTTCTAAAGCAAAAGTCCATTAAACACAAACTGTTCACTGTGCTTAACTCTTTGCAGATGACTAGAACGCAAGTGGCTGAAATGTTAGGATGCAGAAAGTTGAACTGGGAACACATGTTGTTTGGATGGGATATCTACAGAGAAGATCCAGAGAACAGAGTTGAATTCTTTCTACTGACAAACGACATCTAGGATTAAATAAGAGATACTTCCTTGATTCCACTCCTTTTAACAGAAATTATCTTTGAATAAAGGATGCATGAAGATAGCTCAAGAAAACCTGTATATATGTTCTACTATCTTTGGTGGGAGATGTTTAGTGGGAGAAGGAAGGAAGGGGCGGGGAGAAGAGAAAAGATCAGGTCATAACTTGTATCTGATCTTGAAGGGAAAAAAAAAACTAAGGCAGGTTGACCTAGTTAACATTTAATGAAAGATTTCTGAAGATCCCCAAATAGTCAGCTCGAGAGACAGAAATGGCAAGCCACATCTGTACTGCTGCTGAGAAAATTATATGGCAGTATTCATCAAATCGCCAGGGAGCAAGCATTTGTTAAATGGTACAATTGGGCTTTAATTGTTAGAATCTTTGGAAAGAAGATGCTGAAGAAGGAAAACTCTGTCCCAAGCACTTTCACATCCAGGAAAGAAAGAAAGAAAGAAAGAAAGAAAGAAAGAAAGAAAGAAAGAAAGAAAGAAAGAAAGAAAGAAAGAAAGAAAGAAAGAAAGAAAGAAAGAAAGAAAGAAAGAAAGAGATACAGAGACAGAGAGACAGGGAGAAAGAAAGAAAGAAAGAGAGAGAGAGAGAGACAGAGAGAGACAGAGACAGAGAGACACAGAGAGAGAGACAGAGAGAAAGAGAAAAGGAAAGAAAGAAAGGAAGAAAGAAAGAAAGAAAGAAAGAAAGAAAGAAAGAAAGAAAGAAAGACAGAAAGAAAGAAAGAGAGAGAGACAGAGAGACAGAAAGAAAGAAAGAAAGAAAGAAAGAAAGAAAGAAAGAAAGAAAGAAAGAGAGAGAGAGAGAGACAGAGAGAGACAGAGACAGAGAGACACACAGAGAGAGACAGAGAGAAAGAGAAAAGGAAAGAAAGAAAGGAAGAAAGAAAGAAAGAAAGAAAAAGAAAGAAAGAAAGACAGAAAGAAAGAAAGAGAGAGAGACAGAGACAGAGAGAGACAGAAAGAAAGAAAGAGAAAGAAGAAAGAAGAAAGAAAGAAAGAAAGAAAGAAAGAAAGAAAGAAAGAAAGAAAGAAAGAGATACAGAGACAGAGAGACAGGGAGAAAGAAAGAAAGAAAGAAAGAAAGAAAGAAAGAGAGAGAGAGAGAGAGAGAGAGAGACAGAGAGACACACAGAGAGAGACAGAGGGAAAGAGAAAAAGAAAGAAAGAAAGAAAGAAAGAAAGAAAGAAAGAAAGAAAGAAAGAAAGAAAGAAAGAAAGAAAGAAAGAAAGATTTTCTGGAGTGAGCCTTAAAAGTTGGCTACTGAGACCAGGAGATCATACCAAATAGACTGGACAATCATTTCACCAGGATGGTATAAGGTCTCTGACCTTGAGCATGGGAGGGTGGGTTGAACTAGAACATCTCTGAAATCCCTTCCAGTCCTATGATTCTATGTTGTAACATGGAAATAGGAATCATAGTTTTCGAGATGTTTCATTTCTTTTCCAGCTAGACTTCTTCAGTGCAGTGGTTCAGAAGTAGAACCACTGCACTGAAGTATTACCTTGCAATACTTGTAGTCTCAATAATAAATATAAACATATGTCAGTCTTCTCCCCCACAAAAATATGAACAAACAAATAAACAACCTCTCTCTTGCCTTCTGCAGCTGGAAGAACCCAAGTAAAACCACATAAAATGAACCCTGGGTAAACTTTTATTTAATCGTTTTAGCTTTTCCATCTTTTGTGAATTAGCAACTTTAAGAATTTTGCCAAAAGTCATTTGAATTCAACCCCCAAGCTTCCAAAACCATCAGTATAGAAGCTCCTGTAAAATATTGAGATGAAAATACATATAGCGTTGCTTCTGCAGCTCTTACAATTCTCCTTCTGATTAATGATGAAGGACCTGCCTTGAAATATTTTACAGGTTGGTTAATGCATTGAAGCAGTGGTGGGATTCAAAAATTTTTAGTACCTGTGGGCGTGGCTTGATGTGGGCATGGCCTTGTGACTGGGTGGGCATGACTTGTTTTTGCTTTTGTGGGCATGGCTTGGTGGGCGTGGCCATGTGACTGGGTGGGCATGGCTTTTTTTTGCTTTTTTGCAGCCCCCACCTAGTTTTTGGACCTTCTGGGCCTCAGAGGAGCCTCTAGGGGGGCATTTTTGCTCCCCTAAGGCTCCTCTGAAGCTCAGGAAGGCAAAAAATGGAGGGGGGGGGTTAGCCATTTTTTGCCTTCCTGGGTCTCAGCAAGGGGAATTCCTCCACAGCTGATCTGTGTACATTTGATTGTCGAAAGGAAAAAGAAAGCAAAAAATACCTTAGACGAATGTCAGGCGGGTGGGATGAGCGAGCATTGGGCAGGAGGGTGACCGGGTTGGGAGCGTGGCCAGGCAGAACTTACTACCAGTTCAACAACCCACACCAAATTCTTGCTACCGGTTCTTCCGATCCAGTACGAACCAGCTGAATATCACCACTGCATTGAAGGTGTTAATGCATTTGTGATAGGTCTGGTGTTGCTGTAAAGCCCTTCATGTGTAGTTAGCTTAAAGGAGAGCAAACTGCATTGAAGAGGACAATAATGATCAGCATATGGATTCTACAGCTCTTGACATCAAACGAGGTATTCGGGATAAATGACACTTATGTGGAAATGTGTGCTTTGTCA
The DNA here is from genome assembly GCF_049901715.1 of Pseudonaja textilis. Lineage (NCBI taxonomy): Eukaryota > Metazoa > Chordata > Lepidosauria > Squamata > Elapidae > Pseudonaja > Pseudonaja textilis. Next base: position 48,186,655 of record NC_141997.1, read on the forward strand.
TCACAATGCATACAGCACTACTTGTGTGCTCGACTGTTTTGAAATTCATCCAATTTGGTACTCAATACACTTTGACGGGAAAATTTTGTCCCAATACTCTTTGTTTGTTTGGTACTCAACACACCAGTTAGTACTTGTTGCTTTGGCCTGCCTTGTGACCATACATTATTTCTTGGGGGAGAGGGGGTGGAATGTTTGGTATGCATCCTTTTGGTACTCATTGCAACTCCTGGAAACAATTAACGATCAGTACTGAAGTACCATCATATTTGCATCATGATATCAATGTCAAATGTGTGAGGCACGCAGTGTGTGTTACAATGTATGTTTCATCAGTTGTCCTTCTCTCCCTCTCTCCATGGACACCTTCAGTCAAAGGGAAGTCAATTAAGACAACAATATCTTAAACATCACTGACTCACATCTCTTCACATCTCTTCATGACCATTTCTAGAATGTATACATGCTTTAAGATACATAGAAACAGTACCCAGACTTATATACCACTTCACAGGGCTGTTACAGCCCTCTCTAAGCACTTTACAGAGTAAGCCTTTGGCCCCCAACAATCTGGGTCCTCATTTTACAGATCTCGGAAAGATGGAAGGCTGAGTCAACCTTGAGCCAGTGAGGATTGAACCCAGGCAGTCAGCATAATTAGTCTGCAATACCACATTCTAACCCCTGTGCTACCATGGCTTTTTTGTCCACTTCCCGTTTTATGACGAGTCTGGTTAATGTTAACTTCACTTGTTCACTCTTCTCCCATCATTATTTACGCTTTCCAAAAATATTTTGGAAGGAAAAGGTTGAATAGGTGCATAATGTATTTTGAACAGTATTACGATGGACTCTGTCTCAGAAAAGTTGTTTAAAAAAAAGAAAGGTTTCTCTCTTCCAGCTGTCATGAGAAGACGATGGTTTCTATCATGCCCATGGGATCCATGGTGCACATGGTTTATTTATATGGATTTGTGTTTTGCTATATATTTTTGGCTTCCTTCATTCCTTCCTTTAAGCATTTTAAACCATGTATAGTTAGCTGCCTAGAACATTCAAAAATGGGCAGCATACAAGTATAATACACGCATACATACATACTAATTCTCAAATACTTGACGACTCATACTGAAACAGAGTTACATTTATAATAGCTTATTTTATTTTAAATTACTCTTTGGGGTCAGTAAACATGTCACATTCTTTGTAGTGACCAAGTCTCCTGGGTCAGCTGTCTAAGAGCCCAAGAAAATCTCAGGGTCCAAATATTATGCCTTATCCTGAAAACTGACTAGATGGGCAGCAACAGTGACTGTTCACCAACTCCCAAGATGTCAAGAAAGCAACTTTGCAAACAATATTTTCTATCCAGGTATCTAATCAAGTGCATCCTTGCATCACTTTTTGAAGAAAAAAAATCAGCCAAGTTTAATGTGATGCTGTTTCCCCAGGAGAAAGTTAGCTAACAGATAAGATGCATAAAAGTATATTTGACAATGAAGAGACATATTTTGATGGTCATGGTCAAAGCAAATTTTTGTAAAAGTTATTGGGACTCTTTACAAGTCTAGCTTGAAATCTAATTGGAATATCAAAATTACCAACTGGACAAATGAGGATAAGATGATGGAGCAAAAGGGAAAATCATTCTATAGGTCAAATGCAGATTTCTCATTTTATAAAAACTTTACTCTCTCTTTTTTTAAAAAAAAACAATATTCCTTTAAATCTAGTAAAACATATGTCTTGTAAATCTCTTTCTTTCTTTCTTTCTTTCTTTCTTTCTTTCTTTCTTTCTTTCTTTCTTTCTTTCTTTCCTCCTTCCCTCCTTCCTCCATCTGTCCTTCCTTCCTTCCGTCTCTTTTCTTTTTTCTTTTCTTTCCCTTCCTCTCTCCCTTCCTTTCTCCCTCCCTTTCTCTTCTTTCTTTCTTTCTCCCCTTTTCTTCTTTCTTTCTTTCTTTCTTTCTTTCTTTCTTTCTTTCTTTCTTTCTTTCTTTCTTTCTTTCTTTCTTTCTTTCCTCCTTCCCTCCCTCCCTCCCTTCCTTCCTTCCTTCCTTCCTTCTTTTTTTTTCTTTCCTTCCTCTCTCCCTTCCTTTCTCCCTCCCTTTTCTCTTTCTTTCTTTCTTTCTTTCTTTCTTTCTTTCTTTCTTTCTTTCTTTCTTTCTTTCTTTCTTTCTTTCTTTCTTTCCTCCTTCCCTCCCTCCCTTCCTTCCTTCCTTCCTTCCTTCTTTTTTTCTTTTCTTTCCCTTCCTCTCTCCCTTCCTTTCTCCCTCCCTTTCTCTTCTTTCTTTCTTTCTTTCTTTCTTTCTTTCTTTCTTTCTTTCTTTCTTTCTTTCTTTCTTTCTTTCTTTCTTTCTTTCTTTCTCCCTTTCTCTTCTTTCTTTCTTTCTTTCTTTCTTTCTTTCTTTCTTTCTTTCTTTCTTTCTTTCTTTCTTTCCTTGCTCTTTCCCTTGCTCTTTCCCTCCATCTGTCTTCCTTCCTTCCTTCCTTCCTTCCTTTCTTTCTTTCTTTCTTTCTTTCTTTCTTTCTTTCTTTCTTTCTTTCTTTCTTCTCTCTCTCTCTCTCTCTTTCTTTCTTTCTTTCTTTCTTTCTTTCTTTCTTTCTTTCTTTCTTTTCTTTTCTTTCCCTTCCTCTTTCCCTTGCTCTTTCCCTCCCTCTGTCTGTCTTCCTTCCTTCCTTCCTTCCTTCCTTCCTTCCTTCCTTCCTTCCTTCCTTCCTTCCTTCCTTCTTTCTTTCTTTCTTTCTTTCTTTCTTTCTTTCTTTCTTTCTTTCTTTCTTTCTTTCTTTCTTTCTTTCTTTCTTTTTCTCTCCATTTTTGTGCCTCTTGATTTCATACTCAATCGTCTAGAACATGTTGTTTTTAAAGTCCGAGCAGTCACAAATCAACTTCATTAATGGAAGCACAGAAATGCATCACCAGAGAAGCAGGGAATGGTAGAGCTTTTGCAGAATAAATTTTTATTTCACATATCCTGTGAAATTACACCTGTATTGACTCTGCAAAATCATATCTGTGAGGCACCGAATAAATAAAATACTTCTTCATTGCTCAGAACATCTGCTTTATTAAAATAAAATTCCCAGACATTTCACATAACTGTCAAATAATGTCCTTTTCGGCAATTAAAAAAAAAAAGGGGGAAATTGAGTTCTGCACTATAGCATCATATCCAGATATACAAACACCTTGGATGACTATTGCAATCATGTAGCCTGATTTATTGCAAAGATTCTGAGAGAATATCTCCTTAGTATTTTCACCTGCAGATAATGGATCTTGGTGTAAATTTAGAAAAAAAGAAAAGAGCTGCCGTTGATTTAGTTTCCCGAGGTTGTATTAACTGAGAGTAAGTGGCAAAAAGTAATTCTCATTTCTCTCTTATGAACATGGTGTCTGTCATTCTAAGCAAAGTGTTCTTTTAAAACCCCTGTTCTTCAAGACAACCACCGACACTCGTACGGGAACTGATACACATTGTTCCAGGTTTTCTCAAGATATATTGATAATGGTGGTTGTCTGGCAACTACAAAGCCTCCTTGTTCTGAAATAAAGGAACTCTACTATTATGACTTAGGGTTCTTCTTCATGATGTTTCCTCTAGCTCGTTGTGAGGTTCTTGTTAAGACATTCTGAATGAGGCTTTAGATGTACAGTACTGGTGTGGAAGTGGTATTTCTGGGTAGATGATATTCCAAGAAATGTTTGAAATGATGAGACAGGGTTGATGTTTTCCAATTTGCTGGCAGGTCTTGGACTGCAAATAAGATGATAATCTCATCTCTCTCCTTCCTTCCTTCCTTCCTTCCTTCCTTCCTTCCTTCCTTCCTTCCTTCCTTCCTTCCTTCCTTCCTTCCTTCCATCCATCCATCCATCTATTCATCCATCTTTTGAAGGTAGGTTGACCTGTCCATGTGTGCTGTATAGTATTAGAATAGAATAATAGAATTGGAAGGGACATTGGAGGTCTTCTAGTCTAATCTCCTGCTTAGGCATGAAACCCTATACCATTTCAGACAAATCATTATCCAATCTCTTCTTTAAAACTTCCAGTGTTGGAGAATTTGCAACTTCTGGAGGCAAGTTGGAGGCAACTTCTGGGGGTGACAGGGAGCCACAGCAAAGAATGAACAAACCACATGGAACTCCAGAGCCATGGGTCGCCGAGCCCTGCTGTAGTTCAAAACATTTTACTCTAACCTCAGTACTTCAACACCACTGAGTTAGCAACTCAATGCTGGTACACTTCATGGCAATGTAGAGGTTTAAAAAGGAAACATTACTGCTCCCTAGTCCTTGATAGGTTGATTGGTTGATTGAGTGATAACCATTCTGGGGGAAAAAATGAAGGTACTATAGAGTACCCACAGCTTAATAAATGTTTTAATAACATATCATAAAAGCTTTCTTTGATCTTGTCTGCGGAATTAGCTGTGCTGAATTCTTGGTTTTCCAAATTCCTGGCTAGTATTAACAGGACAACAAAGTTGGAAAGGACCTGGCAGGTCTTCTAGCCCAACCCCTGCTGAAGCAGGGGACCCTATAACCATTTCAGACAAATCTCTTCTTAAAAACCTGTGGTGTTGGTGGCGGTTTGTTCATTACCCCAAATATGGGGGACTGATCTCCTCAAGGAATTGACATCAGAGGAAAGATGTTAAAGTCAACAAGTTCAGCTTGCTATTAGTTCACTAATAAAGTATTTTTGCAATACTTAAACATTTTAATAATGAAAAACACCATGTCAATGCTATTTTCAGCACAACTATTTTCAGTCTATCCAAAATGTGTTTTTTTTACAGGAGGCAACTGGACTTTCTTATTTTTTTTCTTTGAAAAAACAGCGAAGTCCAGTTGCCTCCTGAAAAAGCACCTTTGGGATAACCATAATCCAGATGACTGCAGCCTATTTTCTCTCTAAATAGTTACAAATTATGAATGTGGGTTATATCACTTAACAGTTAAACAGATAGGCTTAGGGTTGTTATTATGCATGAAAATTCTTATGTTTTACCATCAATTATTTTATAAAATCATCTAATACAAATAAATAACATATATAAATACAACACTGACCAATTTGGTGAATGTGCTGTGGTTTATTTTACAGAAGTACATACTAGATCTTGTACAATTGATACTGGAGTCATCTCTTTGACTGCAATTTCAAGTTGTCTCTAAAATACATTTCCTGAAAGGACCAGATGGTCTGCCACCCAGCATCTGCCATCTAATTGCTTTAGTTCTTGATATCATAATATTTGAGATATAATGATTGGCTATTGTGAAAATAATTATGATATCAAACACAGTGATTTATGAGTAAGTGGAAACAAGCAGGAAGAACATTTATCCTTTGTGAAAGCAAGGATAAGCTTTTTGCTATAGTAACAACTGATCATCCAAGAGGTTTAGGAATAAATGAAACATGAAGTGTGCTTACGATGTTTGATGTAGGAGTATTGCCATGCCAATGTGATTCTCTATTCTGAAACTGAAGAAAAAGAATAATGATTCGTGCAATTTCAATAAATGAAATATTAAACGGTTTGTTTTGAATTTTTGCAGATCACTGGCTTTACATGGTATCACTGTACTATAGGCCCTCAGAGTCCAATAGATTAGGTTATTTAAATTGTAGAGTTGGTCAACAGTATTAAGTAACTGGAAGTGCAGATAATTAACAATCTGAACTGGTCTCTCCACATGTCATCCTTAGTGAAGCGTGCAAAGCATCATCTGAATTTCCTGTGTCAGATGACATCTTTCTCCTTCTATCCTTGGTTGGGTAGCAGCAGTGCCTCAGATAGAAAGTCCATACAGAGAGTGGTAAGGACAACTGAGAGGATTATAGGAAGCTCACTTCCCGTCATTCAGGATACCGCTTATAAGCGCTATCTGCTTAGAGCTCATAGCATTGTTAGAGATCCTACCCACCCACTTCACAGTCTATTTCTGTTGCTCTCCTCTAGGAAGATTTGAAGCATCTATAGCAGGACTACACAATTCTGTAACAGCTTTGTTCCCTAGCCCATCCATCTGGTAAACTCACAAGATTCATTTCCCTCGCCATGTACATGTATACTGTCAGCCTTGGAATCCATATTTTACTTGGAAGCTTCAAAGCTGCCACATTTAGTGCCTGGGAATTTGGGAGGGGGGATTTTATAAAGAGGTGGAAGATTAGACTCAACAACATTCTTTCAGAGAAAGTCAAGGCCATGTTGCCCTGCCCCTGGAGAGGAGTGACTGGAGGAATTTCTCCAGTTGGGATGAAGATTTGATTGGACCATGTGATGGACTGATGGGTGCAGGGGATGGATCTTTAATTTCTTTTTTGATTTCTTTTGGAACTCTCAGGTGTGGGAATATGACATCTCTAATAAAATGGAACTTTGAGAAAATGCTTGTCTCGGAGTTTATTGGTTTGGAGTTTGTTAGTTGGAATGTTGACATTTGGAATCTGAACTAGACTGTGTTGTATCTCTGTGTCATATATGTGGGTATGTGCATAATTTTGTATTTATTTATTTAGTCATGTTTGTGCAATGTATATTGCAGATGGCGACCCTTTGAAAACTGTATGCAATGAATTTTAATTTTAATGTCGGCCGATTAGCGTACATTCAAAGTGACAATAAAGTTAAAGTTATTCTAATTTATTATTATTCTAAGAGCTACCAATTATGTGTGTAAAAAATAGTTGCTCATAAAATATCCTATGTACATTTTTATCAGTGGATAAATCTCAAAGATCAGAGTCGAAGCATTAACCTTGAATCACTTTCACTGTGCGAAATGCAGCTGGAAATGGTATCATTAAGGCAGAGTGGTGTCCCTTTCAAAAGTGAACTAGGGACAATCATTTCTCTACAGGAAATCTTCAAGAGCATCTTCTAAAAAGAAGTATTCACTATGAGCAACATGTGGTCTATCTGCTTGGAACCCGTATGAGATCAAATCTGATGGAATGTTTTTTTTCTGGGTAGCAACTTGTTCTATATTGCAACTACGAATGAAAAATGGAAATCACAGATACAGGTTGCATTCATAATTAAGATGACCTCTTCTGAAAAATGAGCTGTAATTATATTGGAAGCATGTTATGTGTTGCAGAGATAAGCATAAAAACTAATGGGGTGTATGTCATTAAAGCTTTGGAAAAAAAAGGAAGAAGAAAAGATAAAAGAAAATGGAAAGTGATGGAAGTGGTGGAAGATATTTTAATCTTGACTCATTTCCTTTAACTCACCTCATTCCTTAGATATCTTGGTTATATATATATATACACACATATACATATACATATATGTTTTCTGAGGTTCTCGTGGGTATTTGTATGTGGATCTGTCTCCCACGTAAAATTGGAAGTATCTTGGTGATGTTTCGATGAAGTCTCATTCATCATCTTCAGGCTTGTGTCTTCGGCTCTGTGCTCCTCAGAGTAATATGAGCTTGCAGCTGCTTCTTCCTTTTAACTGCTAGTGGGGATGTGACTTGATTGGGTGGGGGCTTGGCTGTGTTGTGATTGGTTGTGGGGGGTTGGCTGTGTTCTGATTGGCTGGGGATGTGTTCTGTTCAGGTGGGGGCTTGGTTGTTCACACAAGATGCTACCACCACACTTCTACGTAGAAAGCAGACTCACACCCACACAGAAGATGAGACACGGCCACGGACCAGAAGCTGCACCGCAGCTGCATCACTACCCGCTTCAAACCCATCCGAACCATACATGAAGTGAATTGATGCCCATGAAGATGCGGCATGACCACAAACGCGAAGCCAAACAGCAGGATCACAGCTCACCAGCTCAAATCCCCCAGCAACTAAGACTAACCTGAGCACAACTTCACAACTCTGATACTGATTTAACATCTGCAGTGATTCACTTAACAACTGTGGCCAGAAAAGTCATAAAATGGGGCAAAACTCACTGGCAAATGTCTCATTGAACAGCAGAAATTTTGGGGTCAATTGTGATCATAAATCAAGGATTACCTATAATATTCTGCAAGTGCAACGCAAGCACACTTTGAAAGAAATCTGGAAACTGCAACATACTTTACTGGGAATTTTGAAGCAGTCCCTCCTAGTGTTTTACAATTTCTTGAATGATAACATGCAAGAAAAGGCACATTACCAAAAACATCATTTTCACCATCAGCAAAGTCACCAAAAGAAGACAAGGTACATTTACTAACTAGGCTAGATCATCCCACAAATTAACATCCAGTTTGTTACAGTACTAGACCTGAAGCACAGAAGCTTATAAATTTCCACAGAAGACTGTCGAACTTTTAATAGCCCGACCCTAACCCTTCCATATAGAACAATAGTATCTTCAAATATTCAGATGGCAGAGGACAGATATAAACATGCAACCTCTATGATAACAGAATTTTGCAGAGATTGTAGTGTTCATACAGAACTGTACCAAACAGAATGGAATTGGAAAAATGGTTTTGCATTCTGATTAATAGAAAGGCAACAATATACCCCAAAGTCTATGTCTAAGGAGATTCTCAACCATCCAAATCATGGGGTTCTCCCAAAGATGCTTTTTACAAGAGGCAACTGGACTTTCTGATTTTTGTTTGAAGACATTTCACTTCTCATCCAAGAAGCTTTTTCAGCTCCAACTGGATGGTGGGGGAATGGAGGGTTTTATACTCCTTGTAGGGAGCTGGTCATTTGCATCCTTTTAGAGGGTCATTGAGGCCACTTGAAGGTTTATCTGTGTCATCAGGGTCACCTGAGTGGTACAAATGGGCATGGAACCTTCTTGAACTGTTGAAAGGACTGTGTGGTAGATTGCAGATAGATGATGCCGTATCCCTCCTTCTCTGCTGAAAGAGTTTTGACATAGATGGCCTCTTTGACCCCTCTTTCAAATCAGCAATATGGACTTTGTTGTCTTCAAAAGAGTGGTCTGTGTCTTTTAAATGCAGAAGGTCTGAATCTAGTCCTGATGCCTTTGCTCATCCTATATTGTGCCATGTACTTATGAAGTGGTTGTTTCATTTCCCCGATGTACAGATTTGCACACGAATAGCACATTGTATGCCCAAAGGTCATTTCTCTGCCCACAGAGATTCATCTAGAATGGAAGCACATGGGAAGATTTTAGGGTGACTTCGGAAGCTTTCATTCTTTCTCATGGAAACGTGACACTGCCTTGCGTAATAACTGGGCGTATTTTTTTTAAAAAAATTGCTCATCACTGCAAATTTGGCACCTAATCTCTTTTAACACGAAGCCTGATTTATATCAGAGTAACCCCTAGAAAACTAACTCTTGATAAACAAAGTTAACTGTAGGCTTTAATCAATATCTGCGACACTAGATCAAGATTTTTATCTCACCTAAGTTAATGAAATTACCAGTGCTTCACAGAAAAACCCATTTGTCTTGCACAATAAATTTTCACACTTCGAAGCATACAAACTTGTGTAGATATGTGGTGTGAGAGCACCATGGGGATATATAGGGGACAAAGGATTAGTGTTAAGTATAAATACCAATAGTGCTGACAGGTAAGAACATGTGCTTGTCTTAAAGTGTAACAAATACATTTGTCACCCAATATGTCTCTCCTGGTTAGCTATGGAGAAAGCCTCTGGGCTAACCAAGAATTCTCACAGTTCCTCTAAAACCAGATCCAAAGTCTTCATTCAGATGTCAAGTTCACTTCCTCCAGCAATCAGCTCCAATCCTTGACAAACTGAAACTCCACTGGCTTAACAAATTGATAAGAGTATCTATGGAGATTATCCCAGGTCATGGTTGTACCCAGGTCATGGTTGTCCCAAATGTGCTTTCTTTCAAAGGCAACTGGACTTTCTTATTAACAGATTAATGGAATTGGAAGGGATATTGTAGGACATCTAGTCCAACACCCTGCCCAAGCAGAAAACCCTACACCATATCTGACAAAGGGCAGTCCAGTCTCTTCTTCAAAGCTTCCAGTGATGGTGCTCCTACAGCTATTTTTGGTCCCAGTTTGTGTGACTACTAAAATAGATCTTGACCCCCCAAAAATGAAATCCAGGAATTCTTGACATATTCATTTGTTCACTAGCACAACTCTATAACACTTGATTGTCATTGTTTAGCACCTTCACAAACAACACTTTGTTTCAGATGCTTTCAGAATAAGAGAGAGGGGGAGGGAGGGAGGGAAGGAGATAGGGAGGGAGAGGAGAGAAGAGGAAGAGAATGTATTTTTATTGTCTAATTTCATTTTTATAAACTATTATACACAGCGGTGACCAATTTTTAGGTGCATATGAAATGGTACTGTAAGCTAGCCTTTCTGACTACTATTAGTGATTATTTTTATTTTTATTCTGTTTTAATTACTGTTAGCTGCCCAGAGACATGTCTGTGAGATGGGAAGCCATATAGGTTCAAATAATGTCATTATATAGTCACTTATGCCTTCATGACTATGCAACTGAACTTAAACAATGCACAAATACTACTTGAAAACTGCCCTTGGTACATAATGCAATAGATAGTAAGCTACATGGCATTCATTTCCATAACTTCAGAGCTGGAGATCCTGAATTGGATTCTATTCTGCTTCTGAGCATAATACAAAATGCTGGGTGTGAGCTTGAAACTTTGTATGGTTTAATATCCGGTGAAAAGAAGGCTTCCTTCTCCATCCTCAATCAGTCCAATAAATCAGTCCAGAAGAACCTACCATGATTAGATGAGTAAAAGGTCAGTAGCCCAACCACCATGTTTTTTCAGTGATGGAATCTGAGTTTTGCAATAGCTTACCACTTGATATTACGTAAGTCCCCTTGCTAATCATTTTCTGAAAACTAACGAAATAAGATTTTTAAAGAAAGCATTTGGGTATTAACTGGATTGGTGTTGCTAGCTATTCTGTTAATGTTATTCAATTTTAATTAATTCATTGCAATTTTTTGATGATTATAAATTTTCTCTGCTTTTAAAACTTGTGTATATATCTATCTATATCTATATCTATATCCATATCCATATCCATATCCGTCCGTCTATCTATCTATCTATCTATCTATCTATCTATCTATCTATCTATCTATCTATCTATCTATCTATATCTCACACAGACACACACAGAGAGATATAGATATAAATGATATAGATATAGTTCCTGAATAAAATATATACACTAAACATAAGAAATTTATTAAATCTAAATTTGCAACTAGTTTCTATTTTGGCTTTCATTCAGAACTGGTAGCACCCACCTTGAGTATTGCACTAAATTTCTGGGCAACCCATTTTAAAGAAAAAAAAATAGAAGCATTGCAAAGAGCAGCAAAGATAGTTAGAAAATATGATAGAAAGCTTTTGAGAGGCTGAGAGAACTGAGTATTTTTTTTTTTTAACTCTGAGCTGATTGAAGAAACATATGAGATTGGGACCAATGGATATAGGAAGAAAAACCAAGGGTCATCCATATACGATCTGGAGAAATCCAGATGGCCACGAGAGGATATATATAAAAAAAAGAGAGCGCGAATTATTCAGCTCTTTTTGCTGCCATTAACTGCTCAGCCAGAGTTTTGCAATTGAGTTATAGTAAGCATCTGTTATGATGCTTTAATTTGGACTTCAGTCCAAATAAAAAGAGGCTGCTATTTTTGCTTTCTTCCTGCTCTGGAATTCTAGAATTCTAGAATTCTACCTCTACATCAGCATCTAAGGCTGAAGTTGGTAACATATTTGTAACTTTGTGAAGCATACTTCAAAGCACCCAGGATTAAATTCTTAACGTTCTTGCATGGCTAAGTGGCAGTAGATTTTTGATTTGTTCTATTTTTTGGGAGGGGGGCAGAGGTGATTTGCAAGGTGCAAAGGGACTGATGTGCTCTGGAATCTTAAATATCTCAGTCCTAAACCATGCACAAACTTTGTGAAAATAAGAACCACATTTAGCAAAACCTTGTGCATTGATTACATCTCTGTAAATGATAAGTGGAGACTAAAGGTCAACCGATTAAATATGTCGTTTAATCAGCAAATTATGTAAATGAACACAAATGAAATACACCATTCGAGCGATTATGATCAGGAAAAACATACTGCTCCATCAAGGTAAGAGGGTGAGTCCGTGGTGTCTTTACCCAGATCAAAGAAAGTTTTGCAATCACTCCAAAAAATGATAAAAGTTGCACTTCGCTGAGAAGAAAAGAGGGTCAACAAACCAAGAAAAATGTCACTGCTGTGTGGGTGGGTGGAAGAGAGAGATGTTACAATAAATAAAAACGTGGCAGGCAAGGATGCCAAGAATCAATAACTTGAACTATGCACATAGAACATACAATAATAGGGTTGGAAGAGACCTTGGAGGTCTACTAGTCCAACCCCGGCTTGAGTAGGAGACTCAAGACCATTTCAGATAAATGATTGTCCAACCTCTTTTTTAAAAAATTGGAGCATCCACAACTTCTGGAGGCAAGTCATTCCGCTGATGAATTGTTCTCACAGTCAGGAAAGTTCTCCTGAAATCTCTTTAGTTGTAGACTGCTTTTCTCCTTGATTAGTTTCCATACGTTGCTTCTTGTCCTGCCTTCAGTTCAGGTGCTTTGGAGAATAGCTTGACTCCCTCTTCTTTGTGGCAGCCCCTCAGATATTGGACCATTGCTACCATCTCTCCCCTACTCCTTCTTTTCATTAGAGTAGACATGCCCAATTCCTTTAACCCGAAGCCTGTTTCTCTCACTTTGATGGATAAAGAACTGGGAGTAATTCATAGGATGACTTCACTCACCAACAACCAAATCTGTTTCCACCTCAACCTATGAGTCCACTTTGAAATTAGACCGTATTCTGCTATAATCAAAGCCAAGTCTCTGGTGAAACTTACTCATCTGTGTTCTTAAACACCTGTATATCTGTGAAATTCCCACAAATAAGGCCAATAAATCCATGCAATTCCAGTCTTCAACGGACTTACAGTGATGAGTTATTTTCTTTGAATGAGTCTTTTCTTCCGCCTTGCAAAGGATTGGGGGCTGTTCCACTGAATATCTTGATTAATTTGTAACATTGCCTGCTTTGGTTTACTTGGCTAAGAGTACTAAGGATAATCGAGCTGTGCCTGTAGTTGATATAATCAAGGGAACAGGGTTAAAATGCCAGGAGAATAAAATTCAATTGCAAGTAAGCTGTTTCTCTGAAAAACATAATCCATCTTCCAGGGATCCTAGAGTAAATAATAAGTGTGGGGGGAAGTAATAGAAGCACATTATTTTTTTATGCTATTATCATCTTGAAGATTTTTACCCTATAATGAAAGTCACTAAAATCCACTTTTAAATGTCAGCTCCTGTGCTGATGGAAAAGGGTATATTGTATCATACCATATAATGATAATGCTCAGTTTTCTGGATCATCGAAACAAGCTAAGCGGGCTTGCAAGAATCCACTTTATATTTTTATTATTAAAACAAAACACAAATAAATTCAGAGCACAAAGTCCAACAGGCAAAGTAAGTCAGAAGTGACCTATAATGAGCACAGATGTTCAGTCCCAGAATATGCTTTCAGGAATGGAATTGCTTTTTCTATCTTAAGAACCCATTTTGAAAAGAAGAAGGCCTTTCTAGCCATTAACAGAAACAGAAATCCTCAATGATTGACTCATAATCCAAGATCTATCAACCAATTACTTTTTCCCCCAAAACGACCCAAGTATTTTGAACAACGTTCTATTACACCCAGTTTAAAAACAGCTGGTTAAGGAAGCCCAAGATGACTAAGCTAAATGAAGAGGAACAGGAGCTGAAGAAGAATGATTTGCTCGCGGAATTAAGCCAGAACTTCTGCAATTTTAAATGGATTTAGAAATATGATGCACTCGCATTGTAACTCGCGTTGTGAGTTTGATCCTAGATAAAGGCGGATATTTCTCTCTGAGCATAATGAGAATATATCTGCTGGAAAAGAAAAACCTCCGCATTGGCAACAGGAAGGGCATCCGGCCAGTAAACACTCAGCTCCATTCAGTTGCCCAAACTCTACTCTGAAATGGATTATTGGGTCATTTAAAGGAGATGATGATGATGCAGTCACTTTGTATCCATGTTAGAAGCACCAACGTGCTTCTGGGTTGTAAGGATTAGCTATTGACATCACTGTTGTCCAGGGGCACCAAGTTAGGGGCTCTTTTCATGTCCCCAGCAGGAGTTGGAGTGAAGGACAGGAGCTCACCCCTCCCAATGGCAGAATCTCAAACATGTACTTGCTAGCTTCCAACCCAGTGTCCTAACCATGCAACCTACCATGCTCCTGATAATGCACTTATTATACACAAGGAGGCCAAAATGAGCCATGGGCTGCAAATCTGACATTTTGTAGCTGGTCAATAGTCAAGAGGAGGGAAGATTATAATACAAAGTGGACTGATCCAGGATTTTCAACTGGTTTTCCCTGCATTTATCTACTTACTTATGATTCTACCTTCTTATTAATTTCTAGTGACTGCTACTTAATTCTCTAGCCTAACCTCCTACCACCTACATATTCAGGGAAGACTGCTTTACCTGTACTTCTTCCTGTCGCAAATCCCCTGAATGGAAAATTCTGATTGCATGATTATTATGGAAGGTAACTTAAATTGCACCTGTAATATAAGAAGAAAAAAAGGCTGTTTTGTTGGCAATTATAACCTGAGATATCCAACATGATGAACATGATAGCCTTTAGATCTTTTTAATTTTCTTTGGATACTGATCACACTCTTTGCCTTACCGAAGTAACTAATGTAAAGGTATGATTAGAACTGGCTTATAACCTTGTCTTCCGTCAACTGCCTGGATTAGTCCTTGCAGTTTTTGGTAGGGGTTCTTCAGAAGTAGTTTGTCCTTGCCTGATTCTCCCTGGAACGGAGGCAGAGGGACTAGCCCAAGGTCACCAAATCGGCTTCACGCCCAAGACAGGACTGGAACTCACAGTCTCCCTCTCACAAAAAATGGTAACTCTGAGAGGGACCTTGGAATCCTAGTGGACAATCATTGAAACACGAGCCAGAGTTGTGTGGCAATAGCCAGAAAAGCCAATGCAATCTTTCGTTGTATAAACAGAGGCATAGAATCAAAACCATGTGACGTATTAGTACCACTTTATAAAGCTTTAGTAAGACCACACCTGGAATCCTGCATCTAATTTTGGAAACCACATTACAAAAAAAGATGTTGAAAAAAAGGTGCAAAGAAGAGCAACTAAGACAATTAATGGTCCAGAGACAAAAAGATAATAATATGAAAAACGGTTGCAGGAAATTGGGTGTGGCTAGTCTAGAGAAAAGAAGAACTAGGGATGACATGATAGCGGTATTCTAGTATTTGAGGGTCTGCACAAAGAAGAGGGAGTCAAGCTATTCTCCAAAGCACCTGAAGGGAGGACAAGGAACAATGGATGGAAAGTAATCAAGGAGAGAAGAAGTCTAGAATGAAGGAGAAACTTCCTAACAACAGTGAGAACAATTAACCAGTAGTTTGCCTTCAGAAGTTGTAGGTGCTTCATCACTGGAAGAAGACTTGAGATCCACTTGTCTGAAATGGTAGAAGGTCTCCTGCTTGAGCAGAGGATTGAACTAGAAGACCTCCAAGGTAACTTCCAGCTCTATTCTGATTGGTTTCTAGCAGTTTACCACTCCACCAAATTGGCTCTCAAAAAAAAATATTTAGCTCTCTAAATAAAAGCTATGTATGTATTGTTGTTGTTAGTTGCAAAGTCATGTCCAACCCATTGTGACCCCATGGACAATGTTCCTCCCGGCCTTCCTGTCCTCTACCATTTTCTGAAGTCCATGTAAGCTCATGCTGACTGCTTCAGTGATTCCATCCAGTCACCTCCTTCTCTGTCGTCCCCTTCTTCTTCTTTTGTCTTCCATTGTTCCCAGCGTTAGAATCTTCTCCAGTGAATCCTTCCTTCTCATGAGGAGACCAAAGTCTTTGAGTTTCATCTTCAGGATCTGGCCTTCCAAAGAGCAGTCAGGGTTGATCTCCTCTAGGACGGACCGGTTGGATAACTTTGCCATCCAAGGGACTTGCAGGAGTCTTCTCCAGCACCATCATTCAAAGGCCTCAATTCTTTGGCGCTCGACCTTCCTTATGGTCCAACTTTCACAGCCATACATTGCAACTGGGAAAACCATAGCCTTGACTATGCGCTCTTTTGTTGGCAGGGTGACACCTCTGCTTGCATATCTATAAGCTTCATTTAGAATATTAATTATAACTGATATGATCGCTGCCTTTCTAAAAAAAAAAGTATAAATTTGGCAGTAACCTGAAGCTACAGGGGTTGGGATTGCATCAAACATTTGATTATGATGATGATAGATATCCTTAGGATTCAAGATGTGCCCTTCTATTGGAATCCAGTTCATCAGTTGTACATTAGATTAATTAACTACATAAATCTTATTTAAAAAAAAAAAAAGCCACGTTATACTTCTTTAAAAAAAAATGTCAGCTTTCCCTATTTTTTCCCTTTTCTGTTATTGTATTTGCTTTCACTAATCTGCTATCTTCAGCAGCTATCTCAGCTGGCAATTTGTTTTGCAATTATTTCTCCACTGTGTCATATTTTATTGCTTTTCTTTCTGAAGATAATTTTTGGCCATTTCCTTCTCTCCTTCCAGATTCCATCGAGCTACATGGTCCCTTTATTGTGCTGATCTCTCTCTGCTCACCTTTGTGCATTCTTCCCAGTGGTGCTGGTAATATGGCTCCATTTGATTTCATTTCTAGATTTCATTAACATGCTGTTTGTTAGCACTTATCAGATTATTAAAGGAACTAAATTGGGATAGGCAGAGAGTCGATTCCTTTAAGACCTGACTGCACGCAGCAGTCTGAAAATATGCTGTCTCACAGTCACAGGGAGTGATTGTTAATCATTTCTTGTAACTCCTTGGTGTACAAAGTGTGATGCAGACCTTGTCTCAGTCAAAGGTGTAAAGCAGATGTTTATTTCCTCCTCTTCATAAATATGCAGATCTGTACATTGGGGAAACGCAACAACCACTTCATAAATGCATGGCACAACATAGGAGAACAAACCCATCAGGATTAGATTCAGCAGCCCATCTTCATTTAAAAGACAAAGGCCACTCTTTTGAAGACAGCAAAGTCCACATTTTGGACAGAAAGGACCACTAGTTTGGAAAAAAAAAAGGGATCCAAGAGGCCATTTATGTCAAAATTAAACAGCCCTCTCTTTACGTGAGGGGGGACATGACATCATCTATCTCCAGTCTACAACCCAGTCCTTTCAATAGTTTTAAGAAAGTTCCACACCCATTTGCACCACTCAGGTGACCCTAATAACGAAGATAAACCATCAGGTGGCCTTAATGACTCACTTACAAAATGTACATGACTAGCTGTCTGCAAGGAGTATAAATCTTTCCATTCCCCACCATCGATGAAGAAGCTTCTTGGACAAGAAGTAAACTGTCTTCAAAGAAAAAACAGAAAGTCCAGTTGCCTCTTGAAAAAGCACCTTTGGGACAACCATGACCTGGATGACTGAGAATCTCCACAGACATTTCTCTTCATAAAGAAAAGGTTGAATGTTAATTGTAGATCTCTCAATCAAGGTCCTGTGCTATAAATGAGATTATCTATTTTGATATACAAGAAATCTACTAAGGACTACTGAACTATAAAATGGAGGAAGAAATAGTCAAAGAAACAATGATTGTCTGGGCAAAAAACATTGGCTATAATATAGAATTAGAGAACTGGCAAAAACTTTGGGACAGAAATTACAAAATAACCATGGCTCATCTTACAAAGAAAATCCTTAGAAGATGTTTTATAGGTAGCATTTACCACCTGCAATAATTCCCTCAGCATTGTTCAACTATTACAAAGTCTGCACTACTATTACTGTTAATCTTCTCATCACTCCTTATCACCCACCCCCTCCCGCTTGTGACTGTATGACTGTAACTTTGTCACTTGTATCCTTACAGTTTATATGGACTGTTTCCTAGTATGATTTGATTGCTTATTGTATCCTTTGACTATTATTAAGTGTTGTACCTTATGATTCTTGATGAGCGTATCTTTTCTTTTATGTACACTGAGAGCATTTGCACCAAGACAAATTCCTTGTGTGTCCAACCACTCTTGACCAATAAATAATTCTATTCTATTCTATTCTATTCTATTCTATTCTATTCTATTCTATTCTATTCTATTCTATTCTATTCTATTATATTCTATAGATAATAAGAACTCACAGAAATGCACTATGCATTGAATCTTTTTCTTCTTCTTTTTCTTGGCATGATTCAATTGCAAAATGATTTTAAAAGGCATTCATGGAAAGGTGCCACCTAAAATTAAAAAGCAGGTTTTTATATGCATATATAACTTACCTGAACCGAATCTCAAAATGATAGTTGGACTCGCTAATCTTTTTGCAAAGGAAGATCAGCAGTGGCAGAGGAGTAATATTTCAGAGAAGCTTGGTTGATATTAGGTGATCCTTTAGTTGAGGGGGAAAAAGCTGATAACCTCCCCCACCCCCCACCCACCCCAAAAAAACCCATGAAGTACTCTGGTAGACAGCTTAAAAGCCACAGGGATATTAAATATTCCTTGAAAAAAACATCCATGTTGTAATAAGAAGACAAGATTCCAAATATGGAGAGCTATCCCTCTCTTTACCTCCCCTTATAAAAACCTCACTGCTATAACTTTAGAAGCTCTCACTCTCTTTGAAGAAGGGGTCAAATGATTTTGAATATGTTTGTTCACTGGGGTGGTGGTGGTGGAGAAAGATAAGGCATAGTGAAGGGGTAGATAAAGTGTGATGGAAAAACACCATTATAGATAGCAGAATATCAGCAGTTGGCAAGATATCCATTTGCAAAAACAGAATTATTTCCTATAGTTTTGGGGGGCCCTGAAGGGAAACACAAACAAATGAACGAACAAATATCTGGTCAGGGGATGAAGTGCTTTCAGTCTTTCTGAGAAGAAAACCTGCAAAGATTCTCCGTTGCATTAAACAGACAACCAAACAAAAACTCACCGATTTGTCTCTATACTTTGCTATATCATACATGTTATCGCTCAGAATGTGTAGGAAATGTGAATGTAAATTGTTCTTCAATTGAGGAAATTGTGCTAATAAAACAAAGCACTTCCCCATTTAAGAGTCTTTACTGAATTACGTGTAGTAAAATGGAGGTATTCTACAGTTACAGACTGATCTCATATATATCTTCACGCAAAAATAAACTATAGCTCAACCCACCAAAAACATAACTGTAAAAGACACAGCAGAAATACAAGTTAAAATAAGCAAAAAAATACTAAGAGAACACCTGTCTGATCTCAATAAAAACAAATCACTGGGGCCTGATGGATTACATCCCAGAGTTTTAAAGGAGCTGGCAGAGGTCATCTCAGAACCACTGCACTATATCTTTCAAAAATCCTGGAGCATCAGGGAACTACCAGAGGACTGGAAAAGAGCTGATGTGGTTCCCATCTTCAAAAAAAAAAAAAAAAAAAAACAGACCCAGGAAACTATAGACCAATCAGCCTAACATCAATACCCGGGAAGATACTGGAAAAGATAATTAAAAAACAGATCTGCCAACATCTAGAAACAAGTAAAGTAATAACTAGCAGTCAGCATGGGTTTGTTAAGAATAGATCATGCCAAACCAATCTTATTTCATTTTTTAAAACAGTGACTAAATTAGTAGACCAGCAAAATACTGCGAACATGATATATTTAGTTTTCAGCAAGGCATTCAACAAAGTAGACCACAAACTACTTAATAAACTAGAAAAAAAGTGGAACCACCACTAGATGTCTCACAACTGGTTGGCAAACCATACTCAACAAGTAGTCCTTAATGGGTCTAAGTCTACATGGAGGGAAGTAAGCAGTGGGGTGCCACAAGGTTCCGTCTTAGGCCCAGTACTATTCAATATCTTCATTAATGACTTAGATGAGGGAATAGAAGAGGAACTTATCAAATTTGCAGATGATATTAAGCTGGCAGGAATAGCTAACATCCAAGAAGATAGGCTCAGGATCCAGATGGATCTTGACAGGGGCCATATCTAACACTGGGCCATATCTAACAAAATGAAATTCAATGTAGAGAAAAGTAAAGTCCTACACTTAGGCAAGAAAAACCAAAAGTACACATATAGACTGGGTGAAACCAGGCTCAATAGCAGTGACTGTGAGAGGGATCTTGGAGTCTTAGTGGACAACCAGCTAAATAGGAGCCAGCAGTGTGCAGCCGCCGCCAAAAAAGCTAATGCAATCCTAAGTTGTATCAACAGAGGGATACAGTCAAGATCAAGTGAGGTACTAATACCACTCTATAAAGCCTTAGTAAGACCATACCTAAAGTACTACATCCAGTTTAGTCACCACATTATAAAAAAGATGTTGAGACTCTAGAAAAAGTACAGAGAAGAGCAACCAGGATGATTAGGGGACTGGAAGTTAAAACATACAATGAACGGTTGCAGGAACTGGGCTTGGCTAGTCTAGTAAAGAGAAGGACCAGGGGAGACATGATAGCGGTCTTCCAATATTTGAGGGGCTGTTACAGAGAGGAGGGGGGGTCAAGCTATTTTCTAAAGCACATGAAGGCCAGACAAGAAATACTGGATGGAAACTGAACAAGGAGACATTTAACCTGGAAATAAGGAGAAACTTTCTGACAGTGAGAATAATCAACCCACAGAACAGAAGTTGCCCTCGGAAGTTGTGGGAGCACCATCACTTGAGACTTTCAAGAAGAGATTGGACTGCCATTTGTCAGAAATGGTGTAGGGTCTCCCTCTTGGGCGGGGGGTTGGACTAGATGTCCTACAAGATCCCTTCCAACTATGATTATCTGTTATCTGTTATTTGAAAAGGTCTGCTTAGGATATAGATTTTGGTAAATCAAATTCTCTTCTTCTTCTTCTTCTTCTTCTCCTTCTCCTTCTCCTTCTCCTTCTTCTTCTTCTTCTTCTTCTTCTTCCCCTCCTCCTCCTTCTCCTTCTCCTCTTCCTCATCCTCCTCCTCCTCCCACTTGGGTGTCAAGGGAAGTAAAAAGTTCTGCTTTTTGCACTTCTGGCAGCTTCAATCACGGTGATTTGATGTGGCGGGGTTTTTTTTAGCATGGATGCAGTTGAGTGCAACTTCCAAAATATGGTCTTCTGCTTCTTCAAGGCTTATGGGACTCAGGAAAGTAATGTTTATTCCTTGCTGGAAATTTAAAAATCTACTGAGAAACTGGAAGTTTTCTGGGTAGAAAAGTGCCTTAGACAACTCACCATTTCCCTGCAATAGCACCAGAGGAAATGAAACCGTTTCAGACAGTTGCTGAAACACCCTGCTTCATAACAAAAGGATTTTGGACTGGAGAAATTACCATATTTTCCACCAAGTTAATTTTAGTCCCAAATTGGGATTTGGCTCTGTGAAATTTCACATCTCTCTTTTGTCCAGACTGAATTCACAGCTATGGAGACTGACTTTCCTCATTATTTATTTAATCCAGTAATTTATGTAACCTGTCTATATGGCTGCTTGACTCACAAGTTATGACTCTAGAAAGCTAACATTGGGCTCAACCAGATAAATGAAACATAACTAAAACAACATCAATGACAATTAAGATAATATTGTCTAAAGCACATCTGAACCAGAACGAGTAGATCAAGAAGCAACTGATGGAAAAAAAGAAAAAAACATTTTATAAATATAATGTCAAATACCAGAAGAAAAAAGAAAAGTGAAGTCAATAATATTCCTTATTGTCTAACATTCTAAATATTCTATTTTTGTATTTCATCATCCAGCCATTGATAGAAAAGGTCCCAAATTTTTTTTTAGGATAGAACTGGTATGATTATATGATTTGTTATAGAATAAATTACTCAAATTATAGTTATCTCATAAGGCATGATTGAATAAAAGTATAGTCAAATCTTTTTTTTTTAATAATGATATGAGGATATATAAGTTTGGACTGATAATAAGAGTTATTACATAAGGTAATTGTAATTATGACTACGAAATGAATGCACAAAACTGATGAACCAACCGACACACTGTTTGTACATAAGTACGGATGAGAGCTGATGTTTTTATGTTTTGTTTGTCTGTTTGTTTGTTAAAAAAACAATAAAATTGTTTTTTCAAAAAAAAAAAAAAGAAGAAGCAACTGATGGAAACTAATCAAGGAGGGAACCAACCTAGAACTGATGAGGAATTTCCTGACAGTGAGACCAATCAATCAATGGAATGGCTTGCCTCCAAAAGTTGTGGATTCTCCATCACCTGGAGGTTTTCAAGAAGAGATTGGGCAACCATTTGCCTGAAATGGTGTAGGCTCCCGGCTTGAAAAGGGAATTGGACTAGAAGATCTCCCAAGTATTTTCCAACTCTGTTATCATGTTGTAATGCTTCAAAGCTGGTCATTTGCATTGTTTTAGACAGTCATTAAGGCCACTTAGATGTTTAACCTTCCATTCCCCACTGTCCGGTCAGAGCTGAAGAAGCTTCTTGGATGAGATGTCTTCAAAGAAAAAAAAAAAAACACAAGAATTTCCAGGTGCCTCCTGAAACAAAGCACCTTTGGGACAACCTCTACAGACTCCTAAGATGAAGAAACACACCCATTACTAAGGAGAGAAATATGACATCCAAATACACTAAGGAGAGAAATATGGCATCCAACAGGAAATCATGGCGTCAAACTCACGTCATCATGGCAGCATCATGTGACATATCAAGACTTTTTTTCCCCTTCACTAAACCAGGTGTGGCTGTGGCTAGCATGTAACATATCTGTCCCATGGATTGGGAGTTTGATAGCCCTGTCCTAAGTGCGCGCACACACACACACACACACACACACACACACACACACACACTCTTACTAGAAGTGCTTTGATGAAGACCAACTGTGTCAAAGTCATCTGAATCTTAAGGAACATGGTAGTCTCTAGCTCAGGTGCCATTACAAAGAAAAATGCACTTTCTGAGTGAAATCATTAGTCATGGTTTCACAGCGATGACCTGAAGCCTGTCCACACTATCTGATCTTGTGAGAAGGGAAATAGCCAAATATAACCTTTCTCTGAACCATGTGGGCCTCATTTTCCAGAAAAGAAAAAAAAAATGACATGGTTCCTGTGTGTGACTCATACATGACTTGTCTTTACAACCAGTGGATGAATATAGAATAATTTTATAAAGTGTTATCCACCAGGTTCTCTTCCCCCCACACACACCCAAAATAGCATTTTAATAGGAATTGGGAATTGGTGTCATATCTACAGTACCAAACGTGCTGAATGAAGTGAACAGAGAGCTAAGATAAATAGCGTGTGGGCCTGGATATGTGGGTGAGTTTTAGATGTTTCCACACAGTCTTACTTTTAATAGGATACAAATGAATGCCCTTCCCACTGTTTATGGAGGCAAATGATATGAAGCAAATGTGCACACTTATTTTATTTATTTATTTTTGTTGTTGTTACCCCAGAGTGGCATGTGGGGGGAGGAGAGAAATCTGCTTTGGCAGCCATTGTAATTGTAAGTGTGATGCTAAAAATAAGCATTCTGCCTATACATATGGTGGGGAGTTCTGTACATCGCAAAGAAAATTCTCCCAAGCCATGGGAGATAAAATAGAATTAAGACAACTGCTCTTAAGTGCATACTAAAATGGAAATGTTTAAAATACCTCCTTCCACCCTACGCACAATGCTGCCTTTGAAAACTCATGCTTGATCAATGGACTGGAATATAATGACTTTTTGTGCTGGGTACAGCATGAAATCTGATTGTTGTCTCATTGGTTATGACATGGTTAAATGTACTGCATATTGTTTCCTTCTATGTGGATTGCCAGAGTGTGATTTTAATTCATCCTTGCAGAGTTGCAAAGCTGTAGGATGCACTTTCTAACACAAAATGATATTGCTCTCCTAGCTCTGCATTGATCGAGTATTAAATTTACAATGGCAACTCTCTACAGTTCCCTTAATAAAGATACTGTTAAGATGTCCTTGGCAATCAGGGATATTTTAATCTAGATTGTGGTGCTGCGGGAGGAATCATTTTACAGTTAAAGGGAGCATTTGTGGCCTTTATACTGAGCCATCTCGAGTTTCATTAACAATTTAATTTCATGTGCGAGAAACTTTGACTGTTACAACCTTTAACCTCACAATGCTGACATGCCAGCAAGGGATGTGTTATGTTCAGAAATTGGTTTACAGAGTTATTTGACTGAATTTGCAAACCAAAGTGCCTGGCTGAATATGATTGCCAAATCAATGCAAAGCATTGAATCAAACTGGCGGGCTTTTGAATAACTTTGGACCATTTTCTACTGCTACAATTTTATCCTGGATTGAATTGGACCAGTTTGGATTATTTGATTTAAAATGGTTCAGGCATTCCAAACAGAATCAAATTGATTTGTACAAATTAATTCAGAAGTGAAATTGATTTGATCTGATTTTATGAACTGTTTTGGAAAATTGATTCGAAGCCTGCCTGATTCTAACCAGCCTTGTATTTGTGAAGTTGTTGTCAAATTACATGAGATTTGTGAATGTTTTTTGCTTATATATAATATATCATACTTAGTAGTGGTTAGATAGATAGATAGATAGATAGATAGATAGATAGATAGATAGATAGATAGATAGATAGATAGATAGATTAGAGAAAGAGAGATTAGAGAGAGATTAAAACAGGGGTGTCAAAATGGCTGCCACGGGCTGGATGTGTCACGCACAGGCCACACCCACCCCAGATCCGCATAGGGGAAAAACATCATGAAACATTGTGTGACAGTGACATGATGCATGAGTTTGACACGAGAGAGAGAGAGAGAGAGAGAGAGAGAGAGAGAGAGAGATTCCTTTATGGTACAAAATTCAGCCAGTTTCTCAATTTTTTTTTTTTTTTTTTTGAGGATTGGAATTCCTGATAAGAATTAGTCAACATGTTTCTTGTTCCTAAAATACGACTAAGAAGTTAAAATTGCATTGGTAGTTTAGAATGTAATACATCACAAAATGAGCTGTCAATACCATGTGCGTAGATACAATACTTTTTTGTGTGCAAAAGGGCTGATAGAAATATATTCAAAACATGCTTTTCTCAGATTTCTGCTATTAAACAGGTAAGCTATGGAGCTACCAAAAAAAGAAGAAGCTCAACTTGAGTTTTCACACTTATTATCTTCTTCTCTTATTTCTTTGAATGTCAGTGGCTTTTACACATTGGTTCAGCCTCTTGTTAGCATCCATAAATCCCAATGGCATTCACAAACTTCAGGACAGGTCTATAGCCTGTGCTTTTTCACTACTGTTTTGCTTTCCAAGTGAACGGGGCAGACTCAGTGGGGAAAAACAGTCTTTCAAGCAAAGGAAATGCAATCTTTTACTGTGTTGTTTGTTGTATCTGAGAATAAGCGAGATTTCTTATAAGCTTCAAAGTGACTTTCCAGTTATCAATCTATTTAAATGAAATTCTTGAAGGAAGAGGGACAATTAAAGACCGGTCCACTGGAGAAAAGTAAAACATCTGTACAACCCTTCTCCGTTTCCCATGGCTAGCATGAGCAAAGTACGCGAGGAAAACTATGACTCATTGCAGAATTAATTGTGCAAGATGAGGGAATGAATTTACATTTGCTTGATTTGCCTAATGGTTTGGGGTGGCAAGATTCAACTGTGACAATGCAGAAATTATATTGAGTGCTCTGCTTGTAAAATGAGTGTTTTTCATTGATACTAACAAACCCCATCCACTCTGCCTTGACAAATGAGGGAGAAATTTGCAGACACTCAATCTTACATCATCATCAAACTACTAGCACCAATGTTGGCCTAAATCTAAGCCAGTATAAGAAGTGGGGAGAAGCTTGCAAGGGATTTGTTTTGGAATGCGACGTACTATGACCTGAGTCAGATAATATCCCATTGATCTTGTACATGTGTAAGTGTGCATGTGTATAAACAAACATTTATATGCACACATACATACACACAATCAGATATGTCAAGTTAAAGCATCAACATGCACATATATATTCAGGTGGAGGAAAACAATCTTTCTTGCATTTTCTCAGTTTAGGTCAGTAAGAATCACTGTGGCTAGTGTTGAGAAAAGTCTAAATGTCATAATGGTTATAACCTTTGCCATGTAGAATAATTTATTCAAAACAGAACCATATCTTTATATAAATTCATTGTTTCTCTGTGATTTACTTAATTTTCCACTGGTCCTTCCTTCCTTAATTCCTTCCTTCTGTAGTTTTAATTAATGCTGGGACATAAATAGTTTGTTCAGGGTTGTATTTAATTTGGCTAACTTTGAAATTCCTCCCTCCCTCCCTCCCTCCCTCCCTCCCTTCCTTCCTTCCTTCCTTCCTTCTTTCCTTCAATTTCATGTATTTTCCAATTGCTTCAAGTTGGGAGAATGACAATATCTGTTCCTACCCTCCAGGAACAGTTGGTGGTCTGAATTCCCAACAGGACCACTTGGCAAAGCTTATTGAAGGACAACTGGTTGGGACTTTTGATTCTTACTCTTTCAATACAATCAAAAGTCAGAGACAAAAATGCAAAAGATGGGAGGGAAACAACATTGCTTCACAAAATGGCTATTATATGTTTCAACCAGCTATTATATAGCACCCAACTGAATGATGATGTGAACAGATAAATTTGAGGAAGTACATCTATTCCTATTAAGAACAAACTGGCCTGATCAATCCAACAGTTCAGTTCAAATTAACTTGATTTTCCAAGTTGAATCAATGATCTTAATCAGATCAGGTCAATGGACTGGATCAAATCAAATATTCTAAAATCAAATCAGAACCAAGACGCTCATCCCTGTTGCCCATCTTACTGATGAGAAGTGTGTGTGTGTGTGTGTGTGTGTGTGTTTATAAGTGACAAATTATGCATCTGATACAGACATTGGGGGGGAAAGTAACAGCACAGTCCAATTAAAAGACTTTCAATTATGCTGACACAGGTCTCTAACATTGTCTTCTGTGGTCATTAAGGACCCCAAATAAATTAAAAGGGCTCTTTAAATTGTTCTGGACTCAACATAAGAAGCCTGTTTCTGATTCACGACAACACCATTAAATTTCAGCTGACGTTTGACTTAGCAATCCAAAGGAGATTTCTTTATGAGAACCAAGAAGCCTCAAACTGTGGCCATAGAACAATATTTCTACTTTCTTCAAAAATTAGCAAGCTTTGGCAGTGCCCATAACTCAAAAATATTGTTACAGTGCCTTGGCTGTTGCAAATTTTATGATGGCTTGGGACGGAGGGAGGAGAGAAATGCCATGAGGGTCACGGATGTGTAGCCAGGAATTGGATGAAGAAAAATCTCTCCTTCTAATGTTCTCAGACATCAATAATCTCTTCTCCCTTTTTTGCCATCACTCCATGTGACACCTTTAGTAGTTTGCTACAAAGCTTTTGTTTAATAAATTGACAGCTACTGATATGCTTACAGAAGCATTTCATGACTTGGCCCCCACATCTGAGAAAGAGAGAGTTGGCTTCTTCGGCTATATTTTTGCTCGATATAGGTTGTGCTACTTTTCCAGCTAACATTCTCGCCGGAGTGCCGTAAATCATATCGACCTGCAAGGTGCTCAGTTAGATTTGGCATTTTCCCATTTGCCAGCTGCTGTTATGACACTTTCCTAAACTGTTAGAACACAAGCAAAGCTTTCAATATTGCATCTGTTTCTGGGACAAAGGAGTCACATTTCCTAATGCCTTTTCTTGAGTCTTAAGGAAAGACAAAGTTCACAACCTGAGCACACACACCAGTGGTGATATTCTTACAGTTCCCCCCACTTTGGGAGAACCGGTAGCTCCGACGATCAGCTGCTGGGCCCCAGTTCCATACTGACCTTTATTTCTTGCTTTTCAACCTCAGCTGCTTCACACAGCGCAGCTGATTGTCACGTGTCAGCTGTTTTACGCACAGGGCTTGCAGCAGAAGGTGAGTTGCGAACACTGCAAGTATGCAAAGTGTGCATTCGGCGTGCACACATGCAAAGCATGCAAAGCACACCCTCACACCAAACTGGTAGGAAAACTTTTTGAAACCCACCACTGATCCACACCAAGTCCTATTATAGCTCTACAAGATCAATTTTGATACACATGGTTGTGAGGGGGAAACTCAACCTCAAGCCTCTGTTACAGGTATTCCTTGGCCTACAGCAGTTCATTTAGTGACTGTTTGAAGTTATAATGGCACTGAAAAAAGAGATTTATGACCATAAATACCACTTTATAAGGCCTTGGTAAGGCCAGCCTTGAAATACTGCATTCAGTTTTGGTTCACCATGATGTAAAAAAGATGTTGAGACTCTAAAAAGAGTGCAGAAAAAAGCAACAAAGATGATTAGGGGATTGGAGTTAAAACATATGAAGAATGGTTGCTGGAAATGGACATGTCTAGCCTGATGAAAAGAGGGATTAAGGGGTGACATGATAGCAGTGTTCTTATATCTCAGGGGTTGCCCCAAAGAAGAGGGAGTCAAGTTATTCTCCAAAGCACCTGAGGGAATGATAAGAAGCAATGGGTGGAAACTAATCAAGGAGAGAAGCAACTTAGAACTAAGGAGAAATGTCCTGACTATTAGAACAATTAATCAGCGGAACAACCTGCCTCCAGAAGTTGTGAAAGCTCCAATACTGGAAGTTTTTTTTAAAGATGTTGGATAACCATTTGTCTGAAATGGTATAGGGTTTCCTGCCTAGGAAGAGGGTTGGTCTAGAAGACACCAAGGTCTCTTCCAACTCTGCTATCCCATCCCGTCCCATCCCGTCCCGTCCCGTCCCGTCCCATTCTATTCTATTCTAGTCTATTCCATTCCATTCCATTCCATTCCATTCCATTCCATTCCATTCTATTCTATTCTATTCTATTCTATTCTATTCTATTCTATTCTATTCTTCACACTTATGACCATTACAGCATCTCTATGGTCACGTAATCAAAATTCAGATGCTTGGCAACTAACTCATATTTCTGACAGTTGCAGTGTTTGGATGTCATGTGATCCCTGCTTGGGATCTTCTGACAAGCAAAGTCAATGGGAAATTCCAGATTCCTTCACAACCACGTTACTTACTTAACAACTGCAGTGATTCACTTAATAGCTATTGCAAGAAAGTTCATAAAGGGGGGCAAACACTCACTTAACAACTGTCTTGTTTAGCAACAGAAATGTTGGGCATAATTGTGGTTATAAGTCAAGGACTACCCAAATAAATCTTTTAGTCCTTGCATTAAAAAAAAAAAAAAGAACAAGAAGCCATCATGATTTTATTAACTATCCTGAAGTTGTATGGATTGTGATAGCTTGGAGTGATGTTGAAATGACAATACTAACCAGCTATCAAGAAGATTCGGACTATTTCATGACATGGGAACTGTTCTATAAATGGTTAAATGACAGATATTGAGGTTAGAGGAGTGGAATTAGGTGAAATATGGTTTATAGAAGAAAGAAAAACAGATGAGTAAATGTTTCTGATTGTTCTATAATCGATACTATAATGGAAGATAATATTTGTTATAATATGATTGATGTCATCATATTTGTCCATATTGTCAACTCATAAAATATTTCTCTGGTCTTTTTGGAGTTGCCAACAGAAAGGGAGGGGGGAGCAGCACGGCAGCTGGGAAATCAAAAGTGCATTCCATTAATAGTTTTCAAAGATAGTAACTAGGTGACTGAAGTTTCTGCCGCACAAATATTTAACTGGAGAACATGATTGATGATTCTTGGCTATGGACGTGTCCCATTGGAGAATATGAACTGTAATACACCGGGGGACCAGGGTCAAGGGTGACAATGAACTATGTGTCTCAGAGTTGGCTACACCCAGGCAGTGCCGGACATGTTAACTTCCAATAAATCCTTTTGAAGTTTTGGAAGTTTGGCTCGAGACTCATGATTTAATTGGGGTAATTGCTGGAATCCTGACAGCTTGGACACCTAGAGAGCACACTACTCAACATAGAAGGGAAATGTATGATATAAAACAATAAAAAAAAATATTAAAGAAAAGAATGAAGATTTCTCTTCTCAAAGGTTCTCCAAAGACTTAGCACCTTTTGATGCACAAGCACTATACTATATGATTGATACGATCTAGAGTTATATACTTTCATATTCATGAAATGTTAATGTTATGGATTTGTAATGTCTAATGTTTTTGTTTCTCAATTATTCTTTGGCTCTGATTTTCTTCCTGATTATCCTTAATGTCGTGTCATTGTCTCTGCACATACCAGCTTTTCAAACAATCTTCTCTTCCATAAACAGCATCTAATATTTCCAGAAAGAGGCAAAAATCAGTTTTCTTCCCTCCCTTGACCCATCTGGGGTAGAAAAAGTGGTGCAACTAATTATTAATTGGAGGAAATTAGAAAGGGGGATCCCCCATTTTTACATCTACAGAAATGAGATAAATTAATAAATTGAACACGGAGAACTAACAAGAATTGGGCAGGGACATTTAATTGAGAGGCCTTATCAATTATTACCTTACTATCATATACATTCTTACTTTATGATCATCTCTAAAAAATATATCAGTGATTTCTCGGAAGGAGAACTATAAAGCATCAAACATTTCTTGGAACAAATTAAAAAGACTGTAAATGGGGAAATGGATCACTCACAATTTTCACTTAGTTGCAAAGATTCAAACAGAATATTTATTCTATAATTTTCCAATGCAAGCTAGGAATAAGTTGGCTTAGCTCTCCAAAACAGCAAATAAGATAAGATTGTATTGGCCCTGAACTAATTCTGGATAAAACTTTGTGTTATCTATTTTAGGAAGTTCCAAAATAAGAGATATTGTGACAGAGGAATAAACGTAGACCTCAGCTGCATGATTGGGAAAGAGAATGAACTACAAATATAATGTATGGATATTTTGTGAGAGAAGAAAATGAATTTTTAATTGCTCTGTGTTTCTAGATGTCTGCAATTATTTTATTAGAAATTAATTATGCTTATCTAACTGAACACTGATTGCACTGACATTTGCCATGTGCGTGGTTTGCTATTTTGTGTTCATTTTATTCTTACATGTAATTCACAAGATGGAATCACACAGCCATCCTAAAGGAATCCAGTCATATACTATTGTGTGCTTTATAACATCAAATCAAATCAAATATAAAGTTTCAGTAATCTAGGTTTTTAAGGTAAGATTTCTCTTGGAAGTGGCTTGCAAAAAAGATTCTGGTCAGTTGGAAGAAGAAAAAAGGAGAAGAAAGAAAATCTATCTTTTCTTTTATTAGACAGTTGAAAAGAGAGCCTATTTTTTGGAATTTCAGAACAGGGTCAAAATAGTTAATATGTTTTGTGGTTTGTTCCAAAAATGAAATGACTCTCTAATGTTCATTGTATTTGGACTTTTCCAAATAATGATTCAAGCAATGCATACAAAAATAATAAATGTATTAGGGCTGAATTTGGTGGAAGCACCCAACCAAACCTGCATAATATCAGAAGACCTAAGGAAGGTGGAACCTAGCTAATACTTTCTTGGGAAACTGTTAGGAAATTCCAGGGATGTAACCAGATTTAGGGGGATAATTAAAATATCATGAACACAATGACATGGTAATTTGTGGTTGGTTCCAAGGAAACTGCATGAATGAGTTCAGACATTGAGCTTCACTTGATGGAGATTCTTCATTTAGAAAATCATCTAGGTTCTCCATTTTTATCTCACTTGATGTGAAATGGAATGCAATTTAGGAAAATTGTACTGCTTTGCTAAGAAATCTTCAAGTGTAACCTTCTGCAACTTGGCATACTCCAGAGCTGTTGGCTTCAAATTATAAGAGATTAAGATATATGTTTCAAGGAGTTTCATTCCTACCATATCTGACAATAAATTACTGGAGAAGAAAAGAAGAAGAAGAAGGATCTCTTTTATAATGTTTGCTTTGACAGGGGCATAGAAAGGTAAGGCATAAATGAATGCACAAATTATTTCTTATTGTGTAGAGACATTGAGATTGGAAGAAGATAATGACAAAGGGAGATTTTAGGTTTAGATTGTAGACTTCAAAGTGAAAGAATTAAAATTGAGATGGCTCGTTATCCCTTACTTGGGAGCACTCAGTTCTTCTACTGAAAAAATTAAAAAAAAAACATTTTTGATTCAGGTTTTCTTCTTTATTTGCATTTCTATAAACGTAGATTATATAGAAATGCATAAATCACTTTTTCAGGATCTGCATTATCATTTAAATGTTCGTCTCCCAAATCCAAATTAAATATTACTACGAATATTAACACTAGGTACTTTTCTACCAATTATATCACTATTTACATGTGTTTTATTTTCTTTTTCCCCCTCTCCTAAAGTTCCATGAAAATTAGTGACTGCTTTAGGTAAATACAGAACATACTTTGGATTCATTAGCAGAGATACAGTGAGAATGAATAAATACTCTTAACTTGAACGTTTCTCCATTCCATCACCCACCTCTCTCTCTCACACACACACCCATAGATACACACAAAAATCTGTCTCACACACATGCACAAACACAAATCTTGCTGTCTCTCTCACACAGAAATTCAGACAAATCTCTGTCTCTCTCTCTCACACACACACAGACCACACAAAGGTACACAGAAACCTCTTTCTCTCTCACACACAGATACACACATATTTCTTTCTCTCTCACAAACACAAATGTGTCTGTCTTGCTCTTTCTCACACACACATAAATATGTACAAAACTCTCTCTCACATACACACACACACAGATACACACAAACATCTCTCTCATACAGACACACACAGAGACACAAATCTATCTGTACTGCTCATATAGAGACTCTCTCTCTCTCTCTCTCTCTCACATACACACACACAAACACACATACATACAGAAATCTCTCTCACACACACATGCCCAAACACAGATTTGTCTGTCCATTTTGCCCTCTCTCTCTCACACACACATAAATATACCAAATCTCTATTTCTCTCTCTCTCTCTCTCTCTCTCACACACACAAACATAGATATACAAACAAATCTCTCTCTCACACACACACACACACATATATATACACACATCTTTCTCACACACAGATACACAAACAAATCTTTATCTTTATCACACATACAAAAACACAAATATGTCTGTCCTGGTGTCTCTCTCACACTGAGACACACAAATCTCTCTCTCACACACACAAGTACACAGATGCACACACAAATCTCATACACAATCATAGGTACACAGAAATATCTCTCACATAAACACACAAATCTCTCGCACACACATGCAACAGACACACAAACAAATCTGCCTGCTCTGTCTCTCACTTTCTCTCTCTGTCTCTCTGTCTCTCTCTCTCTTGTCTCTGTCTCTGTCTCTCTGTCTGTGTGTCTGTGTGTCTGTCTGTCTGTCTCTCTCTTACTCACAGCCCTATGATGTTCATTTATTTTTCTATGTTACTATTATCATTGCCAATTCTTCATTATTCAGCCCTTGTTCAACCTTCCTCCTTAGCAACACTCCAGCACAAAATTATTACTTAAAAAAAAAAAAAATCTTAGCAATTCTAATCTGATAGTCCTAGAACTGGCGTCAATTATTGAAAAACACGTCCTTGCTTTTTGAAAAAAGTATTTTAAGATACTGGCCATTGGCTATAATGAATACATGCATTTCTTGCTCTTTCTTTTCTGACCTACAGTTGAGCTGAGAAGAACCCACTTTCCTCCGTGGGATCACTGACTAATCTTTAAGAAGGGAAAGTTTTATCTCACATCAAGAGCTGAACAGCGATAACCATTTCTCCACTCTTAGTAAGAAGGACGGATCTAAGGGGAAAATATTAAAGCCCAGGGTGCAATTTGATTGATTCAGTATTGAGCCAAAAGTTTGCCATGCCTGACTTATAAGGATGTCTGAAAACTGTAATTGTTGAATATTTTGAGAAGCTGTGCATTTTTAAAATGTATGCTTACTGTGGGAAAATAAAGCTATTGAATTATGAGAAAAATATGTGAAGGATCATGAAGCAGAAGTAATTGTTCATTCCCAGCTCTAGGCTTGGGCTCCATACTTAATTGTTGTGAGCTGTTTTATGTATGCTCTCTGCATTGCACAAAGCAAACACACCTATTAATTTTAACGTTGCAAAATATATTACGCTAATATAGTTCCAATCACTAACGGTAACATTTACTGCAAGAAGCTATTAAGAACT
Organism: Pseudonaja textilis; assembly: GCF_049901715.1. Taxonomy (NCBI): domain Eukaryota; kingdom Metazoa; phylum Chordata; class Lepidosauria; order Squamata; family Elapidae; genus Pseudonaja; species Pseudonaja textilis. The sequence continues at coordinate 48,220,973 of NC_141997.1, forward strand.
TGGACTGAGACAGGAATGACCCAGGTGGAATTCAAAACTCAGCCATGGAAGCTCTTTCAATGACTTTCAACCTGTCAGTCTCTCTTGTTTCACAACCATTCCTTTAGTGATCTAATTGTAGTTACAATGGCATTTTAAAAAAGGTGACTTATGACCAGATTTCACCCTTGTGGCCATTGCAGCATTGAAACATTATACTTGCATATGAGCCATGGTGGCGCAGTGGTTAGAATGCAGTACTGCAGTCTACTTCTGCCAGCTGCCTGCAATTCGGCAGATCTAATCTCACCAGCCTCAAGGTTGACTCAGCTTTCCATCCTCCCCAGGTTGGTAAAATGAGGACCTAGATTGTACTGACTCTGTCAACTGCTTAGAGAAGGCTGTAAAGCACTGTAAAGCAGTATATAAGTCTAACTGCTATTGATATTGCCCTCTGTAGTTAAATAAATGTTCCCTTTATTAGGAGCACCAGCAATCCCAGCAAAAATTCAGTCTCTCTCTCTCTCTCTCTCTCTCTCTCTCTCTCTCTCTCCACACACACAAACAGAGAGAGAGAGAGAGGGTGGGGGAGAACAAGTCTGACTGGCAGGGAAATGAATAGTTATCTGCCACACTTATTCATCTCTGCCTCCTGACTTTTATGCCCAGAGCTTCACTAGCAGTGGTGGCTCTTCTGTCCCAAGGATCAGCCCACAGATTCCTTCTGCTCTCCTCTCCTTTGCCTTATGTATATCAGCATATCAGCACTGGATCCAGCTGTTCCTACTCTTTCCCATCAGCCAGCTCCAGACCTGGGGGCTGTTGACTCTCCATCTCAAGACTGGTGGATGGCCCAGGCTCCACCTCTGTCTCTGTCTCTGTTTCTCTCTGTCTCTGTTTCTCTCTGTCTCTGTCTCTCTCTTCCTGCCAGCTCCCTTCCCCCTTGGAGTTCTCAGGTTGCCTTGATGCTGGTCCTGACTCTCATGTCACCTCCTCATCTGATTCAGCTGCTGGAGGGGTTGGTGGCCAACAGGCCACAACAGACAAGCAAAGTCAAAGGAGGAAACCTGATTCGCTTAACAACCATGTGAGTCATTTTACAACAGTGGAAAATGTTGTTGCCACATAAAACGGGGTGTAAGTCATTTAACATTTGTCTTGCTTTGACATTTCAGGCTCAGTGGTCATATGTCAAGGATTATCTGTATCTCATAGGACTTCAGTAGAGAGAAGCTAGAGAAGGGGTTATTTTGGGGGTGCCTTTAGAGGAAAGATGAGATACAAAGTTAACAAACAAATAGAATAATAAAAACACTACAGATCAGAGAAGGAGATGCCAGACGTTCAATGAACATGAAATATTATTTCTTTCTTCTACTTCTTCTATTGTTTCATTTATTTAGTGCTTAATAAACATTGTCTGGGTTATTTGTTTGCTGAAGAATACAAATTATATTCCTCATCTTTTTTTACAGGCATTGATAAAATAAATTCCATGTTTGATAATATTCTGTGTATTCTTTCTGTTTAATCTTCCATGTTAGTCTGTCCATTTCTGCACAGTCCAATATCTTCTTAATTATCTCTTCTTCATCTAGTGGCATTTCTTCATTTTTCCAATGCTGAGCAAATACAATCCTCGCTGCTGTTAATACAGGCAAGAGGTATTATTTTTGATGCACACTGAATGATAGAAAAAGCCAAAGAGCAACGAAAAGAATCAGTATCTGTTTCATTGATCATAGAAAAGCTTTTGATTGTGTTGATCAGGTCAAGCTGTGGAATGTGCATAGAAAAAGAAACTCCAGAGCATCGCCTAATAAAATCAAATGTTATAAAATATTCAATACCAAGTAGTGAAAATGATTTTGATTTAAGCACCCTATGAAATTGAAGCAGCTGTGGGAGTGGTGCTCTCTTTTCCCACCTTTCTGAGTTTCTGATATCATTAGCATTTTTTCACGAGGAGTAACGCAATCTTAGTTGACTGAAATGGCAGCCTTGCAGATGCCAACAAACAGTTGCCAAAAAAATGTACCATTATTTGAGTCACACACAACAAAGATTATTTCTTCACATTTGGAAATCAAACCCTAGAGAGAAGGTTACAATGCTGCGCGGCCGTGATTGGAATATTACTTACAGACACGGGAAACAATTTTACTGGGAAGAAAGTCATTTTTGACATGGTGATCAAATGCTAATTGGTTATTTTGGAGTCTCCTTCATTCTTGTTGTAAGAGAACCTCTATGAATATTTCACCTTTCCCTGTATTCCTCTTCACACGATGATTGGCACCTTGCCCAAAGAAACAGACTGTACATTTTCAGAATTGTTGATTTTTCTGGTCCAGAAAGGTTTGGGTTGGCTGATGAACTTCTTCTCCATTGTTGTCTATATTCAGAGTGAATAGGGTCTCTCTCACAAAACCTAATAATAACAGAAGAACAGAGTTGGAAGGGGCCTTGATATGGAATCAATATGGAATCCGCATTACATATTGTATATTAATAGAGTCCAGAAATATTTCACGAGAAGAGTTCTGCACTCCTCTACTCGTAGCAGAATACCTTATGCCACCAGAATTGAAATGTTAGACCTAGACAATCTAGAACTATGCCTCCTTCGGTCCAATCCAAGCATAGTACATAAAATTATCTACTGCAATATCCTACCTGTCAATGAATACTTCAGCTTCAACCATAACAATACAAGAGCACACAATAGATACAAGCTCAAGGTAAATCGCACCAAACTTGATTGCAGGAAATACGACTTCAGCAACAGAGTGGTCAATGTCTGGAATACTCTACCTGACTCTGTGGTTTCTTCCCCAAACCCCCAAAACTTTAACCGTAGACTGTCTACTATTGACCTCACCCCTTTCCTAAGAGGTCTGTAGGGCGTGTGCATAAGTGCACCAATGTGCCTACCGTCCCTGTCCTATTGTTTCTTTTTTATTCGTATCCATTTCATGTATTCATAACGATGCTTATACTTATACCTGTTATCTAAAACTTGCTTGACAAACAAACAAACAAAGAAACAAATTAATTAATTAATTAATTAATTAATTGAAGTTCTTCTAGTCAAATCTCCTGTTGAGAAAAAAAGACCTGAAAACAGTGATGACTAATCTTTTTGGCGCCAAGTGCCCAAAGCGTGCCTGCGTGAACATCCCCAAAATGCAATATGCATGTGTCCACTGTGTATTCACCCTGCCCCCTGTGCATGCATCCCATCCCTCATGCATGTGCCCCACCCCCTGGGCATGTGCATGCATCCCTCGCCCTTCTTGCATGTTCCCCGCACGTCCACAGCAGAGACCCAAAGACCAGCTCGCTGGCGTGAGGTGCACATGCATGCGTGGCAGAGCTGAACTGGGGTGACGACTTGCATGCCCGCAGAGAGGTCTCTGCATGTCACCTCCGGCACGCATGCCATAGGTTCACCATCATGGCCCTATCCCATTTCAGACAAATGAGTGTCCAGTCTCTTCTTAAAAACTTCCAGTGTTGGAGCACTCTCAACTTCTGGTCACAAGTCATTCCACTGGTTGATTGGTCCACAGTAAGGAAATTTCTCCTTAGTTCTAGGTTGCTTCTCTCATTTCGTTTCCATCCATTGTTCCTTGTCTTGCCTGCAGATGCTTTGGAAAACAGATGACTCTTTTTTGGGGGGAACCCCCTTAGATATTAGAAGACTGCTATCAGGTCATCCCTATTTCTTCTTTTCAGTAAACTAGACATGTCCAATTCCAGCAACCATTCTCAATATGTTTTAGCCTCCAGGTTAAAAAAGAAAAGAGGTAAAAACAGGTAGAAAACACATACTAAACATATATGAGGTCTTGCTATTTAGACACTTCAAACACTCCCTTGATTTTTGCCCTTCTAATAACACCACACTTCTTCCTTCTTGATTTAGGGAAGACTTATGTTCCCGAAGAACTGGGACTAAACAAATAGTATTGGGCTAGAATACAATCCAATTTCACTGCATTTTTCACTGAAAAAAAAATGAATATTTCCTTAGATTTCCCTCAGGTCCTTCATTGCCATCTGCCAGTTGTGATCTCTCAGGACAGAAGTGCTCTGCCAGCTGTGATCCCTCTTTCTTTTTAATCAAGGTAAGCATTTATTTAGAGTCGAATAAAAAAAAAATCCAAGGAAATAAAGAAATTTGTGGAACTAGACAGATGGAACTTGCGTCTTTGGGCAGATTTGCACTTCTCCTTTTGCCCATCCTCAGTATGGGTCACTCACTGTCTTTAAGAGGCATGGGTAATATAATTCTCCTCCAGTCATAGCCCAGTGCATATTACCAGGGGTGGGATTCCACATTTTGTACTACCAGTTCTATCACGAGAGTGTACTTCGCCATGCAAATCAGCTGCCATGTGAATCACCTGAGCTTTGTGTGTCGGTGTGTGTGCAACACTAAAAATAAAACAAATCACCCTGTTGAGCTGTAAAAAACAAGTGAGATGTTTTTTAGCTCAGCTGAGATGCGGCAATCCATTCTGCCGCACAAATCCGTTGAGCTTATAAAGAAGTGAAGATAGGACAGGAAAGGGTGGGGTACAGGAAGGTGTTGAGTGGGTGGGGCCAGCCAGAGGTGGTATTGGCTGATTCTCCAAACTGGCCAAAATCTCCACTACTGGTACGCCAGAACCGGTCCGAACCAGCTGAATACCATCTCTGCATATTACCTACATTTTCCAGTTTTGATTCAAAATCGGTACCCAGAATTTCATTCCATTCTACCAGCAGCACTGGCTCCAACTGACATCCTCTCCAGTGGCTGATCATCACCCTTGTCAGCCACTTGAATGCCGGGCTGCTAAGTTCCCAGCTTCTCAACAGATTCATTTTTAAATAGAGTTTGGGGATTGCCCAATTTCTACATTAAGTCTTTGTATCTCAAAACTGGCACCCTGTCTAGTTTTATAAAGCTTTGTGAACCATGACCTCTTTGCTTTCCCATCATCCCACAGACAATATCGCAAGGCTTCCATCCTCCCATTCCTCTAGCATCTTTATGGCAAAATGTTGGAAGTTCTATGAAGTTGAACTCTCCATTTGTCCTTTCTACAAACTGGCCATGGACTTTTTAAAAAATAGATGTTAAAAAAGAGGAGGAGGAGGAGGAGGAGGAGGAGGAGGAGGAGGAGGAGGAGGAGGAGGAGGAGGAGGAGGAGGAGGAGGAGGAGGAGGAGGAGGAGGAGGAGGAGTAAAAGATAAGATATAAGATGAGATAACCTTTATTGTCATTTTTCTAGTACCCAATGGCACACGTTAAAATGAAATTCTGATGTCTATGGAGATTCTCAGTCATCCAGGTCATGGTTGTCAATTCTGATGCCCGTTCTCAAAAAATAAAAATAGACGAGGAGGGAGGAAGAGGAGGAAGAAGAAGGAGAAGAGAAGAAGAATTGAGCCCTCTTTGATTGAACATTTATCTGATGTATTACTTTCAAAGTTGTAGAGACTTAGAGATACATTCTTATTGATGGGATTATTCTTTTACATTGGTGAATGACACAGTCAAGGGATATTTGTTTTTCATTGTTCAACCCTCCTTCCAGCAGTCCTCTGCACCTTTCTTGATCTTTCATGCTTCAGAGCTAGTTAGCCAGACTCAGAATTACTTATTTTGAGATGAAACATGACCTGGATGAAGGTCTTCAAAGAATAGGAGATTTGGAATATCCTCTGAGATGAGTCAAGGTTTTTTTTACAGTGAGCAGAACAGAATCTGGATGTTCCTAAAGAATCAGAGTGATTTAATCATTTAGAGGCAGTAAGGCGCAAGGTCTTCAAAAACTTGCTATACTTTCCAAAGTTTCAATCCAGGAATAAGCCAAAAGCATTTAACTGACCTTAACTAATCCCAGAAAGACTAAAGAAGGCCACCAGAGATACCACCAGGAAATTACAAGAGAATGGGCCACATTATAGAGATGAAAAGCTTCCTTATAGCAGGAAGTAGGAAACTACTTTCGTATACCATAAATATCTCTCTCTCTTTCTCTCCCCTCCCCGCTTGTCATATGTGTCTTTCATACACGCATACAGTATATTCTACTGAGAGTAGATGGTAAATGATTATATACCATCTATGCTTTTATTGCCATTGTTTGAAATTCTTCTTTTGTAACAAATAAGAAAAAAGCAAGAAATATTTTTAAACAGATTGCTTGGATATTTTTAGTAATAGTTTTATCTGTGATAATACATTTGGAATATTTTTATTTCTTTCTGTATATGTATTCAGTTTGTGTGTGTGTGTGTGTGTGTGTGTATCCATACAAATGGACTCATTATATGTATGGTTATAACATTATACACACACACACACACACACACACACACACACACACATATGGCATTCAGCTTTGTTCGGGTATTTTCCCACATCATTGTAGTTGTACTTTTAAAGTTGTAGCAACGTTTCGGCAGAATCAGATGAGATTCTGCCAAAACGTTGCTACAACTACAACGACGTGGGGAAATACCTGAGCAAAGCTGAATGCCATACACACACACACACACACACACATATATATAGGATGCATTATAGGCATGGATAAAAATTACCTTAGATTATACATTTGGAATTATTTTAGTCTCCTTTGTGTGTGTGCGTGTGTGTGTGTGTGTGTGTGTGAGAGAGAGAGAGAGAGAGAGAGAGAGAGAGAGAGAGAGAGAGGGAGGGAGAGGGAGAGAGAGAGAGAGAATATTTCTACATATATATTATATTATATTTCTATAAGTTTGGCTGTTAAACACTTAAATTGCACATGCTATGGTACAGGACATATGGCTACAAAAATTGCAAATATCCAAATGATATTGAACATATTTTTTGCATGTATACTTGTCTAGGACAATAGGGAAAATAATATGTAGGATCTCAAGAGTCATGTAACAGTAATAGGCAAGGAGAAAACTATCATGAAATTGGCTTTATAATACATCTCTGAGGAATAACTTGCCAATGATTTGTTTAAGTGTGTAAAACAGTAGCTTGGGGTGCTATTGAAGATGATATTTTTCCACGGCATGGTTTATGGGCAAGTCTCATTTGGCATAGTACTTCTTAGAGAAATGACATTGTAAATACTGTGCACCAGATCTCTTGAGAAATACTCACAACAACCGAAGGGACAAGTGATTTTTAGATCAAAATGAATCACCGCTAAATATACCATGACTGTGGAAGCTTTCAAAAGTTGTGCACGCCTTCGACAAAGTTCATGCAAGGTTGCTTCAGAAAACAAGGGAGCTTCTGCAGAGGAGTCTTCTGACAGATCAGGTCTGCATATGTCAGTTTTAAAATGCAAAAAAATCTAATTTTGAACAACCTGATCAGTGGTGGTATGCTACCGGTTCATCCCGGTTCGGCCAACCCAGTTCTGGTAGCACCGATGAGCAGTTGAGACTGAACCAGTTCTCTCCTCTGCTTTGCTGTTGGGCCTGCCCACTCACCTGGGCTTCCATATTCATGTTTATTCCCTGCTTTTGAAGCGCAGCTGCTTTGCACGGCACAGCAATTGCCACGTGGCAGCTGCTGAAGTGTCAGGGAGAGTGCAGGAGGTAAGTTAGAACACCTCTGTGCAAAGTGTGTATTTGGTGCACACATGCACATCACGCCCACCAAGCCACACCCACCGAACTAGGGGTAAAAATCTTTGAATCCCACCACTGAGTTCCGTGCTGCATTTTTATACAATGCCGTAATTGTTATTCATTGTCGTTTTTAATCACATGTATTAATTTTAACTGTCAAGTAATCGTGTGGATACTCAATTGTTCTTGTTAGATGACACTGAAATGCAGAAAACCTATCCGTCATTTCAGAAGCATGGTATTTTATTTGATATTTGCAAAAGTTCCTGGGCCAGGTAGATTTTTAGTGTAAGGCAGGGGTGTCAATTTCATTGAGGGCCACATCAGGGTTGTGTTACATCTCGGGGGCTAGGGTGGGCGTGGCCAGGGTAGGCACAACCAGCTTGATGTCACTCATGTTGGTTGTGTCTGGAGTGGACCGAGCACTCTGCCAGCAAAAATGGGCTCCCGAGCTCAGCCGTGACAGTCTCCTGCCACTGGTAAAGATGGAGCTTGCTGGCAGAAGGCAACAGGAGGCCATCATGACTGAAAACGGAGCCTGTGGGGGGTCGCACGTGGCCCTCCCAAGCCCTGTTTTGGGGAGCAGAGGCACAATGGGCTGGTGTTTTGCTGTTTCTAGGGTGGTCTCGTGGGCCAGATCAAAAGCACCCCTCAAGCTGGATCCAGCCCCTGGGCCTTGAGTTTGACACCCCTGGTCTAAGGCATACAGCATTATAGTATAGGATTAGTAAAATATAAATGTAAAGGTTCCCCTCACACATTCTCCTGCTTTTGTTCCTGACTCTAGGGGGCGGTGCTCATCTCTGTTGCAAAGCCAAAGAGCCAGCGCTGCCTGAAGACATCTCCGTGGTCATGTGGCCAGCATGACTAAATGCTGAAGGTGCACGGAATGCTGTTCCCTTCCCACCAAAATGGTCCCTATTTTTCTACTTGCATTTTTACATGCTTTTGAACTGCTAGGTTGGCAGAAGCTGGGACAAGTAACAGGAGCTCACTCCATTACACGGAGCTAGGATTCGCACCACCGAACTGCTGACCTTTCTGATCAACAAGCTCAGTGCCTTAGCAACTGAGCCCCCACATCCCTATAGTAAAATATAATACAGTATAATACTCGATACTATATTTACTATAATTGTATAAAGCCTGCAATGGTTTCCTATAGCCCTATACTTTTAGAGATAAATAATTAATTCTTAAAGGCTGGTAAATTGCCAGAAGTTACTCAATACTATATTTGCCATAAATTACTCAATATTTACGATAATAGTATAAAGGCATTTATACTCTCCTGCTGGCTCCTGTACTTTTGGAGGCATGTAATTAATTCTGTAAGGATGGTAAATTGCTGTTATCATTCTATGAGGCATGCATAAGATTGATTTTAAAACCAGATAAGGATCTTAAATGTTATGCCAGTTATTGACTTATTTTGTTAATTAATGTGGACACCAGGATGGTAACTATCATACTGGATAGATGCTTGCAGAAGTTCTTAGAAGATATAATTCATCCCTTCCAGTTTGTCTTTATCAGAAACCATCATGCAGAACTTAATTTATGTTGCTTATTGATGTAATGGATACAGCCAAGGATAGAATAGGGGTCTGCAACATCAATATATTTAGATTAAAAACATAAGTGAATCAGACCTGTGTTGATTTTATTTCTTTGCTTCTGTGTTGCTTTTTTATATCATGTCTAAATTGTTTTTCATTATTGTTTCCATCGTATTTGTTTCTGTAACTGTAAAGTGTTTATAAATGTCTACTCTACTCTAGACATTGTTTGTTGGATAAGCTTGAGCTAGTCACTCTCTCGCTCTCTCTTTCTCTCTTCCAGTCACTTCATCTCAGAGGATTGTTGTTGTGGCGAAAAGAGGAGAAGGAAGATATGTTGAGTATGTTCACCACCTTGAGTGATTTAAAAATAATAATAAATAGCAATAGCAGTTAGACTTATATACTGCTTTGCAATGCTTTACAGCCCTCTCTAAGCAGTTTACAGAGTCAGTATATTGCCCCCAACAATCTGGGTCTTCATTTTACTGACCTCAGAAAGATGGAAGAGAGAGAGGGAGAGACAGAGAGACGGCGGGGGGAGAGATAGCAATAGCACTTAGACTTATATACCACTTCATAGTGCTTTACAGCCCTCTCTAAGTGGTTTACAGAGTCAGCCTTTTGCCCCCAATAATCTGGGTCCTCATTTTACCGACCTCAGAAGGATGGAAGACTGAGTCAGGAGCTAGTCAGGAGCAAACTTCTGGCAGTGGGCAGTCAGCAGAATTAGCTTGCAATATTGCATTCTATCCATTGCACCACCATGGCATAAAGGTAAATAAAAAGAAGTAATATATCACCAATCCTTTCCTATATTACTTTCAAACTCTTCTTTCAAATAGTCAATGAGAAGGTTCAAAATCAGCTGGTTTTTTTTTTTCTCCCTTTCCTGGGGAAGGGAGAAATGAATACCCATCCCAGCCACAGTTTAGAAGACAATAAATGTCCCAGAGCATCTTGTGAGAACGATGGATTGAAGGAAGGTAGTAAGAGAATGCTGTAATTGTACATAGCAACACTATCTTTTACATGTTTCCTCTAGAACAGGGGCTGAGCCAATTAGGATCCCTTCTTTCAGCTTTATAATTTGCATACAGAAGCCATAACATCATCATTATATATATATATATATATATATATATATATATATATATATATATATATATATATATATATATATATATATGTGTGTGTGTGTGTGTGTGTGTGTGTGTGTGTGTGTGTGTGTTCTGGTTTTTTTTCAGATGAGGCACATGCTATTCTGTCTGCTACAATAAGTAAACAGTAGCTTAAAAATATCACTCCATTTTGTCATTCTCTTGCTTGTCTGTTTGTAGCCAAATGAAGGAGAGAAAGTTTTAATACAAAATCTTAGCTGCTTTGAGATATTCTTTATTCTGCCGAAGTCAAGGTTAGCTCTGCAACTAAATGAGCTGTTCCGCTGCTGAATAAAATGAATTAAGTGTTCTTTGTATGGTTGGAGTGCATTAAATAATAGCATATGAAAAGAAATCTCAGATGAAGTGCCAGCAGGAGTCACAGACGCAAAGAAAAATGTCCCATTTTACCTCCGTTGATTGTAAAGCGTTATCTAACAAACAAAAAAAAAAATATATAGACCCTAAGCTGTGAGAGCAAAGTTCTCGTTCTTGAGAATGAAAACCATCTCAATTTCTTGTCACTTTTGTTGATTTTTTTTTCTCTCCAAAACATAGTCAGGATGCCTACTCATGACATGGAGCCCATGCTGGAATTGTGCAGTTATTGTTCTGATGGGGAAAAAAAGAGAAACCGGTAAGAAGGTGAGGTTTTATGTTGTTTCAGGCAATGACTGGGTGATGCCAGAATATTCTATAGGTCGCTTATAGGGGGTGTTTGCTAATGCACCTTCTACCTGTTCCTATTGCTTTCCCTCAAAGGAAAATCACCCCCAGCCAAAGAGATCAAATGAGTCTTAGTTGTGTCTGTTTTAAAAGAAAACCTAAATTTTGGACCATCTGAATAGATGTTTTGAAGAGGGATTGTAGGAGAAGAGCAAGCTGAGTTGGGGTGGTGGTGGAGTAAAGCATATCATCAGCTTAGAATCATTGTATTGTTTAGTGTTTATTTTAGTATTTATTTGATTTGTAAATCCCTTATAAGATACAGGTATAAGAATAAACATAGTTTTGAATACATGAGATAGATACGTATAAGAAAAAAACAACAACAGTAGGACAGGGATGGTAGGCACGATTGGTGCGCTTATGCATGCCCCTTACAGGCCTCTTAGGAAAGGGGTGAGGTCAATAGTAGACAGTCTAAGGTTAAAGTTTTGGGGTTTTGGGGAAGAAACCACAGAATCAGGTAGAGTATTCCAAACATTGACCATTCTGTTGCTGAAGTTGTATTTTCTGCAGTCAAGTTTGGTGTGGTTAACCTTGAGTTTGTATCTATTGTATGCTCTTGTATTGTTATGATAGAAGTTGAAGTATTCATTTGCAGGTAGGACCTTGTAATGTATGATTTTATATACTATATTTAGATCGGACCGGAGGCGGCGTAGTTCTAGGTTTTCTAGGTCTAGAATTTCAAGTCTGGTGGCATAAGGTATTCTGCAATGAGTAGAGGAGCGGAGAACTCTTCTTGTGAAATATTTCTGGACTTTTTCAATTGTGTTAATATCAGATACATGAGATGGGTTCCAGACTGATGAGCTGTATTCAAGTATAGGTCTAGGAAATGTTTTGTATGCTCTAGTTAGTAGTGTGATATTACCAGAGAAGAAGCTATGTAGGATTAGATTAACTACTCTTAATGCCTTTTTGGCTATGTAGTTACAGTGGGCTCTAGCACTTAGATCATTTCAGATGAGTACTCCAAGGTCCTTGACAAAGTTTGGATCCTCAACAAGGTCTTGACTATTTAGCTTGTATTTTATTTTCTGATTTTTTTCTGCCAATATGTAAGACAGAGCATTTATTTGTTGAGATTTGAAGTTGCCATTTGATTGACCATTCTGATATACAGTAAAGGTCCATAAGCCTAACCTCTCTTTGTATTCTATTGACCTTTATCTGGCATCAACTTAAAACTGAAGTTTAGTTGATCAGATTCTTGTGTATAGGCTTGAATAACATTCATATGCTTACAAATAGTCCAGGTTACAAATAGTCCAGGTTCTTTGCACCTGATAGAGATACAGCCAAAGTAAATTCCAGGTTTTACTGGAAATACAAAACCCAGTTGAAAGTAATTAGGTGGCATTTGTTGGATCGTTGAGAGCTAAGAAGAAAAAAAAACTTAGTGATTACCCAGAATTATTGAACCATACTTCAATTATTATTTAGATCTCATTTTCTAAATAAAGGCATATTGCCCAAATTTTTCAATGGCAAATAAAGCCATGATCAAGAATGGCACATATTCGTAAGCATGATTCAAATCTACCCAGTGAAGTTTCAGGAGGCAACTGGGTATTGAAACTCCAAAATATTTGATGTATTGGCTACATTTCTATTCTGCTGAAACTCCTATAGGACACCTGGCAAGTCACAATATTAAATCAACCCGGTTTTTCATTAAAAGTCAACAGAAACCGAGCCAATGCAATCAAAAAATCAGAATCTGCCCTAGCATAAAAACTAATTGGCATCTCTCTTCCATCAATATTATTAACATTCAAAAATGAAACAATTTGGTCTTCGATGCATTTCTAAAAATGGAAAAGGCACCGATATAAATCTTTACAGAAAAAAATTGTTCCAGAGACATTGAGCCATAGTTGGAAAACCCAGCTTTTACTCCTTCCCCAAATTTACATGGGAAAATCCTCAACATCCTTTCTTGGAATGTGTGCACTGGATGAATTGGTTCTCTTTGAAACCAAATGTCTTGAAAGGTGCTAATTCAGATAGAGTTGTACAGGATTCAATATTTAGCAAAAGGTCCTTACAGTGCCAATTTTCCCAGCCTGCGAGTGTAGCAGCTGTCTAGTAAAGAAACATGCATTAAATCTGAAGTCATGGAACTGATATAATATTGTTTGCATCAGGATGGGATGAAAATATTTTTACTACCAGTTCTGTGGGTGTGGCTAGGTGGGCGTGGCTAGGTGAGTGTGGCCATGTGACTGGGTGGGCAAGGCTTCTTCTTCTTTTTTTTTTTGCAGCAACCCCTCTGCGCTCTATTTTTTTTTTGCCTCCTGGGCCTCAGGGAAGCCTCCTGAGCGAAGCAGTAAGTCAGCGAGGGGGATCCCAGCACAGCTGATCATTGGAACAGCTGATCCTCAGGAGGAAAAAAAAATACCGATTTGGCCGAACTGGTAGCTGTTTTTTTACTACTGGTTCAGCCAACTGGTAACATTTTTTACTACCAGTTTGCCTGAACCGGGCCGAATTGGTAGAATACCACCACTGATTTACATCATTATCTAAGAGGTGTTTCAACTTCATCCATGTCAGCTATGTACTTGCACAAAGGATGCAAATGAGTTGAATGTTTCAATTGTCATTCTTTAGATACTGTAGAGGTAGTCGCTGACTTAGAATAGTTCATTTAGTGATCATTGACAGTTAAAATGGCACTGGAAAAGTGACTTATGAACATTTTTCACATGGATGACTGTTGTAGCATTCCCAGGGTCATGTGATCAAAATTCAGATGCTTAGCAACAAGTTGCATATTTACAACAGTTGTGGAGTCCTGGAGTCACGTGATCCTCTTTGGCAACCTTCTTACAAGCAAAGTCAAGGGGGAAGCCAGACTTACTTAACAACCATGTTACTAACCTAAGAATGGCAGTGATTCACTTAACAACTGTGGCAAGAAACACCGTTAAATGGAGCAAAATTTCACTTAACAAATGCTTCATGTAGCAACAGAAATTTTGCGTTCCATTGTAGTTGTAAGTTGAGGGCTACCTGTACAACAGCCTTAGTCCATTGTTCCAAGGGGACATGAAAAATAATTGTCCATTAAAATTGTCCATTAAATCCAAAATTGGTCCACTAAATCCAAAATTGTCCATTAAATCCAAAATCGGTCCATTAAATCCAAACTTGTCCATTAAATCCAAAGTCCGCTCAATATAGATCCAAGAAATCAAGGTTTGCCATTTATGTTTCCAATTACATTTCACAGAAGCTCTTTCTGAATGAACTGCATCCCACCAATAGCTTGGAAACAACGTTTAGATTATTTTTTCTCATATGCCAACTAAATTCAATAAAGAAGGAAGAGGCACTCGCACAATAAACTCATTGTTCATCTTTTGCTTTCTATCCCTTTTGTGAATTTCACTGAGCCTCATGAGTATTGTTTAAAATAGACACATTTACAAACAGTGCAGTGTTATGTCAGTTCAGTCCTCGGTGACTGTAATGAAATGAATGTGTGTGTGTGTGTGTGTGTGTGTGTGTGTGTGTGTGTGCCACTGCTGGTTTAAAATTCCTGTACTTTCAGAGGCCAATTTTATTCCCAGACTTAATAGAATGACTTGTAGAGACAAAAATCTTCTCTGAGTAGAGAATTCTACTCAGAATACTATTTTACAGAATACCTTATGCTACCAGACTTGAAATTCTAGACCTAGAAAACCTAGAACTATGCCGCCTTTGGCCCAATGTAAGTATAGTACATAAAATCATACATTGCAATGTCCTACCTGTCAATGAATACTTCAGCTTCGACCATAACAATACAAGAGCAAACAATAGATACAAACTCAAGGTTAATTGCACCAAACTTCATTGCAGGAAATACGGCTTCAGCAACAGAGTGGTCAATGTCTGGAATGCACTCCCTGACTCTGTGGTTTTTTTTCCCCAAACCCCCAAAACTTCAACCTTAGACTTTCTACTATTGATCTCACCCCTAAGAGGTCTGTAGGGGGCGTGCATAAGTGCATCAACATGCCTACCGTCCCTACGCTACTAGGCATTTTTGCCATTATTTTTTAATAGTTATGTATTCATAACTATGTTTTTACTTATACCTATTATCTTGTAAGCAATTGACAAACAAACAAAAAATTCACCCTATGGTGAATTATTCATCTTAACTCCTTTTAAATTGTCAATTCATGCCCAAATGCCACTTCATTTGCAAGCAAACAATGATTACTTCCTTAATTCCTGATCCTCAGAAGTGTGATAAGAATATTTATTCCTGATTCTTATTTCCCAAATTGTGATAATCATTGTGTCCATACACTGCTGACCATTCTAGGAGGCCACGTGGGTTTTCCTTCACCTAATTTGGAAACAGGCCAGTTAAAATGAATCGGTATGATTACTGCCTGAGGTAAGTTTAAAAATAATTCCTTTCAGTATTGCACATGCTTAAAATATTATTTGGTCCCTGGAATATCATTTTACTAGGCATTTTTGCCATCATTTTTTAATATACTTGAAACAACTCTCGTTATTTCATCTTTGTTTTATGTTTTCTTAGATTTTTATATTTTTTAAAAAACACATCAATAGCAATGCATGAACATTGTGGCCATTAACATTAATCATAATAGTTATTATATTAATCAAACTTATATAATCCTGGTATTAATATACATGGTGTCAACTCATACAACATTCCTATGCCTGTTTTAGTAGTTGCCATAAAAATTGGAGGAAAGCAAAAATACATTCCAATCCTTATCTTTTAAAGATTGTGACTAAAATACGGGAGTTTTTGCCCACGGATATATTTAATTGGACAATGTGAAATATATATATAACTAACCTGAGCACAACCAAGCCCCCACCTGAACAGAACACACCTCCAGCCAATCAGAACACAGCCAAACCCCCAACCAATGAGAACACCCCCCACCTAATCAGAACACAGCCAAGCCCCCACCCAATCAAGTCACACCCTCACTAGCAGTTAAAAGGAAGAAGCAGCTGCAAGCTCACATCACTCTGAGAAGCACAGAGCCGAAGACAGAAGCCTGAAGATGATGAATGAGACTTCATCAAAACGTTGCCTAGATACTTCCAATCTTATGCAGGAGAAAACCCGAATAACCAAAGATACACACACATACACATTTATATATATATTCTATCTATCATCTCTTGTTCTTTTTATTACTTCAATTCTTATTTATTTTTTGGCTTGTCTCCCATGTTCCTTTCTTAAATCTTTATCTCTATCAACTTCTGTAGCTTCACCATTCAGACTATATATTTCTACCATCTCTATCCTCCTAAACCGCCAGGTCTCCAAAATATCCACCCAAGCCCCTATCTCTCTTTCAAAAGTGTCCTCCAGGTTATCTGATTCCATTTTTAAATCTCTTAAAATGCTTTTCTCTTGATTTATTTCATCAGTCATTATTATTTTTATCATCTTCTCCTTCCCATCTTCTTGCTTTGTTTCCTGTTTGTCCGTTCTGTCTTTTTCTTCCATTCTTTTTACTATCTCCTCTCTTTCCTGGACTCTTTGATCTTCATTCATCATTAGTTGTAGCATATTTTCTATTTTCCCATATATGCTTTGCATTATCTACTTTATCTCTCTGTGATTCTTTTCCATAGTACCGTGCAGCAGTGGGATCCTGTTCCATTATCGGTTTGGTGACTGTACACACATCTTTCCACACACCAGCTGAGGCCTGATGTGTGTGGAAGGGCCTATTCTCCACTTTTCTCTTCTTTTTCCTCTCTGCTGATCATCGGAGTTTTTTTTTTTTTTTTACTATCGGTTCAGCTGAACCAGTAGCAATTTTTGCTACCAGTTTGGTCAAACTGGGCAGAACTGGTAACATACCACCTCTGGTACCACAAATGCTTTGAAAGAAGTCTTATTATTTTCAACTACTTAATTTATGTCCTTAGAAATTGTTTGTACCATAATGGTAGACCAAGTCTAAAAAGAATTCAGCAGTCATTTCTTCATCCAGCATATCGAAAATACTAAGGCACATATGAAAGTGAGTTTTTAAAAAATGCAAGGAGTTGGAAGGAATGAAGCAGGGTTTTGTCTTTCTAGCACTTCCTAAGGAATAGCACTCATGTAAATATTTAAATATTGTGTAGAAAGATTTGCAATCGGCTTCCCAAACAAATGTTATGATGCAGAAGGAATGCTAACAAAATTATTCTGGAAGGAATTAGCAGTTATTCAAACGGAAATCATGGTGTCTCAAAAAATGTATATGATGAGGTGGTTTTCTGCCTTTACAATAGGCTTGGAGAAATGTTCAGATTGCCAAGTAAGTGGAACATGTTTTTTTTTTATAGTATTTTTATTTTATTTTATTCATCTCTGATTTTAAACATTACCATTTTCAAACACAAAGGAATGCAGAATCCATTCAAAATAACACCGAAATTTTGTTGCTGCAAATCTACTCTAGAATACTCCGTAAAGGAATCCAGAACCATCTCTACAGGGCTGATTGATTACAATAGGATATCATTTTTGGCTTGGTCAACACATTTTTCTTTTGTGTGGGAGAGCCATAAATCTCTTCCTTATAAGACAAGATCCTGAAATAGCCCACTGCAAAGCCTTAACAAGCAGAATGGAGTCAACAGAATAACACCTGCTGCAGATACCAGATATTCATTTCACTGACTTGTACTACAAATTGATGAAGAAAAGCACATTCCCACTCTCTTACTAATCACAAAGTCCTCATAAGCATCAATATTCTTCTTAAGCAGGTGAGGATATTACAAATACTGGAGCTGTGTACAACAAAAGGAATTGGTAAATATATGGCTTGCTAATTATACCATTGTTTCATCCAAATATTCTGAAGATGATCTGTGCATGAAGCACAGATCAGCCAGTTCAGTTTTGGTTATGATTTGAAACACAAACAATTGCATCATGTCTAGTTCTCAAAGATTTTAATTATGCCTTTGTCAACTACGATGGAAAGCTGGCCTTAAGATTCATTTGCCAGGCCTATAAAGTACAGTCTGTCCAAGTGAGACTATGGTTCTTTGTTTTTGGTGATGGACAGCAGAAGAGGTGCTTCAAACTCCAGATAGACCCAACAATAAGGCAATGTTTTTGCCACACTTGGGCGGAAGTCCTACTGCATTCATTTCTTCTGTCTGTCTGTCTATTTATCTATCTATCTATTCATCTATCTATCAATCATCTATCTATGAGTTATGGTGGCGCAGTGGTTAGAATGCAGTATTGCAGGCTCATTCATCTCACTGCCTGGAGTTTGATCCACACCAGGTCAAGTTTGACTCAGTGTTCCATCCTTCCAAAGTCAGTAAAATGAAGACCCAGATTGTTGGGGACAATATGCTGACTCTGTAAACCTCTTAGAGAGGACGTTAAAACACTGTGAACTAGTATATAAGTCTGTTATTGCTAAGATCTGTCTGTCTGTCTATCTATCTATCTATCTATCTATCTATCTATCTATCTATCTATCTATCTATCTATCTATCATCTATCATCTATATAGGATAATGAATAATAGAATAGAATAGAATAGAATAGAATAGAACAGAACAGAACAGAACAGAACAGAACAGAACAGAACAGAACAGAACAGAACAGAATAGAATAGAATAGAATAGAATAGAATAGAATAGAATAGGATAACAGAGTTGGAAGGGACTTTGGAGGTCTTCTAGTCCAACCGCCCTGCCTAGGCAGGAAATTCTACACCACTTCAGACAAATGGTTATCCAACATATTTTTAAACATTTCCAGTGTTGGGGCATTCACAACTTCTGGAGGCAAGTTGTTCCACTGATTAATTTTTCTAACTGTCAGGAAATTTATCCTTAGTTCTAAATTGCTTCTCTCCTTGATTAGTTTCTACCCATTGCTTCTTGTCCTGCCTTCAGGTTCTGTCTGTCTGCTTGTCTGTCTATCTATCTATCTATCTATCTATCTATCTATCTATCTATCTATCTATCATCTATCTATCTATCTATCTATCTATCTATTTCTATCTATCTATTGTTAACACACACACACACACACACACACACACACACACACACACACACATTTTTTCTTATTTTTTAATGGCACACTTACATGGGAAGGGATGAAATGAACCTCAATACTTGAAAAAAAAACCAGCTAACTGAAATAAACCAAAGTGACAGATTCATTTCTTCTATAGGTAAATGATGATGTTCTAATCATCACAGAGTGTTAAGCTGCCATTTAAATCTCCAACTATCTTCAGGACTGATATTAGATTGAAAATGCTGTTATGATGGCCCAGGGTATTTAAAAGCCAACAAGAGTCTTGAGGATAATGAATAATAGTATGTGAGAAAGACCTTGAAAAACCAGGCAAAGAGATTCTGCCCAGGAGCAATCAGGTAATAAAGAGTAGAGTCTACAACTATTTAACAGCCAGAGGAAGTGACTCAGAAGAGAGTAAAAGTTTTCTGCTTTCAGTTTCACAAGATTCTGTTAATGTAGCCTTATGATAAGATAGAAGAAGATCTGATCTGTTTCCTATCCAGTATATCAGGATTTAGAGATGCAGCGGCTCAGTGGCTAAGACACTGAGCTTGTCAATCAGAAAGGTCAGCAGTTCAGCAGTTCGAATCCTTAGCACCACATAATGGAGTGAGCTTCCGTTACTTATCCCAGCTTCTACCGACCTAGCAGTTAGCATGTAAAAATGCAAGTAGAAAAATAGGGACCCCTTTGGTGGGAAGGTAACAGCTTTCCATGTGCCTCTGGCATTTAGTCATGCCGGTCACGTGACCATGGAGAAATCTTCGGACAACGCTGGCTCTTTGGCTTTGTAACAGAGATGAGCACCACCCCCTAGAGCCAAAAATGACTAGCACATATGTGTGAGGGGAACCTTTATCTTTTACTATATCAGGAATGGCTGACATCAGTCTTGTAAGTCTGCAATATAAATCTCCCACCATTTCCTTTCAGCCTGAGAAGGTATGTAGGGTTCTATTTGGAGCTTTTTTCCTCTCTTATCTGATTGTTCCATGGGTAGCATCTCTTTGCCCCATTTATCAAGGTCTACCAGTATAACCTGGAACCTCCAACAGTCCTCTCTCAGCAGAGGAGAAGGGATAATACACCACCTATCTGCTTCCTGTAACACCAGTCTGTCTCCTTCCAGGAACTCTTTTTCAATTTAGGGGGGGCATCGGTCAAGCCTGAAGCTGGACTGACTGAGGCCATTTTGAGACTTCAAAGCCAGCACACCAGAGAAGTCAGATAGGTAGGTGTGGAATATAGATAGTTGGGTTGTTGTAACTAAAACAAAATACTGTCTCATGGGAACCAAGGACATTTCTGGAGATGCTCTGTAAGGAGGTGACTGGAGTCACCTAGCAACTGGATGGCATCCTGATTGGACCATGTGACTGATTGTTTTGAGAAAGTGACAAACTTTCACTTTTAACCAGGTGAAAACCATGGGAATATTGAGAGTCAGTTTTCACCAGCTTGTGCCAATATGACATGTCCAATTAACCTATTCTTTGAAGAATTTACCTGCCTCAGAGTTTTGTTTGCTATGGGTGTGTTACCTGGAACCGTGACAGTTCTTTCAGTAATTCCAAAATGGTTGTCCCAAAGGTGCTTTTTCAAGAGGTAACTGAACTTTCTGATTTTTCTTTGAAGATGTTTCTCTTCTCACCCAAGAAGCTTCTTCAGCTCTGGGTGGATAGCAGGGAATGGAAGGATTTATACTCTGTGTAGACAACTGGTCATTTGCATTCTTTTAGAGAGTCATGAAGACCACCTGGAGGTTTATCCAGGTGGTATTTTTCTAGGGTATTTCCCACCATCCAGTCGGAGCTGAAGAAGCTTTGGGACAACCATGACTTGGCTGACTGAGAATCTCCAGAGGCACCCTAAGAAGGTCCCACCACTCATTTGCACTATTCAGGTGACCCTGAGGACACAGGTAAACCTTCAAGTGGCCTCAATGACCCACAGAAACAGTGCTAACAATTAGATGACTGCAAGGAATATAAATCTTTCTATTCTCCATCATTGAGTCCCAACTGAAGAAGCTTCCTGGATAAGAAGCAAAACATGTTCAAGGAAAAGAAAGGAAGTCTAGTTGCCTTTTGAAAAAGCTCATTTGGGTTGGGATCTCATAGGTACCCGTGGAAGCTCTGTACTGATGTCTTGACTCCTGAGTATTAGGTCTTGTTCCTCAAAATATCAATCACTTTCTTCCAATCATTTTTATGTGCACTTGTCTCTTTTTATCTACAGTAATTGCTGCCTAATTGATAGTATGGTTCCTTGTCTCAAACATTTTAATAATTGCTGAATGTCAAGCTTTCTGTAACTCATTGACATAAACAGCAGGCGTGTCAAGCCATTTGAAATGATGTAACCATTCCTAATTAATTTTCCATTTAATGTCCAAAACCTGGAAATAGTTTTGATCAGCTTTTGCTTAGATGCAAATCTGAGATTCCATGCTTTTGCAAGTCTGAAGGAGCTGAGCCAGCTTCATCCTAAAATTCTAGGGTAGATTTATAAATAATTTTCCATCCAAAAAAAAAAAGAAAAAAGAAAGAAAAAGAACCCTTGACTTTAAAAGCTTTGGGAGACTCTCAAGTCATTCTTTCCCTATATGCTGCCTTTTATGAGTATGTCCCCCATAGCAGTAAACAAAGCAGAATCAATAACATCCACTGAAATTTGAACTCTGCTTCACCTTTTGAGTTGGCTGTTCCTTGTAATGCAATAACTACACTCAGATGTGAATACAATTTCTGGGCCTTATTTATGAGTGGCTGAGAATGTTCTCTGTTTGTCAGAACTTTAATAGCATAGCAACTCTAGAGCAGAAATAGAAGAATAATGTGATAACTGCAATTTTTCTGAAACTCCCAGCATGCCAGTAAGGGAGAAAATGTGGATTACTCTTCGTTAGAATAGCATGAATTTCTGCATAAGCAACTGCTCTTCCATTGGAATAACAGAATAACGGAGTTGGAAGGGACCTTGGAGATCTTCTGGTCAATTTGCTGCTCAGTGATGGGATTCAGATAATTTAACAACTGGTTCTCTGCCCTAATGATTTCTTCTAACAACCAGTT
This sequence comes from Pseudonaja textilis, assembly GCF_049901715.1. Lineage (NCBI taxonomy): Eukaryota > Metazoa > Chordata > Lepidosauria > Squamata > Elapidae > Pseudonaja > Pseudonaja textilis. Next base: position 48,243,156 of record NC_141997.1, read on the forward strand.
CACCAAACTGCTCAGAAACTTAACAACCAGTTCTCCTGAAGTGAGGCAAACTGGCTGAATCCCACTACTTGCCCTGCTCAAGCAGGAGACTCTACATCATTCTAGACAAGTGGTTGTCTAGATTGTTCTTAAAAGCCTCCAGTGATGGAGTACCCACAACTTCTGAAGGCGAGCAGTTGCATTGGTTAATTGTTCTCACCATCCAGAATTTTTTCCTTTGCTCTGGGTTGCTTGTCTACTTGGTTAGTTTCTACCTGTTGCTTCTTGCATTGCCTTTGGAAAATAGGTTGTCCCCCTCTTCTCTGTGACAGCCCCTCAAATATTGGAACACTGCTATCATGTCACCTCTTTGGGGAGCAGTATAGCTCCAATAGCAGCCTGGCTCAGTTATTTTGGGAGATAGTACTCACTTGATTCCTGGACAAAAATTATTAGCATTTTGCCTGACTTGCTCAGAATTTCAACGATAGTTAGATTCTGTATAATCAAGAGCTTTTCTCTCTGGAGTAGCTCTTTTTAATTATTTCAGTGTTCAACCAAGTTCTCATCAAAGTGCCTCTTTTTTTTTTTTTAACTTCCAAGCTTCTTTTACAAGTTTACAAGTTTACAATTTGAAAGGCAATGGCTGCTATTAGAGGAAGTTCAACCCCCAAGGACATAAAATTCCACCAGGGTAGAAGCATGTCACACTTACTGTTTTTTGGATTCATCGAATTCCTACCAAAAATGCTAAAAATTCTAAATTCTAAATTTCTATTCAAAAATTCTAGACCTAAAAAATCTAGAACTACACCGCCTTCGGTCTGATCTAAGTATAGTACATAAAATTATATATTGCAATGTCCTACCTGTCAATGAATACTTCAGCTTCAACCATAACAATACAAGAGCAAACAATAGATACAAACTCGAGGTTAATCGCCCCAAACTTGATTGCAGGAAATACGACTTCAGCAACAGAGTGGTCAATGTCTGGAATTCTCTACCTGACTCTGTGGTTTCTTCCCCAAACCCCAAAAGCTTTAACCTTAGTCTGTCTAGTATTGACCGCTATTAAGTCCCCCTAACTCTTTCTTTTCTCTAGATTAGCCATCCCCAAATCCCCACTCCTTTAACCTCAAACTATTCACTATTGACCTCACCCCTTTTCTAAGTGGTCTGCAGGGGGCGTGCATAAGTGCACCAACATGCCTACCATCCCTGTCCTATTGTTTCTTTTTATTTTTCTTATATGTATCCATTTCATGTATTCATAACCATGCTTATACCTGTTATCTTATAATTGCTTCATAATAAAATAAATAAAATATAATAAATAAATAAAATCTATCCCCCAACATAGGAATATGGAGGATACTTCTACCCTGCAGTTTTCCTGTACTGTATATCCATCCATCCATCCATCCATTCAAATGATCAATCAGAAATGAGCTGGAAGAACCTTAGAGGTCTTCTATTCTAATTCCTTGCTTAAGCAGGAGACCCTGTACCATTTTAGACAAGTGATGGTCTCTTCTTAAAAGCTTCCAGTGATGAAGCACCTAAGACTTCTGAAGGCAAGCTGTTCCACTGGTTAATTGTTCTCACCATCAGGAAATTTCTTCTTAATTCCAGGTTGCTATCTCGACCTCCTAATATTTGGAGAATATTTGGGGCGGATAAACTTGCCAGTTATCAAAAGAACTGGACATTTCACTGAATGAGTCACAACTATTATGGTATGACAAATTACCCAGTGGGGTTGGAAAGGAAAATAATGCATTTTATTCCCAACATTGCAAAATAAAACCTGAGTTTGTTAGCCTTGGGCAGTTGACTTTGGACATTGGTAAATTGAATAAAAATGTTGTACGTGTGAACACCCACACAAATGTAGCCTCACAAGGTCAGCCCCATGTGGGAGAATCCAGTCAGCCTTGGATATAATGTCCCTCATATTTCTACTGCAAGCAGAAAAATAATTTGAACTGCCCTGCATATGTGTTCTTTGCCTTTATGGAGAGATTTTTAAAATGCAAGAAAGAACTATTCAAATACAAGGGAGTTTCACCACCTTTTTTTCTGCCTACATAAATACTATTTCAAGAAGTGCAGCATGTAAGCAGTTACTTTATTGTTGTTAATGGAACAGGAAAACTGATGGATGCAGCTGCCCACAGTAACTCAGTATCCTGCTGGGCTCTGTTTGGATTGCATATGTTTTATGAATGTGGCTTTTATCTTCCTCTTTTTTTTCCTCCAAATCTGTGACAACAAAATAACCAGCTGATTGATACTTAAAATTGAATAGAGGATTAAGCCTACCCTAACTGGGTTCATGCATAGTTAAAAGTACAGCTGAAAAGAACAGAGCGAGAGAGAGAAAAAAATGATGAATCATTTCAAGAGATTTCCGTGGCATGATGTAGAAGCCAAGGATTCAACAAAGTGAATGAATATTCAGATATGACTTGTGAATTTGAAAAGCGCCATCTGTTCCTCGTCCAGTGAAAAGTAAACACCCTCTTTCCCATTTCTGTCACCTTCCATTTTGAAATATTTGGATGGACCTTAACCATAACACATGCCCCTCAGACAGAAACTACCCCTCTCCACACACAGAGACACCGATCTGTCCTAAAGAACGCAAAAATGTGAGTTAAAATAAAGTACGGTTTTCTGTTGTCATTTTCTAGCCAATTGCCAAGAGAAGTCATTTTTTCTTCTTCAGAAAGACGAGCCCTTAAATCAACTCTCCCCGTTCTGCTTTTCGTTCCAGTTTGAATAATCAAGAGAGAAAAACCAACTCTTGAATTTTTAAACAAAAGCTTTAATTTTTAAAGATTAACATTTCTGTTCTGATTGCTTAAACAGACACAGAAGCCAGATGAAAATTGGCTTTACATTAGATTTTCCATTCTTATGATCCTGGAGTGGTAAGAGAGCAATGTAATTCAAGAGATGACTGCCACAAGCTGTTAGTTCAGAAACACCAATTGTAAATAAACACTTCATTTTAAAAGGTCAATTCAAAGTCGGAATATGTGGAGATGGATTTCTTTTGCTTCTTCTTTTTTATCCATAGCAATGTGCCAACTGCTAGAAGGTATGAAGTAGGAACAAGCCTACTTCTTTTTTGTAGCCCTTGCATTGCTTTCAAATATGAGATCAAGAACATTCAAATCAGCACACATAGAAGTTTAGATTTTCTAAGGTGGGTAGCTATTATAAAATCAGATCTCCTTTAAATCAAGGTTGACTCTTTGTGACTTCATGGCAATGACCATGAATTTCTTGTGAGCTACATAGCTCAATATGTAGGGACCTCTATGGTGTGTCAAACTCAAGGCCCATGGGCTGGATGTGGCCCGCCGGTGCTTAGATCTGGCACATGGGGTTGCCCTGGAAACAGTGAAGGGCTAGCCCACAGTGCCTCTGCCAGCAAAAGGAGGCTGTCCCAGTTGAAAATGGAGCCTGGGAGGGTCGCCCGGGCCACAAGAGATGCCCCAGACATGAGTGACATCAATCTGATCATGCCCACCTGTCCATGCCTATCCCAGCCCCCTGAGGTCAAACCAGTGGTGGTATTCTACTGGTTTGGCCTGGTTCTGGAGAGCTGGTAGCAGCGATGAGCAGTAGAGACCGAACCGGGTTCTCTCTGCTGCTCTGCTGTTGGGCCCACCCATCCGCCCGTGCCCCCATACTCATCTTTATCCACCGAATTTGAAGTGCAGCTGTTTTGCACAGCACAAAATAGTGCTGTGTGGCAGCTGCTGAAGCAACCGGGATCGTGCAGGCTTGTAGGAGGCGAGTTAGAACAACTCTGCGCCTGCGCGAATGTCTCTGCACCTGTGCAAAGTATGTGTTTGGCACACAAGGGCATGCAAAGTGTGTGCAAGTGCAAAGTGTGCCAACCAAGCCATGCCCACTGAACCAGTGGCAAAAATATTTGTATCGCACCACTGGGTCAAATGCAACCCTGATCTGGCTCTCAATGAAATTGAGTTTGACACCCCTGCTCTGGGACAAAAGAAGAGCAAATAGCTTCCAAAGAGTATATTGTTTGGTCAGTGCTTTGGAAATGGCACTCTAGTCTTTGGTATCCATGGGAAACTTTATGAAAATAAATTCAGTTTACCTGAAACAGTGAACCATATTCTAACTCCCTATAATTTCTGCTGTACATTTGGCTAAACATATGATAAGCTTGATTTTGGAATTCAATGAGAACCGATCCTAGATTTCCAGTCAATAATCAAATTGCTTTGAACATTGTGGTTGATATATTGTGATATGAGTTTAATCAAGAAAAGTACGGAAGCAGAGCCTAGTTGGACAGAAAATGATCTGCAGACTTGAGGCCCTATCATTTTGCTTGTTGGTTGAGTCGCAAGTTTTTGTTTTAACCCATAGATTCTGGGCATGGTTTTGAGGGCAACTTCATTGGATATCAGGGATGGACAACATTTGATCTATGTATTGATTCACTCCATGTATCATCAGACAATGTAGTCAGATATAAGAGATGACTGCAGTTGTTACCAAGCAAGGCCTGGTGAGGCATACAAAGCTCATTGTTCTCCAAGAGAGAAGAGTTAATTTTCCATGTCTCTATCGAAAGATGAACAGTGAATGAAGACTTCATAAGTTATCTTATGATGAATGAAGGCATCACAAAATAGAAGGATTTCTTGATATAAAGGATGCTACAGTTCACCCAAAGTGAAATATCACTAAACATTGTGCAAAATAGTTTGGACGATGTTAAAAGTGGTAGCTGGTAGCAGGACAATAAAAAAAAGAAGGCTGGAAGATAGACAGTTTTGAATTATGGGTTTAAAGAATACAGCTAAGAGAACCATGGACTTCAAGAGGAACTAATCAATCAATCCTGCACCAAATAAAGACTGACTGCTTCCTTGGAGTAGTAATCAGCAACTCACCACATATTCTGAACACAAGATGTGAGCAGATGATAGACTGGAAATAATAAGTATGCTTGGCAAGGCTGAAGACAGAAGGAGAAAACAAGTAAGGTGGCTAGAGATGATTACAGGGCTGCAATCACTTTATTGTCCTTGTAAGAACTCTGGATTATTGCTGGAAGACATCTTGTTCTGTCCTCACTACACGTTAGTCTTTGTGCAGCTCGACATGCAGCTAAACCCATCTGTCCTCCAATAAAACAGACCATGTGCATAGATCTGAATGATTTATTGAAAGAACAGGATATGGTGAAACTGGGGAAAATAGGAATGCATACAATGAGAATCAAATACAAGGTAAGCAGTATTGAGTTGCTGCTGGACATAACAATTAATAAATACAAGCAATTTAAATCTCACCAGCAATGCTTTGTGTGGCAGATGGTTTTGTCCTTGGATGACCATGTGTCGCAGAGTAAGATGGGTTCTTCTTTGTGCTTCTGCCCCCTCCAAATGCTAAAGGAAATGGAGTCTGGCTTCTCAGGGTGCACTTGTTTTGAGAGTGTGGGCTGATGGATAATGAGGTGAGGTCAGCTTCAAACAGTATATTTGGTATTTGTCTCTTTGGCCACTAGATGGAGCTAGAGAGCAACAATATATAAAGATCATATGTTGGGACACATTTATCGCTCTGTCCACTAGATGGGGCTAGAGAGCAACAATAGTATATAATAGTTATATGCTGGGGCATGGCACATCTTGAGATAGCAAGTATTTGTCAGGTAGTTGCCAGAAATCAAATCTGATTCAATGGCATCTAGAAGCTAGATCCAAGACTTCTTGCTAGAGTGTAGATAAAGGATCTATATATGACAATATAGTTAGAAAGAATGGCAAGGTTAATTCTAGAAGGGAATGCATCAAATTTTCCTTTCTTGTGGAATGTTTTGAGCAAATTAAGAATGGGACACAATAAGAAGTTTTCTCTACATGCAAATCTCCCACTAAATATGGATATCAAAGATGGATAAATCCAGATCACATTTTTTTCTTTCTTCTTTTTTTACTATATATAGTGGAACTGTACAGCCTAGTGTATTCTCAAAGGTGCTTTTTTAAAAGGCTGGATGACTAAGCTTTTTTTTTTTTAATCATTTTCAGGCTTTTTCAAAAACCTGGATGACTGAGAATTTACATGGATATTTAGTCCAATCTATTCCTACATCTCAGAGCAAGTTGATTCAAAAAGTGTGAATATATTCATGTATTTTAGATGTATTCTTCATCAAGTGGTCCCAGGAGAATATATAACATATTAAAATAATGAAAACAGTATAAAAAAATGGTAGGGTTGTATGCAAATTTGTTTACAAATTTCATTAATACTTGATGTGCGTTTCATCATTTCATGCAAGTATATTCAGGGAGATTATGTATATGTACATGTATTCATATATGTATATGTGTGTGTACAAAATTAAAACCAGATTTATACTAAATCATGCACTAAATTAGTACTGAAATTGATTAACAATTAATAGCATACCATTACAGACTGAGAACAGAATTATAAAGGGCTTATTTTGTGTTATGCTAAAATATAAATTAAATTAATTTTACTGTAATATAGCAGTCAATTTCCATATGCTAAATCATTAATAATTAGAAAACAGCATAATGCATCAACTTTTACTGGGCCAAATAAAATTTCTCCCCCTCCTCCATGAATAGCTGTTTAAACTCTGTGTTTTTCTAGCAGAAATGTGAATGCTTTCTGCTTTAAATGTTGCATATTTGCTAAGGTAAGTGAACACAAAAGCAATACTTTGCAATATGTACCTATATATAAATGCATACCTTTTAAAAACATACAATGTCTTTGGTATGCAAACTCTACCTTTTGGAAGGAGGCCTTAGAGATAGCCTCCAGAATCTGTGCAGAAAACACTCCGAAGTCTATTTTCAGTTAAATCAATTAGATCTCTGGAGAATGTGAGATAAGGAGGAACTCAATAGAAATGCAGTGTATTTGATTTACAACAAACAATTTTATCCTCTTAAGTCTGTATCTTACCCTCAGTTTTCTGCTATATGAAATCCACTCTATCATAACCTAGGGATATTAAAAAGAAGAAAGAAAAGTTGCAGTTTTTTTAAAAAAGAATTACAAACAACACATTTGCTAGATGTTTTGCTTCCAGGAATCACCTCCTCATCTCTATCTAGTCATCATTGATTTGGGTGGCTGTTCATCTACCCAAGTGAAGTTTATTTAACAATCTCAGACTACATCACCATTATGCCTAAGTCAACACATACATTAGCACATGTAATAGATGCTACAGTTTAGAACACGTGCAAGTGTAATTGTATATTACCATGTGGAATTTCAACATTCTCTTTTATGTATACTGAGAGCATTTGCACCAATACAAATTCATTGTGTGTCCAATCACACTTGGCCAATAAAAAATTCTATTTCTACTTCTACTTCTTTTACTTTTATCCTTACGATTTATATTAACTGTTTCCTAGTATGATTTGATTGCCTATTTGTATCCTATGACTATATTAAGTACTGTACCATATGATTTTTGATGAGCGTATATTTTCTTTTGATGTACACTGACAGCATATGTACCAAGAAAAATTTGTTGTGTGTCTAATCACACTTGGCCAATAAAGAATAAATAATTCATTCAATTCATTCATTATAATACTCTAAGTTAGCCACACAAGCTGCCCTTTAAGTAACTGGAGCAGAATATTGTCTTACTCAGCACTAAGATAAATTGTATCAGGTCATCCCCTTTTAGCAAAATGAAGAAAAAAAAAGTGCCATTCTATTAAGGGTTTCTTCTATCAACTACCAAGAAGTACATTTGCACCTGACAAAATTGTATTTCTGTTCACTAGAAGACAATCCCAAGTTATTTGAAAGAGAAACTCTAGCTATGAAATAAAGCATGACAAAGCATGCTTTTTCTTGGATAGATTGTGTTAGTACCATTTTATAAAGCCTGAGTAAGGCCATACCTGGAATACTACATCCAGTTTTGGTCACCACATTACAAAAAAGACATTGAGATGCATATATACATAGAAGAGCAACTAAGATGATTGAAGGCCTGGAGACAAAAATATATTAAGAATGGTTGCAGGAATTGAGTATGGCCAGTCTAGAGGGGGAAAAAAAAAAGGACTAGGGGTGACATGATAGCAGTGTTCCAGTATTTGAGGGGCTGCCGCAAAGAAAAGGAGGTCAACTTATTTTCCAAAGCACCAGAAGGCAGGACATGAAACAATGGTTGGAAACTTCGCATGCAGAGAAACAACCTGGAATTAAGGAGGAATTTCCCGACAGTCAGAACAATTAATCAGTTGAATGAATTACCTTCAGAAGCTGAGGGTGCTTCATCACTGGAGGTTTTTAAGAAGAAACTGTACAGCCACTTGTCTGAAATGGTATAGGGTCTCCTGCTTGAGGAGGGGGTCAGACTAGAAGATCTTCAAGGTCCTTTCCAGCTCTATTCTGTTTGTTACTCTGATTGATTGATTGATTGAGATTGTGTCACTAGGGATGGTAAATCCATAGAGACTTAAGTGGGGTATGCATATTCCTTTTTATGCTGATGAACTCTCTAATATATTTCAATGAACATTATGAGCATCCAGTGGTCTTAAAACTCAGTTAAACTCTGGGAAGAAGCCCGTGGTTGGTCCTGGATCGTCTTAATATTCAGGCACCTTTGCAAGGGTTCCTTTGGGAGTCTGGACCCCATCTTAAAAAGAACACCAGTTCTTTCAAAACTGATAATGTATGTTCTCTGTTAATGCCCATTTAGAATTTTAGCAGAAGTGTTTGATATCAGCTGGGGATGAGCCCTAGAATTATCCATAATCTTCTGCTCTGAGAGATGTGAACTCAATTCAAAAGATGTAAATGCTATAATTCTGAAATAATCTAAATAATCTTCTCCATATTGTTTCAGATTTAGGGGGAATGGATTTCGGTTTATCTGCCCTTCTCCAACAAACACTCTGAGGAAAATCAACATATAAAGGAAACTGGATAATTAAGTATCCTGAGAGTCAAATAAAATCCCTAGGGCTTCTTTACGTATCTGCTGAGTATAATAAGGAATCTTCTTAAAAGGTAAGAGACAGAACAAAAATTAATGTTGCTGTGCATTGTAGGCCTATCTTTAATATTTGGTTGTGCAGTATTGTTGGGATTAGGTATGGAAGGCAAAATGTTGATTATTCTTTATCCTAGTATTGGCATACGATTGGCTACATGCTACTGAAACCCAAATCCGATTCAAAATATTGATTCAAATCATCAAGACAAGTTGATTCAAAATAGTCAATTCTGTTCAAGGAATGAAATTGATTTGACATCAGTCATCCGTTTAATTAAAATGTGTGCACAAACAGATATGAGGGCCCCAAATTTGATTTGATACATTGAATCATTATGGGAATTCAGTCAGGAGGTTTAGTTTGAAGTTTTTTGGTTTTTTTAAAAAAATGAATTGCCTTAAATAATAATAGCAAGAGCATTTAGACTAACATACCATTTCATACTGCTTTACATTCCTCTCTAAATGGTTTACCGAGTCAGGATGTTGCCCCCAACAAACTGGGTCCTTGTTTTATGGACGTCAGAAGGATGGAAGGCTGAGTCAAGCCAGTCAGACTGTTGGCAGTGGGCAGTCTGCCTGCAAATATTGCATTCCAAACACTGTGCACTATGGAAGGAAGGAAGGAAGGAAGGAAGGAAGGAAGGAAGGAAGGAAGGAAGGAAGGAAGGAAGGAAGGAAGGAAGGAAGGAAGGAAGGAAGGAAGATAGCAATAGCACTTAGATTTATATACTGCTTCACAGTTCTTTACAGCCATTTCAGCCAAGCAGTTTACGGAGTCAGCATCTTGCCCCCAACAATCTGGGTCCTCATTTTACAGACCTCAGAAGGATGGAAGGCTGAGTCAACCATAAGCCTGATTAAAGCTGAATCTTTGAATCAAAGCTTTGCATTGCTTGATTTGACAGCATTGAAGAGTAGACTAATATTTCTATATGTTTTTCCCCTTGACACAGGAAAGGTGAAATATTTTAAATATCTTATCTTTAAGAGATCTTTAAATTGCCTATCAATAAAGGAGAATATTTGTAGCTCAGGGTTGAAATGACAGGTCTTTGATGCTCTCTGAGCTTGGTTGTTTTCTTGCAGACGTTTCATTACCCAACTAGCTAACATCATCAGTGCTAGTAAGGTGTGCTTGCTCTCAGTTTACACTCTGGTGACTTGCCTGGCTGTGTAGGTGGGAGCAGTCTTACAGATTCTTTGTTTACTGGTGTTTACTGGTGGCTCTTTAGCAGTTTCTTAATTGGGATATTGTTTATTTGATTGTTGGTCTGAAGTTGACATTGGAGTGGATCTATGTTGATCTTGTTGCTGATAGCTGGTGAAGAGATGCTGAGGTATTTTAATTCTCTTCTGACCTGTTGATTCTCTCTTTTGCACAGTCTATAGATGTTGTTAATGTCAATGTGTTTATTGATGATTTGTAAAATAAGAATTATTTATTTTATGAGTTCCAAGATATGATAGAAGTGTTTCAATATTTGAGGGGCTTCCACAGAGAGGAGGAAGGGGAATTCTCCAAGGCACCTGAAGGCCAGACAAGGAATAATGGATGGAAACTGACCAAGGAGGGATTCAACCTGGAAATACGGAGAAATTTTCCGACAGTTGGAACAATCAACCAATGGAACAGCTTGCCTTGAGAAATTGTGGGAACTTCATCACTGGAGGCTTTCAAGAAGAGATTGGACTGCCATTTGACAGAAATGGTTTAGGCAGTGGGTTGGACTAGATGACCTACAAGGTCCCTTCCAACTCTGTTAATCTGTTAATATTATGAATTTATATATAGCTCAGTGATATAAAAAGATTTTGTACTCTTAATTTATGTTAATTCTTTCACTAAGCAAGTTATGGACATCAACCAGCAGCTTCAAAGTTGTCTTCCCTTCTATCTATTCAGTAGATAAGCAGATGCATGAAAAGAAGTAATAGAAACATCATTTGCTACATTTTTCAGAAATGTAGAAAGAAGCAAAGGATAATTAAGGCTTCCATTCTATTGTTGCTAATTTAAATCCAGGATATAATAATCTTTGTAGGACTTAATTCCACAGTAAACCTTCATGTAGGATGAAGCCAATTGGATTTCTATACCTTGCTGATTTCAGTTATTTCACAAATTACAGATTGAGCAATCAAAAGATCCAAAATTCTGTGGTTTCATGAATTCACTCATCAAGAGTAAATACGCATATAATGACAGATAAATCATTCAGTTGAACTGAGAATTTAGTTCTGAATTTGGACTTTCAGAAAGTTTCATTCCTTTGACACTTGAAGTGATAAAAGAGGAAGGAAGGAAGGAAGAAGAGGAGAAAGAAGAGGAGGAGGATATTTTTTTATTAGTAGTATTAGTAGCAGTATTGCTATTACTACCACTACTACTACTACTACTACTACTACTTTTCCATGGTGGATCTACTATTGTCTAAAATGAAACTGTACTTATTTCGTACTATCTAGTCTATTTGTTACACATCAGATATGTTTTCTTTCTCCCCACCCGTGTGATGCTTTCCATCTCAAAATGTGACGGTGTCTATCTAGTAAAGCTTTACACGTGTGCGTGCGCGCGCACACACACACACACGACATATATATATATATATATATATATATATATATATATATATATATATATATATATATATGTTGTTTTCTGAGGCCTGAAGATGATGAATGAGACTTCATCAAAACGTCGCCTAGATACTTCCAATTTTATGTGGGAGAAAACCTGAAATACCCGAGCAAAGCTGAATGCCATACATGTAAGTACCCGCGAAAACTTAAGAAATATATATACACACACACACACACACACATATATATATCTTGCTGTTTGGCTTCTAGTTCGTGGTCCTGCTGCATCTTCATAGTGGGTGTCAGTTTGCTCCATGTATGGCTCAGAGGGGTTTGAAGTGGGTAGTGATGCAGCTGCAGTGCAGCTTCTGGTCCATGGTCGTGTCTCATTTTCTGAATGGGTGGGAGTCTGTTTTCTATATGTAAGTGTGGTGGTGGCATCTTGTGTGGCTCTCATGGGTGTGGGTCTGGTGTCCTTCTTCATGTTAGGTACTCGTCTGTTCATGAGGGCGGGTTTCCAAATGGCTGGAAGGCGGGAGGTGTCATCTCGTTTGTTCATGCTGTGTGGGCATTTTTCTATCTCTATGGCTTCTCTGATTATTCTGCTGTTGAAGTGTTCGGTTTTGGCGATAGTTCTGGTATTTTTAAAATCAATTTCATGTCCTGTGGCTTTGAGGTGTTGGACCAGGGAAGAGGTCGTTTCTTCTTTTTTGATTGAGTTCTTATGTTCTTCAATGCGTGCACTTATTCTTCTGTTAGTTTGTCCAATGTATGTGGTAGGGCAGGCAGTGCAGGGGATTTCATATACTCCTTGGTTTTCTAATTCGATTTTGTCTTTGGGGTTTCTTAGGATGGTGGATATTTTTCTGTTTGTGCAGAATGCTGTTTTGATGTTGTGTTTTTGGAGGATCTTGCTAATTTTGTCTGTAGTGCCTTTTATATATGGGAGGAGGGCTTTGCCGTTTTCTTGTTCTCTGTCTTGGATTTTGGTTGGGGTTTCTTTTTGGATTAGGTGGGTAATCTTCTTTCTTTGGAATCCATTGGCTGCAAGTACGTTGGTGAGAGTGTGTAGTTCGGTTTTTTGGTGTTGTTCATCGGCTAAGCATTTTGTTCTGGAGATGAGTGTCCTGGTCCAACACCTCAAAGCCACCACCACACTTCCATGTAGAAAACAGACTCCCACCCATTCAGAAAATGAGAAACGACCATGGGCCAGAAGCTGCACTGCAGCTGCATCACTACCCACGTCCAACCCCTCTGAGCCATACATGAAGCAAACCGACACCCACTATGAAGATGCAGCAGGACCACGAACTAGAAGCCAAACAGCCAGATCACAACTCTCCAGCTCAAATCCCCCAGCAACTAAGACTAACCTGAGCACAACCAAGCCCACACCTGAACAGAACACGCCTCCAACCAATCAGAACACGGCTAACCCCCCAACCAATCAGAACACAGCCAAACCCCCTACCAATGAAAACACACCCCCACCCAATCAGAACACAGCCAAGCCCCCACCCAATCAAGTCCCACCCACACTGGCAGTTAAAAGGAGGAAGCAGCTGCAATCTCCATTACTCTGAGAAGCACAGAGCCGGAGACAGAAGCCTGAAGATGATGAATGAGACTTCATCGAAACGTTGCCTAGATACTTCGAATCTTACGCGGGAGAAAACCGAACAACCAAAGATCCACATATAAATACCCGAGAACCTCAGAAAACATATATATATATATATATATATATATATATATATATATATATATATATATATATATATATATATATATATGTTGCCATAGTTAACGGGGTATTCTGTGTAGGTTATCATTATTTCCTTCGTATAACAATTAAAATAGCAGAATCTGAATAATATCATTTCACAAAAAGGATTTTGAGCAGCTATTTTGTTTTGGGGTATATTGTTGCTTTGCTTGATTCATTCAAGGTATGGGTGAAAATGAAAGAATAAATTGGCTCCAAACTTCAAAATGATTACAGGTACTCCTTAACTTATGATCACAGCTGAGCCCAACATTTATGTTGCTAAGTAAGACACTTGTTAAGTGAGTTTTACCCCATTTTATGGCTCAGTTGTTAAATGAATTCACTGCAGTTGTTGAATTAGCAACATGATTGTTAAATGAATCTGTATTTGCTTGTCAGTAGACTGCAAAAGGTGATTGAATGACCCTGAGACATAAATATGAACCAGAGGGCAAGAGTCTGAATTTTGACCATGTGACCAGGGAGATGTTGCCATGGTCGTAAGTGTGAAAAATACTCATACATCACTTTTTTCAATGCTGTTGTAGCTTTAAGCAGTCACTAAATGAATGTGCCAAGGCTCCAACTAATGAATCCTAGCAAATCAGAACTCTGAGGCTAGAATCCTTCTCAAAGGTCTTCTTTATAGAATACATCATATCAGCAAAGTTCTAAAGGAAAACCAACTCTAAATAATTAACATGGGTTTCAGCATAATTAAAAATAGAAAACAGCCACATGCCCAAGTGTCACAGGTCCCACTGGCCAATTAGGTTAATTGGTGGGCTCTCCAGGCACTCCTTCCCAAACCTTATCTGATGCCAGTAGAGATGACCTTGGTTCTCAAGAGAAAGCTCTCTGTTGTGCCTTAGTAAGGCATCCCAACCTCCTTCTCCCCTTCCCCTTCTGTGTGAAAACTAAGGAACAGAAAAATGGCTGCTGCCAGTCATATATGGTAGATTTGTGTTAAAGCAAAAAAAAAATGAGCAAAGATACACAGGTGGCTAGAAAAGATAATAGGGAAACATGTAGGATTTAAACCTGAACTGTTTTTATTAGGCATAATATCAGAAAAAAAAATTAGATAACAAAAGTATGTATTTAATATTATGTGTCCTAACAGCACTGAGGATTATTTTTGCACAACACTGGAAAAAATGGAGAAAACTGTGAGATGAAGAGATAATTAAGAAGATGCTAGACTGTGCAGAAATGGGTAGACTGACATTGAAAATTAAAGAGAAAGAAGATACTATCAAACATGGAATCTATTTCATCAGTGATTGGATAAAAGGGGTAGAGATTAAGAATGTAATCAGTATTTTTAAGGAAATTAAATACCCAGACAACATGATATTTATTAAGCTGTGATGACCCGGAGCATGACACAAAAATAACAAAGTCACAAAAATAGAGTAAATTCCTTTTAATGCCTCAAACTTGGCTCCAATGTCCTATTATCCTCGGCTGGATATCAAACTCTTCAAAAAAAAAAAAAAACAGTCTATGAAGGGCAGAAATACAGTCTGAACCCAAAGTAAAGATAATTAGAAATTTAAAAAAACCAACACAAACCACACTGAAGTAATTATCACAGCAGGCCAGGATGATAAACTGCAGACTTTGAAAGGATAACGCAGCACCCACAGTTGGGAGGATGCCAAAACTCAGATAAGGCTTGATCAAGATAATGCACGCTTTGCTTCCAGCAAGGAGCCACATGCAAACTCCCCACTTATATCCTGTTCTCCCAGCTGCAGCTAATGAAGGGGATCAGGGCCCTTTCCTCTCCCGTAAGTCACATTGCTCCCTTTTCTGTTCCTCCCTGCATGCCCCAGGATGAAGAGGGGATGGCCCTGGGTCTTCCTCTCAATGCCCAGCCGGACTGTGCCTTTCCCCCGTTTCATCCACAGCCACCGGAGCCACACTCCCACTCCCTGTCAGCTGCTCAATCTCCTCCTCAGAATCAGACTCCAACAAGGGGCATGACATAAGCACTTAAACATGTAATTAATTTAAAAAAATATTTTTTTTTAAGAAAAGGAAAATGGCTGCTACCAGGTTTGGTTCGAAGTTGACGGTATGGTTCTAAGTTGGAGACTATCTTCAGTCATTATAATATGTCATAATGCTGATGTAATGTACAGTATTCACAGATCTTGATCTTGGCATCCTCACCAAGAGAAAATTCCCCAATCTCCTTTAATCTCTCCCGTTTATTTAGGACATAACTAAGATTTTTTTTTCTCTGACTTCTCTTAGAACGTATGAACTGAGATGTGAAAGAGTTTCAAGAAAATATAAAATCTCCCCAAGAGCCTGACCCTTGTGACTTTGTTGACATAGTCCTGGAGTTTTCTTGGCAAAAACACAGAAATAGTTTGACATTGTCTCCTTCTGGGATTTCTTACCTACAACTTCTGGTATTTGTTGTTGATCTCCTTACTACCACTTACTACCCAGCCACAATCCTACTTATCCTTTTTGAGAATAGAATTGGTTAAGCGTAAAAAAAAAAAAATGCCATAGGATAAAACAACGGAGCTCAAGTTTTTTCCGTTGTGTGAACTACTCCATAATTATCAGTGAAAGCTTTTGGTAGGGATCAGTGCTATGACACCTGCCTTCACACAAATCCCCACTTGCAGATTGTTGCCTCTAGCACTCCAGGTTTAAATAAAACAAAATTGTAAATGGTCCAAAGCTAACAAGATAACCAACTCTCATAAGATTATGGTATTCTGACATTCCTTTTGTATGTTAAAATAATCGGGGGGTGGCTGTGGAAAGGTTTCAAGAAAGCTGTTTGCTCTACTCACAGATGGTTAGTCTACATTTCAGTTCTGTGATGAGTTCTGGCACTTCACGTTTAAAAGAAATAAGGAAGGGATTCTGGTGAGAATTGTCAGATAATAATTCAAGGCATCTTTAGATTAGAAACATCCTTGCTTACATTTTGTGAATGGAATTTGAAAGGCTATCTGTTGTGCTTGATGCAGTGGATTTCTGAAGGTATCAGAAGGTTGGATCTGATGTTTCTTATCACACCCAAAATACTGAGAGTTTGGAAATCTTCAGAGATTATGGACATTTTGAAAGAGATCAGGGTATTTATATGTATCTTTATCAATTTGGATGTATATGTATTTAGAGATATTAAAATTGAAATAAACCTGAATCCTGGCAACACAAGAAGACATTTAAGTCAGCTTCTCAATAAAGTAGAATAACAGAATAATAGAGTTGGAGTTTTTCTGGTCCACCCGCCACCATTCGAGCAGGAGATCCCATACCATTTCAAACAAACAGCTGTCCAATATCAGACTAGAATAGAATAACGGAGTTGGAAGGGACCTTGGAGGTCTTCTAGCCCAGGGATCGCCAACCTTTTGGACCTCAGGGACCACCAAACTCATAATTTTAAATCATGAGGACTGCTAATATGAATTTTGACTGATGGTGGCTTGCTGACGTTGATGGGAGAGAGATCTGATCTAACCGCTCTCTCTCCCTCTCTTTCTCTTTCTCTTCCTCTTTCTCTTTCTCTCTCTCTCTCTCTCTCTCTCTCTCTCTCTCTCACACACACACACACACACAAAGAGGCAGGTGTGGGATTCAAATTTCTTAACAACTCATAATTTTAGATCCCAGGGACCACTAATTGGTTCTGTGGGTGTGGCCTAATCTGTGGGTGTGGCTTGGTGGTCATGTGACTGGCTGAGCATGGCTTGTATATAAATATTATAAATATTGATATAAATATTGATTTTTTTTTAATAAAAAAGAGCAACTTTTACCCCCAAATCAGGCAAAGCAGGCAAGCAGATTGAGTTGATCACAGAATAACAGATTCACTGTGTTTCTGCCATCGGCTAGCTGAGTCTGCACTGATTCAGTCCTAAGGAAGGTTTGACCCTGCTTAAAAGCAGAGCCAAAGATCTAAAGATTAGCTAGAAAGCAAGAAATCCATCAATTTCCTGCTTTCTAGCTAATCTAAATCTCCTGGCAGAGCAGAACAGCTAGTGGTTGGAAAAAAGGAAAAATAGCAACTTAGCAGGCAAGTTTGCCAGGTAAGGAGTGAGTGGGCGGGGAGGGTTCCCATGGGCTATGTGGGCGGTGCAGCCTTGTGTTCCTGAGCAGCCTGGATTAATTGCTTTGGTGGTGCTCTGGGGCTGACATTTCTCTGAGGACCACCAAAATTTTCTCGCGGAGCACCAGTGGGCCACGGCCCACTGGCTGGTGACCACTGTTTTAGTCAAATTCCCTGCTTAGACAGGAAACCCTATATCATTTCAGACAAATGGCTATCCAGTCTGTTCTTCAAATCTTCTAGTGTGGATGCTCCCACAACTTCTGGAGGCAAGTCGTTCCACTGATTAATTGTTCTAACTGTCAGGAAATTCCACCTTAGTTCTAGGTTGCTTCTCTCCTTGATTAATTTCCATCCATTGCTTCTTGTCCTGCCTTCAGGTGCTTTGGAAAATAGCTTGACTCCCTCTTCTTTGGGGCAACCCCTGAGATATTGGAAGGCTGATATTATGTCACTCCTAGTCCTTCTTTTCAACAAACAAGACGTAACCAATTCCAGCAAACATTCTTTATATGTTTTAGCTTCCAGTCCCCTAATCATCTTTGTTGCACTCTTTCTAAAGTCTCAACATCTTTGTTTTTTTTAAAAAAACATTTTCTTAAAAAGAAGAGTGAAGGAGCACCCTCAACCTCTGGAGCCAAGCCGTTCCCCTGATTAAGTGTTCTCACCGTCAGGAAATTTCTCTTAATTTTAGGTCGGTTATCTCCTTGATTAGTTCCTTTCCATTGCAATATAAAATAGTACAATTTGAAAGAACTGTACTATGTTATGCTTCACTGTTGACTTTCTTTCTCTTAAAACAAGATGATCAACGAAGGGTGAATAGTTAAGTTCATTTCAAGTCATTGATACTCCATTTTGGATTTTCCATGTATGAGTTTGCAAATTGTAAAATTGGTATGTATCTTTTAAAGTTGGATATGGTTGAGCTTTCAACGTGAACAGCACACCTGACAGCGAAATCATTGCATTGCACGCTTGAACGTACTTTCTATATCTGATGCCTGCATGCTAAAATACTTGCTCTGTTTGTCCAAAATAGAGACCAAATATTTTTTTTTTCCACAAGGAAAACCTCGCCAGTGGCATTTTTTTTTAAAAAAAGAACAGTACACTTAATAGCCACTAATGTTCCCTAGGATGATTATTTATAAACTCTTTGGGCTATTGTTATTCTGCTGAAATTTACACTTCTAATAAACATTTGGAATGTAAGTAGTGCATAAACAATTGTGGATACATATTTGCCCTTTAAACCTTCACTGAGAGATCTGGCTTTATTTAAAGCTTTCCCAAAGCTTTACATATTTTCTCTTTCAGCAATAGGTTATCTGTAAAATAATCCCTACCACTTTATTGTCCTAGACTTTTTCACTCTGTTGAACTCATTTGAACTCAATCCAAAAGAAAAAAGTTTACAGTTTTATGGGGAAATTTAATGAAATGCTTCACACAAATGGATCTCTGAACAAATTATTAACAGTTGGGTCTCATTTATTGATTTGTTGATATATTTAACAAAAAAAAAAACCTAAAAAGCTTTGAACTGGACAGACTTTGTCATTAACTCACATACCAAACCAAACCAAACCATATAAAATTACCTAGTGTACCACAAAGTGTCGTGAATTCATCATCAGTGGCATCTGCACACACACATCTATCTATCTATCTATCTATCTATCTATCTATCTATCTATCTATCTATCTATCTATCCACACACACACGTGTGTGTGTGTATGTGTGTGTGTATAGATAGATGATAGATAGATGGATAGATAGATAGATAGATAAGAGAGAGAGAGAGAGAGAGAGAGAGAGAGAGAGATCTTAGACTTATATAGCACTTCACAGTGTTTTACGGCCCTCTCTAAGTGGTTTACAGAATAAGCATAATGCTCCCAACAATTTTACAGATCTGAGAACGATGGAAGTCTGTCTATCTTGAGCTGGTGAGGATCAAACCCCTGGCAGTTAGCAGAATTAGTCTCTAATGCTGCATACTCACTACTGTATCTCCACAGTTCACCATACACCATCATGATAGACTGTCCCAAAGGTCATTTTTCAAGACGGAACAGCGCTTTATTTGTTTTTCTTTGAAGATATTTTGCTTCTCATCCATGAAGCTTCTTCATTTCTGAAGTGAAGAAGTTTATTGGATGATCTTGTATGAACTTAAGGACTGAAAAAACTTCTTGGATGAGAAACAAAACTTCTGTAAAGAAAGTCCAATTACCTCTTGAAAAAAAAAAAACACCTTTGGGACAACCATGACCTGGATGACTGAGAATCTCCATATACATCAGTAATGAGGCCATACTTGGAATTCTGCCTCCAACTGATGACACAAAAAACATCAAATAATGACACAAAAAGGTGCTGAAGCCCTAGACAGGATGCAGAGAAGAGCAACAAAGATGGTAAGGGGCCTGAAAGTTAAATCTTATGATGAATAGCTAAGGGGACTAGATGTATTTAGCTGAATACAGAGAAGGCTTAGAGATGACATGATGACATCATCTTCCAGTACTTGAAGGGCCGCCAGAAGGAAGAGGAGGTCAACCTATTCTCCAAAATACCTGAGGGCAGGACAAGAAGCAACGGATGGAAACTCGTCAGAGGGAGATCCATTAAGGAGGGATTTCCTGACAATGAGAATGATTTACCTGGAATTTATGGAGCATGTCTCCTGGAATTCTGGATGCCTCCTGAATGTATGGATCCATAAATAAAGGTTTTCCCAAAGAGACTGGACAGCCATTTGTCCAGAATGTATAAGGACTTTTGCCTTGGGCAGGAATGGGACTAGAAGTCCTTCAAGTTCATTCCAGCCCTATGATTCTACAATGCAAAGTCCCATCTCCTCTGTGCACATCTGGCTTGTTTTGTCCCCTTTCTACAGGAATCACTGCCTATTATGTGTATCGGCCTTAAAGTGCTTTCAAAATTCTATCGTATAACTTCCAGCAAGGGCAGCTTACGGGCCCTCTAAGAAGTGACGTTGTTTTGATAAAATGAACCACACCATAAACGCTACACGATTCGCTTTATTGAAATGAAGGAGATGACCCAATTTGTCTGGGCAAATCAATTGGGAACTTGCCCACAACATGCCTCAAAACTGCCAGTTGGAAGACTTTCAGGATGCTAGTTTTCAGCCAGCAGTCTGGAGAAGATGAATGATGTTCTTTGTAGACCTTACTGAAGAAGGTGAGTGGCATTTCCTTGGACATTGAACAATAAAGCAAGGGAGGAGTGTCCTCTGCTTAGTTCGTCTCTCATCCAGAAGTACTGTGGCATTTGAAGTGGGCTACCTCTGTGCAGATGGGCTGAAAGCTATTCATGTACACTTCCAGTTATTTCTCATATTAAGACTCTACTGAAAACAATAGCAATAGCACTTAGACTTATATGTCACTTTACAGCCCTTTCTAAGCAGTTTGTAGAGTCAGCCTCTTGCCCCCAACAATCTGGGTCCTTGTTTTACCCACCTCAGAAGGATGGAAAGCTGAGTCAACCTTGAGCCTGATGAGATTTGAATTGCCCAATTGCAGGCAGCCAGCAGTCAACAGAAGTAGCCTGCAATACTGAACTCTAACCACCATGCAACTGCGGTTCACCGTGGTTCAAGCTCAACAGAAGGAACTGTGATAAAATGTGCATGTTAGAAATAGTCCAGGGGGGCACAGTGGCTCAGGGATTAAAGGCGCTGAGCTTGTCAGCTGGAAATCTGACCGCCTCAGTTCGAGACCCAACAATGGGGTGAGCTCCCATCCTTACCTCAGCTCCTGCTCATCGAGCAGTTCGAAACCATGCAAATGCAAATAGACAAATAGGTATCATTTCAGTGGGAAGGTAACAGCATTCTATGAATCTCATCATATAGTCATGCTGGCCTCATGACCACAGAAGTGTCTCCGGACAACATTGGGTCCCTTGGCTAAGAATCAGGGATGGGCATGGCTCCCTAGTGTCAGAAATGACTTACCAGGGCAAATCTTTACATTTAGAAATAGTCCATTATGCATATGTATGTGACGACAATGTTTTCTCCCCTCTTTAATAATATACATTTCTGGACATTTGATAGAAGTGACTAATAGCAATAGCAATAGCACTTAGACTTATATACTGCTTTATAGTGCTTTACAGCCCTCTCTAAGCAGTTTAAAGAATCAGCATATTGTTCCCAACAATTTGGATCCTCATTTTAGCCACCTCAGAAGGATGGAAGGCTGAGTCAACCTTGAGCCTGGTGACTAATATTGAAAAGAGCATTGAATTTATGCGGCTCAGACTGAGACAGTTCTATAAATCCCACAAAGTCAGAATTGTTGTGTTGCAAAAATGTTTGCAAGTGAATTGAGCAAATGGTATTTTTATTTATTTGGATTGCAATAGATGGCAGAGGCGATTTCAGTTTTGGCAAAGGAAATTGTTCAGCTTTTCACCAATTATAACTCACAAATGAACCGTTTTCACCGCTAAAATGTTCACATACTTAGATTTTTATTCTAAAGAATTGCTGATTAAGCTCTACAAAATGAGTCTCTTGGTTACAATATTCTATGTTAGTATGTAAGTCAGTGCAGATAGCTCACTTGTGAACTGTTAGAAATAATCAATACTGTTCAGAATTTATCAAAACACGTAATAATCAACTTGCTTCAGAGAGTGAATTATAGTTAAATATGGCATTAATGTTTTATATCTTGGTTTATAGAATATTTTATTTTCAAGTAGTGTCTAAATTTTAGAAATTCAGATATCACACAAGAAATCCATAATAAACTTAACCATAAGAGCTATATCCACATGAATTGATTTGCTCCTTTAGATATAGCTACCTGGATTTTTAAATTACATGCGAACATCTATCTTTCTGAATGAGAAGCTATTTTTTTTAAAAAAAGAAAAAATAGTAGAATCCTTCTATTTGTATAATCGCTGATTGAGTTGGGTAAGAATTTATCCATTCTAAAGGTGCATAAGCATGTTGTAATAATATATATTGGGGACGTTTTCATCCCTCACTTGCTAACTGAGTAATCTAAAATATAGTAAAAATGAATGTTATAATTACCAAACTTTGGTTTGTCTGTGAATTATGCAATTATGAAAAAAATAAAGGAACTAGGTTGGAGGATTGGATCTTTACTCCCAGCCTATTTGAGTAGTTGTCTGTGTGTTTGTATACACACACAGGCATGATAGCATGTATCCCCAAGAATTACTATTCTCTTTCAAGTTTTTTTTTCCTACTTCTTGTAGTTGTTTGTTTAAACAAAACAGCATGGTAGTGCTTTCATTAGTGGTTCACAGACCCTCTGCATTGAGCATCTCTTTTTGAGCCACAAATAGTTAAATATTTCAGAAGGGAGTAAGATCAAACTGCAACTCACAATGTACTCACTCAGACCTGATACGAATTTTTTGCACCCCTTAAAACATCTCTTACTGTTTATTCTGGCTGGCGAAATGAAGATATCCAGCCAGCTGTGTGTGTCTTCTCTTCAAAAGTCCTTTAATGCATAATGCAATTACATTTTGTCTTGTAATAAGGTTATTGTCTCCCTCCTTTGACACTAAAAGGTTTAATGGACATGTTTTGTGTTTTATTATATCCAAACCAGATCAGGTCAGGCTTTATTTTACATCTCTGAAAGGTTTGTGATGGTCTTGGAGATTGTACTACTCTTTAGTAGCTAGGCCACATAGCAGAAGTCATCATTAGTACTATAAAATATTTAAAAACCTCTCATTCTCACCTTTATGATAAAAATTCGTTGCTTTTTTTTCTTAAGGCAGTATTTTTTCCTCATTCCACAAATAATGAGAGATTTATGGGATGCTAAATGAACAACTCTAAGTTCATCTAAGGCCTCATTAAAAAAAAAAATTGGACCAAGAAAATAACAGGAATTCCAAGGACATTATCCCCACCTTAATGTTAGCAAAGGGGGAAAATCAACTTCATTTATTTTTTCTAAATAAATGCAGGGTAATTAGACAGGTACCCACTCCATATATTGTCAGCATACATGAATGGCTAGACAGGTCTAAGTTATCTGGAGTTTATTTTGTCAGTTGCTGGTTGACTAAATGCCTCTGATGTTTTATGGCAGATACACATGGACCGGCCAGTGTTAATTTGCTTGGGCTGGATAGAGTGAAACACACAATGCCCCATGGATGCTCACATATAAAATTGAGTTGTCAATCCTAATGGGAAAATAGAGGAAAAGTAAGAAGGTTCAATTCAGTTTCTAAGAGATGCTCAGAGTAAGGAAGGACTGACAGCAACTAATCTCTTGGGCAGACTGTGCATTTAAACTCTCTCTTCTAGACAAGTTGGAATAATTCTCCCCATCTTTTCCTTTACTTCCCTGTCTGAAGTAGATTTCAAACGAAGCACAGGTTTTTTGTTTTTTTAAATAAAAGCCTCAAACCATCATTCTAGAATATGCTGATACAGATCTATGCCATAATGCCGTGCATTCAGAAAAGAAGTATATTTTTTGTTATGTCCTCTTATCTGTCCATTTTGAGGGCATTGTAAGTCAGAGAAAATATTTAATAAATTGATAGTATTTATCTACGGGATTGGTAGCCTATTATTTTTCCTATGCGACTTTCAGATTTTTGCAGGTCATTTGATGGATCACCCATTGTGGCGCGGTGGCTCTAGAGGTGGAGCTCTCGCCTCACAATCAGGAGGCTGTGAGTTTGATCCTAAGTGGAGGAGGATATTTCTCTCTCTGGGCACAGTGAGAATATATCTGCTGAACAAAACTCTGCATTGGCAACAGGAAGGGCATCCGGACATTAAAACGCTCTGATAGCTGCATTCAGTTGGCCAGGCTCCACCCTACAAGGGATTATGGAGTCTTTAAAAGAGGATGATGATGATGATGGTGATGATTTGATGGATCACCGATTAAGAAGCAATAATCCCCCATCTGACTGAGGAATAAAAATTTAGAAGAATGAATCCTTAGCCTTCCTTCCTTCCTTCCTTCCTTCCTTCCTTCCTTCCTCAAACACAGTATGTATTATGTATGTATGTATGTATGTATGTATGTATGTATGTATGTATGTATGTATGGTTTATTCTTAAAAAAAGCAGTTTAAAGAAAAATGAATATGTTTAGCTCTCAAGCATTATTTTCACCTTTTTTAAAAAAACCAAAATTATTTTAAAATAGTGGTAAGACAAGTGGGACTTCTTAGCGGATAATGAATAAATAAGGATTGAGTTGCTTTAGATATTCTTTAACAATTCAGGTATGTTGGAAGAAATGTCCATCTGGGTTCAGTTCCAAGTGGGAAGAAAGACGTTTGAAACATGGAGGCTGCTTGGAAGGATGGTTTTAACGGTGGACAGTAGGACCACAAGGTTTGAGGCAGCGATGGGATTCAAATATTTTTACTACTAGTTTGGTGAGTGTGGCTTGGTGGGCGTGGCAGCGGAAGGATACTGTAGAATCTCCAGTCAGAGGTGGTATTTGCCGGTTCTCCAAACTACTCAAAATTTCCTCTACCGGTTCTCCAGAACTGGTCAGAACCTGCTAAATCTCACCTATGGTTTGAGGTCCTGGGCAAAAAAGAGCACATGGGTGAGAGAGGGAAAGAGCTTTATAACCTTTGTTGGGTTTTGAACTTGCTTCCATTTTTGTTGAAGAAATGCATTCTGATTGGTTGTCAGACTCCCATGAGGCCATGCAGGGGTAACTTTGTAGGTTGTCTTGAGTCCCAGGTTTGGTTGAATCTTGCTGGGTGATATAATGAAAGGGCTTTGGGCAATTCCTATTATGGCTTAATGGCTTTGTCCTTGTCTGGATATGTGTGAGGGCGAATCCTATCACCCTGGAGCTAAAGGTCTTTTGTCTTGTAGATAGGATGGCTCAGTCTTTCTAGGGGTTATTAACAAAAGTGGGGGGAGGCTGCTTTCTAAGAGCACATTTCTCCTTTTCTCATCCAGGGAGGTATTATATTCTGCCTTTTAAATATTTCCTAGAATATTTCATTCCTTCCAGAAGAAGGGTGGGTGCTAACTTTCTACAGGTATAAGGATGCCAAAATATAGTTTTAACTATGATTTGCACACCAACTCATGCAAATTTTATACTGCAAAGAAATTCTCACTATTATTCATTCATAATGTATATGTGATGCATGAACACATATTGATACCAACAGACAATTTTTTTCACTGTAAATATTCATCAATAAAAACTATCTTACATACAACATGTACTCCTTTAAGGAGATATCTGAAAATAGATCACTTTTCCAGTCTTATTTTGTTTGGAACCAATATCTTATGAGGTCCCTCGAAACAAAACAAAACAAAAAGTCTTAAAGTGAACTCTTATATTCTTCAGCATGGACTTTTATAAACAAGATTGCTTCATTTCTAAACAACGAGTGCCTGAGTTCAAAACAAAGCCAAGAAATTATTTATTTTCCTCAAAGAAAACAGCCATTCAGTCCACTAACGGGAGTAGATGGCGTAGAATTCTATGCCATCTGGAAGCGAGCACATAAGTAGGTGATTTTTATCCTCTGAGGATTATTCCCTACAGCTGATCCAAAGGATGAAGCTACACATGACAGAATAAAGTAGAACAAAAGGCATCAAGTTGTCACACATAAAGGGGAGCTGAATTCAAAGCAAATAAGTTTGTTTGGGTTTTTTTGTTTTTTTAAAAAGACTGAATGGTCCCATTGTTCTGTTGTCTTCCATAGCTATGCTTAAGGGAGAAGACTATATATAACCCAGAAGAAAACTTTTAGCTTTTTTTTTTTTTTTCCTGAGAGGGGAGAATAATTCTTCTACAATAACCCTACATCCTAGAAATGTCTAGTTGGTTGAAATCAACAAATGAAACGCATTTCTGTTTATTTTATTTATTGGTTGAGTATGTATTAGATAACAAATATAAGTATAAACATGATTATTGATACATGAAAGGGATAAGAATAAAAGGGAACATTAGGACAGGGATGGTAGGCACGTTGATGCGCTTATGTACGGCCCTTTAAGACCTCTTAGGAATGGAGTAAGGTCAACAGTAGACAGTCTAAGGTTAAAGTTTTTGGGGTTTGGGGAAGAAACCACAGAGTCAGGTAGAGTATTCCAGGCATTGACCACTTTGTTGCTGAAGTTGTATTTAATGCAATTGAGTTTGGAGCAGTTTACCTTGAGTTTGTATCTATTGTGTGCTCTTGTATTGCTGTGGTTGAAGTTGAAGTAGTCATTGATGGGTAGGACATTCCAGTGGATAATTTTATGTACTACACTTAGGTCAGACTGAAGTTGGTGTAGTTCTAAGTTGTCTAAGCCTAAAATTTCAAGTCTGGTGGCATAAGGTATTCTGTTATGAGTAGAGAAGTGGAGGACTCTTCTCGTGAAATATCTCTGGACTCTCTCGAGTGTGTTAATGTCCGATACGCGATGTGGGTTCCAAACAGATAAGCTGTATTCGAGAATTGATCTAGCAAATGTTTTGTATGCTCTAAACCTACATTTCCTTCTTCCAAGTCCTGAGTGCAGGTTGCTGGACAAAGGGAAACATAGTTTTCCCCCTTCCATCCTGTCCTTGAAGGAATGAATTTCATTCAGATTAGAGTGATGTAAAACTTCGATTGAGAGAAGGCAATTCAGTTGACTCCCTGAATGAAATCACTATTCAACTTGAGTAGTCTCCCCCCCCCCCCAAATCAATTTAAGAATCTTAATGGATTTTGTAAAGGAATTTAAACCATCAGATCAAATCAACTGTTCAAATGGATTTGACCATATGAACCAGTTCAGAACTGATACGTATTTTCCTATATCTGCTATAATGCAGAAATAAGCTCCATTCTGTGTTTGCCATACATTAACATAATATGGAAATCTGGACAATCTGTAATTAAATTCCACCATACTTTACCAAAGCTAGCTGTTTTAAGCTATGCTTTACTAAGAGTGATCTGTTCCAATGAGCATAATTATGCTTAACTTCTGTTTACACATAACAGGAAACTATGAAATACTAAACTTCACTTGCTAATTCAATGCTTGCAATATTCTTCTTGGGAGAGACAAGATTTGCGCTGATTTCATGCTCATTTCTGTTTGTCACAGGATATTTTTTCCTCTAGATAATCCCCAGCTCCCTTTGCCAGCAATATATTTCCCAATTTCTCAGTCACCAAAAAGAAAAAAAAAATTGCTGTGATAAAATGGTGGTTTTCAGCTCTGTATTATCCTTCCTTCCTATAATAATAGTTCTAGAACCCACCCACATTTTTTAAAAAAAAATGTAAAAGAAAATAATCATTTTTAGTGCCCCTGTCTTTCCTAGGTTCATATCATCTGTCACCTCTCACAATGTTCCAAATGTTTATTTTTTGCTCTATCACCTTCTAAAAACACATAACACTTGACATGTTATTTCAGTCCATTAAATTGCCCCCCCCCCTATATATATATATAAAATGCACTCTGGCACACCAATATATATACATATATACATATATACACACCAATATATATATATATATATGGTATGTATATATGTATATATATTGGTGTGCCGGAGTGCATTATTCCATCAGCCAACTATTTTGTTTTGTTTTGTTTTGTTTTCACTCATTTATTTAATAACCTTGTTTCTGGGCTGCATCCAAGGCAAGCAGCAGAATGCCATTGAAATTATTAAAATAAACAAGCAGGAAAATAGGTATCCCCATCTAATTATTACCTGTCTTGTATTGGTTATGGGTAACATTTTCTCGACCTTTTAAATGTACTCCTTATTCTGCTCCACTGAAAAATATTGCAGTTTTGTTAAACCCAATAGCTGTTATTCAGTTATTCTGCTGTTTTGTTGTTCTGTTCTGTTCTGTTATTCCATTATTCTGTTATTCTATTCTGCTATTATTCTGTTGTTATTCTGTTGTTCTGCTATTTTGCTATTATTCTGTTGTTATTCTGTTGTTCTTTTGTTCTGCTATTCTGCTATTTTGCTATTATTCTGTTGTTATTTTGTTGTTCTGTTATTCCATTATCCTGTTCTTCTATTCTTCTGCTATTTTTTTTTATTCTGCTGTTCTGCTATTCTGTTATTATTCTGTTATTCTGTTCTTATTATGTTATTTTGAATTCTGAGCACTTTCCTAATTGGTATGTACATATATAATTTGTACAGCACCTATCTCACCATGAGACAATTCCGGGTAGCTTACAGCCAAGTAAAAGCAGGATGAAACATTAAAATGTGAAATGTTAACATTCAAATTGATTAACGATCAACCCAGGATGAGAAAGAAGGGAACAAGCTGCCCACAGAAAGAAGGTGGAGTCTTATCGCAATCCATTAACCACTTCCAAAATGACATGCCGTCATCCAGGACCCCGGGTCAAATGGCGAGGCCAGGTTTCTAGAAAGCTGAAAGGCTGGGTGTGACTCTCACTTGGGAGTGGGGAAATAAAAGTTTTCTAGAGGGTGGAACCCATGGCAGAAAAGACTCTTCTTCTGGACCTCACCAGCTGGAATTCTTGGACTGGTTGGGTCAACATCAAGTTCCTTCTGCTGGTACAAATGGGGCAGGTCAATCCCTTAGGGTTTGTTCTGATCTAGGCTTCCCCAACAGCACAAAGCTGAGTCCTCATCCTAATAAAACCCTTTTATTTAATTTACCATGAATTTCTTCTCCAACAAAATCCTGGCCAACAGTCTTTCAAGGTTTGGAGAGTGGCCAGGATGATATCTTTCAGATGCTGCAATACTCTGCAAGCATGCTGGAATGAACTAATTGTATCCTGCAAAGCCCCACCCCCCTTTCGCTCCTCTTTTATTCCCTATGGAATGGGCCATTCACTGACCACCTGTAGCTTTACTCCCAAGTTGACCCTTGTCCCTTAGCTGTTCCCTTCTTCTGGCAGCTCTGCACATGCACAGACTGGGAACAGACTCCAGCTGTTCTTCTGCCTCACTGATGTCTGACTCCGAAGTCAACTGACAATTGTCAGACAGCCCTGGCACCCTCTCTGCCTCTGATGCAGAGCCCTTGTCAGACTCCAGGATTGGCCCATGTTCCTCCACAACCTACTCATTGTCTGAATCTGCTGCCAGCTCCGCTAGTCACTGTCGAGCCACAACAGGGTTGAGAAACCCTGGATCCTTGTCATGTATTAAATACATATTCAGTACAAGGCAAGGTTCCATAAATGACTATCACCCCTCACGGATGTCTTGACTTACTACTAAACTCCCCCCTTAGTATTAATCATTTCAGTTGTCTGCTACAATAGATAACAAGAGAGAGATCATATACTCCTTAATTTTATAAAGAAGATCTACATTTTCTAAACAAAGGCAATTATAACCTTTTTTTCTTCTTCAGGGATGATACATCTGGCACCAGGTAGAAGAAGTGAGATAATTTGCTAATAATACATTTAACCTATAAATTAGTATTTAGCATTCCTTTTTATCATTCAGTGGAGTAACCTACTATATAACAGTCATTTATTTATTTCAGTGTAGCCAGAAGGAGTAGATGATTTTGTTTTCATTTTTTCCCTACTTTTTAACATTTGGATTTATAAGTCTGTTATAAATACATAGCTTTAATTATTAATGGGCTCTTTCTGGATTTGTCAAAAATTCTGCTTGATGTTTTTTTAAAAAAAAAACACAACCCTTTCAGAGACTGAAAGAGGAGATTAATTAATATCTTTAGACACACTTCCACAGAATGTTTTGGCAATATAAAATACATTCAATTAATTAGTTAAAAAGGCATATATGTCTATTCACATGCTGGCTTGTAATCCACTCTGTTCTTTAATCCATTGAATCAACTTCGGGTTTGCTCAGAAGGTTAATGAGGCATTGAAGAGAAGAAGACTTTAAAAGCTGGAAGCTTTAATGCAACCCCATCCAGAAGTGGTATTCAGCAGGTTCTGACCAGTTTTGGAGAACCAGTAGTGAAAATTTTGAACAGTTCAGAATATCACCTCTGCCTGGCCCCGCTTCCATCTATTCTCTGCCTCCCATGTCACAGCTTGATTGGCTGGGTTTTCTTTTGTTGCCCTGCACAGGAGAACGGAGCTGAAAAGCAGGTTAGTGGGGTAGGGAGGGAATGAGATTTTGCAGTAACCTTCCCCCAGGAGTGGGGAGGGAACGGAGATTTTGCTGTATCCTTCCCCTGGAGTGGGGCGAAATGAAGATTTTGCTGTATCCTTCCCCACCACACCCACCAAGCCACACCCACCAAGCCACATCATGCCCACCAAGCCACGCCCACAGAACTGGTAGTAAAAAAAATTTGAATCCCACCACTGACCCTGTCCTTGTTTAGCATCGGACAAACAGAAGAGGGTCTTCCCCCTTGCAAAATAGTGGAAACGTGGGAATCGTTTATGGCCGGGGAACATCTAAAATTTGAAATGTCTTATCTCTGGAAGCGAAGGCTCTTTTTCCACCCTAAGAAGAAGAATACATTTCATCTTTGCAACCCTGTCAGTTCTAATCACCTTGCCAGACAAATTTCAGAAAAGGTAAGACATTTTTGCCCGTTTGGGAATGAAGAGCTGTGTTTCCATAGTGCCAAGCCTATATCACCTCAAAGGACATGGAGGCTTGACTTGAATAAATCCTAAAGTCTCCTTTGCAGACAGATTGATGAGGCCCATAAATGCTTCTACACATATTCTTTTCCCACATTTTTTTGACTATAGATTGAGGGCATCATTTTTACAAAAGGGACCCATATAGAAGGATAAGCCAGATAGATGTCTTTAAAGATTTCTCAGTTTCTGCAGGCAATGAAATGAATGAGAACTGATCCTCTGCCAAATAGCAATAGCAATGGCACCTAGATTTATATACCGCTTCACAGTGCTTTACAGCTTTAAAGAAAACAACAATGCACAGGGGACTACCACCATATTTGCATCACGATACCAAAATCAGTTGTCAAGGCATGCAGTTTATGTTACAATGCATTTTTCATCACTCTCTCCATGGACACCTAAGGTCAAAGAGAAATCAGTTAAGACAACAACATCTCAAGCATCACTGGATAATAATTCACCTCTTCATGACGATTTCTAGAATGTATACATGCTTCAAGATAGGTGCTCTCAGACTTAAGCAGCACTTCATAGTACTTCACAGCCCTATCTAAGCCATTTATAGAGTCAGCATATTGTCCCCAATAATTTGGGCCCTCATTTTACTGACCTCGGAAGGATGGAAGGCTGAGTCAATCTTGAGCCTCATGAGATTCGAACTGCCAAATTGCAGTCAGCCGGCAGTCAGCAGAAATAGCCTGCAGTACTGCACTCTAACCCAGCAGTTGCCAACTGGTGGGCCCTGAGAAAATTTGGGTGGGCCGCAGAGAAATTTCACCCCCAGAGCACCCCCCCAAAACAATTAATCCAGGCTGTGCAGAAACATAAGGCTGCGCCGCCAACATGGCCCGTAGGAACCCTCCCCACCCACTCACTCCTTAACCGGCAAATTTGCTGGCTAAATTGCTATTTTCCCTTTTCCCAACTATCAGCTGTTCTGCTGTGCCAGGAGATTTAGATTAGCTAGGAAGCAGGAAATGGTTGGATTTCTTTCTTTCTAGCTAGTCTTTAAAACTTTGGCTCTGCTTTTAAGCACAGCCGAACCTCCCTTAGGACTGAAGGCTCTATTATTCAGTGCAGACTTACGGCAAGTAAATTTGAGAGACTGAGCTAGCCAATAGATAGATAGATAGATAGATAGATAGATAGATAGATAGATAGATAGATAGATAGACTGAGCTAGCCAATAGCAGATAGATAGATCACTGAATGATTCTGTGAGCAACTCAATCTGCCTTCCTGCTTTGCCTGATTTTGAGTAAAAGTTGCTCTTTTTTATAAAAAAATCAATATTTATATCAATATTTATAATATTTACGTACAAGCCATGCACAGCTAGTCACATGACCACCAAGCCACACCCACAAATTATATCACGCCCACAGCACCAGTTAGTGGTCCCTGGGATCTAAAATTATGAGTTTGGTGGTCCCAAAATTTTGGTCCAGGGTCCAAAATTTTGGCGATCCCTGGTCTAACCACTGCGTCACCCCATCTCACAATAATAATACTTCAACTGCACTCTCTAACCTGCACTCCATGCAATAATATTGATATAATTTATTTATTGTTTATCAAATGGGGAACCCCTTGACAATGTCTTTTATGACTGAATCTAGCCTTAGAGAGAGAGAGATGACATATTTTCATATATCATAATCTGATTAGTTTTCCCCCACTATCAAATACAAGAATATGGATATGAAGCTACTGTGACTGTGTTGTTTAGCTACCATTAGCAATTACAACGGTGTTGAAAAAGTAACTTTATGACCAATTTTCGCATTTACAATTTTCACAGGTTTCTAAAAAAAAGAAAGAAAGCTAAAGTAAGATTTCAATCCCAGTTGCAGTTCCCAACGAGCAAATGCTTCACTTAATGACTGAGCTGGTCATCCCAATTGCAGTCTCTAAATGAATATTACCTATAGCTTTCTTTACTTAGCAGAGTAAGTCCTTTAAAAAAATCCAGGGTCCTTTTTCTTTACTTATATATACATTTTTATTTTTATTTTTAGATTATGTATATTATGTATAATGTATATTTTTAGTACCGAATACATGAACAGTGTGGGATCTGGGTATCATTAGTTTTGATGCAAAATAATACTACATTGATTATACTCACAAAATTATAACAATATTATAAGTATTAAAATTAAAAGTTGTTAACATGTTTGGGTTTGCTCCACCCTCTATATAGTCCTTCATCATTTAGTTTTTGATATTTTAATACACAATACTAATAACTAATAATATTATTTAAGCATACATAATGAAATTATCTTTCAACTTCTATTTCTTAACCTCTACGCATTAATCTTAAAAAGTTATATAGAAATATAAGGGTCCTTTTTTTTTTTCTCCCAAAACCAACATGACACAATTGGACAATCCATTTTATTTTATTGTGAAATAGGAGCCCCTTTAGTGAAACTGTTGGATTTCTGCAGCTCATAAACTGAAATAGATTTTAGAATGGAAGAGGCCTGGGAAGGCCAAGCTTATTCTACTTATCTGTTGGGAAGCCTCCTTAGCAACTACCTTCTCCTTTCAAACATCTCTGTTAGCAGCTGGTTCAATACAATATGATTTAACTTCAGTTTACTTTTCAAAAGGGCACCTATCTGATGTTACATTTAGTCAGCAGCCTCACAGCTACCCGTGGCATGCTTTTTATTCCCCATTAGCAATATTTATCTGCTCTTTGACAGAGCTAAAGGGAAAAAAAAGAGATCCATGGCAATTCAGAATCTGATATTTCAGAACTGAGGTGGCTGGCTGGGCAGTATTCAAATTCATCCATATTTTAAATCTTACACAATCATAGACAACCTCAGTGAATTTTTTTTTCCTCCCAGGACAGCAGCTTAGCGGTAATATAGGAGGCCTCTGCCATTGGCATGCACAGCTGCTCCTGTACAACCAATGGGTCCATTTCTTTGTCTTATAGGATCCATATAGAATAAAATTGCACAATATGGCAAATTCAATGGCTAAAAAGAGCTTCAGAGTTTACAAGTGCTGTTGGCACCTCCTTACATCAAGCTTATATTAATTTTCTTGAGATAGTTAGAAACTGGGAAGCCATGAAGTCCTGGAGAAAGAGGTAGCTGCTTTAAAGAATTCCTGACTTGTTTCTCACTCTGTGTCTTCTGTCACTTCTCTCTCTCTCTCTGTCTTCTCTCTGTGTGTGTCTTTGCCTCTCTCCCTCTGTCTCTCTCTGTATGTGTGTTTTTCTGTCTGTCTCTCTATCTCTCTCTCTGTATGTGTGTCTCTCTGTCTCTCTCTCTCTGTGTGTCTCTGTCTTCTCTCTCTGTGTGTCTTTTCCTCTCTCCCTCTGTCTTTCTCTGTATGTGTGTTTTTCTGTCTCTCTCTCTGTTGCTCTCTCTCTCTCTGACTCTCTCTCTCTCTGTGTGTCTGTCTCTCTGTCTCTCTCTCTCTCTCTCTGTCTTCTCTCTCTCTGTGTGTCTTTGCCTCTCTCCCTCTGTCTTTCTCTGTAAGTGTGTTTTTCTGTCTCTCTCTCTGTTGCTCTCTCTGTGTGTGTCTCTCTCTCTATGTGTCTCTGTCTCTGTCTCTCTGTCTCTCTCTCTGTGTGTGTGTCTGAGTCTGTGTCTGTGTCTGTCTGTCTGTCTCTCTCTCTCTCTCTCTTTAAACTTTATCATATTTTCAATAAGGTAAACTAAAGATCCCACAGTGTAGTACAGACCCACGGAAAGAAAAAAAAATTAAAAAAAGTCCAGTTGCATCCTAAAAGAACAACAGACAACCATGACCTGGATGACTTAGAATCCCTACAGACTTTTAGCTATACAATTTGGGATGAACACCCTTTGAATGGTGTGGGAGTAGGAATGAATGTCCAGCAGACTGCAGGAACCATTTGCACCACTCAGGTGACCCCAAGGACACAGAGAAACCTCTAAGTGGCCTCAACTACCTTCTAAAAGGATGGAAATGACCAGCTGTCTGCAAGGAATATAAATCCTTCCCTTCCCCACTATATGGTCAGAGCTGAAGAAGCTTCTTGGATGAGAAGAGAAATGTGTTCAAAAAAAAAAAAACAACCAAGTCCAGTTTCCTCCTGAAAAAGGACTTTGGAACAACCATGACCTGGATGACTGAGAATCTCTACAGACCCGGGGAAAGTTCATTTAACCTTTATATCAATCCCAATTTGACTGGACATGCAGATGTCTGTTAATATTTATTTGTATCCCTAATTTTTGCTATGTAAAATGTACTGTCAAGTTGGAAGAGTTCCAAACTTCCTGGCATATCTTAACTGAACTGAGGATTATTCCATGTTTTGTCTCAAAAGAAGATGGCCATATGAAATTCAGGTGCACTGCATTTTTCAAGCCTTAAGATGAGATTCTAACACCTTAGCTCAATAATTTAAAAGGTACTGATGAACGCGAAGTTACTGTGTAGGCTTTGCACAAAATGTATGCAAACAATCAAAGGCTTCATGACAGACAGAAAGACACATAAAAAGAGAGAGAGAAAGATATGGAAGGACAGACAGAGCGATAGAGAGATACAAATTAAAAAAATATATATTTGTAGCTCAGAGTTGAGATGACCATGATCATGATAATCATGATACCTAGATTGGGTAATGAATCATCCCAACCAAGATAACACCAAGGACCACTCAGATAGAGAGATAGAGATTGATATAGTTTGATATATGAAAGAGACAGTCAGACAAACAAAACTTACACTTCCTCTAGTAGTCATCTTACATCTTTTCCTTTTCCTCCCATTACATTTTTCTGCCAAGCTCCTGTTACTTATTTTATTTGCTACCAAACTCCTGTTACTTATTCTAGTTGCTGTTTCATTTGTTACGGCTGTTTTGGGCAGGGGTTGTGTGGTGGAGTTAAACCATGGTTTAATCTTCATTATTTCTCCTGTGGCTCACAGCCAGATGGTGGTGGTGTATGTGTATATGTGTGTGTGTGTGTGTGTGTGTACATACATACATACATACTTACATACATATATGTATATTTCTTACAAAAAAATTTTCCTGAATCTATACAGAATGAAATAGCAATTTTCACACTGATATTTTAGAATAATCTCACCATATGACACAGTAAGTTTGGAGTGGGATGAAGTGGGAACATTATGCCCCTGGCATGCATAATTTAGCTGAGTTATTCTCTTCTTCTTGGTTAATTGTATTAACTGTATTAAGGCACACCAGCTGCAATTAATTAACACTTTAATTAGAATTTTTAGAAGAACTATGTTAT
Source organism: Pseudonaja textilis (assembly GCF_049901715.1). Taxonomy (NCBI): domain Eukaryota; kingdom Metazoa; phylum Chordata; class Lepidosauria; order Squamata; family Elapidae; genus Pseudonaja; species Pseudonaja textilis. The sequence continues at coordinate 48,279,547 of NC_141997.1, forward strand.
GCAATTCCTTCTTTGTGATACTAATCAGCGATCACAAGAATAACCAATAGCAAAAGAGCAAAAGTACAGTTATTTATCTTTGCCTTCACAATTATTTTAAGTATTTCATTTATCATTATTTAGAAGAACAGAGGACTATGATGGAAGCTATTTCTAGTTTTTTAAAAAAATAGGTACTGTGTAATAGCTAGTGGTGTTTTCCCAATGTTGACTTTCTTTTCAAACATATGAGAGAAATCCATGGATCGAAAGCATTTCTAATGTATTCCTATAACATGCTTGGGAACAATTCTATTTCTTTACCCCAAAACAATTTTCATGGATTTTAACTTTTTAAAAAAAATAATATAAAAAGATAAACCATCTGGAATGCAACCCCAGATGGATCGTCTTTTGTAATTTACAAATATGAAATCTGGATTCTTTAGTGCTAATTGTTGTTTGTTTTAGAATTTGTCTAACAATGCAACAATATAGGTGGGAGGAATTCCAAAGCCCATTAACTCCATTCAAAATATTGAGATATGACCAGCTATCAAAACAGCATAAGAAGATCCTCTGAGGATGACATAGTCTTGCGTTCTTCCCAATGTATTCTTACATCAATGGGCACCAGAGGTTAATAACCAAAGAACTGATCTTAAGGCTGATTTGTTGTTAATACTAGGGATGGTGTGAGGCTACATTAACAGAGAGATAGAATCAAGTTCACATGAAGTGTTAGTACCACTTTATAATGCCTTGGTAAGGCCACACTTGAAATACTGCATCCAGTTCTGGACACCATGATATATAAAAAAGATGTTAAGATGCCAGAAAGAATTCAGAGAACAGCAACAGAGATGATTAGGGGACTAAACCATGTGAAGAGCCGTTGCAGGAATTGTGTATCTCTAATGAAAAGAAGGACTGGAGGGGTGGGAGGAATTGATAGCAATGTTCCATTATCTAAGGCAGGGGTTGCCAACTGTTTGGACCTCAGGGATCACCAAACTCATTATTTTAAATCCCGCAGACCGCTAATGTGAATTTGGACTGACATGGTTTGCTGACATTGGTGGGAAGAAGGAGAGAGAGAGAGAGAGAGAGAGAGATCTAACCTTGGAGGGGTGGTGATGTTCTCTCTCTCTCTCTCTCTCTCTCTCTCACACACACACACACACACACACACACACACACACACACACACACACCAACTCGTCCAAGGCAGCTACATTCCTAGCCTGTTTTTGAGCTCCGTTCTCAGGCTTCATGCAAGGAAAGTAGCAGAAGCAGCAGAAGTCTTTCTTCCTCTCCACCCCCCACCAAACTCTGCCAGAAATGAGTCTTTGCCGGTGCAGCCCCTTAGAGCAGGAGGCCTTGCAGGGTCCCAAAGACTCATTTCTGGTGGAGTTTGGGGGAGAGAAAGAAAGGCTTTTGCTGCTTTCCTTGCATGCAGCCAAAAGCAGAAGAAGAAAGAAGCAGAAAGAAGCAGCCTGGTGGCCAGGCCACCCCCTTCGCTCTTTTCCCCCTCCCCTCACTATTTCGTGTTGTTCACAATGCAAGTCTTGTGTTCCCATGGGCCATGTGGGCAGCACAGCCTTGTGTTCCACCACAGCCTGGATTAATTGCTTTGGGGGTGTGTGCTCGTGTGTGTGTGTGTGTGCCATTTCTCTGTGGACCACCAAAATTTTCTTGCAGACCACCAGTGGGCTGCAGCCCACCGGTTGGCGACCACTGATCTAAGGGGCTACCATGAAGAATAGGAAACCAACTATTATCCAAAGCACCAGAAGGCAGGACAAGAAGCAATGGATGGAAACTAATCAAGGAGAAACCCAACGGAGAACTAAGGAGAAATTTCCTTGCAGTGAGAAGAACCAATCAGTGGAACAGCTGTGGGTGCTCCAGCATTGGAGGTTAACAACCGCAGTGATTTATTTAGCAATGAGTCTTAAAATGGGGAAAAACTCACTTAACAAATGTTTCACTCAGCAACAGGGCTCTATTGTGTCTTGAGATTCTCATTCCTCCAGGTCATGGTTGTCCTAAAGGTGCTTCTTCAGAAGGCAACTGGATCTCGATCTCTCTCCTTCTCTTTCTCTCCCCACCCCCCTCATCTAGATAATGCAATAATTTTGATTTCAGGGGTAAAATCCATAGTGTTTCATGATTTTGTATTGGAGACCAAATATTCTCCTTTTTTGAAATAATAAACATTTTTCTCTTTATCTAATGAGGTTTTACAGATGGAATAAGAACTGCTAAATTCTTTGTTTGAGATCAGGGGCCATTCTTGCCTCATTGAAATCTTTTTTCTTACATCCACATTTGCAATACTTTTCAAAGCTAACCAATCAAATAAAATCTTTAGCGCAAATTTTGGAATAATCGTATTATTAAGCATTAAGGAACGAGGAAGCCAGGCGCCCATTGTAGTCAGTCTTTGTTAAGGAAATATCTATTTCTGACTCTGGAATATCACACATTATAATTATTTGTGCAGCTTTAACAAAGCTTGGCACTCTAGAATTCCACTTGTTTAATGCATGCTTTAAATCAAAATGACTTTTGAATGAAAATATTTGGGGATTGTGTGGAAGCACATTTTACACCCTTGATGAGATCTTCCTTTCCTTGCACTTCTCTCTCTCTTTTTTGCTAAATAGAACATAAACGCTTAATGTGCTGCGACAATTGCACGCACATATTCCATTGAGCATTTCATCATGGTTTGAAAGCTGTGGAAAATGCAGTATTGATTTTGAACAATGGGCTTCATTTGGTTATTAGTTGACGTTTGCAGATATAAGAGATTGTATCCGGAGAAGTATTTTACTATCTAAAAGTAATTTAGCTAATGACCCCAGAAAAAAAAGGGGGGGTAGGGGAAAGGACAAATAAGAATGGAGGACAGTAACTGTGATTGTTTTCACAGCTTTATTTCCATCAACTTCATTGATGGAAATAAAATTTCTATTTTAGCACTAAGTGATAAATTGGTGTTGTTGCAGTTTGGAGACTGTGCCTTATTTTGAGTATTGGAAGACCCATTGATGCTTAGGGTGTTAATCTAATACTTTTTCATGCATCTATCTATCTATCTATCTATCTATCTATCTATCTATCTATCTATCTATCTATCTATCTATCTATCTATCTATCATCTATCATCTATCATCTATCATCTATCAATCAATCAATCTATCTATCTATCTATCTATCTATCTATCTATCTATCTATCTATCTATCTATCTATCTATCTATCTATCTATCATCTATCTGTCCTATCAAATGTTTGAAACAATGGGCAAGAGGTAAAACTGCCTGTTCTCCACTCACTGATATCAAATAACATTCTAGTTAATTTCCACAAAATGCTTTTAGCTGTTTGCTTTCCAGATCTCTTATTACTAAGTACATTCTGTCTCATTCTGACACATTTTTGTTAAAATGAAGGACATTCACTCCATTAGGAATGTGAATGCTGGCCAATTTCACCTGACTTTTTCGCTCTTCCCAGCAAGAGATCGTTTTCTCATGCATGCAATCCAATTCCCAGAATTACATAATTAAGATACTGTATCTGAGGATTTTTGGAATTAAATCCCATGGATGGAGGAAGCCTGCTTATTCCCATTACAGTCAGTTTAGTAGACAGGTTCAGCTGGTACTCTTTAGAATGTGTGCATGTATGGAGAGATGACAGATGAGAGATGAGAGATGACAGAAGAGAGACAGAGACATAGAAATGAAAGGTGTCAGGCTTTTAAGATTATGTTACTATTTCCTCTACCAATAAAGCAGAATTCCAATATTTCTTTCAGTATCTGTTTCTTTTTTTTTTGGCCTCTCTCAAGGAACTGGCATTGATCTTCCTTACTCAACTCTAGCTCACTTGTGTTTTTCTCTAAATCTGGTGAGTTTTCTTCAGCATAGAAGAACATCTTCACAATGACCTGAGTTTAACTCAATCTATCTCCTTCAGTCATATTGAGCAAGTCAAGATGGTCAGAGGTTAAGAGAAAATGTGTGTGATGGAATTGCCCCTGGAAGACCAATAGGGCAGAGGTTTGATAGCACAGAGCTTTCCCAGATAGACACCCAGAGTAAGAAATTACAAAGGAAGGAAGGGCTAGTTCAGCGCTCAGCCCACAGAAATCCAGGAAGGAAGGAAGGAAGGAAGGAAGGAAGGAAGGAAGGAAGGAAGGAAGGAAGGAAGGAAGGAAGGAAGGAAGGAAGGAAGGAAGGAAATCAGATAAGAAAAAGTCAATGAAATATAGCTAAATGTAGCTTAATGTAATCCTTATTTCATGACTAAAACTGGGACCAGCAGTTCAGCTAAGTGAAACTCAACTGTGCCTATGGTCTGGTTTTCCTTTGTTTTACAGACCTGCAAAGGTCATAAATGCAAGGTTCGGTTGTAAAGTTAATTGTTCATCACTATCATAACCACAAATGGTTGCTAACTTGAGCTGTCAGTACAAAAGGATTTACCTGTATACCTCTCTCTCTCTCTCTTTTTTTAATCCATTCAGACCATCTTTGTTTTACACTATGAAACATTTCAAATTAACAGAATAACAGAGGTGGAAGGGACCTTGGAGCTGTTCTAGTTCAAACCCCTGCTCAAGTAGGAAACCCTATTCTGGACAAATGGCTGTCCAATCTCTTCTTTAAAATATCCAATGTTGGTATCACGCCCCATCGGAGCCTGAATCTGCAGAGGAAAATGAGCTGGAGCTGGAACTAATGGAGATTGAGAGGATGGCTTTGCTGGTTTTGGAAGAATGTGGGGAGTAGCAGGCTGAGACAGGCCAGGGCCTTTCATGATTGGGATGGCTTGTAGGCAGGGAAGAATGGGGACAGGATGACCAAGACAGGGCAAGCAGTGAACATGAGGAACAACAGAGCTCAGGCGATGTGCAAGGACCACCCCCTCCTGATCCAAGAGCACGGAGAGTGGAGAGAAGGTGGGAACAGTGCAGGGTGACCCCACAACTCAGGAGGAGAGCACCCCACCCCTCTTCACAAGACACACCTGGAGACCAAGCTTTAAGGAGACACTGTGGGGAAAGGCATTTGTCAAGAACAAACACTGAATTCATGGAGTGCTGTGTGCCATTGACGACGTTTGGAGTTTCCTGGACTTCTTGATTTAATTCTTGCTTCCTGAATTACTTGTCTTGTTCCGTTGCTTCCTGAAACTATTGCAATATTTCTTTGCTTCCTGGACTCATTGACTTACTCCCTTGCCCCACTGGATTTCTTACTTTGCAGCCGTTGTGCTCTTAGAGTTGTGCTGGACTACTTGCAGCCAGAGGCTGCTGGAGGTAGGTAGGTGTGTGTGTGTGTGTGTGTGTGTGTGTGTGAGATGAGTGAGCACTTTGCTCTGGGACTTGCCATCAATGTGGGAATGTTTGGAGAAAAATCAGAGCAATAAAGGGGTGATTTGAACTATCAGCCGACTGTGTTGCCTCTGTGCCTTGTCCCTGGTCATTGTAGTTGGAGCACTCACAACTTCTAGTGGCTAGTCGTTCCACTGACTAATAGTATCATGTTTCTATAGAGCTTAATATTTCTTTTTTTTTTTTTTAATTTCTTGCCTCTCTCTTTTTTAGGATCTCATGAATTAATTTGACCATGCCTCTCCTGGTCTTTCCTCTTTGTCCATCCGCTTTTTCATTATATATTATTTGCTTCAAGTTTTGATCCTTGTTCGTTCCTTCTCTATGATCATAGAGCTGTGGTGGTGCAATGGTTAGAGTGCAGTACTGCAGGCTACTTCAGCTGACTGCAATTTGGCAATTCGAATCTCACCAGGCTCAAGGTTGACTCAGCCTTCCATCTTTCTGAGGTGGGTAAAATGAGGACCCAGATTGTTGGGGGGCAATAGGCTGACTCTGTAAACTACTTAGAGAGGGCTGTAAAGCAGTATATAAGTCTAAGTGCTATTGCTATAACAACCTCAATGTACTTGCATACTGATTACTCAGCTTTGTATTCATTCAGCCTTTATTCATTCTTGGCTCGATTCATTTAATAAGTACTGCATTCTGCTTTCATGTTTCTCTTTATATACCCAACTCTTAATTCCAGCCAACAAAGGAAGGAAAATATATTCTTATGCAATGTAGCGGGGTTTTTTTGTCTGTGTGCTTCTTTTGACAAGCATTTATTTCTCACAGTAGAGTACAGACTACTTGCTCACTGTCTCTGAGCATCTGTATATCTTAAAATGTTGTCATTTTTCATGCATTTCCTGTTACTAATTTTTCACCATTTCTATAAACCTGCAACTGATCACACCATTTTCCATGTCAAACAAAATTACCTTGATACGTGATATATTAATTTTCAGATTCACACTCTTCATCCTGTCATTACAAGCAAACTTTGCACAGATTATTCAACTTCTCGATTAGCAGCAAGGCATTGTTTACAAAAATAGAGTCATATTCCTGATTCCAACAACACATTGCTAGTATATTCCTTTTACATGCATCCATAAATACAGCACACAAACAATGACACATCAGCCATCCTTGAATTTTTAAAATTTTATTTATCAAATTTATTTTCCATCTTTCTCACAGTTCAAGGAAAATCTATTCCACATTTATGGGGGACCGTTCATTAAGCAACTTTACAAATACTTTTCTTCCATATAAATTACCATGCTCAGCAACTCATTTGTCACTTCATAGTCAGAAAAAAAAATCCAGACTTTAATACGAACAATTGTATGATTTTTTTTTTCACAAATGCATGGTCACATACGATTTTTTTTTCTCTCATTTCTCAGTGACCTGCTGAAGAAAAAAATCTGACCAACATAGATAAAATACTTTATTGGCCAGGTGTGATTGGACACACAAGGAATTTGTCTTTGTGTAAATACTCTCAGTATACATAAAAGAAATATGCATTAGTCAAGAGTCGGGAATCATAAGGTACAATGCTTAATGATAATCATAGGGTACAATAAGCGATCAAATCATACTAGGAAACAGTCAATATAAATCATAAGTATACAAGCGACAAAGTTACAGTCATACAGTCACAAGTGGGAGCGGATGGGTGATAAGGAGTGATGACAAGATTAACAGTAATAGTAGTGCAGACTTTGTAATAGTTGAACAGGGTTGAGGGAATTATTTGTTTAGCAGAGTGATGGCTTTCGGGGAAAAAGAAATGTCTTCTACATGGCATAAATTAATCTAATTTAAATATATTCAAAGTAAATATATATTTACATCATTTTGTCCTGATGTCATATCATGATATCCAAAGGAAACAAACAAGCTAGAGTGGACATATGGAGCCTGTGTGATGATGATGTCTATAAATAAAGAGAAACTGTCCATCTATCCATCCATCTGTCCATCATCTCCCTACTTATTTCTTTGCCTACTTTACTGGAGCTTGAAAGATTCACTTATCCACCATGTTCCATCTTCTTAAATCTACTACTCACATCGACTGTTTTGTTCTTCTGCCTTTGCAGATATTTGTGCAACACACAACAAAGCTTTTGTTTTTGCGGTTTTGTTTTGAGGACAGTGCAAATATGCAAGCTGCAGAATTGTAATCACACCTGATTAGCAAGAAAAACCCCAGCTCTTTTACATGGTAACTACTGCTTAGTGGGAGAACAATTATGTGATTAGGGTTTGCTTCTTTCTAAGCTAAAGTATTACCAGGAGATCAAATAGTGAAGTTTATGGGATGATTGGTCTTTGAGTTGTTCTATTTATTTCTTATATCATCTCCAGGTGATACTAGCTACATTACCATCTGGGAGACATGAATTCTATTTATTGTTATAAGTTGTGTTCAAAATCGAGTTTTTATATTTTCTAATTAATTGCTTTGTTTCCTAGTGGGAAAAAGAAGTAGGGGTATGATTGCCATCAAAAAGAAAATCTTATTTCAGCATTAACTCATGGTGACCCCTTAATACTGGGAATTTGTCCCAACCCTATTATGATTAACTTGCTAGATAACAGCAATTATTTGACCTTGATGACCTCAGAAATGCTGAACTGGCCAGAATTTAGCTAGTTCTTGAAAGAGCTTACTATAAAATCTCAGGGCTGTAAACTGGTTGGGAAGTCAAATAATACATCTTGGAAGAAGATATGAAAAACTACCTATATACTGTTGCCAAGGAAATCACAGATATAAATCTATGAAGTCATTGGAGGTCATGTTCAATTTCGAGAAAGATGCTATCTATATTGTGGTATTATGACTCCAGTTGTAGATAGAGAGTAATTAGGACTGCAGAAAAAACAATTACTACCAACTTGCCTTCCATGGAGGACCTGTATGCAGCACAAGTCAAAAAGAGGGCTCTGAAAATATTTACAGACCCCTCACATCCCAGACATAAACTGTTTCAACTCCTTCCCTCAAAACGACTATATAGAACAAGCACACCAGAACAACTAGACACAAGAACAGTTTTTTCCCAAATGCCATCACTCTTCTAAACAAATAATTCCCTCAACCCTGTTCAACTATTTAAGTCTGCACTACTAATATTAATCTTCTCATCACTCCTTATCACCCATACCCTCCCACTTGTGACTGTATGACTGTAACTTTATCACCTCAGTACTTACAATTTATATTGACTGTTTCCTAGTATGATTGATTGCTTATTGTACCCTATGACTATCATTAAGTGTCGTACCTTATGATTCTCAACTCCTGATGAATGTATCTTTTCTTTTATGTATACTGAGAGTATTTTCGCCAAGACAAATTCCTTGTGTGTCCAATCACAGTTGGCCAATAAAGTATTCTATTCTATTCTATTCTATTCTATTCTATTCTATTCTATTCTATTCTATTCTATTCTATTCTCCAATTGTAGATATTTTTCCTTCCTTCCTTCCTTCCTTCCTTCCTTCCTTCCTTCCTTCCCTTCCTTCCTTCCTTCCTTCCTGGATTTCTGTGGGGTGAGCGCTAAATTATTTGAAGAGAGTTTCATTCAGAATTTTCTTAAACTTCATTACTTACAATAAAGAGATTCCACTTTACTCATAACACAATAGGACTTTCCATATAGTTACACATAGAGATGTCTAGAATATAATTTTATTGTTATGCTTAGTCTAACTGGGTGCTAAGGTGTTAAAGTGTCTCTCTTTATAAAAATTGAAATGCTTCTAGAGCATTTCTACACATTCTACATATGTATGAAAATATTTGAAAAGCAATTATAACTTGTCTTTAATTTTTACCTTAGTGAACATGAAAAAAAAGCATGAAAGGGAGGGAGAGGAATTAAAAAAAGCCCAAATCAATAGACAAGAGGTTTACAAGGAACATAATATTAAGTAAATTAAGTATGAACTCTCAGAATATTAGTTCTGTTTATTTAAATACTTCATATCATCTTCAAACTACAGATCGTTTATTCCAATCAAGTAGAGGAATGAATATCAACAATAGTAATCAGCCCAATATAAAATATAAATGAAACATAAATACAATATAAAGAAAATGATATTTATTTAAATATAAATTTAAATAAGAGATGAAAAAAAAATACAGTCTCATTTGCTCAATAGGAAATCTGCCCTTAATTAACAAATCATCCATAACTTGAGAGTTAATACTATATTATGAGAAATGTCAGATGTGGTACAAGCCCATGGGTAGAATTATAGTCTAAGAATAGTCTCTGTGATACATTAAATACTCAATTAGATTTATCTTTCAAATACAAGGTTAATATAGACATTGAGGTGTGCTCCCAGGATTCTGACATTTGTGCTGGAACAATTGTAAAATAAAATCACATTCTACCTGGTGTTTTAGGGACTGAAAGGTGCTCCTTTGGGCAGGACAGAAGAAATGAGAAGTGACTGTGTCCTTCACCACATTGGAAAAAGAAAAAGAAAAAAAAACAAAAGGTTTTTTGACAACCTGTGCTTTCCAAGTTGTTCCTCTCCTCAGACCCTTATAAATGAGACATCACTTATCACTCAGTATGGAAATTAGTCTAAGACAGTAAATATCTATAAAAAATGCCACCATGTTTTTCTATCGCTATTGGAGAACATTAAAGCTATTGACATTCATTGTGTCATTAGCGAACAACTGAGTACATATTCATGAACATTTTTGACAGAACGGGCAAGCGGGATAAGAGTTGTAAGAAAGGCACACACTGTTTACTCTTGAAAGAGCTCTTGAGGACTATTTAAATGCCCACTTCACGAGGCAAGGTAGAGATTTGTTTCTCAATAGGTAATTCCTTTTAGCCAGAATGAAATCAAAGGAATACGATGTTACTAAACACTCTCTGATCAGCCTTCTGTTTGAAAGAAACCCAGTTGCTACAACCAGGGATGGGCTTCAAAAATTTCAACAACGGGTTCTCTACCCGGTTTCTGGGTGGGCGAGGACATTTTGGGTGTGGCCTAGTCGGCCACCTGTACCACTATTCCTTGAAGACAGGTGGTCATTTGCATCCTTTTAGAGGGTTGGTGAAACACTTGGAGGTTTATCTGTGTCCTCGGAGTAAAATGAGTTATGCTAATGATTCCTGTAGTCTGAATTTTTTTCTCCCTGGAAATCCTTTCTTACTCCCACACTATTCAAAGAGTCTTCATCCCAAATTGTATAGCTAAAAGTCTGTAGAGATTCTCAGTCATCTAGGTCATGGTTGTCCCAAAGGTGCTTTTTCAGGAGGCAACTGGACTTTCTGTTTTTTGTTTTTTGTTTGAAGAAGACTCCATTCCTCTACTTGTAGCAGAATAACTTATGCCACCAGACTTGAAATTTTAGACCTAGACAACCTAGAACTACACAGCCTTCAGTCCGATCTAAGTATAGTATATAAAATCATACATTGCAATGTCCTACCTGTCAATGAATACTTCAGCTTCAACCACAACAATACAAGAGCACACAATAGATACAAACTCAAGGTTAATCGCACCAAACTTGATTGCAGGAAATGCGACTTTAGCAACAGAGTGGTCAACATCTGGAATACTCTACCTGACTCTGGTTTCTTCCCCAAACCCCAAAAACTTTAACCTTAGACTGTCTACTATTGACCTCACCCCTTTCCTAAGAGGTCTGTGGGGGTATACATAAGCGCACCAACGTGCCTACCATCCCTGTCCTATTGTTTCTTTTATTTTTATTCATATCCATTTCATGTATTCATAACCATGTTTATACTTATACCTGTTTTCTAATAATCACTTGACAAATAAATAAATAAAAATTTTCTTGTCATCCAATAAGTTTCTTCAGCTCTGACAGGATAGTGGGAATTGTGATGACCTGGGACATGGCATTAAAGCAACACAGTCAAATAAGCAAGAAGTGTCCCTTTAGTACCTCCAACTTTGCCCCCAATGTCCAGGTTACCTTCAGCTGGAGAAAAAACTCTCCCAGGAACAGTCTTTAAGTGGGGGAAATTCAGTCAGAAAACAAAGTACTTACAAACTTTAAATAAAAATCCACACAAATCTCACTGCAGTAATTAACTTGATAGGGCAGGAGAAGGAATTGCAGACTTGAAAGCACAGCAAAACTCACACAGTTGGGAAGATGCCAGTAGCCCAGATAAGCCTTGATGATACCAGATAATTCACAATTTGCTCCCAACAACTTTGCTTTGAGCAGCTTCCCTTTTTAAACACTGTGTTCTCAGCTGCAGCTAATGAAGGGAATCAGGGCCCTTTCCTCCCCTGTAAGCTATGGAACTCACATTGCTCCCTTCTATGTTCTTCCCTGCATGACCTAGGATGAAGAGGGGGTGGGCCTGGATTTTCCTCCGAACTCCCTCTCCCTTACTTTGTGTCTCCCCTGCTCTTCCCAGCTGGACTTTGCCCTTCCCCAGTTTCTTCCACAGCCAATGGAGCCACACTCCCACTCCTTATCAGCTGCTCATCCTCCCCCTCTGAATCAGATTCTGATTGGGGCATGACAGGAATGGAAGGAGTCACTGTCTTACAGGGAGACTCTAGTGAGCCTGGATTAGGTGACAACAGCCTTCTCTGACCACTAGTCTCACTGGAGAAACAGTACCCAAACCTCTGAGTTAATCAATTGACTCTCCTTTGTTTTTGAGCTGGAAAAAGAAACCATAGATCTGGCATTCAAAAACCTGAACAACTTCTAGATGGCAGCAACAATTGAGAGGGTTTCTGTATTTTTTGCTGCTGTCCAATAAGGGTCTATAGTGTTGTAGTCCAGCTTCACTAGCTCTAGTAAATATTGTGACATTGTGGGAGAAAGGCAGAAAGAATTGGAAGGTAGAGTTAAACATATCATAAGTTTGGAATCCTTGCATTGCCACAAGAGATCCAAGTCTAATGCCAATGTAGTGTTGACTATTAGATGACTAGATTCTTGTATATACAGTAGGTTTCAATAAATCTCCCATGCTGCAACTTTATAAATGATATTGATACTTTGTTCCTAAGATTCATACTTTGATTTGAGAATGATTCAGGGGAAGAGTTGCCATTTATTAATAAGGACCATGGATGATCCTCAATGTGACATTTTCAAGATGCCATATTAAAATGAAGACTATCTTGAAAAACAAGGAATGATACCTACTTGCAGATTGTTATCCTGAGCATTGATTCTTAAGACAGTCCAAAGTTTCTAATGGCTAAATAAAAAAAGAAAAATGAGACATGGTGGTAGAGAAAGTGAGAAACAGGGATCATTCTGATAACATGATATGAGCCCTGGTGGCACAGTGAATAGAGTAGAGTAGAGTAGAGTAGAGTAGAGTAGAGTAGAGTAGTGTAGAGTAGAGCAGAGTTGAACAGAACAGAACAGAACAGAATAGAATAGAATGGCAGAGTTGGAGGTCTTCTAGTCCAACCCCCTGCTTAGGCAGGAAACCCTACACCACTTCAGACAAGTGGTTATCCAACATCTTTTTAAAAACTTCCAGTGTTGGAGCATTTACAACTTCTGGAGGCAAGTTGTTCCACTGACTAATTGTTCTAACTGTCAGGAAAGTTCTCCTTAGTTCTAAATTGCTTCTCTTCTTGATTAATTTCCATCCATTGTGTCTTGTCCTGTCCTCAGGTGCTTTGGAGAATAGCTTGACTCCCTCTTCTTTGGGGCAGCCCCTCAGATATTGGAACACTGCTATCATCCCCCCCCCGTCCTTCTATTCATTAGACTGGACATAACCAGTTCCAGCAACCATTATTTATATGTTTTATCCTCCAGTCCCCTAATCATCTTGGTTGCTCTTCTCTGCACTCTTTCTAGAGTCTCAACATCTTTTTTACATCATGGTGACCAAAACTGGATGCAGTATTCCACGTTTTGCCTTTCCAAGGCATTATAAAATGGTATTAATAATTCACATGATGTCGGTCCCTCTGTTTATGCAGCCTAGAACTGTGTTTTAGCTGCAACACATAGCTGCACCACACTGCTGGCTCATATTTCAGTGATTGTCCACTAGGACTCCAAGATCCCTCTCACAGATACTACTATTGAGCAAGGTACCACCTATACTGTATCTGTGCATTTGTTTTCTCTTGCCTAAATGTGGAACCTTACTTTTTTCACAATTGAATTTCATTTGGTTAGATAGTGCCTAGTGGTTGAAGTATAGTATTGCAGGCAAACTCTGCTCACAGCCTGGAGGTCAATCATAATGGGACTTGGCCTTCCATCCTCCCGGGGTCACTAAAATGAGGACCCAGATTGTTGGAGGCAATGCTTGTACAATGTAAACTCCCCAAAGAGTGCTGTAAAATGCTATGGGACGACATATAAGCATACATGCTACTGCTAATGGGTATTACACATTGATGCCGAGGATTTCCCCTTTCTGTTTAAAATAAGAAAGCTAAAAACTATTTTAACCTCAACCTTTAGATACTACTGTAACTAATAGCGAGGTGGAAAAGCATGCTATAATCATATAGCATGACATTATAGCCACAGATATTCTGATAGCTCTCAATAATATGAATTATGTGATATAATAACATAGCATGCTCCTATTACAGCATGGATGAGGGGTCAGATGGATAGGTGTGAATGCAGAAGCTCAAGTGGATTAAAACTCAGATTTATTTTTTTTTTCAAAGAAACCATGCAAGACAGCGCACCTTGGACATAATCATCTTACTTGACAAGTGCAGGTAAGGAATAGAAAATGCCTGGGTCTTTAGCAGTATGGGTGTTGCCCCTAGCAACAGTGCGTGAAAGCTGCCACTCACGCTAGTTATAAAAAGTAAGGGGGATATGCTTCACTTGCTATTCCTTTAATCCTACCTTCACAGAAGTGTCGGTCACTGTATAAAGAAAATTATATCTTGCTCCCATGTACTGTAAACACTTTAGTTGTGCCAAAGACATTTCTTTTCAGGGATATTGATCTTATGACAATGTTTTATTAAATAGCCTTTTATTTCTATTATGTCAAATGATAAATGTAGATTTAATAACTTGCATGAAGGCTGTTGATGGAATAAATTGATGGAGCTTCACACCGCCATTATTAAACTCTGGTGTTTGAGGTGCTTTAGTTACAAAACTGTTGTGGGTTTGTGTGTGACACTATTTCCAGCTTTATACTGTTTGCATTTATTAACTGAGCTAACATAGTGAATGATGGCAGAGATTAAGATAGAATCATTTGTTTATACTTTGGAAGTACAAAATGTGAAATAATGTTGAGTCCTCAGAAACATCTTGTTGTTTTACTGCTATATTATTTTAGAACAGATTTTTAAACAGTGGTTCCAATTTGAACTGCATTTATTTTATGGTTGCATTTTCCAGTTTACATTTTGCTTTATCATTTTTAAAAAAATACATATTTCTCAGTTCTCACAATGGTGTCATTTTCTATGGAATCAATTTGAAGCAAACACATTCATCTTTAAAGAATAATTAGTCTGTTGCCAAAATATCATATTAAAATCCATGTTTTAAAAATTAATAGCATAAATTTATACTGTGTTATGAACTAATTGTACACATTTTCCCCTTACTTTCAGCTATACTATTATATTTCATTATATAATAATTACTGTTAAAACCGGACTACTGTAAAATGTTATTAGAGAATAATTTTAACTGCTGTGATTAAAAATATCACCAGGAAATTCTGTGTTTTATTAATGGTTACAATAAAAAAAAAATAAGATTTGAATCTGTGAAAAATGAAGGAGATTGCAATTTTAACAATGTACCAGGCAATATGTTTAAATCCAAGATTAAAATAAATTTTAATTAAAGTAGTGCATTAGTGACACTTCTGCCAAAGAAAAATATATTTCATCATCAGGAGTATGGTTGGTGAAATCAAGCTTCTAAAACACTTCTGATCATATAAATGTAACTTATTCCTTCATTTATTATACTCAGTGACTTAATAGATGTCTTCAATTTTCTTGGCAATAACACAGAAATATTTGGACTTGTCTCTTTCTGTTTGTTGTTGTTGTTTGTCACTAATCTAATTTAGTTATCCCCCTTGATATTTCTCAGTTATCTCCCATCCAACTACCAATCTATTCTAACACTGCTCAACTTTTGATTTTAACTAGCTGCTACCTAATTCTTCTTATAGAAGAGATTAGCTTAGTGATGTTTTCCAAGACAAGTAAAGTACCTAGTTTGATGTAGCAAGAATTGATGGCAGGTGGACTAAGGTCATCATAAAATGATCCCCTCTGATAAAAAGCATCCATGAATGAGACCTAAAACAAGATGGATTGACAACACCAGCAAGTATTGTGGGCTCAACTGGCAAAAGAAAACTCAGGACTATATTGTTTGGAAACATGCAGAAGAAGCCTTCATCCTGCAGTGAATAGAAAATGGAGAAGAAAAGAAGAAGGAGGAGAAGGAGAAGGGGAAGAAAAAGGAGGAGGAGGAGGAGGAGGAGGAGGAGGAGGAGGAGGAGGAGGAGGAGGAGGAGGAGGAGGAGGCAGCCTTGGAGAATTGCTGTCTGATTGCTATGATATTGACTTGCATAGACCAAAGATTTGGTATAATTTGGCTAATTCGGTACCAGTTAGCTTCTAAGCATGTTCAAATAAGCTGAAGTAGCAAAACTGTCAAGCATCAGGGGAATGGGTATAAAGGGTATCAGGCAGTTCAAATGGGTATAAAGATTTACTGCATATAAAGATTTATTGCAAGCTTAAGCTCTCTACAAGACTCTGAACTACTCACGGTCAAGGGAAATAAGCGGGAGATAAGAAGGGAATCGTGGTGGGCTTGACTTAGATCTCCTGTGGGTGCGAAGGGGCTCATGACAGATGACGTATTTAACCCCTCCTTCATGTTCAGCCTGGCCATCTCCTACAAAAATTGATTGTAAAGGAGCTTTCTCACGAGTGGCAGGACTTGGTTTTATCAGGTTGCTACAATGCCAGGGAAACAGGCATACTGCAGAGACAGAATCTGGATAATATTGATAGTTAATGTTTAGGCCAGTGCAGGTAAGTGTTAGCCAAGCTAATGTCTCCTCTTACTGCAAATAATGACAGATGGGGCTATCTGTTTATTGTAGAGCATAAGGTACATTAAGGTTTCTGTGCTTACTATGCAGATATATATATATATATATATTTCCTACCCTAGCAAGAGAAGTTAAAATGGATTTGCTACCCAGAGTCACTTTCTGACAGATGGCAGCCATATAATTTGGATTAATAAATTCATTAAAATAAATATGTGGGATGACCTTTCTGGGTATTAAGCTCTATATTCTATTTTTGTCATTTTATTTTATTTTATTTTTGTCTCAGTGCCTGATCATCTTCTAAAGTCTCTGCCTTCTAATTCTTTGCCACTAAATCTACTACCACAACTGAATCCAATCCCCATTTTGTCAATACCTATACATGATAACAAAAAATCAGTCTTTCTCTTCTCAAGGTGATTAGATTTTTCTTCCTTAATCCATGTTTCATTTTTTCCCCAAGAACAAAATTGATGTCCAACTTTATGTTTTCAAGGAACCGTTTTGATGGTCAACTCTCTGTACCCAACATTCAGTTGATGTTGTCACATTGTCTCAAAAGTTTCTTTAGCTTCCAAGTTCTCAATTATCTCTTCTATAAGGGTTTAATTTGAACAAAAGTTGCCCAAAGCTTTTGTGGGCAAATAGTTTTATTCTATGACCAATTGAACATCTGAAATCAACTTAGTCAATTTGTTTCAGAAGCTTCACAACACAATGTTGCTTTATAGTGCTGACATAAAGCACTTCTTTCTTGTGAAGAAGAATTTCAAAAAAAAATACTCTTTCCCGTCCTCTGATAAATAAAATGGCTATTTTTAGCCATCTCATTTTAAATTCAGATTTTATAAGGAAGAAATAATATGGATGTTCCAGCTAATCAAGTTATTGCTAAGTCTTGGAGCACTCCAGCTGCACTGCAAAGAGGTGTGAAAAAATTAAAGTTCAACCTTCTAAAAAAAAAGGAAAAAAAGAAAAGGACACGAACCTATTTCTATTTATGATCCAATAATGGTTTGGGTGGGTTGAAAATAGCATTCATTCAGAGCATCAGTTGCATGATGATCAAGTGCAAGAAACAATTCCAAAATTAAATATGTTGTTTTGAAAAGCAGAATATTCAATAATGTTTTTTTTTTTTAAATTCTTAGAATTCTTAGAATGAAATTACAACCAGAAATTAATGTCATCATTTCAACAGGATTTCCCCCTCTAGATATGCATGCATAGGATTGGAATCCTAAGTATGATGTCTAAATTATAAGTGTCAACTCGTAAAACATTTCTATGCCTGTTTTAGACTTGCAAAAAAAAAAAAAAAAAGAGAGGAATGAATGCTACAAAGATGAGGGTAAATGTGAGATAGTAACTGAATGATATGTATAGGCAGATAAAATCTAACTACCAAGAATGTACTCGAAGATGGGAGGAAATGGTTAAGATGAAAAAAAGGCAGAAAAAAAAAATACAACATGTTTTTGATAGGAATTAGAAAAAAAAAAAAGATTTCGGAAGTGGGTGAAAAGCTATAAAGGGAAGAGTGAATTGGATTAAAACTCCAAAGGAGAAAATGGGAGGGGGAATTAAGTAATGCAGAAGTATTTCAGAAATTTATATGAGAATGATAGCAATGCAGAATGCATTTGCAGGGAACATCCTAACTGTGTGCACCTAAGGGGGATGGGAAATGGAAAAGAAGTCTTAAATGTGGTGAGTTTGCTACAGGTGAAAATGGGGTAACTGAAGATATTAAAATTTGGATAAACTTTTGTTTATGAAATGACTGAACAAACTGCTCTTTCTCTCTCCCTCTCTCCTTCTCCCTACTGATCCCTCTCCTCTTCCCCTTTCCCTCCTCCTCCTCCTCTCTCTCTCTCCGTCCCTGTCTCCTCTCTATCTCTCCATCCTCCTTCCCATCTCCCCTTTTCCCCTCTCTTTCTCCCTCTTTCTCCCCCTCTCCCTGTTCCCCCTCTGCTTCTCTAGATAGTTGGAGAAATGCAGTTATCGTACTAATATACAAAGGGGGTGGAAAGGAACTAAAACAGTGGTGGGATTCAATTTTTTTTTTTTACTACCGGTTCTGTGGGCTTGGCTTGGTGGCCATGGCAGGGGAAGGATACTGCAAAATCCCCCTTCCCTCCCCACCCCATTAACCTGCTTTCCAGCTCCATTCTCCTTTGCAGGGCAACAAAAGAAGACCTAGCCGATCAGCTGGGATTCAATGGGAGGCAGAGAATAGATGGGGGCAGAGCCAGTCAGAGGTGGGATTTGCCGGTTCTCCGAACTACTCAAAACTTCCACTACCGGTTCTCTAAAACCTGTCAGAACTGGCTGAATACCACCTCTGAACTAAAACCCAGGGAGACAAAGACAAAACAAAATGACCTAAACCTGACTCTAGAGAAGCATACACAGATGTTTAGAAGCAAGCAAACTAAACGGATATTGGTAGTAAACTCTGAAACAGCAACTAGAGATAAGGAAGTTAATTGCCATCCAGTCAGTCACATTTGATCCCCAAACCCAACAGGTCAGTGGAAGAACAACATAGAGGTGACATGTGATGGGTGCTAGCAGACATAAATAAAAAGATGACTGGATAGAAGATGAAAAGTATTGCAAGTTGTCCGTACCACTCCAATTTACAGAAAGTTTTCCTATATTCCTTTATCCCTCCTTTCCCCCGATCATTGTCCAGCTGGACAAGTGAGCATATGCATGTGTGTTCAAGCAACTGTAACTAATACAGCTTTTGCAACATAACAGAGATCCACAATATGTTCCCGTGCACATTTCATTACTGCGTAACATTCTGAAGTTCAACACTGCAACAAGACTGAATGCAAGCACTAAGGGGGGCATAACATGTACTGTACCTAAGCAAATATTTGCCAGAATTCTGATAGGAAAGCTGCAAGATATGTCAAAGGGCAGAACTTGAGAAGTTTAGTGCTTTAAGAAGAAAGAAACAGAGTCAGAGAAAGAGAGAGAGATCTTAGCAAGATGTTGTTGCGGATGTGAGAGTGCATGCACATCTGTGTAGAAATGAAGAGATGTCTTCAGCTGAGAACTTGAATTGTGTTTGGTTAATGTTAGATGCTACGATGGAATAAGGAGTATGGACTTGAAAATTAATATATTGACCACAAACATTGTTATCTTCGCCAGGGGAAATGGAGTGAATTATTGCAAGAAACATAAATTGCAAAAACAAATTGAATGCTAAACTAAAGATGAGAAACGGATTGGTAAAAAAATTAGGACATACAAATTCCTGAGGTCGACAGTAGATAATTAAAAATGGAATCAAGGTGCGGACTTTCAACTGTTGGTCTTAAATGAGTTATTGAGTTGGCCTGCTCAACAGGTATCTGAACCCTGCTGTGTGAATAGCCTTATCTATGACATACAAACTGCTCTGGAAGGAAGGAATGAACAAAACAACTTTATTCCCCAAATATCTATTTTTTTCCTAACCGATATCACCCTCTTTCATACTGAACAGAAGCTCTTAGATTTCACCGATTGAAAGGATTCCTAATCTAAAGGGCTCCGGGTCAAAGAAATTTAAATGTTAATAAAACAAAGGAGGTCACTGTCGATTTTAGAAAGAACCGGCAAAGTCATACTCCACTCGGTATTAACGATGCAGCTGTAGAGTTGGTCAACAGTATAAATTATCTCAGGGTGCAGATAACTAACAATCTGAACTGGTCTTTCCACATGTCATCCTTAGTGAAGTGTGCAAACCAGCACCTGCATTTCCTGCCTCAGATGAGGAGAGCCTATTTTGATCCTTCTGTCCTGGCCACTTTTTAGGCGTGATGGGGAATGTTTTAATAAATGGTATCATTGTTTGGTTTGGTGGAGGAAGCACCTCAGATAGAAAGTCCACATAGAGAGTGGTAAGGATCACAGATAAAATTATAGGAAGATCACTTCTTGTCATTCGGGATGCTGTTTATTAGTGCTATGTGCTTAGAACTCAAAACATCATTAGAGACCCCACACATCCACTTCATGGTCTGTTTCTGTTGCTCCCCTCTTGAAGGGGATTTTGAAATATTTCTAGCAGGACTACCAGATTGTATAACAGCTTTGTTCCTTATGCCACCCGTCTGGTAAAATCACAATATTCGCTTTTCTCACCGTTTACATGCATACGTCTGAACTAGATTGTGTTGTTTCTCCATGTCATATAATATATGTGAGTATATGCATAATTTTGTTTTTATTTATTTATTTATAACAATAACAGCAATAGCAATAGCACTTATACTATACCACTTTACAGTGTTTCTCTAAGCGATTTACAGAGTCAGCCTCTTGCTCCCAACTATCTGGGTCCTCATCTTACCTATTTCGGAAGGATGGAAGACTGAGTCAACCTTGAGCCTGGTGAGATTCGAACTGCCAAATTGCAGGGAGCCAGCAGGCAGCAGAAGTAGCCTGCAGTACTGCACTCTAACCACTGCGCCACCATGGCTCATAAATAATAAAGTTATTATTATATTCTAAAATACTGGAAAATCGGGCTGTGCTACGAACCCCTTCCACCTTCATTATCGTTATCCTCCTGTCTGTCCTTTGGTTCAGAGTACAACTTACCTTTGCATTTTGCTGAATACCGATCTCATAAGTTGTTTGAGAAATATGCTACAGCAGCGTGATAGAAGCGTATGGCCCTGATTTTTCAAATGGATTGCTGCCCAATCACCATTTCCACTTGATCAGTTTTGCAAGAACAAACATCTGTTTCTCCTATGTCATCCAATGAGCTCGTATAAAATCCACTTAGGAAGAAAATGATTACCAGGCTATGTCGAAGCACTTACCTATTTGCAAAATGTTATCACTTCATAGAGTATAAATGATATAGCAACATACGTTTCTGTAATATGAGAAACAGTGATACCCCTCCATTAGCTTCTTGTATCTTTACTCCATAAGTTTATCCCTTCTTCAAAATTGTTAATTATCTTTACCCTTATCAGGGAATCCACAGGCAAACATTTTTACAGTGGGATTTGTTGCAGATGGATGGGATTGTATCTGCTTTTTCATTTACTGTTTATTACCCCGTTACTGTTTATTACTGTTTATTTCCTTTACTGTTTATTATTAAAGTTATTTCTTTATTGAGTATGCTCGGGAAAGGTCACTTTTAAAGCTGATATGACAGTGCTCCCCAAATCAATATGAATTTGGAAATATTTCCTAGATGTGCAAATAGAGAATCTGTGAAATTTGCCAGGCCTCGGAAATCAATATTATTAGAATAATAGTCAAAATCTGTCATCCCTTCTTCACTTGCAACATTCTAGCAATAGCCATATGTCAGTAATATAATTAATCAGTGGAGATTAGAGAAACAAGACAATGTCAAATTTTGTGGGAACTTTTTTTACTGCAAAGGTAAATTTTTGAACAGCATGTCAGAAATCGAAAACCAGAATATGACTTTTTTTTTCTTTTATTTCTATACGCAGTATAATCACAAGGCATCAGTAAAAAAGAAAGAAACAAGAATGTGATTTCTTACTACAGCAGCATAAGTTGCTCAATGAAGAAGAAAAGGTAGCTTTTATTGTTTTCTAAGCATCCAAGCATTCAGCTAGCCTCTTTGTTGCTGCAGATGATGCTATTTCTTCTTTTTTTACTGAAGCATCATGGGACTCATAGTCCAAATCAAAATTATCTGTATAATGCCTTAGCAATTGAATTTGCCAACCAGCTGTTTCCAGTATTTCAAGGACTTTTCTCTATAAATCTCTTCTTGATTTGCATAATTCTTGGAAAAGTCCTCTTGGAAAAACACCTTTGGGACAATCATGGCCTGGATGACTGAAAATCTCCGTAGGCATTCAAAGAAAGTAAGATAAAGTTATCTTGTTTAAGATAAGGATGAACCTATTTTTAAATAGGCTTAATTTATTTTCAGGCTTTTAATGGGGATTCGCATATCCAAAGCATAAACCCTAGGTAGAGGCAGATATTTCTCTCTCTGGGCACAATGAGAATATTTAATATTTGCTAAACAAAGCTCCACATTGGTGATAGGAAGGGCATCCGGCAGTAAACACTCAGCTCCATTCAGTTGCCTTGACTCCAATCCACAAGGGATTACGGGGGTCATTAAAAGGCAAAAAAATCACATATCCAAAGTTGACATTTCCTAATATGACAATTTAAGTTCTAAAACTTCCTTATCAGATCCGTGAAATATTAGCCCCACTTAGTATATAGATCCACCAGAGACAACTTAGAATCTTATAATTTATATAACATCTAATTTAGAGCCATCAAATCTGGCCTGAAACATCCAAATCACAGTAATTGTCAGGAAATAAATACTGATTTTTTTTTCTTCTGCCCTCACATAGTAATCTGGGTTTCTGAAGCTCAGATATAACCATAAACTAAATAAAGCAGGTTGCCTTTGACCTGGCACCCTGTTCTATATAAGCCTTTGACTGGGCTCATGGACAAGATATTTTACGTGATCTTACGGATGTACCTAATATTTTCAAAACTATGGTCAAAGATTCTGCGATCGGGTTTCTTAACTAGCCAGTGTGAAATATCTGTCAATTATTATGGTTTGTCACTCTGTCAACCAGATGTTCAGACTGAATTTGGTATTTTTATCTGCCTCCTGAGTCCTTCAAATGTATCTTTTCTTTTATGTACACTGAAAACATTTGCACCAAGACAAATTACTTGTGTGTCCAATCACACTTGCCCAATAAAGAATTCTATTCTATTTTATTCTTCCCGAGACCTGTAATAGGTACATGTGGATGTTTGATTGTGTTATTATTGGAACAATGTAAGTTGTTCAAGTAAAGCTACCTCTTGCAATTGACTGGTGGTGATTTTGTCAATGCTGACGGTGTTCAAGTGATGTTCCAGATGTTTTGGGATTACATTCAAAGCAGCTATTAGTGTTAGCACTGCCTTTGCTTTCATTATTAATTACACAGTTGTTGCTTTCATTATTCTTCTATACATTGTTCTTCTATATCTATTTGCAGGACATTGTATTATTATTATTATTATTATTATTATTATTATTATTATTATTATTATTATTATTTATTAGACTTGTTTGCCAGAAATCTCAGTTAGAATCCATTTAACAATGGACTGTGCTGTGTGTAAATGGTATCAATCTTAGATTCTGTGCTTTCCTTTCCTCAACAATTATTTTTATATAATGGGTCAATTTCATTTCAAATACAATGCTGTAGCTTTACAACAGATACATATTTTGTGTTACATTCTTAGAAGTTCAGTATTTGAAGACTCATATTTGAAGTCCGTGTGTTCACAATAAGTCAGAGAATGAGGTTTCTTTCCTCAACCAAAAAACCATATATTCCCTTTGGACCATTTCAGTTAAAATGCTAATTTTGGGAAGCAGCTTCATTGAACACTGTGGGGAAAAAAGACATGAACTCAAAAGTCTGCATATCTTCCTCTTGAATATTAGGAAGAATTAAGAAGAAGCTGCCACTTTATGTTGCATAAGTATCACATAGCTGTCTTCTTAGCATTTTAACTATTAATTTATTTACTAATTTCTTGAAAATGAGAATTCAAAATAGCAACCAGCAGCCCTTTAAAATATTATTGCTATTCCACAAAAAGTGACAGTGAAATAATAAGATGGGTAGAAAATGTTTTGACTTTGAAATTCTAAGTGGTGTTTTTTTTCTTCTTGGATAAATTAAAGTAAAACAATGAGATGTCACATTTGAGGTTGCACTTTACTTTTTTCTTCCTAATATTGTGCTTTATAATCTGAATTCTTGTCCTCAGTAGAGAATAGCAATAGCACTTAGACTTATATACCACTTCACAATGCTTTACAGCCCTTTCTAAGTGGTTTACAGAGTCGGCCTATTGCCTCCAATAATCTCAGTTTATCGACCTCGGAAGGATGGAAGGCTGAGTCAACCTTGAGCTGGTCAGGATTGAACTGCTGGCAATGAGCACTGCAGTACCACATTTTAACCACTGTGCCACCATGGCTCTAATAAGGTTATCTGGGTTGCAAAAGTACAGACGTCCACTAGATGGTGAGAAATGTTAAATTCCTGCTATTTTCTGCTCCAGCGGATGTGCCACAGCACCTGCGCACAATTATACTGTCTATCAAAATGCAAACCCTTTTTCTTCGTATAAAAATGAGCACATTGCAAGATATTCATTTAAAAGAAAAATAATTAAAAATGGGCTATACTTTGAAAATGAAACTTGACAGGTAATTTATTTAATAAGAATAATAACTCAGCTTGCAATGGAATTTTCTCATTTTTCCAATTTTTTGCAAATACAATCCTAGCAGCAGTCAATACATTTACAATCAAATATTTCAACTCTTTACTATAAGTATCTGGTAGTATTCCCAATAGAAAAAACTCCGGTTTCAAGTCTATATGCTTCTTTGTCATTTTTTCCAGCCACATGTGGATTTTAGTCCAATATTTTCTAGCATCCTCACAAGTCCACCACATGTGATAGTATGAACCAGGTTTCTGATGACATTTCCAGCATTTTTCGGATTTGTTCTTAAACATTCTTGCTATCCTTGTCGGGGGAAAATGCCACCTGTAAAACATCTTATACAAGTTTTCTTTATAGGCTGTAGACATTGTCATTTTATAATTTTGCGACCATAATTTCTGCCATTTCTCTAAATCAATCCCATATCCAAAATTCCTCCCCACGCAATCATAGTTTCTTTAACTTGTTCTTCCTCAAGCTTAATTTGCAATAAATAACCATACAATTTTTTAATCACCTTTTCATCAGTACCCATCAAAATCTTATCCAAGTCAGTTTGCTTATCATAAAATCCTCTGCTTTGGAATCCTCATAGTACTTTGAATATATTTGCAAATATGAAAACCAATTCATCCGTATACCTTGTTCTTCCAATTTTTGCATCGATTTAAGTTCACCCTTTTCATCTAATAATTCCCCATAGTTAACTGTTTGTTCCTTTTTATAGATTATAGGATAAGAAAACGCTTCTATCGTCGATAACCAAACTGGAATTTTCAAATAACACTGTTTTTTTATCTTCTCCCAATTCAACCACAGAGACTCCCGTATATAATGCCTTCTAAAATACCCCTGTGTTTTAGTTCCTTGTACCATAAAAAAGCATGCCAGCCCAACAACAAATCATGACCTTCTAATGTCAACAATCTGGTTTTCCTTAATGTTATCCATTCTTTAACCCACGTCAAGTTTGCAGCTTGGTAGTACAACTCCCAATTAGGCAGTCCAAACCCTCCTCTAAATCTAGCATCCTGTAAAAGCTTTAACTTTATTCTTGCTTTCTTACCTTGCCATATATACTTCAAAACAATTTTATTTAAATCCTCAAAATATTCTTTTCCAAGCCTAATTGGTATTGTTTGAAACAAAAATAAGACTCTGGGTAAAATGTTCATCTTAATTGTTGAAATCCTTCCTATTAATGACAATTGTAAGTTCTCCCATTTTTTCAAGTCTTGAGCTATCTGTTGTTTAAGTTTAATATAATTATTCTCCTTCAATGTACTACATCTTGATGTCAAATATATCCCCAGATACTTAACCTTGTTTGTAACTTGAATTTTTAACAGTTCTGCCAACTCTTCCCTTTGTTTCAGCAACATATTCTTTGACAAAATCTTTGTTTTATCTCTATTTATTTTCAAACCAGCCACCTCCCCATAGACCTCTATCTTTTCCAACAGTTTCGAGGCTGTTTCTATAGGGTCTTCCAAGATAAAGACTAGGTCATCTGCAAAGGCTTGTAGTTTAAATTCTTCCTTTTTAATTTTCATTCCTTTTATAGTTTTATCTTCTCTGATATTTCTATTCAACACTTCCAAAGTCAATACAAATATCAAGGGAGAAAGAGGACAACCTTGTCTTGTGCCTTTTCTTATATTAATAGGATCTGTAAATTCTCCCTCCATCATTACCTTAGCTGTTTGTTCATTATAAATTGCTTCTATTGCCTGAATAAATCTTCTAGCAAAGCCCATCTGTTCCATTAAAAGTAACATAAATCTCCAATTCACGTTATCAAATGCCTTTTGAGCATCTAAAAATATCAAAGCCATTTGCTTTTCAGGATGTGCCTCATAGTATTCCAGGGTGTCCAGAATTACTCTCATATTGTCTCTGATTTGTCGCTTGGCAAAAACCCATTTTGGTCTGGGTGGATAAAGTTATTCAAGTACTTTTTAAGTCTTTCTGCTAATATTGAAGCAAAAATTTTATAATCTGCATTTAGTAAAGAAATCGGTCTATAATTCTTGATTTGCAGTAGGTCCGCCTCCTCTTTTGGAATAAGTGTAATATAAGCCTCTGACCATGTTTTAGGTATCATCTTTTTTAACATAACTTCATTCATAACTTCTAACAGTGGAATACACAGTGATTCTTGAAAGATTTTATAAAATTCTACAGGAAACCCGTCTGGACCTGGTGCCTTTCCATTATTTTGTTTCTTAAGTGCTTGACTTAACTCCATCATTGTTATATTACTTTCTAGCATTTCTTCAATCTCTTTAGGTATCTTAGGTAGATTTGCATTCTGTAGGTATTGTTTAACTTTCTCCTCATCAATGTCTTCTTTCTTATACAAATGCTTATAAAAATCATAAATAATCTCTTTTTTTTTCTTTGCTGCCATAACAAATTTTACCTTGGTCGTCTATTAACTGCGGTATTTTCCTCGACTCTTTCTCCTTTCTCAATTTGTATGCTAGCCATCTACCTGGCTTATTTGCATCCTCAAAATAATTCTGTTTAGCATTCCTAATTTTCTGTGCCAGTTCTTCTTTCTCTATTAAATCCATTTTTATGTTTAGTTATATCCAGTTTCATTTTAACATCTTTTCTGTGTGGCATTTTTCTGTAATTCTTTTTCAAGTCCCTTATATTCATCATCCAAGGCTTTAAGAGTTCGCCTTTTCCTGTTGTTCTTTTTCTTGTATAGTCTATTATCAAGCCTCTAACATAGGCCTTCATTGTGTCCCAAACATTCTGTATTGAGGTGTCTTCTTTTCTGTTCTCTTTAAAGAAGAAGGCCAATTCTTTCTCCATCCATTGTATAAATTCCTTATCCTTTAAAATAGAATTATTTAATGTCCATCTCGATCTTTTCCTTTGTCCCTTCCATTCAATTGTCAATGGGTTATGGTCAGCCCAAGTACTTGTTTCAATATTTACTTCTTGAATACTAGACATTAAATCTGTTGAGATCCAAATCATATCCAGTCTGGACCATGATAGATGCCTATTTGAATAGAACGTAAATTGCTTAGATTTATCATTTCTTTCTCTCCATATGTCTTTTAAAGTTAATTCATCTATCATTTTAAAAAGGATTTAGGAAGAGTTTTCCTGTTATGCTTTACTGTTGTTGCAATATAGTCAAGTCTATTATCCACAATTCCATTAAAGTCTCCCATCATAATTACATTAGCATAGTCAAGTTCGGCAGTCTTAGTATGTAATTTTCTATAGAATTCTTCCTGTTTATCATTCGATTGCATAAATTGCAATCAAAAGTATCTTTCTATTATTGTCCATTATTTCTACCATTAATATTCTCCCATCATCATCTGTATAAATCATTTTTGCTGGAATGGCCTCTTTAATATATAAAACCACCCTCTTTTCTTGGATTGTGTCAAAGAGGTAAACAATTTCCTAATTTTGGTTGTAATAACAATTGTTCATGTTGCTTTTTAATATGAACTTCTTGTAAACAAATTATGTCTAACCTTAATTTCATTAATTTATGGAAAATCTTCCTTCTCTTAGCAGCTGAGTTCAGTCCATTTATATTCATTGTAATCAATTTTTTTTCTTCCATAATTATGCAAGAAGAAGTTGTAAAGAAAATTTTGGAATGTGCTGAGATGAGTAGATTGACTTTTGAAATTAGAGAGCAAGAAGATAAACAATTTTATTTAGTTTGGGATCTTTTCTATCAATGGTTGAATGATGAAATATTAAAATATAAAAGTTAGATAATAAGGAATAATAATGACTTTATTTTCCCTTTCCTTTTATTGGTCTTTTGATACTATATTTATATAATAGTTTTCTTTGTTTCTTTCTTTTTCATATTTGGGATAGAATTGGTATGATTATAAGATTTGTTTTAGAATAAAATATTTAAAATATAGTTATCTCATAAAGGCATGACCGAATAAAAGTTTAGTCAAATTTTTTTTTTTCTTTAATAGAGATACTAGGATTTATAAATTTGTATTGATAAGAGTATTATATAAAGTAACTGTAATTGTGACTATGAGGTGAATGCACAAAACCGATGGACCAACCGACTTACGGTGTGTACAAAAATATGGGGGAGCTGATACTTTTATGTTTTGTTGTTGTGTTTTTTATGTTAAAAAAATAATAAAAATTTATATATATAAGAAGAATAATAACTCAGTAATTGCCTTAGTCTTTTATATATTATGTTATTTTATTGAAATACTAAAACAAATGAGGTTTTTCATTTTTAAAACTAAGACAGGGGATGTGAAAAGAGTATTTTTAATCACCGGCATGTTATAAGATTGGCGGGTCCCAATTAGTTAAAATACATACATTCAAGAGAAAAGATTGTCAATATATATTCACCGTTATTGAAAGTTCCAGTGTTCGTGTAATAACACATCCACTGAGAACAGCTCACCTCTGTTTATTATTTCCACAGTTGAATGGCTACTAGGTTATTAATTAACTGAATAAAGAATCAGCAATCAAGGATTAGGTCTTATTCATTATCTCTGCAACAATATCAATATTTCAGTTTCCATCCTTCTGTAGAGGAATTCGAGAAGTGTGTGAAGGGACAAACACACAGAGCACAAGATATGTTACTGAAAGAAGCATATTTTCTTTTGAAACTTGAAGAAAAGCGGGAACGCTAGAAAGCTGTGTTTTATATTAAAGACAATGCCTAGACTTTTGTTTTTCCTAAAACAAAATCTGCTCAAACTGTACATGCTAACTTTTCAGATGGCAGCTACACGATCTTACTGGAATTAAGCCAGTAGTTAGCATGTCCAAAGTAATGTGAATAACAAAGGGTTTTTTCTGAAATGATTCACCGGATTCTTACAAGCCTCATTGACCGCAGAATGTTAAAGATCTGCTGTGGCTGAACAAGCAACCTGCCAAGGGGTGGCTGGCTATAAGTTGAAGCATAATCAAGCATGGGCATCTTAATGGCATGTACTTGCCTTGAGCATCCCTTTGAAGAAGTCAAAGAGGTCCCTTGTTCAGTCATTCATGAACATGATGCATCAGTAATCATCTTTGTCCTGCAGTGTTCAGTATATAACCTTTACTAAGCTTGGCCTCAACTACACAAGAACTGACAGATAACAGATAATCAGAGTTGGAAAGGACCTTGTAGGTCATCTAGTCCAACCCCCCTGCACAAGCAGGAGACCCTACACCATTTCTGATAGATGGGAGTCCAATCTCTTGAAAGTTTCAAGCTCTCACAACTTCCGAGGGCAACTTCTGTTCCATGGGTTGATTGTTCTCACTGTCAGAAAGTTTATCCTTATTTCCAGGTTAAATCTCTCCTTGTTCACTTTCCACCCATTATTCCTTGTCTGGTCTACAAGCACTTTAGAAAATAGCTTGACCCCTTCCTCCTCTCTGTGGCAGCCCCTCAAATATTGAAAGGCTGCTATCATGTCTCCCCTGGTCCTTCTCTTCACTAGACTAGCCATGCCCAGTTCCTGTAACCGTTCTTCGTATGTTTTAGTCTCCAGTCCCCTAATCATCCTGATTGCTTTTCTCTGCACTTTTTCTAGAATCTCAACATCTTTTTATAGTGTGGTGATCAAAACTACAATGACTCTCCATGTCTTTACCAAAAATAATAAATGCATAATGTTAAATAAATTACTATCTAAAAAAAATGTACTTTGCAAAGAAAAGCGGTATGAAGTTATCATTCCTTTTATATCGCCCCAACCCCCTCATGTAGCAATAGCAACAGCACTTAGACTTATATATTGCTTTACATTGCTTTACATTGCTGGTCTCTCTAAGCAGTTTACAGAGTCAGCATCTTGCCCCCAACAATTTTACTGACCTCAGAAGTATAGAAAGCTGAGTCAACCTTGTACCAATCAGAATCAAACTGCTGGCAGTCGGCAGAATTAGAAAGTAAACTTAGTCTTCCAATACTTCTTGTGTTCTTCATGAGAATGGCAATAGTATTTAGACTTATACAGTGCATCATGATGTTTTACAGGACTCTCTAAGTGGTTTAAAGAGTCAGCATCTTTCTCCCAACAATACAGGTCCTCATTTTACTGATATCAGAAGGATGGAAGGCTGAGTCAACCTTGAACCAGTTAGAATCAAACTGCTAGCAGTCAGCAGAATTATCCTGCAAAACTGCATTCTAGCCACTGCGCCACCATGGCTAATAGTGACTGGTGGAATCACTACCAATCTACATGTTTAGGGAAGGAAAATACATGGATGATATCTTTCCTGTTATGTCTAATTTATCCCTAAATTTCTTCATCTAGTTTCCTATCAGGCCATACTGCTGTCATCTTAAAATATGTCTAATTATTAAGGAAGGTGGAATCTTCTGTACCAAATCCGATTCACTTTCTCATCTTTTTTTTTCTGGCAACATCAACTACAATCATTCCATCACTGAATATAGATATTGAAGAAGTGTGACTGTATGGTAATCAAGAAACTAGTCAGTAGCTAAGACTGACGTGGTGAAAGAAACAGTAGACTAGAGAGCAGATATATGAACCAGTTGCAAGTACAATGGTGTCCCACTATTGCATGAGAAGGCATGGAAAACATCAACATCTAATTTGCTCCCAAAAGATAAGAGAGGACCTGAAGAGCTGCTGGCAGATGGTGGCCCACAAGAGCCAGAAAGATGATGGGACAATGTCAAAGCCACCGTTCTGGCTAAACCACCTCCTCTTAACATACTGCCTGTTCTGGAGCATGAAATTGACCTTCTTACTCCTGACCTCTATTTCTTGCTTTGAATTGCTCCTCCTATTTCCAGGCTTGGTTCAGAAATTATTCTGCACAGTCATAATATTTGCAGTGGGTCCTTCTTACTTTTTTTACAGCAGGACATAAAGTCCTAACTGTGAGAGGGATCTTGGTGGACAACCACTTAAATATGAGCCAGCAGTTTGCAGTGCCAGCCAAAACAGCCAACACAATCCTAAACTGCATTAACAGAGGGATACAATGAAGATCAAGTGAGGTACTGATACCACTCTATAAAAGCCTTACTAAGACCACACCTAGAGTACTGCATCCAGTTTTGGTCACCACACTATATAAAAGATGTTGAGACTCTAGAAAAAGGGCAGAGAAGAGCAACCAGGATGATTAGGGGACTGGAGGCTAAAACATATGACGAACGGTTGCAGGAACTGGGCTTGGCTTGTCTAGTGAAGAGAAGGACCAGAGGAGACAGGATAACATTCTTCCAATATTTGAGGGGCTGCCACAGAGAGGAAAAAGGAGGTCAAGCTATTTTCCAAAGCACTTGAAGGCCAGACAAGGAATAATGGATGGAAACTGAACAAGGAGAGATTCAACCTAGAAATAAGGAGAAATTTTCTGACCATGAGAACAGTCAACCAATGGAATAGAAATTGCCTTCTGAAGTTGTGGGAACTTCGTCCCTTGAGGCTTTCAAGAAGAGACTGGACTTGCATCTGTCAGAAATTGTGTAGGGTCTCCTGCTTGGATGGTGGGTTGGACTAGATGACCTACAAGGTCCCTTCCAACTCTGTTAATCTCTCTGTCAATCTTAATTCATGGATGCTCCATAGCTTAGGGTCCACAGTATTGGCCACTGAAATAATTTTCCTTTTTTTTTCCAAAAAGGTTTTTTTGTTTTTTAATTTTTATACAACTCTTTACATGGGCACTGTAGTTCCAGATTATAACACTTGTACATAATCATACTTTCATTTCCACCAATCTTATATAAATATCATCTCATATCTTTATCCATTTCATTTATCTTTAAATAAATTTCCATTTCATATTTCAATTCATTAATTCAATATAAATATCATTTCATCCAGATAGAGATTCCCAGTTCTTTATCCCCTATTATTTCCGTTTTTAGCTTACTGCCTATTTTATTTAACATTACACATCATTCTTATCCATAATTTTCCCTAAGCCAATTATATAATAAACAATCTAAAACAAGCAAAAATAATACAAAACCAATACATTTCGGATCCACATGGTATATCCCTTCAGTCTATCTCTTTTAATAATTCATTCCCCAACTTTAGACATATTAACATTAAATAATCAACTGTATATTTTAAAACATATATATTTCAAGGTCTCACCCCCCTAAAATCGCTTGTGAAATAATTTTCCAAGATGAAGGATGAGAAGCAATATGACTGGAGACCTGTTTTTTTTTTGCAATTTGGATGAAATGCTGCTTAATGGAAGGCAGACTGAAAGTAATGTTTATGTTTTCACAACTCTTTTAACCAGGTCAGTTAAAAGCAAAAACAAAACTTAGTCGCTCCATCTGCACCCCATGCTGAGCTTATTTAGTAGTAATCTTGGTTGTGGGTCTTTTGTTCCCTGCTTTGCATGTGTATTTGTGTCTCTCTGTGGGTGGGTGTTTGGCTGAATGATCTGTGTGAACTGTTGTGCCTAGAATTCGGTAGTTTGTATAAAACTAGAAAATAAGTACATTCCTGATACAAAAGAAAGTTCTGATGAACTGTAAAAACTTTGCTTCTGCTCTGAATCTTCACTAAGCCTTCATAGTCCATTGAATTCTTGGCCATGGAACAGTCTTCCTGTAGACATTTACCTGCTCTATGAACTTTGTGGTGTATGTGTATGTGTTTTGTGTGTGTGTGTTAGTTACAGAGGCTCATATGAACATGTTGAACTTAGTAGAGGCAATGCCTATAACAGAAATAACAGAACAATAGACCTGGAAGGATCTGTGGAGCTTTTCTAGTCCAACCCGCTATTCAACCAGACTCTATACAGTGGTGTGATTCAACTGGTGTAACAACCAGTTTGGTGAGCACGCACTTCACACATGTGCTCTGCATTTTAAGAAGCCCATTTTCACCTCAACTTACCTTCTGCTGCATCCCCGGTAAGCAAAGCCACTGATGTGCGGTCAAACCGTTCTGCCACACGAATCAGCTGTGCTTAAAAAAAAATGAGGAAATAAAGCACAGGAAAAAGGCAGGGGCAGGTGGGCGGGACCAAATGCTCACTGGAACTACCGGTTCACCAAAACTGGTCTAAACCAGTAGAATCCCACCCCTGAACTCTATACCATTTCATACAAGTGGCTGTCCAGTCCCTTCTTAAATATATCCATTGATGGAGCATTCGCACCTTCTGAAAATAAGTCATTTTGTGGGTTAATTGTTCTCACTGTTGGGAAATTTCTCCTTAGTTGTAGGTTGCTTCTCTCCTTGATTAATTCCCACCCATTGCTTCTTTTCTGGTCTTCAGGTGCTTTGGAGAATAGTTTGACTCCCTCTTCCCTCAAATGTTGGAACTCTGCTATCATGTCACCCCTTGTCCTGGCTGACTGTGTAAAATAATAATAATGGTAATGGTGATGATGATGATGATGATGATGATAATAATAATAATAATAATAATAATAATAATAATAATAATAATAATAATAATAATAATACATACGCCATTCCTTAGGCAGCACCAAGGACTTATCAATATGAGTAAATTCAAAGGCCAAGACAGGATGTCCAACCGTTTAGATTGAAAGATCCAGTCTGGATTGGACACAGGGTCCAGAGGTTTACTCTTCTGAGTTTTTGGACTTCTGCTGGAGCCCATCCACAGGAACTTCTCCCTAGTAGAATATGTTATTATTCAAATTCATATTCCAGTAGAAAGAAGTCCCCTGAGGGGACTTTCTGCCACATCTATTCATCTCTGCCTCCCTGCCTTTTATCCCCAGAGCTAGGGTGGGGTTTCGCTAGCAGCAGTGGCTCTTCTGTCCCAAGGACCGGCCCATAAATTTCCATTGCTCTCCTCTCCACTGTCTTCTGTGCATCCACACATCAGACACTGGACCCAGCTGTTCCTCCTTTTTCATCATCAGCCACCTTCAGATCTGGGTACTGTTGACTCTCCACCTGAGGGCTGATGGATGGACCAGACTCTGCCTCTGCCTCTGCCTCTATCTGCCTCTCTCTCTCTCTCTCTCCCTCCCTCCCTCCCTCCATATATTTTAAAAATAGCCTTAATATTATGTCAGCCTTGTTGAAAGAGTTGCTTGATTGAAAAAGTGGCCTTATGTTGTGGGACATCCCTTGTGTTATGAGACAGAGATGCTAACCTAGGAAGTAAAGGAAAGTATAAATGCGGAGCTTGCAAAGCAGTGTCATTTTTGGGGGGTGGGGGAGTTCATACTTCTAAAACGGAGAGACGGCTGCTCTTTCTCCTTGTCCTGCTGCCTTGTAATTGCCTCTTATTCATATGTTCTTGTTCTTGTTATGTTTCCCAGTAATCCATAAAGGCCATCTGCTTCAGCAACAGAGCGGGTGTTTACTTTGCCAAGGTTTTAAATAGAAGTGTCTTGCCATGTAAGCAGGCATTCCCATCACCAATGTAGAGTTGACCTTTAAAACTTGCCTTTTTTTTTTTCTCCCAGTTTTTTTGGCACAATTCTCAAAAGGAAGGGAGGGAAGGAGGGACAGAAAGCAAAGACCTAAAAAAAAAAAAAAAAAAAAAGAAAGAGGTTAAAGTGTTATGTCTGGGCGGTGGGTCCCAAGGAGAGACAAGACTCGAAATAGTGACAACAGCTCTTTATTAGGAAACCAGATACTGAGACGAGGCTCCCAGTTGAGGCAGCTCCTTTTATAGAGCTGGCTACGGCTAGGCAGCCTATGACATGCATTTGAGCTTGCCGCGCTTGGTTTTACCCAATCGCGGAAGCCGAATAAGAACCAATCAGAACGCTTAGTTTTGTCCAATCACGGCCCGGCTTTTCCGGACCAATAGGAATTAGCAGGCCTACAAGCCTGCTAATTTGGAACATAAAGCCATTGGATCGCATCCTTAGCTACCAAAGACACCTTCTTTTTGTGACAATGAGACAATGCTCTGTCTCCCCACGTCCCCCACTAGTTTTCTAAATGTCATGTTAACATTGTCGCGCAAAGAGATGGGTTAGGTTGGCTTGAAAGAAGTGTGCTTTACCTGTCTACAGATGAAGCCTTTGTTTTGACTTCATCACAGAAGGAGGTCCTGTTTTCACACGCCTCGTTCAAAAGACGGGATGAAAGGAATCCCATGTCTGAAAGAGATGTGGCATATCACATAAAAACTGTGGAATTTCTTTTTTTAATATCCTGATGTGAAGGGCTCTTCAAAGGGACGCTTGATATTGAAGCTTTCTTATCAGACGTTTGCAAAATATTGGATGCAGTTCTTTCGTTAAGAACTAAGGAGAAATTTCCTGACAATTAGAACAATTAATCAGTGGAGCGACTTGCTTCCAGAAGTTGTGGGTGCTCCAACACTTTTTTTTTAAAGGAGGGATTGGATACCATTTTTTTTCTGAAATGGTATAGTATCTCCTGTTTGATCAGGGCTTTGGGCTAGAAGACCTCCAAGGACCCTTGCAACTCTTCTGTATATACCTTGGTTTGACTAAATTTTCTTGAGATTCTTCTGTCATCTGCACCTCTATAACTGTCTGGTTTAGTTCTGCAACCCAACAGGACAGACACAGACTTCAGAGGATAATTAGGACAGCAGAAAGAACAATTGCTATCAACTTTCTTTCAATCGAGGACCTGTATACTGCAAGAGTCAAAAAGAGGGCTGTAAAAATATCTACAGACTCCTCACATCCTGGACATAAACTCCTTCCCCAAAAAATGGTGCTATAGAGCCCTGCACACCAGAACAACTAGACACAAGAACAATTTTTCTCCCGAATGCCATCACTCTGCTAAACAAATAATTCCCTCAACCCTGTTCTACTATTACAAAGTCTGCACTACGATTACTGTTAATTTTCTCATCACTCCTTATCATCCATTCCCCTCCCACTTGTGACTGTACTTTGTCGCTAGTATCCTAACGATTTATATTGACTGTTTCCTAGTATTATTGCATTGCTTATTGTACCCTATGACTATCATTAAATGCTGTACCTTATGATTCTTGATTCTTGATGAGTGTATCTTTTCTTTTAAGTACATTGTGAACATATGCACCAAAGACAAATTTCTTGTGTGTCCAATCACACTTGGCCAATAAAGAATTCTATTCTATTCTATTCTATTCTATTCTATTCTATTCTATTCTATTCTATTCTATTCTTGCTGTTTTTTTTTCGCAGTTTTGAAGTGCTCTGGAAAACTATAGTGACAATGTCACACCCAGAAAACTCCCATTTGCAGGGCATATTCTCTGCTTCAAAAACAATTGAATCCCCAAGATGGCAATGAGGTGGCTGCCAAATGACCCAGAGGTCACCCTCGAAATACACGGCAGAGGACCTTTGTGGAAGATTTAGAGGCTCTAAACATTACATGGGAAGATGTTGAAGTATTCGCTCAAGACTGAAAATACTGGAATTTCCTATAAAACAGTTTTTATTAGTTTAGAATATAGCATAGAAAGAAAATACAAAAGTAAATGTTTGGGAAAATAGGGAAGGGAAAGGGGAAGGGAAAAGTGAGGGAAAGAAAGGGGGAATAAAAATTTTAAAAACGCATGGAGTTCTGACTCCCTTTGGTGCAGTAGAATTAACATCATTAACATCAAACCTCAACTTTTTTACTTTTACATAATAGTATAAACAAGTAACTTGGTGGAATCCCTTATTGCCTGATATGCTACTAACATAGAATATAGAATAATAGATTGGAAGGGACCTTGGAGGTTTTCTAATCCAACCCCTTGCTCAAGCAGGAGACCCTATACCAAGGGTCTTCAAACTTGGCAAGTTTAACACTTGTGGATGTCAATTGCCAGAATTCCTGAAGCTTACATGACTGGAGGAGGAATTCTGGGAGTTGAAGTCCAAAAGTCTTAAAGCTTTCAAGTTGGAAGACCCTGGCTTTATACCAATTCATACAAATGGTTGTCCAGTCTCTCTTTGAAAGCCTCCAGTGATGAAGCTCCGACAACTTCTGAAGGCAAGCTGTTCCATTGGTTGACTGCTCTTACCACTGGAAATTTCTCCTTTGTTCTAGATCAGGGGTGTCAAACTCATGGTCCCTGCCTGGTTTAGCAAAGGGGAAAAATGTCCCGATAAGTCACGTGACATTGCCCTGACAACGTGAGTTTGACACCCCTGTTCTAGATTGTTTCTATCCTTGGGTAGTTTCCATCCCTTGTTTCTTGTCTTGCCTTTTCGTGCTTTGGAAAATACTGTAGTTTGAATCATGGGAAGATCTAATTCTTCTTCTTTTACCATATCCATCGTCGGGCATTGGCGATCATGTTGGCAATCCTATTTTTATAAACGGCCGCATGAAAAAGGGAAAATCTAATGCTAATGCTAAAATACATCTTGGGAATCCCACATTGTTATGGTCATTTTGAATTGGGGTGACAGGAAGTACCAAAAATTATGTATCTTTCAAGCAAAAAGTTACTCCAGACCAGAGAACCGATTAAAGTTACATGAATGGCCCACGTTGTTCTGTCTACTATGCCACTGTATTTATTCATTCTACCTCTTCCCGCTCTGAAATCAACTTCAGATAAGTTCCTAATTCATTTGTCCTTGGAGCGAGGAGTCTTGGCAAAATGCATAGAAAGTGAAAAATAATTGCCTATTTGAAGGTCGTTTATTTCATCTGCTGACTCTGCCTTAAGATTGAATTCTTGGCAATTGGAAATAAAAGGAACTAAGCAATAAATTTGGATTTGGGTGGATTAAAAAGAGTAATATTGTTGTTTATTTTTAAAATGCAAACTGGGGTGCCAGATAATTTTGTAAAGAGGCAATGTGGAGATTAGGAATTTTTTTTTTCTTTTGAAACAGGAAATATTTTTACATGATTGGGAAGGAAAGAAACAAAATAACAGTTGGTAGAAACTGTAAGTTCAACAGAGATCTCAAGATTTCATGCAGGGAAAGAGGCTAGCTGGGTTATAAAAAGGTGAGCTACTGTGGCAGTAAAAAAAAAAGTAGAACTGGGTTTCAAGTTTATGAAGAAATCAATGTCACACCCTTTGGCTAACTCAAAAAAAAATGTAGGACCTTTTCTTTCAAAAAATCTGACTTTCTATTCTGCAACTTTCTCTCATTCTATTGTTCCATTTGCTTCCTGGAGTAATTTATTTTTATTCTCTGACTACTCTTCCAATTTGTTTAGTAAATATTTGTAGTGCTACTACATATAGCTATGCTACAAAAATTGGTTGAACAGAGGTGGCATCAGTGAGCCAAACACATTTGTTTCTCTTTGCTGCCATCTTGGTGGTTGAAAATATTTCTGAACATTTTGTTAACTCTGCTTTTAACCTCTGAGATTGTTTGACTTGCATATTACAGCTTGGACTTGTGAAAGAATGCAAAGAGGTGCTGGGGAAACAATCAGAGAGAAGAAGCAGGAGTGTTCAGTCTCTTAACCATCAGAGAAAGAAACTTAGACACACCCTAAAGAATCAAGCAATTAAAAAACAGAAAGTTTGTACTTTTTGACTTGCAAGATTCTGTTAATGTAGCCTTAAAATAAAGTAGATTTTGTTCAGCTACTTATGTATCCCTGCATAGTTTATCTAGGACGGCAGACAAATCTATAGAAAAGGCAAGTACTTGCTTATCTGTATCTTTGTTTACTTATTGGCTGGGTTCACCCCTTCTGGGAGAAGCCATTTCTACTGGGGTGGTAACTTTTGGTCAAATTCCGGCCACTTAGAAGAAGTGAGACAAGTCCCAATGAAATGAAGTGCAACAGGTTGTCTATGGAGATTCTCGGTCATCCAGGTCATAGTTCTCCTAAAGATGCTTTTTCTAGAAGCAACTGGACTTTCTGTTTTTTTCTTTAAAGACGTTTTGCTTCTCATCAAAGAGAAGCTAAAGAAGCTTCTTAGATGAGAAGAAAAACGTCTTCAAAGAAAAGAAAAAAAACAGTCCAGCTGCCTCTTGAAAAAGGGCCTTTGGGATAGTGTAACAAAGCTTGATGAGCCAGAGAGAAAGAGTTTAGATGACATCTGCAACTCTGCCACCCCATTAAAATTTGGACCAGGATTGACCAGTGTTAGTCTGGTGCCCATTTGTTCACTTCAAAAGACTTAAATTTGTCTTAACTATGTTGCAAATGAATACTTCAGCTTCAACCATAACAATACAAGAGCACACAATAGATACAAACTCAAGGTTAACCCGCACCAAACTTGATTGCAGAAAATATGACTTCAGCAACAGAGGGGTCAATGTTTGGAATTCTCTTCCTAAGAGGCCTGTAGGGGGCATGTATAAGCACACCAATCGTGCCTACCATCCCTGTCCTATTGTTTCTTTTTATTTCTCTTATCCGTATCCATCTCATGTATTCAAAGCTATGTTTATACTTATACCTGTTATCTTGTAAGCAATTGACAAAATAAATAAAAAAATAAAGTAAGAATAACCTTGAATGTCTCTTTAGAGTGATGACTGTGAAGTTATGGTGGCAGGACCAACCAAAGTATAAAACATCGTTATCCCAAGAGAAAGGTAAGACTTATGTTCACATTAAAAAGCTGAGATCTGAGAAGGTGAAGAGATCCTCATATGGGGTGCAATAGACACAAAGTTTAATGAATTGATCTTTTTTTTTTTTTTAATTTATCCACAGTTGTCTGGAAGTTAGGGCCTGGCAACTGGATGTCTTTTCTTGTTGGTTTGAAACGTTTCCCTGCTAATCCAAAAAGCTTCTTCAGATTGCTCAAGGATGAAATATTTCAAACCAGCAAGACTAGAAGTCCAGTTGCAAGGACTCAACTTGCAGACATGGTTTAATGAGGTGACACATGATAGTTCCACATGCCAATGATATCCCAAAGGGATTTATTTTCAAGAAGCAACTGGACTTTCTGGTTTTTCTTTGAAGACGTTTCACTTCTCATCCAAGAAGCTTCTTCAGCTGAAGAAGAGTTGAAGCACCTTTGGGACAACCATGACCTGAATGACTGATAATCTCCATAGACATGCCAAGGATGCACCATCGTGTCTCCTTATCATTGTTCACATAGGGAACTAAAGTCACAACATTGAGTATCCTTTAAAAAAATGTTTTGGGTGTATTCTGCAATCTGTTGAAGCTTTGAAGCAAATCTATTTGCAAGACTTTGAACTGAAAAGAACTGAATTGTATTCCTTTAAAATCTTGCACAGCTGGACTAAATAGTGCATTGATTTACTCTCTCTCTCTCTCCCTCCCTCCCCTGTTTAAAAATATACAATATAATAATGCAACAGAAGGGGAAAGGCAATCAACATCTGTTCAACAGCTGTCTGGTACACTAACAGATTCAGAAGCTATATTTTACCTTTATAGAAATAGCATTTCTTTAGAAACAAGGTAATACAGTAGTAGGCTGTTATAGCACAGTCATAAACAAGCTTACTTTTTCTTATTGTTATTACTAGTGTTGAAATGGCCAGACCCAGACTTAAAAAGAATTAGGGATATGTTTGCAAACCTGATCTAGAAAGGCATCTCCAATATTAACTTTGCATTCAAATATTGCAACGCACAGTTACAGCATGCAAGCAAATTTGATATACTTTCCATAGGTTAGTCCCATAGCAATGTATCCTCTGAACCAGAAGAGCTAAATTCAGCTCTAAAGCACAACAAAGAATGTTCTTTCTGTACCAACTTAGAAAGCTCAAACTGCCCACGGAGCTGCAGTTCTACAGAGGAATTATTGAGTCTGTCATCTGCACCTCTATAACTGTCTGGTTTGGTTCTGCAACCCAACAGGACAGACTCAGACTTCAGAGGATAATTAGGACTGCAGAAAAATCAGTTATTACTAACCTGCCTTCTATTGAGGACCTGTATACTGTACGAGTCAAAAAGAGGGCTGTGAAAATATTTATAGACTCTCACATCTCAGACATAAACTGTTTCAACTCCTTCCCTCAGAACAATGCTACAGAGCACTGCACACCGGAACAACTAGACACAAGGACAGGTTTTTTCCTGAACACTATCACTCTGCTAAACAAATAATTCCCTCAACAATGTCCAACTATTTACAAAGTCTGCACTACTATTACTATTAATCTTCTCATCACTCCTTATCACCCACCCACCCCCACCTGTGACTGTATGACTGTAACTTTGTCCCTTGTACCCTTATGATTTATATTGGCTGTTTTCTAGTATGATTTAATTGCTTATTGTACCCTATGACTATTATGAAGTGTTGTATGTTATGATTCCTGACTCTTGATGAATGTATTTTTTTTTTATGTATACTGAGAGGATTTGCACCAAGACAAATTCCTTGTGTGACCAATTACACATGGCCAATAAAGAATTCCAATATGGCTGTATATCTGATCTATGTTTTAAAAAAGGAGCTGGAAAAATTAGCTATTCATCTGTACACAGAAATAATTTTAGACACTATTAATAAATGGTTACAATATTGCACCTAGAAGCTTCAAATTGCTATGGGAAGGTGACAGCCCTACCAAAGTAAAATATATTTATATGACATAGATGAGTTAACCACCACCACCCTCCGAAAAAATATGTCTATTTCCCAAAATGTTGTATCTGGGACAGGTTGAAAATAAATTGCAGTTTTGGAATAGCAAATATTGGAATCTACTCTCTTCTATGCCTGCCATTTTCCTATGCAATTCCTGCTGGAATTCTAGTTAACAAATTATTCAAGAAATAAACATCTGCACTAAGATTTAGAGATACATTTGGGCATTCTCAAAATTGCTTCAGGGGAAATCAGAAAAGACTTTCTGAGGCTAGGGGCACGTCCTTTTAGAATATGCTTTGCTCGTGGAAAGCAAGTGGAGGCACATATGCACATCTGTGCACGAGCAAAATTAAAAACTATAGTACTGACTTTTGTCTTTAAATACGAAAGAAATAACTTTCCTCTTCAACTTTGAATGGTGCAGTTTGATATTCCATTCCTTTTAAACTGCATTTCTCTAAGAAGTTGTTGGTTATTATTTATTTTATTTTATTTTATTTTAAGCATCACTTGTGACCCAGCTTTCGCTCCTATCAAAGGTTGTATGAAATAGATGCAACTTCATGGCTTTCTCTGTAGACATTATTCCTGGCCTTTCTGAAGGTCCATGGCACTGAAAGG
Source organism: Pseudonaja textilis (assembly GCF_049901715.1). Classification (NCBI taxonomy): domain Eukaryota; kingdom Metazoa; phylum Chordata; class Lepidosauria; order Squamata; family Elapidae; genus Pseudonaja; species Pseudonaja textilis. The sequence continues at coordinate 48,322,401 of NC_141997.1, forward strand.
TTCAGCCGTCATGGTTTCTCCATATTCAACTTCTTCAACCTTGAAACTCAAAGCAGAGATGAAAATGCGGCATTGAGTAGGCAAAAAACTTCTGTAAGGAAATGTCATCAGCTAGAGGAAGAAAACAAGTTAAGGTCCCCACTTGGCAATGTGAGAGTCATATATCTTTTGTGAATCAATGTGGAAAGTACACGTCTTTTGTGAATAAAGGTGGAAAATACTGGTAAATAACTAAGAGGAAGGGAGGGGCAGATTGGGGCTTAGAGCTGGGATGTTCCCCTTAAATTAATCTCATATTTGATCATTGCTTGAAAGGGAGAGGGAGGGAGAAGGAGAGAAAGAAAGACAGAGAGAAAGAGAAAGAAAGAGAGAACAAAAGAAAGAAAAAGAATGAGAAAGTGAGAGAAAGAGAGAAAGAAAAAGAAAGAAAGAAAGAGAAAGGAATTATCCTAAAACACATTTCAGGGAGGAGTTAAAATGCTAGTAGTAGTTGGAAGATGTTGAGAAGAATGGAGATGGGTAGTCAAGTAGAAAGACACTGAAAAGACCAAGCTATGCTTGTTGAAAGATCTTTTTCACCAAGGGAAGAAGAAAAAGAAATACTTCCAAATCAGTTGTTTAATTTAGCAGAAAAAAACCTTCATTTCTCCCCGCCCACCAATTAAGCCAAATGGAACCAGCTTTCCATAGGTACAATGTTCCTGCCCCTTTGTTGCAATTGTCGGATGAGCATGCTCATTGAATTTTGGAAAGAAACAGGACTTTCTGGTGGTGTAGTGGTTAGTATTGCAGGCTAATTCTGCCCACAGGCGGGGAGTTCGATTCTAACCGACTCAAGGGTGACTTGGCTGTCTATAGAATAGAATAGAATAGAATTCTTTATTGGCCAAGTGTGATTGGACATACAAAGAATTTGTCTTTGGTGCAAATGCTCTTAGTGTTCATAAAGAAAAAATAAAATACATTCATCAAGAATCATAAAATACAACACTTAGTGATAGTCATAGGCTGCTAATAAGCAATTAAATCATACTAGGAAACAAATAAAACAATATAAATTGTAAATTAGTCATAGGTGGGAAGAGATAAGTACTATCCCTCCAAAGTTGGTAAAATGAGGAGCCCGATTGTTGGGGAAAATATGCTTAGGAAGGGCTGTAAAGCAGTATTTAACTCTTGGTGCTGTTGTCTTTTCCTCATTCCATGTTGTACTCAGGGTTGGGTTAAAGCAACTTTATCAAGAATTCCTTCTAAGTTTGGCTTCTATTTAACCTTTTCTCTCTCTTTTTTTTAAAAAAACAAGTTCTCTCTGGAGCAACGTTAAGCGATAGACTTCCTGCTATCTCTTTCCCACAAAAGAGTCAGTCAAATGTGCTGAAATGGCATCGGTAAATCTAACACTAATTTCTCCACAAATGTCATTGTTTCTGCATAGGGTGAAAGAGGGTAAAATGCTTCCTCTCCAGTGCTTTCTCACCATTCACTCCTCACTTTGGTTTGCCATTTGTAAAAAGAAGAAGCTCTATGATTCCACAAATCACAGTATTTCTCTTTCTTTCTGGCCATTGTTTTCTACCCCAGTCTCTGCTTTCTAAACATTTGCCTTTTTGTGAGCAAGCCATTGTCATCAATCAGCACTGGAGCTTTCCAGCAGGAAATTTGAGGTTTGGGTATATGTTGTCAACAGCTGCACTCCTGCTTCAGGAAAAGTCTGCATTGCTCTGTAGGGACTCATTACAGAATGTATCAGAAATAGCATAACAGAGTTGGAAGGGACCTTGGAGGTCTTCTAGTCCAACCCCCTGCTTAGGCAGGAAACCTTACACCACTTCAGACAAATGGTTGTCCAATCTCTTCTTAAAAACTTCCAGTGTTGGAGCATCCACAACTTCTAGAGGCAAGTTGTTCCACTGATTAATTGTTCTAACTGTCAGGAAAATTCTCCTTAGTTCTGAGTTGCTTCTCTCCTTGAATAGTTTGCACCCATTGTTTCTTGTCCTGCCTTCAGGTGCTTTGGAGAATAGCTTGACTCCCTTTTCTTTGGGGCAACCCCTGAGATATTGGAAGACTGCTACTATGTCACCCTCTAGTCCTTCTTGTCATTAAACTAGGCATATCCAATTCCTGAAACTATTCTTCATATATTTTAGCCTCCTGTCCCCTAATCATCTTTGCCGATCTTCTCTGCACTCTTTCTAGAGTCTCAACATATTTTTTTACATCATGGCAACCAAAACTGGATGCAGTATTCCAAGTGTGGCTTTACCAAGTATTAACACTTCACGTGATTTTGATTCTATCCCTCTGTTTATGCAGTGGAGAACTGTGTTAGCTTTTTTGGCAGCTGCTGCACACTGCTGGCTCATATTTAAATGGTTGTCCACTATATGTATATATATGGGTAAGACCTAATAGAAGGAAAAAAAAAAACATTAAAAAGAGGATGGGTTACATTTAAATTGCTTTTTTCCTGCTTTTTACATCCATCCCTATTTTAGCAAGTAGCTTCCCTTTGCAAGAAATGGAAGGACCTAGTTGGAGGTGGCTGTGCCAAGCTCAATCGTTCATCATTCCAATTTGGCTTCTCACCCTCGGAGAGTCCTCTGTATCTGGTATAACCGCTTCGAGTTGTGCCTACTTCCTTTCCACCATGAAATTTGTACAATTTCTTATGGAACTTAGTCATGAAACTGTCTCCATTGAACTAAAAAATGCTACTCAGATACATGGAACCATTACAGGAGTGGATGTCAGCATGAAAACCAAACTTAAAGCTGTAAGGATGACTTTGAAGAACCTGTCCAGTTGGAGACATTGAGCATTTGATCAATAATATCAGATATTTTATTCCACCAGATATTTTTTGCCTCCTGATATTTTGCTGGTGGATGTTGAACCACAAGTCAAATCCAAAATAATGGGAGGCAGTCGCAGGTAGAGGATGTGGAAGAGGAAGAGAGGGTCCAAGATGATAATTTCTTTATATCTGTTATTTAAAAAAAGCCCCAAGAAACTGGTATATTTTTTTTACAGATTTTGTGTTATGTCCATTTTAATAAACAAACATGGAAAATGTGTTACTAAAAACAACCTGACCTATTTTAGTAGAGCACCAATTTAATATAGAAGTAGGTGCTAAGATAGTGTATGTTTAATTTGAATACTGTGGCTAACTAATTCCAAGAAGTGAGCATTGGATTTAGACCAGGCATCTATTAGGTAGACTAGTAGGTCCACTAGATAAGGTGGCCAGAAAGTGACACCAACAGGTTTCCAGTAGTGCTACTTCACTGTTTTGAGATACCGCAGATTAGCAGAATCTTGGAAACCTATTCAAAAGCTGTACCAAACCTTTTTAAGATTAAAGCAGAGCTGTTCCTTATGCTTTCTTCTTTTCCAAAGCTAACTTTCATCTGTCCCATGTCCTTCTTAACATGAAAAGTTCCTCTCATCACTCCTATATTTTTTTCTATTGACCATGACAGCTAATAGCAAACTCAAATCCAAAGTAGGTGGATTGTATGTTCTTGAATTAGGAGTGATGCAGAAATGGTGTAGGATAAATTTATCTCCCATGGCAACCTTGCGGGTTCTGAATCTATTCTGCACTGAGTTTTGTCTTCAACGAGCTTCTTTCTGATTTCCTTTTTTTTCTATTCCTTTTTAAAAAATTTAATTATAAGAATACAACACAGTGAATCTGTTCTTGCATTACAATTGTTATACATATATATATATATATCTTACTTCACCGTTTACAGTCCTCTTGTTTGATACATTGTTTACTGATTATTCTAATCATCATAACTACTTATATTCCGACTTTGCCTTCTTCTATGCAACCACTGATAGAATTTATTCCACATTATATAGCACTCATATAATTTCTGATTTCTTAATGTGGAGGTATTACAAAGGTGGTATTCAGCAGGTTCTGACTAGTTCTGGAGAACTGGTAGTGGAAATTTTGAGTAGTTTGGAGAACCGGCAAATACCACCTCTGACTGGAGATTTTACAGTATCCTTCCCCTGCCACACCTACCAAGCCACTACCCAACCCAACCCAACCCAACTCTAACCAAACCAAACCAACCCTAACCAAACCAATCCAACCCTAACCACCCAACCAAAACCAAAACCAAAACCAAACCAAATCATTAATGTTTAAGAAGTCTCTGAAAACTTGGCTGTTGTCCTAGCCAAGCCCTTAGAGGTTGTTTTCATCTTTTGAAGAAATTGACTGTTTCCTAGTATGATTTGATTGCTTATGACTATTACTAAGTGTTGCACCTGATGATTCTTGACTCTTGACAAATATATCTTTTTTTATGCACACTAAGAACATTTGCACAAAGACAAACTCCAATCACACATTGTGTTTCCAATCACATTTGGCCAATAAAGAATTCTATTCTATTCTATTGCTTCCTTTGGTTATATCTGCTCCTTTTCTTGTTTTTCTAGTTTTCATCACATTCCAAACTGTCCCTGAGTCTTAAAAGGCCAGACAATCTTCTAAATAAAATAAAATAAATGAAATGAAATATCATGGCAAGCAGTCCACTCAAAAGAATAAAATTGGTTTATATCTTTCGTTTGCAGAAAATAATCATAATTAGAGGAAAGTTCAGAGGACTATATGAAGAATCAGCTGGCTTTTCTTTATTACCTGGCAATAAGTTAAACAAAATAGAGAAAGAGAAGGAGAGGGAGAAGACTATCGGGTGTATTCACACACGCACACACACACACACACACACACACAGAAACACACACAACCCTATTCTTTTTTCTTTTACTGGAATCCAGCTTTCTAGACTCTTCTTTGTTCTTATTACCCCTTTCAAAATGCTCCAGTTGTGCAAAGCAAAACATAGATGAAGGAAAGTTGAGATCAGATTTTGCTGCTGTTGTTGTTTTAGCCTTTGCAAGATCCGGTATCATGGACAGTTGGCTGTCTAGTCCTCATTTGTCCATGTCTCATGAAGGAGAAATCACTTTGTCTCTGATTCTCCAACTATGCTTACTGTTTGTTTCTACTGTTCAATCTTCCTTGCTGAAACTTAAAGCTATTATTCCATGTGCTGTGCTCTGGAATTACAAAGAACATGTCTTGCCCTTCTTTATGACCCCGTTTTCAGGTTATTTGAAGACAGTTATCATCCTTTATCTGAATTCTTTTCTCGGGGCATCCAGTTCCTTCAATCTCATTCCTTAGGATTTAGTTTAAAGTCCTCTGATCATCTTCAATGCCATTCTCTGAACTTGTTCTAGTGTCTCCAAATCCTTCTTATATTGCGGGTGATCAAAGCTGGACATGGATGGAGGAAAGTCCTGGAAGTCTACGACAGATTAAAAACCAGCAAGAAACTTCAAACTTAACTTGATTAAATGGTAAAAGCTTTTGTGAGCCACAGCTCAGGTCATCAAAGGGAATGTATTCCAGACTCACTCCAATCAGGCAAAGCACAATGGACTCACTCCATCAGATGCAATCAGACTCCATTACATCTGAAGACTTAGCTCACACGAGCTTGTGCCTTTTAGGAACATTTGTTAGTCTGAAAATTTGGGAGGAAAAAAAAAATACTTCTCCTGAATTTTTAGTACTTGAGGTAGGATTCTGACGAAAGTAATAATCCAATTAATATTGCATGTTTGCTAATCTTTCATTAATCAGAGAAAGAAGCTGCAAATATCCCAGAATGACCAGTCTATATCCCAATTTTCTTGGGTTGAAGCCTAAAAAAAAAAAACAACCTGTATCAATTTCAGTGAAATTTAACCCACATTTTAAAGTTGATGATATGCTCCCGACTCCAAAAACTTTCCAGTAATTAATTAATTACAGTTGTTCACGAGAGAATATTGCCTAGGAGTGGTGCGGTGGTCCAGAGGTGAAGAATTCGTGAAAAGATTTGGTAATATTTCCCACGGCATAAGCACCATTTCCTGTTACTCTTCGATGTATTAGGATTATAACAGAATGTATGCCTTTTATTGTTTTAATTATGGCTTGGTTATTGTTAATATTGTTTCATATTGGGTTTTGTCCCTATAAAATAGTTCAATTGTTATTTTTCAACAGTTCATTTATAACATCTGGATTTCATTTCTCCTGACATCCCTGTTTATTTATTTTTTTCCTTCCTCAGTTATGGACAAATTGTGGTTTATTGAATTTCAGATTTCTTCTTTACTAAGATTTTGTCAGTTCAAAGTCCTGGAAGTTTCTCAGCAAGGAAAATTTTGACCTCAAAAACCTACCAGTGGGAAACAAAGCATGAAGAAAATACTTATTTACCGAACAAATAAACATGATTTGGAGGTATTTGTGTCAGTCTTGGAAATTACTAGATATAAAAAGATCAAGGCTCACAGCTAAAATGTTATCTAATCAATCATGTGTAATAGCTGTCCCTACATTAAAATATATTAAAATGCTACTATTTTCCTTCACCTTACATTTAGCAAAGATAATGATTGGATTCTGAAATAATATCATCTTTTTTGGTGCAGTGAAACAGTTCATAGAGTGTCTTAAATATAATTGTGATATTTTAATTCAAGTTCCTGTATCCAATCTTTTTTTCTGAAACATCCTATTGTTATTCTTCCTGTATTCTCCCTGTTGTTGTGGTTGTTAGATGTGGCTTTTAAAAAATGGTTGAGTAAAGTAAGGAATAAAAAAACCCAAATCAGAATATTTTTTTTAAAAAAATCCATCAATAAAATTATGTATATTTATCTTTGCTTAAAGCTTAATAGTAGTTATTTCTTAGATTTCCAAAGTGATATAGTGCATAACTTACTACTAATAATATACCAGAAAATCAATACCTTTCCTGACACTTTTTAAAAATTCCTTTATTCATTTGTGCGTAGTTGTTTTAGTTTTCCATTTTCTATCTGTTTTTACCTACAGTATATATTTTCTCAAAAACATGCAATAAAATACTTAAGAAGTAAAACCTTAATTTTTATTAAATTAAGGTTTTACTTCTTAAGTATTTTATTGCATGTTTATTGCAATTATTATAGAATGGATGGATGATAATTAATGAATAAATTATTAATAAAAGAAACCATAGAACTTGTCAGAAATGTTTAGCAATTATATGTAAAAAAAAAAAACATTACACACTGTAATTTAAGTTGATGCTTGAAAATATTTACCAATATTTCTGCAAAATGAAGTTTGAACAGGATTGGGTCATGCATGTCTCGGAAAATATTTTCTTCTATATTTAAAGAGAGATTTATGAAATATGGCCTGAACAAGTTAATCTCAATGGAATTTATTAATGGTTTAATGAGAAAGATGGTATCTATAATTATTCTATAGAAATTTAATTATCCTATTCCCTGTACTTCTCAAATTGGGAGCCATGCCCAAAAGTGACACTGTAGTACATTGCTAGTATAAATTGCAGGGAAAATATAAACTTCTAAATGCTAAAAATAATATTTCCCAATTAAATTCTTTGTTTTTCCCCAGCAGACTAAAGCTCAAATATTTGAAGAGATTCTTCAGAGGTATCTTGGACCGATTTGACCCTTCCTGCTCAAATCAGAAAAATTAAGAATTTTGGGTTTCTTACTTTCTGTTATCCACTGGGATTAAAAAGAGGCTACAAAAATCTACTTCTGTAACATTTATTTTCCTGGATGAGATAATTTTCCTTAGAAATAACTTTGGTGGAGAGAGGGAGAGAGGAGGAAAAAAAAGCAAAGCATTTTAAAAGATACATGTAGTTATTTGCCACCTATATGTCATTGATTAATGCTTGTTATTTTAAAATAAGCATCTTTGCTCTTTCGTTCGTTTTCAAGGTTTCCTACAATGACATTTTAAAGCAAGAGCAACAACCAGAAATCAGCCTGATTAAGATATTTTGGTTTTGTTTTTTTCCTTCCTGGAGCAGAAAGGAGAAAATAAACATATATATATATACCCAAGCAAAGCTGAATAAAATATATATATCTATATACATACACACATATATATATACATACCTATATACCTATATATACATATACACATACACACACACACACACACACATATATATATATTTATTTTTCTGAGGTTCTTGCAGGTATTTGTATGTGGATCTTTGGTTAATCGCGTTTTCTCCCACGTAAGATTAGAAGTATCTAGGCAACATTTTGATTAAACGAACACGAACACGAAGCCAAACAGCAGGATCACGGCTCACCAGCCCAAATCCCCCAGCAACTAAGACTAACCTGAGCACAACCAAGCCCCCACCTGAACAGAACACACCTCCAGCCAATCAGAACACGGCCAACCCCCCAACCAATCAGAACACAGCCCAACCCCCAACCAATAAGAACACACCCCCACCCAATCAGAACACAGCCAAGCCCCCACCCAATCAAGTCACACCCCCACTAGCAGTTAAAAGGAAGAAGCAGATTGCAAGCTCACATTACTCTGAGAAGCACAGAGCGGAAGACACAAGCCTGAAGATGATGAATGAGACTTTATCGAAACGTGGCCTAGATACTTCTAATCTTACGCGGGAGAAAACCCGAATAACCAAAGATCGATCGATCGATCTATCTATCTATCTATCTATCTATCTATCTATCTATCTATCTGGTATTCAGCTTTGCTCGGGTATTTTCCCATGTCATTATAGTTGTGCTTTTAAAGTTGTAGCAACGTTTCGGCAGAATCTCATCTGCCATCATCAGGCTTCTGTATTGTGTTCATCTGTGAGTCAGACTTTTACAGTGGTTCAGATGTAAATTTGGGGGTAGCCTATTGCTGTGCCAGAATGGTTTTTCCTACATCCTGATTGGTTGGGAGTCTAGGTCTGTGTTTATTGGTCTTGGAGTTTGCTGTGTTCTGCTTGGTTGGTGTTTCTAATATCTTCTGTCTGTTTTGTGGATCTTTTTGTAAAAGCGCAACTACAATGACGTGGGAAAATACCCGAGCAAAGCTGAATACCATACATGTAAGTACCCGCGAAAACTTAAGAAAACAAATATGTATGTATGTATGTGTGTGTGTGTGTATGTGTGTATGTGTATGTATATGTGTACACACACACACACACACACACACACACACACACACACACACACAGTGACAGGAAGGGCATCTTCTTTTAATGATCCATAATCCCTCATGGGGTTTCCCATCTGGGCAACTGAATGGAACTGAGTGTTTACTGCCCAGATGCCCTTCCTGTCACCAGTGTTATGTTCAGTCTTGTTCAGCATATATACTCACAGAGAAAAATCTGCCTCTACCTAGGATCAAACTCACAGCCTTCTGATTGTGACGCAAGAACTCTACCACCGCACTGCTCAAGATTTTATATATACACACATACACACACACATTTTTTTTTTTTTTGGTACAAGGTAAGTTAAAGAAAGATGACAATCATGAGAAGTAAGAGTGTGCGGTGCATTGATGGTAATAGTGAATGCATATGATGTTCATAAGAATGTTTCCATTCTGAGAATGTTATTTTTTTATCTGGTACAAAATTCACCACTTTTAAGAAAGAATTATTCCTATTTTTTTTTTTTTGTTACTCTTTCCCATTATGTTACCTGCAAGAACACTAGAAACCATTAACCCAAAGGAGATTCACAACTGGGCATTATAACAAACCTTATTTTACACTCTTATGAACTAGACTCAATCATGTCTATGCCCATAGACTTTATTTTTATCATCAGTCAAAGCCCTACTTTCCATGTTTCTAAAGGTGTCTTTTTCTGGAGGGAAGAAAGCGACTGAATTTCTTCCTTGATATCAGAATGCTTGACAGCTTATTTGACATTTCTGGTGATTTGTGATCTTTCTTTTTTAGCTTACTGTATTTTTCAAGGTGGTAGTGATACAACTACTGCTGTATTGATATGTCTATGGAGATTTTCAGTCATTCAGGTGATGGTTGTCACAAAGGTGCTTTTGTTTTGTTTTTTCAAGAGGCAACTGGACTTTCTGGTTTTTCTTTGAAGACATTTCACTTCTCATCCAGGAAGCTTCTCCATCTATATTGCTGTATTGATAGAATACAATATGTGTAGCTCAGGGTTCAACTGTGGGGTCCTTAGTGCTCTCTGAGCTGGGTGATTTTTTTGCAGATATTTCATAACCCAACTAGGTGACATCATCAGTGCTAGAAGGGAATGGGGTTTGCAGAGCAAAAGAGAAGAAGGAAGAAGAGAAGAGGACTATAGGGTCCTTAGTGCTTTCTGAGCTTGGATGCTTTCTTGCAGACATTTCATTACCAGACTAGGTAACGTCATCAATGCATCTGCAAGAAAACAACCAAGCTCAGAGAATATCAAATATCTCCCAAAAACTACTGCTCTTTTTTTTTCTTAAATAACTTCTATTGCACCAAATCATCTCTCTTGCCTCCAAAGCCCTTAAAATCCAATGGGAAGAGTTTCCTCATAAGATCATATCACGAGGTTTAATTGAATGGATAGTAAGTCATAATACCCTGTTGGTTGCTATCTTCATTTCCTACCAATCTAAGTTAAAGAAAACTTCATTCCTCTTGTGAGAAATTCTCTGAACTAAACACAACAAGCCCTCTGAAGTTAACTCAAAGATTCCTTTAAATAGGAGCTCTGGCAGCCCTGGCAAATAGTGTTTTTTCTCATCACAGGCTGACAAGTCCATCCAGCCAGAAGATGAATAGTTGTCTGCAACACCTATTCATCTCCACCCCCCCTGCCTTTTATCCCCAGAGCTAGTGTGGGGCTTCACTAGTAGCATTGGTTCTTCCATCCCAAGGACCGGCCCATGGATTTCCACTGCTCTCCTCTCCTCTGCCTTCTGCATACCCGTGAGTCAGGCACTGGACCCAGCTGTTCCTCCTCTTTCTCATCAGCCACCTCCAGACCCGGGGGCTGTTGATTCTCCATCTGAGGGGTGATGGACAGTCCAGGCTCGCTCTCTCTCTCTCTCTCTCTCTCTCTCTCTCTCTCTCTCTCTCTCTCTCTCTCTAACAACTCCATTCCCTCTTCCCCCTCAGATTTTTCAGGTTGCCTTGATGCTAACCTGACTCTCACACCTCCTCTTACTTGAGGGGCCAGAGACTGGCAGGCCACAACAGAACCCTTTAAAGCTATGCTTTTCAAAGCCAGAAATGTGTAGGAAGCAGAATAAATGAAGAAAACTGAAATCATCCCAGATGTTCCTTTCATAACTTTAAAGTATTTTCATTTATAAAAATGCAGATGATCGTTCAGATGTCAATAGAAAGAGAAAAACCACACAAGTAGAAATCGTTTACAAGGTTTGAATCATGATTGGGGGCAGACCAATTTTCACAATAAGTAATGGTTTCTTCGTTGGCTTTGCAATACTGATAATTACTCAAGGTTTTGCGCTCCAAAGATAGTATTATACTAATTCATCTAATCAGGTCTTGCAATTCGTCTACAGGAATCATTTTATTGAGAAGATAAAGCTCTTATTGTCAGTCATCCTAGGAAAAAAGGGCTAACCATCCTCTGATTTATCTCAGTTCACAACAAGACAACACATACATAGGTATAGAAACAGATATAGCTATGGCTGCATGCAGATAAAGAAATATGGATAGACACTTGATGGATATTATCGCAATAGTAATAGCACTTAAATTTAAATACTGCTTCATGGTACTTTACAGCCCTCTCTAAGCAGTTTACAGAGATAGCATCTTGTCCCCAACAATCTGGGTCCTCAATTTACCCACCTGGGAAGGATGGAAGGCTGAGTCATCCTTGATCCTGTGAGACCCAAACTGCCAAATTGCAGGCAGCCAGCAGTCAGCAGAAGTAGTCTTCAGTACTGCATTCTAACCACTGCACTACCATGGCTTTTTATATATACAGACAGGCAAACAAACATCTATATAAAAAAGGAGTTGATTGTAAGTAATTTGCTAGAAAGCTAAAGTAAAAAAAAAAAAATCCTAGTGTAATCCTAATACTATTTCCATTAAAGAAATTAATGTTCAAAAAATGTTGTGAAGCCAAGGCCAAGATGAAGGAAAAGTTTGCTTAGGTTACTGAAGAATGGGAAAATAAATGAATGAATGAATGAACGAACAAACTAATGAATGATTTGCAGAGAAAACAACAGTATGATTCGAAGGAAAAAGTGAATATTTGTCAAACTCTCTTTCCAGTCCAATCTCAACTAATCATTCAAAACAACGGCATGCAAACAAATGATTGCAAGAGTTACTCTGTTGTGAATTATGCACAACAGTGCATTAACAATTGTGTCAAATCTGAATGTGCAGTTAGCTTTTCCCACCATAGAATTAAAAGCGTGGCCATCAAAAGATGCAATTTTATGTTTAATGCCCTGGGTGTAACCTCTTCTCCCTACTCCCCCCCGCCCACACTTTCCAACATGCTAAAATTGAGGTCGTACAGCGAATCCCAACTTCGCTGAGTTAAAAATCATCCCATACCTCTTAATTCTGCATCCATGTTATATTTTATTCTTGAGTTGGAAGACTTCATTATTTTCAATCATAAGCATTCCTAAACTTAGTTACTGGAAAATGAGACCTTTTAATTTTAATGGAACTCATTTCTTACTAGCCATTTGGAGGAAAATAATGAACAACAACTGACTATGAATATAAGTGCCTCCAACAGCATGTGTAATAAAAGTATTTAGAAACACATGCAACTACCCAGTGACACACAAAACAACGGTGTAATGGCTCAGTGAGAATAATAAGCATTTTATCACTATTCACTTCTCTCTCTTGCACTCATTTGCTTGCAGATACACAGCTGGGCACAGAAGAAGAAGAAGAAGAAGAAGAAGAAGAAGAAGAAGAAAGAAGAAGAAGAAGAAGAAGAAGAAGAAGAAGAAGAAGGAGAAAGAAGAAGAAGGAGAAGGAGAAGGAGAAGGAGAAGGAAGAAGGAGAAGGAGAAGGAGAAGGAGAAGAAGAAGAAGAAGAAGAAGAAGAAGAAGAAGAAGAAGAAGAAGAAGAAGAAGAAGAAGAAGAAGAAGAAGAAGAGGGAGGAGGAGGAGGAGGGAGGAGGAGGAGGGGGAGGGGGAGGGAGGAGGACGAGCATTACCTTTCAACTTCATTTATGTTTCTGGGGGAAGTGGAATAGAAGTTCTTTTCCCATTCTCAAAATGAGAGGACATCTTATAGAATAAAAAAAATGCAAGTAATTTTATTTTCCTTTTTTGAATGTCAAAAAGAAAAGGAACACAACTTATGGCTCATTCAAGGCAATTACCCACAATTATGATAAAAGGTGGGCATCTGTGCAGGTGCCTTTTGAAACAAAACAGAACAAAAAATACCCAGGTATTTGTTGCGTTCCTGTTTGCAAGCAGGCAAAATGCAGGCCAGGGAACACCTGGCCCGGAAACCAAGAAACAGAAGGCACATAGTTGGAGTTAGACTTGGGAAACAACTCCCTCCTTACACTCCAAATTATTTTTCTATAAATGTCACAACAGTTAAATTCTGAGACTTTTTTCTGAAATCAACAGGTTCGGCATGACACCAGCCATTTCCTCTTGCTCACATCAATTTACATATTTAGAAGCATCAAGCTGTATGCAGCAACTGGGCTGGGAAATGGATCCCAAAAGTTGTCTATCGGTTGACATTTCCAGATAGGCTTCTCATATTCAAAAGCTGCGCCTCCTGCTAAAACGCTCGTCACAATCTCCTTTCCTTTCTACCACATGCAGCCTTTTAAGTCGGGCCCACTGACATCGCTTGGAAAGCTGCCCAGTCATTTATTTTTAAAGAGTCTAGATCTTGCAGAAGCCATCTGTCCACCTATTAAAGTATCTACGGTAGATTTTAGTAGAGAATAATCACTTTATTCCGCATGAAAGGCCATCGTTCCCAACACCACCAGGATTGTGATGGCAACTTTTCCCACCAATCTGACCAGTTTCACCCCCCAACCCCCCCAAAAGTCATACTTATGGTTACCCTCACATTTTACTTAGCTTCAATGGAACATTATAAAGCGATTTAAAGAAAGCACTAAAAGAAAGGACGTACAGAGGATTCATTCTCCTCCTTTAACTCAATCCTTTCGGATCTTCACTAATGTCCTGTGTTTGTATCTAAGATAGATAAACTCAGTTGAATAAACCGAGTCTGAACTAATCTCACGTATGTGTGTGTGTATGCTTTCTTTTTTTTAATAGGAACGCAGCCTTCAGTCCAAAGGTGGTATTCAGCAGGTTCTGATCAGTTCTGGAGCACTGGTAGCAGAAATTTTGAGTAGTTCAGAGAACCAGCAAATATCAACTCTGACTGGCCCCACCCCCATCTCTTCTTACCTCCCAAGTCCCAGATGATTTGCTGGTCTTCTTTTGTTGCCCTGCACAAGAGAACAGAGCTTGAAAGCAGGTTAGTAGGATGGGGAGGGAAGGGGATTTTGCAATATTCTTACCCTGCCACACCTGCCATGCCACGCCCACCAAGCTATACCCACAGATCCGGTAGTAAGTTTTTTTGAATCCTACCACTGCTTCAGTCCTCATTTATCTTACCTTTTCCTTGCTTTTTTCTTCTTATTCCTTCATGTTAAGCCTTAGTAAGACAACACCTAGAATACTGCATCCAGTTTTGGTCATCTTTTATAGAAAAGAGGTTGAGACTCTAGAAAGAGTGAAGCAACCAAGAGGATTAGGAGACCGGAGACTAAAACATACGATGAACAGTTGCAGGAACTGGGCATGGCTAGTCTAGTGAAGAGAAGGATCAGGGGAGGCATGATAGCAGTCTTCCAATATTTGAGGGGCTGCCCCAGAGAGGAAGGGGTCAAACTATTTTCCAAAGCACCTGAAGGCCAAACAAGGAATAATGGATGGAAATTGAACAAGGAGAGATTCAACCTGGAAATAAGGAGAAATTTTCTGACAGGGAGAACAATCAACCAATGGAACAGAAGTTGCCTTCTGAAGTTGTGGGAGCTTCATCACTAGAACCTTTCAAGAAGAGATTGGACTGCCATTTTCCAGAAATGGTGTAGGGTCTCCTGCTTGTGTGGGAGGTTGGACTAGATGACCTACAATGTCCCTTCCAACTCTGTTAAATATGTATCTGAGACATTATTACACTCAAATTACTATTGTTGTATGAACAATGTCAAATCCCACTCTAACTGGGTGAAGACTCAGCATGTATTTTTGCCATGGATTTTCCTTTGGCCAAACTGGATGAATTGCCTGTTGTCTTTCTATGGGACATTATAAAAGCATTCCCTTACATCAGTGTATATGGTTTTATCATGCTTACTGAGCATAGTCCCTATTTTCTTTTATTGTTTTCTTTCTCAATCCCGGATGACATTTATTCATCTTATGATGAATAAATTCCCTGTCCAAGAACATGATTTCTTATTATTATTACTCCTGATTGACAGTTTGTATTTTTCCTGATTGACAATTTCGGTATATCTTTCTGGGTTGCCCAGTTCTGTCTCTCTGTATGCACCATTCACCTCTCCTTGCATCTGACATAAATTGTACTAATTTCATTTAAATCATGTATTCCTCCCCCTTTAAAAAACGCATACCATTTTATGACATTATTACATTTCAGCTGACAGATCCTGAAAAGGTTTGTTACATAATTTTAACATATTTTAATCATGTTTTGATCAAAGATTTTAAAGACAGTCTATCACTACTTTGGTTTCACAGATTTTTTTTCCAACTGGCAAGCTTGAAACAAGAAGAAAGAATCTGAAAGTGGATGAAAGAGTTGACTAGAATGGAATATAATATTCTTTGTCTTGTTCGGGGTAAATTTACAACAGTAGGAGCACATCCTGTCTTCAGGTAACTTCAGTTAAATAAACCTTAAAGCCATAACAGTGGGTTTCATAATTGAACTGGGAAGATAACATCAAGGATACAAGCAGAAGGGTTTCTAGAGAAAAATATGAGATCCTACACTAGCTTTGAGGAACTCCCACTGAGAAAGGAAAAGATAACCATTTCATAAAACCAAGAATATCTGAAATCACTAAGGAAACAACACCAAGAAAGCTTAAGTGGCAAAAAACCTGCTGACTTTAATGACTGAGTGTATCAAATGCAGCAAATGGATCAACTTGTACCAATAGCAATAGTAGATGGTTTACTTTGGCCACCAATAAATCATTAAGGATATGAGCCAATGCAAAAAAATCCCAATGCAATCCTAGGCTGCATTAATAGAGGGATAGAATCAAGCTCATACAAAGTGTTAGTAACATTTTTATAAAGCCTTATAAAGCCTTAATAAGACCCCACTTGGAATTCCTGCATCCAGTTTGGGTCACCCCAATATAAAAAAAAATGTTGAGACTCTGGGAAGAGGGCAGAGAAGAGCAACGAGGATGATTTGAGGCTTTGGGTCACCCCAATATAAAAAAAAAAATGTTGAGACTCTGGGAAGAGGGCAGAGAAGAGCAACGAGGATGATTTGAGGCTGGACGCTAAAACTTATGAAGAACGGTTGCAGGAATTGGGTTTGTCTAGTCTAGTGAAAAGAAGGACTAGGGGAGACATGATAGCAATATCCCAATATCTCAGGGGGTGCCACAAAGAAGACAGGGTCAAAATATTCTCCAAAGCACCAGAGGGCAGGACAAGAAACAATGGATGGAAACCAATCAAGGAGAGAAGCCACTTCCTAACAGTGAGGAAAATTAACCAGCGGAACAGAGGTTGCCTCTGGAAGTTTTGGGTGCTCCATCACTGGAGGTTTTTAAGAAGAAATTGGACAGCCATTTGTCTGGAATGGTAGAGGGTGTCCTGCTTGAGCAGGGGTTTGGACTAGAAGACTTCCAACTCTGTTATTCTGTTAAAATCTCTGGAGTATTTTATACAACAACCTCATGAGAACTGGGTTTGTCTAGTGTTCCAATATGAAGACTTTCTAATAGTGTTTAAAAGAGGACCAGAGAACTAAGATAAACTTATTATTTCAAGTGCCTTGCAGAGGTGGTATTCAGCAGGTTCTAACCAGTTCTGAAGAACTGATAGCAGAAATCTTGAGTAGTTCAGAGAACTGGCAAATACTACCTCTTACTGGCCCTGTTCCCATCTATACTCTGCCTCCTGAGTCCCATTGGCTGGGTCTTCTTTCGTTGCCCTGCACAGGAGAACCAAGCTGGAAAGCGGGTTAGTGGGGTGGGGAGGGAATAGGGATTTTGCAGTATCCTTCCCCCTGAAATGGGTTGGGAATGGAAATTTTATGGTATCCTTCCCCTGCCACACTTACCAAGCCATGCCCACCAAGCCACACCATGCCCACCAAGCCATGCCCACAGAACTGGTAGTAAAAAAAAAAAAATGAATCCCACTATTGGTGCCTTGTCTAGAAAAGGAAGAAGGGTCTCTTGGCTAAAGTTAGATCAATACAGAAGAATCAAGACTGGATCTCTTTCAACAAAAACGTATAAACATGTTTCCAAGACTCAAGAAAGGAATCAATGGGAATGTGCGATCCACTTTCCAGCATTGTAAAGGTAACTATCCACATGGGCAGCTGGGTTCTCATTTTAAATCTCACTTTATTAGAATTAATTTCAAATGAAATTGGTGGCATTTGCCACCTCAGAGTTTTCACTGAAATTGCACTTTACTTACAGCTAATTTGGAGTGCACCTAAAGGTTTCTTCTTGCAGCAATGTTTGAAGAATTGTGATAATCCTTGGTGTTGAATGTTGAACATTTATATTTCTTCTACACTTATTTCTCTCTCTCTCTTTTTTTCAGTTGGTCAAAATTCCATGCTATCTCAATACCCAGAACTAAGAAGAATGTATCATTTATTTTAGATAACTTCAGTGTATGGCACCTTGGCATATTCTTATACAGTTAGCAAAAAGGTTGCCAATGAAAAAAATCTGGAGTTTCCTCAATGTTTGAATTAGTGGGAGAAATCTACAAAGGCATAATTGTTTTGAGTAGATAAGCAATTCAAGGTGTGATGCTAAGGTTCAACCAAGTTTATGCAATGGCCTTTTCCTAGAGTTACTTCATGAATCTTATTGGCTTCTCCCACTTTTAAATGAAATGTGAAGACATGTGTAGTGACCTCTTTTGATTCTTCTTGTAAATTTTAAAAGCAACAGGAAAAAATTTCAACATACAGTATGTGCAAAATATCTTACATAAATGTCGTCCAGCTATTGGAAGCTATTAGTATGGCTCCAGTGTCTCCCTAATTCCATATCAGGACAATGATCTAATGACCTAGATCATGAGTGTCAAATTTTCATTGTCACGGTGTTATCACATGATGGGTGTGGCCAGTGGGTGATGCGTCTGGCTCGTGGGCTGCAAGTTTGATACCCCTGATATACTTATGTGGTAATCTGGGATAGTAGTATAAAGTAGCAATTTTTAACCGTGTGTGTGTGTGCGTGTGTGTGTGTGTGTTCAAAACACCAGTTTCAAGTAGTTTTGAAAATTAAATATTTCTTTTTCCTTCTTATCTATCATTTATCATCATTAGAAATCTTACAATCAAATAATTATGGGGCAGCTTAAATATCTTGTTTGGTTCCTATTTTCTCCTGGGCTAATAGTTCTGAAAGCTTTGGAATAGGCATAGCTTTGTTATTGTTAGATTCCCCTCTCTCTGTCTCTCTCCATCTGTCTCTCTCTCCATCTGTCTCTCTCTCTCTCTCCCTCTCTCCCTTTCTCTCTGTCTATCTCTCCCGCTCTTTCTGTCTCTTCTCTGTCTTCTCTCTCTCTCCATCTCTCTCCCTCTGTGTGTGTGTCTCTCTCTCTGTCTTTTCTCTCTCTCCACCTCTCTCCCTCCCTCCCCCCCTCTCTCTCCATCTCTCTCTGATATCACTATTTATGGACAACTCTTGCAGTTAATTTCTTTAATTTCATTTTATTGGTGATTCAAGAAACAGGCAAGATAACAATAGCAATAACAATATTTTATTTGCTGTAAGCTAGATCTGTAGAAGATGCTAACCGGATCAAATCTCTCTTTTACATTTCATTTATGGTTTTTACCCACCTCTACTCCTGTATTTTGCTTTGGTTTCAATCACCTCAACCGGGTGAGATAAGAGGTCCTCTAAAGAACTTCAAGATTGCAGACTGGAATTCCTTCTTTGTCTGGTTCTAAACCAAATGCAAGGCACCAGGTCAGAGCAATCAATGCTGCTTCATATCAGCAAGCGACATCCTCTAAATAACATGCGAGGAATATAAGCACCACTTTTTGAAGAACAGAGAACTATAATATCAGAAGATTTTTTTTTTCCATTCATTTGCTGAGTAATCTACATAATCTCTCTCTCTCTCTCTCTCTCTCTCTCTCTCTCTCTCTCTCTCTCTCTTTCTTTCTCTCTCTCTCTCTCTCCAGCTTCTGTATTGCTTTATTAGCTGGACTGCTTGACAAATTAGTACAGTTCTCTCCGATATTGCCATAAAACCACAGGTTTAAAATCATCAGACTAATGAGACTGGAGTGAATTCTTCCCATTTCTTTTTCTTTCTTTTTTCCCCCCTTTCTTTTTCTTGGTTCTTCAAAAAAAAAAAAAAAGCATTTGTGTCAAACTGATTTATGTTATGCTACTTTCTGCTCTCATTAAAATCTTTGTCACCAAATGAGCTATTGCATTCCCGCCCTTAACGGTCAGGACATTCTGTGAAAGTGGGGCACTTGTGTTAAGGTATTGTGTTATTCTGGTCATTCAGAATGTTAATTGGTTGAACACTACTCTTTTCTTCCATGGTTAGAGATGGATTCAGGGTGGGTTTTTTTTTCTCTTCAGCCCGGCAAGATCAACTTGCAATGGGTACAAGACCCTACAAATTTCATTTACATAATATACATAAAAGAGGGAATTGTGCAGTGACATTTGGATGAAAAGGAGCCTAATGAAAATAGATAACAACGCAATATTTATCCTCCATTTAGGAGAAGTCGGGGAATATTGAGATCAAATTAAAAGGTAGCAATATCATTGTGGCTTCTATTGCGTATGATCTTAGCAAGCCATCCGGAAAATACTAAGCACAGTTCATTGATTATTGGCATGAAGGTGATCACGTGGCCTATGCAGTGGGACATGCTAATGTATTTCCTGACTCTGTTTTTTTTTTTTTTTTCAACATCTGTAGCTCAAGGCAGCTGTCTGTGTAATATAAAATACAGACAGCGGTGGGAATAAAATCTGGTAGCACATTTTGAAAGATGGAGCCTCGGATGTGTTTTTAGTAGTGCTAAGAAATTAGATATAGCACACTGTCATCCTAATACTACGGATGTAGAAGAAAATCTTTCTCATGTGAATTGAATTAAATTTTCAATATGTCTCCCTTCTGTCCATTTCACGCATTACACAATGCCAACCTTCCCGAATGAGTCATACGGATGTACAAATACATCTTTTGAAACACAACTTCCAAGGACGCAGGGGAAGAGCCAGAAAAATTAACAGGGGCTACCCCTACACAGTGGAAAGTACCTCTGCTATAGTCCCAAAGGTGCTTTTCCCTAGGACACAACTGGACTTTCTAGTTTTTGTCTTTGAAGACATGACCCTGAGACACAGATAAACCTCCAAGTGATCTCAAGGACCCTCTAAAAGGATGCAAATGACCAGCTGTCTGCAAGGAGTATAAATCCTTCCATTCCCTACAACCCAGTCAGAGCTGAAGAAGCTTCTTGAATGAGAAGCAAAACATCTTCAAACAAAAACCAAGAAAGTCCACTTGCCTCCTGAAAAAAGCACCTTTGGGACAATCATGACCTGGATGACTGGGAATCTCTACAGACTTTTAGTTATACAATTTGGGATGAACATCCTTGGAATAGGAGTAGGAATGGATTTCCAGAGGGGGAAAAAATGCAGATACAGGAACCAGGAGCATTTACTCAGGTGACTCTGAGGAGACAATAAACCTCCAAGTGGCCCCAACAACCCTCTAAAAGGATGCAAATGACCAGCTGTCTGAAAGAAATACAAATCATTCCGTTCTCCAACATCCAGTCAGAACTGAAGAAGCTTCTTGGATGAAATGTAAAATGTCTTCCAAAAACAAAAAAAAGAAAGAAGGAAAGAAGGAAGGAAGGAAAGAAAGAAAGAAAGAAAGAAAGAAAGAAAGAAAGAAAGAAAGAAAGAAAGAAAGAAAGAAAGAAAGAAAGAAAGAAAGAAAGAAAGAAAGAAAGAAAGAAAGTGCTCCTGGAAAAACACCTTTGGGACAACCATGACCTGGATGACTGGGAATCTCCACAGACTTCTACCACTGCTATTATATTCCCTAGTCTATCCGAAGTCCAATCATTCAATGGGGAGTTCTGAAAGGTTGATCAAGCACACCAAAATCAGAAGAACGTTAGAAGTGGATGCAACATGAGAGTGAAGAAGATCAGAACGTCCAAACAGAATGGAGGAAATGCCATCAAGGCAGTTAACACCTGAGCAGTTCCAATCAATTGATGCAAAGGTGGAATAATGGACTGAACTCAAGCAGAACTAATAGGAAGACCAGAAAAATATGCCCTTCATCCACAAAGTTGACAAACTTTACTTACCAAGGAAAATAGTTGGGTGTGAAATGTTGTAAATTCGCCAGTCAGTTAAGGAGAAAAAAGGGGCCTCGGAGGATATCTGAAGGACAGGGAAGAAGAGGCTAGTAAGCCGAAAAGGCTTACTGACTTTCAGAGAGACCAAACTGGCCTACAAGAAGAAAAAAAAACGAAGAATAGAAAAGAGACATGACAAAGTACTTTATGACCAATGCATATAAAAACTAGCAGGCAAAACTACAACAACAGAAAGCAATGGCTTACAGCAGGAAAATTGGAGAAAGAAAGAGAGGCTGCACAAGACCAGGCCTTAAAAATAAATGCATAACAAAACCAGAACTGAAAAAAAAAACAATTATCTGATTTTTGTAATTACATCAATTGACCATTTTTTTTAAAAAAAAAGTATTGATACAATTTACTTCTACTGAGTCTACTTTACAACCTTAGGCATTTAAAGCTTTAAAAGAAACATTACTTAAAAAGACAGAGGTTCAAACACTTCCTAATTAAACTCATACAAAAACATCTCAACTTGACTTCCCAGCCAGAGTCCAATTCTGAGCAGATTACTTTTCCATGTAGCTACAACATTTGGACCTGTGTGTATTCATACAACTCACAATAGAATAGAATAATAAAGTTGGAAGGGACCTTGGAGGACTTCTAGTCCAACCCCCTGCTTAGGCAGGAAACCCTATACCATTTCAGACAAAAGATAATCCAATCTCTTCTTCCAAACTTCCAGTGTTGGAGCATTCACAACTTCTGGAGGCAAATTGTTCCACTGATTAATTGTTTTCACTGTCTGGAAATTTCTTAGTTCAAGGTTGCTTCTCTCCTTGATTAGTTTCCACCCATTGCTTCTTGTCCTGCCCTCAGGTGCTTTGGAGAATAGCTTAACTTCTTCTTCTTTGTGACAGCCCCTGAGATATTGAAAGACTGCTATCATGTCACGCCTAGTGCTTCTTTTCATCAGACTTGTTGTTGTTAGTTGCAAAATCATGTCTGACCTATTGTGACGCCATGGACAACGTTCCTCCAGGTCTTCCTGTCCTTTACCATCTTCTGGAATCCATTTAAGCTCATGGCTACTGCTTCAGTGACTCCACCCAGCCACCTCATTCTTTGACATCCCCTTCTTCTATTGCCCTCAATCTTTCCCAGCATTAAGCTCTTCTCCAGGGAGTCCTTCCTTCTCATTAGGTGGCCAAAGTATTTGATCAAACTAGACATACCCAATTCCTGCAACCATTCTTTATATGTTTTAGCCTCCATTCATCTTTGTTGCTCTTCTCTGCACTCTAGTTTCAACATCTTTTTTTAATATCATGGTGACCAAAACTGAATGCAGTATTCCAAGTGTGGCCTTACCAAGGCATTATAAAGTGTATTAACACTTCATGCGATCTTAATTCTATCCCTCTGTTATGCAGCCTAAAATTGTGTTGGCTTTTTTGGCAGCTGCAGCACATGGCTGGCTCATATTTAAATGATTGTCTACCAGGACTCTAAGATCCCTCTCATCTTCAATTTGAAGTTATATTTTCATTTACCAAGTGTCCTATAGTGAATTTCCACAAAGTTGGATTCAGAATGATCAATTTGATAATTGCATTCCATTGTTTGGTATGTCTTATTCAATCCAGCTTGCCAGCGTGAATAGAACCAAATGTCCAAACCAACCATTTGGTTCCTGATTTGTAAACCCTCAGTGTGTGAAATGGCATATTGAGGACAAGCACAAGCACCTGGTGTCCTCCCCTATAAGCCCAGCTAAAGAGCAAGTGGGGAAAGAAAACAATCTGCTGTAAACTTCATATCACATGGGCACAAACTGACATGCAAAATAATTCTTATGACAATTCTCTTGCTTGGTGTGTGGAAATATTCTGTGCATATAATGAAGGAACATTCTGTTCCTTTACAAACAGCCCACAGAAGTTACCAGTTGGCAAGGTAGAACTCTTATTTAATTTATTTGTCGTGCTCCATATAACGCTCAGGCTTCATGCTGTCTTTTTTTTTTTTACTTCAAGAAGATTGGTTGAGAAACCTATTAGAGAGCATGTTAGGCACAGCATGATTTAAAAAGCATTGTTTCTAATGCTCTTTTGAGTCGTTTCATCTTCTGCCTGTAACCATCCTTTCCTTCCTTCTGATTTCATGTTGTGATCATAGATCTGTATGTTAATAGAGCAATATTTGCCTTCTGCAATGTCTATCATTTGCGGTGACATTTTTGTTTACAAAGTATCCTATTGTGCACTTTCACAAATGTTTGAGTCAAAATAATCCATGTTGTTTCAAATAATCAAAACGATCAGCTTTTCTTTCAAGCAGACAGGAAAGAAAGTTGAATATTGAAATGGTAATTTTTTAAGTTCCTAATAATTAAGCAGTAGAACAGCTTGACTTCAGAAGTTATAGATGCTTCATCCCTGGAGGTTTTTAAGAAAAGACTGGCAATCACCTATCTGAAATGGTATAGGATATCCTGCTTGAGCAGGGGGCTGGACTAGAAGACCTCCAAGGTCCCTTCCACCTCTATTATGATTTATTGATTGAAGTTAAAGGCATTTGTTATGTTAGTGAATATGTGTTATCTATGAACACTTGTTCAAAAACCAAATTAATATCATCAGATATCGGGAAAAAAAAGACGAATAATATCAGAAAAGTATTGATATGTTATTATTTTCTGATTTTCTGCATGCTAATATGCGCTTTACAATTGAAAACATGGAAGTCCCATTGTCAGACCATTTACTTGCCAAACCAAAAGCAATATATCCATTATTCTCCTCCTGCTGTTGAAGTCATTTTTTGAAAAGAGATTGCATGTTGCTTCTCTGCAATTTTTTGTGAACACCTAAAATGGTGAGATTTTTGCTGTTGTCTAAATTATAGACTTTATTGGCATGATGGTGCAGTGCTTAGAATGAAGTGTTGCAGGCTAACTCTGCCCACAGCCCGAAGTTCAATCCTGACTAGCTCAAGGTTGACTTCCATCCTTCCGAGGTCAGTAAAATGAGGACCCAGATTGTTGTGGGGGACATATGCTGACGGTGTAAACTGCTTAGAGAGGGCTGTAAAACGTTGTGAAGTCGTATATAAGTCTAAGTGTTGTTGCCATTGCTATTGCTATTCACTAGTACCTTGATTAAGATCTCCATGTAGGACTTAATGTCCCAAACTATTCCAGTCATACAACAAAGATTATCTTTATTTCTTCAACAGTGATTTCATTCCCCTTTCCAAGAGTTCCTAAAGTATTTGTCAATAAGTTTTGATTGGAGATCTCCTTTTAAAATGCCATGACAATGTGCTAGGAGCCATCTTGAAAAATCATTTCAACAGGTGTGAATGTTGAATTTAATGAGATATTATCCTTTCCCATATGAAGTGATTAGTTGATGGGGAAAAACATATAAACAAGGTCTTAAGTACTAAGGAGCCGTAAGCCAACATAAATCTTCATTTTGGAAGCAATTGCAAACCCTAAGTATGTGTTAAAACTGTATCTTTGTTGTCTAAATATAAACCTTTAAAAGCATTTAACATTTAAACCTAAATTAAAGCAGTACTGATTGCATTTTGAAATAACTTGGGAGTTCAAGATCTGATTTGTTAGGCATGTGTGAAAAGTGTACGTTGGAGGTATTGATTAAAGTAATCCTTCACTGGATCACCACTTTCATCGAGGCAATATGGATCATTTGGGGACTAATACTATTAGTGTTCCCATTACAAAGATAAATAGCTACTTTATACACTGAGAATAACAAATCTTTTCATTAGTCCAAGACTGGAAATCTAAAGTAGCAGTATCTTTCTATTATAAAATAGTTTTTTTTTTCCCCTTTCAGCTCTGCATGCCTGAAAGTTCTTTCCTTATATTATTATTTTTATTCATACTTCAGTATCTAAATCATATTAGGAAACACAGATTTTAACTCAAGATGGAATAGCCATGGAAAAGTTTATCAGTTATATAAATGCTTCTCTGTTGTTATTGTTTTACATTTTAGTAAAAGGAAGTTGGCAACTGTCCCTTTTTAGACATTTTTGGAGCTGTCTAATAGGCAATAAAAAAATATTAAGTTACTCTCGTCTGAAGATCCTAAGAGGCAATTTTAACATTCTTGACTATTGATTCCAACTCTTCATTCCAAAGTACTTGTAAAGGACTCACTTTACAAGACATAAAAAGTACATTTTTTTTACTTCAATTTAATAGACTCTCTCCATCTTCTTTGTGGCAACTCCTGAGATATCAAAACACTGCTGTCATGCCACCCCTAGTCCTTCTTTTCATTACACTAGACATACCCAATTCCAGCAACCATTGTTTATATGTTTTAGCCTCCAGTCCCCTAATCATCTTCATTGCTCTTCTCTACACTCTTTCTCAACATCCTTTTTTTAAATACATGCCACTCTTAGCATATATTAAAGCACTCTTAGCACTCTCACAATTTAGACAATCTTACTATAAGTTCTTCTTGTAGTAATTAAAAAGTTTAAAAGGTGGATCAAAATAAGCTAAGTTAAAGTCTGAATATACATATTAGCTAATCAATTCCAAAAGGAAGTCTCATCTGCATTTTTGAAACTGGTATTATCCCAGAAATAATTTTATGTTGTGAAGAAGGATCGGTATTATAATTTTATTCCAGCATCTCCCAAATATGCCTTGGAGCCTTTAGTGCTGGGAGAAAAAAAATAGATTTTGACCAAATAGGAATCAAGGTATCACAGCAATTCTATAATAGCTTTCTAATTGTCCCTAAAGTTGTTTTTTCCCCAAGTTGATTCCTTATTCAATAAAGAAAAAAAAGATGGAACTTTATAGTCAGAGATTAAGTAAAAGTCAGTAAACTTAAGAAAAAAGAAAAGAAACTCATACCAAACCCTAGAATCATACTATGACCAGAAGATAACTTAAGAAGTTATCCTTCCCATAAAAATAATAATAATATTATAATTTTTTGTTTGGATTGAGCTTTATCAATTTCTTAACATCGTCTCAACATTGTAACGTAATATGACTTTGAAAAACCTCCCATCCTCATTCTCATTCTCATCATCATCATTGTTACCATCTTTAAAGCCGTCTTCATCATTTTAATTAAGCATATTTCTAATAACATTGAAGAAGAGTAGGCACCTTTGAACCAGGGTACTGGCACAAATTACTACATGGATAGCCAGAGCAACCATCAGAGAGGCGTTAAATTGTATAAAACCAGAAACATCACAAGAAGCCAAACCACAAGACTACGTCTGATTTACTTTGGGCCTGTCATGCATGCAAATTCATTGGAGAGGTCAATGATGGAATCATAATCAGAATAGAGCTGGAAGGGACCACCGAGGTCTTCTAATCCAGCCCCTTGCTCAAGCAAGAGATCCTGTACCATTTCAGACAAGCCCAGTCTCTTTTTGAAAACCTCCAGTGATGAAGCACCCACAACTTCTGGACGCAAGTTGTTCAACGGGTTATTGTTCTCACTGTTAGGAAGGGTCTCCTTAATTCCAAGTTGCTTCTCTTCTTGAGTGGTTTCCATCCATGGTTTCTTGTCCTGCCTTCAGGTGCTTTGGAAAATAAATTGATTCCCTCCTGTTTGTGGCAGCCTCTCAAATACTGCTATCCAGGGATGGGATTCTACCGGTTCAGACCGGTTCTATAGAACCGGTTGTTATGATTCTATGCACTTCAGAGAACCAGCAAATCGTGCCACTGGCTGGCCCCACCTCTCTTTGCCTGCTCCTCCCCTCCCCACCCAGTCAGTCCTTATCATACATGCACGACATCACTGACAGCATTCTCCCAGCCCAGCCACTCCTTGAGGTATTTATTTTCTTTTTCTCCTCCTGACGATCAGCTGTTCCGATGATCAGCTATGCTGGGATCCCCCTCAGTGTCTTACTGCTTCACCCAGGAGCTTTCCCTGAGGCCCAGGAGGCAAAAAGGGGTGTGGGGGTGTTGTGCACCATCCCGCTCCATTTTTGGCCTTTCTGGGCCTTAGGGAAGCTTCCTGGGCACAAAAATGCCACCCCCCTGGGAGGCTTCTCTGAGGCCCAGTAGGCCAAAAAAGAGAGTGCGGGTGGGAATGCTGGAAAAAGAAGAAGAAGAAGCCCCGCCTATCCAATCACATTGCCCCGCCCACCTAGCCTCACCCACCGAGCCACGCCCACAGAACCAGTAGTAAAAATATTTGCATCCCATCCCCTGCTGCTATCATGTCCCCCCTAGTCTTTCTTTTTTTTCTGGACCGAATGGTGAGTTGAACAAGAAAAAGGGGCAAGAAAAGAACATGCTGCTTTTATAGCATCAAAACGGATACAAAGATGGTGTTGTATATTTTAATCTTTTCTCAATAAATTAAAAAAAAAAAAAGATTGTCAACTTCTTAACAGTGAGGACAATTAACCAGTGGAACAACTTGCCTTCAAACATGGTAGGTGCTTCATCACTGGAGTTTTTTAAGATAATCCTGGACAGTCACTTGTTTGAAACGATATAGGATATTCTGCGTGATCAGGGGGCTGGACTAGAAGACCTCTAAGGGCCCTTCCAGCTCTATCCAACAGCTGAAAGGGGTTCTGCTTGACCAGGTGGCATGGAGAGCACTTGCCATAAAGTCACCAAGAATCAAACACAACTAAAAGGTAAAAAAAAAATATATATTACTATGTTAGCAAGATTTTTTAAATTATTTTATCCAGGATATTGAAATACTGTATAAAATACAAAAGGGTGGGGGAAGAAATAATGTTTTTGTCTAGTTTTGCTTTGTTTTTTTCCTTGTAAGTTTTTTTTTGCTCATGTATTGTATATTGGAGAATTGTAGGCTGCCACAAAATTCTTTGAAACCAGAATCAGACAAAATAAAATGGCTTTGAAACCAAATTAGGCAACTGATTTTCATTTAAACGCCAGCCCAGCTTCTTTCTGTGAATAAGCATATGGAATAATCTTAAAACAAATGTTTCAAGCACCCCTTAGTCCATCTGCAGTGGACTTTATCCCTGAAGGCTGAAAATTTCATTTGGTGTTAAGCAATGTATTTACCTCAGCTTTTGATTCAAATCCAAATACTCAGGCTGCATTTTTCAGACTGTTTGTTTTGAATCTGAGGACATTTTATTTAAAAAATAAATAAATAAAAGGTAGGCAGGAAAATATTCTTCAAAGCTGATTTCCATTTCTCTGAGGCAGTTATTCCCGGGATAGTTTTGTGTTTCACAGCCAGCCTGTGGACTGTAATGAATACAGATGCAAGATATGATAATATATTCCTGTCTTCATGGACCTTGATAAGCAGGCATTCATAAATGAAAAAAAAAAAAAAAACAGTTGTGATTTTATTATTCCCTCAGCTCTGCTCTTCAAAACTACCGTACCTCTAACATATGTTAAGACATTAAGAATGAATCTACTCTATTGAGACAGATTCCAAATGGAGCTTGAGCCAAACTTCTACTGATTGTGACATAACGTTTTCCACGTTTGCAATCTTGACAATGGCATTTCCTTCTCTGCTTTCTCACTTTGTGCAGAACCCATCCCATGTCACAACGGTGGGGAAACCTTGTGCTTCTTTCGTGGACATTGGACAATATCCATTCATCCATGTAGGAGAAGAAGTAGTGGAACCTGGAAATGGAAATAAAGGGGAAAACAGCCTAATGAGGAGGTTGAGGAGGAATATGGGCCAGTCCTGGAGTCTGGGAAAGGCTCTGATGAGGACTTTGCATCAGGGGGGCAGAGATGGTGTTCCATATCGATAGACTTGAAACCCTGCGTTCCCATTGGTTCAATTAACCGCTACCTGATTGGACAATCTGGGCAACTGTGATTGACTTGTTAAGAGTCTGCCGCGATTGGTCAATACCAAGAGTGGGAGACTCAAAGCGAAGTCATTGGCTGCTAAAGCCCCAGCGAGCTCTATAAAAGAGCTGCCGCGACTGCTATTCTCCTGAGCTGAACTGACTGATAAATAAAGAGCTGTTGTTACAGAACCAGAATCTCTCATTTTTGTGAGTCCAACCCTTCGAATATAACAGATGGGGCCAGGGCCGTCTGACAGTTATCAGCTGCCTTCAGAGTCAGACATCAGGCTGGTGCCTGCTTCCAGTGTGTACATGCGCAGAGCTGCCAGAAGAAGGGAACAGCTAAGGAACAAGGGTTGACTTGGGAGTAAAGCCACAGGTGGACCATGAATGGCCCCTCCCATAGGGAATAAAAGAGGAATAAAAGGGGAGTGGGGTTTTTCCGGAGACAATTAGTTCATTTGGGTGAAGATCTGTTCCTGCATTCTTGCCAAGTATTGTCTGCTGCAGTGTAGCATCTGAAAGATATCGTCCTGGCAACTCTCCATACCTGATAAAGATCTGTCATAGTGAACTATCTTGAAAGACTGTTGGCCGGAACTTTGCTGGAGAGGAATTCACTGTAAACTGGAGTTTATCAGGATGAGGAGTCAGGTTCATGCTGTTGGGGAAGCCTAGGTCAGAACATAAATTCAATCCCCCTCTAATTTCATTGATCCATATCTCTGGAACTCCAGACCGGTGATAATCATTTGAAGGCCACTATTTGACATGAAGATTAATCTGCAGAACTTTGCAGATGTTCACAGTGCAATGGGACATAACTCAAGATTCAAGGCACATCACTTATCAGAAGTGAAAGTCTGCTGAAAATGTTTAGCACCAAAGAAGTTCTTTTATCCTGCTTTCCCCCAAATAGATCTAACTTCATTAAATGACCAAGTAGTCCTGTTCCTACTCGCCACAAATAGGAATTCTGGAACTCTCAGCCTTATGACTCATACGATGTCTTAATCATTTAAGCATTTTCAAAAACTTGCCATCTGATAATGACTAATTATGCCAAGGTAAAATTATGACATCTTCTTGTGTTTTTGCACAATATGGTGGATGACAATAGTGAGTAAGAAAATGGAAAGGGAGAATTTTTGAAGAGGAAAAAACACTTGTGGACCGCATTGTACAAAATACCAAACTTGCTTGTGAGTTTAATTATGGCTTTTTATAAAGAAAGAATTTATAATCCTCCCAACAGAGATGAAAACTGGAATGAATATGTATTTTAATTACTATGTTCTTCATTGTGAAGTTATACCTAATCCACCCAATATGAGGCAAGAAATTTTGCTAATAGCAATGAATAAATTTTCATAGTTTTATAACCATGCATCTCTATGCAAAAGGTCAGGCATCCCTCCGAGGCCAAATGTGTAGATTCACAATGCCAGTTGGTTGTATGTGTATGTGCGGGTGGTGGTGGTGTTAAGCTAACCTATTAATTTGTAAAGTATTATACAAAAAATAATCCTAAAGCAATGCATGCATAGGCCTAAATATATGGAGGTTTTAAAATAATGAGATCAGTGAAAAAGTTACAGATATTTATGACTCTCATCTAGTTGGTAATCTGGATTTTGCCATCTGAGTATTGTGTGCTATCCAGGAGAAAAACAGCAAGAAAGGAAACTATTAAAAAGCGCACATCCCCTATTTGTATAGTTTTTATTTATTTAAAAAAAACTCAAAGTAACTGCTACACACATCCGAACAAGTGAACTGAAAAAAATGGACTGCCTATCTACCTATCTACCTAGCATCTATCTATCTATCTATCTATCTATCTATCTATCTATCTATCTATCTATCATCATCATCATCATCATCATCATCTAACATCTGTCTATCTATCTATCTATCTATCTATCTATCTATCTATCTATCTATCTATCTATCACCATCTAACATCTATCTATCTATCTATCTATCTATCTATCTATCTATCTATCTATCTATCTATCTATCTATCTATCTAGAAGCTGCATCTCTGTATAATATTAATGATCCTGAGGCAGAACTGTGAAATATGAACCACTGCAGGTTATAAGAGTTCAACAGCTGGACTTCTTTCCCTACATAACTGCTATTATTTTTATATATATATATAACAAAGTAAAAAGCAAGTATTCTTTCTTGGTGAAAATTTTTGCAGAATTTGGGAGCAAGCAAAAGAGTGACAAAGGAAGCATGCTTTAACAATGAGCATCAATTAAAGAGAAGAGCAACAAAGATGATTGGGAGACTGGAGGCTAAACTTATAAAGAATGGTTGCTGGATCTGGGTATGTCTAGTTTAATGAAAAGAAGGACTGTGGGGACATGATAGCAGTGTTCCGATATCTCAGGGGCTGCCCCAAAGAAAAGGGAATCAAGCTATTCTCCAAACCATCAGAAGGCAGGACAAGAAGCAATAGATGGAAACTAATCAAGGAGAGAAACAGCTTAGAACTAAGGAGAAATTTCTTGACATTGAGAACAATTAATCAGTGGAACAACTTTCCTTCAGAAGATGTAAATGCTCCACCATTAGATGTTTTTAAGAAGAGATTGGATAACCATTTGTCTGAAGTGGTATAGAGTTTCCTGCCTAAGCAGGGGGTTGGACTAGAAGACCTCCAAGGTCCTTTCCAACTCTTCTATTCTATTCTATTCTATTCTATTCTATTCTACTCTATTCCAGAAACTTTAAATACATTTATATACTCAAATACAAGCTGAAATGGGGCTTGAAATACTATTAACAATCAGAGACTTTTGTTAGAATCTATATTTAATTAACATGGTATAGCAGTTGAGTCCTCCAAGCCTAATTCTATTTAAACTGGGATGTGTCCTGGAATTTATTTAACTGCTAACTCTGTGCCTACACATTTTAGGAATATAAAAGACTATAGAAGAAACCTGCATATATAATTATTTTCAGTCTATGTTCTTTTACTAGTTCAGTGTATTATTCTGAATTTCTATCAATCTGTATTCAAGGCAGCAAGAAGACAGCTCTTTTGTGTATTATTCATCTCAGTTTTAAAGCACTAGTGTGCTAATAATTTATTTGAGGAAATAAATATGATAATTTTATGTCTTAAATCTGTATCCGGCCTAACAATGCTTGAAAGTTTGGCTTAGAATATTTTTGCTCATCTTGTCAAATGAGCTTCTGAGGAAACCTTGGGTTTTTTTTTTTAATGGTAGCTTCACACTGCAAACAGATGTCATAGATACAGAGTATAGCTCTTCTGAAGAGGATCAAAATAGAGCATTTAATATTATCATTACATTATTATATGCATTTTTTGTCATTTAGTTCAGGGAAGGAACAAATTTTGTAGGAATAAAATAATAAAACGAAGGCAGCAGTTTGAGTAAGACAATTAAAATACATATTTTAAATAAATAAATATTTTTATTGCATAGGGCATCCTTCAAGTCTTTCTCAGCCAGGTTACTTTAATTCATTTTTTCTTGTTTTTATGACCCTGTAATCCCTTTTATCAGAGTGGTGACTGAATGAAACTGAGTATTTACTAGCCAGATGCCCTTCCTGACACCTATGTGGAGTTTGCAACATATATTTTCTTTTTGCGCCCTAATAAAGAAATACCTGCCGCTGCCTAGGATTGAACTCTCAACCTTCCAAGTGGGAGGGGAACATCTTCACCTCTATACTACCACACTACTCATCCAAATTACTTATAAATTTGTGGAAAAAATGTTTTAACATACGGGGTTGGGAAGTATTTGTCTACATAACACAAATCTCTTTTATTTGTACCAATATGTCAGAGTGTGCACAGTGTGACTATGTGAGACAACCCAGGAGCAAATACAATAAACAGAAGTTTGTATTTAAATAGTGGTTTTATCTACAAAGAATATATACATACAAGTACTTTAGTCAGACCTCAAACAAACTGCAATCAATAATTACAGCATGGTCAGAGAGAGAGAGAGAGATACATCCCAACAGAACCTCTTTTTATTACAGGCTCTTAAAGTGATATTAACCCCAAAACTTTGCTGACTCATTCGCAACATTAAAACATCGTAGCAGCTGGTCAGCTCTTAAATCATTACCCTGACACAATAGCACTAATGGAATTATTTTTGTAATATAGTGAATTGGTCAAATGCAAATTAAAATAAATATTAGGGTGGGAAAGAGAAACAGAATGGGATATGCTATGAAGTTTACTCAAGTTATTTCCTATCTTTATGTACCCATTCAGAGAGCATGGGTTTTTTTTCTGTACAGAGAATAAATATGCTCCAATCAATGCACACCAGAGGTGGGATTCTACCAGTTCACACCTATTCACTAGAACCAGTTGTTAACATTCTAAGCAGTTTGGAAAACTGGTTGCTAGAAGAAATTACTGGCCTAACCCTGTAAGGAAGGCAGGAAGGAAACATTCTGGTGTTGCCTCTCTGTTAACCCTTATTACATTCTTGGCAAGATTAGACTTCCTGTCCCTGAAACTTCTCTGGATTTTTTTTCCCCTCCTTTGCTGGTACTTTGCTTGTATAGACTGACCATTGAAAAAAAGTGACTTATGACCATTTTTCACACTTACGACTGTTGAAGCATCCCCACAGTCACGAGAGGCCAGGTGAGGAGATGCCTGCCTCGATGTGAGTAATATTGAGTTGGCCATGCCCAGCCAATCACATGACCACCAAGCCATGTCCACCACCTAAGCCACACCCACAGAAACGGTTGTTAAAAAAATTGAATCCCACCCCTGATGCATACTATATATCTAGGACCGAAAATGAAACCTAAGAGGTAGAAAATGGAATGGTGATTTTCAGATAGAAAAATTCAGAAAATAATTCTGATGTTTATTAATGCTACAAAATTAAATGCCTCTTTGTTAATATTATTGGGATCATAGGGGAGTGATGCAAGACTCAGGAAAGATAGGGACTTCAGAAGAGGAAGTTATTGAGTGCTAAGATTTCACCATAATATGATAGTAAACCTACTGCAGATACGATTTTTTTCCCTATAAGTGGTTCCCAGTGCAGAGGAGATAGATACATGATAGATAAATAGACAGATGGAGGTATACATGATAGGTAAATGGCAATAGATAGATAGATGATAGATAGATAGATAGATAGATAGATAGATAGATAGATAGATAGATAGATAGAGACTTAGAGACATAGAGACATAGATAATAGATAAATTGCAATAGATCAATAAATTATAAATGATAGATATGCGATAGATGATAGATAGATGATAGATAGACAGATAGAGGTATATATGATAGATAAATGGCAATAGATAGATAGATGATAAATGATAAATTGATAGAGACAGACAGACAGATGATAGATGATAGAGACATAGATAATAGATAAATTGCAATAGATCGATAGATTATAAATGATAGATAGGTGATAAATAGATGATAGATAGATGATAGATAGATAGACAGATAGAGGTATATATGATAGGTAAATGGCAATAGATAGATGATAGATGATAAATTGATAGATAGATAGACAGACAGACAGATGACAGATAGATAGATAGATGATAGAGACATAGATAATAGACAAATTGCAATAGATCAATAGATTATAAGTGATAGATATGTGACAGATAGATAGATAGATAGATAGATAGATAGATAGATAGATAGATAGATAGATGATGCATAGATAGTTGATAGATAGAGGATAGGTAGACAGATAGAGGTAAATATGATAGGTAAATGGCAATAGATAGATAGATGATAAATTGATAGACAGACAGACAGATGATAGATAGATAGATGATAGAGACATAGATAATAGATAGATTGCAATAGATCGATAGATTATAAATGATAGATAGGTGATAGATAGATGATAGATAGATAGATAGATAGATAGATAGATAGATAGATAGATAGATAGATAGATAGATAGAAATATGTATTTGAGTGTCCTCCAGGCAATAATAATGTCACGGGAAAATCCTTTCATGATGGAAGCACTTTGGTACTTCAACACAGAAGTATTAGTATCATCATCATCATCACTGAAGTGTCATCTCAAAGAAAGCTCCCATAAGACTGCTGATAGAGGGATTGCTGGTTGAGGGATTGCTGCCTAGGTAGCCTTTGGTTTCTCTCATCACAAATCTCACTGGATAGACACATAGACATTGGCATCATCTATAGACTATGCAAAAAAGACAATCAACCAGCCCCAAAAAGAACAAAAATACCTCAGCACCCCAGAAATCAGCAACCAGATCAGCATAGATGAACTCCAAAATTTACATCAGATCAACAATCAAGTAAACAATACCCCAATCAAGAAACTGCTAAAGAATCCAAACAGCCCAAGCAAAGAATCTCTAAAACCATCCCCACCAACACCAGAATATAGACTGACAGCGAACTGCACTCCTTACTAACACTAATGATGTTACCTAGTTTGAGTCATGAAACATCTGCAAGAAAAGAAGAAAGCTCAGAGAGCATCAAGGGCCCTACAGTCCTCTTCCTCCTCCTCCTCCTGCTCCTCTCATATCTCACTTCTTTCTAGTATTGATGATGTTATCTAGTTTGGGTCATGAAACATCTGCAAGAAAAGAAGCAAACTCAGAGACCACCGAGGACCCTACAGCCCTCCTCCTCTTCACATATCTCACTCCCTTCCAGGACTGATGATCTTATCTAATTTGGGTAATGAAATGTCTGCAAGAAAAGAAGAAAGCTCAGAGGGCCCCTCAAATCTCAGTAGATCTAAACATTTAAATGAAAAGACTAAGAAAGGATTGACTTGTTTCCTGAGCATTATCGAATTGCTGTGATGATAATTGATGTGCCATCTTCTGGGCAGGAAACCAAGTATACCACGCAAATGGAAGCTCGGAATTTTGCACAGAGGAATTTTGCATAATGGCATCCTTGATGTAACTGATTGGTTAGCCTACCGAATTCATCACGGACGTCACATCACTTTGAAGACTGACCCGGCTTTGATATTTTGCAAATGAGCTCCCAAGTACACAATTTCTCCTATAAATAGCTTAATAATAAATCATATGAGGTAAGCATGTGACACGCTACTTCCTTCATGATAAGACTTCTTTCTAGTTGGCTTAAAAGAAAGAAAATATCATAATGTGATTACTGGGAGATTAATGAACAATGAGTGTAATATTCTATGAATACCGTTACAAAAACGGATACACGTAAGGTTTTTATGTAAAAGAGAAAGAGCCATTAGGCACGTATCTTACAATCTGTGACTGCAGCTTGTAAGATATAATAATTAGGAATAATCAACCTAATTATAAATAGTTAAATGTGAGCTAGTCTCCTATTCCCCTTTCCATGTCTTTCTTCACTGTCTTACTCGGATCCTGGCCAAATGGAATAAGTGGTTGAACTACTGTAAATCCTGATTTTAAACCACGATTTATTTAAATAAATTACGATTTATTTATTTTCTGGATTGAACCAGAATCAAGATTTTTTTATTATGAGGAAAATGATTAGCCTCATTAGATCATCTAGAACAACTCTCAACAACTGAAGAGGACAATTGAAATGTTGGCAGCTTCTTCTAGCTTCCTATTAATAATTTACTGGCTTAGTCAACTTCAGCCACAAAATAGAAAGCATTTGACAATGAGGAAACCTGGTCAGGTCGTTCCTATCACCCCTAAGAAAGTCTGTATTTCTTTGTGGAGATGGAAATAGATGGCACACTTTTATGCAAAGTGTTTCAGAGGATAAGAGAAGGTTGTAGGTCTTGGTGGCCTTTGGTTTTTGAGGATTGCTAGAATACTTTTCAGAGATAAATATAATGCTAGAAGTTGATGCTTGGCTTCAAAGAATGCTAGTTTCCATTTCTTTAAGGATTTTTTTTTAATTAACATAATCTTAAGAATCTTTTCAAGTTATACTGTATGAATGTGTCATGCCCCTGTCAGAATCTGATGCAGAGTGGGAGGGTGAACAGCTGACAGGGAGTGGGAGTGTGGCTCCGGTGGCTGTGGAAGAAACTGGGGAAGGGCAAAGTTTGGCTGGTCAGAGCAGGGGAGAGGTAGAGCAAGGGAGCGGGGATTCAGAGAAAGACCCAGGCCCACCCCCTCTTCATCCTAGAGCATGCACGGAGGAATGAAGAAGGGAGCAATGTGAGCTGCATGGCTTACGGGGAAGGAAAGGGCCCTGATTCCCTTCATTAGCCACAGATGGGAAACAGTGCTTAAAAAGGGAAGCTGTGCACAGCAACTTGTTGGGAGCAAATTGTGAATATATCTGGTATTGTCGAGGCTTGGGTTCCCAGCATCTTCTCAACTGTGTATGTTTGGCTGGCCTTTCAGGTCTGCAATTCCTTCTCCTGCCCTGTCAAGTCAATTACTGCAGTGTGGTTTGTTTGGATTTTTAGATACACTTTGTATGTACTTTGTTTTCAGACTGAATTTCTTCCACTTAAAGGCTCTTCCTGGGAGAGTTTTTCTTCAGCCGAAGGTAACCTGGATATTGGGGGAAAAGTTGGAGATAATAATGTATATTCTATGTAATTCAGAATTAAAAGTGGAAAAGAATTCCCATGAACTTTGTATAACAAATGCTTATAGTTACGGTTTTGGGTGTGAAAGAGAAGTTTTCTACCATGAAGAGTTTAAGGAAGAAAAAAAAAAAAAAACAATAGTTTGCACTACCCTTTCATCACTACTTAAATTTTTAAAGTTTGTATGCCAGTTTTGGGCCAAGCAGACAATCAAGATTCTATTGATTTTTTTTTAAATATTTTATAGAAACTGTCATAGCTAAAAATCTGAAACCATGTATTTATAATGCAGTCTAAACTGCTTTACAAGACAGTTATTCCTACAAAGGAGCATGGAAGAGTGATCTGGAAGACTCCAATTGAACTCAAACTTCTGACAGTTGTTAGACTCTCTTGGTAGATCCATCCATTTATCAATCATCACTAATTCATCACAGACTTCTTTAGTTCTGGCTACTATCTGGAATTTCTCCCTGTTAACATGAAATGGAAGTGATTTCTTATTCTCACTTTTAGGAGCTTCTGCCTTTAACTGTAGCTAGCACGGAGGCACCAGATGTTTTGAGAATGGGAAGAATTCTGATGTCAACATAGATCAGGAGATTCCACCAGAATTATGAAAACCAATCTAAACTGAAGACAAATATATGTGTCTGTTGTGGCCTGTCAGCTGCTGGTCCCTCCAGCAGCCAAAACAGATGAGGAAGATGAGGTGTGGGAGTCAGGATCAGCACCAGGGCAACCTGAGAGCTCTGAGAGGGAAAAGGAAATGGAACTGGCAGAGAGAGAGAGAGAGAGAGAGAGGCAGATAGAGGCAGAGGCAGAGGCAGAGTCTGGGCCATCCATCAGCCCTCAGGTGGAGAGTCAACAGTCCCCAGATCTGAAGGTGGCTGATGATGAGAAAGGAGGAACAGCTGGGTCCAGTGTCTGACGTGTGGATGCACAGAAGACAGAGGAGAGGAGAGCAATGGAAATTTATGGGCCAGTCCTTGGGACAGAAGAGCCACTGCTGCTAGCAAAACCCCACCCTAGCTCTGGGGATAGAAGGCAGGGAGGCGGAGATGAATAGATGTGGCAGAAAGTCCCCTCAGGAGACTTCTTTCTACTGGAATATGAATTTGAATAATAACATATTCTACTAGGGAGAAGTTCCTGTGGATGGGCTCCAGCAGAAGTCCAAAAACTCAGAAGAGTAAACCTCTGGACCCAATCCAGACTGGATCTTTCAATCTAAATGGTTGGACATCCTGTCTTGGCCTTTGAATTTACTCATATTAATAAGTCCTTGGTGCTGCCTAAGGAATGGTGTGTGTGCGTGTGTGTGTGTCTGTGTGTGTGTGAACAAACATGTTCCCCATTTTAAAGAGAGGAGCTTAAATCAGCTAATTATTATCCATTCAGTTTCCTGAGCATGACTACTCATATCAGTGACAGAGGTGGTATTCAGCAGGTTCTGACCCAGTTCTGAAGTGGAAACTTTGAGTAGTTTGGAGAACTGGCAAATCCCGCCTCTGACTGGCCCTGCCTCCATCTATTCTCTGCCTCCCATGTCCCAGCTCATTGGCTGGATTTTCTTTGGTTGCCCTGCACAGGAGAACAGAGCTGGAAAGCAGGTTAGTGGGATAGGGAGGGAATTGAGATTTTGCAGTAACTTTCCCCTGCCATGCCCACCAAACCACACCCACCAAATCATGCCCACGGAACCGGTAGTAAAAAAAATATGAATCCCACCACTGATCTGTGAGACATCTTTTAAGAAAACTGTTGATTGACTGACAAGATAAATGATTGCCTCAAGAGCCAGTTAACTTCCATGCCGGTCAGTCAATATTTGATCGATACATCATTTGGTTGAAAAACTAGCATACAGAAACTATATACAAACCATCTCATCAAGGAAAAATGAGAATGTGTTAGTGCTTGTGAAACAATATTCAATGTTCTTCTTCTCAGTTTTTATATTTTTTATTAAAAAAGAACCTTATGAAAACAATGGAAAAGACACATTTCTGAGCAGTAATTTTAGGAAATGGTTAGAACCTCTGGTGCTTTTCTCATAACTAACAGGAACAAACCTAGTCCCACCAAGCCTAATTTGACATATATGTCTAATTTTGTATAGACCGCAGAAATACTGTACATTCCTGGAACCTTTTCTTCCAAGGCATAACAACATAATCTTATTAGACAGGGATTGTGGTTTGGACCATTTTATCTGAGCTGCTTCATAAATTAGATCAAATGTGAATTATGGTCAGTGAATTATATTTGTGTGTTACGTTTCTTCTCTCCCGCCTCCACTTTTAAAATTTATTTCAGAGTAATATAATAAAATGCCAGCTGGGGAAAAGCAATGGGATAATCACCGTTTCTCCCCACTCCCCACACACATACTTTGAAATGCAGCAATGAAATCTCTACCGGTAAGTCTTAATTTTCTGTCCTTTCTAATGTCTGTGGTTCCTGTGCTTGTTAAATAGATCATATGTGGAATATATCCAAGCATCTGCTTCGTTACCCAGCTAAAGGAACACAGAAGAGAAGAAAGATATCTTAAGAAAATTTGCACTCCCCCCTCTCTCACACACATTGATAGATAGATAGATAGATAGACAGACATAGATATAGATATGTACATATATACTGTACACACACACACACACACACACACACATACTGAGAGAGGGGGAGAGAGAGGGGGGAGAGAGAGGGGGATAGAATAGAATAGAATAGAATAGAATAGAATAGAATAGAATAGAATAGAATAGAATAGAAGTAGAGTAGAGTAGAGTAGAGTAGAGTAGAGTAGAGTAGAGTAGAGTAGAGTAGAGTAGAGTAGAGTAGAGTAGAGTAGAGTAGAACAGAATAGAATAGAAAAACAGAGTTGGAAGGGACCTTGGAGGTCTTCTAGTCCAACCCCCTGCTTAAGCAGGAAACCCTACACCACTTCAGACAAATGGTTGTCCAATCTCTTCTTTAAAAATTGCAGTGTTAATTGTTCTAACTGTAAGGGAATTTCTTCTAAGGAAATTTCTTCTTAGTTCTAGGTTTCTTCTTTCCTTGAAATATATATATTCCTGCCTCAAAATTGTCTATTATTTATTTATTTTTTTACAAAAAAAAATGTGCTTTTACCATGTTTTCACTTTTAAGTGACCATCACCAAGCTATATATACCCAACAATAATTTGGGCGTATATACCCAAACAAAACAAACAAAAATAATAATTTTCTATTCCAAGGAGTGGGGAATGATAGAATTGAAGATGCTTCCAAAATACCTATGCATTTCCACTCTCACTTATTTTAAGAGCTTTCTTTAATGATCCTTACAAGCAGGTAACAAGGAGATTTCCATCTGCAAATGATTAGGGAATAGGTGTGGTAGTGTTTGGATCATATATCTTTTTATATTGGCATTTTAATATAGATTTCTCTAAGGGCAAGCTAACTTCAGTAAATCCCCTAAACATTCCAACAGCTTTTATGGATACTTGAAGATAATGACCATTTTAAGTGGCACAATTCTGCCTCATCAGACAACATTGAACAAGAAATATAGCAGCTTGATAACAAAATGAAAATATCTAAATGTAGTATTTAGTATTTTAGCGATTTAAGTATTACGTTTTTGGAAGCTTAGTTTTCTTCTGCTTTTTAATATTCAACTTTTTAGCTTCACCTTACATTAATTGCCTGTATTGGTTGTTTATTACTTTGCTTTCTTGTGTCACCTAACTTTCCCTTTCCAACAGTACAAACTTTAGGCAGTGACTATAATAAATGAATGACAGTCTGATTGATAGTATTATAATATCATCTTCAACATGGATTTATTCCCAATCCGTTTATGGAAAGGAGGCTATAGTTAGTCATCTGTTAAAGATTTATTATCATGATGGTTGGTTGCATTTTCAACCAGCTGTTTAGACTGGATTTGGCATTTTTATCCACCTCTTGAGTCCTTCCCAAGGACCTGAAGTAGACAGATCTTGATGTCTGATGGTGTTAAAGATATAGTCACAGGAAATAAACTGCTCCAAAAAACCACTGCCTTTTACAATTGACTGATGGTGATTTTTGTCAATGCTGATGGCATTCAAGTGGGCCTTCCAGTTGTTTTGGGATTGCACCAAAAATGCCTCTTATCATTTGCTTTCTTTTACCTCAGCCATTCTATTTCTATTTTCTGTTTTGTGATTTTAAGAGTGGTGCAGTGGTTAGAGTGCAGGACTGCAGGCTACTTCTGCTGACTGCCGGCTGACTGCAATTTGGCAGTTCGAATCTCACCAGGCTCAAAGTTGACTCAACCTTCCATCCTTCCAAGGTGGGTAAAATGAGGACCCAGATTGTTGGTGTGTGTGTGTGTAAGAGGCTGACTCTATAAACCGCTTAGAGAGGGCTGTAAAGCACTGTGAAATGGCATATAAGCCTAAGTGCTATTGCTACTTCTTCAGTTTTTTTCTGTTCTATTCTGGTGTCCAGACCATCACTATCCAGTTGTTTGGGGTCTTTTTATTACCGACTAGCCAATAACCCAGTGTTGTCTGGGTATTTATTTATCCCAATCCTGTATTAGACCGGAAAATCCTATAGTCGGGACTCATGCTGTTGTACTATCTCACTCATGGCATCACAACTCTTCTATTTATCTCCTCAGGAGTTTCTTGTCTATGCAGGTGCTTCATTTTTTGATTGCACTTGGCCAATCAGCTGATGTTTCCTTGGAAGGCTGAGAGGGAGCCCCCTTGTGGAGTACTGGAATACTGTGAAGCCATTACCAAGGAAGTTCACTGTGCTGTACAGTAGAAGCCATTTTAAGGCATACACACCCCCGAGGGGTGTTTGTGCTATCTTACCCCTACAGTATTTGTTTCTAGAGGGTAAGTCATCTGTGTACCAAGTTTGGTTGAAATTGTTCAAG
Organism: Pseudonaja textilis; assembly: GCF_049901715.1. Taxonomy (NCBI): domain Eukaryota; kingdom Metazoa; phylum Chordata; class Lepidosauria; order Squamata; family Elapidae; genus Pseudonaja; species Pseudonaja textilis. The sequence continues at coordinate 48,365,285 of NC_141997.1, forward strand.
GTGTTCCAGAGTTATGCTGGAACACACACACCCACACCCACACCCACGCATATATGTATATCTATATTTATATGTATATGTATGAAGTATAAGTTTGAGTTTTTGATGTTGGCAAAGATTCCTCAGAAATCTGTGGACAATCAAGAAAATAAACAAATGTCCCATCAAACAAATCAACCCACAAATGAGGCTCAAATCATCTTACTTCAGACCAAATTCCAGTGTCAAAAACAGTTCAGTATCAGACTTACATCAAATCCAGTAATATCAGTCAATTAGGAAAAATGGAGGAACGGCAATACTTTCCAACAGAAGGAAACAGAGATACTCATTCAGGCACACTCTCTTCTGAGACTAAGACTAAGACAGTCCAAGTTTCTGGCTCCATCTTATGGCTGTTTGAAAAACCATACCCAATTGCAGTTTTTGCAATTTCTTAAAGACATAGCACTAAAATGTTTATCCTGGTTTATATATTTCTTACCCAAATACCTGTTAGGTGACTTATATTCCTAACACAGCTTCTAGACAATGATGATTTAGAGTGTGTGCACATGCCAGAATGGGGTAGAATAAGGTGTTATAAACTCAGTCCTGCTAATTTAAACTATTATGAGCATCTTTTTTAAAACAGCTACATGTATTTTCCAGCATCCTGTAGTACTAGCAATAGCACTTAGATTTATATACTGCCCTTACAACGCTCTCTGGGCAGTTTACAGAGTCAGCATATTGCCTCCCAACAATCTGGCTCATCGTTTTACAGACCTCAGAAGGATGGAAAGCTGAGTCAACCTTATCATGTATCTGCCTTTCTCAGCTACAGTACCACCCTAGGATATATTTGATTTAAAAAATTATTGACATGTGGGTGGACATGATTTCATAAGTAGTCTGCCGTTGCCTCCTTCCTGGGAGAGAGAGAGAGAGACAGACAGACAGACAGAGAGACAGAGACAGAGACAGAGAGAGATGACAGAGACAGAGACAGAGAGACAGATTCAGAGACAGAGATAGAGAGACAGAGAGACAGAGACAGAGAGAGACAGAGACACCCACCTGGTTTTGTGCATAAGACAGAACTAGAACTCACAGTCTCCTTGTTTCTTGTCTGATGTCTTAACCACTGCTCCAAACTTTAAAAGACCCAATAACTTAAGGCAGGGGTGTCAAACTGGCAGCCCTCGGGCTGGATGCATCACACTCAGGCCAGGCCCACCCCAGCTCCACGAAGGCAAAGTATCTCATAATATGTCACATGACATTAACATGACACAACAAGTTTGACACCCATGGCTTAAGGTGTCCTAGTAAAAGATGGAATGAATGGGAACTTGTACTTATCTCCATACATCCCTTTTTACATGTAAGAATCTCTGAAATTCTGGAATGCAATTTGCAACAATTTTCATGTCCCAGTGAGGCTCGAAATACCATTTTCCCTTTGTCTTTAAAGGGCTACACAGCCAACTTGTATGGTACGTTATTTTGATGTCCATGCCACAAAAAAAGTGAAATAAATGAGCAGTGCAAAATCCTTCGATGCAATAGAATATACTCACAGCTACAGTAGTAAATGTTCTTTGTGCACATTTGATTTTGCTGATGTCAATCCAAGAGTTAGTGTTTATTTTCTCTTGGGACCTTCCAATGTGGCTGTACTCATGCATTTTGTATACCTATTCTTGAACAGAAACATGTTTTTTACAGAAATATGACTGTGAAATTAGATCAATTTAGGAAGAAAAGAAGAGGCAGCCAATATCTTGGGTTTTCTTTTGGTCGTTGGCTCCAGTTTTGATATTGATTTTGATCTAAGTATTTCCTTCTATGTTTTTCTTTTCTTTTCTCTGTATTAGATGATGGATGCCACCCAGAGACTTTCAAAATAGGAGCGGGCTTTAAGTACTGTAAATAAATCTAAATATAGATTCCAATTTCTCCCTTTCGGAAGGAAGACATCTGAGCGCAGAAACTAAGCAGGTTCACACATGTTCAGAAGTTGATGGCTGCATCCAAAAACTCTAGGCTGGTAAGATAAATTGAATTAAACAAACAACTGAAGAAAGCAACTGTCAGAATCTCCATTGTCTGGCCTGGCACCTTGCTGGGTTCCTGCCATCAAAGGGGAACGGAAGGCAAAGCATTCATGGCAACCCATACTGTTATGTCCTGAGGACTCAAGGAGTTCTCACTCAGGTCCACTCACTTTGTGTGGGCGATATTCCCCCATTCCCATTGGTTGGTTCTCTCCAGCAGCCAGCTATAAAAGCAGGCTGCGGGGTCCAACCAGGGCTGATTGCTGCGAGCCAGTTCCAGGCTTGGCAAGCACGGTCAGCCCTTTATTTGTAAAATAAAGTACTGTTGCACTCATGCTCTGGTTCAGCCTCTCATTGCTCAAACTTAACACATACCTATGTATCTAACAATGGAAAATGGGGAGGGGGAGGTGACAGATTTGTTTCTACCAGTTACGCCGGGTGTCTTCAAGGCTGCTTGACCTGGGTGTGAAATTCCAGCAGCCTAAACAACCAAGGGTGGGCTGCTGGGGGTTCACAAGGGTTCAGGAGATCCTCTAGCTAAGTTTCTGTGCAGTTCAGAGAACCTCCAAATCGCACTCCTGGCTGGCCCCCCTCACAGCCTTCCCGCCCCTCCCAGGAATCCCCCGTTTTGGATGCAGGTAAGTGCAGGGCATGCATGGAGGCTCGGGGAGGGTGAAAAAGGGGCTTCCCAGAAGTTCAGGAAGACCAGAAAAAATGGGCCTGTTTCTGGCCTCTGGAGACCCTCTGGATCCCGGAGAGGCCATTTTCATCCTCCTAGGGGCTTGATGAAAACCTCCAGAGGGGAGGGGGGAAAGGCGCCTCCTGCCATGGAGCAGGAGGCCAACTAGGCCACGCCCACCATAGCCACACCCACCAAGCAACCAGGAAGAGAACCCTTTGCTAAATTTTTTGAAGCCCACCCCTGTAAAGAACCCAGAGTTTCCCACGACATCATGGAGATGCTGGATTGGGTGGCAATGGATCAGACTTTGGGAGGAGGGACGGGGAATGTTGGGTTTGGTTGTTGGGTCGGCGAAGGGGAACTTCCGATACCCCCTTGTCTTCCTGCATCTTTGGTAAAAGTTCTTTTCACTTCAGTCCATTGGAGTTGAGAGTCTGCTTTCCTCAATGATTGTTTTAGGGCAGCTCTGACAGCCTTGGAAATCCATAGCGTTGGTAAGGAAACAAAATAGATTTTATCCATAAAGTCACCTGGAACTGAATTCAACTTGAATGATGCTTTCACTTGCAGCTGACAAGCAATGGTTTGAATCATTCTACATTTTTTTTCCCCCCATCAGGGCTTCCTTCTTGCTTAAAATCTCTTAAGCCAAGAAGCAGGTTTTGCAGCAAACGTCGTCTTAAAGACATTTGATTATATAGCATCTCAGCATAGGAAGCCAAATCCAAACGGATCTTTAGCTTCTGCCCTGATTGAAGACATAATTATATTTGATTCCCAGGGCTTTCTTGAAAATTTTGCCAGCCTTTATAAGGAATATAGTTATGCTGTTGTTGTCATTATTGCCAAGGCAGGGACTGCAAACTGTATGGATGTTTCACTGGTTAAAACTAAGAGATTGTATTTGAAATAAAGTTCAAGAAAGCTCTTAATCCTTTGCTTGATGAATCTTCCTATTATCTAATGAACAGTGATGTGAGAATAACATTTTTTTTCCTGATTCAGATAATCAAACCAGTTGCTTTATGCAGATTTTGACTGTTTGTTGGCAATCCCTGGATGTAGTTTTAAAAAGCACAGATGTATTTTATTTGATATGCAGACTTTATTTCTCTCTCCATTTCCCACTCATCACCTTTCCAAGACACCTGTCAGGGTCTGTTATATGTTCAAACAAGCATGGGAGCTACAATTTTTGAGATCACAATAAAATTAAAACAGCTCAAAGGCATAAAAATGTAATAGATCTTGGTTAGGTGTTGGATTAGAGATAGAAGGCTGCACAGTTGAGGGGATTCTTAAAGATTCCTTTGGGAAGTTTATACTAAACTGGGATAACACTGTCTTTGTTGCCTAATTCTCAGCACAACAGAAGTTTGACACTAGCCAACAGCATAGAACAGGTAGATTAGGGAAATGTTTTGGAGAAGACCAATAATATGATTGTAACTTCTGACTGTATAGAAAGAAAAAAGGAAGGGCGTGAGGAAGAGTGAGATAAATAGGATAGATAGATAGATAGATAGATAGATAGATAGATAGATAGATAGATAGATAGATAGATAGATAGATAGATAGATATAGAGACAGACAGACAGGCTGGACAGATGGACCGATAGATGTTAGATGGATGGATGGATGGATACATAGACAGACTGATGGAGAAATATGGTAATGGAGAGAGACAGAGACAGAGATGATAGAGATAGAGACAGAGATAGGGAGATGAAGATGAAAATAAAGATAGATGGAAGGGAGAGGGGGATGGGAGAGAGAGAGAGAGAGAGAGAAAGAGAGAGAGAAATAAACATGACTGGGGAGAGAGAGACAAAGGGGGAGAAGGAGAGATTAAACATGCAATTTGTTTTATTTTGTTGTTTGGGATCAAAATATAGTAAACAGAGTGTACTAGTGTGGTTATTTTCTTTCTTCCCCAAGACTTCAGTTTATGGCTTCAGTTGAACACAACCAAACTGTTTAGTCTTACTCTGTTACTTTTGGAAGAATGTATGAATTAGAAGGATGAATTTATTTTTAAAAATCCATTCAGTTTTTTAAATGATATAATCACTGTGTTGTACCTTATTGCAAATCAGCAACCTGAACCCAATTGGCTCTTCTACATAAACCTGCAGTTTATTTACCATATTAACAGATCACCTTTTTTCCCAGGAGCTCGAATTTTTGGGTAGATGGGCGGCATGCAAATTTAATCAATCAATCAATCCAACATTCCCACTACACGTCTGCTTGTGTACACCTCTTTGAAATACAATTTTGTAACATGATTTTTATCATGAATTTTGATTACAATTGCAAACTCTAATACAGACTACATTTTGAGGGAGGAAAAAAAAAGACCAGAAAGAATAAAATAATTCACGAAAAAAAGACAAGAGAAAAGTAAGAATATAACAAAGAAAGAGCGCTCTCTTGTACATTTCAAGACATCTTTTGTTCCAAGATTTGCATAGCCTTAAGCAAGATGAACCTCCTATGAACCTCTTGGGTGAAACTTGAAATTTTGTATGCTATCCTTCTTATTTGCATCACATTTGTCTCACTTTCCTATGGTTGTTTATGCCATCACTTCATACCATCACTTTAACCTTAGACTGTCTACTATTGACCTCATCTCTTTCCTTAGATGTCTGTAGGGGGCGTGCATAAGTGCACCAATGTGCCTACTGTCCCTGTCCTATTGTTTCTTTTTATTTTTCTTGTATGTATCCATTTCATGTATTCATAACTATGTTTATACTTATATCTGTTATCTTATAATCGCTTGACTAAATAAATAAATAAATAAATAAATAAATAAATAAATAAATAAATAAATAAACTTGCTGTTCATTTTTTTAAAAAAGTTTTTTATTTTAACAACAAAACAACATAGACATACCACATAAAACATAAAAATATCATCCTTCTTCATAAATTTATTTTTAACTCTTTTTCCACAACCATTTCCAAGGATGTGTGTGTGCATTCATCAGCCATTTTGAATGCACTGGTGCACTGGTTTGCTAGGTGCACTGTTTTTTTTTTTCCAGTAGCAAAGGGACTCTGAAAGTTACAATTTCCTTTTGTCAATAATAATAATAATAATAATAATAATAATAATAATAATAATAATAATAATAATAATAAAAACTAACTCACTATGTTTATCTTATCATTGTCCCCCAGCACAGGCACTTCTCTGCAGCACCTTACATATCCTTCTCTATCACCACCACCCAAAAAAAGAGGAAAAAATTTACATATTAATTATATCTTGTCTGGTAAAAATGAAACAGACACCTGTAATTATGCAGAGGTGCCTCACACTTACGTGTTGCTAAATCAGTGATGAATGGGAAAAGAGAGCTCATTAAAATGAACAACAAATTTGCTGCATAATACATCCAGATTTGCTGAACTATTAATTCAAGGGTGTTGAAACATGCAATATTAAGAAACACGTGTGAAGAAGCTTTCCAGGGGACAATTTAAATACTGGTGTCATATATAAATTGTTTAGTCATTTTCCTCCCTTTTCTAAATAATGAAGATAGATAACAGACATGAAGGGCAGGGCAGCGGGAGATGTTCCTCTATTGCTTGATGTGGCTTATTTTGGTCTGTTGTCAAGGTGCAATATTGTTTATATGAATTGTATGAAGCTGATGGAGAAATTACATAACAGCGAGGACAATTAAGCAATGGAACAGCTTCATAGGTTGTGGGTGCTCTATCACTGGAGGATTTTAAGAAGAGTCTGTACAGCCACTTGTCTGTAATTTATTTTGTTTGTTTGTTTGTTTGTCAAAAGCTTACAATATAACAAACAAGAATAAACATAAGTTTAAAAACAAGAAATAGGAACTAATAATTGGGGACAATAGGACAGGGATGGTAGGCACGATTGTGCGCTTATGCACGCCCCTCACAGACCTCTTAGGAATGGGGTGAGGTCAATAGAGGTTAGTTTGAGGGTAAAGGAGTGGGGGTTTGAACAGGTGACAACAGAATCAGGTAGTGAGTTCCAGACATTGACCACTTTGTTGCTGAAATCGTACTACCTGCAATGAGTTTGGAGTGGTTTACATTTAGTTTATGTCTGTTGCTCTTGTCTATATCTGTGCTCTTGTGTTGTTGTTAAAGCTGAAATATTAACTATATTAACTAAATATTCATGGAATGGTATATAGGATCTCCTGCTTGATAAGGGAGTTGGACCCAGGGGTGGGTTTCAATTTTTTTAGCAAGGGGTCTCTGCCCTAATGACTGGCTGGGTGGGCATGGCTGTGTGGGTGGTCATGTGACATGGATGTGGCCAATTCAACATCGCTTCTTTGCCCTAATTACCTACAAAAGATAATATACCAAAAAGTTGTTTATTATTTTGTGCATTTAATATTTAAATAAAAGACTGGGTGAAACCAGGCTTAATAGCAGTGACTCTGAGAGGGATCTTGGAGTCTTAGTGGAGTTTCTGGTGAGTTATGTGATTCTTATTATTGGGAATTAAGCTCCTTGGAGGCTAGTGGCTATGTTATCTGAATTTCTCAATGGGTCTCCCTCACAAGAGCTGAGTGGATTGTTTATCTAGCTTACAACACTTTTACAAGGTGTGAAATGCTCTTGGCTGAAGGCCCAGATGTTCAATTAAGCCTATTAAGAGCTTTCCCTTGCTGCTTACCTTTCTGAGGTTATTGAGCCTCCCAGAGTCTTAGCTAGAGGGCCCCAGCAGCCCACCCCTGGTTGGACCAGGTCCCCTCCAACTCTGTAATTCTGTTCTGTTTTGTTCTGTTCTGTCTTTGGCTTAGTAGAGCACGTTGACAAAGAGCGGAAAAGGCAGGCCATAAAATATATGTTTTCCCTCTTCCTTTTCATGCAAAAACCTTATATCTGCAGACTTGTAAATTTCACCCTCAGATCTATAGGCGAACAGTAAGAACTTCATATTTTAGCAGTTTCATGGAGAATCCAAATTCATCCACAGTAAACATTTATGTCTCAAAAGCACATATGGCTGCTTGTGAATCAGAGAAAAGATGAATAAATGTAATTCATAACAATGGGGGGAAAAAGACAAGATGAAAACAGAGTTCCTCTGAGCAGAAGAATAAAATGGCTGGCAGGGCAGGGCTGGCTTATTCAGACAAGCACATCTAGAACGTCTACATTTGTTTTTGGGTTTATCCAAGAATAAGATCATGATATATTCATAAAACATGACTAATCCTTCTGGGAAATGGCACTATTTTGTGTAAAACACTTCTGACTTCCCTTCAAGTACTTTAAATATTTCATTTAAGAAGGAATTCCCATATTCATTCTGAATTTCTTTGACATGAAAAAAAAAAAAAAACATGGTTGATGTCTCTAGGGTGAACATCCTTTCATTCAGACTGCGACTTGTTTGTTTTATAATGAATCTAATGCTACTGAATTGCAGTGTGGATCCCTTATTTTTTAAAAAAATCTTCTCATTCTTGTAAGATTTGAACTGCAACATGTTCTCTGGCTAATAGATTGATAGTCTTCATTTAGAAATCTATACTTGGAAAATATACTCCAATCATTCAGAAGTAACATGTTTCTGAATAATTCTTTGCATCATTCTATCTATCTATCTATCTATCTATCTATCTATCTATCTATCTATCTATCTATCTATCTATCATCTATCTTTCCTTCCTTCCTTCCTTCCTTCCTTCCTTCCTTCCTTCCTTCCTTCCTTCCTTCCTTCCTTCCTCCATCCATCCATCCATCCATCCATCCATCCATCCATCCATCATTCTATCGATTACCTTCTGCCATATATGATATGGTTTAAAATCTCAAATTAAGAATCTTATAAAAACATGAAGAGCTAGTTAAAAATCTTTTTGTGTCATCTATTCTCAGTATTTTATATTGGAAATTATTTTCAGTATGTTTCTCAAACAGCTAATATTTATGCTTAGCAATAACCTTCTTACACATTAGATATACAGTTTTGTCATCAAACTTACATCTATATTGACACTAGATGCAGAACAGTGAAAAAAAATCTGTTTGTCCTTTGTTTTGCAAACAAAAAATAAACTGCCAGATGGCAAGAAGGCCTAAAACAATAATATGTAAATAGCACTTCCTAGGATGTGCAAAATAATATTTAAAATTCAGAAAGGCTTCTTGCTTATATTGTTATCAAATGCAGATAGATTATTTTGTTACAAACTTCTACACATGCAACAAAATGACGGTAATTCTTCAGAAAGTTAAATTAAATTAGCTTCCAGTACCAGAAAGAGCATGATATATATATATATATATATATATATATATATATATATATATATATATATATATATATCTTCTTCTTCTTCTTTTTCTTCAGCGTTTGTCTCGCTCGGGCGAGGTCCGCTAATGTCCTTGGAGTACTGCTTCCACACTCTCTGTCTGCCACGTGTCGGGTCTGCCTTGCGATCTCTAGATCGGCCTTGATCGTGTCCATCCAGCGTTGTTTAGGTCTACCACGCGGTCTCGCTCCTCCGACAGTCACCTTCATTACAGATTTGATGATGGATTCTTCCTTGGCGCGCTCACGTGGCGAACCATCGTAGCGGGACTGCCTCATGACCGTGGGGATGGGCACGATGTTGAACCGCTTCACGCACTTCTTCATTCCTGACGCGATCGAGTAGGGTGAGGCCTACCCGACCATCGGAGCATTCGCATCTCCATTATCTGGAGTCTGCTTTGACTTCTTTGGTCGCCGCCAGCACTCTGCACCGTATATGGCCACGGGCGCACCACAGAGTTATAGATTTTCGCCTTCAGGCGCATCGGCATCTTCTTGTCACAGAGGACGCCCGTGACGGACTTCCATTTGCCCCACGCTGCATTGATCCTGGCTGCCACCTCAGTTTGTAGTAGGCCTTCTTCCCCAAGAATAGTTCCCAGGTACTTGAAGGTGGAGGCGCGCGGTAGCTCCTGTCCGTTCACGTGGATGGAGCCTGTCATATATATATTTATATATTTATTTATTTATTTATTTATTTAAAAAAGGGTGATAGAATGTTCATAGAAATATTAACAATTCAGCTTGGTGAAATCTACTACTAGTAATAGTACTACTTCATTCCTCTTCCTCTTCTTCCTTCTTCTCCTCTTCCTCCTCCTTCTTTGCATAGTCAGCCAGATGTTCAGACTGTGTTTGGCATTTTTGTCTTCCTATCAAGTCCTTACCAAGGACCTGGAATAGGCAAATCTGGATGTTTGACAGTGTTACAGATATCATCTCAGGATGGAAGCAGTTCCAAGTAAAACCACCTTCTGCAATTGACTGATGGCAAATTTGTCAATGCCTATGGTGTTTAAGTGGTGCTCCAGTTGTTTTAGGACTGCACCCAAGGCTCCTATTACTGTTGCTCGCCTTTGCCACAGTTTTTCTATTTCTATTTGTAGGTCTTTGTGTTTTGTTATCTTCTCCAGTTCTTTCTCTTCTGCTTCCTCCAGGCACTGCCACAGAACTTGGAAGCTAAGCAGGGTCAGGCCTGGTTAGAAGTTGGATGGGATACTAACAAGATATTTCAATTGTGAGTTGAGCTCATCTCCAATGTTCGCCATTGCCACCACTTCCATGAACAAGTGCATCCAGAAATGTGTTAGTTCCATCAGCAGAAAAAACACCTAAAATTGAAAATAGCAGACATTTGCCTCTTATCTTCTATTATCTCCTAAAGAGAAAGTCCTTCATAAGACATTCAGGCCTTTAAGGCTACTTAGAAAATCTGAGAACAAAGGACCTGCAGTTCTGCTCTAAGCACAAAAAAAAAAAGGAGAAGTGGTTGGCTTAGTCACAAAATAATGAGAAATATCCCTCTTCAAGTCTCTGAAATCACAGTCATGGAAAAGATAGGAAGAAGGAAGAGAAATTAAAGTTTAAGGGGGAAAATGGGGAATCTGGTTTGATTCTCTATGTCATTTCCAGGGTGATGGAAATAGAATAGGCAGTCTTGCAAATTCAGTTAAATTAAGGATTGGCAACCTGTTACTCAAGAGAATTTGCAACACAGGTTTTCTTTCTGGAGTCTCCAAGGTATACCCAAATTGTGATGGCCAACATTTACTCAATATCAGTAATTGGACTATACCAGAAGGTCCTCCGCTCTTCTCCAGTAGCATGTTGAGTGCCATCCAACCAGAAGGACTCATCAATCAGCATCAATATCATCAGTCATTGTAGTTTTATCCATATGGTTTTCTTGGTAACAATATAGGAGTGGTTTATCATTGCCTTCTTTCACACAGTGTGAATTGATGTCTTTGCCATTGCCACTAATGTGAGCTCATCTGCTTCCAGCATCTTCCTGTATCACAGCTGCTCAATCTAGGTGTCTCCCTACTGTGATGGGTAGCTGGGATGACCTTCACACCTTAGGATTTCATATGCTTGACAGACACTCCTGATGTTCTACATTCATGCCTCCAAGGAACAACATATTGACAAGGCACAATATCTAAACTAAAGAACTTATAATTGACATCAGGAGGAAGAAAGATGTACATAAATGGCAAGGAGGTGGAGAGGGTTGGTAGTTTTAAATTTCTGGACACTTATATCTCGGAGGACCTCTCATGGACTATGAATGCCAACATGCTTGTAAAACAGGCACAGAACAGGTTGAACTTCCTGAGAATGTTCAGGAAGATAAATCAATCTCAGCATCTCTGTCCTACTACTGCAGCACCATTGAGAGTTGCCTGACATACGGTATTCTTGTATGGTATGGGAGCAGATCTGTAGCAGACAAAAAACTCTACAGAGAATCATTAAAACTGTCCAGAATATCATCGGGCTCCAGCTATCAGCCCTGGACGACATCTTTGCATCTCGCTGTTTGAGGAAGTCGCACAACATTCTCAGAGACTCTTCTCATCCTGCTTACAATCTGTTGCCTTCTGGCAGAAGATACAGAACAATTAAAACTCAGACCACACGTTTTCTGAATAGTTTTTATCCCAGAGCTATAATTGCGCTTAACAATGAAGTTAAGGACCACCATCAGTGAGCTGTTGGACAGTATTATCTGGTCTGTTGTGTGGATGCTTGTGTATTTTTAGGGGGTGGGGAACCTTGAGGGGTGGGGTGTGTTTGAGGATTGTCATGGGTGTGTGCGTATTGGGTCTGGTCTCTGGGTGTTACGTGAATTTCATTGTATGTGTATACTGTGTATTCTACAATGTACAATGACAATAAAGTATTGGTGTTGGTGTTGGTCTTGTTATTATTATTGTTGTTGTTGTTGTTGTTATTGTTGTTATTGTTATTGTTGTTGTTGTTGTTGTTGTGATGATGATGATGATGATGATGATGATGATGATGATGATGATGATGATATGTCTCCTAATTTTAAACAAATCAGAACAAGACAAATTAAGTGAATGCTCTAGACTCTAGAACAATATATGGCCATATATATAGGATGGAAGCTTCTTTAAAGATGGGACCATAAGCTATCTCCATGCCATGGAAATGAGACTGCTCCATTGGATATTGGGCATCTTCCTTTTTGACCACATCACAGATGACACCATTTGACAACATTTTGGCATGGCACCAATTATAGAGAAGATGAGAAAAAGCTGATATGGACATGTCCAGAGAGCAGCACCTTCCATTGTGGCCAAGACTGCCTACCAACTAGAAACCAATGGCTGGTGACCTCATGGACATCCAAAACAAAGATGGCAAGACACCATCAACAAAGATATCCAAGCAGCTGACTATGCAAAGTGGCGTTCAGCGTAGTGGTGGCATTCAGCAGCTTCTGATCAGTTCTGGAGAACCGGTGGTGGGAATTTTGAGTAGTTCAGAGAACAGGCAAATACCACCCCTGACTGGAGATTTTACAGTATCCTTCCCCTGCCATGCCCACCAAGCCATGCTCACAGAACTGTAGTAAAAAAAAAATTGAATCCCACCACTGGTTCAGTGACCTGAAAAGTGGAGCCTGCACCTGCACCCTGCAAAGAAAAAGGAGAAGGGGAAGAGGAGGAGGAGGAGGAGGAGGAGGAGGAGGAGGAGGAGGAGGAGGAGGAGGAGGAGGAGGAGGAGGAGGAGGAGGAGGAGGAGGAGGAGGAGGAGGAAGAAGAAGAAGAAGAAGAAGAAGAAGAAGAAGAAGAAGAAGAAGAAGAAGAAGAAGAAGAAGAAGAAGAAGAAGAAGAAGAAGAAGAAGAAGAAGAAGAAAGAAGGGGGGAGGAGGAGGAGGAGGAGGAGGAGGAGGAGGAGGAGGAGGAGGAGGAGGAGGAGGAGGAGGAGGAGGAGGAGGAGCTTCTTTAAAGAGAGATCCAACCTAAAAGTAAGGAGAAATTTTCTGACAGTGAGAATAGTCAGTCAGTGGAACGACTTGTCTTCAGAAGTTGTGAGTGCTCCATCACTGGAGGTTTTTAAAAAGAGATTGGAAAATCATTTGTCTAGAATGATATAAGGTCTTCTGCTTGAGTTGAGGGTTGGACTGGTCCCTTCTAACGTCCCAACCCTATTATTCTAAGTTATAGGTTCTAATTGAGAAGAAAAGAAGTGTATGTATATATGGGTGTAGGTGTGGACTGAGGGCTAATCCAGCATTTTTGTGCGAGACCATGTTTTTTCAGAAATAGCAGTAGAAAAACAGATATTTTGCTCATTTTGCACTCTTCCTTCTCTCTCATCCACTCTCAAAACCTCCTGATAAACATGGCCTTTGAGGTATCACTTCCAGACGTGCAGTAGAAAACCCCTGAGCTGGAATTCAGCAGGATGTCTGTCAAGTTGTAACTGCCAAGAGTAGGAATAGCTTCACCTGTATCTACACAGCATTTATGGGCTCATGAACTTTCAAACTAATTTGAATTAAAATTTGAATTTTGGAAAGACTTAGAGACATCAAGAAAGAAAAACAGCGTATAAGTTAACTTTCAGAGGCACTTAATTTCTAGAACCAACTTTAAAACTTGATTTATATAAATATAAACTAATTTTTCATTTTCCTTTTTCCTACTCCCTTCATCTTTTGATCCTCAGAAACAGCAAACCATTACTGTCTGCTTTAGGAATGTATATGCATTTTCCTGCTATAATCCCAATTCCCAGGAGATAATGTGAATTTTTAATGTATTAAAGCTCTGCATCTGCAGTGTGTTGTTACAGATGTGATGTTTAACTGTTTATGTTAATGTGTTGCAACTCCTACATCTTCTATGTCTTCCAGAAAACTATTTTCTTTTGATGTGTGAAAAATATTTTTTCTTCTTCTTCCTTTTTTTTTTTTTTTTAACAACTTACATTCCAAAACAGTAACTGTTAAAAGAAACTGTCTTGGTAGCACTCACCAAAGGCCAGACTCATAGTATTTGAATGTATTCTCTCCAAGAATAGACAAAACTGCCTGTTTTGGTTTCTTTATAGAATTAGAATTCTTTATTGGCCAAGTGCGATTGGACACACAGAGAATCTGTCTTGGTGCAAATGCTCTCAGTGTTCATAAATGAAAAAAAAACATTTATCAAGAGTCAAAGAATCATCAGGTACAACACTTAATAATAGTCATAGGGTACAATAAGCAATCAAATTATACTAGGAAACAGTCAGGGTAAATTGTAAGGATACAAGTGACAAAGTACAAGCGACAAGGTTACAGTCATACAGTCACAAATGGGAGGGGATGGGTGATAAAAAGAGTGCAGACTTTGTAAATGGTTGGACAGTTTTGAGGAAATTATTTGTTTAGCAGAGTGATGGCTTTAGGGGAAAAAAACTGTTCTTGTGTCTAGTTATTCTGGTGTGCAGTGCTCTATAGCGTCATTTTGAAGGAAGGAGTTGAAACAGTTTATGTACGGGATGTGAGGGGTTTGTAGATATTTTCATAGCCCTCTTTTTAACTCATGCAGTATGCAGGTCCTTAACTGAAGGTAGGTTGGTAGTAATTGTTTTTTTTCTGCAGTCCTAATTATCTGTTGAAGTCTGTGTCTATCCTGTTGTATTGCAGAACCAAACCAGACTGTTCTAGAGGTGCAGATGACAGACTCAATCATTCCTCTGTAAAACTGTATCAACAGCTCCTTGGGCAGTGTGAGCTTCCTGAGTTGGCGCAGAAAGAACGTTCTTTGTTGTGCTTTTGTGATGATGTTTTTGATGTTAGGTGTCCATTTTAGGTCATGTGATATAATAGAACCTAGAAATAGTTGCTTTTTATAATTATGCTTATATAATAATGCTTTGAACCATTCCAGTATCACTTCAATATCAGTTAACAAGGAGATGCACATACAGATACATTCAAATTGGCACCTTTTTTTTCTTTTCTACTATTAATATGTGTATTATTCAATGCATTTTTATATTTTACACTAATATAATACTGACCGCTCCGCTCCTAATCCAATTGGTAATAATAAGAGGGATATCTGATTTCATTGGTACCAGAACTGAAAAGGGTTTAGATGTTCCCATTTTTCCAAACTCACAACACAATGTTTCCTAAGAGAAGGTTGTTAAACAGATAATAGCATCATGACAATGGAGACTTTACTGGTTTGACCGACATTACAGAATGAATCTGCCCTTCTTCAAAAAATTAGAGCTAGATGAATATTTCAATGTTCCATACAGAAAGTGGATGGGATATATGGTTAATGTTATATTAAGAAAAGAAATCATTGTAATTCTAGCATACTTTATGTTAGAAATGATGAACAAGGAACCAATGAGCTGGTGTCCATGTTATAATGCCCACTGAGATTTTTGTTTTAAAAAAATGTTCCTAGGTAAGTTCTTATAGTCTACAGCAATTGATAACATTTAATATATACTTAGGAAATCACTAGAATATTCAAGAGATATGGAGGAGACTGGGAAATATCTCAGATAAGATAATGTGAAGCCACTTCTATACAGTTTAGATAATAATAATTGAATTGAGGAATCTTCATTCTTGTCAACTACTGGACAATCCTATCACTTGTTGGGTTACCTTTGAGAGAATGGTAGTGCAGTCTGATGTAACTACAATCAACATTGAAGATACCTTCTTCCTTCCTTCCTTCCTTCCTTCCTTCCTTCCTTCCTTCCTTCCTTCCTTCCTTCCTTTCTTTCTATCTTTCTATCTTTCTATCTTTCTTCCTTTCTTTTTCCCTTCTTTCTCTCTGTCTCTTTCCTTCCTTGCTTTCTTTTCCAATGTTGTACAGTTCTGTAATTATCTAAGAAGGGTATATATCACAAATAGAAAAAGAGGCTGTAGTGGCAAGCAAACTTCAACAATAAGTCCACATTTATTTACCTGAAGGATAAATCACAGGTGGAGGGGCAGACACAAGAAAAACAATAGGAATGGGAGAAAATTACGATTTCCTGCTGGCTTCCCCAGTATCTTTGTTTGACGGAAACAGACAGGGAATGTTGGAAATTGCAATCATGTGATCGCAGGGATATTTCAATCGCCACGGTTCCAAGTAATGCTCCCAACCAATTCAAGTTTGTGAGGCTTTGGCTTCCTCAAAAATCCAGTTTATTGGGTACATCATATCGGCATGGTCAAAGGTGAAACTAACACTGAATGATTCCCAGAGTTTTGGTATAAATTAAAGAATAGATACTGTCCACCCCTCTCATGTCACAGGTCACGTTAGCCAACAAAGCTGATGATGAACTTCTCAGCATTCCCTCCTGCTGTTGCTAGGGTATGATGATTTGGCCTTGGTTCTCAGGAGCCTTATCATTGTGTTCTGGCACATTGGAGGAAAACATTCTACATTCCATAAGTCCCTCTTCTCCTCCATAAATATGCAACTAAGAAATGAAGCAAGAAGAATATGGCTTCAGCTAGAGTCATTTTGAGAGTTGACATCAGTGGTGGGATTCAATTTTTTTTACTACCCATTCTGTGGGTGTGGCTTGGTGGGCGTGGCAGGGGAA
This sequence comes from Pseudonaja textilis, assembly GCF_049901715.1. Classification (NCBI taxonomy): domain Eukaryota; kingdom Metazoa; phylum Chordata; class Lepidosauria; order Squamata; family Elapidae; genus Pseudonaja; species Pseudonaja textilis. The sequence goes on from NC_141997.1 coordinate 48,381,939, forward strand.
GGATACTGTAAAATCTCCAGTCAGAAGTGGGATTTGCCAGTTCTCCAAACTACTCAAAATTTTTGCTTCTGGTTCTCCAGAACTGGTCAGAACCTGCCACCTCTGGTTGACACACAACTTTATGAATAAACCTGACCTGAAGATCATAGAGTTTTCAATTCCAGAGGATTAATGGGTCACAGATTTATTACACATATTTAAGTTAACAGATTTGATAAAACAATAGCCTTGATTCAAAAACACTTGCAATGTAACACATCACTGGGACTGACTCTACTTTTGAGAAAACTATTGAAGACCTATATTTAGGACTTCTGTAGTCTTTAGTCTGGGAGAACCAACAGCTAGACTGAAAAGCCAAACATTGCACAGAAGAACTGCTATCTTTAACTTTAAGTGTACAATCTGACAGAGAAAGATTCAGCAGTCAAATTTTATTCCAATTTCGTGCTCAGTCATTTCCAGGAATAGCTCTGAGCTGTTTGGGCGAGAGAGGGAACTCAACATTAGATTCAATTAATCTTGCAAAGGAAAAAAAAAATCCTTGAAATGGCTCGTTTTTTGAAGGATTTTTGTAAATACCTACTGAGTCAGTTCAATATATCTAGCTGTGAAAAAGTAAAAGAAGAACGAACAAAAGGGAAGAGAAAGCAATCGCAAGGAAAGCTTCCAATAAGCCAATATTTCAGGGTGTAAGCTTGCAGCAAGAATGCCTTTGCAAATATAATGAGAAAAAAAAAGGGAAAGAAACAATGTGTGGTTTAATATTCGTACTTCTTTAACATAGAGAAATGGAAGCCCCATTGCCAGAGCAATCAAATGCTTGGGAGTGAAATAAGCTTCCAGGGATTTTTGGCTTTCCAATCCAAGCTTCCAGAAATCAAAATTTATCTGATTAACTGCTCTTGGAAAGCAGAACACTACAGTAGATTAATTTTCTATCCATTCCAGCAAGACTTTTTTACTGTTTATTTCTGAACTTGCTTAAATGAAACATTCAGACTGAGTTTGGTTCCCGTTCATTTAAACGCATAGACAATATTTTAACATATAGACTGGCCACTTAAAAACTAAATAACCAGTTGAATAAATTACCGAAGCCTGAATGAAAATTTGGGAGAGGGTGCTTTTTACACACTCACAAACAACACAAATACACATGTAGCACATATGAAGTTGACTGATTTACCATAATGTTGAATATCATTGTCTTAAATTTCTTCTATGGTCAAAATGATTTTATATCATTTTATGTTGTTGTTTGACCAAAATAAAGCTATATTTGTTTGTTCTTATTTTATTGAATTTATTTAAGCAGGAAAATTGAGTTGATGCCAATCAGGAGTTACTTTCAGATCAGTATGGCACAATTTGGGTTTTCCAGGTCCACAAAAGAAAGTTGTCATCATGAATCCTTCATCGTTTCGTTAAAATCTGGTGAATCATTACCATAAAAACAATCTAGAAAATAGTTAATAGTTAATAGTTCCTCGCACAGTCAGCCAGATAATTAAATAATTAGAGTTGGAAGGGACCTTGTAGGTCATCTAGTCCAACCCCCCACCCAAGCGGGAAACCCTACACCATTTCTGACAGATGGGAGTCCAATCTCTTCTAGAAAGCCTCAAGTGATAGACTCCTACAACTTCTGAAGGCAACTTCAGTTCCATTGGTTGATTGTTCTCACTGTCAGAAAGTTTCTCCTTATTTCCAGGTTAAATCTCTCCTTGTTCAGTTTCCATCCATTGTTCCTTGTCTGGCCTTCAGGTGCTTTGCGAAATAGATGGACTCCCCCTCCTCTCTGTGGCAGCCCCTCAAATATAGGAGCACTGCTATCATGTCTCCCTGGTCCTTCTCTTCACTCGACTAGCCATGCACAGTTCCTGCAACTGTTCTTCATATGTTTTAGTCTCCAGTCCCCTAATCATCCTGGTTGCTCTTCTCAGTACTTTTTCTAGAGTCTCAAAATCTTTTTTTGTAATGTGGTGAACAAAACTGGATGCCATACTCAAGGTGTAGTCTTACTAAGGCTACTAAGGCTTACTAAGAACAGCAGGGAGACCTCTCTCTTGCAGTCAATTGACTTTTGAAACACACATTATTTCTTAATCCAGGTAATGCTGCATCCAGAAGTTAGAAATGGAGAGTGGAAATCTTATTTTAATGTAAGCATGAATCCAGGTTAAAGTTAAAAAAAAAAAAAGTAAAATTATCTATGGGATCTCATAGCCATCCGAAACTCATAACATCCTTCGAAAATCATGCTTGCTTCACATCGGAGGTGCTTGCCTCACTTTCTCTTAGTTCAGAACTTCATATAACCATGATGGTGAATCTGTGGCATGCATGCCAGAGCCTTCTCAGTGGGCATGCGCATCATTGCCAGCTGCTCCTCTGGTTTCTGGCACACATGTGCATGCTGTCCAGTTGGTCTTCGGAGGCGCTGGAGTGCTGTAAAACAGCCCCCAAATGCCTCCCGAACAGGTCATTTTGGGGCCTTTTTCAAGACATTTTTCAGGCCACTTTCAGGCTGCTTTGGGGCTGTTTTGAGGCCATTTTTGATGCAGAAAACAGCCCTGTAAATGTCCTGAAAACAGACTGAAAATGGCTCAAAAATGGCCTGAAAACAGCCCCCAAACGGCCTGAAAACAGCCCAAAAATGTCCTGAAAACAGACTGTAAATGCCCCCAAAATGGCCAAAAAACAGGCATGCATGCACTGGCCAGCTGGTCTTCAGTTTTCCATTGTGGTTTGAGCACTCGATGCTGGAAAGTTTCACCATCACTGCCATATAGTTTCAAAGCTTCCATTTGAAGCTTGCCTTGGCGATTCCTGCAGGTAATCTGTTCTAACATGTTTTTACTGTTGAGGTGGCTATGATACTGAGCAAGGGGAATAAGGGAACAAGATTAACAATTCATTGTTAAAGGACAGAGACAGAGAATAGAAGGCTGGGGAGAAAATCCCAAAGGCCGGAGAGAAAGTCCCAAAGACCGCAGTCAGTTTTGGTTCAAGTCTGCATTTATCTTTACTCAGTTTGTCATCAACATTAAAGCCAGGGACCATATTTATAATCTTTCTGTGGTGAAAGGTTTTAGATACAGTATGTGCTAGGAATATAAAATCTTGCTCCACTCCTATTATTTTGACTTTATATTAGCTGTGTGATCCAGGTAAGATCTGCAGTGAAAACCACATTAACACCAGCAGCAGTCTGCCACAATCAGAAGGACAAAAACAGGAAGCATCAGCAAAAACATTCTAGGAGTTTAAGGCTATCTATCTGGCTGCTTGCTTGCTTGCCTGCCTGCCTGTCTGCTATCTGTCTGTCTGTCTGTCTATCTATCTATCTATCTATCTATCATCTTTTAAGGACCCCATAATGCCTTGGGATGCCCCCAGTCTGGGCAACTGAATGGAGATGAGTGTTTACTGGCCAGATGCCTTTCTTGTTGCCAATGTGGAGTTATATTCAGCAGATACATTCTCATCATGCCCAGAAAGAGAAATATCTGCCTCTACCTAGGATCAAACTCACATCCTCCTGATTGTGAGGCAAGAGCTCCACCTGTAGGCCACTGCACCATTCTTTTATTATGTCTGTCTGTCTGTCTATCTATCTATCTATCTATCTATCTATCTATCTATCTATCTATCTATCTATCTATCTATCGATCGATCTATCTATCTATCTATCTATCTATCTATCTATCTATCTATCTATCTATCTATCTATCTATCTATCTATCTATCTATCATTTATCTATCTATGTCTGCATGCATACTTGTCTGTCTTTCTGTCTGTCTATCTATCTGTCTATCTGTCTATCTATCTATCTATCTATCTATCTATCTATCTATCTATCTATCAATCATCTATCTATATCTGTCTGTATATCTATTTTAAATTTGTTTGCCCTCCATCTTGCATCAAGCCAATTCTGGAGAGCTTACAATATTAAAAGTTATAAAACTGTAAGACATAAATATTTCTAAAACTAATAAAAATAGAATTTCAATCCAAACTAACATCACAGTTAAAAGATGGGACCAGAGGTAGCAGAATGCCCATGGGACAGGAGTGAAATGGGATTTTCTCTTAATTTATCAACCACCTCCAGCAAGCGTCAATCATCCAGGCCAAAGTTGTCTAAAGATTGAATTGTGCCAGTTGGACCAAAATTTGTCCAGTTGCCATGATTCAACCTTTAGACACCTCCGGCATGATACTCCCCCACTGGGGGCCCAAACCAGGTCACCAGCTCCTTATGAAAGGTCAGATCTCACTTCAGAGGGTAATAAAAGGTTCTAAACAGAAGGAGCCATTACAGAAAAAAAAAAAAACACCCTCTTCTCTTAGTCCCCATCAGCTGGAATTCCTTGGCTGGTGGGGCCTCAGCAGGCCAATTCTACTTAGAACATCCACATAGCCTGGAGTCAGGATCAGCATATCCGATGGTAATGAAATAACTGAAAAAATGTGTAAAACAAGACAAGGCTTGGGCTAAGATTCATGATTGAGTGAATCAGACAATCCAAAATAGAAATCAGTCTTAAAGATCAAGGGCAGACTTAACCATAGTTTCAGCTGGGAACAATTGGAAGGGATCTTGTAGGTCATCTAGTCCAACCCCATGCCCAAGCAGGAGGCTCTATATAATTTCGGACAGGTGGCAGTTCAGTCTCTTCTTAAAAGCTTCCAGTGTTGAAGCTCCCGCAATTTCTGAAAGCAAGCTGTTCCATTGGTTGACTGTTCTTGCTGTCTGAAAATGTATCCTTATTTCTAGGTTGAATCTCTCCTTGATCAGTTTTCAATCTATTATTTCTTGTCTGGCCTTCTGGTGCTTTGGAAAATAGATTAACCCGCTCCCCCTCAAATACTGGAACACTGCTATCATGTCTCCCCTGGTCCTTCTCTTCACTAGACTAGCCATGCCCAGTTCCTCTAATTGTTCTTCATATGTCCTAGCCTATCCTAATCATCTTTGTTGCTCTTCTTTGCACTCTTTAAATCCTAACTATCCTAAATGAAGCCAAGCCTGAAAACACTAGAGAATTCCTGGAATCCTGACACTGACAAATCAGCCATCAATAGACACACAGACATAAATAACATCTACATAGCATTGAAAAGAGACAATCAACAAACCAAAGGAGGAACAAAAAGTCCAAAATATCAGATTCCTATCAGCAATCAATATCCAGATGAGCATAAATTCACACCAAGACTCACACCAGATCAACAACCAAGAAATAAATAATAGCTCAATCAAAGAACTGCCAAACAAGTTAACAGTAAACAGTGAATCAACCAAGGAACTAATGAGACCAATTCCCACCAGCCCCAACAGTGCAATAATATAAATTGACATCAAACCCCACTCCTTACTAGCACTGATGATGTTACCCAGTTTGGTAATGAAATGTCTGCAAGAAAACAACCAAGCTCAGAGAGCACCATGGACTCCTCACTGCATAAAATTGTTTGGCTTGGTCTAAATTCAGTTGTATCATGCATTTGATGGTTTGGAAAATCAGTGGAGATTATCCATACATTTGGAGGTATGCAATTCACTTCCAATGCCTTGTTTTGGACCAGTGAATTCACAGCTGTAGTGTAATGAATCCTGTTTTATAATTCAGAGTTAGAGTAAGGATTAGAACTAAATAATGCATGCAGCCTTACTTTGAACTTTTGAAAGTCCTATAAATACACTTCAGAAGGTTACACAAATATTACATGGTATTATTAATGAGCAATATTAGATCTGTTTAAACTCTGCTGAAGTTTTATCTAAATCCATTCAGTTCCATTTACTATAAATAATTTATTCTTAGGTCTAGTTCACATTCCACAAACTATAAACTATTGGCATCTTGTGTAACCTTGGAACAATATTTGAAGTTCTTACATAATACAAGTTTTCATTCTTTTATTGAATTTAACGGGATAGGTGAATACATTCATTTGAGGAAGCCATATTGTTTTTAATTACTTTTCTTTATTCATCTCTGAAGATGAACCGCTACATACAAAACATCTTTTCCAATGGTTATGGTTCTCAAATTCCTCATTCTGTATTGATTTTATTAACCTGGGTGGGAATGAATAGTTAGTAAGGTAAGGATAAAAGTTTCCCTGCCTAGTGCTGTCTGAGTCTAGGGGAAAATCTCAATTTCTTGGCTGAGGGAGCCATTGTTATCTCTGAAGACATTTCCCATGGTCATGTGACCAGCATGGCTATACGACAAAGGTGCATCGAATGCTGTTACCTTCCCACTAAAGTGGTACCTATTGATCTAATTGCATTTGCACACTTTCAAACTGCTAGGTGAGAAGAAACTGAGGCAAGGAATGAGAGCTCACCTCATCATGTGGCTGTTTTGACACAGCTCTCCAAACACAACAAACCCTCTGAAGTTAACTCAATGATTCCTTTATTAGGAGTGCCAGCAGTGCTGGTAAAAGTTTCTCTCTCAACACAGACTAACAAGTCTGTCCAGCAGGGAGATGAATAGTTGTCTATTCCTCTGTTCCTCTCTGCCCCCTGCCTTTTATCCCCACAGCTAGGGTGGGCCTTCACTAGCAGCAGTGACTCTTCCTTTCCAAGGATCAGCCCATAGATTTCCACTGCTCTCCTCTCCTCTGCCTTCTGCACATCTGCCTGTCAGGCACTGGACCCAGCTGTTCCTCCTCTTCCTCATCAGACACCTCCAGACCTGGGGGCTGTTGACTCTCCATCTGAGGGATGACAGACAGCCCAGTCTTCACCTTGGTCTCTCTTTCTGCCAGCTCCATTCCCGTTTTCCCCTCGGAGCTCTCAGGTTGCCTTAATGCTGACCCTGATTCCCACATTCCTCCTCTTCCTCTAATTCATCTGCTGGAGGGGCTGTCGGTTGACAGGCCACAGCAGTGGCATTTGGGTCTTGAACCCTTTAACCTCTGAGCCACAGCACCTCCTAGAATAGCTAGTACCAGGAGCTAAATTTTTAAAGTATCATTATTGACATCTAAAGAAATAATTGGGGGACAACTGATCAACAATCATACACATAGCAGGATCACACTCGTTCTGCTTCTTTTCTGAAACCTGAAAGAGGTGAAGTTAGAGTCGGGCACAGCAAATAAGTCGGAGAGTGACTGAGGTGAGTAGACATAGACATTGAATAAATAACATATAGAAATAAACAGGAGGGAACAGTGCAAAGAAAGAAATATTGAGAAAATAAGTTGGCCTGCAGCAAAGTATATCCAAAGGGATAGACTGAAGACCCAAAATAAAGTTTTAGAAGGAGAACTGAGAAAGTAAGCAAACTGGGAGGGTGAAGGGTTTGAAGAAGAAATCAGGGAGTTGCAGAGGTGAAGAATCACCTTTGATTTGAAACCTGCTGCCCAAACATTAGATGGATAGCTTTTGTTTCGCAAAATGTGGGTCATCCCCGGTGCCTTTTTTTTCTCAACACAAGCAGGGATAATGAAAAGAGACACCCCTCACGGACGGTTTTTCCCCTCGCAAACGGAACACGAGCAAGCCGCGGTGCAATTAATCTGGCTTGTTCTTCATCAAGCCACCGCAGACGTATTTGTTTGAAGGCATTATGGTTGCCAAAACGTTACAAAGGGAAGACTAATTAGTTATAATAAACTGATTAATAGAAAATAACGGAGCCCCTTCTATTTTCTGCCTTTCAGAAATTATTCTCTGTGACTTGAAAGGCAGCCAATTAGACAAACACAAAGTGAAATGAAATGTTAGAGGGCAAGGAAAGAAAGAATCCAACTCTTGGCGCACTATCGCGGGCAACTTTACCTTCCCATTTCGGCAAATGGCAGTCACGTGTGCCATTTGGGAAGAAAACAAACTTCCACTTCACTAATTAATGACATGTTCCAGTCAGTCATCTATGACTTTTTCCCCCTCCTTCCCTGAGAGAAGAAAAAGGCTTTTCTCTTTGACAGTCTCTGTGCTTTTTCCAAGCGTCAACTTGAAAATGTCACTTCAAAGTTTGGAAACTGGCATTGTGCACCCATAAGGGAAAGGCGGTTAGAAAGAGCCTGATTGATTTTGGAGGTCCTTTTAGGTAACTATGATTTATCTTGACAAATGTGGCATAGAATTCCTTGGTGTCTGGAAAACATGCCCAAAGTTTTCATCAGCCAGTTCTTCAGACCTTGGAAGCATGTCAGGGAGATGGAAGGAAAGTGTCCCCAGCTTCCTCCAGTCCTTCATGGCATGAAAACTAAAAGGAAGTCTCAATGGAACCCTCAGGGGTGGATAATGGATTGCTCCTTTTCTATTACTCATGGTGGGAAAGAAGAAGTGAGTCAGAATAGAACTGGAAGGGACCCTGGAGGTCTTGTAACCCAACCTCCTGCTTAAGCAGGAGACCACATACCATTTCAGACAGGTGTTGATCCACTCTTTTCTTAAAAACCTCCAACACCCACAACTTCTGAAGGCACTGGTTAATTGTCCTAACCGTTAGGAAGTTTTTCTTTAATTCCAGATTGCTTCTTTCCTTGATTAGTTTCCATCCATTGTTTCTTCTCTTGTCTTATGGTGCTTTGGAAAATGACCCTCTATTCATTGTGGCAGCCCCTCAAATAGTAGAATACTGCTATCATGTCACCCCTCATGGTAAAATGAGGACCCAGATTGTTGGGGGAAAGCTCCTTCCTTCCTTCCTTCCTTCCTTCCTTCCTTCCTTCCTTCCTTCCTTCCTTCCTTCCTTCCTTCCTTCCGTCCTTCCTTCCTTCCGTGGTGGCACAGTGGTTAGAATGCAGTATTGCAAGCTGACTTTGCCCTCTGTCAGCAGTTCAATTCCCATCAGTTCAAGGTTGACTCAGCCTTCCATCCTTCCAAGGTGGGTAAGATGACAACCCAGATTGTTGGGAGCAAGAAATTGACTCTGCAAAAACCTCTTAGAGAGGGCTGTAAAGCAGTGGCCCCCAACCTTTTTTCTGCCACGGACCGGTACCGGCATCACAAAATGATCTGTGGCCCGGTACCGGCATCAGCACACATGACAAGGCAAGGCGAGCTGAGCGACCGGCCAGCCAGCCGTCCCCCGCTTCTCCCCGCCACCTTCAACTCCTCCTTTGTACCTTTGTCGATAGGCTTTGGGACGGCTTCGGGATGGTCACTCAGCTCGCCTTGCCTTGGGTGCTGAAAGAATCCTCGTGCCTTAGTTTCGTTCGAAGCCACCACCATCCCTTCGATGAAACTAAGGTGCGAGGATTCCTTCAGGACCCAAACGCCGCTTTCCATCCAGAAAAGCTCACCCGGAAGCACTTTCTCATCGAAACAAGATGGCGGCGCCCAGCAAACCGGTGGCCCAGTAGAAAATGTTCCACGGACTGGTACCGGTCTGGGGCCCGGTGTTGGGGACCCCTGCTGTAAAGGACTGTGAAGTGTTATATACTGTAAGTCTAAGTGTTAGGGAAAGAGATGGCTAAACCCCCTATCCTGTTTTGAGGAAAGAAAAAAAAAAACTCTACATTTAGTGTGGCACGGGAAGCCCCTTATAGATTTTTGGAGGGCATGAAACAGGAAAAAAAAAAAGAAGAACTGATAGCTTGTGCTGTTTATGATTAGGAAAAAAAAATAGATAGTGGATAATATATTCCTTTGTTGTGGAGTGCATAGAATAAGAGATAATTCTGTAATCATCCTTGAGTTTGCTGTAAAGAAAATCAGAAGCGTCAGTGTTTCTTTTTATTTTTTAAATTGTGCATTTAAAAAATTTGTGCATTGCTTTTGTCTTTTGCTTTTCCCCTTCTCGTTTCTCTTGCTTCTAGGTTCGTTTTGGTGGGGTTTTCTTCTTCTTCTTTTCTTCTGTTCAAAAAATTTTAGCAAAAAAGATATCAGGATCCAACGAACTGGGAGGGTGAGTTGTAGCAGCCACTGACGGACGAACTGCCCAGTCTGAATACATAAGCATCTGTAACAGCGTCTCGGATGGAGCAGAGTCACTGCAACAGAAGGTTTATTACAATACAGACATTGGAGGTAGTCCATAAATACAAAAGCATCACGGAAGACCCTAGCATAACGCCTGGCTTCCCCTTCCTTGCCAGTTGCTATCGCCCAGCTGCCGCTAAGTTAAAACAGAGCAATTCCAAAACCCTGTTGTTTGGCAACACTGGTTGCCACGGCAACGCACACCACCTACCCTATCCCCTGCTTGCTGATCGCAACTGTAACCAGAATACTGAGTTTGAAATGTTTAGCATCTTAGATAGATGTGACAGCACTGGAGGAGGCATGAAAAATCACCAGCTTGGAAGGAAGTACAAAGCAGACTGGGATGTTTTTAAAGGCTGGCTGATGGGAATCTTTTATTTTTCTGTTTTTTTTTTTCTTTTCTTTTTAACACTGCTGAATTTCCAATCAGCTGCGTCTTTAATAAGCCTTTTATAAGCTTCAGGGGTTTGTAACACCTAGGACAGCCAAGGTTTGGGAAAAGCGTGCCAAATATACTGGGGTGCTTACACGGGTTTGTCTTCATTATCATTATATAGTGGTAAAATTGGGATTCTCTTATGAACATCTGTCGGATACCTGGATTTGTTCCTGTTTGGAAAAGGATAGCATATTTATTTCAGAAGCTGCTTGCCTTACTTGATTTCTAGCATTGTTGAAAAACTCAATTAAAGAAACAAAAGACATCCACACAAGACAATAATTCTTACTTTAAAGTCTTGGAGTCCTAGTGAATAATCAATTTAAATATGAGCCAGCTGTGTGCGGCAGCTGTCAAAAAAACCCCAACACAGTTCTAGGCTGTATAAACAGAGGGATAGAATCAAGATCATGTGAAGTGTTAATACCGCTTTATCATGCCTTGGTAAGGCCACACTTGGAATATTTGCATTCAGTTTTGGTTGCCACAATGTAAAAAAAGATGTTGAGACTCTAGAAGGAGTGCAGAGAAGAGCAACAAAGATGATTGGGAGTGCCATCACTTGAGACCTTCAAGAAGAGATTGGACTGCCCTTTGTCAGAAATGGTGTGGGGTCTCCCGCTTTGGTGGGGGGTTGGACTAGATGACCTATAAGGTCCCTTCCAACTCTTATTAACTGTTATCTGATTAGGGGACTGGAGGCTAAAAAGTATAAAGAACAGTTGCTGGGACTGTGTATGACTAGTCTAGTTCCAAATCTACTCATGAAACCACCTACTTTGCAAAATCACATTACTGTTTTGTCCTAGGCCTACCCAAAAAGCACTAAATCAATTCTGAGTCCCGGCAAAAACCTCTTTTATTAACCAGGCAGATGGCTAACTTAGAAACTGAGAAAGGAAAGAGAAGCAAGAAGAATCAGTCAATTGAAAAATAAAGGACAGGTTTGCTATGGAAATGAGGAGAAGAAAAAAAAAAACTATACAAGACTACTATGGAAAACTGTATTTTCAAGAGAATATTCAAGAAGAAAAAGTTAAACTATATCTTCAGAAAGCGAACCTACCTCAGATACCGCAAAACACTGAAACAATGTTAGAAGGAAGTATAACAATGATGGGATTAACAGAAGCCTTAAAAACAAAACAGAATGCTGGGAAAGCACCAGATCCAGGTGGTTTGCCAGCGTAATTTTACAAGACTTTTCAGGAAATATTGAATTTTTATCTTTTAGAAGTTTGAATGAAGTTATGTTGAAGAAAAGAATACCCAAAACATGGTCAGAAGCATACATTACACTTATACCAAAGGAAGATACAGACCTACAGCAAGTTAAAAATTATAGACCTATATCTTTATTGAACTCAGACTATAAAATCGTTACTTCAATTTTGGCAGAAAGACTAAAAAGATACTTAAATAATTTTATTCATATTGATCAAAATGGATTTCTGCCAAAGAGATAAATCAAAGACAATGTGAGAATCATTTTGGATACTCTGGAATATTATGAAGCACACCCTGAGAAGCAAATAGCCTTGATGTTTCTAGATGCACAAAAAGCCTTTGACAATGTGAGTTGGCAATTTATTTTACTGCAATTGGTATAAAGGGGCTTTGATAAGAAATTTATCCAAGCCATTGAAACAATATACCATGAACAAACTGCAAAGGTGATGGTGAATGGAGAATTAACAGAATCCATAGATATAAGAAAAGGGACAAGAGAAGGCTGTCCATTTTCGCCTCTCCTGTTTGTGTTAACATTGGAAGTCTTGAATAGGAATATTAGAGAAGAAAAAGAAATAAAAGGGATGAAAATTTAAAAAGGAGGAGTATAAATTGCAAGCTTTTGCAGATGACTTGGTATTTATATTAGAAGACCCATTGGAAACAGCACCCAAATTAATAGAAAAAATAGAAGAATATGGAAAAGTAGCAGGTTTGAGAATAAACAAAGACAAAACAAAGATATTAACAAAGAATATGTTAGCAAGACGAAAGAAAGAGTTGGAAGAAAAATTAAAAATACAGGTCACGAACAAGGTTAAACATTTAGGGATTCATATTACACCAAGATTTAGTATGCTGAAGGAAGATAACTATATTAAACTCAAACAGCAGATTGTGACAGATTTGATGGGAAAAATTGCAGCTATCATTGATTAGGAGAATATCCACAATTAAGATGAATATATTGCCTAGAGTTTTATATTTATTCCAGACAATTCCTATTCGATTAGGGAAAGAGTTTTTTGAAGATTTAAATAGAATTGTGTTGAAATATACTTGGCAGGGTAAAAAAGCAAGAATAAAATTAAAACTGTTACAAGATGCAAGAATGAGAGGAGGGTTTGTCTTGCCCAGTTGGGAGCTCTATTACCAGGCGACAAGTTTGATGTGGGTAAAGGAATGGATAGCACTAAGGAACAGTAGATTATTGACTTTAGAAGATCATGACTTGCTGCTGTGATGGCATGCCTTTCTCTGGTATAAGGGAACTAAAACACAGGGGTATTTAGAAGACATTATATTGTGAGGCATTGTTTTTGAACTGGGAGAAGATAAAAAGACAATATTACTTAAAAATTCCAACATGGATATCAACTATTGAAGCTTTTTCTTATCCAATAATATATAAAAAGGAACAAACTGTTAGATATGGGGAGATATTGAATGAAAAGGGTGAACTTAAAACTATGCAAGCATTGGAAGAGCAAAGTGTAAAAATGAATTGGTTTTCATATTTGCAAATACAATCTAGGTTTGATAAAGACTCTAAGACAGAAGGTATTTACGACGAATTGACTGATTTAGATAAAATTTTGATGGGTACTGATGAAAAGGTAATTAAAAAACTTTATGGACATCTATTAGAATTTAAACTGGAGGAGGAACAAGTCCAAGAAACAATGATTGCTTGGGGGAAAATTTTGGGGTATGGGATTGAGTTAGAAAAATGGCAAAACTTGTGGTCTCAAAATTATAAAATGACAGTGTCAACTGCATATAAAGAAAATTTGTATAAGATGTTTTACAGGTGGCACTTAGCCCCGACGAGACTTGCAAGAATGTTTAAGAATAAATCAAATAAATGCTGGAAATGTCATCAGATACTTGGTTCATATTACCATATGTCGTGGACATATTCAGACGCAAAAGAAATATTGAACTAAAATCCACACATGGTTGGAAAAAACGATAAAACAACATATAGACTTTAAACCAGAGATCTTTTTATTGGGAATCATACCGGATATATACAATAAAGAACTGAAATACTTGATTGTAAATGTTTTAACAGAGGCTAGAACTGTATTTGCGAAGAACTGGAAAAATGACAAAATACCTATGCAGGAGGAAGTTATCAAAAAAAAAAAAAAATGATGGGCTATGCTGAAATGAGTAAACTGACGTTTGAAATTAGAGAACAAGAAGACAAGCAATTTTATATGATATGGGATTTGTTTTATCAATGGTTGGATAAAAAGGTGTGGTAATGTAATAGACTAGATAATTTTGTGATAGAAATTTAATAGACTGATATAAAACATTATATATATATAAGTATATAAAACTTTATAGTATAAAGCCTTAGTAAGACCACACCTAGAGTACTGCATCCAGGGGTGGGATTCTACCGGTTCTGTCCGGCTCTGTAGAACCGGTAGCTCTGAAGAGCAGCAGACATAGAACCACAAATCATAAATCACTGAACCGGTAAGTTACACCGGTGGGATCCCACCCCTGACTGCATCCAGCTTTGGTCACCACATTACAAAAAATATGTTGAAACTCTAGAATGAGTGCAGAGAAGAGCAACCAGGTTGATCAGGGGGCTGGAGACTAAAACATATGAAGAACGGTTACAGGAACTGGGCCTAGCTAGTCTAGTGAAGAGAAGGACCAGGGGAGGCAGGATAGCAAGTCTTCCAATATTTGAGGGGCTGCCACAGAGAGGAGGAAGGGGTCAAACTGTTTTCTAAAGCACCCAAAGGCCAGACAAGGAACAATGGATGGAAACTAATCAAGGAGAGATTCAACCTGGAAATAAGGAGAAACTTTCTGACAGTGAGAACAATCAACCCATGGAAGAGAAGTAGCTTCCAGAAGTTGTGGGAGCACCATCAATTGAGACTTCCAAGAAGAGACTGGATTGCCATCTTTCAGAAATGGTGTAGGGTCTCCTGCTTAGGCAGGGGGTTGGACTAGATGACCTACAAGGTCCCTTCCAACTCTGTTAATCTCTTTAAAGCAATAAGGGATTTTCTTCTTGTGTATTCGGAAAGAGCCTGACACAAATATTCCTTGTACTCATTCAAATTACACAGGAACAGATACCGAGGTATTGTATACAATGCATGGGAAAACACTGAGAAAGCGACTGGCATAGCCCCAATCCCTTCTTGAAGCGATCATATATTTTTATCCAAAACAATTTTTCAAATCAAAACAATTTATTGAAAATCAAGTCACCCCATCACATTACAATAAAAAACCAGATGTTGTTTCCATAAGAGCTTAATCACTTTAACCTAAAAATGATCACGATAGTTCATGCCTCATAGAAACACATAATTGTGAATCTGAAAGTATCCGCTTCAAATCTCATATTTGTTAAAAACTCCCTAGCTCTTAGTCAAGCTTGGTTTCTTAGCTGTTCTTCCCAACTCCTGCATTATAGAAAGAGTAACTGGGATTTATCTCACCGAATTGCACAGCTTATAGCTAGTAGGTAAACCAAATCGATAATCACAGCAAGTAGCGTTGCCTAACTGAATTATTATTATTTGTTTGAAGAAATGTTACGAATCACGCTAGCTAGATTGAAAAGGTAAAACAGCTGAAAAATCCTGGACAGAGGCATTAGGGAACTGCTTCTGTGTTGTTGCCAATATAGTAACACATGGATGTGCTGATAAATAGAGTTGTTGTTGTTGTTTTGCTCCTTGGGAAACTTTTCCCATCTCTTAGTCAAGTAGCAATATTGAATTAAAAGAACGACAAATTTACATCAACATGAAGCAAGCAAGTTCTAAAAGCATTCAATACGCCTACCACTTATTAAAGCAAGGGAGGGATGAAGCTGTTATTTCAACACGCCCTCCGTTTCAATTTGTCTTTAAATCTTTCTTTCCCCTTTATGAAATGTATTCAAAGTATTTTGCTAGCAGAAGTTTTGCTTCTCCCCAAGTCTGATCATTCCTATCATATTTATGAAGATTGATATCGGATCAGTTTAACCCCATATCTATTTCTCCCCACCCCTCTCCTCTCTTTTCCACTCATTGCCCCTCCTCTCCTCCCTTCCCTCCCATTCCCCACATCTCCTCCCTCCCTTCTTCTCTCCCTCCCTTCCCCCCTCCCCTTCCTCCCCCTCTCCTTTCCTCCCACCTTCCTTCCTTCTTTCCTCCCTCTCTTCCTCCTTTCATTCCTTCCTTCCCTCTCCTCTCCTTCCCTCTCCCTCCTCCCTTCCCTTTCTTCCCCTCCCCCTACTCTCTTCCCTTCCCTTCCCTTTCCTCCTCCCCCATTTCCTTTCCCCTCTTCCCCTCCCTCCCTTCCCCTCCCTCCCTTTTCCTCCCCTCCCTCCCCTCTCCTTTCATCCTGCCATCCTTCTTTCCGCCCTCTCTTCCTCCTTTCATTCATCTCCTTCCCCCCTCCTCTCCTTCCCTCCTCCCTTCCCTTTCTTCCCCTCTGCCTACTCTCTTCCCTTCCCTTTCCTTTTCCTCCTCCCCCGTTTCCTTTCCCCTTTTCCCCTCCTCTCCCTTCCCTCTCTTCTTCGTCTCCTCTCCCTCTAATTTTCAATTCTAAACAAGCCAGTTCTGACTGTCATGTCAAGAACTGTTCAAGCAGAACAAGAGAAACAATATATTTGCCAACTGTGACCTGATTCCATCCCCACCAACACAAACCGTATGCAAATTATCGTGATTATGTTACTTTGTCTGTAATGAAAAGAGGTGGATTAAGGCGGAGGGCCTTGGCTTGAACTGTAGCGGCAAATGGCTTCCTATAAATTGTTTACTTTTGAATTCATCCACCGCTCATCCTGTTGGTGTGATTTACAAATTTTATTGGAGAAACTTCAGCATTTGGGGGGGAAAGAGTTGCTTTACCAAGCATTTTTATCTCACTCTAATTAAAATGTTAAAAAGAGAGAGAGGGAGAGAGATGGGGGAGGGAAGGGACGTTTTTTTTATTCATTAGGAAAATTTTCCTTCCCCATCCTTTTCTTTAGAAATATTTAAAAGCTATAGGAAATTATTCTGCAGATGTTGACTTGAGTAATATATCTTATAAATTAAATGCATTTCAAGTATAGTAAAATGGAAAATTATGCACACATGTTCCAAAACCAAGGCATAAATATAGCTTTTGTTTAGTGCATGGCTTGAGTTTATTCCTCTTAGTAGCTTGATATATATATCAGAAGTTGGACAGAGAGAGAGAGAGAGAGAGACAGAGAGACAAAGAGAGAGAGACAGAGAGACAGACAGAGGCAGAGGCAGAGAGACAGAGACAGAGAGAGACTGATTGCTCACATTAATAATGGTTAAGGTTGAGATAAATTTAATAGGAAAACTTGGAAGATTTAGAACTCCTAAGATCTAATTATTCATTTTTTTATTCTCACTTTCTAGATGTTAAGAGATATTTTAATGGTTATATAGAAATATGGGATGACAATTTAAAGGGATTTCAATTCTACTCTCACCATATTATTGGATATAAATCTGATATGATTATACTCATGGTGTGTGTGTGTGTGTGTGTATGTGTGTATGCCTGTGTGCATGTGTGTGTGTGTGTGTGTGTGTGTGTGTGTGTGTGTGTGTTTGTATAGCCCACATCTCAAACTGAAGCCCAAATGGTTTTATTTTATTTTTTTATTTTATTTGTTTGTCAAACATGTACCGGATCACAAGTCTAGGTATGAACATAACCATGAACAAAGGGAGTAAATACAGATAAATGGGGTCAGTAAGACAGGGACAGTAGGCACGCATGGTTCCTATAGTCTTCCAATTTTCTGGAAATCCATTCATACTCCCACACCAATCAAAAGGAGTTCATCCCAAAGTGGATAGCTAAACGTCTATATAAGTCATCTGCAACAGCCTGTACCTGTCTTCAACAGTGAAAGGACATAGGACAGAAAAACTGCTTGCAGCCAAGAAGGGTCCATATCCATTTGAACCACTCAGGTGACCTCAAGGATACAGATAAATCCCGAGGTGGCCTCAACAACTCTCTAAAAAGAATGCAAATGACCAGCTGTCTGCAAGGAACATATTTTTTTTTCCAATTCCCACCATCCAGTCAGAGTTGAAGAAGCTTCTTTGAGAAATGAAACAGCTTCAAAGGAAAAAAACAAACAAACAAGAAAGTCCAGTTGTCTCTTGAAAAAGCACTTTTGGATCAACATGTTTGTTTGTTTGAAGAAAAAAATAATCTACTTTAGATAGAATTGAAAAGGTGACGTGCCTCTGTAGGTGTCCCTGTGTGTCAAAAAGTCAAGGCGGTACGTACAACAAGGCAACTCCAATCAATGACTACTGCAAGGCCCTAGCGATTGAAGAAATTATAAAGCACAATCTGAATACTCTTTTAACATAAGCATGCTGTCGTTCAAAATCACACGCTTGAGGAATATTTATGCGTTTCTGCAGAACGGCTCCGTGAGATAAAAGAGAGAAAAAGAGGAGAGAAGACAGCCCCTTATTGTAAATAGCTTTACATTAAAGCCATTTAGAAACTCATAAGGATGCAGAAAAATGAATTTCCTGAATTCACTTGGTGAATTGTTCCGGCAGTATTTACCTCAGTGGTATGAATCTTGACATTTGACTACATCTGCAATCTTCATTATTTCTTTAGGGAAGTGTAATACTGGAAATTTTATTAAGATTTCATTTCATGAAGCCATCTTAGAGTAAAATAGGTAGAAGTCTCTGTTTTGCAAAGGAATGGACTGTTAATATTCAACACAGAGAACGGCGTGGCCATCTAAGTAAAATAATATTATAAACAGGCGTTTCTTGATCAATCTTTGGGGGGGTGTATATGTAAATATAATACAATAAAATACAAGTTTGTTGTGATTTGAGACATTTTGCTTTATGTTTCTGAGGAAAATGATATTCTTTTTTTTTTTTTGCTTCCATTTTTTCTTAATTTTTATTGTATAAAATACAAAAAAGAAAATAGGAAATTAAGGGAAGGAAAAAGGATGGAAAAAGAGGGTGTGAAATACAAGGGGGAAGAGAAAAAGATAGAAAAGGGGGCATTGCCTTCCAATTCTTCCTAGCAAAGTACAAGGTTAAATATAACTCCAACCTCAACTTTCTGCTTTTACATATTAATATATAACTAGCCATTTCTATAACACCAAATCTTTCTAATCAACAAAACCAAAATCAGAGTTTCATTTTTTTTCCTTCACACACACACATGGCAGAAGTGATATCTAAATAATATTTTCCTCTTTAAACAAAATATTCAATTTAACTGTTCCTGCTTTATCTTCCTTGCTATGGAAATAGTATGTAATTCTATTTGCACCTAGTAAACTTTGTGAACTGCCACCATTTTTATTTACAAAATGTATTGTATTCTTTCAAATTATTTGGCCTCTCCGAAGGGTGTGTGTGTGAGAGAGAGTGTTTACCTCAGTGAAGTAAATGATATTCTTAAAGAGTCCATGGAAAACTTTTCCTGGGTTTGTTTATGGGTTGTTGTTGGTTTTTTGCTTCCAAATTTAAGGACATTTTCTTATCATCCAAGTTTGATCTTACATGAAGAGGAAGAGCCCTATTGGGAGGATTTTTCACAGGGAAAGTCTGAACTCCTTGTTCTTTGGATTTCTCCTTCCCATGTATTACTTTACGAAAGGGAAAGTTTTATCTTTAAATAACTTCTGCCAGCCTTTTCCTTCAGGCTCAACCCAAAGAAAATGGACATGGTTGTAAAACAGCCTGGTATCAATTCAGATAAAATTCATTTTAAAATAATTTAATCCCTTCTCTCTCTCTCTCTCTCTCTCTTTTTTAAGTAGAAATTTGATATGGTGGGGCAGATGAAGAATTGAATGATTATTCGGTTCTCAACAATAGTTTGCCTTTAAAATATTCTTTCAAATGACATTGTATTGCCATCTTAATTAAAGCTATGATTTGGGGATTCTCCGCTGACTTTCTTGCTTCTTGGAAAGACTATATCTCTTAATAAAAAGTCTTATCTGTCTTGTTTGATGTATCCATGGCAACAGAGAGAGTATCCACAAAGCCATAATCTACTAAAAACTAATGCCTGTGATTTTTTGATCCTTTAAGAACTATTCCCTAATATGAGAAATCTATCAAGGCAACCATACCTCCCTAAACCTTAAAAGAAAGTCTTTTAAAACCTCCATGAGGATTCACAGGGAACCATCCTGAGTTCTGAAAACAGAGCTAAGTGGAAATTAATATGGTACTAATCTTTTTTTTTTTCATGCAAGGAGATCAAAGAACATCCAAATTTAGGCATTTTTCAAGAACATATCAATGCTGAGAAATTTCAGTGATGTTGGGATCTTAGAACTGGGGTGCTAGAAACTATCCAAATGATGTTTTTTTGTAAAAGGTAGGAGGGATTAGGAAATCTGGCAGGCATTTTATTGTGAAGTCCTTGGTGTTCTCTGAGACCTTTCATTACCCAACTAGGGAACATCATCAGTGCTGGCAGAAACTGATGATATTCCCTAGTTGGGTAATGAAATGTCTCTAAGAAAACAACCAAGTTCAGAAAACACCAGAGACTTGACTGTTCATCCCTGAACTATATATATATTTTCCTTTGCTGGAGATATTTTATTATTTCAACATCCCTTGATCCATCTTGCTGGGTAGCATTAAATAAAATGTTGGTGTATTGGCTTCAAAAATATATTAATAAAACAAATATTTTAACAAATATATAGAGGAAATATTTTTCCTCTAATTGGCTCTTCCTTTATTCTCTCCTTAATGCGATGGTTTTTTTCTTCTTCTCCAAAACATAAGCAAATAAATAGAGAATGAATTCAGATGTCTTTTAAGATTTGCAACTCTATTTGTACAACAATTTCTATTAAAATAGTTCTGTAAATGTTGTGCTTTCCTTTGGGAAACTCCTGAATATATGATTTAAAGATTGTTTTCAAGTTATTCTTTTCCTTTCTCTTCTTGTTAGATTGGTTTTCTCCTTAGAGAACAAACTCTAAGGAAGAAAAGAAACTCTAAGAAAACTAAACTTGGGACAATTGTTATAATTTATTCTAGATTAACGCTTGCTAACTTCAAAGGAAGTCATATTCAACAACCCTTGGAAAGTGGTCTAAAACCCAAAACTTAAATCATTTCTGCAAAGTTTCTGTTTGTCTCTTTTCACCTTTCTCTGCACTTCCACTGTGTTCAGCAAGAGAAAGATTATTCAATAACTTTTAATTAGTTCTCTATAACAATTCATAAATTTGAGCAATTACTTTTACTGAAGAACTTGTTAGTAGAGGAAACTTGGTGACCTGAGTCACTTAATACTTAAATGCCATAATTATATCCAGCACAAATTAATTCTCAGGATAAAGTCAATAGAAGTGCTAAAATAGACGTTGTTCGGTCTCTTGAGGAATGGCAGCATCTTTCGATGAGAATTGGAAAATAACTTTTTTTTTTACTTTCAGGATATGTATTACATACAAGCAGTTCTCCACTCAAAACAGTTCATTTCATGACCGTTCAAAGTTACAACAGCATTGAAAAAGTGATTTATGGCCTTTTTTCACAGTTATGACCATTGCAGTATCCCCGTCAAAATTCAGATGCTTGGCAACTGACTCGTAGTTATGACGGTTGCATTGTCTCAGGGTCATGTGGTTTTGTTTTGCGACCTTCTGACAAGCAAAGCCAATGGGAAAGGCAGATTCACTTAACAACCATATTAGTAACTTAACAACCAGAGTGATTTACTTAACAACAGCGGCAAGAAAAGGTCGTAAAATGGGGCAAAACTCACAACCAATGTCTCACTTAGTGACGGAAATGTTGGGCTCCTTTGTGGTCTGCAATTGTGCCTTTTGTTGTTCCTTTGTGGTCTGCAATTGTGCCAGTGTATTTTTTAAAAAAATCCCTCCGAATCTATATTTTGCTTTTGAGTTATATTATTTATGCAGTGACAGGATGTCTCAATCCTTCAGCACAAAATCAACAATTATGCAGGATGTCTTGATTTTTTTTTAAAATCAGAACTTGATGCTGGTGAGCCAATTGATCGTTGTATGTCCATTGATTAATGAACATAACCTCAATGGAGTAGCCTATATGTAAACACAGACAGGTCTCTTGAGTGAGGCCAGGTTGATTTCAGACTGACGGTGTTGTCCCATATCAATCACAATGGTCCTATTTTACCAGCTCATTTACTGATTTTATATATACAACACAGAAGGAATATTCAGACATACCCTGTCATCCTCCATACTTCAACTTGAAGGACAACATTGTACAAAAGCAATGTCTTTCACTAAAGGCAAATCTAGGAAATAATGAAGTACGCCCTGATGAAAGATGAAGGATGAGAACTTAAAAAAAGACAGATTTGGACCCTATGTATCTTAGAGGGCCAGTTTAAATCTGCTTGAAATCGTTTATGTATTAAGAATTCTTCCCAGAGGTGGTATTTAGCCAGTTTTGACAGGTTCTGGAGAACTGGTAGTGGAAATTTTGAATAGTTTGGAGAACCGGTAAATAACACCTCTGACTGGCCCTGCCCACATCTATTCTCTGCCTCCCAAGTCTCAGCTGATCGGCTGGGTCTTCTTTTGTTTCCCTGCACAGGACAACAGAGCTGGAAAGCAGGTTAGTGGGGTGGGGAAGGGAAGGGGATTTTACAGTATCCTTCCCCTGCCACACCCACCAAGCCACACCCACCAAGCCATGCCATACCCACCTAGCCACACCTGCAGAACCAGTAGTAAAAAATTTGAATACCACCACTGGTTTTTCCATATCAATCGGTGTAGTTCACCTGTTTAACCCGACTGTTAGCTGGTTTGCAGTAAACCTTAATTCTCAGCTTTGACTTCTTGAGAAAGCAACTAATTTCTTTAAATGGAAGATTGGACACTGTAAAGCAATCGGGAAGCCAATATGCAATTGTTCTCAGTTGCAATCAAACTCAAAACACCGAGAATCCCAGTGTATTTGCTTTAGCGTCCTGACTTCTAAATTCTCTATTTCTGTGGTGGTATCTACCATAAGGAGGGTAGGAGGCACGCAAAACATTATGGCGTGCCACCTCTCCTTCCTGTTCAGTGCTATTCTGGTGTTTAAAGATTTTTGAAAGGAATAGAGACCAGATCTGAGAAGTTTCTGCTGATGGGAAAAAAAGATTATACCAGAAAAGTATTCTGGATCCGTCCAAAAGCCCATCTCCTGATGAAATCTTTGTCACAGTGATGACATTTGGGTAGCTCACAAGTGAGGCTTCCCAGGAATGAGTATCAAAGACACAATGTCTAAGATCTAGGAGCCAGTATTAATATTAGTAGTCACTTTGATTCCTACCATGGTTGCAGAAGTTGATGGAGTTGACTGAAAGGGCAAAACTGTTTGATTAAAGAAAAGGACATATGTGTTTCCACATGGAAATCGCTTCTGAACTTTGTACTTGATGTGGAAAAGAATAAAACGTTGACTTTGGATTAAATTGATAGATCTTTGTAGAAATGACTTGTTCATACCATTATGGAAAAGCAAAAAGCTGGGATTTGTTGTTAAAGCCTTATTTTATTCTATCAGAGAATTGGAAGTCAATGCTTCTTCCACCCCCCATTCTTCTTCACTTCTCTTCCCCCTTTCTCCATCCTGCTCACTGCTCTTCTGTTTACTTTTGTATTTTATAATACTCTGTAATTTAATATAAAAATGTTTTTTAAAAATAGAAGTCATTGCTAGACTGATCCTCTAAGGACTCTTTCAAAGTCCACCCCCAACTGACTGTCATTACAGAGGTATAGAAAACAGATCCCTCATTTTTGTAGAATAGAATAGAACAGAATTCTTTATTGGCCAAGTGTGATTGGACACACAAGGAATTTGTCTTGGTGCAAATGCTCTCAGTGTACATAAAAGAAAAGATACATTTGTCAAGAGTCAAGAATCATAAGGTACAACACTCAACACTCAACACAAGAGTCATAGGGTTCAATAAGCAATCAAATCATACTAGAAAACAGTCAATAGAAATAGTTAGGATACAAGCAACAAGGTTACAGTCATACAGTCACAAGTGGGAAGGAATGGGTGATAAGGAGTGATGAGAAGATTAACAGTAATAGTAATGCAGACTTAGTAAATAGTTTGCCAATATTGAAGGAATAAGATTCCTTTTTGCTGGAAACAAAACCAGTAGAGTTCAAAATAGAGAAAGCCAAGTCCATAAGGTGAGACACTTCAAGCTAAGGAGCCAGCCTCATTTTAGCATTTGAGAGCTTCTCATCCAATTGGCAGACATTTTGGTCCCTTTGGTCATTTTAGGGTCCTGGATATATGAAAGAGTGGCGAGTTTGATCTGAAACTTGATGGCAGTTTATTTCTGCACTGAGCTTCTGCTACAAGGCCAGAAGTAGCAGATCTAATTAAGCAGCTAAAGTCCAGCAACACTTCAGATAATGGCTTTCTTACTGCCAAAGTTAGCAATACCCATCTGCAGTGGTGGACTTGCACACAAGCCTTTGTGCTGGTATGTACTTCTATAGATTGCACCTTGATGAATTCCAAAAAAAGGGCAACTGGCTGTTATTGTGTCTATTTATAAAAAAGGAAATCATGATGTACATCCTAATTATCAAGTATTAAGCTTTCTGCAAAATATGATGAAATTAACTTTCTGATTGGGTTGACACAGAACATCCTTTGGCCGAGGAGTAGACAAGCTATGGAGCCAGGAACTCTGTTTTACCTTATGCTCTCATTTTCTAGATTGTAGCTCAAAAAATGCTCTGTATTTCTAAGCCATGTTCTGCATTATAAGATGTATTCATCAATTCCACATTGACATTATCTCTAACTTTAACCATTGATTCTGATTGGCAATGGTTGTGTTTCAATGCACGTGGCCATTTTAGTCTATGACCCATCTCAGATTCCACTGAGTAATCTTTTGTTCTACACACCCCAAACTCTAGGGGCTGTAGTGTTAAAGTTGCAACTTTTGTTTTTAATTTTATCTGCCACAGAGAAAAACAAGGATGGCTTATGATCATAGGAATATGGCCTCAAGACTGGTACCAAAGCACCATGTGGAAGGGCCCTGAGTTCTCTCAAATATGCTTTTCATAATCAATCCAATAATATTCTTGAGTTGTCTATCTAAAACTATTCTTTGATGGATGTGGATACATGAATCAACTCAAGGTTCCTAATTTATTTTTGACAATAACTTTTCCAAGTGTTTGATTGACTATTTAACAGATAACAGATAATCAAAGGTGGAAGGGACCTTATAGGTCATCTAGTCCAAGCCCCCACCCAAGCGTGAGACCCTATACCATTTCTGACAAATGGCAGTCCAATCTCTTCTTGAAAATTTATCAAACTTAAATTCCAGTCAGGCACAATCAGTACTTAGATACAGAAGGAGATTTATTTTAAGAACTAAGAGTGTATAAGCTTCCTCATACTTTCATAGAAAGTAACAATGAAGATAAATAATAAATAGTTATGATGAGGCTGTCTTATTGGGAGAGTTGATCAGGGAACACCAGAATTATATGCACCTATTATTGTTATTTTTTTAAAAAAAGATCTTATTAATGGCGGAAGATAAATAAGCTGCCCAGAGTAAGGTATGATTGACATATCAAAGAAGCTTATTAGGTAAGTCAATCAATTCATTGCTCAACAAACTTATTCCAAAGTTGGATGTGAGTTGGTCATCCTTTGCTGTCTAAGTCATTCAACAGATCCACAAACTTTTCATGAATTTTTTGGGGATAATCCTTATCACTTTTAAATAATGATAAAAGAAACATCTATTTGAAAAAAAAAATGGTTATTTTTGTAGGTTAAAAAAGATGTTAACTATACTATTTGAGATGTAGACTTATTTCTGAGCTTGGTATCTTTCGATTTCCCACTCTGTGTTTATAATTTAAGATCACAGCCCAGTTTAATTGGTTGAAAATAAGAAACGATACAATACTGTTCAATTATCTGTAAACTGTTTAAGATTCTACGAAAGGATTCACAAAATAATTGTGAATCCTCAACATCTTGTTATAGCTATATATCCCAAATGGCTTGAAATCAAATATTGTGTGTTGTAATTCCTTATCTCTTTCTCTGATTCTGCTATCACATGTCTCTGTCAATTTCCCTTAAATATATCGACAAAATGGTAGCTGTATTCTATCCCAGAAGATTTCAAAGCACTCCTCTATATCAGGCATATTCTAAAAGAGAAAAATGTGTGATTAAAAACCCATTTGTAATAATACATTCAGATAATTTAATAATAATATATACATTATATGAATATTGCATGTTATTATACATCACACATTCAGCTTTGTTCGGGTATTTTCCCACGTCATTGTGGTTGTGCTTTTAAAGTTGTAGCAACGTTTTGGCAGAATCTCATCTGCCATCATCAGGCTTCTGATGGCAGATGAGATTCTGCCAAAACGTTGCTACAACTTTAAAAGCACAACTATAATGATGGGGAAAATACCCAACAAAGCTGAATGCCATATATGTAAGTACCCACAAAAACTTAAGAAAACATATATATATATGACTATATATATATATATATATATATATATATATATATATATATATATATGTTTTCTGAGGTTCTCATGGTATTTGTATGTGGATCTTTGGTTGTTCGGGTTTTCTCCACGTAAGATTGAAGTATCTAGGCAACGTTTCGATGAAGTCTCATTCATCATCTTCAGGCTTCTGTCTCCGGCTCTGTGCTTCTCAGAATAATGTGAGATTGCAGCTGCTTCCTCCTTTTAACTGCCAGTGGGGGTGGGACTTGATTGGGTGGGGGCTTGGCTGTGTTCTGATTGGGTGGGGGTGTGTTCTCATTGGTAGGGAGTTTGGCTGTGTTCTGATTGGTTGGGGGTTAGCCGTGTTCTGATTGGTTGGAGGCGTGTTCTGTTCAGGGTGGGGCTTGGTTGTGCTCAGGTTAGTCTTAGTTGCTGGGGATTTGAGCTGGTGAGTTGTGATCTTGCTGTTTGGCTTCTAGTTCGTGGTCCTGCTGCATCTTCATAGTGGGTGTCGGTTTGCTTCATGTATGGCTCAGAGGGTTTGAAGTGGGAAGTGATGCAGCTGTAGTGCAGCTTCTGGTCCGTGGTCGTGTCTCATTTTCTGAATGGGTGAGAGTCTGTTTTCTATATGGAAGTGTGGTGGTGGCATCTTGTGTGGCCCTCATGGGTGTGGGTCTGGTGTCCTTCTTCATGTTAGGTACTCGTCTGTTCATGAGGGCGGGTTTCCAAATGGCTGGAAGGCGGGAGGTGTCATCTCGTTTGTTCATGCTGTGTGGGCGTTTTCTATCTCTATGGCTTCTCTGATTATTCTGCTGTTGAAGTGTTCGGTTTTGGCGATAGTTCTGGTATTTTTAAAATCAATTTCATGTCCTGTGGCTTTGAGGTGTTGGACCAGGGAAGAGGTCGTTTCTTCTTTTTTGATTGAGTTCTTATGTTCTTCAATGCGTGCACTTATTCTTCTGTTAGTTTGTCCAATGTATGTGGTAGGGCAGGCAGTGCAGGGGATTTCGTATACTCCTTGGTTTTCTAATTCGATTTTGTCTTTGGGGTTTCTTAGGATGGTGGATATTTTTCTGTTTGTGCAGAATGCTGTTTTGATGTTGTGTTTTTGGAGGATCTTGCTAATTTTGTCTGTAGTGCCTTTTATATATGGGAGGAGGGCTTTGCCGTTTTCTTGTTCTCTGTCTTGGATTTTGGTTGGGGTTTCTTTTTGGATTAGGTGGGTAATCTTCTTTCTTTGGAATCCATTGGCTGTAAGTACGTTGGTGAGAGTGTGTAGTTCGGTTTTTTGGTGTTGTTCATCGGCTAAGCATTTTGTTCTGGAGATGAGTGTCTTGGCTACGGAATTGATCTGTGCTGGGTGGTGGTGTGAGAGTGCATGTAGATAGCGGTTAGTATGTGTTTTCTTCTGGTAGATAGTGTGTCCTAGGGAGCCATTGGATCTTTTGTATACCAAGACATCTAGGAAGGGAGAACAATTTTGTCTGCACTAATTTTAATTTTGCACTAATTTAATTTAATTTAATTTAATTTTGCACTAATTTAATTTTGTCTGCACTACAGACAAAATTAGCAAGATCCTCCAAAAACACAACATCAAAACAGCATTCTGCACAAACAGAAAAATATCCACCATCCTAAGAAACCCCAAAGACAAAATCGAATTAGAAAACCAAGGAGTATACGAAATCCCCTGCACTGCCTGCCCTACCACATACATTGGACAAACTAACAGAAGAATAAGTGCACGCATTGAAGAACATAAGAACTCAATCAAAAAAGAAGAAACGACCTCTTCCTGGTCCAACACCTCAAAGCCACAGGACATGAAATTGATTTTAAAAATACCAGAACTATCGCCAAAACCGAACACTTCAACAGCAGAATAATCAGAGAAGCCATAGAGATAGAAAACGCCCACACAGCATGAACAAACGAGATGACACCTCCCGCCTTCCAGCCATTTGGAAACCCGCCTCATGAACAGACGAGTACCTAACATGAAGAAGGACACCAGACCCACACCCATGAGGGCCACACAAGATGCCACCACCACACTTCCATATAGAAAACAGACTCTCACCCATTCAGAAAATGAGACACGACCACGGACCAGAAGCTGCACTACAGCTGCATCACTTCCCACTTCAAACCCCTCTGAGCCATACATGAAGCAAACCGACACCCACTATGAAGATGCAGCAGGACCACGAACTAGAAGCCAAACAGCAAGATCACAACTCACCAGCTCAAATCCCCCAGCAACTAAGACTAACCTGAGCACAACCAAGCCCCCACCTGAACAGAACACGCCTCCAACCAATCAGAACACGGCTAACCCCCCAACCAATCAGAACACAGCCAAACCCCCTACCAATGAGAACACACCCCCACCCAATCAGAACACAGCCAAGCCCCCACCCAATCAAGTCCCACCCCACTGGCAGTTAAAAGGAGGAAGCAGCTGCAATCTCACATTACTCTGAGAAGCACAGAGCCGGAGACAGAAGCCTGAAGATGATGAATGAGACTTCATCGAAACGCTGCCTAGATACTTCGAATCTTACGCGGGAGAAAAACCGAACAACCAAAGATATATATATATATATATATATATATATATATATATATATATATATATATATATATATATAGTAAGGGAAAAAATGGTCCATCAGTGGGAGAAAGTGGCAAGGAAATGACAAGCAACAGGGAGAAAGCAAAACTACTTAACTCATTTTTTGCATCTGTCTTTACACCAAGGGGCAAAAATAGTCCAACCTATCAAAAACAGCACCACAAAAAAGACATATTAGGAGCACAAATCAAATTGGAAAGAAAATTGTAAGTGAGCACCTGTTCACCCTAGATGAGTTCAAATCACCAGGAACAGATGGATTACACCCCAAGGTTCTGAAGGAACTAATAGACGTGATCTCAGAACCATTGAACTGCATCTTTCAAGATCCTGGATTACCAGGGAACTTCCCAAGGACTAGAAAAGAGTTGATGTAGTTCTCATCTTCAAAAAAAGGAAACAAGAATAGATTCAGAAAACTACAGACCTATCAGCCTGATGTCAATACCAGATTAAACCAGGAAATAAGGAGAATTTTTCTGACAGTGAGAACAATCAACCAATAGAACAGAAGTTGCCTTCAGAAGTTGTGGGAGCTTCATCACTTTCAAGAAGAGACTGGACTGCCATTTGTCAGAAATGGTGCAGGGTCTCCTGCTTAGACAAGGGGTTGGACTAGATGCCCTACAAGGTCCCTTCCAACTCTGTTAATCTGTAACCTGATGAAAATAAAGAAGAAGAAGAAGATGATGATAATGATGATGATGATGATGAAGATGACATAATATATACATTTTAATACTTTTAATATTTATAGGCAACCTGAGTTTATCCTATGATGTTTATTATACATAAACTGAACCAACAAATAGCGTGCACACTTTCCCTGCAGCATAGATTCTTTGACATTATCTAAACTAGCAATGTCCCAAATTCTCTTTCCTTGAATGAATTATCTCAGTATAATGTATTCAAAGAAATGTTCCAGCTTTTTTGTTTTTTTTCTTTTCACAGATCAACTGACTCTCACAATTTAAGTACGGTCTGTTCAGATCAGAAAAATAAGATCACATTTGTTTTACTTTTTTCTTTTTCATCCATCTCTTGAATTCTTGTAAGTCTACTGTCATGCTTTTGTAAACTTAACAAGGGAAAGTTTGCTAAACCTGAAAGCAGATATATCTCCACTGAAGAATATGTTTGCTGTATTTATTTAAATCATCACCTGCCTTTATTATTTTAATAAATAATTCAGGATGGCCGAACGTACCTAAAACTTGTTCCTCCTCATACTTTCCCCACAACAACAAGATACTGACTGACCCAAATGACCCAGTCAGTTTTCATGTCTAATGTAAAACTAGAACTCACCATCTTCTTGTTATTAACCCAAAATCACCCAACTGGCTTTCATGCCTAAAGCAGGACTAGAACTCACATACTCCCAGTTTCTAACCAGGTACTTTCATCACTAAACCAAATTGGCTCTCAAAAGCTTTAATGTATACTTTCTCTTATTCAGTTCGCAACATCCTTAATGTATAACTCTTCATCTTTAGCTTAGCCAACAGTGACTTGGCTAACTTAGGACCAAAATGATGATAAAAGTTGTACGAATTTCCTATTAGGCATTTGTTGAATTAAGTTTTTTTTAAAAATACCAAGGACTAGAGTAAACAAACAAGATAAATAAAACAACTAATCTGTTGTGGAACAATGAATCTGCTTTTGGACAGAGAATAGTAATAGTCAATGAATCTAACTAACCATTTGCTTTTTACAAAAAATAAAAGTTGATGCAAGATTTTATTAGCTAATATTTGTTGAGTGGGTTAACTTTCAAGAATATTGTCCCAAAGATGCTTTTTCAAGAGAAAACTAGACTTTCTGGTTTTTATTTGAAGACCTTTTGCTTCTCATCCAAGAAGCTTCTTGGATGAGAAGCAAAACATCTTCAAAGAAAGACCAGGAAGTCCAGTTGCCTCTTGAAAAAGCACCTTTTGGACAACTATGACCTAGATGACTGAGAATCTCCTTAGACATTTAACTATTCAAGAATATTATACACAACATCCCAGCAAAAGTAAATGACTAAAGGAACAACATACCCAGTGAGAGAGAATTCAAATATTCCCCATTGTGTTAATTCATATAGAATTCAAACACTCTCCATTTTCTTAATCCCTACTAACCTGGTCTAGACATGTTTTTCAGTTCTTAGTGTGCTCTGCTTTCATTTGTGACCAGAACTGCAACCTAAGATTGATTTTTTAAAGCCTATTTACACCCATAATTTCTTGTTTCTCTTCTGATCTTCCCAGAACATGTCCCAGGATTGGAAAAAAAAATGCAATTTTCATTCAATAACACCGCATTCTGAACTCCTCATTTATTTGTTTTTCCACAAAGACCTACACAACCCTTACCCTTCCTTCTACAATCTGTGCCAGTAATGAGAGCATTTAAAAAAAAATCTACACCCCCTCTCTCAAATCCACTGATTTTTAAAGTTACTACTCAAATCCACTCTGGTTATATCAACACAATTTTTTTCCCCATTAAATCGTGAGCCAGTTCAGTGATTGTGAAAATACGGTCATTCTTTCTCTTTCAGAAAACAGCTCAGTGCACTGCCAAAAGCATTTTCTACTATCGCTCTCCTCACATTATTCAGAGGCTACTGTTGTAGAACAGGAAGGAAATGGATATCCCCCCCACCCACCCACCCAATCTCTAGTTGCCTAGAGACTGGATCCCTAAAGTACAAGATGTCTCTCCTATTCAAATTGCAACTCTAGGTGCATTGCTCATCTGTCATTTCTAGTTCATACATTTGTTGTGTGAATAACATTTCTCTTTTACAGATGCTATTCTTTTCAGGCTGATAAGCTGAATGCCGTGCGGCTGCTTGAAATATCAAAGAGTGGTTAAGTAACCCAGTTTATCATGCCAAAGTCAATGCTGCATAGAAGTCACAAATTCACAGTTTTTTTTTTTTAATTCAATACCCAGTAGAAAAATAAAAAAAAGACTGCTGTTATAAAACAGAAAGACAAATACTGTAAAGCTGCTAAAGTAGAAAATACATAATGTGCCAGATGCTTTATTTTGATATTCTTTAAACAAAAAGCCAGGTTTAGATATTCTTGAATCCTAAATTTGCCTTGATGTTTTCTCCTATGCATAACTCAAGAGATAGATAGATAGATAGATAGATAGATAGATAGATAGATAGATAGATAGATAGATAGATAGATAGATAGACCTACCTACCTACCTACCTATCTATGTCATCTATAGCAGGTGAAGCTAGGCAGAATCACATCTGATTCCTGTACAATTAGCACAGCAGCCCCCCAAGGCTGTGTGCTTTCTCCACTTCTCTTCCCCCTATATACCAATGACTGCTCCAGTCATTGGTATATGATCCATCTATTAACATAGTGAAGTTTGCAGATGATACAACAGTGATTGGTCTCATCTGAGACAACAATGAATCCGCATACAGACAGGTGGTTGTACAACTTGCCTCGTGGTGCCAGTGGAACAATGTGGAACTGAACACACTCAAAACTGTAGAAACGGTGGTAGACTTTAGGAGAAACCCTCCCATGCTACCACCTCTTACAATACTAGACAACACAGTACCAACAGTAGAGAGCTTCAAATTTTTATGCTCTATCCTATCACAACACTTAAAATGGACACCTAACATCAAAAACATCATCAAAAAGGCACAACAAAGAATGTCCTTCCTGCAACAACTCAGAAAGTTCAAACTGCTCAAGGAACTGCTGATCCAGTTCTACAGAGGAATGACTGAGTCTGTCATCTGCATCTCTATAACTGTTTGGTTCGGTTCTGCAACCCAACAGGACAGACACAGACTCCAGAGAGTAATTAGGACTGCAGAAAAAACAATTACTACCAACCTGCCTTCCATCTATACTGCATGAGTCAAAAAGAGGGCTGTGAAAATATCTACAGACCCCTCACATCCCGGACATAAACTGTTTCAACTCCTACCCTCAAAACAATGCTATAGAGCACTGCACACCAGGACAACTAGACACAAAGATAGCTTTTTCCCAAATGCCATCACTCTGCTAAACAGATAATTCCCTCAACCCTGTTCAACTATTACAGTCTGCACTGCTATTACTATTAATCTTCTCATCACTCCTTATCACCCCTCCCCCACCACTAGTGACTGTATTATTGTAACTTTGTTGCAGGTTGGTGTGTGTTTTCTTCTGGTGTATGGTGTGTCCTAGTGTGCCATCTGTTTTTTTGTAGATTAGTACATCTGGAATGGTAGTTGTTTGTTTGTTTCCATTTCCATGGTTAATTTGATTTTGGGGTGTGTGCTGTTTAGGTGTGTTAGGAAATTGCTTAGGTTTTCTTTTTCATAGGGCCAAATAACAAATGTCTCATTGATGTATCTTAACCATAGTTTGGGTTTGTGGGTGGCATTGGAAACAAACAAACAACTACCATTCCTAGATGTATTAATCTACAAAAAAACAGATGGCACACTAGGACACACCATATACCAGAAGAAAACACACACCAACCTCTACCTCAACACCCAATCCCACCACCATCCAGCACAGATAAACTCCGTGGCCAAAACACTAATTGCTAGAAGCAAACGCCTGACAGACAAGACACACATAAAGACTGAACTATGCACCCTGACTAAAGTACTGACAGCCAACAGCTTCCACAAAAGCACAATCACCGGCTTGATCCACAAAAACACAGTGAGACATAATGGAGACCTAGAAGATGAACAGACCTATGGAAAAGCTGTCCTGTCCTACATAAGAGGTACTACAGACAAAATCAGTAAGATACTACTCAGGCATCACATCAAGACTGCCTTCAAAACAGACAGAAAAATAGCAGCCATCCTAAGAAACCCCAAAGATAAAATTGACCTGGAAAACCAAGACATATATGAAGTCCCTTGTGCATCATGCCCTGCCACATACATTGGACCTACCAATAAAAGAATAAGTACCCATCTAGATAAACACAAAAATGCAGTAAAAAAGCTGGAACACACTTCCTCACTAGTCCTCACTAGTCCAACACATGAAAGCCACAGGTCATAGAATCGACTTCAATGGCACCAAAACCCTAGCCACTATAGAAAACCCCAGCTACAAAATTATCAGAGAAGCCATAGAGATTGAAAAAAGACGTGAAAGCATGAATAGAAGAGATGATTCCATCAGACTGTCAATTATCTGAAAGCTTGCACTCACAAACAAAAAAATCTCCACACCACAAGCCAGCCAAACACCTGGGCACAAACAGACCTCCCCGCCCCCCGATACCGCCAGCTCAAACACACCCCAACCAGGCACCCAGACGAAACCTAGCTTCCTAATAAATGATAGCCGTCTGTTTACTCAGAGCCAAACTGCACTAAAAGCCTTCAATACAGGAAATACAATGTTGCCAGCCAATCAAGACAAAAAAAAGCTACAAAATAGACAGAAGATATTAGAAACACCAATCAAACAGAACACAGCAAACTCCAAGACCAATAAACACAGACCAAGACTCCCAACCAATCAGGATGAAGAAAAAACCATTCTGGCACAGCAGTAGGCTAGCCCCAAATTTAAAACAGAAACAGCTGTGAAAGTCTGACTCACAGACGAACACAAAAGAGAAGCCTGATGATGGCAGATGAGATTCTATTGAAATGTTGCTACAACTATATTAAAAGCACAACTATAATGACGTGGGAAAATACCCAAATAAAGCTGAATACCATATATATATATATACACCTATACACCTATACACCTATACACCTATACACCTATACATACATACATACATACACACACACACACACACACACATACACAAAACTCAGCCCTACCCCATTTGTTCAGATATATGAGAAATTGTATGAGAAAATGCATATATCACAGAAAGTTGCATAGAAACATGTTGGCTAGCATAGGAAAAATGTATGTTTTTTTAAGGGTGCATAACATATTATATTTCCAAAGCATATTCCTTCAGGTTTGCTGGTTGGTTGCCTCTGAGAGATTACTTTTCCAATTTCAACTGGTCTTACTGACAAAGATAGATTTTTTTAGAAAAAAAAAATGTCTCCGTGATTCTCCCAATGAACCATGATTGACCAGATGATTGACCATGATTTGAAAAAGCACTAAAAAGAATAAGACTTCCACTTTTCCTTAGCTTGAGCTTTTCTCCTGTTGATGAGTGAAGAAGCCTAGGGTTATTCTCCATTTTCCTTAAAATGGATATGGGTATACAGTTCAGCTCCCATTCTGGCCCCAGCTGCTGGCAACTTAGCAGTTCAAAAGCAAGCAAATGAGAGTAGATAAATAGGAACATTATGTTGTCCATCTGATCACACTGGCTCAGTGTCCTTGAAATGATCAGCAACAATTAGCAGAGTAAAATCTGCAGGGAATTCTTTACCTTTTACGCCCATTCTATGGTCTCATGGTATACAACTGCCTCTTTAGTATCTATAATCAAAAGAAAAAGGACACTGTTGAGAGCAAATGACACTTGAGAATAAATGAACTACTGATTTAGAAAACCTTGAATAATATTTATTAAGCTCTTTCTTGCTTGCATTTCTCTGTCCTTTAAAAAAATGACTTTTATTTGTAATTCAACCCTCCATTGCCTCTTTGTCTTTGTGTTTGAACATTAGGTGCTAGTTTCTTGTATATACACAGTTCGAGTTAGTTAGTGATCATAGGTGTCCAAAATTTATTAGCAGCGGTTGCTTATGATTATAAAATTATAGAAGGCACCTCTGTAAAAAAAAAATAATGACTCACATCCCCATTATTATTATTATGATTAGCTCTTGTTAGTTTCGGTGTGACTCAAACAAGCTCCATATCCCTGGGGGAGAAGAATATATAGATACAGAATTGCAAAATAATCAATAAGCTTTATAATTAGGACTTTAAGAAATGGTTAACTTATTTCCAACTGTGCTAATAAGTTAGCATGCTAACAGAATCTCATTAGAGAGCCTCGTTCAGCATGCAAGATGTTTATATTTAGGGATGATAACAAGTATTGCACCATCTCAGTTTCCACTAAGAAGGAAATGCACAACAGTGCTTGTGTGGAACTCAATTACATTTCTGTGTATTCCTTTCTGGCAGGATGGTAATGAAAGATGGGGCGGGGGAGGAATAGGAGGGAAATGATTCCTTTCTATTATCAAAGTAATTAGTTCCATAAATTTCTTTATGTTTTCTGTGAAGAAATGGGGTAATTACACTGTGAAATTTTATTTTCCAAAGGGAGCGCTTTAATTTATAGGCTCATGCTGCATTTGTTTCGGCCCTGGGTTTCTGCAATCTCGGCCCATATTTCAGGACACTCTGTGTGTGTGTGTGTGTGTGTGTGTGTGTGTGTGTGTGTGTGTGTGACAGAGAGTGAGTGAGTGTGTGCTTGCATGCAAACGTACGTGATGTGGATTATTTCAAGTATTATTGACTTCTCCATAGAAAGCCAAACCTAGACACATTAAATCTTTTTGATCATGTCATTGGACAAGACTATCAATGCGGTTTGCCCTGAAGTAATGTCTGAATAGCATTTTGAGACAAAAAAGATGTACTAATATAGAATAATCAGAAGAGGAAAAAATATCTCTGGAATCTATATTTCTCTGGCCATGTTGATAAATCGCCAGAGGTACTGTTAGGTGTGTCTTTTGTTACCTGGCCAATTTTATCCTTTATAAAACTTGCCAGTGATTGAATTGGATAAATCTCCAAAGAATGGAGCTCAGAATATGTCACCAACAGTACTTTAAACTGTGGATCTTTACAGATCTGAGAAAATTTTCATTTCTACCTAAGCTCAGTCCATAATATATAGATAGATATATTTCTAAATAAACAAAATTATTCTAAAATGCCAAGAAGCCTCTTCAGTGACCTCTAGAGCTTCTCTGTGGGAGAGACTCAAACTGATGTTAGTGCTTTAGTTTTTGATCTTCCACCTCTCGGAAAAATGAGAGGTTTATAATATGGAGGACAAGGTCTTACACAAACCATATGCGATAAATATTAATAGTACTTTACCTGGGTTTTCACTGAATTTTCCAATAAGTGCTTCTTAGGTTACTTCAATATATAAGCACATACATAAAACTCTCCCAGATGAGGTCCAAAGTATGAAAAGTTAAGCTGAGAATTTGGGGTTATGTTTTTTAAGTGTGTTTTTAAATTAATAATTTGAAGTGTGGAAGGAAGGAAGGAAGGAAGGAGGGAGAGAAAGAAGGGAGGGAAGGATGGAGGGAAGGAAGGAAGGAGGGAGGGAATGAGGAAGTAGGGAAAGAGAGAGGGAAGGAGGAAGGAAGGAAGGAAGGAAGGAAGGAAGGAAGGAAGGAAGGAAGGAAGGAAGGAAGAAGGAGGGAGGGGAGGGAGGGAAGAGGGAAGGAAGGAGGGTAGGAGGGAGGGAAGGAGGGAGGAAGGAAGGAAGGAGGGAGGGAATGAGGAAGTAGGGAAAGAGAGAGGGAAGGAGGAAGGAAGGATGGATGGATGGAGGGAAGGAGGACAGAGGGAGGGAGGAGGAAAGGAAGGAAGGAGGGTGGGAGGGAGGGAGGGAGGGAGGGAGGAAGGAAGGATGGAGGGAGGGAAGAAGGAGGGTTTCATCATAGCAAGCCCTGACAAAAATTAATTAATATCAAAGCTTCATATCAGTGAGAAGTCCTTGGTGCTCTCTGTGCTTGGTTTTTTTTTCCCTTTCAGATGTTTCATTACTCAACATAGATAACATTGTTAGTGCTAGCATTGTCTATCACTAATCATCCCTGTCTAGTACTGATGTTGTTACCTAGTTGGGTAATGAAACATCTGTACGAAAACAACAAAAATCAGAGAGTAGCAAGGACCCCTCATTTCAAATGAGCTGAAAATATTCCTTTCTATTGGTACTACATATCAGTAATCAAACTAAAGCTACCCCCACTTTCTGAAACCTACCTATGTCTAACAATTGTATTGCTCATTTTCAACTTTTGAAAATATCTCCTTTTTCATAATAGTACCGAGCTTTCCTGACTTTTTCAAAATTTCTCATCTTCAAAATTCTTGTAACGAGCAACCATATCTTTTATTTACTTGTTTAGTTGCTTGTTCATCAATCCACTCAATTAAAAAAACAAAAAACAAAAATCATAAATAAAAATAATTACGTGTCCCTTACTATTATGAGTAAGGCCAATGGTATTCTTATATATGTAGTTGTAAGGTATAATTAATGTGTTGGTTGGAGCATAACTGCTCACGAGAGAAGTTCTCTGAGGATTGGATCCAACCTGAATCTGAAAAGCACAGAAAATTAAAATTCTGGTCCTGGTAACCAACCCCGAATGGATCCTGTCCTTAGGGAAGTCTTTAAAAGGGGCAATTTGAGAAAAAAAAATGGCTATTGAATAGTAGGATCTCTTTAAAGATCTCCAAAACTCATAGATTGTTGGATACCAGGTAGACAGAAGCAACCTCATGAATATTTTTTCAAAGTTCTTCTGCTTGAAAATTTACTTTTGTACTTTCCATTTTCGCCCGCCCCCCCCCAGACCAAATCACAGAAAAATGAGAAAAATCAGTTATGTCACAACTGACGTTGATAAACAGGTTGTAGAATAGCCTTGTGTTGGCAATGGGGTCTACAAGAGGTTTCTCCCATGCATTTAAAAAAAAAAAAAAAACCTATCATGTGGAAAGAATAGCATTTGTTTGGAAGAAGAGGTGACACAATTATGGTTTGGTTTCCCACTCTCCAAATTATTAAGGGCAGTCACCCTTCTTTGTTTAGAGTCTCAAACTTTGTTAAGACAGCTTGGGAAAAAAATAAATTAATTCGAGGTTAATTCAGGGATGAAAAACATACTAATTGGCACTGGAATTAAAGAAGAAGCGGGGTGGGGAATTGAACAATGACTGTTCCAATAACTGTGAACCGTTCTAGTGAAAGGAACTTTCTGAATAACTTCTGTTAGATAACACTTTTATTCATT
Organism: Pseudonaja textilis; assembly: GCF_049901715.1. Taxonomy (NCBI): domain Eukaryota; kingdom Metazoa; phylum Chordata; class Lepidosauria; order Squamata; family Elapidae; genus Pseudonaja; species Pseudonaja textilis. The sequence continues at coordinate 48,420,768 of NC_141997.1, forward strand.
TTAATCTTGCAGAAAAAGAAATTACCAGAACAACTTGGACAAATGGCCTTGGTCTCTTCTTCAGAACAATATTTTTGCTACTTTGCTCAAGAACACACACACAGAATATCTCTTTGAAAAGAGCTGGTATTAAATCACAGCTGAACCCACTACAAACTCATAAGTAAGGGGTTGGGTAAATATGAGAACCTTCTAGAAATTCTGCAGCAGAAAAGAAAGAGAAAGCTGTACATTGCTAGCCCACAAGTTCTTTAAAGAGCCCAAGGGAAAAGATGTCTATGGAGATTCAGGTCTGGTATCCCAAAAGTGCTTTTTCAAGAGGCAACTGGACTTTCTGTTTTTTCTTTGAAGACATTTTGCTTCCCATCCAAGAAGCTTCTTCAGCTCTGAAGAAGCTTCTGAAGAGCTGAAGAAGCTTCTTGGATGAGAAGCGAAATGTCCAGTTGCCTCTTGAACCAGAAAGTCCACCACAGTTAAAGATTTCTGGAGTTTTTCACCCAAGAAGGATATTTTCTAAGTCTAATCAAGGCTTCTCATCCTCAAAGATAATAATTTTGTTCAGAATATCTTCTGAACAAAATCAGACATAACTAATCCACTAGGATAACCATTCCGACATACCTGTTTAAGCTGCTTCCTCATCAAGAGAACATTCAAGATAGGATGGCTGTTGTCTAATTTATATGATCTGAATTTGTTTTCTTTAGCAAAATTTGGACAATTGCTTCTCAACAGGATTCAAACCTTTATTTGGAGAAGACAAAATTCTCAGGTTCAACCATCTGTCCTTTAATAACAACAGTAAGTAAGGGGTCGTTGGTGATCTCTAAGCTTGGTTCTTTTCTTACAGATGTTTCATTACCCAAACTAGGCAACATCATCAGTTCTGATTAACAAGACTAATTTATATTACCTAGTTTGGGTAATGAAGTGCCTGTAGGAAAATCATCAAGCTGAGAGAGCATCAAGGACCCCTCATTTCAACCCTGAGGTACAAATATTCTCTTATCAATACAGTCAGGAAAGCTCCTGCAAAGAAGTAGTACATTGCATGACTTCTACACCAGCAGGACTCGAAAAAATATTTCCCACAACATTGTTATTACAATGAACAGACCTAACAATAAGATCCATTTTCCTTGCCAGATAGAATCACTACATGCTTTGGAGGATACTTGAATTGCAAATTCAGAAGAGGTATCTCAGGAGTGCACAGACAACTTTGTAATAAAGAACTAACTTCTGTGTTTACATTATTGGCCCAGATGGCTTAGTGTGTATTGGTTTCTTCATAACAAGGCACAGAACGTAAACTGAAATTCACGCATACAGATTTTACATGAGTAATTAATCACTAGCTTTTGGTAGAGCTAGCCATATTCTCATATCCATCAGCTTTGAGATATACATATTCAAAATTCCAGGGGACAGTACAATAGAAGAAGAAAAAATTGGAGAAGGTCACAAAAGTACCAAGATTTGAAAACTAAAATGGAAATATTATGGCATAAACTGTCCATTGGTGGTTATTGGCACAGAGGATGCCATGTCAAAAATAATAATAATAATAATGGGTAGCACCAAGAAAATATGCACATGGATGAAATTTTCATCTGTCAATTGAAAAACGAGCCACTGCTTGAATTTACAATATTCTATAACGATATATTATGATTTCTTAGGTTCTTGGGAAAAAGTTGATGTTGGTCAAGGCCAACATCAGCTGAAGACTTGGCAGCCATGATATCACATTGTTGGGAACAGATAACAACCATAATAACAATAACACAGCTAAACATCAAAGAAAGCATATGGTTTTTAAATCTCTTTGTGTACTATCACTTTGCTGATTCATCCTGATTCAGCTCTGGATATTGTGTAGTGAAAATAGTTTTACAGAATAATTGCTATGAATTTGGCTGAATCTGGAGCTGGTGCAGGATTTAAGAAAACACTCATGAAAAACTTGCAGATTAATTGCAATATTTTCATGCTACAGGAAACCAACTTTACATTCACACCAGAAGTGGGATACAAATATTTTTACTACTGGTTCTGTGGGCATGGCTAGGTGGGCATAGCCATGTGACTGGGTTGTCATGGCTGCTGCTGCTTCTTCTTCTTCTTCTTCTTCTTCTTCTTCTTCTTCTTCTTCTTCTTCTTCTTCTTCTTCTTCTTCTTCTTCTTCTTCTTCTTCTTCTTCTCCTCCTCCTCCTCCTCCTCCTCCTCCTCCTCCTCCTCCTCTCCTTCCTCCTTCCCTCCTCCTCCTCCTCCTCCTCCTCCTCCTCCTCCTCCTCCTCCTCCTCCTCCTCCTCCTCCTCTTCTTCTTCTCTTCTTCTTCTTCTTCTCTTCTTCTTCTTCTTCTTCTTCTTCTTCTTCTTCTTCTTCTTCTTCTTCTTCTCTTCTTCTTCTTCTTTGTGTAGCATCCCCCTCGCACAGCTTTTTTCTTCCTGGGCCTCAAGGAAGCCTCCTGAGAGGCCATTTTTGCTTCCAGGAGGCTTCCCTAAGGTTCAGGAAGGTTCAGGAAAATATGGAGCGCAGAGGGGTTGCACAGCACCCCCACTACATGCCCCTTTTTGCCTCCTGGGTCTCAGGGAAGCCTCCTGAGTGAAGCAGTAAGACATTGAGGGGGGTCCTGGCACAGCTGATTGTTGGAACGGCTGATCATTGGGAGGAAAAAAAGGAAATGCTGATTTGGCCAAACCAGTAGCTTTTTTTTCCACTACCGGTTCGTGCAAACCGGGCCGAACCAGTAAAATCCCACCACTGATTCACACACAAAAAAACAGTAGCTTAGGGTTAAAACAGGCAGTTTACATTATGAAATCCAGTTCCAATGTTTAAATGCTCATAGAAAATATTCAACAAAATGTTTAATAACTCCTCCTCCTCCTCCTCCTCCTCCTCCTCCTCTTCTTCTTCTAGTATATTTATACAATAGTTTTGTTTAGAAGTAAGAACCTTCAATTATCTCCTATGCAGTTTTTCATGGATTCTGACTGCCCTTGGGTTTCTATTTTTTTTCTTAACCTCAGCTACCAGCAGTTACTTTTTAGTGTATTAACCTTAACGACTGATATAACACTCTGAAACTGAAAATGGAGGTTGAAATATAAATTCCATCACTATAAAAGATGCCATATCGATAGTTTCACTTTAATTGATATTATGTGTCAAGAAAAGAATCCAAATGCCAGTGTAAGGTTCCATATATTATAGCTCTGGCAATGTGATACCATCATAATTTTTGATGCCTCTTATTTGATGTGGTTAAACAACAACAATATGGTTTACTCTAAGCTATCAGTAACTGAAACTTTTTGGAAAGGGGATATATTTCTGTGAACTGAGCATCTAAAATAATATTCTTCAGCTGTCACTCATTTTGGAATAATTGAAAATGCTCTAATACTTTATAACCTTGATTGCTAAGAAGACATCTTGATATAATGTTGGCACATTCCAACTTTTTCTCCTGTTAAACTCCAGTGTTTTACGAATGGAATAACATAATCACTGCAAAATTTCAGTATCTTTATACTCTCCTGTGTGTTCAGAAGAAGCAAGGAAGAAACATTAATGTAAGAGGCATGGTGGTGCAGTGGTTAGAATGCAGTACTGCAGAGCTAACTCAGTGCTCACTCCAGGAGTTCAATCCTGAGTAGCTCAGAGTTGATTCAGCCTTCCATCCTTCCAAGGACAGTAAAATGAGGACCCAGATTGTTGAGGGCAATAGGCTGACTTTGTAAACTGCTTAGAGAGGGCTGGAAAGCACTGTGAAGTGGTACATAAGTCTACTTAAGTGCTATTGCTATTCTGTATTTTATATCAAAAATTTTGATTGCAGAGAAGGGTGGGAAATCCACTCTACAAAATGAAAGAGCCATATTTGGAAACTGTAAACATTAAATTGCAAAAAAATTAGCTGATCAACCAGGTCTTTTGGATGAAAGAAGAATGCTTCAATTCATCAAAACGTATTGAAGCATTCGTTTGATTCATCAGATCTGTTTGGACACTGAAAAGTTTTACTCCACCTACACAAATGTTTGGGTGCCTTGGGCAACTAATATCCAAAGAAGACCTAGTTTGGGGTTTCAGTCAATATACCACACTAGAAATTGGAAAACCATAACTGATTTGGGGCCAGTATCTCTCTTGGACTAAGGAAGAAGGAAGTGGTAAATAATTTCTCAATTTATTATGCTGCTTAGGAAACTGCAGGGACTGGCCCAGTCACCAGGAGTCAATAAAAGCTTGAAATGGAATGAAGGGAGGGAGGGAGAAAGAAGGAAGGAAGAAGAGAGGAAAGAAGGAGAAAGGGAGAGAGGGAGGGAAGAAGGAATGGCAGGAAGGGAGGGAGGGAGGAATGGCAAGAAGGAAGGATGGATGGATGGATGGAAGAAAGGGAGAGCAGGCATGCAGGGAGGGAGGAGAGAAGAAAAGAGGGAGGAAGGAAGGAAAAAGAGAGGAACGAAAGAGAGGGGGGAAGAAGGAATGGCAAGAAGGAAGGAAGGAAGGAAGGAAGGAAGGAAGGAAGGAAGGAAGGAAGGAAGGAAGGAAGGAAGGAAGGAAGGAAGGAAGGAAGGGCAGACAGGTAGGGAGAAAGGGAGGAAGGAAAGAAGAAAAAGGGAAAGAGAAAGGAAGGAAAGAAGGACAGAGAACAAGGGAGGAAAGAAGGAAAGAAAAAGAGAGGAGGGAGGGAGATCAGTCAGGCAGTCAGGCAGGACTATAATAAAAATGGAAATAATGTTATCCATTTGCATTTTGTGCTGTAGATCCAGAGAATAGATACACGGACTTTTGCAGTTTGTATGATTGTTTATTCCAAACTAACACATGAAAGTGGGTGGTGGGGATGAGGGCAATTGCAGAGGAAAAAGACACAAGTAGGTCATATGCCTTACTAACGCCACAGTTCAGAGAAGTCCTGAAAAGGCCACAGTAGGAGATAAATACATGGTATATAAATAATTTTTGCCAACTGGAACACCGCAGGCAATTAAGGTGACATTCCCTTTTCTGGAGCCAGGACACTTTCTGCCAATGGCAAACAGAGAGGTGGGTGAATTTGTTCACTGGCTAAACACTAAGCACACTTTTATAAATAATTTGGGACAAAGTTTGCGTGCTTCCCCATTTTTTTAGAGGTAGGTTCTTTCTTTCTTTCTTTCTTTCTTTCTTTCTTTCTTTCTTTCTTTCTTTCTTTCTTTCTTTCTTTCTTTCCTCCTTCCTACCTTCCTTCCTTTTTTCCTTTTTCCTCTTTTCTTTCTTTCTTTCTTTCTTTCTTTCTTTCTTTCTTTCTTTCTTTCTTTCTTTCTTTCTTTCCTCCTTCCTACCTTCCTTCCTTTTTTTTCCTTTTTTCCCTCTCTTTCTTTCTTTCTTTCTTTCTTTCTTTCTTTCTTTCTTTCTTTCTTTCTTTCTTTCTTTCTTTCTTTCTTTCTTTCTCTCTTTCCTCCCAGAATTTTTCCATTGGTTGGGAGTGACATTGCTCAGACCTTCCTCATATGTATGACACTCCATGTCCTTTTCAATTAATTAACACAATAATTGTAAGCATCCTCGTTAATTTCTTTATCACCTCCCAGCGTCTCTTCATACTTGTGCTGACCTTCTGAAACAGGAAAGGGGAAAAAAAAAAAAGAATGAAATAGGTGAGTTCTTCCTTGTGACCTCTAGAAGCAAAATCTTTGGGTGGTCCTTCACCCAACTCCACTTATTGGACAGAGAAATGCTGCCGTGAATGAACACAGTAATTCCTGCTTAAATTGAGTAAGAATTCTAAAATTAGCTAATGAACAATGCTTCTCAGAGCAAATAAGCTTAAAGTGATAATGTCATCTGGCTATTTGCAGATTTTTGCATTAATGAAGTGCCCCAGAGACCGTGTGGATATTATGTGTGGTTGTTTTGTTGTGAATCTAGTTTATTTAATGTCAATTAAAATTTATATCATGCTTTGATTGGTTTTCGCTTTAAATAAACATGATGGGCCCTGCTAAAGTCAAAATGTGACCTTTTATTAAGGAACATTTTTTTTTCTATTTTTCTATTTCTAGTTTGTCTTTGATCGTGACCATGAGCATAATCTGCTCATAATCTGTTCCATTCTTAGCCTATAGCCAAATCTTTCATCAAGTGAAGGAAATCAGGAGTCCAAATAAATATAGATTCAAATAAATATAGGTTTATTGTATGCTAATGTTCTCTGCATCTTTGTTTGGTGTGGTGGCTGCAGTGTTTCAGATAGAAAGTCCATACAGAGAGCGGTAAGGACAACTGAGAAAATCATAGGAAGTTTGCTTCCCATCATTCAGGATACTGCTTATTTCTTAGAGCTCAAAGCATTGTGAGAGACCCACACACCTACTCCACAATCTGTTTCTGTTGCTCCCCTCTGGGGGAAGTTTTCGAAGTTTATCTAGCTGGACTACCAGCTTCTGTAACAGCTTTGTTCTCTGGGTCATCCGCCTGGTAAACAAGCAAGATTCGTTTTTCTTGCCATGTACATCCGAACAAGACTATGTTGTTTCTCTATGTCATATAATATATTTGATGTATGCATAATGTTGTATTTATTTATTTATTTTGTCATCTTTATGTAGTGTATAGTGGAGGTGGTGACCCTTTCAGAGCTGGATTCAACAAAGTTTCATTTTAATGTATGCTGATTAGTGTATATTCAAAATGACAACGAAGTTATTCTAAGACTAAGTCTACAAGAATCTGAACTACTAACAGTCAAAGCAAATAGGTGGTAGATAAGAGTCAATGGACTTCAGGGTGGTCTGGACTTAGATCTCTTGGGGGAGCAAAGGGACTTGAGGCTGATGACATGCTTGACCCCTCCTTCAGGCTCAGCCTAATCATCTCCTACATCTTTACTGGAATTGTTGAGCCATTCTACTTCTTTGTAGCAATAATGTAACCAGCTTGATTTCTGTGAGATCCATCCAGTGATATTAATGTACAATGGCATCATTTTAATTGTTTGAAAAATGTCTCTGTGACCAAGAAATCACCTTGTCATCAAAAACAGGAAGGGAAGTGAGGCAGCCTTACCTGAGCTACACAACACCAAATAAACAGTGGTGTGATTCAACCAGTGTAACAAATGGTTTCGTGGATGTGTGTGCGGTGCATTTGAAAACAGCTCTAAAACTTACCTTCTACTGCAGCCACAGTGAATAAAACAGCTGAGGTGCTCTGCCATGCCTATCAGCTGGGCTTCAAACAAAGGAAATATAGGACAGACTAGCGCAGGGGCAAATGTGATGACCCAAAGGGGCGTGGCACAAAACCAACAAAGTCACAAAAGTAGGTAAAGTTCCTTTAATACCTCCAACTTGGCCCTCAATGTCCAGTTATCTTTGGCTGCAGAAAAAAAAAAACTCTCCCAGGAACAGCTTTTAAAGGAAAGAAATTCAGTCCAAATCCAATATATATATTAATTATAAATAAAAACCAACACAAACCATGCTGCAGCAATTAATGAGACAGGGCAGGATAAGGAATGGCAGACTTCCAAAAGATAATGAAACACACACAGTTGTGAGGACGCCAGAACCCAGATAAACCTAGACAAACAAAGATAATGCACGCTTTGCTTCCAGCAACTTTGCTGTGCATAGTTTGCCTTTTTAAACAGTTTTCCCAGCTGCAGCTAATGAAGGGGATCAGGGCCCTTTTCTCCCCCATAACCCATGTAACTCATATTGCTCCCTTCTCCATTCCTCACTGCATGCCCTAGGATGAAGAGGTGGCCCTATGTCTTCCTCTGAATGCCCAGCCAGACTGTGCCCTTCCCCAGTTTCTTCCACAGCCACCGGAGCCACATTCCCACTGCCTGTCAGCTGCTCAACCTCCCCCTCAGAATCAGATTCCAACAGAGGCATGAAAGCTGATGAGCAGGGCCAATTGATCGCCTCAAATACCAGTTCACTCAAACCAGTCCATACCTGCTGAATTCCCACCCCTGCAAATAAACCACTGAGAGGCAGCAATGCATTAAAGCTTTCAGTGGTTTTCTTTTCTGACCTCAAGTGATCGCATTGATAGAGAGACACAGACAGAAAAAGAAAAAGAAATCTTTTGGTATGATATGATCTATTCAGAAACAAACCCTGTGTAAGATTACTTGTATGGGACTTTGTTCTGTGGAATAGATTTGCACCATCAACTTATCTTTGTGTTGATTCCCATTTTAAAAGTACAAATAGAGTCCACTGAGAAGATAATTGCAATGTCATAACAGGAGTGGAGAGGGAATTTAAATTCTTCCCTCCCATGATAACAGTCCAGAGAAAATGTTCTCTTCTAAAGCTGCCCTTTGCTTGGGGGAACAGATCTTAAATTGGTGCCAGAGGTCTTCAAAATTGTACTGCTCTTGCTATAAACTGAGTACTCTATTTCAGCAGTCAGCTCTAGTTCCTGCCTTAGTTTTTATTTTTATTTTAACAAAAAGAAGATTGGAAAATGTACCATTTCTCTTCCTTTTGTAGAAGAAATTAAAGAAGCTGCATTACATAAATAAGGACTTTGACCCTGGAGTTTTTCTCATTCTTTATTACAGAGGAAGAGGGAGAGACGGGGAGATAGAGAGAGAGAGAGAAAGAGAGAGAGAGAGAGAGAGGGAGGGAGAGAGGGAGAGAGGGAGAGAGAGAGAGAGATTCCTTTTCAGTGTTGAATGAAAGAAGTGGTACAGCAGAGATGGAAAATTAAATTTATTACTCCTAACTGCTATAGTATCAATATGTCTAGCAAAACTGCCCATAAGAGAACACTCTCTATTGTGAAAACATTGTCAAAATTGTCAGCACCTAATTTCATCTGAGCTTTTCAGTTTTCAGATTCAATCCGGACTTGGGAATCATTTCATAACAGAACAACAGAGTTGGAAGGGACCTTGGAGGCCATCCAGTCCAACCCCCTGCTCAAGCCAAAGTCCCCATGCCATTTCAAACAAGTGGCTGCCCAGTCTCTTCTGAAAAAATCTTCAGTGTTGAATGTCTGTGCAGATTCTCAGTCATCCAGGTCATGGTTGTCGCAAAGGTGCTTTTTCAAGAGTCAAATTGAACAGCTGAAGAAACTTCTTGGATGAGAAGTGAAACATCTTCAAAAAGAAAAACCAGAAAGTCCAACTGTCTCTTGAAAAAGCACCTTTGGGATTCCAACGTTGAAGAACCCATAACTTCTGAAGGCAAACTGTTCCATTGGTTAATTATTCTCACTTTGGGAAAATTTCTCCTTAGTTCTAGGTTGTTTCTTTCCTTGATTTTCTTAAGATCTTTAGATGAAAGCCACCAACATTTATGCCTGGTACACGGAAGACATTGTATTTCACATCTTTGGGGTGATTCGCAGTGCCACTGAGTTTTACAAAATTTAATCAGCGGATTAATGTGGCTGCTAAAGTGCTCCTTTTTATAGCAATGGGGTAATCAAAGCCAAAGCTTTACAAAGCTAAACTGTAACTCAAAAGACAATGCTGTGAGAGTACTTTGCATTTCGGTTTCAGGATCAACCGGATGTCATTTCAATTTTTGTGCGTTAAGATGAATGCCACTAGATGTTAGGTCCATCACTACACTTCAATTTTATTTATTGCTTCTTTGTTCATTCCCTTGGTACCTCTTACGCTATTCTCATTGCATTAGCAGCGGATTCATTTCCAGTATTCAAACAAAAAGTGTTCATATAGAAGGCATATGGAAAAATAAAATTGCATGTATATTGGGAATGGAACATGTTCTCTGGGGGAACATGATGTGCCTCAGATCATCTGGGTTTCCGTGTATCATTTTATCTGGCATTTGGGATTCTGAGGACTCACAGTTAACCAATCATTGCAGCTTGCCATCAAATGGGGTATTTTTATACTGGATCATGCTTAACATTTGCAAATTACTTCTCTCCCTATTATATTTATGGATAATATTGCTTTCTAGACCTTTTATATACTCAGTGGATTTTGCAAGCAGCAGACTATATTTCTTATTTGATATTGCACATCCTTCCTTCCTAAGCAAGAAACTACCTTTCATATTTACACGTTTATCTTCTCTGTGGCTGAAAACTGAATTATAAAAAGGAAGCATCAACCAAAGTCTTTGCCAGAGCTTTAGTGTTCAGCTATCCTACAATGCTTGTGGATTAACCAGGAAAGGAGTAATGCATAGTGATGCTCTAACATTGCTCCAACACTGCATCAGGTTGGGGAAATCTAGCCCAGGAATTCTAGCTAATCAAAGCCTCCTTTGATTAGGTTATGTGCCAACACACACACACACACACACACACACACACACACACACTGCAAATCAATTCAGCAGACAAAACCCCAAGTCCCTAAAAACCCTTAATCAAAAGATCAGCGTATCATCAAAATGGCACTCAAAATTTATGCCCAGTCCAAAAATGCCAGGGAATTTATAGAAGCCTGGCACTCTGACAAATCAGCCAACAATAGACACATGGACGTTAAAAACACCTATGGACTATGCAAAAGAGACAATCAACCACCGCAAAAGAGAACAAAAACACTCCAGAGCCTTTCCACCAGCACCCAGCACCCAGATCAGCATAGATAAACTCCAGGGTTAACTTCAGGGGTGAGATTCAGTACCAACCGGTTCAGATGAACTGGTAGTTCTCTCTATCAGTTGGCCCCACCCACCCACCACTGCACTAGTCTGTCCTGTATTTCTTTTGTTTGAAGCGCAGCTGATAGGCGTGGCACAGAGGATTGCCATGGCTCAGCTGTTTTACTCACTGGGGCTGCAGTAGGGGGTAAATTTTATAGTTGTTTTTGAACACACCATGCATGTTCACCGATCCGGTTGTTATACCGGTTGAATCCCACCGTTGGTTAACGTCAGACCAATAATCAAGTAAACAATGCCCCAATCAAGAAACTGCCAAACAGCCAGCAGTAAACAGCCCAACCAAAGAATCTCTAAGACCAGCCCCACAACACTGATAGGAAAGCCACCAGAATATAAACTGACATCAAACTGCACTCCTTACTAGCACTGATGATGTTACCTAGTTTGGGTCATGAAATGTCTGCAAGAAAAGAAGGAAACTCAGAGAGCACCAAGGACCCTACAGTTCTCCTCCTCCTCTTTTTCCTCTTCTTTGCCTTCTTCCTCTCCTCCCCCTCTCCCCTCCCCTCTCTTCTTCCTCCTCCTCCATCTCCTCCTCCTCCTCTCCACATATCTCACTCCCTTCTAGCACTGATGATGTTACCGAGAAAAGAAGGAAGCTCAGAGAGCACCAAGGACCCTACAGTCCACCTCCTCCCCTTCTTCCTCTCCCCTCCTCCTCTCCTCTCCTCCCCTCCCTCTCCTCCTCCTCCTCCTCTCTGCCTCTCCATATATCTCACTCCCTTCTAGCACTGATGATGTTACTGAGTTTGGAAAATGAAACATCTGCAAGAAAACTAGCAGGCTCAGAGAGCACCAGGGATCCCTCAAATTTCTCCCGGCCTGCTCTGACAAAGCAGGGACCCAAATTTCAAGATAGGGTTAAATCTGTCTTGAGTGGTGCAGTGGTTAGAGTGCAGTACTGCAGGCTACTTCTGCTTAACGACGGCTGCCTGCAATTTGGCAGTTCAAATCTCACCAGGCTCAAGGTTGACTCGGCCTTCCATCCTTCTGAGGTCAGTAAAATGAGGACACAAGATTGTTGGGGGCCATAGGCTGACTTTGTAAACTGCTTAGAGAGAGCTGTAAAGCACTATGAAGTGGTATATAAGTCTAAATGTTATTGCTGTGGCTAGGCACACCATCCAACAATCATAGGAGATATCTCTATATGTCTCTCTTCAATGCTGCATCGGTTGTCAATTGATTTCCAGATTCAGTTTAAGGTGCTGCTTTAAACTGTTACAAATTGGCATCTTAGGTAGTTGTAGGACATGGTATACACCAACTGGGGCTAGCCTTGATCAGATGCTACGTGGAAGAATTGTTACTAATCCCACAATTTGAGAAGGTCAGTAGTAGTGCCACTAGTGTAGAATAGCCTCCTGAGATCTGGATAGCCCCGTTTTGTTCTTGTTCCCGAAATCTTTGGTTTGGACGCTATGCAATTTGGGATGAACACCCTTAGTGTGACAGTATGAATGGATTTCCAGAAAAAAAGCAGGCTACAGGAAACATTATAGCACTATTCAGGTGACCCTGAATACACAGATAAACCTCCAGGTGGCCTCAACAACCCTCTAAATGGATGCAAATGACCAACTGTCTGAAAGGAATATAAATCCTTCCATTCCCCACCATCCAGTCAGAACTGAAGAAGCTTCTTGGATGACAAGAGAAACATCTTAAAAACGAAACAAAACCAAGAAAGTCCAGTTGCCTTCCGAAAAAGCATATTTGGGACAGAATTCTCTTGATTTTACACTCAACCCTCTTGAATTTCAATTTTTATTGTTTGTATCTGATGCTTGATGGGTGTGGTTTATATGGATGTTTCCACTGTGGATTTTTTGTGTTTTTTAATATTCTGCCACCAAGAGTTTTGATTGCAGATGCATGGGACATGGGGGAAAAAAACTCTAATAAATAACTAAGTTAGATCTATCCTCTATTTATGTATTCATTGATGTTTGTTATTTTAAGGGGTTGCAGGATTCTAAAAATTGAGAATCCCCATCGCTAATGAGATAAAACAAGGATATGAGGTGGCCAATATTACGAGCCAGAGAAGTGAAACACCCTTATTGCTATTTAAACTTGAAAGCAGAAGGAAGAAAGTAGCGTGTCCATGTCAGGCTTCAGATGGAAAGAATGAAAATAGCTTTTGGGTAGCAATTTAAAGATTGACAAGTTGATTACAGAAGTCTACTGGAGTGTTGTCAGTTTATTCTCATACCTTGGCTCGCTGATTTTTTAAACACATTTTTTTTTAAAAAAAGAAATAAATAGAAGTGTCCTGCAGCTGTAGCTCAACCATACCGTGGGGGATAGGCCACTCCTGTTTGTTTGTTCATTTACCAAACATATTTGTGCACCATGGCATTCAAATCAATTCCTGTCAGCTCTGAAAGAAAAATATACAATGTAAAACAGTTCCAATATATATAAAAAGATTAAAAATGCTAAAGCAAGACAACAATAGAAGGGGAATAAAAGCAGGACAATGTCAAATGAATTGGCTTGAGTATTTCTCCATGATATTGGAACTCTGATGCTTTTATCTCTCTTCCTGGATAAAAATCCTATTTATCTTTGAAAACAGTGCTATAGAAGGAGAAAGGTGTGCAGTCCTCCAAATTTGGTGAAATATTTGTTGTGCACAAAGACGCTGTGTTAGAATGCAATCCTAAAAAGTACCTAACTATCATTTGTGGAATAGTGTTCAAAGGAAATGTTAAAGAGAGTTGCACTAAAATGTTGTGCAATTGAAGAACAATCTACTTACTGGGAAGTATATAGTGGCTGAAGATTTTTTTTCCCATCGCATTTTCTCTGTGATGTCATAACTCATAAAAAATGGTCATGATGGAAGATGAACATTTAAGGATGTCCTCTTTGTACAATGAGTAAATTACAACAACAGATTGTTCATTACAGATTGTTAAGAGGGGCCTTGAATTTTAATTTTGCTATTGTTTAATCTGCTCACTATTTTTTTCTTCCTAATGTGCACATTCTGATAGGTCAAACTGAGTTGCAAATAGATATAGAAGTTTACAAATTTTGGATCTGCTTTGCAAGGAGGGAGGGGAGATATTATTGTGATAGATTTGTCAGTGTCCAACTGGGGAGCGATAATATGTGTCTTTGTTTTTTTGTCCTTTCAATTCACTCTTTTAAAAATGTTCTTGTCTAGTTTGTTTTGTCTTCATTATTGTTCCCCCTTTGGATTTCTTATCTTTGATCTTAAATTGATTGAAAATATTGACTCATTGTCATGATTTGACAATGGGCCCATTAAATCATGGCAAGATGTGTGTGTATGTGTGTGTGTGTGTGTGTGTGTGTGTTCTTCAGAAACTGAAGAAGCTTCATGGATAAGAAGCAAAATGCCTTCAAAGAAAAACCAGGAAGTCCAGTTGCCTCTTGAAAAAGCACCTTTGGGACAACCATGAACTGGATGACTTGAGAATCTCCATAAACATGAGAGTGGTGATGCTTTCCATAATTTAAATTCTTGCCATCAGGAATATGCTTCCTTAAATGGGCCCATTACATGTAAACCAGTTCGTGGACCACACCAACGCCTGAGTAGCATGCATTTCAAATTAGGTGCTCCTGTCAAAATGCAAAATTAAAGTGATACCTGTACAATCAAGAATAGCATAAGGACCCCTTACACCTGTTGTGGCATTCGTGATAATTGTTCAATTCCTAGACTGTCTACGCATGGCCTATGAAGCCTGTCACCACAATTTTAAATTAGATTTACACCTAAGGAAAAACACCTGAGGTCATCAAGTCTGGGACATTCTCATTTTCCTCCACACAAAATTTATGACACCAGCAACTTTCTGCCAAGAAGTATTATTTTGAGGTACATTTTGGACATAACTTTTCTCTTGGGAAACCACAGCATTTACATTTCATATTTAGGTCTTCATGCAGTAACTCATTTTTGTTTATAGTGACAACTGGTTTTCTAGAGAGATTCAGTTGCTATAATTTATTGTTTTAGATGTCTGAATTGGGATATTTAGGTAGACGCTACACATTTTTGACATGATAGCAGTGTTCCAATATTTGAGAGACTGCCACAAACAAGAGGGCGGTCAAGCTATTTTCCAAAATACCAGCATGCAAGACAAGAAGTAATGCATGGAAACTAATCAAGGATGGAACAAAGCTAAAAGTAAGAAGAAACAGTGAGAACAATCTATCAGTGGAATGGCTTACCTTCAAAAGTTTTGCCTGCTCGAATACTAGAGGTTTTAAAGAAGAGATTGGACAACCATTTGTCTGACATGGGAGTCCTAGAGGGTGGTGCTCATCTCTGTTACAAAGCCGAAGAGCCAGCGCTGACTGAAGACATCTCCGTGTTCATGTGGCCAGCATGACGAAACGCCAAAGGCACATGGAACACTTTTACCTTCCCACCAAAGTGGCCCCTATTTTTGTACTTGCATTTTTATGTGCTTTCGAACTGCTAGGTTCGCAGAAACTGGGACAAGGAATGGGAGCTCACTCCGTTACATGGCACTAGGGATTCGAACTGCCAACCTTTCTGATCAACAAGCTCAGTGTCTTATCCAATTGAGCCACCGTGTCCCTTCAAGGGGCTGATAAAGTGTCCCTAATTTTATTAAGAGTGCTTAAACTTTTATTTATTTATTTTAGTTTAATTGATCTTTTGTAATATAATAAAGGTCAATTATTATTTTACTTGTATTGTAAAAGGTAGTATAGAACTAGCAATAAAAATATTGATGGATTGACATTCTTCACACAGCATATGCTTTTAGCCTGACTAAGTTGGAATTCATCTCATTTTTTGGTATATGAAAGTAGTCAATTTTCTAAGAGGTTAGATGCTATGATAGCTAGCAGGTTTTTTGGTTCATTTTAGTCAATGGATTATATGATTAGAATGTAATATAGTTGAAACTAGATTTTAATCTAGTGGAAACTAGATTAACTTCATATGACTAAAACTTTATGATTTGAAACACATTTTGAACATTAAACTATTATTTTGGTTGCTTAACCTAAATCCTATTCCATTAAGCTATTTTAGTATGGTAATATAACTAGGACTGGGCCAATCTTTGAAGAGATATTTCTCTTTGCAACACTCTTTGCAACACCTTTTGCAAAGTAATGTAGCTCTATCACATCTTAAGGAGAATTAGTTGGCCTGTTGTTTCACTTCATCTTATTTCAGAGATGTCCCTTATTTTGCACTGGAATAAAAACCCTGATTTTGATGCTTAGTCAATTATAGACTTTTATAATCTAGAAAACTCTTCCATGAATTTGTTTTAAACTGTAGGAGAACGCAACCTGTTTGGTTATCGTTCATGAATGGTGCTCTTGAACATCACTGTCCATTTTGAAAAACAATGTGCCCTGGATCTAGAATCTTGTGTGTTCAAAATAGATCAATCCTATCTATATTTGTTATGTTTTTTTTTTTTTTTTTTGGAGGTTAGAAAACGTTGGAGTTGCAGGAAACTGAAACTCTTCAAGATTCAAATATGTCCAACTTTTTCTTATGGAATGCTAAGGCATTTGTAGTCTTCGGACTCACCATGTGGGATGAGAAAATTCTGGAGCTGGTTATAAATTTGTTTTGTTCAATTATCAAAGTCACAACATCATTCCTTGACCAAAACCATTACAGAAAACAAGCGTAATATTTTAATTCCATGTTCTTCAGTGACTGTCTCAGGACAGAGTTGGAAGGGACCTTGGAGGTCTTCTAGTCCAACCCTTTATGCAGGCAGGAAACCCTATACTATTTCAGACAAATTAAAGACAAAGCAAGGACCACATCTCCATTAGCGGCTGATTGAGTCTTTGTAGCAGTCCTCAGCATCTTTCTTCTGGGAAAGTAAAATACTAAACTGCCTCTCCACCCTCTTCAGTACTGTAACTCTAGCATAATAGTGGCTAGAAGATTTCAGAAGACCAGTTAAGTTGTGTAAGTAGAACATTCTGGTTTGTTCTGGGTTGGGTTCCAAGGAGCATAGGTTTATTCAACACTGTAACTGTTCAGCAATTGGAGGCATAATTGGAGGCAAAAGTGCATATAGTCAAGGCTGTGGTTTTCCCAGTTGCAATGTCTGGCTGTGAAAGTTGGACCTTAAGCCAAAGAATGGAGGCCTTTGAACTCTGATGCTGGAGAAGACTCCTGCGAGTCCTTTGGACTGCAAGGCGATCAAACGGTCAGTCCTAGTAGAGATCAACCCTGACTGCTCTTAAAAAGGCCAGATCCTGAAGAGGAAACTCAAAGACTTTGGCCACCTAACAAGAAGGAAGGACTTGCTGGAGAAGAGCCGAATGCTGGGAAAGATCGAGGGCAAAAGAAGAAGAAGGGGATGGCAGAGAATGACTGGATGGAGTCATTGAATCAGTTGATGTCAGTTAAATGAACTCTGGGGGGTGGTAGAGGACAGGAAGGCCTGAAGGAACACTGTCCATGGGGTTGTGATGAGTCAGATACGAATTTGCCACTAACAACAACAACAACACACCTTAAAAAAGACAGGCAGTAATATTTATAGGAAAATCTATCCTTCATTTAAGAAGTGTGTGGATATGCTGATGTGTTTGCCTGTGTGGAATATACAGGGTCAGGGTCAGGGGGATACAGTTTTCTCACAAGACTCACGACTTACAAATTGAAGAATGAAATAATCATTAAAACAATTAAACATGCTGCCGAGAAAATGGCTAAACAAGTCCATCTAGTCAACAGAAGGAAATCTGACTTGAAGACAAGAAAGAAAGAGAGAGGGGAGAGGGAGAGAGAGAGAGAGCACAGGTTCAAAGAAATAAGGCTATACAGCAAGTATCCTCAGAGGGCAGTTGGTCCTCTCGAAGTTAATGTGTGGATTTTAAGCACAGAGCCAAGATTTTTGCTATTTTTCACTCTGCCAGAGAAAATAACACCTGCTATACACATTGAGCATGTTTGATTATTGAATTTGATTTCATTAATGATGGGGAAAGATGCTTTTCTTTGGATAGAAAATACATTTTTCTCGAATGACTGTGTTAGATGGGTTATGCACAAAAACAAATGAAATATTATAACCAATTGTTCCTGAAATTAAATTATATATATGTATATGTATATGTATATGTATATCTGAAATGCACATTTCTTTTAGACTTTCAATATGAATCTTAGAATGTTGTTTTTATGCCTATTGATCTTGCTTTTTTCATTTATCTCAGCCTGCCTACAGCTTTTCTGTTGAAGTGCTCAGTGAAAGTATGCAATTGAATTTTCTAGGTTACAATGACCTTGAACCTTTGTTAGGCACAGTAGCTAGTAAATAACTCAGAATTGTTGACTGATAAGTCATAAAGCTGAGCTCTGTCAGTTGCATAAACCAACAACTGAAAACGCATACTTCATGTAGAAAAACATTCAGACTTACACGAAACGTTCTCATAAATCTTCATTTATTGTTGTATAATAACTGTTTGCTTTATATTTAAAAAAAAATCCCCTTGGATGTCTCAGTTTTAGTTAAGTCATTTGCTTAACCATCATCAGACATATTTACGAGATGTTCAAGTATGCCAGAATGCTTCCCTAAAGACATACATTTCTCTGGGGTTTGAAGTGTTTATTTTCAGATCATTCTCTGAAACCCAAAGAGACAAAGTTCATAATGAAAGACTATAAAGTTAGTGTAGCATTGTACAGCATTGATCACTTTAATATGAGCCAGCAGTGTGCTTGCAGCTTCCAAAAAAGCCAACACAGTCCCTAGGCTGCATTAACAAAAGGATAGAATAGAATAGAATAGAATAGAATAGAATAGAATAGAATAGAATAGAATAGAATAGAACAGAACAGAACAGAACAGAACAGAACAGAACAGAACAGAATAGAATAGAATAGAATAGAATAGAATAGAATAGAATACTTTATTGGCCAAGTGTGACTGGACACACAAGGAATTTGTCTTGGTGTAAATACTCTCAGTATACATAGAAAAAGATATCAGCATACATAAAGAATCAAGACCACGTGAAGTTCTTGTACTCTTTTATAATGCCTTAAAGCCACACTTAGAATATTGCATGCAGTTTGAGTCACCACAATACAAAAATTATGTTGATACTCTGAAAAGAGCGCAGAGAAGAGCATCAAAATGATTGGGGGATGGATGGGTGGAGGCTAAAGCACCTGAAGAATGGTTGCAGAAATTGGATAGGTCTAGTTTAATGAAGAGAACGGAGGGTGACGTGATAGCAATGTTCCACTGTCTAAGGGGCTGCAACAACCCAAGAAGGCATCAACCTATTCTCCAAAGCACCCGAAGGACAAGACAAGAAGCAATGGATGTGTTGGAAGAATTATCTTTCTGGGTTCAGTTCCAAGTGGGGGAAAAAGACAGTGGAAACATGGAGGCTATTTGGAAAGATGGTTTAATGGTGGACAGGACCACATGGCTTGAAGCTCCAAAGAAGGGTGACCACATGCTCCAAAGTGAAGGAAAAGAGAAGGGAGGCCAAGATGCTAAGAGACCCTTATATACCCTCTGTTGGGCCCCACCTTAGCGTTTCCTGTTCCTGTGCAAGAAATGTATCCCATTGGCTGTCAGGCTTCCAGGGGTGGGGGTCTTCACTAACTTTGTAGGCTTTGTCTGGACCCCATGGCTTCACCTGAATGTTGGCTGATACAATCTTCCCAGGCCAAGTGGTGAGATGGGTAGAGGCCCCTTTGTTATGTAGAGTACTCTGGCCTAGACCTTAATGGCCCATTAGCAAAGGTGGGGGAGGGGCTGAGCTTCTGCCTCTCTGAGGTGAGTTTCCACTCTTTTCAGGGGGAATATTCTGCCTTTTTAATATTTCCCAGTATATTTCATTTTTCTAGGAGAGGGGTGGGTGCTAACTTCCTACAGTTGGAAGCTAATCAAGAAGAGAATCAAGTTAGCAGTGTTCTGATATCTCAGGGGCTGCCACAAAGGAGAGGGAGTCAAGCTATTTTCCAAAGCATCTGAAAGAGGGACACGAAGCAATGGATGGAAACTAATCAAGGAAAG
Source organism: Pseudonaja textilis (assembly GCF_049901715.1). Classification (NCBI taxonomy): domain Eukaryota; kingdom Metazoa; phylum Chordata; class Lepidosauria; order Squamata; family Elapidae; genus Pseudonaja; species Pseudonaja textilis. The sequence continues at coordinate 48,440,473 of NC_141997.1, forward strand.
AAGCAACTTAGAATTAAGGAGAAATTTCCTGACAGTTGGAACAATTAACCAGTGGAACAGGTTGCCTCCAGAAATTGTGGGTGATCCAACACTGGAGATTCTAAAGAAGAGACTGGACAGCAGTTCATCTGAAATGGTATAGGGTCTCCTGCTTGAGCAGTGGGTTGGACTGGAAGACCTCAAAGGTCCCTTCCAAATAGGCTACTCTGATATATACTGTTACATTCACGAGACTGACACATTCCTACAGAAAGAAACTTGTATTACTTGTAATCAAGCCATGCCACAAGTCAGAAGGAACTGAGCTATGCATTTTGTCCAGCTGAGGTGGCTTCAGAATAAATTCTTTTCTGTTGCCCACCTTAAACTAGTCCGTAGTTAACATTACTTGGCAGATACGGGGGGGAACATCACCTTCTCTGCTCATAATGGTCTTGTGCCAAACGTATTTATTATAATTAAAATCACACTTTTGCGTGCAGTATTCTCTTTAACAACATCATTTTCTATGTAGGTAGAACATTCATAATTTGAACATCGCTTCTTTTATGCTCTTCCTTGGCTTTGAGCTCCAGTGATGGATGTCATTAGATACCAAGGTATGTGTTAGCAGAAGGAAGATAAGATCCTTTGCATCAGATTAACTACTTCTTTTAATTATGTTTGCCTTTGATCATTTTTACAGATACATGTTTAGAGATTTGTTTTATATTTTCATCCAAATTAAATTATTCATGTAGGTTATCCTGAGTTTTACGAGGTGGAGAATGTGCCTCTCTTTTTCTCTGTAATGCTACTGATCTGCCATTTCCTTCCATTCAAAGGGGCCTCTTGTCTATTGAAGCAGTCTAAAAATATTGCTGAAAGTACCTCCTTGAAATGTCCAAGTTCTCCAAGGTTCTCCATGATCTTTGCACCCAACTGAAGCTTAAAAACAAAATTGAAATTGTATGTTTGAACCATTTTATCAGTGGTGGAATTCAGTTCGCACCACTTCGGGAGAACCGGTTGTTAACTTTCTGAGCAGTTTGGTGAACTGGTTGTTGGAAGAAATCGTTAGTGTAGAGAACTGGTAATTAAATTATTTGAATTCCACCACTGGCTTATATGCAAGTGTTGTGGCTCTGGGCTTGGATTCAGCTCCTGTGACTGATATGAGTTCAAGTGAGGAGGTCATGGCAGAAAAATATGAGCCGGCCTGGCTTACTGATTGGACTGATAACCAGGATGAGGAGATGGACGTGACAAAGAATGACAGACCTGATGTATTAGAATTGTCAGGACCTTTGACCTCCTCTGGTTCCTTATCTGATCAACAGCCGGGAATGGCTGACAGGGAAGTTTTGAGAGAGTCTTCTAGTGGAGATGAAAACTTGGAAAATTTGTGGTTAAATGTAAAAAATAGAAGACGGTTGAGAAGGCAAAATCAGCTGGAGCGAATGAGGAGAGCGAGTCAGTAAATTAGCACGTTGTCTCAATGAGTATAAAAGGACACAGCTGGGCTGGTACATTTTTCCAGGAACAAAATGACTATTTGAGTGAGGACGAAGCAAGAAGAGCAAACAGCTCTGAGGCTGGAGATTTATTGCCAGGACTGGTTTGCCAGACAGAGTAAAGATTTATGCTGTGGTTTCTGCCAGCCGTTATTTTGTAAGACTTCTTTCCGTTTGATTTAATTGTGAAACGGCTGCTTTCTGTTTTGTTCCTTTGAATTTTGAAGGGGAGTCATAACACGCAAGTAAAATGCATTAAAATAATTTTGAAAAGTTTATTCCCCTAAGTCCCTGCTACGATTACACTGTTTCATTGTTTAGCAATTTTGATTAAAATTCTGAATAAACGGAAAGCAACCAAACAAGGAGCAAATGACGGACTGGAAAAGCTGAACATTTTGTCTTTTTAAGCAGTCATTGTTTTGGAAGGAGGGAAAATAATGTTCTGCACTTCAGAGTATTAGCTACAAGAATATTGCCTAAAGCTTTCAAATTATGAGGAACACTTGGACAAAATACCAAAGAATTAATCATTAGTCACTCTTTTATCTGAGGGTTTTGCAATATCATTTTCTCTAATTATCTCGGATGTTTAGCTATCGTGTTAAGAAGCCTTTTGCTATGAAAGGATGGGGAAGAGGCAAAGTTCTTTTCAGACCTTGTCTCAAGTGGCTGGCAAAGCGCGTTAGAAGGTGTAAACAAAATTTGGTATTCTTGGCATTTGGAGATGAAAGAGACCTAAGGCTGAGCTGGCAGCAAAAAGCCCTTGAGGAAAGTCCTTCTGCCAATTCAGCATTGTAAGAAGGATCCCATTGTTTAAGTTCCATGCCTCCCAGCTCCTAGTGCACAAATATCACCAATTTTAGAATTCTTGTTTTGTTTGCCTCGTCAGTTTGTATGACACACTGCGATGCACACTGCGAAGGCGTCTCCAAAGACAATTTATACTGAAGCCAATACGGATTATTGCACTTATCAGGTAGGAGCTAACCGCTAGCGTTGGAGCTGAGAAATAGAAAGTTATCAGAGTTGAAAAGTTGTTTTGTTCTTCAAATGTAAAAGTAAACAAAACACAAGTGTCAGCGTTCCAACTAACCAGCTCCAAACCAATAAACTCTGAGACAGACTTTTCCTTAAAGTTCCATTTTATTAGAGTTGTCATATTGGCACATCTGGGAAACCGTGAATCTGAGAATTCCGGGTTTTCCCTTCCCCCCCCCCCAAAAAAAAATCAAAGATTCATCCCCTGCATCCATCAGTCCATCACATGGCCCAATTAAATATTTGTCCCAACTGGAGACATCCCTCCAGTCACTACCCTCCAGGTGTAGGGCAACCCGTCCTTGACTCTCTGAGAAAGAATGTTGTTGTGTCTAATCTTCCACGTCACTATGAAATCTCCCATCCCAAATTCCCACACACTAAATGTAGCTTCAAAGACTTGAAGCTTCCAATAAAATAATGGCTTCTAAGGCTGACAACACAATCCATGTTTGAACGGAGTAGGGATGGGTTTCTTTTATTGCAAAATCAACAAGCTTGGTGCTAGTCCAACTAGCAATAGTATTTAGACTTATATACTGCTTCACAGTGCTTTCCATCCCTCTCTAAGAGGTTTATAGAGTCAGCATATTGTCCCCAACAATCTGGGTCCTCATTTTACTGACCTCGGAAGGATGGAATGCTGAGTCAACCTTGAGCCTGGTGAGATTTGAACCACCAAATTGCAGGCAGCTGACAGACAGCAGAATTAGCCTGCAGTACTGCACCCTAACAACTGCACCACCACAACTGCTCTTATGATATTTAGAGAGTAGATACAGGATAATCTGCCCACTGGCCCCTTTCATCTTATGAATACATTTGTCTAAATAACACAAGTGGAAATAATTCATGTACCTCAATCTTCAAGGATACTGGAATATGAAAAGTTGCACACTATCTGGTCTACCCATGTATACAAAGAAGCATTAATTTCTCTATTAAGAGAACAATGAGACACCATCATTTCCTCACTGAGAAGTACTGGAAAATATGTCTGTATTTCATTGTATCTTCATGCATACTCAATGAGTTGAGTTAGAAGTAGCACTTCTATAAATCAAGCATTTTACTTGTGCAGGGTAGAACAACTTTCGATCCCAGCTGTAACTTTCACGATGGAAAGATTTTCAGATTCTAGCATAATTAAACTACTTATTCAGTGATGAACAGTCTGGATTTGTTTAATATTTGTCTCCTTTTCACATGCATAATCATACATTTTCTGCATCTGGAAGAGCTCAGGTACATGATTTTTATTAATAGTTTTGCAAACGTTGAATACAGATACCCAGAGACTCTTTTCATAGAGGTTGATCTGCTCACTGACTGAAATAAAGTGATTAGAGTGATTAAGATTATAAAACTCTTGGAAGAAGTAAAGTAGCTCGGATATAATTAGACACAATTCTCCATATTAAAAAAAGCAACAACATACCAGCATTTGTTTTCCATTGTTCACAGTTAAGAAATAAATTTCTCAAACGTTTCTGAGATCATGAAGCATTGCAAATGCTACAATTCTCTAATGTAGGGGTCTGCAACCCCAAGTCCGTGGAGTAGCACCAGGCCTCAACATGTGGATTGTCTCCCTTGGATGACTCCTCTAACTTTTCCTCAGAGGCCACCTCGCGGGAGAATGAGCTCATTCCTAGCATGTCAGGAACATAGTTGATTACTGACCCTGAATGGCCAGCAGAAAGAAAATTAAAGTCCATAAAATAAATAATGAGCTGAGTGAACAAGTAAGTCCAGGAGTGGAATTCAAAAATTTTAACAACTGGTTCTGTGGGGGTGGCTTAGGTGGTGGGCATGGCTCGGGACAGCTTGCAGGCCAGTGAAGAGGAAGGGGAGGAGCTGCCTGCTGTTCTAGATCTCAGAGCACGCAGAGCAGAGAAATGGAGGTCTGCCAGATTGCTCGGGAGAAAGCCCTGCCCAGAAGCTATTTAGCATAGCAGGCAGAGGGAAGTGTTGTTGGGAACAACTCATGTGGGTCATGGCCATGTGTTTATTCATGTTTCCTGCTTGACTTTTGAGACTCTGAACTTCTATAACCAGTGAGCTAACCTGGATGGGCTTTCAGTTTTTTCATTGGGGCTTTTTGTTCATTTATTTGACTTATTCAGGAGTGGGATTCTACCAGTTCGCACCTATTTGCTAGAACTGGTTGTTTACATTCTAAGCAGTTCGGAGAATTGTTTGTTAGAAGAAATTACTGGCCTAATCCTGTAAGGAAGGCAGGAAGGAAACATTCTGGTGTTGCTTACAGAAACTGCCTCTCCGTTAACCCTTATTACATTCTTGGCAGGACTAGACTTCCTGTCTCTGGAACTTCTCTAGAGTTTTTTCCCTCCTTTGCTTGTGTGGAGTGACCATTCAAAGTTACAATGGCACTGAAAAAAGTGACTTATGACCATTTTTCACACTTCTGACTGTTGCAGCATCCCCGCAGTCCTGAGAGGCCAGGTGAGGAGATGTGTGCCTCAATGTGAGTGATATTGAGTTGGCCACACCCAGCCAGTCACATGACCACCTAAGCCATGCCCACCACCTAAGCCACCCCCACAGAACCAGTTGTTAAAATTTTTGAATTCCACTCCTGGACTTACTTGTTCACTCAGCTCATTATTTATTTTATGGACTTTAATTGACCATTGCTTGGGGGATTAATCTGAGCTGTCCCATGGCTAGCTTTGTTTGGAACAGTTCAAAAGCTGAGTGAAGAGAACAGCTGGGGAATACCAGTAAAACTCTCCATAAACCATACTGACCTGTATGTGTGAGTGAGTGGGGCAGCACAGCATGCCGGAAACTGGATCACACAAACAACGGAAGCCCCATCCTTGGGATGCAGGCAGCACGTGAAACTCCACCCCTTCCTGATCCATAGAAAAATCTCTCTTCACAGAACCAGTCCCTGGTGCCCCAAAACTTGGAGGCCATTGCTCTAGGGTACTTGTTCCTTATGATGTGTAAAGTCTGTTTTCAAAATTGGGGTTTCAGGTTTTTAGATGAAAACAAATGTCATCCAACCTCTTCACGTATTCCCAGGATCATTAACAACTGCACAGGAAACCCATGTTAAGTAAGGTTATATAAATCTTCACTTCAAAGATTTGAGTGGAGACCAATTGGGTTGGACCTCTAATTTGAATGGACTCAGATTAGCTATTAAAATGGATTTGGTGAGCCCAATGGCATTCCGATGGATTTTTTTTTTCTTCACTCCTCAGCTCGCAACAGATTACTTTATGCCACCAGGTTTGAAATTTTGGACCTAGACAACTTAGAACTACGCTGCATATGGTCTGACCTAAGCTTAGTACACAAAATTGTCTGCTACAATGTCCTACCTGTCAATTACTAGTTCAGCTTCAACCACAATAACACACGGGCAAACAATCGATACAAACTCAATTGCAGAAAATACGACTCCAGCAACAGAATGATCAATGCCTGGAACTCACAACCTGACTCTGTTGTTACATCCTCAACCTCCCCAAAATTTAACATTACACTGTCTACTGTGGACCTCACTCCATTCCTAAGAGGTGGGTAAGGGGTTGTGCATAAGTGTACCAGTGTGCCTACTGTCCCTGTCCTACTGTACCCATTTATTCGTACTCATTTATTATGTATACACTTATACTTGTTTATACTTATATGTTTATATATTATGTTCATACTTATACTTGTTTTCTCATACATGCTTGACAAAAAATAAATAAAAAATAAAAATAAAGCCCAAACTGTTTCTCTGAATCAGTTTGGAAAATCAAATCAAATTAAACCATCACTTTGATGCCTTAAATCAAAGTAAAAAAAAATTTAAAAAAAAAATCATTTTTTTTTAAAGAACTGAACCTTAAAATTGTATTGGAGTCAACCCTCATTAATTTTGTTTCTATTTTGCCAACAACTATGGTATCCCTGTCGAGGATTGTCATCGTGCTTCAAATCTTTTCTTTCAAAAATATATTCTATGAGATTATTGTGCCCTAAAGTGAATTATCTAAATCACTTTTTAGACTGAGCAATTTGGAATTTCTTAAACAATGTAACATCAACTGGTTTCATTTGATACTCAATACATCTTTCTCCATATTTTTCTTATTGCTTGCCATCTTTAAATCTACATTCCAATTAAGTTCAAACTTATCCAGTGTAGTTTGCTCCTCTTTATCTTTAGTGACACACCATCTATCTATCGTATCAAATAATTTTAAAGAGCAACTTTCAAAAATATCCATCCATCCATTTTTTTTATTAACAATTTATTATCCTCTGGCTCCCTCTAGTGTCGAACCTTCAAATTCCCATTATCACATTTCTTCTTAAAACCCAAACAATCACCATTTCCCATGGGAAGGATTCTTCAAATTAATTTAAAATTCACACGAAGGACTCTTTTAATTAATTCAAAATATAGTGTCAAGTCCACCTGGATACTTAAATCATTATTAGCTGTTCAAAATTAATACTCTAAGCAACCTTTTGCCATTTAATCCCCCAAATGATATTTTTTTCCAAAATTTTAAAATTCTATTTGTGAATTTATGAATTCATGAGCAGCAGCTGTATGGACCCACGTGAGTTGTCTCAAGATCTCCCCTTTCTCCAAGGAGAATATGCCAGCCAGGATCCTATGTCTAGCTGCTACTCTCAATCTTAAATACCATCCCTTTGCAAGAGGAGCATCAAGCTTGCCATAATGCTATCATTGGAAGCAGTGGAGGGATTCAATTTTTTTTAAAAAAAATACTGGTTCTGTAGGTGTGGCTTGGTAGGCATGGCAGGGGAAGGATACTATAAAATCTCCATTCCCTCCCCACTCCTGGGAGAAGGTTACTGCAAAATTCCACTCCCTCAACCACTAACCTGCTTTCCAGCTCCATTCTCCTGTGCAGGGCAACAAAAGAAGACCCAGCCAATCAGCTGGGACTCAGGAGGCGGAGAATAGATGGGGGCAGGGCCAGTCAGATGTGGTATTTACTGGTTCTCTGAACTACTCACAATTACTGCTATCACTGTTCCAGAACTGGTCAGAACCTGGTGAATACAACCTCTGATTGGAATTCCCATATGGGTGGTGGATATTTGTCTAACCTACCATTTTATTGTACTTATTGCTGACTGCCCCAAAACTCTCCAGGATAAGAAGAGGTTTAAATGAATTTTATAAATATGTATCTAAACAATGTCTAAACAAATGGAGGGCATATTTGGGGGATTATGGTATTTTACTTACTTGTTGGGCTCCTCTGAATCTTCAGAATTGGAAAATAGGTTAGCCCATTCACCCCAATGTCTTTATGTTAGAGCATATGTTTTATTGACTTCTTTCTCAGTGGCGGGATTCAAAAACTTTTACCACTGGTTCTGTGGGTGTGGCTTGGTGGGTGCGCTTTGCGTGCATGCACACACTTTGTGTGTGGGCGCGCACCAAACACGCACTTTGCACAGGCACAGAGGCGTTCTAAGTCACCTCCTGCAAACCTGCACTCTCCCAGTCACTTCAGCAGCTGCCACTCGGCACTCTTCTGTGTCGTGCAAAGCAGTTGCGCTTCGAAAGCAGAAGATAAAAGTGAGTATGGAAGCCCGGGCAGGCGAGTGGGCCCAACAGCAGAGCAGTGGAGAGAACTGGGCTGAACCAGTAGCATACCACCACTGTTCTTTCTTCTCCTGTTCCTGTTGGAAAGAAGGAAACAAAACAATTAAAAGTGGCACCCAATAATATAAATTGGTCTCCCCATTTTCAGTGTTGAAAGGGTGTTGAAAGGATGGATCCTAAACCTTTTATATCTATGCTTGGGTGATTGAACTCTCTGGCTTTTCTGTCATTATTCACATGGTCACATAACTAAATCTGATTTGTGGACCTTTTTTTTTGGTCTTGAATAATTTGAATAGCAAGAGCAACTGGATTTACTGTATATACCACTCCATAGTCCTTTATGGTGCTCTCTGAGCAGTTTATAAATGTCAGCTTATTGCGCCCAACAATCTGGTCCTTATTTTACTGATCTCAGAAGGATGGAAGGCTGAGTCAACCTTGTGTCAGGGTTCCAAGTAACACATCCCAGTTCAATATGAACTCAGAGGCAAGCAAATTCCTCAAATGGCATTTTGTTAGGATATATCAAATTGACACATTCCTGGTGGAAAACTGGCTGTAGGTTGGTGCTAGTTGTTCCCCCCAATTAAAAGTAAAACTTTATCGCTTCCCTTGAGAGTCTCAGTCACATGATCCAATCAGCATACAGCTCAGTGTTGTGGCCCGACAGCGGCCAACGGAGCTGGCAGCAGATTCAGACAGTGAAGAAGTTGGGGGAGGAATGTGGGCCAGCCTGTTATGCCTCTGTCAGGGTCTGAATCCAAGGAGGAAGACAAACAGCTAACAGGGGGTGGGAGTGTGGCTCCATTGGCTGTGGAGGAGACTGAGGAAGGGCCAAGTCCAGCTGGCAGAGCAGGAGAGAGGTAGAACAAGGGAGAGGGAATTCAGAGGAAGACTCAGGGCCACCCCCTCTTCATTCTAGGGCATTCAGGGAGGAACGGAGAAGAGAGCAACATGGGTTGCATGGCTTATAGGGGAGGAAAGGGCCCTGATTCCCTTCATTAGGCACACCTGGGAATGAAAGGTTAAAAGAACTAAATGCTGACTGTGGCAGCTTCTCTTAGCAAATGTGACTTTATCCTCTGTTGTCTTTGTTTATCTGTGTTCCTGGCATCTTTCCAACCATGTGAGTTTTGCTGTGCCTTCTTGTCTATAATTCCTTCTCCTGCCCTGCTGGACTAATTACCTCATCTTGCCTTGATCGGACTTATAGTTACAGGTTTTGTTGACCATGTTTTGGACTTAATTTTCTGCAGTCAAAGGCTGTTCCTGGGGGAGTTTTTCTCTAGCCAGAAAGTAACCATGACATTGGGGGTAAAGTTAGAGCTATTAAAGGGACTCTTATTGGTTATCTGACTATTATCTTTGTGCCATGCCCCAGCTTACCACACAGTCCTGCAATCTGGGGAAGGCTCAGATGAGGGCTCAGCATCAGAGGCAGAGATGGGGCCAGGTCTATCTGACAGTTATCATCTGCCTTCGGAATCAGACATTAGTGAGACAGAAGGACAGCTAGAACATGTTCCCAGTATGTGCATGCACAGAGTTGCCAGAAGAAGGGAACAGCTGAGGAACAAGGGCAGACTTGGGAGTAAAGCCACAGGTGGATGGTGAATGGCCCAAAAATTTTATTTTGATTGCAACACCCCAGCTAATCTCTACAACCCCTTCCCTGGCTCCTTCACTCCAGGCACTATGGAAGCCACCCTACAAAAAGAAAATGGCCACAGTTCAGCCAATTTCAGGGTTGACACCTTGAGCCATTCAGGATCGAAGTCCTGGCTGTGGGCCTGTTAGCCTGCACACACACACACACACACACACACACACAAAATCTGGGTCCTCATTTTTCTGACCTCAGAAGAATGGAAGGCTGAGTCTACCTTGAGCCAGTCAGGAACAAACTTCAGGCTGTGGGCAGAGTCAACCTGCAAGACTGCATCCTAACCATGCTTCCTATGATCTGGAATAATCCTGATAAGTCAACTGTCTCCTTTAGACCAGGTGGTAAGGAACTAGCCTTATCCAACCCTCCCTGCGTGCACTAAATGAAAGTCATATAGTAGCTCACGGTTATTAATTATTATTTTTTAATCTTCAGCTTTATTTAAAGATCAGAATCTGGAATGCTTCCAGATCCTTCAGATTTTCTTAAACGGTTCCTAAAACATTTCCTGTTGGAGAAAGGGTGGAATAATTAGCTGTGTACGTTTTTTTCTCTCACAAGCCTGTGGTTTCAGGGCTTCCTAAAGCACTCACACTTAAATAAAATGCCCTGCAATCCAGTCACTTGCATCCACTTGTTAAGCTGTTGACCTTAAGGGGATACGCTGTGCCCTTCCCTCGAGATCTGCTTATGGCAGTCACGAGCGAGCACAAGGAGCAGACAAGTGCAATCACAAAATGGAAATGACTCTCATCAAGTCCGTGGCTACGCCTATGCTTGTCACAGGAGTCACGATTTGGAGCGCAGAGCCTGGTGAAAGACGATCATAAATTAATAACTCAGAATATGTAAAAAAAAAAAAAAAAAGAGTCACCGCTCCACACCAAAGATTTTTGGGGAGAGAACTTCCTTCTTTCTGTTCTGATTCTAGGTAATTAACATTTATATTATTGCTGGAATTAGAAGCAGATTCTGTTTAAAACAGCGAAATGCACACCAGGCTAAAAGAAGGCAATTTTGAAGTCCCAGAATATTGCAGAACTATGAAGGAAAATGATATTTATTCTTCTATATTTGACTAATATTTAACAGTTGGCAGCATCACTTCTTTCCCCCCTCTCTCCTTCACCCCACTCTCTCTCCCTCCCTTGCTCCCACCCACCTCTCTCTCTCTCTCATACGTTTCTAGGACCCAATGATGGAAAGTACATCCCAGTTACATCTTAACAACAGATTTAAACCTGTGCTATTCCTGCCAATTTCCTCCAGTAGCCAAGAAAAAATTGAATTTCATCTAAATTAAATTTTATTCATGGAGAGGTAGATAATTTTGTGTTTGTCTGTACCTGTATCACATGATGTTGTAGTACCACTTTACAAATCCTTAGTAAGACCACATTTGGAATACTGTATCCAATTCTGGCCACCACGATACAAAAAAAACAGTAGATCTCGTAGATTTATTTATTTTATTTATTTATTTTGTAAATTGCTTACAAGATAATAGGTACAAGTAAAAACATAGTTATGAATACATATAAGAAAAAAAATAAAAGAAACAGTAGGGCAGGGACAGTAGGCACGTTGGTGCGCTTATGCACGCCGCCTACAGACCTCTTAGGAAAGGGGTGAGGTCAATAGTAGACAACCTAAGGTTAAAGTTTTTGAGGTTTGGGGAAGAAACCACAGAGACAGGTAGAGTATTCCAGACATTGATCACTCTGTTGCTGAAGTCGTATTTCCTGCAATCAAGTTTGGTGCAATTAACCTTGATTTTTATCTATTATTTGCTCTAGTGTTGTTATGGTTGAAGCTGAAGTATTCATTGACAGGTAGGGAATTGCAATGTATGATTTTATATACTATACTTAGATGAGACCGAAGACGGTGTAATTCAAGGTTTTCTAGGTCTAGAATTTCAAGTCTGGTGGCATAAGGTATTCTGTAATGAGTAGAGGAGTGGATAACTCTTCTTGTGAAATGTTTCTGGACTTTCTCAACTGTGTTAATATCAGATACGTAATGTGGGTTCCAGACTGATGTGCTGTATTCGAGTATTGGTCTAGCAAATGTTTTGTATGCTCTAGTTAGTAGTGTAATATTACCAGAGAAAAAGCTACGTAAGATTAGGTTAACAACTCTTAATGCCTTTTTGGCTATGTAGTTACAGTGGGCTCTAGCACTTAGGTCATTAGAGATGAGTACTCCAAGATCCTTGACAGAGTTTGGATCATCAACAAGATCTTGACTATTCAGCCTGTATAATATTTTCTGATTTTTGTTTTTGCCAATATGTAACACAGAGCATGTATTTGTTGAGATTTGAAGTTGCCATTTGTCTGACCATTCTGATACATAGTCAAGGTCTTTTTGAAGGGTAGCAGTATTGTCTGTGGTGTTGAATAGCTTTACATCATCAGTGAAGAGGACATAGTTGCTCTTAATATGATCACAGAGGTCATTTATGTAGAGTATGAAGAGAGTTGGTCCTAAAACACTGCCTTGGGGGACACCACTATTGACAGGTACAGAATTTGATAGGATGCTCCCAATTTTGACCATTTGTTGTCTGTTTGACAGGAATGCTTCTGTCCAGTTATGCAGGTATCCAGAGATATCATAAGATTTTAGTTTTAGGAGTAGTTTGTTGTGTACCACTGAATCAAAGGCTTTACAGAAATCTATGTAGATTGCGTCTATTGCTTTGCTCTGATCAATTTACCTAAGATCTCTTCCAGATCTACTATTCTATGTTCTATGGTTGTGTAGCATTCATTCTCAGAGATCTCTCAGGGCTCGTTAGACCTAGAGTTCTACAGAGTATCACTACAGATCAATACCATTGTATCAACACAATTCCATGGAAAAAATTCACGTTTGAAAAAATCCAATTTGCAACAATAACAACAATGATATTTAGAGAGTCATGCTTCAGTTTTATGTGATGTAATGTAATGTTTGTAACGTTAAAGATTTTATTATTATTTATTATTTTATCCTTTAAATTACTATTACTAATAGTTACTATAAAGGTAAATTTTATATCTTGTGAGGTCAGTCGTTATGAAAATAATATTGCTAAATCTGCAGTCTTGGTTAGAAATGCCTGGTATTAAGTACCATTTAATTAGGAAAGGCTCCACTTCAGAAGAAAGTAGAATTGTATGTAAATAATCAGCTTTATCTTCTGTGATCTGTACTGAGAAAAGACATTCTTACCAATCACTTATTTTTTTCCCCCCTGATGAACATTCATTTCTTATTGCATTATGTGCACTTTAATGACCTTGTAAAGATTCAGTTTCATGGTATAATGAATTATAAATTGAACAACATGTCACAGCCAAGTGGTAGAAAAGTATTTGCTCATTGATTTATTAACAAAAGTCATTTTCTTTTTCATGGCAAGCACACAGCGCTTGGGTGTCAGGGCCACGAAATGCATTTGGAGAATTGAAAAACGTTGCATGTGTGCCAATTTGCCAAATATGCAAGTGGGTTTGTAGCATAAGGGGAGGAAAAAGGGGGAAGGGGCAGAATGGCTGAGGGAAGCACTGAAGGAGAAGCTTACAGCCTTTCACCAAAACTCTGTCTGGGAAAACACTGCGAAATATTCAAAAATCAAGAGTAAAATTTTGTCCCGCCCTCGTCTCCCTTTCTCTTTCTCTCTTTTCCTCTTTTCACTGTCCCTCCCTCCCTCTTTCTTTTCTGCTGACCCTCCCTCTCTTGTTCTCTCTACCCCTCCTTCTTGTGTATTCTCTTTCTCTCCTCCCTCCTTCTCTCCATTCCTCTTTCTCTCTTTTCTTCTTTTTCTCTGACCCTTCCACCTTCTCTCTTTTCCTCTCTCTGTCCCTCCCTTTCTCTCTCCTTCCTGCCTCTCTCTCTCCCTCCTTCCCGCTCTCTCTCCCCCCTCCATTCTTCATCATCCCTCCTTCTCTCCCTTCCTCTTCCTCTCTTTTCCTCTTTGTCCCTGTTCCTCCTTCCCACTCTCTCTCTGTCCCTCCCTCCCTCTTTATCTCCCACCCTCTCTCCCTCCCTCCCTCTCGCCTTCTCTCTCTCCTTCTCCCCTTTCTTCTCTCCCTCTCCCTCCCTCCTTCTCTCCCTTCCTCTTCCTCTCTTTTCCTCTTTGTCCCTGTTCCTCCTTCCTACTCTCTCTGTCCCTCCCTCCTTCTTTATTTCTCCCCCCTCCCCCTCCCTCTTGCCTTCTCTCTCTCTCTTCTCCCTCCCTCCTTCTCTCCCTTCTCCTTCTCTCTCTCTCTTCTCTCCTTTCCCTCCCTCCTTCTCTCCCTTCCTCTTCCTCTCTTTTCCTCTTTGTCTCTGTTCCTCCTTCCCACTCTCTCTCTGTCCCTCCCTCCCTCTTTATCTCCCACCCTCCCTCCCTCCCTCCCTCTTGCCTTCTCTCTCTCCTTCTCCCCTTTCTTCTCTCCCTCCCTCCTTCTCTCCCTTCCTCTTCCTCTCTTTTCTCTTTATCCCTTGCTCCTTTGTCTCCCTGTCTCCCTCTTTCTTTCTCTCCCTCCCTCCTTCTCTTCCCACTTCTTGCTTCTCTCTCTCCTTCAATTCTTTTCTCGTTCTCCCTCCCTCCCTTTCCCCACACTCTCACATCCACATAAACACACACCGGGTATAATAATTTCCACTGACCATTGGCCACGATTCCCTCTACTGAGGTTTATATCAAATATTTGTAAGGGATAGGAAATAATAATTTCAGAAGGAATTTGGTTAACATCGGATATGCTTTGCATGCTGCAAAGAGCTTAATTCTATTATAGTTGAAAGTGTTGGAGTGCAAAAATCCAAGCATGCTTATTGGCTACCAAGAACCAGCAGCCCCAGATTCTAGTTTAACTGACATGGTGGACAATATACCAGAAGAGAATTTGATAAAGGCATCCTTTGAAAAGGACACGGAGACTTGCAGGTTGATAACAGAGCTGTGCAAAGTGACTCTGTCTTGGCTTGACAAGCAGCTTTTCACTACAAAAGTGAACTGGGAGATTCCCTCTGGAAATTGTTCTTAGCTTCAATATTGCTTCTAGCTTATCTACCAGGTCCATGTAGGCAGATACCCCACCCCCCTTTTCCGCATTTCTTGGAAAATTGCATGACTTCTGCTAAAAATGCCGGATGAGGCTTCAATGCAAAGAAATGCAACCACACCACTTTGTGTGTGTGTGTGTGTGTGTGTGTGTGGTTTTTTGTTTGTTTGTTTGTTTGTTTGAGTGGCAGTGGTGCTTCACAAAAGAACTTCAAAGTATTACTCCTCTGGAACTTCCATCAAAGTGAAGCACTTCTTTGAAGCATTGTGCGATGCTAACAGGCAGAGCAAGCAGCAAACAACATGGTTATTATTTGCCAAGGTCATTAAATTGGACTGGTTCATTGGATAAGAAGGAGCTGAGGGTTGCAAAAAAAAAAAAAAATCTTCTTGCTTGCAAAGAAACGAATATTGAGTGTGTCTAGTTTAATGAAAAGAAGAGTAGGGGTGACACGATAGCAGTGTTCCAATATCTAAAGGGCTGCCTCAAAAAAAAGAAGCATTAAACTGTTGTACGAACCAGATAATCAGAGTTGGAAGGGACCTTGTAGGTCATCTAGTCCAACCCCCCCACCCAAGCGGGAGACCCTACACCATTTCTGACAAATGGCAGTCCAATCTTTTCTTGAAGCTGAAGGCAGAACAAGAATCAAGGGATGACAACTAATCAAGGTTAGAGAACCAACCAAGAGAAAAGGAGAAATTTGCTGCGAGTGAGAACAATTAATCAGTCAGGATGGTTTGCCTTCAGAAGTTCTGGTGTTCCATCACTGGAGGCTTTTAAGAAGAGATTGGACAACCACTTGTCTGAAATGGTATAGAGTCTCCAGTTTAACAGGGGGTTGGACTAGAAGACCTCCAAACTACCTCCCAATTCTGTAATTCTAGGTTGCTTCAGGTGCCATGAAATCTACTTGACTAAAGACAAATCACAATTTAACTTTTTTGTCATATAATGTTTCAGTTTTACTCAACGGATTCTCCCAGTGCACCAGCACATGAGTGACAAACTCTGACCCCATTTAAAAACAAACAAACCCTATACTCTAATACTCCTCAATCTTCTTAAGTTCTAATTTTTGAAGACTCGATGTTAAATTGATATATTTTTTTTCATGGGTAAGGATTTTTTTGCCCTTCTTTCTATTTGTAAGTATATATACAAAGCACAATTTTTCACAAGATCAGAGGAAGAAGTCCGATCTTTGCTTCTGAGGCTTTATGGTTTTTCATCAAGTGGATGAAAGAATTTTAAAAAAATGAAAGGCAAAGCTCTTCACTCCTTTCATCCTTGAAACTTGATCTCTATTCATAAACCACGGTCAAAAATAAAACCAAGGTCTTCTTCTTCTTTTTCTTCTTTTTCTTCAGCGTTTGTCTCGCGCTCGGGCGAGGTCCGCTAATGTCCTTGAGTACTGCTTCCACACCTCTCTGTCTGCCACGTGTGTCGGGTCTGCCTTCGCGATCTCTAGATCGGCCTTGATCGTGTCCATCCAGCGTTGTTTAGGTCTACCACGCGGTCTCGCTCCTCCGACAGTCACCTTCATTACAGATTTGATGATGGATTCTTCCTTGGCGCGGCTCACGTGGCCGAACCATCGTAGCCGGGACTGCCTCATGACCGTGGGGATGGGCACGACGTTGAACCGTCACGCACTTCTTCGTTCCTGACGCGATCGAGTAGGGTGAGGCCTACCGACCATCGGAGCATTCGCATCTCCATTATCTGGAGTCTGCTTTCGACTTCTTTGGTCGTCGGCCAGCACTCTGCGCCGTATATGGCCACGGGGCGCACCACAGAGTTATAGATTTTCGCCTTCAGGCGCATCGGCATCTTCTTGTCACAGAGGACGCCCGTGACGGACTTCCATTTGCCCCACGCTGCATTGATCCTGGCTGCCACCTCAGTTTGTAGTAGGCCTTCTTCCCCAAGAGTAGTTCCCAGGTACTTGAAGGTGGAGGCGCGCGGTAGCTCCTGCCCATTCACGTGGATGGAGCCTGTCATTTCATTGTCAGTGGTCAGGTATTCGGACTTCTTTAGGTTCAGCCGGAGCCCGAACTGCTTGAGGCGGTCGTGCCACTGTTGGACTCGGTGCTCTAGTTCAGCCTTGCACAGGTTGGCCAGGAACACATCATCGGCGTAGAGCAGCGTCCATGGGGCGGGCGTGTACAGGTCGTGTGTAATTGTGTCCATCACCAGAATGAACAGCAGTGGTGAGAGAGCAGAGCCCTGGTGTACGCCGACGGTAATATTAAACTCCTCTGATATCCCAGCTGCCGCTTTACACGGCTTTTGTGACATCTGTATAGGAGTTGGACCCATTGTACGAGCAGCTCAGGCACGCCGTGGTCCGCAGTGCGTACCAGATGAGATCGTGCGGGACTCGGTCGAAGGCCTTTTCCAAGTCTAGGAAGGCGGTGTGGAGCGGGATTTTCTTCTCTCTGTGAGCCTCCATCAGCATCCGCACACCGAAGATGGCGTCGGTGGTGCCGCAGTTCTTGATGAATCCAGCCTGGTTGACGCTGATGTCGACGGTGTCCCGAATGCGCTTATCAGGGACGCGTTCAAAGATCTTCATAGTGTGTGACAGTAACCTGACCGGTCTGTAGTTGGAGCAGTCCGCTGGGCTGCCCTTTCCCTTCCAGATCGGAACAGTGGTGCTGCGGTACCAGTCGTGTGGCACTTTTCCCGTGGAGACGATGTTGTTGAACAGCTCGCACAGCCACAATGCCGAGCCCGGTAGTGCCTTTTTCCAGAAGTCGGCAGGGATGTCGTCTGGTCCTGTTGCCTACCGTTTTCATGGCCTTGATGGCGTCGGCGACTCGCTGGCATAAATGCCTGAGACTGGGCCTTCAACTGGGTCACCTCGCGGGGTTCGTGGGTGTGGGAACTCCTCAGTGGAGATCTTCTCAAGTATTGCCGCCACCTCTCCGCAGCGTCTCTGGGGTTGATGATCAAATTTCCCCTTTCGTCGTTGATCCCATGAAACTGGTCAATGTCCAGGGTCTTCCTGTGTCTGCTTTTGGCTAGGCGGTAGATCTCATTCTCGCCTTCTCGCGTGTTCAGCTTCTCGTAGATGTCATCGTAGTGGGAGCTTCTGGCTGTCGCTACTGCTTTCGTGGCTGCCTTTTTGGCTGCCTTGTATTCGCAGAGCTTCTCGCTGGTCTTGTCCTGAAGAAAGGCCTTGTAGAGCCGTTTCTTCAGGTGTACGGCATCTTGTACTTCCGGTGTCCAGAGCCATGTATCTCGTTCGATGCGTCTCCGTCCTGGCTTGGTGCAACCAAGCTGTTGGCAGCCGGCAGTGTGAAAAGTGCTCTTCAGCATGGACCACGCTTCCTGTGGCCCGTCGACCATCTGCGGGAACTGCTCCGGTTTGATGAGGGGTCCCGCCATCTTCTTCTGGTTCCACCACTTGATTCGTGGCTGGTCTGCATTTCTTTTGTCAATCCTGGTCTTGGGCTTGCTGATCCTGATCTTCGCCATCAGCGGCCTGTGCTGACTGCTCGATTCGTACGTACCAAGGTCTTCTAAATCAATTAATGTCAGCTTTCTGACCAATGCTTGTCTTCCATAGCTGAATGAATGAATGAATGAATGAATGAATGAATGAATGAATGAATGAATGAATTTGTTATTAGCCAAATGTGATTAGACACACAAGGAATTTATCTTGGTGCATAAGAAGCTCTTAGTGTACACAAAAGAAAAGATACATTTGTCAAGAATCATAAGGTACAACACTTAATACAGTCATAGGGTGCAAATAGGCAATCAAATCATACTAGGAAACAGTCAATATAAATCATAAGGACACAAGCAACAAAGTTACAGTCATACAGTCACAAGTGGGAGGGGATGGGTAATAGGAGTGAAGAGAAGATTAATAGTAATAGTAGTGAAGACTTAGTAAATAGTTGGACAGTGTTGAGGGAATTATTTGTTTAGCAGAGTGCATTCAGGAAAAAAAAACTGTTCTTGTGTCTAGTTGTTCTGGTGAGCATTGTTTTGAGGGAAGGAGTTGAAACTGTTATATGTCCAGGATGTGAGGGGCGTGTAAATATTTTCACAGCCCTCTTTTTGACTCGTACAGTATACAGGTCCTCGATTGAAGGCAGGTTTATCACAATTTTTTTTTTTGTGCAGTCCTAATTACTCTCTGGAGTCTGAGTCTGTCTTGTTGGGTTGCAGAACCAAACCAGACAGTTATAGAGGTGCAGACGACAGACTCAATGATTCTTCTTTATGGCATATTAAGGGAAATATGGACTTGCTTTCCATTATTTTATTCTTCTTAACACCTCTCCTCAAATCTTTGCTTAGCTGATCTTATTCAGGAATTCTGGGTCCTCTTGAATTTTATTAGATCCTTTCCATCTGTGAAATTGTGTGTCTTCTTATTCCCTACAACTCTTGCACACTAGAAAAATATCATATGGAAACATGAGTAAAGTATAAAGGATCCTTTATACTTAAGACCAGTGAATCTTTGTTAGTATCTTTGTTTTATCTTTGTTTATTTTCAAACCATATTCTTCTATTTTTTCTATTAATTAAGTACTGTTTCCAATGGGTTTTCTAATATAAACACCAGGTCATCTGCAAAGGGTTGCAATTTATACTCTTCCTTTTGGATTTTCATTCCTTTTATTTCTTTATCTTCTCTAATATTCCTATTCAACACTTCCAATGTTAACACGAGCAGCAGGGGTGGAGACCAGTGAATCTTAATGATTAGAGAAAGCTTTCTGCATAGGGAATGTGATGCCAGGAAGAAGAAAAAAATTAGGATAATGTACATGTTCCATTGAATTGACTCTGAGTGATATTATAGAAGGTAATTATGATTGTCAGATATCCATTAGGTTCTCAGCTTTTCTCCTTCAATTGGAATCCTTAATTATTCATATTAATTTCATGTCTTAAATGACAGGGAAGAATCTTTTGGCAATACGACTTTGTCTAACTTAATACAGATTCCCCAGGTTTAGTTATTCGATATAATAGGACACCTGGAGTTGTTTAGATAGGATAAGTAATTCTGACATGTCTATGGAGATTCTCAGTCATTCAGGACAGGATTGTCCTGTTGGAAGAAATGTTCTTCTGGGTTCAGTTCCAAGTGGGGGAAAAGATACTGGAAACATGGTGACTGCTTGGAAAGATGGTTTAATGGTGACAGGATCACATGCCTTGGAGCTCCTGGGTAAAAAAGGGTATAAATGCTTAGAGTCCCTGGGTTTTATGCCCTCTGTTGAGATTTGAATTTGAGCTTGTGTTATGATTGGTTGTCACACTCCCATGGGGCCATGCAGAGGCAACTCTGTAGACTGTCCTAAGTCCCAGGCTTGGTTGAGCCTTGCTGGATGATGTAATGAAAGGCTTTGGAATTCCTATTATGGGTCTGCCTGGAGCAGGCAGATCTTTGTTATGTAGAATAGATTGGCCCATTGACAAAGATGCAAAGGGGATGAGTTTCTGCCTCTCTGAGTTTCTACTTCTCTTTGTAAGGGAAATATCTTAAAATATTTCATTTGTATAGGAGTGGGGTGGGTTTTAACTTTCAACAGCCCCAAAGATGCTTCTTCAAAAGGCAACTGGACTTCGCTTTTCCTTGAAGATGTTTTGCTTCTCATCCAAGAAGTTTCTTCAGTTTGGAAAATAACAAAGTCCACATTCTGGACTTTGAGAGGACTGCTGGTTTGAAAGAGGGGGTCAAAAAGTCCATTTTTTCATTAAGATGGAGCAGCCCTCTCGAGAGAGAGAGGTGGAGGGATATAACACCACCCATACAGAGGTGGGATTCTACCGGTTCGCCCTGGTTCTATAGAACTGATAGCTGCAAAGAGCAGCTGACACCGAACCGGTTTGGTGTTTGGTCCATTCGCCCGTCCAGTCTCTAGGCTGTCCTTTATTCCCTCTTTTTCCCTCCTCAGCTGCTTTGCGCAGCACAGCTGAGGTTGAAAAAGCAGGAAACACAAGGATTTTCAAATGCTGCGCACCCATGCGCAGTGCTTGTCAGGTGTCCCGGCAGCACAGCTGATGATTTCTTGCAAACGCTGCACACACGTGTTATAGTTATCCACAGTTTGGAGAACCAGCAAATAGCTCCACTGGCTCGCCCTACCTCTTTCCATTCACTCACTCGTTACCTGGCATGTGAGCTATCCGACTTGCCTGGTTTGGTAAGTTGTTATTGTTCCTTTTTTTCCCCCTGACTATCAGCTGTTCTGCTCTGCCAGGAGATTTAGATTAGCTAGAAAGCAGGAAATCCTTGGATTTCTTCTTTTCTAGCAAATCTAAAAGCAGAGCCGAACCTTCCTTAGGACTGAAGCTTCTACTTTTCAATGAATACTCAGGTAGCCAATGGCAGATAGATAGATCTCTGAATGAATCTGTGATTCTGTGAGCAACTCAATCTGCCTGCCTGCTTTGCCTGCTTTTGGGTACAAGTTGCTCTTTTCTTAATTTTTTTTAAAAAATCATTATTTAAATAGATGGTATGTTGTGAGTTAATTTTGTGAGTTTGCTTGCTAGCAAATTTTATATGACAGACTCAGGTAGCCAACGGCAGATAGATAGATCTCTGAATAAATCGGTGATTCTGTGAGCAACTCAATCTGCCTGTCTGCTTTGCCTGTTTTGGGGTAAAAGTTGCTCTTTTTATACATATATAAAAAATCAACATTTACACAAATATTTGTAATATTTAAATACAAGCCACTCCCACTCAGTCACATGACCAGCAAGCCATGCCCAGTCAGCAAGCCACACCCACAAATTAGGCCACATCCACAGAAGTGGTTGTTAAGAAATTTGAATTCCACCCCTGCACCCATCTTCCATTTACAGCAAAGTCCTTTATGAAGTTCTGAGAAGGTTCCAAACCCATTTTCACTGTTCAGGTGACCCTAAGAGCATAGATACATCTCCAGGTGGCCTCAATAATTCTAAGAAAGAGTGCTAATGACCAAAGGGTTGCAAAGAATACAAATCCTTCCTTTCTCCACCATTCAGTCAGAACTGAAGAATCTTCTTGGAGGAGAAGCAAAACGTCTTCAAGGAAAACAAAATCCAGTTGCCTTTTGAAAAAGCACCTTGTGGATTATTCTGAGATGAAAAGATGAAGATGAAAAAGAGATGAAAAGATTCCCATTGCCTTATGGCTCCATCCCAGTTGGCTATTCATGAATTTGGAAACTAAAAATTAACCAAGAAGGGTGGATCACATGGGATGAAGAAAGCTAATACTGAAGGATTGGTAGGATATGTTGTCAGCTTATCTCTTTGAGTTTGTCCTATTTTTCTTTTTGGAAAATGTATTTTTTGGGCAGCTGGTCTCTGATCACAAATGAAATTATTTGCCAACAGAATGGCGTGCGACCTATTCCCATTGCTTTGTCTGCCATCTTTTTTTTTAAATTCTAAGTGGATCTCTTATTGAGTAACTTTATATCATTCCTCCTCCTCCTCCTCCACTCTATTTTCCCAGTTTTCTGAAACATCTTTGAAGTAACTGAGCCAATCACCACTTGTAGAGTTGCAGATGGAATTTTTCAATATAGTCAGAAGTAAGCCATATGCCTCACTGTGTCCATGAGGGTGTGATGCAAACATGTCTGTGGAAAAGAATAGTGGCAACGTCTCAATTCTGTTAATCTCAGGAACACTTCCATTGCCTTCTAGAAAGACAGATGGCAGAGAAACTTTGTAAAAACCTTTATTTTAAGGAGAAGAATGGAGTGGCTTTCACCAAAGCACATATAAGGATTTGTTGGATTTATATCCCAATTTTTATCCAAGCGCTACAGGTAGCCTCCATGGGTTTTTCCATTCCCACAAAAGTGACCTCCATGAAGGAGGTTGAGCTAAGAAAGAGAATAAACCAAAGTCACTAGGTTAATTTCCATGATGGATGGTGCATTTCAGTCTGTCTCTTCTGGATCCACAGTTCAGAGCATTCTGAAACCTAAGTCTATGGAGTCAGGTCCAGCACTTTAATAATTGTATTACCCTGATTATAGTTCATTGTGTTGTGGGCATCCAAATATTGCTTTCATGTCTCTTCTCTTCCTTCTCTTCTCTCTTTTAAAATGTTTAATAGGTATAGTGGCCTAAGGATGAAGACAATTGCTTCCCACTCAGAAGGTTGAGAGTTCAATCCTAGGTAGTATTTCTTTCCTAGGGTGCAAAGAAAAAAATTACTTGCGGTGAACTCCATGTGGCATCAGGAATGGTGTTTGGCTAGTAAACACTTGACTCCATCCAATCATCCCAACTCTGCCCTGAATTAAGAGATTACAGGGTTGTAAAAATGGAATTTTCTTTTTTTTAATCGGTTGGCATGTCTTTTAGTTTTTTTCTTTCTTTCTTTGCAAAATGATAGCAACTATTGGACTTAGAGAAGATATTGTCTTGAGCTTGGTGGCAGCTGTCATTGCTCATGAAAGTCATTGTTAATATCACAACAATCTTTGAAGTTAAGGAATCTTCAACACTTTTTTGATCCATGCCAATATTTATTCCACAATATTTCCACAAGAAAACATGGAAACAACAGGTAAAGGTACCCCTCGCACGTATGTGCTAGTAGTTTCCCACTCTAGGGAGCAGTGCTCATCTCCATTACAAAGCCGAAGAACCAGTGCTGTCCAAAGATGTCTCTGTAGTCATGTGGCTGGCATGACTAAACACCGAAGGTACACGGAATGCTGTTATATTCCCGCCAAAGTGCTCCCTATTTTTCTACTTGTATTTTTTTGTACATGCTTTTGAACTGCTAGGTTGGCAGAAGCTGGGACAAGTAACAGGAGCTCACTCCATGACGCAGTGCTAGGGATTTGAACCGCTGAACGGCAGACCTTTCTGATTGACAAGCTCAGCATCTTAGCCACTGAGCCACCACGTCTCTTATGGGAATAATAACATAAATATATAACACAATTGACAACGTAGTCTTTTTCTAGCTATTTCTTAACCATGTTTCCAAAATATGTTCAAGACTGTAATAATCACACTTGACTGTACTGACCATATCTGTTCTATAGCCAAAAGGGAGGACAATACTTGCCATTATATGCATAAATGAATACGTTTAGATACGTCTCTGTTTCCCTAAAACAATCCCACCCATCATTTCACTTTATGATGCAAGACAGTTATAAATAAAACAAACAAAAAAATGAAATAAAATCCAGTATGCATCAAAAATCAATCAAGAAACATTCTGTAGGGGAGAAAAAAATGCAGACATCAAAGATAAAATAATATTACACTTTTAAATACAATTATTGTAGGTTTAATTGATTCTTGTAGTAGAAGGACAGGCAGTGCCTGGGGTGGTGGAGTCAAGAAAGGAATCAGAATCATTGCTTTCTCACAAATGATCTATGTCCAACCTGTCTTGGATTCCATTAACACTTATCTAGTATCAATTTAGTGCTGACCATTACTTGACTAGATTCTTATCGATAGCCATGAGAAATAATCAGCTTAATTAATTAATTAATCAATATTTCCTTCAATATAGGTGGAGGCCTCAGATACAACCCGTCCTTCATTTTTTTTAAGCTGTTCTTACATCAGTTCCCAGGAAGATCAAGACTACTTCACAGATTCCTCAAGGAGATCCACCCTTAGTGACCCACCTAAGCGAAGAATTTAGAACCCTATCCAGATTAGGTGAGGATATAGATGGGGACCCTCTCCTTTAACTAACTTTGCTCAGATTGAAGAAATTACTGGGATAATCAGTGAAACATTTCAAACCAAAAAGGAAAGACGTCTAGTTGTCATAACTCAGCTTCCAGACAAGTCTGCCTGGGTGACTGAGAATCTTCATTGATATATTACAATTCTTGGGTATTTGTGGAAAAGTTATATATATATACATATATAACATACACATTCATGGATGTACATATGTATGCAGGTACATATGTATGTGTGTGTGTATACATATGTGTGTGTGTGTGTGTATCTCTTCCCTATCTATCTATCTATCTATCTATCTATCTATCTATCTACCTACCTACCTACCTACCTACATCTATCTATCTATCTATCTATCTATCTATCTATCTATCTATCTATCTATCTATCTATCTATCCAGGAGTGAGAATCTATCAGTTTGGACCAGTTAGGTAGTTCCGGTGATCATTTGGCCCTGCCCATCTGGCCCCGCCCTTTTCCTATGCTTTATTTTCTTGTTTTTGAGCAGCTGATTTCAGAACAGTTTGCCATGAATCAGCTGTTTTACTCACCGGAGATGCAGCAGAAGGTAAGTATTATAGGTAAAAATGTAAAGTATTTTTTAAACGCTGGACACATTTGGTGCATGCACGCTCACCAAACTGGTTGTTATACTGATTGAATTGCACCACTGTAATTATCTCTCCCCTATTCCAATATTGCTCTAATATTTTGGTTCTTCTAGAGGATTATGCAAGAATAAGAGAAGCCACTACATTTGATAATTATTTGGTTCAGGATATTAATTTTTGTGTGTTCTAGCTTGGGTTGTCATCCACAAATGTCTCCTTTTTTCTACATGCTCATTTATTGTATCTTATTCTTATTCTTCATGCTCTGTTTTCTACTACAGCAGGGTTCCAGGAACCAGTGATCTTGGGTAGTACCAATTCTCTGTACATCCCCCTAACCCAGCTCTGATGTCTATACAGAGATCAGTACTCAGTTATTTCTGGAAAAAAATAGTCGAAAGGGTCCTTTTAAAAAACACAACGAACTAGTGTACATGACACATACAAGGGGGATCCTTGGTGATCTCTGAGCTTGGTTGTTTTCTTGCAGACATTTCATGATCCAAACTAGGTAAGACCATCAATGCTAATTGCTTCTAGCACTAGTCCTGATGATGTTACCTAATTTGGATCATGACACATCCACAAAAAAACAGCGAGACTCAGAGACCACCTCATCTCACCCTGGAGCTAGAAATATTCTCCTTTATTGGTCACCTTAGCAAGGATTGTTTGCCAGGATAGAAAGAGATGGAAAGCAAATGAGGTTTTTTACAAACTAGATATAGAAACTGTTCCTTACTTTTGTTTCCACCCCCCTTAAAACTTTCGTTCTTTGGATTATTGTTTCTTTCTCCTTTTCTGAAGTTTACACACCACTGGTTACCCTGAAAAGGAACAGTGTTTTGGCTATGTATGAATACACACATGGACATGGGTTATTGGTCCCAGACAGTGTCTAAAAAGGCAAACACACATACAAAGAACAGTAAGGTTACATTGGCAAAGATATGGAAAAATGAGCTCAGCATCCAATGACAACAGAACAATAGTAGGAAACACAGAACAAACTTAGGGGTTATTTGGGAAACAGCCAAGGTGCTGCTCAGATTCAGAACTTGGACTGGTGTTGAGATTTCTCACAGGGCTTTTGAGTCACTGTCTCTTTGCAAACTTACCTCCCCAAGACATTGTTATGGAGACAGAACTGGAAGAAAGGCAGCATAATTACATAGCAAACCAACATGTTGGCTCAAGCAGAGTAAATTAGGGGCTGTTGTGACATTTGCAAGTTAATTAAGAGTCTCATTATTAAGGATTGTGCAATTGCAAACGAAAAGTAATAAATTGATTATCTCGCCATGGTCGTCCAAGGTAGGTTTTGGAATCCTTTGCAAAATTAAACTAGTCATTGTTCATCGTTTGGTGTGGGCACCAAGGGCCTACTGCCAAGGGGAAATTGTGTGACCCATAATAGTATATGAATGCTATTTTCTATAATTTAATTCAGGGTTAAACTGGAGCAACTGAAAATGTTATATTAGGTTATTGATGTTACTAGCAACAGGAAGTGGGTTAATTCATGTGAGGGCCATCACCAGAGGAGTGAATAAATCACCTTCACCTTTCTTTTTACCCTTTCTTTGAAAAATTTCTTGCACCTATCTATTTTTTTAAAAAGGATATTTGATTATCAACTTTGCATGCTCCAACAATAGAGATTGCTTATTTTCAGTTCTTACAGATTTATTACAAATCTCAAGCAATATAGTGATGGTTATCCATGCTAGGCTAAACTTGCATCTTCAAATGTGTTAGTTCGTAAAGATAAAATAAGCCTTCAATACATTAACATCCAGGAGATAGAATGGCAGTTAAAGACACTGAACTTGTCAGCTAGAAAGCTGACAGTCTATGTTCGAAATCTGAGCACCAGACAATGGGTGAGTTCCCGTTCCTTGCTCAGCTTCAAAAGCATGCAAATGGGAGTAAATTAATAGGTACCACTTTGGTGGAAAGGTGACAGTGTTCTATGCACCTTTGGGGAAAAGTCATGCTGGCCGTATGACCACAGAAAAAATCTTCAGGCAACACTGGCTCCCTTGGCCAAGGAACAAAGATGAGCACCGTGTCCTACAGTCAGACACAACTGAACAAGGAAAACTTTACCTTTTTATGTTAATATCCAGGCTATCTATCAAACTAAGTGTGGTATTTGTTAGTTGGAGAAAGACTGCTTCTCCTCCTGCATAAGTTCTCAGATGGCAGCTAGTCACTGTATGATCTAGTGTCTGCCAGGGAGAAGACACGGAGTAAATAGGAACATTTCACGAAGAACAATTTGCACATGATTTTATAAATAAGATAATAGCTCTATTAATGAAAAGCAAACTAATTTAAGTGAAGACTTATCATATTTAGAATGAGAGCAGTACCTTATGTGTATCACTAGAATTCAGCAAAATATTTTGAATCCTAGACTGCCCACTCTGTCATTTTAATGTAGTTCTGAGCCTTCTTTGAAAATACCACTGTTTATTTTCATCTCCTGTCTTATTGTCTCAATTCAAGCTTGCCTTAATTTTTTTTACATACCTCCAGGAACAACTCCAGTAGGTAAAAAAAAGCTTTCTCATCACAATGACAAATCATATTCACTGCCTCTTATGGGCATGTTTTGATCACTTTTCACAGTAAAGCTTTTTTTATTTTTTTAACAACATAAATGCAAACATTTGGTGCCTTCATTCATGGGTTACTATCAAGCATTTATCATCCAGCGATAAGACAAGGAAATGTTTGAAAACTTTGCAGATTATCTTCAGTCTTCTCACATCTACAAAAAAAAAAAAAAAAGTGGCATAGCCTTGGTGTATGGTTGGATGTGTAGTAAGCAATTCTTTCCATCTTTCAAATGGAAAATCATGAGAGGAAGCTGTTTTGGGGGAATGCAGCTAAATATACCACAATGATTTTGTGTATGTATGTCATTTAAGATTGGTTCTAAATTACAAACAAAAACAGCAAATAAAATGGTTTGCTCACCTGGAGGGGATGTTGTGGGATTCCACTCTGTACAATTCAAATAGAAAAAGAGATGGAGGTCGAAGAACATAGACCCAGAAAAAGGTGGAGAGACAACATCAAACACACACACTACAACACCAATTAACAAAGGATGAAACGGCTAGAAGAACAAGAACCAGAACCTTCTCTCTCAACATCTGAAATAGGAGGCGGAGGCGGAGGCGGAGGAGGAGGCGGAGGAGAAGAAGGAGAAGGAGAAGGAGAAGGAGAAGGAGAAGAAGAAGAAGAAGAAGAAGAAGAAGAAGAAGAAGAAGAAGAAGAAGAAGAAGAAGAAGAAGAAGAAGAAGAAGAAGAAGAAGAAGAAGAAGATCCTCATCCTCATTTCTGAAATAATGTTTTTTTATGAATCCTCATTAAACCTAAATAACACCTATTTAACCCAGGTGAGATTTCATCTATTCTTTGTACGTTATTTTATGGTGGTTTTAAGATTTCATGGAAAAACAACTCCTAACACACATGAGCATGAAAAGAAAGGAGAGGGAAAAGAAAATAATTCAAGCAGAATATTTTATTTATTTATCTATCTATCTATTTATTTATTTATTTGTTTGTTTATTTATTTATTTATTCTATATTTATTAAGCAAGTATTAGATAATAGGTATAAGCATGGTTATGAATACATGAAATGGATACAAATAAAAAAAGAAACAATAGGATACGGACGGTAGGCACGTTGGTGCACTTATGCATGCCCCCTACAGACCTCTTAGGAAAGGGGTGAGGTCAATAGTAGACAGTCTAAGGTTAAAGTTTTGGGGGTTTGGGGAAAAAAATCACAGTCAGGTAGAGTATTCCAGACATTGACCACTCTGTTGCTAAAATCATATTTCCTGCAATCAAGTTTGATGCGGTTTACCTTGAGTTTGTATCTATTGTGTGCTTTTGTATTGTTGTGGTTGAAGCTGAAGTATTCATTGACAGGTAGGACATTACAGTAGATAATTTTATGTACTATACTTAGATTGGACCGAAGGTGGTATAGATCTAGGTTGTCTAGGTCTAGAATTTCAAGTCTGGTGGCATAAGTTATTCTGCTATGAGTAGAGGAGTGGAGAACTCTTCTCGTGAAATATTACCTACCCTGGAACTAGCTTTGAATGCACATCCCTCACATGCATGTAGCCACTGATTATCAAGAGTGACCCACAAACTACATTGAGAAAACTCACATCTTCTACAGTTTATCCTCTGGCACTCCGTGCTGGAGTTGCTGTACAAGATGCAAACCCAACATTTCTTCAACTCTTTTTTTCCCACTGAAGGATGCCAGAATGGTATCCGCTCCATAGAGTATGCATCACAGAACAGGTCAGATTTCCAGGCATTGCAGTGTAATAGCAGATAGAATGAATTTAGAAGAGTTTTCAAGCATAGCCGACAAATTCCTGGCTCTCACCTGAATAAATCCCTAGTTGCTGTTTATATTATATTATTGCAAACCGCTAAAGCGATTGCCTCCAAAATTCAGCCTTTGGATGATATATTTGCAGAGCCCTCACATCTCAAACATAAACTCCTACCCTCAAAATGACGCTATAGAGCACTGCACATTGGAACAACCAGACACAAGGACAGTTTTTTGCCGAATGCCATCACTCTGCTAAACAAATAATTCCCTCAACACTGTTCAACTATTTACTATGTCTGCGCTACTATTACTGTTGATCTTCTCATCACTCCTTATCACCCACTTGTGACTGTATGGCTGTAACTTTGTCGTTTGTATCCTTGTGATTTATATTGACTGTTTCCTAGTATGATTTGATTGCTTATTGTAACCTATGACTATTATTAAGTGTTGTATGTTATGGTTCTTGATTCTTAACAAATGTATCTTTTCTTTATACTGAGAGTATTTACACCAAGACAAATTCCTTGTGTGTCCAATTACACTTGGCCAATAAAGTATTCTAGTCTATCTATTTTTGTTTTCAGACTTTTTTTTTTTGTATATAAAAAGGGTGAAGGTGTTCAGGTTCACAGTTCCGGCTGCCATTTTGACTTTTTTTTTTTTTTTACATCTCCCCTTCCCTTATGCATCTCCTTGTTCGTTACCCAATTTTTTTTTCTGATAAACCTAGCAATTAACTAGAGGACTTTGAAGCATGTCTTCTAAAGCTAGCAGTCATTGAATTCAAGTGAAAATGCTTAATGCTTTTACATACTACATTCAGGGGTCTATCCAATAGTTCAGGATAATTATTTGCTTTGATCATTTGCGTCTTAAGGGATTACGCTGTATGTATCCAGTTCTTACATTTGGAGATGTATTATATGTATCCCTTGATTTAGTTCAATGACCATTCAAAGTTACAATAGCACTAAAAAGTGACTTATAGTTGCTTTTCACATTTACAACCATTCCAGTATCCCCATCAGTGGTAGTATTCTACCACCACTGATGGGGATACTGGAATGGTTGTAAATGTACATAATTTCAAGAGAAATTGCTTTTGCCCCAGGTGAGTTTTCTGCCAAGCTTTTCCAAAACTGGAATTCTGAATTGCTTCCGGTTCTGACAGCATAAACAAAACTTTGACAAATTTCATGAAAAGTAACCTCAAAGCAAATATTCCCACTGAAGTAGCATACTTTCAGGGGGAAAAAAATGTAATTTGTGTAGACTTCCCTGTTTAAGATTCACAGTCCAGCTTCAAGAAGTAACATCTTGCAGACTAATTAGAGTATGGCAATGAGCCAATCTCATTGCTGTTTTTCAGTTTTACCCTGAATTTTATATTTAAAAAATCAAAACAGATTAATAGATACCTGTCTTCTCACTGAACACTTAGAGGACAATGAATAATAACACAGCAGTCTGAGACCTGACACAACAAGCTTAATAAATTATTTGAGCAGCTGTAGGATGGAAAATAACCCCACCACATTTTCCCATAGCATTGCAAACAGTGTCAGACAAATAAATTGCAAATTTTAATGCTGAATCAAATCAAAATGATATGCAAAATTGATCAGAGCATCTTTTCAAAGATGAAGCAAAGACCTTTGAGGAGCATGAAGGAGAAAATATAAATGTACCATCCTGATTGTAAAGTTCGAATATAGGTGCTTAAAACTAATTGTTATCCTCTCTTCTGTCCCGCCTCCTCATACACATACACTGTATGGTATAACCCTACAAAAATGCTGCCTATCTAGGAATTCCCATCTTGATTGTTCTCATAGGGTGTGAAAGCGGAATAGAATAAAATTCCGACATCTCCCACAATGGCGTTATTCCGCATTCTGATAAACTTTATTTATTTCCCACTATTGTTTGTTTGTATCCAGTCTTTATTATTTTTACAAATAACTCACGGCAGCAAACGTATCCAATACATCCTATTTTCCCCACAACCACCACCCTGAGGTGAGGGGGAATTGGGCTGAGGGAGAATGACCGGCCCAAAGTCACCCAGCCAACTTTCGTAGCTATGGCGTGACTAGAACTCATGATCTCCCAGGCTCAAATTCACCCAGATGGCTTTCCTGACAAAAGCAGGACTAGAACTCCCAGTCTCCTGGTTTCTAGACCAAGAATTTTCACTACTATATCAAACTGGTTCTCTTTTATGGGATAAAAGTGAAAAAGGCAGAAAATGAAAAGAGAAGTGAGAGTCTCTCAGCTTTATTTACATGTACGTGTACTTGTGTGCGTGTGTGAGAGAGAAATACCACTCACGCATCATTACAAAATCTCCCACCAGAGCATTAGTATTTCCTATATTATTATTACATGCTCTGATGCTAAGGTGTTCTACTCCCGCCTCCCCAGCTGAAGAGAAATCTGTTTCAAATGCAAAACACAAGCAGAGGAGAGGAGTTTCAGTCTTAGTTTCACAGCACCAAGCAGCTTTAGTACAGAACAGTTGAGCTAAGCCATTCCCAGGCTCCTTGCTGTATCCTTCTTGCTCACACCGCAAATACCCTTTCAGTTTCCAAACAACCCTCGACTCTCTCTCACACTGACAGAATGCTAACCAGATGAATACCAATGGTTGCTGGTAGGCAAGGACAGATTTTTTTTCACCCTTATTTTCCTCCCCCAAAACTAAGCCTGACCACATAGTTTTGTAGCATGGGTTTCAAGTTTGACAAGACATTCCTCCTATGAATATGGTCAGAATATCCAAAGTACAATGGAACTCCAACCAGAAAAATTAAAGTAAATTTGTGTCCGTTCTCTGTTTTTTTTTTTTTTTAATAACTGATATCTATCCAATGCCTTCATTTAGACTATGTGTTATTCTTCATCTTTTCAAACAACTCAGGTATGACAGTTCTGAAATAGTTATTTGCTTTATCAGTTGCAGGAATAATAAGTTCTGAACTCATTCTCCAAGTGGAAAGATCTGGAATAAATATGAGGCTAAAAAAAACACCCAGTCCACTTGCAATCTCTTCACGAGCTTCATTTCCAATTCTCCAGTCCTCTAAACTGTATTTCCCTATCTTTACTAAAATTAAATGTAAAACAATGAAAGCCCCCCATTATAATATTAATAGCTGATACCAATAACAATAGCTCAGAGATAGCAGTCAAGAAGCAAAATAATTATTTTTAATTAATTCAGGCCGCTAAAAAGGATCAAGTCACAACAGACATTAAAATCTACACAAAGCCACAAACAAGCAATCTGACAAAGTAGCCTCATTTATCCACACTGAATTATTTCATCTTGCAAAATCAATAGCAGATTAACACTTGGTAGGAAAAATAAAAATTTAAAAAGAAAAAGGTTGGAAAATGATCTCATAAGTAGAATGAATCCGAAGTATTGGATCAAAAACCTACTTCCTTGCCCCCTTTTCAATAAAATATAAATAAATATACTGAAAATAGGTCAAAGATTGGCAAAATATAGGTAATTTATTGATATACAGGAAGGGTCTTCAAACTTGGCAACTTTAAAACATGTGGACTTCAAGTCCCAGAATTCTTCCTCCAATCATGTTAGCTCAGGAATTCTGGGAGTTGAAGACCACAAGTCTTAAACTTGCCAAGTTTAAAGACCCTTGTGTTAAAACCTTAAAGTTGCTAAATTTGGAGAGCCCCTGGTATCTACAGTAAGTGGAGATTTTTGCTTTGGTGTTAATTTATACAATATGTTTGGCAAGAAAGTTGATGTTTTAATGTATTTCATAAATTGACACTGTAGCTAAGAAGAACATAAGTATCCTTGAAGGGAAAGAGTAATTTTAAGA
Source organism: Pseudonaja textilis (assembly GCF_049901715.1). Taxonomy (NCBI): domain Eukaryota; kingdom Metazoa; phylum Chordata; class Lepidosauria; order Squamata; family Elapidae; genus Pseudonaja; species Pseudonaja textilis. The sequence continues at coordinate 48,473,883 of NC_141997.1, forward strand.
TCAAAAGAGAGTAATTTCTTATTCTTTAAGGCAGCTTTTCACTAGTTTATTGGGACGTGATGTTCAAGTTCATAACTTTGGAGGTTATGCAAATAATTAAAACTAACTTCACCAATTCTCTTCAACTTTTTGTAAATGTAAGCTACTAGCTTAGGAGCTTCCGTTAATTGTTCCAAAGCCTTCACAGCCCAGGGAACATCAAAACAACAATGATATCAATGCAAGGAGGCTGAATAAGAAGTGTTTGTACTTTCAAGGAATAGTCTGAAATAAATTAAACTTGTAGTTAAATTAAAATAAAAAATAAAAATACAGGGGAATTGAGCCAGTTCAAAATACTGCTTTTATTAGAAATTAGATTTCGCAATTTGTTTAATGGCTATGCACTATACAGTGCACTACACAGATTAGTAGAGATTAGTAGGTTTCTTTTCCCCTGCAGAAAAAAAGGAGAAAAAAATAATATAAAGTTTCAGTCCTGTGGAGCTGGGCTATTCTGTGGAAGGACAGAGGGCAATTCTAATCATGCGAGGTCCAAATGAGTTTTTCTGAATTATGATTCCAGGATTCACAATTCTACTGATTGGTACCTTTGCTGCAATTTCCTTAAGGAAACCTCTTTCTTCAATAGAACCTTTCCTACTTTGTGTCTTGTCCTTGTTGTCATCCAGACACACACACACACACACACACACACACACACACACACTCATGTACATGTTAGAAATCAGAACTTGGAGTATATAATGGATTGAGAAACATATTCAATAGGATGGAATGGGATGGGGATACAGTAGGATAGGTCAGAGTGGAATGAACAGAACAGAACAGGAGAATGGAACCACAGGAAAGAAGGGAAGGGAAGGGAAGGGAAGGGAAGGGAAGAGAAGAGAAGAGAAGAGAAGAGAAGAGAAGAGAAGAGAAGAGAAGAGAAGAGAAGAGAAGAGAAGATAAAATAGAATAGAATAGAATAGAATAGAATAGAATAGAATAGAATAGAATAGAATAGAATAGAGAATATAGAGCAGAACAGAACAGAATAGAATATAGAGTAGAGTAGAATAGAATAGAATAGAATAGAATAGAATAGAATAGAATAGAATAGAATAGAATAGAGAATATAGAGCAGAACAGAACAGAATAGAATATAGAGTAGGGTAGAGTAGAGTAGAGTAGAGTAGAGTAGAGTAGAATAGAATAGAATAGAATAGAATAGAATAGAATAGAATAGAATAGAATAGAATAGGTTGTGGTAGGTTTAGAGAAACCTTAAAAAGTTGGGAGTCATATTTGCTTATTATTATTTTAATATTAGGCTTACCATGTGTGATCTGCAACATCTGGATGCCTATTAGATCACACAAAAGATATGCAAAAATTAACTCTTTGCTGGCATGTAGTGGTCACCCTTTCCTCCCCTTGACAAAATATATGTACAGAGTTGCCTTGGCATAATAGGATTGTAGTAACAATCAGGTTAATTTATACAGAATGGGACATATTTCCCGAAGCACTTTCCAAATTTTTCACAATAATTCTGCAAGTCTGAGATGGTGGCTGTGTTCACTAATTACCAGCCTTATTGTTGCAAAACAGCCCCATTCTTCTTGAGAGGAATATCCCTTGACTTCTTATTTCCCCACTTTCCATCCTAAGAGATAACCAAGTTATTGTAATATTCTCAAATATTTTTATCATGACCTTTTTTTGGGGGGGGGGAATAATTAATTCTTCTTTGCATGACTTGGTTGATAACATGTCATAATGGAACTTGCCAAGTGCCAAATGACTCTGAAACTCATTCTGGCATTAAAGGCAAGGGAAAAAAAACCATTCATCTAGATAAAATCTTGTTTGACATCTCAAGTAGAAGAAATCTTGTATAATTATATAGTGCTAATGAAGGCCATGTGTATAGGCAATTCTCACTATTAACCTCAGTGTTTTCCCATCAAAAGTAATGTAGATCAGTCATTTTAAATTAAAGCAAAGAAGCACTGCCAACTTTGTATAAAATATTTCTGGCTAAAGGTAATTATCTTATTATTTCCTTCATTAATATATTGTTGTTCCATTTTACTTTGCTAAAGACTTCTACGAGCATTATGTTAAATTAGACGTTCACAACTCACAGCTCAAATATTGAATGCATGGTCCAAGATATACACAGTATATAGGCTTGCAACGAACTTGGTTTAATGTGTGCTATCTGTGGTAGAATTGAAGGAAGGGAATTCTTAAACAACTAGTGGCTAATGGAAAAGCATAGGTAGGTGGATACCCAAGCAAATCAACGCCTACTTAGATTTTAGTATCTAAATGTATTTTAACTAACATCAATTCCACTGGCTTTATTTCCTAATCATAATAAAGATTAAAAAGAAAGACTCAGGATTTCAGAACCAAGTGGATAGATAGAAAGATAAGATAAGGTAAGGTAAGGTAAGGTAAGGTAAGGTAAGGTAAGATAAGATAAGATAAGATAAGATAAGATAAGATAAGATAAGATAAGATGGATACATAGACAGAGAGACAGATAAATAGAATATCATGCCACAAGTTAAATTAAAAAAAAATCTTATTTATCTCCAGAAGCATCTTGAAAGATTGCCAAGATTTATTTATTTAGTCAAATGCTATAACTAACTATTTATTCAGTTGTGCCTCTAGGGACACAGAGAGAGAAATAAAAAAAAAAAGAGAGAGAATTTGCCATTTTATTATTTGACATGTGAAATATTGCTCTTAAACTTGGTAAAAGTTGATCTCTTTGGTGGGTTAAATTTTACTTTACATACTTCCTTCTATTATTTTGTTGATCTGTGTAACCCACAGAAAAGGTGTTAGCTAACTAGGACAGAAGGCATCTATCTGGCACCTGAGGAGAACAGTATCTGTAGGTGGGGCCCAGGGGAACAAATAAGAAATGGGTGTCAAAATGCAATTAAAACATGTACATTTGCACCAACCACTGGAATGAAAGTATATACCAAACAAAAAAAATATCATTAAGCCTGTTATCATGGTGGCTTCATACAAATGTAGTGCAATGGATTGTGTCCATGCAGGAACAGCATGGCAACACTCTTTTTTTCAGAAAGAGGCCCAGATTAAAAGACTGTGCAATCCTGAGCTTGACAGGAGAAAGATGTTCAGGTAGATACCCCTTAGAATCTTCTAGGATAAGTCTTGTATTCAGTTAGAATGTTATAGCTTTAGCTTGGCAAGATTCTGTCCATTAAAAGTAAAGGTTTCCCTGCCCAGTCATGTCTGACTCCAGCTCATCTTTGTTTCTTCACCAAGGAAAGTGTCACTTCCATGATCCTGTGGCCATGGGTACATGCCAAAGGTGCATGGGATGCTGTTATTTTCCCACCGAAGTGGTACCTATTGATGTACTCACATTCACCTGCTTTTGAACTGCTACATGGGAAGGAGCTGGAACAGGATGGGAGCTCACCCTATTACATGGCACTCGAGTCTTGAACCCAACCTATCAGCTCTCCCACTGACAACCTATCATCTCCCCATCCTTTAATGGCTGAGTCATCCTTCCCCCTCTGTCCTTTAGGCACAAGCAAATAAAAGATCAAATTCAGTTAGATTTCACTGAGCCATCTCTGAGCTCCAGCCCGGCCTGCTCTGTGCATTCAGCCTTCCACTAAAGATCCCCATTGCTCAGTCGCTTTTCAGGAGGGATTTACAAAACACCAATAAAGGACAATTGCAAGATGTTTCCACCAGCAGGTGATTGGACTGATTCACAATCTTCAAAAATAAAATAATAATAAAGCATTAAATTGTGACCACAATGCAAGCTATTTCCTTGCTGGATAAAAACATAATTACCAGTAGCATTACTATTATGATTATAAACAGCATCCACCAAGAATAACATCCACAGACTCTACTCAGACCATTATGAAGTTAGGAAAGAATTTGAATAATGCATTAGGATCTAAAAAGACCATTATGTTTTCATTTTGTTATCCAAACACGATTTAAAAAAAAAAAACGGGAAAAAAAAGAAGTTGCCTGAAGTTGGAAAGTGAGAGGGAAAGAAAAGAAAGTGAAATGGGAAGAAGTTAAATTTTTGTATGTATGCTATCTCAAAAGCCTATTACAGAGATAAGGAGGCAGAAATGGTGGAGCTGAACGCTTATAATACATAACTAAATGTTACACTTGAATGGACTTTGGCTGAGAATGAGAGGTTGATCCCCCCTGGAAGTAACAGAGCAGACTCTAACCCATATAAAAGATTTACATCAGATCACTGTGGTTTATGCTGTGGGGATGAAATGAGTTTTATTTTATTCAAAGTCTTTAATGCCCATATTTGGAGTCTGCTCTGAGTAAACTCATATTTGAGTTAGAAACTGAATGTTAGAAACTGAATGCATGGAGTCAAGGAGTAGAGCCGTCAAGGAGTAGAGCCTTCCTATGATTCCCCTTTCTTGAATTATCTACGAGAGAAGCCTTTAGGGTTAGTGTCAGAGTGTTTACAGTGTACTTCTATTGTGAGACAACCCAGGAGCAAAACACAGGACACAGAGGTTTTGTCTTTTAATAGTGGTTTATATACAAGACTACTATATACATACATGTGTCAGGCAAATACCAGGCAAGCAATCAATCTTGAACTTTATATGGAAAACTACAATGGAGACAGTACATGAGGAGAGAGAGAGAGAGAGAGAGACCCTCACATGGCCTCCCTTATATAGACAGCTTCTTAAAGCAGCAGTACCCTGCTAACTCATCCTCAGTTCATCATCTTGGCTTACAACCTTACAGCAGTTGATCAGCTATTAAATCTTCATTACCTTAACAGTTAGATGTCAGTAGCTTTGCTCCTCTGTCATAAAGTTGCTTTTTCAAAAGGCAATTGGACTTTGTTTATTTTTTCCCCTTGAAGATGTTTCGCTTCTTATCTAAGAAGCTTGTAAAAATGCACATGTAAAAATCAATCTAGGACTTATTTTCAAGGTAGGTCATATTTTTGGAGAAACACGGTAGCTATCATTTTTTATCATCTATTTTTCATCGATCTAACTATCTGTCATCTATCTATCTATCTATCTATCTATCTATCTATCTATCTATCTATCTATCATCTATCTACAATTTAGACCTTGTTCAATCAAAGAAATATGAAGTTAAAGATGAAAATAGATATTAGACAAGACCATAAAACCTTCATGATTCCTCACCACCAAAAGAAAAAAAAACCCAACAAAAAGAACATTTCCATTCTCTTGTGCTCTGGAACCCTTTCTGGAATCACACTCAACCATCACTGAACTCTAATATTTAATGCACTATTTGTTCTTAATTTCAAAGCATCAGTACACAGCATATAAGGATGACGTGAATCACTACAGATGTTTGAGAGCTTAGCAGATGCCTTCTGGAGCAATCATTAATATCTGCAGATGCCCACAAAGGAATGAAATAGAAAGTTAAATGCTATTTTAATATGTCTTCCTTGAACTTCCCAAAGAGTATAACATCGATTTGGTAAAAAGGTAATTTTTCTACCCAATATTTCATTTTTGCAGAGATTCAACATTTCCACCCAAGCAAGTCCAATTTCAAATCTTGCTATCATCTTCATGCATGGCAGAGTGGAAAATGGATACATTCCCTATTATATTTCCTAAAGGAAAAAGAAAAAAAAAAACAGGCTCAGAATTTATTTACTAAAAGTTTGAACCTTTTCATTGAAATTAATTTCGGTTTGTTTCTGACTTGGAAACGAATACATTTTCCCTAGGAGCCAACTTAGTCTGTCCATCAACAGACAGTAATATCCTCTCTCCTCTTTTCTCCTCTTCTTTTCTGCCAATTTAACACATCACCAGGATTCTTAGTTTCCAGTTGTTTACGTCTTTTATATCTGCAGCACAAATGCTTCAGAAAAATGAAAACCAACTCACTCGGTCATAATCAAGACACTTTAGTCTTAAAGGGTTTCTCTAACCATAAATACGAGAGCGAATCATGCTTCAAACTGACTGAGTATTTTCTCTTTAATTTTCATAGCGCAAGATAAACATTGATGTCATTCCATGCTCTTTAAAAGTTGAATTCATCAGGGGGGAATATTTGGTTAAGACAATTATGAAAGCAAAAAAAAAAAAAAAAAACTTGCAGGGAGGGAATAAAATGATAAATGATCAGAAAATATCAGCCTCTAAAGAGGGCCCTAAAAGGCACAACCATCTGCCTCCTTTGCGAAACACACTTTAAAAAAGTAGTCTGGCTCTATGTTGTAGCCCACCAGCTGCTAGCGGAGCTGGCTGCAGAGTTGGACAGTGAGGAGGTTGGAGAGGAACCTGGGCCAGTCCCAGAGGCTGAGGAAGACTCGGACAAGGGCTCTACATCAGAGGCAGAGATGGGGCCAGGGCGGTCTGGCAGTCATCAGCTGCATTCGGGCTCAGACAGCAGTGAGATGGCGGAGCAGCTGGAGCTGGTTCCCAGCCTGCACATGCGCAGAGCTGCCAAAAGAAAAGAACAATTATGAACTAAGGGTTAATGTGGGAGTAAGGCCACAGATGGACAGTAAAGGGCCCCTCCCACAGTGATTAAAAGATGAGCAAAAGGGGAATGGGGCTTTTGCAGGAAACAATTTGTTCATTGCAGCAGTGTGAAGATCTGTCTATGCATCTCAGAGACTCTGTACTGAGACCTTCCTTGTCAGCACCTTGTTTGGAAATAGTTACTTGGCAGCTCTCCAAGCTAGATAAGATCTGTGCTCCTAATTATACCCTTGAAAGACTGGTTGCCAGGCCTTTGGCTGGAGGTGGATGCAAGAAATTCACCTTCATTTTATAAAAGGGGTTTTGCCGGGACAAAGAGTCTGCTTAGTGCTTTTTGGAGAAACCTAGGTTAGAACACTTTATAGTAAAACTTTATTGTACCTATTTTATTCCCTTCTCCTCTTTCTCCAGCAGCTGCTCCTGATGGGAAGATGTTTGGCAATGAAAAAAGTGATGTGAAGTTGGTAATGAAAAAAATGCAGGAAACATGCTGAACAAAACATATAATAACACAGTTGGAAGGGAGATCTTCTACTCCAGGGGTGTCAAACTCATTTCATTGAGAGCCCCATCAGGGTTGTGTTTGACCTCAGAGGGTTGGAGGGTCATGGCCATGGGGGCATGGCCAGCTCAACATCACTTGTGTTAGGGGCACCTGCAGTGGCCACATACTAAGGCAGGACATCCCTCAGACCCTCCTTCTCATTATAATCTCCTTCCTTCCTTCCCTCCCTCCCTCCCTCCCTCCCTCCTTCCTTCCTTCCTTCCTTCCTTCCTTCCTTCCTTCCTTTTCATCTTTTTCATTCTCCTTTCTTCTTCCTTCCTCTCTTTCCTTATTTTCCTTACTTGCTCTCTTCCCATCTTTTTCTTCCGTCTTTCCTCTTTCCCTTTCTCCTTTCCTGCCCCTTCTTGCAGGCTCAAATGCGAAAGGGGAAACATTTCTCCTTTTGTTTTGTTTTCAGTTTGTTTTGATAGACTTCTGCCATCGAAAACAGAGGCTGGGAGAGCTGCGTGCAGCCTCCTGTGCCTCATTTTTGGCCGTGATGGCCTCCTGCAGCCCTCTGCCAGTGAAAATGGAGTGCATGTCCCACAGAGCTCTGTTTTCGCTGGCAGAAGCACTGCTGGCTGGTCCTTTGCTGTTTCCAGGCCGGCTCCATGAGCCAGATCTAAGCACCCTGCAGGCTGGATCTGGACTGCAGGCCTTGAGTTTGACCAACCATTTCAGACAGGTGGTTGTCCAAGCTCTTCTTGAAAACCTCCAGTGATGGAGCACCCACAACTTCTAGAGGCAAGCCATTCCACTGGTTAATCATTCTCACCATTCAGAAATTCCTCCTTAGTTCGAGTTGGCTTCTTTCCTCGATTAGTTTCCACCCATTATTTGCCTTTGAAGTAATTCCCTGTATAAGGGGAAAACAAAACAAAACACAGCCATTCAAGAATTTGCAATGTGTGAACGGCAAAGCCAGGGCATCAGAAGGGATAAAGTGAATGAGTCAGAGAGCTTTTTTTTAAAAAAATAAATAAATAAATAAAAAATGAAGAAGAATAAATAATGTGGTGCTACATTAGTTGAAGAAAAAGTCTCCTTTATGGGGAAACATGGAGACTTCATAATGCATTTATATTACTCTCGTAGAAGCAGATGAAAGTGTTTCATCTTTTCTTCTTCCTGTGTGCAGTTCAGTAGACCTAAACTTACCTTGTGGTCTCCCATGGAAATAATAACCAACCCTTTGTCCTGCTTATCTTCCACACTCAGTTAAGGTTAACTAAGCGCTAAGATGATACCACAACCCCATATCAATGGTCAGCACATCCACCCAGGAAAAAAGATAGTTTTCCAGAACGTGAGACATTTCCTGCAGATAATGTGATGGTTACATACCTTTGTTTTGTTTTTTCCAAGGACTACTTTTTTTTTTTTGCCAAATTCCTTTCCGGTGATACAAATCCAACCGGCAATCTAATGATCCAATTAGTTTGCACAACAATACTATAATTTATGCAAGGGTTGTATGGAAATCTTTCCAATTATTCTGAGCAAAAGTGAAGAAGGCAGTTTTGAATGTGTCTGCTTCACATAAACGTTGGTTATAATACACGCAATGCCACTGTGACTAACCGTGGTTCGAAGCTGAATACAAATTGCATTTATCAACGGGCATTTATTAGACTAGCGATTGTAGAACATTTCTTCTTTTTATCTCTAAGACGTTCTTCTCACTTGTCCCCAGAGTCTCTGGCAGAACAGATAATACTGACGGCATGTCATCGTAGTAACTGTTCAAAAACTTCCTGGGAGACTATGTTGTTCTAACTAGCCAGCAGGAAGCTGTACCGTTTCAAATTGTGCTTTGGAAAAGAGAAGGCGATGTCCAAATTTTGTAGCGAAAACACCATTCATTTTCTTTCTCTTTTTTTTTTCCTTCCTGCAGGCATATAGTTCCTGGCAGCTTTTTTCAACGGTTGCTGAAAAATATGTGAAAATACATATAACGATTAACTTTCTTTCTTTTTTTATCAATTGCAATGTGTCAACTACCACCACCACCACCACCACCCCAAAAAAAACCTACGGAAAGTATAAACACAAATGGAAAGTAACTCTGGCGTGTATTCTGAATTTCTTCTTCTCAAAGACAAACTTGGTAAGGCTTAAAGGGGGAGCCGGTTGAAATCAATCAGCCTCAACTTCGTCATTAATAAATTAAGTCATATTGATTGCAGTTAGTCTTTTCTAAGCATGACTAAGTCTGGATCCAATCCGTAGTCAGATAATTATTCCTTAATATAGATCTGCACAATTTATGGTTTGTTTTCTGTTTCAATGACTCTCCTACGTTTGCTCTTTCATACGGACTGAAAGAAACCAGTTGACAAATATCTGTCATGATCTGGACAGCCACAGTTGGCTTCCTAAATTGCAAGTGTTTCTGACCTATTCAACCCAAAACTCCACAGCACCAATCTTTTATAAGGTTTTATCATTAGTTATTATGTGTTAGGAGAGCGTCAGAACAGAATCAGCCACATAGAAAATCTTTACAAATTACTTTTGATGCCTGAGAAAAACAACAATTCAGTCAAGCCTTCAGCATCAAGAGGATGATGGGATCTCAAGAAGCGATGCATAGCTGCTGATTTCGGTGAGGTTTGTTGGGCGTCCTTGTGGGGTTGGTGTTTTGAATTTTAATCTCCTGCTACGCTAAATCACCAGAATCTCTGGAAAAAAAGAAGCACATAAATGTATCCACAAAGAATGAAATCACTATAATTGCTTATCTGGGATTGCAGTGGACAATCTATTTCTATTCCTAATTTTTTTGGGGGGAAAGGAAGAGTCTCAGAACATCCCAGTCTTAACTATATTTGATAAAATGACACTATAGAGCACTGCACACAGAACAACTAGACACAAAGGTAGTTTTTCCCCTGAATGCCATCACTCTGCTAAACAAATAATTCTCTCAGATAACAGATAATCAGAATTCGAAGGGACCTTGTAGGTCATCTAGTCCAACCCCCCACCCAAGTGGGAAACCCTATACCATTTCTGACAAATGGCAGTCCAGTCTCGTCTTGAAAGTCTCACGTGATGGCACTCCCACAACTTCCGAGGGCAAGCTCTTCCATTGGATGATTGTTCTTACTGAGAAAAATTCTCCTTACTTCCAGGTTGAATCTCTCCTTGTTCAGTTTCCATCCATTATTCCTTGTCTGGCCTTCAGGTGCTTTGGAAAATAGCTTGACTCTTTCCTCTCTGTGGCAGCCCCTCAAATATTGGAAGACTGCTATCATGTCTCACCTAATCTTTTTCTTCACTAGACTAGCCAAACCCAGTTCCTCAACACTGTCCAACTATTCACAAAGTCCGACTACGATTACTATTAATCTTCTCATCCCTCCTTATCACTCATCCCCTCCCACTTGTGACTGTATGACTGTAACTTTGTCGCTTGTATCCTTACGATCTATATTGAGTGTTTCCTAGTATGATTTGATTGCTTATTGTACCCTATGACTATTATTAAGTGTTGTACCTCACGATTCTTGACTCTTGATGAATGTGTCTTTTCTTTTATGTATACTGAGAGTATTTGCACCAAGACAAATTCTTGGCCAATAAAGGTTCAGGTTAGTTCCTAAGAAAGACCAAAAGAAAAAAAAATGGATAGTGGATGATGTTCTACTTGGAGTTAGCAGAATAAAATAAAATAAAAAAAAAAAGAACTGGAGAAGGTAACAAAATACAAAGACCTACAAATAGAAATAGAACGACTGTGACAAAAGAAAGCAAAGATAGTATCAGTCATCAAAAGCTCCTTGGGTGCAATCCCAAAACAATTGGAGCACCACTTGAATAAAATTATCAATAAAGTAGAGCGAGGCTTTGTTTGATGTTGTAAGCTACCTAGAGTCACATTGCAGCAAAATGGGTGCAAAAAAATTAATAAACAAATAATCAACATAATCGGCATTGACAAAATCACTCTCAGTCAATTGCAAAAGGCAGCTTTACTTGAAACAGCTTACATCCTGTGATAATACCTTTAATATTTTTAATATTTTCTAAACAGCATCATATATTGGGGTTCTTGGGAAGTACTCGATAAGTGGACAAAAAAAGCCAAATCCAGTCTAAACCTCTGTCTGACTGTGTAATCAAACATAATTATAATCCTGATAATGATGCAGAAGTAAAAAAAAAGAAAAGAAACCAATGACATTGAAAATAAAAAGGGAATATTGATGTAATCCATTACACCAGTCTTATAAAAGACATATGTATGTTTATATCTGTGTGTAGAAAAATAGCAGCTATCCTAAGAAACCTCAAAGATAAAATTGACCTGGAAAACCAAAGCATAGAAGCCATACAGATTGAAAAAAGATCTGAAAGCATGAATAGATGAGAGGATTCCACCAGACTGTCAATTATTTGGAAGCCTGCACTCACAAACAAAAAAATCTCCACACCACAAGCCAGGCAAACACCTGGGCACAGACAGATCCCCCCTGATACCTCCAGTTCAAACACACCCCAACCAGGCACCCAGATGAAACCTAGCTTCCTAACTAATGATAGCCATCCATTTACCCAGAGCCAAGCTGCACTAAAGGCCTCCAATAAAGTAACACAACGTTGCCAGCCAATCAAGAGACAAAAAGAGCCAAAAAACAGACAGGAGATATCAGAAACACCAATCAAGCAGAACACAGCAAACTCCAAGACCAATAAATACAGACCAAGACTCCCAACCAATCAGGATGAAGAAAAAAACATTCTGGCACATCAGCAGGCTAGCCCCAAATTTAAAACTGAAACAGCTCTGAAAGTCTGACTCACAGATGAACACTATACAGAAGCCTGATGATGGCAGATGAGATTTTGCCGAAACGTTGCTACAACTTTAAAAGCACAACTATAATGACATGGGAAAATACCCAAACAAAGCTGAATACCATACATGTAAGTACCCACAAAAACGTAAGAAAACACACGCACACACACAGACATACCTAGATGGAATTAAGGAAAAAATATAAATATTTTAAACATTCATCTCCAGCATTTCTCTCCAAAATGATATTTGTGGGGTAAGGTTAGTAATGACTATAATAAACATACACAACAAATTGCACTCCAAAAAAGTCCTTCACTGTAGCTTAGTCCTCCTAGGAAGCGAAGTTAAAATGATTGACCAAAAGAAGTTTGGAAATAACACTCAGCTAACCAAAAGCCTTTTGCTTCGAAAGACAGAGTCACAGCAAACAGCAGCAGCTCAAGAGAATGGAGCAGATGTGAGACACTGAAGAAAGAATGAGACATTTATTAGACATGAACACTTCAAATTTCTCCCTTGGTTATCAAACAGCAGCGAGAAGGAGACTAGGCAATAGGCAATCTGCAGGGGAGAAGCAAGAGATGTAAACTTCAGCCTTTCCTTCTCCATAAAACCTGTCCTATCAGAGGTAAGCATCCCACACAGCAGCTTGTCTGCTGGAAATTGTGATCCCTGCAAAGCATAGGGAATTTGCAGCTATTTCTAGATCCATTACCTGTTTTCACAGTCTAATTCCCCCTGCCGTCAAGTAAACATTCATGCCGGAATAAGGAGTATTTTTGTACTTGGCACCTTTGGAAAGGTTCCAAAGATTCAATTTGATCTTTTATCTTTTGGATATCACCTTCCTAAAGATGGCAATTGTACTTTTTAATGTTGTTAAACACCTCACAAACTTCAGGAGAATGGCAATGAACTGAATATACTTAAACATGATCAGTCAGTGGTACTTAATTTTCAGAGAGTTATTTTTCTCGTTTGATTGACTCCAACTTATCACCCCTCTCTGTATGTTTTTCTCTGTCTGTCTTTTATTCTCTCTCTCTCTCTCTCTCTTTCACACACACCCTCTTATTCTCTCTGTATCTGTTTATCTATTATTCTCTCTCTGGGTCTTTGTGTTTCTTATTCTCTCTCTCTTTCACACACACCCTTTCTTATTCTCTCTTCTCTTCTCTTCTCTTCTCTTCTCTTCTCTTCTCTTCTCTTCTCTTCTCTTCTCTTCTCTCATTTTCTCTGTGTCTGTCTTAGTCTCTCTCTCTGGTTCTCTGTCTCTCTGTCTCTCTCTCTTATTCTCTCTCTCTTTCACACACACACACACACACACACACACACACACTCTTATTCTCTCTCTCTCTCTCTCCTAATTGATTTTCCCGTGTAGAATTCTGAGTTGTGAAAGAACAAATGAGAGAGAAACCCTTTTCTTCTCCAAATGTTTTTGTTTTAAATATTAATAAGTTGGTGTTTTTTTTTTTAAAATGCAAGTTTTTTAAACACGATACAATTAAAAATTAATTGATATTAATTATCAGAAAGAGAGAGGGCCATTGCCTGGAGCTTGACAAGCTGTCATGAAAAATTGCCAAGGCTATCGGGCTTATTAAACTCCTGTGCAGTTGCCACATTAAATAAGGAAAGTTAAATGACATTTCCAGTAACCTGGAAAATCCCACTGGAGCCATCTCTGCATAATTAATCCCTCCTTCTCATTCTTCCCATGGCCATTATTGTCCTCCTCCTCCTCCTCTTTTAAACATGCTGACAATTCTTTAAAATCACTTACAATGCTCTTTAGGGATCTTTGGCTGTTTTGCTGGGATTTTTAGAGCAACTAAGACGATTAAGGCCCCGGTGACAAAAACATATGAAGAATGGTTGCAGGAATTGGGTATGGCCGGTCTAGAGAAAAGAAGGATTAGGGGGTGACATGATATCAGTATTTCCATATTTGAGGGGCTGCCACAAAGAAGAGGGGGTCAACTTATTTTCCAAAGTACCAGAAGGCAAGATAGAAACTAATCAAGGGAAAAAAAGTAATCTGGAATTAAGGAGTAACTTCCTAACAGTGAGGACAATTAACCAGTGGAACTGCTTGCCTCCAGAAGTTGTAGGTGCTTCATCGCTGGAGGTTTTTAAGAAGAGATTGGTCAACCATTTACCTGAAATAGTATAGAGTCTCCTGCTTGGGCAAGAGGTTGGACTAGAAAAGAATTATTCTGCTGTTTTGGATTGTTTATTGTACGCCATATCCTCCTTGTTAATGAGTTTTAATTAAAACATCAATGGATGGATTTCAGGTGCTAGTGATAACCTGAAGCATAAAATATAGCTGCTATTGCTGTTTTCCTTATGTAGGTAGCAGGGTGCAATTTCAGATTTCATTAAAAGTGAAGACAAGCAAAATAAGAGTCATTAAATTCTGAAATCCTGCTCTGGAATATATGCACCGTTAAGATAAATCATCATGGGCACTGCTCCTGAATAGGAGGTACCATTCAAAGAACTGGATATTCCAGAGAAATCTAGAAATATCTGTTCCTTATTCTTCTCGTGCTGATTTGTGCATTTCAAAGATGAGGGATGTTTTGAATTTCTGGAAGTTAATCTTCTAAATTAGAAGGCGCTACTTGGGGTGATAGATGAAAGATTTCATTTTCAGGTCTGAACCGTGTCTGGTATCCCATGAAAACTTTCTAGTTAGTTGTATAAACACCTAATCCTTTGTCCAAATGATTAAAACCAATCTCCTTCTTCAGTCTTTCTTTCTTTCTTTCTTTCTTTCTTTCTTTCTTTCTTTCTTTCTTTCTTTCTTTCTTTCTTTCTTTCTTTCTTTCTTTCTTTCTTTCTTTCTTTCTTTCTGACAATTTTCTCCCAATTTTCTGGAGATTCTGATTGCATTTTTTTCTTGTTTTTCTGTACTGTATTTTCCCAATCCCTTTCTTAAATGTAGTTGAGCATGAAAACAATATTCTGTTCCTCAGTCATTAACCCTACATCGGTGTCTCTACCCACCAGGTGAGTATTTAACGTGAGCCACAGCTGGATGATGTCATTTTGCATACTAAATTCCACTTTCAACCTCAGTGAGATTCTCAGCATTGTATGGCTGAATGATAAGAAATTTAATCCCAATTCCCAGAACTTTTTGAATCTTAGTAAAACAAAGTTTGCAATATGCCATTATGCCATTATGCCATTACTGGAGGAGTTTTATTTTGTTTTGTTTCTAAAAATTGTTTGTTACATAGTAACTGAGATTATTCACAAACCTATGAATAGCTAGACTCCTGTTAAGTTTTGACAGTTGAGCTGCTTGGGTGAGTGCACTAAAAATATTGCCAATACAGACTAGGCCCATATTTTTCATTACATTCTTCCTAAATGACTTGAATAACATCTGTTACATTGCTTAAATGCAAGCAAGTTCATAAATATAAGCAAATCGGGTGATCTGGTTTGCTTAATTTTTCTCTGAATTAGCTAGAATTATTCTGATTAAACAGAAGGAAGAAGGAAAAGTTGAAAGAAGGAAAGGAAAGAAGGTAGGGAAGGAGGAATAGAACACCAAAGTATGTTCCCAGGAACTTACAATGGTGAGAATTTAACACTGCCCTGTTGAATACAATTTATAAAATTCTGCAGATCACTTTTATACAGATTTAACTGGGGAGTTGGAATTAGTTCAGTCCATCAAGATAGGACTTATTGACTGTGGAGATTCTCAGTCATCCAGGTCATGGTCGTCCTTGACAAAGAAACTTCTTGGATGAAAAGTGAGACATCTTCAAAGAAAAACCAGAAAGTCCAGTTGCCTCTTGAAATAGACAACAATTGGACTTATTGTTTCAATTTAAACTAGTTCATTTCAATTTGATTTTGCAAATCATTTCAGAGGTGATGTAGGAACACCCCAACTTTTCCAACAGGTCAGTTCAGTTTGGAGTCCTTTGGCTATTCTGCTTTGATATGGATACTCAGTTCCATTGTTTCCAAATGCACCTAAATATCATTTCTCCAACTCCTCAAACTAATAGCGTGCATTGTTCTTCTTTTTCCTGCAACATCAAAAATTACAGTTTGTGTCATAATTGTTCTTTTTAGAAGAACTCCAGAAGCCACACCCAAAGCTTCTGGGGACAGGATAAACCTTTGGGGCCTTAGGAAGTCTAATCTTTAAATATTCAATTATATTTGGCCACATCTAGCTGGAGAGAATGATTTCTCCAAAAGAGAATGGCAGAGAGAACGTGCCAACTTCTTAGATTTATCGGGGCTGCATATCCCTTAAAAACAATTCAGAAACATTTCAAAAAGAAAAAACTACTGTCAGTTTAATCAACTGACCTCTCTGCCCTTTATTAAGGAAGTCCTTTATGCTTCTCCATGAGCCTCAGACAAGGTTTGCTTGCCTAAAGTTAATGTCACTCTTAAAGTAATTGGGCCTAGTGCTTATGCTCACCTGGAAGCCTGGAAAAGCTGAGCTTGCTTTCATAAAGAACAGGGAGGCACGGTAGATGTCCGAGGTCCAAAGCTCTTCCTTCAAATTATTTGCAAACCTGCACAAACTTCTTCTTTAGGGCCAAAAGTGAGATTTGAAATAGAAACCTTTTAGTGCATCCCTAAGTCTCTTGGCCAACTCCATTAATACCTCTTCGAAACTTGGACTGTGAGTTTGCTCCTTGTTTTACACTTTCTTTCACTAAATTGGCAGGAATGGATTTTCAATTGCATCTATTGCTTTAGACCTGGCCTGGTGTCCGAACTTCCACATCTGGCTTAACTAGCAAACTTCGTTAAATTGATATATATATATTTTTTTTTGCGTTCTGCAAAATATGTCAAGGGGTCCTTGGTGCTCTCTGAGCTTGCTTGTTTCCTTGCAGATGTTTCATTACCCAAACTAGATGACATCATGTCTAGCACCAAAGATCCCTCATTTCAACCCTTAGCTACAAATATTCTCCTTTATTGGCAAACAAATATATATATTATGCAGTTTTTCCACAACTTTCATCCCCTTTATTTGCATTTTTTAAAAATGTCTGATAAACTGATCTACTTGGATGCATTTTAAACCAGCTGGGGGAAGATCTGCTGCACAGGAAGCAAAATGGATCATCCTGTGTATAATTAGAGAAATCCAGGGCATGGCCTCTGCCAGCGAAATCGAGGCTTGTGAAATAAATGTCACCTATTTTCTGCAGCCTACTCATCAGCGTTCAAGGCCAAATTAGACAGAGGTGGTCTTCAGCAGGTTCGGACCGGTTCTGGAGAACTGGTACTGGAAATTTTGAGTAGTTCAGAGAACCGGCAAATGACATTTCTGACTGGCCCCGCCCCCATCTATTCTCTGCCTCCTGAGTCCCAGCTGATTGGCTGTGTCTTTTTTTTGTTGCCCTGCACAGGAGAATGAAGCTGGAAAGCAGGTTAGCGGGGTGGGGAGGAGAGGGGATTTTGCAGTATCCTTCCCACAGGAGTGGGGAGAGAATGGGGATTTTGCAGAATACTTCCCCTGCCACGCCCATCAAGCCACCCCACACCCACCACGTCACACCCACAGAAAAGTAAAAAAAAAATGAATCCTACCACTGAAATTAGAGATGATATGAATGGTGTGGACTGAATTTTTAATTGAATTAGCATCCTTGGGGATGTTTGAGCTGCTTCTGGATATCATATGTGGTACCTCGCTCAACCTTAGTAACTGTAAGAGGGATCTTGAAGTCCTAGTGGACAATCATGTAAGAAGCAGCCATCCATGTGCGGCAGCTGCTAAAAATTGCCAACACAGTTCTAGGCTGCATTAACAGAGGGATAGAATCAAGTGTTAATACCACTTTATAAGGCCTGTGTAAGGTCATACTTGGAACACTGCATCCAGTTTTGGGCACCACAATGTAAAAATAAAAAAAGATGTTGAGACTCTAGAAAGAGTGCAGAGAAGGGCAACAAAGAGGACTACGGGACTGGAGTCTAAAACATATGATGAATGGTTGCTGGAACTGGGTGTGTCTAGTCTAGTGAAGAGAAGGACCAGGGGTGACATGATAGAATAAGAATTAGAATAGAATAGAATAGAATAGAATAGAATAGAATTCTTTATTGATCAAGTGTGATTGGACACACAAGGAATTTGTCTTAGTGCAAATGCTGTCAGTGTACATAAAAGAAAAGATACATTTGTCAAGAGTCAAAAATCATCAGGTACAACACTTAATGATAGTCATAGGGTGTAATAAGCAATCAAATCATACTAGGAAACAGTCAATATAGATTGTATAGCCGTCTTCCAGTATCTCAGGGGATGAGAGATTGAAATTTATATCCTCCACCATTCAAACAGAACTTAAAAAGCTTCTTGGGTGAGAATCAAAATGTCTGTAGGGATAAAAAGTCCAGCTGCCTATTAGAAAAAGCACCTTTGGGAGAAACGTGACCTGGAAGACAGAGAATCTCCATAGACAATTCAGTTATCAATTAACAGTTGCTGGGGTGCATCCACAGTTTTGTTATACTTGTACAATGACAATAACATTCTTCTAATTCTAATTCTATTGTTATTTGGATCTAGAAGGACAAATTATTCAAATTGTAGTTGAAAGTGAAATTACTATTCTCTTTAAAGTGCCTTATAATGTACTGTACATGATAATGTGTATATATCATACATTCTATTTTTGATGCATTGGTCTGCCCTCTAAATGGGGCACCACCTAGTAAGCTAAAAATAACATTGGAAAAGAACTCCCCTTTGAGGTTGAAGAAATATCCTACAAAGTAGATGTCGCATAATGCTCATTAACAGGTTTCTTAAACAGAGCTTGGGTGTTTGCATCCATGCTATCTGTATAATTCACATTATTTAAAAAGAAGGAATAAAATTAAAGCAAAATTAAATTCCAGACAAAACAAAGAGGAAAAAAAAAAGACTAATTTTCCCTTAGTCATATCTGATATAAATAGTACAAGTAAGGATATTTTTATAAGAAAGCAAAGGAAATGTGGCAAAAAAAAAAAAATACAACATCTTTGGATAATTACAAAAAAGTCAATAGGCTGAAATAAAGAATTTCGGAGATAGTCTTGGATGCTTTGTCATGCGGCTATGATTTTGTTTTTATTTTGTCTTATTAAAAAACAAACAAACGATGGAAGTAGCAGCCACATAATAATGATAGCAACCAAAAGGAGAACTGTTCAAAGTTATCTTTCGGTGTAAATTCTTTTAACCTTTTTTTTTTAGAATCCTTTCTATCATTTATCCAGTTAATGCATACTATTAAGAAAATCTTGGTCTCAATACCAGTTTTCCTACTTCCTTCCTATAAAATCTTTTTTTTTTCTTCCAGCATTTGAAATATATCAATTAATAAATATATTTTCCCTGTTTACTTTTTTTAAGCGTCTGTACCTCATAAAAGTTTAATTCCCCAAAATGATAACATTTGATTGTTTTGCTCTAAAAGAGAAAATTGAGATACCAATTAATGGGAATATTGTTCACTAAATAGAAACCATTACAGAATAGCAATAGCAATTAGACTTATATACTGCTTTACAGTGCTTTACAGCCCTCCCTAAGTGGTTTACAGAGTCAGCATATTGCTCCCAACAATCTGGGTCCTCCTCGTTTTACTCATCTTGGAAGGATGGAAGGCTAAGTCAACCTTAAGCAGGTCAGAATTGAACTCTTGACAGTGAACAGTGAATTAGCCTGCAATACTGCATTCTAACCACTGTGCCACCATGGCTCTTATGTAGCATGTAACCTACTGTAAACCCTTAAATTATGTAGCAAAATTGTATTAGTTTTTGTTGATTACAGTATGTGATATTGCAGCCCTAGGATTTGTGGGTAGGTTTTCCTGACTCAAAATACTCCTTATTATGCTTAGCTTCCCTCCTTCCCTCCCTCCATCCATCCATCCCTCTCTCTTTTAGAATAGAAATAGAATTCTTTATTGGCCAAGTGTGATTGGACATACAAGGAATTTGTCTTGGTGCAAATGCTTTCAGTGTGCATAAAAGAAAAGATACATCCGTCAAGAGTCAAGAGTCATAAGGTCCAACACTTAATGATAGTCATAGGGTTCAATAAGCAATCAAATCGTACTAGGAAACAGTCCATATAAATCATAAGGATACAAGCGACAAAGTTACAGTCATACAGTCACAAGTGGGAGGAGATGGGTGATAAGGAGTGATGAGAAGATTAACAGTAATAGTAATTCAGACTTTGTAAATAGTTGGACAGTATTGAGGGAATTATTTGTTTACCAGAGTGATGGCATTCGGGAAAAAAATGTCCTTGTGTCTAGTTGTACTGGTGTGCAGTGCTCTATAGCATCATTTTGAGGGAAGGAGTTGAAACAGTACATGTCCAAGATGTGAGGGTCTGTCATTATTTTCACAGCCCTCTTTTTTTCTTTCTTTCTTTCTTCCTTCCTTCCTTCCTTCCTTTCTTTCTTTCTTTCTTTCTTTCTTTCTTTCTTTCTTTCTTTCTTTCTTTCTTTCTTTCTTTCTCTTTTTGTTTTGAAATCTGGCTTAAATCTAGAAAAGTTTTACCTTTCATTAATTCTTCTTCTTTTAAGAAATTTATAAAAAAACTCCTTCAATCAGTATCTTTGCCCACCCATTAGATTAATATATGACAACATGAACAGATGTATTGGCAGGTATCAAAGGTTAGGAGGATGTTAGTGCAATGACCGTATATTAGAACTGGCATTTTTAATGCCTGTAAATTGTCAAATATTAATCAAAGCTCAAGCCATGCTTCAATGATACATTTTAATCCATTTAAATCAGATCATATTCACATTTTTTTAAAAAAAATCCAGGATAGTTTATCTTTGTCTGCTCTCCAATGATCATTGGATTCTCAAGCGATGACTTGGACATCTAGGTGCAAATATGTTTGGCTTAACAATACCAGTTAGGCTATCTTTGTTGTCCAATATTGACAGGAGCATAGGAATGTCACAGTGCATTGTGTTTCTAAAGTAAATGGTATGCCATCTGTCCAAAGTCTTCCTTGTATTAAAATAAAGGCAATTAAGAGTGTGCCACCCTGCCTGTTATTTAAAATGCTATTTGTACAGTTGGTGATTGTTGGAAATAATAATAATAATAGTAATAGTAATAATAATAATAATAACAACAACAACAACAGTTTCAGTCTCAGATGAAAATGACATCCAATTTATTTATTTTTTATTTATTTATTTGATTTGTCAATTGCTTACAAGATAATAGGTATAAGTATATACATAGTTATGAATACATGAAATGGGTACATATAAGAAAAAATAAAAGAAACAATAGGACAGGGACGGTTGATGCTCTTATGCACGCCCTCTATAGACCTCTTAAGAAAGGGGTGAGTAGTAGACAATAGTAGACAGTCTAAGGTTAAAGTTTTTAGGGTTTGGGGAAGAAACTACAGAGTCAAGTAGAGTATTCCAGACATTGACCACTCTGTTGCTGAAGTCGTATTTCCTTCAATCAAGTTTGGTGTGGTTAACCTTGAGTTTGTATCTATTGTTTGCTCTTGTATTGTTATGGTTGAAACTGAAATATTCATTGACAGGTAGGACATTGCAATGTATGATTTTATATACCATACTTAGATGAGACCGAAGACGGTGTAATTCAAGGTTTTCTAGGTCTAGAATTTCAAGTCTGGTGGCATAAGGTATTCTACAACGAGTAGAGGAGTGGAGAACTCTTCTTGAGAAATATTTCTGGACTTTCTCAACTGTGCTAATATCAGATACGTAATGTGGGTTCCAGACTGATGAGCTGTATTCGAGTATTGGTCTAGGAAATGTTTTGTATGCTCTAGTTAGTAGTGTGATATTACCAGAGAAAAAGCTACGTAGGATTAGGTTAACAACTCTTAATGCTTTTTTGGCTATGTAATTACAGCGGGATCTAGCACTTAGATCATTAGAAATGACTATTCCAAGGTTCTTTACAGAGCTTGGATCATCACAAGATCTTGACTATTCAGCTTGTATTTTATTTTCTGATTATTTTTTTGCCAATATGTAAGACAGAGCATTTATTTGTTGAGATTTGAAGTTGTCATTTGATTGACCATTCTGATACATAGTCCAGATCTTTTTGAAGGGTAGCAGTATTGTCTGTGGTATTGAATAGCTTTACATCATCAGCGAAAAGAACGCAGTTGCTCTTAATATGATCACAGAGGTCATTTATGTAGAGTATGAAGAGAGTTGGTTCTAGAGCACTCCCTTGGGGGATACCACTATTGACAGGTACAGAATTTGATAGGGCACTCCGAATTTTGACCATTTGTTGTCTGTTTGACAGGAATGCTTCTATCCAGTTATGCAGTTGTCCAGAGATACCATAAGATTTTAGTTTTAGGAGTACTTTGTCGTATACCACTGAATCAAAGGCTTTACAGAAGTCTATGTAGATTGCATCTATTGCTTTGCCCTGATTGAGTTGTGTAGTCCATATGTTTTTGCGGTGTAAGAGTTGCAGATTACAGGATAGTTTTTTCCTGAAAACAAATTGTTTATTGGAGAGAAGGTTGTTTGTCTCTAAGTGGAGGATAATGGATTGGTTAATAATTGATTCCATGACTTTACAGGTGACACAGCATAGGGAGATTGGTCTGTAATTTTCAACTAGGCTGGGGTCTCCCTTTTTTAAGATGGGGATGACTGTGGCTTGTGACGATACGTTAGGCAAGGAGCTGGTCCTGAAAGATTTTTCAAAGATTATGCTTAGAGGTTCGGCTATGGCAGTGGATAGCTTTTTTAAGAAGTAGGCACATATTCCATCCAGTCCAATAGATAGAGATAGTTTTAGATTGCGTAGTGCTTTTTCAACATTGTCTTCTGTAAAATCAATATGTATTAGATCATTGTAGTTGTCTGTGGTTCAGCTAGGAAATACTGGGCATGATCCATTGCTGTTTACAAATACTGAGCTGAAGAATGTATTAAAGAGGTTGGCTTTAATGGTGTCCTCGTTGCAGTCTTCACCATTAGGTCCTGTCAGGGGTGGGATGGACCTTGTGTCTTTTAGTTTGTTGTTTACAAAATTGTAAAAAGTGCAGGTGGAATTGGTGCATAGAAGGTTTTCCTCTTGTTTAATGTGATAATTGGTGCATTCAGTCTTTATCTGGTGGCATAAATTTTTGTATCGGCTTTTGGAATTGGCAGCGTGACCAGATTTGTTTTTCCCCAGAGTGATCTCTTTTTGGATTGAAGTTTCCTTATTGTTTTGGGTAATCTGTTTTTTGTTTTTGTTTTGGGAGTTGTTGTTGGTACATACAGTTTGATGACTCTTTTGACTTCAAGTAAAAATATGTTGTAATGGTCTTCAACACTATTGCATCCAGTGAATAGAGATTGTCAATCAAGGGATGAGACATCATTGTCTATAAGATCATAATTGCCTTTTTTGAACTTATAATTGGGGATTATGCCATTGTGATGATTTTTGTGTGGGCGTATGTTGAGACAAAAATCAATCATATTGTGGTCACTGATGGAAAAGGGTTCTTTAGTTTGTATTCCGTAAATTAA
The DNA here is from genome assembly GCF_049901715.1 of Pseudonaja textilis. NCBI lineage: Eukaryota > Metazoa > Chordata > Lepidosauria > Squamata > Elapidae > Pseudonaja > Pseudonaja textilis. The sequence goes on from NC_141997.1 coordinate 48,497,340, forward strand.
ATTCAAACTATTGCAGAAGATGAGATCGAGGCAGTTGTTTAGTCTAGTGTTGTTGGTTACTAGTTGTTCCAGTCCCAGATTTGTAACAGCATTGTAGAAGGTTGCGTGTATGAGTTCAGTTGTACATTCATTTAGGGTCCAGTCAATATGAGGTAGATTGAAGTCACCAAGAAAGATAAAAGTGTGTGGGCAGGATGCTGCCCATGTTAGTAGTGTATTTAGCTTGTTTACATGTTCGATGTCATAATCAGGTGCTCTGTAACATAGTAAGAATCAAAATGTGATATTTAAGGATAGTTCACAGATGATGGTCTCAGGAAGAGCAAGCTCTTGGGTAACTTGGATATTTTTTAGATGTAGGGACTTTTTATAGAAGATAGCAACACCACCTCCTCTACGAATTTCACGATCTGATAGGTAAACATGATAGTCTCTTACTGTGGCAATGGAGTCAGGAAGAGATGCATTGAGCCATGTTTTACAGACAAATATGATGTCAAATTTAGCCATATTTAGTAAGAGGAGAAATTCAGGTATTTTATCCGCAAGGCTTCTTGCATTGAGTAGCTTGCATTTAAGGCCAGCAGTAGTTGGAATTGAAGTAGTTAGGGGCATGCATGGACTATTCCAAAATGGTTGGGTAACCAAGAAATGGACAACTATTGGGAAGGTGGATATATTCAATGTGTAGGCTACTTAACCCTCTCTGGAAGAAGGAAGGGAAGGGGGGAAAATGTGCTGTTAAGACCAAGAAGTATATTTTTGGTATGAGATCTACTCCTCGCCATCTCTCTTTCTGTTTCCCTTAAGGGAGAATATGTTTAGTCTGCCACATCATGAGAGCAGATGCTTTGAGAAGCTTCTGCTCTTTTCAAATCATTTCCAGAACTGAAGAGCTTCTTTTGGACATTGTGCTGGTTCTTTGTTATTTAGAGAAAGAGCAATCATTTCATGTGAAGAGAATAAACAAAACACAGCACCATTTATTTATTTATTTTGCAACAGGGTTCCTGGACAACTGAAATGCTTTAAGTCCTCATGGCATTCCTTCCTTTTTTGTTTCCTTTGTAACAAAGCAAGATGTGGAATGTTCTCAGATGAACATCTACCTTTTGTAAGATCTGGGAAAGAGGGGGACCCTCATTGGAGTGAAAGATATTTAATTGTTCTGCAGGCATTTTGAACAACATTGAATCATCATCCTAGCTGTGCCCTTGAGCAGATTGTAGGTGCTTCTGTTTGTTTTTAATCTTTTCTTCCTGTAGAAGTGCTCTACACTTCTGCTACCATGAAAAAAAAAAATAAACAGCATTGATCTGTGGCTTGGCTTAAAACACATCACCTGGAAACATGATTTAGCTTTTAGTCTTCGTATTCCATTACTTATTCAAAAATAACGTCTGCCCCAAGATGGAAAGAAAAGGAAAGGAAAGAGAGAGAGAGAGAGAAGAAAGGAGGAAGGGAGGGAGGAAGGGAGGGTGAAGGCAGGAAGGGAGGGTGGGAGAAAGAGAAAGAAAACAGGGAGGGGGGAAGAGAGAGAGAGAGAGAAAGAGAAAGAGAAAGAAAGAAGAAAGAAAGAAAAAAGAGAGGAGGAAGAGAGGAAGGGAAAGAGAAAGAAGGGAGGGAGGATGGAAGGGAAGGAGGGAGAAAGAGAGAAAGAAAGAGAAAGAGAGGGAGAGAAAGAAAAGAGTGAGGTGGCACTGGTAGGTCTTCATTGTTATTTTTCATATTTTGTGTATTAAGGATAGTTGGTTTTGAATTGATTAAGAGAAACTCTTGAATGTGGTTGAGAAGACATCATGGGTAGGTTCAAATGTTTTTTTGTTTTTTTTTGTGGGAGGGTATAGTGCCATTTGCATTGAAAGAAATGCTGGATCATCCTTCCCTCAAGAGGCCAACATTGTATCTAATAGCACTGAACAACCTTCATCCAACCTTTTCTCACAAAGCCTTAAAACTTACCAGCTTCTTATGGGAAGTTATTAAAAACTTGTCCTACTTATTTATTCCATGTCCAGATCAAACAAACTGCCAAAATGAGGCCACCATTTTGGCTTTATCATTAGACAGAAAGAAATCACTTTCGGTGCATTTTACTGGCAATACTCAACAGATCAACAAATGGACCAGATTCTGGGTGTCTCCACTTCCACACAGCATGTTATTATCCACCAAAAACTCCAACTTGAGCCTATTGGTCTTACATTTTGACCACTCTGACTCTAAGGGAGGTCAGATCCTCAACCATGTTCTCTTTGGGGATTATTCCTTGTTCCATTAATTCTCTCTTCCGTCGTCTAATTGGGTTTTGTTCCCACAGGCCTTTCCGCAAAACTCTTTCTAGATCTAAATCAACAAGTTTGGGGCACATCTCCATTCAGAGGAATGTTGGGGATCTGTTCTGACCCAGATCCCCAAACACAACATGCCCTCTGATGTTAATTTAAAGATTCCTTCAATAGAAGTGCCAGCAGCCCTGGCAAAAAAATTTCTCTCTCATCGCAGACTAACAAGTCTGGCTGGCTGGAAGACAAATATTTGTCTTCCACATCTATTCATCTCTCCCCCTGCCTTTTATCTCCAGAGCTAGGGTGGGGCTTCACTAGCAGTGGTGGCTCTTCCTTCCCAAGGATTGGCCCATAGAGTCCCATTGCTCTCCTCTCCTCGGCCTTCTGCACATCCATGTGTCAGGCACTGGACCCATATGTTCCTCCTCTTCCTCATCAGACACTTCCAGACCTGGGGGCTGTTGACGCTCCATCGGAGGGCTGATCCTCAACCATGTTCTGTTTGGGGATTATTCCTTGTTCCATTAATTTTCTCTTCCATCTTCTAGTTGAGTTTTGTTCCCACAGGCCTTTCTGCAAAACTCTTTCTAGATCTGGCCTCCAGCTCTCTTTCTCTTCCAGCTCCACTCCCTCTTCCCCCTCGAAGCTCTCAGGTTGCCTTGATACTGATCATGCCTCCTCCTCCTCTGATTTGGTTGCTAGAGGGGCCACCGGCAAACTGGCCACAACAGAAACATTCTCTTGTTAGGTTCTCTCAGAATCTCGGATTCTCCTAATCCGAGGTGGAACAATACATGGAGGATATATTTACAAGAGGATACATTTTCTCAATTGGTGTGGGTTTCAGGCAACATGTCACCAGGCATATTGCTTCATTGACAGCCATGTCAACTTTGTCCCACTGATTTAGATGGAATTAAATAGAACTTTTATAAGTTGACATGGAACAATGCTTTCTTTGTCTAGTGTTCACTGGCCAAAAAAAATAAAAAAAAAAGATATTTTTTAAAAAAGTGATGCCAGGGAGAAAAGATAGATGAACTCAATCCTTGAGTTGCTTCATACATTTTTACAGAGATGCACAGCAGGAGGGAATCCATTAGAAATTCCTCAAGAGGTTTACTTGACCACACACACACACAAAAGAAATTTTGCTTCCCTGAGTAACAAAGACAGATGCAAAGAATTTAGGACATTCTTTCAAAGCCTACTGCCAGTAATTGCACAGTATGTCCTTTCTTATGAACATGCACAGTACTTTAGAATATATATTTAAGAGAGCAGAATGTTGAAAACCTCTGGATTCTCCATTCATTAGGGCTGAATGCCTCCCTTGTGTGACAAAACCAATCAGTTTTCTTCTTAGGTAGCTAGATGACAGTTTCTTCAGTCCCTTGAGATATTCCTACTGGGTTTTTTTGTCTCTGATCTGAAGGATTCCCAGAAATAAAAAGAATAAAGAAGACTGTGACTTTCCCCTAACAGCAGCAGTGATGATAACGAAATAGAATATTTACACATTTCTTTTTAGGACCTTCGATCCTAAACGTCACTTATTGAATTAAATAGGAATGATCTTGTCCGATGTGAAGAGTTATGCTGTTCTGTCAACATACTGTCATTGAAGGTGACATTAAAACATTGCCTAAAAGCAGATTTTACTAGTTATTAGAGGTTAAACTGTAGAAGATGTGACTTTTCTAGATGTGGTTTGTGGGTCATTCTTGGCAATCAATGGTTGCATATGAGGGATGTGCATTCAAATATGAAAAAAAGCTATTTCCAGGGTAGAATATTCTGCTTGAATTCCTTTCTTTTCCTCTCCTCATACTCACAGATGTTTGAAGTTGTCTTTCCATTAAATCTTAAAACTGCAATAAAGTAATGTACAAAGAATAGAGGAAATCTCTGTGAGTTAAATAGATGTTATCTAGGTTTAATCAGGATTCCTACAAAGCATTATTCCAGAGATGATGTTCTTCTTCTTCTTCTTCTTCTTCTTCTTCTTCTTCTTCTTCTTCTTCTTCTTCTTCTTCTTCTTCTTCTTCTTCTTCTTCTTCTTCTTCTTCTTCTTCTTCTTCTTCTTCTTCTTCTTCTTTCTTCTTCTTCTTCTTCTTCTTCTTCTTCTTCTTCTTCTTCTTCTTCTTCTTCTTCTTCCTCCTCCTCCTCCTCCTCCTCCTCCTCCTCCTCCTCCTCCTCCTCCTCCTCCTCCTCCTCCTCCCTGTGACCTTCCCCTTGCCCTTCTCTACTTCCTTTTCCTCCTCCTCCCTTTTTTTCCTGGAGGGGACATGAATGCCTTCCCATTAGCAACAGGTAATCCCTCAAACTCAGCTGCTGTTTCACCTTCTGGGACTTCATTTTTTAAAAAGGGAAAAATCATATTCATATTTCTAGTCTCAGTAAATTATTGCTAGAGGCTGTTCACAACTTTGTGCTAAACTGGGTTAAATTAGCTTGGAGAGAGCACTAAACGGAACTTTATAATTTTACATATTTGATGCAGTGCAGTTTATATATTATTTAGATTTCTTTTGCCACAAAGTTATTTTTTGGAAGAGCCGTTAGGGGATAATTTTGTAGGATAGAAATTGTTATTTCTGCTATGCCAGTGGAGACATGCTACTCAGCTGACATGTTGCATTTTCCAGATCTGATCATTCCTTAGATATATATGCTGAAGCAGCAGCTTCACATGTACAAAACTCATACCACCTCTTGGAAATGATCAAAGATCTACACGTGCAACAAGAAGATCTGCTTGTAAGTTTCAACGTGGTTTCACTATTCACTCAAGTCCCGATAAAAGGAACTTTTGGAATAATCAAAAATAAAAACCAACCAGCTAAACACCTCATGGAACTAGCAGAACACTGCTTAACCAATGCATATTTCATATACAAAGGACAAAGATACAAGCAAATTGAAGGAGCCCCTAAGGGATCACCACAGTCACCTGTCACTGCAAACCTGTTCATGGAAGAATTCGAATGCAGAGCCCTAGCTAATGCCACCCACAAACCCAAACTATGGTTAAGATACATCGATGACACATTTGTGATTTGGCCCCATGGAAAAGAACACTTAAACCATTTCCTAATACACCTAAACTGCATACACCCCAAAATCAAATTCACCATGGAAACGGAAACAAACAAACAATTACCATTCCTAGATGTATTAATCTACAAAAAAACAGATGGCACACTAGGACACACCATATACCAGAAGAAAACACATACCAACTGCTACCTCAGTGCCAAATCCCATCACCACCCAGCACAGATAAACTGTGGCCAAAACACTAATTGGCAGAACCAAATGCCTGACAGACAAGACACACATAAAGACTGAACTATGCACCCTGTCTAAAGTACTGACAGCTAACAGCTTCAACAAAAGCAAAATCACCGGCTTGATCCACAAAAACACACTGAGACATAATAGAGACCCAGAAGATGAACAGACCTATGGAACAGCTGTCCTGCCCTACATAACAGGTACTACAGACAAAATCAGTAAGATACTACACAGGCATCACATCAAGACTGCCTTCAAAACAGACAGAAAAATAGCAGCCATCCTAAGAAACCTCAAAGATAACATTGACCTGGAAAACCAAGGCATATATGAAGTCCCCTGTGCATCATTCCTAGCCACATACATTGGACAGACCAATTGAAAAATAAGTACCTGCCTGGATGAGCACAAAAATGCAGTAAAAAAGGTGGAACACATTTCCTCACTAGTCCAACACATGAAAACAACAGGTCATAGCATCGACTTAAATGGCACCAAAACCCTAACCACTATAGAAAAGAGAAGCACAGAGCCGAAGACACAAGCCTGAAGATGATGAATGAGACTTCATCGAAACGTTGCCTAGATACTTCCAATGTTACACGGGAGAAAACCCGAACAACCAAAGATAGATATATATATATATATATATATATATATATATATATATATATATATATATATATATATATATGTCTGTGTGTGTGTGTGTGTGTGTGTGTGTGTGTGTATTATTGTGTTATTCATGTTCCCAAGCAACAACAATAACAAGTGGACCACAATGAATATTAAAAACAAACAAAGATAAATATTTGGCTTGTTAAACCTCCAAGATGTCCTGAACAGAAATCAAAATATGACAACAAAGAATAAAACCATGAGGTGCATTATTGAGGGCGTTGGACCACAGAGACCAGAATCAAAACTGATTCTTCAGTCCTGGAATTGAACAGGATGACTTTAAGTCAGTTAATCTCTCATTTGCCTAACTACAACCATAAATTGTAAGCATGATGCAAAATTGAACTGAAAAGTAGACCTTGAGGTTCTAAAAGAAAACATGCAATACAATAAAAACAATGAAAAGGATATTGTCTGAATACCACAAAGACTCACTTATTAGAGTCAAGCTGAGAACATGTGACTCATCACCAGAACAAAATTCACCAGAGGCATGTTTATTTGCTTCATTTGATTTCTATTTATCTCAGAGTTCAGTGCAGGTACACTTCCTCCCTCCCTCCTCCTCTTCCTCCTCCTCCTTCCATACCCATTATTGGACATTAGTGATCATGTTGGCGATCCTATTTTTATTTTTATTTTTTTTAATCTATTTTTTTACCTATTTTTATTACCCTCCCCCTAAGTACTGAAATCTCAAGGAAAGTCCTACAAGATTTCAAGGGGCAGTAGATGGAGAGTTAATAACATATTCAGTGTCTCCTCTATCTATTACTCTAATTACTAGTTTCTAGTCTTACAGGATCTTGCACAAAAAGAGCCATTGATGGCTCCAGAACCTTCCTAACCACTCATCTGGAGCAAAGACGGATCTTCTGAAACATCTGGAGGACAGAGCCATACCATCCCCAAACAGATGTTAGATAAGTGCTAGTCTAAAGGTGGAATGACATCTGCTTGAGGTTTGTATGTCTCTGTCCTCTAGATGTTTCAGAAGAGTTTGAAAACATGTCTTTGTTCCAGATGTGGGGTTAGGAAGGTTCCTGAGCCATCAATAGTTCTTTTTGTGATAACTATTTTTAATGGTTTTTGTTTCTTCTTGAGATGTAACTCCAAAGACTAATTTGTAAGTCAAATGGGAGAAAGAAAGGAAGGAGGAAGAAGGGAGGGAGGTCATTCAAACATAAAAGAGTGATTCAATTAAGTCGCCTCACAATCTGAGGAACAAAAGGGGAAAGGTGAGTTGTGAAGACAACACTGAAACCGAATGGCAATTTTATTTTTTTGGCGGAGAACAAGAATTCATTGATATCTTTGGAAAGCTAGAGGTAGCTATGAGAACAGAATTTGCCTCTCAAAACCAGACCATTCTTACTTTTAAACCTCTAAACACTAAAAAAACATCCTGAAAATTGTAACATCAAACTTTAAAAACACATTAAAACTACCCATTTTGCTATACAGTTTCGAAGCTAAATGAGTTTTGGTGGGGGATATAGAAATCAAGTAGCAAGAATTGTATGAGGATATGGGCTGCCCACTTTAGCCATTCAGAATAAATCCCCTTAATTGACTATTCCTTAGTTTATTCCTTAGATTATTCCTAATTTTTGAGCCCACATTAAACCCCAAATTCTTTCCATAAAACCTCTAATACAATTGTTCAAGTTAATCAGATCAGTTTGCATTTATCTGTGAAAAATATGGTTGTGTTATTACCATTTCTTATCTTTTGACTGACAATAGAGACTGACTGATAATGAATCTGTAATTGACAACCTTCTAACCTTCCTGACAGGAAACATGACAAGGTGAGTTAATTCTATGTTTTTGTAGGGCTACATCACAGAATCTTGCAATCTTTTTTTTAAGTACTTGATAAATTAGGGTGGATCCCTTGTAAGTTTCTTTCTCTGCCTTCCTGATCAGGATTTTGATAGTTCTGCTAATTGGCCAAAAAGTTTTTATGTTGAAATGACAAAACTAAAGCTCAAGTCTTGGCAGGCCTTTGGCATTCTGGAAATTTCTATCAGAAACCACAAGCCTATGAGTTGAGCATGTGATCTAAATCACATGAAGAACACATGACTATTTTGGTAACTTCTGTAGCTTATTTACTATGGGTGAAGTTCCTTTTATGTAACCAAGTAAAAGCAAGAACCCTAAAAAGTAAGAAAACTGGAATACTGCATCCAGTTTTGGTCTGCACAATGTAGAAAAGATGTTGAGACACTAGAAAGAGTGTAGAGAAGAGCAACAAAGATTAGGGGACTGGAGGTTAAAACAGTTGTTGGAATTGGCTACATCCAGTTTAACGAAACGAAGGACTAGGGGTGACATGATAGCAGTCTTCCAATATCTCAGGGGATGCCACAAAGAAGAAGCAGTCAAGCTATTCTCCAAAGCATCTGAAAGAAGAATAAGAAGCTTTGGATAGAAGCGTCAAGGAGACAATGAACCTAGAACTAAGGAGAAATTCTTCCTTCCTCAAGAAGTTGCGCATGCTCCAATACTGGAAGTATTTAAGAAGAAATTAGATAACCATTTGTCTGAAATGGTATCGGGCTTCCTGCCTGAGCAGAGGGTTGGACTAGAAGACCTTCCAGGTCCCTTTCAACTTTGTTATTCTGTATCTGGTCACTTTCTAGACAGCATCTTTTCCACTCATTTCCCCAGATATCATTTTCTCATATCATTACACTAATGCCCTTGGACTTCTTCCTCTATTTTTAGCAAGGTAAGGAGTGGCCGTGGGCTTAAAAAAAGTTTTTATCAGTCAGTTTTCAAATTTGGAAGTGAAGGTTAGCATTTTATACTAATTCTCCAGAGTAGGGATTTACTTGTTGGCTGTTTTGTGTGTGTGTATGTGTGAATTTTTAGCCTTAGCAATCTTATCCAGGATGGCCATTAGTATGGGATGCAGGAGAAAAAAAAGTCAGTAAAATCTCATGGACCAGAAATTGCTCACAGCTGCTTCAGAATCATCATTTATTGAATATTTCTTCCTCCTAGAATAATCTTGCTCTGTGTAGTTTCAGTATGTCACTTTTGTTCAAATATAGGAACATGAGCGATATTCTCTGGTTCCAAAACAAATAGATTTCAAAATAAGGTATCTCTCATTTCTTGCAACCAACACTGAAATACTACACACACACATACATGCATGCACAGACACATGCACACACAAACACACTTTTTTTCTAATAACTTTAGTTGGATTTATAGTATCCAAGTCATTCAAACCTATTGTTACAGGAATTGCTCCCTATTTAAAAAAAAAAAAAGATTTGTTATGATAAACAGAATAGAAATCTTAAACAAAACCATTTTAGAAAGTAAATTAAAATAAGCCCTCAGTGAGACCTCAGCTCAATCAATTTATTTTGGTCATCAACATTTATCAAGCTATGGTAAGAGGTACAGTCTGTTCCCCCACTTTCAAATCCAACCAATGAGTGGTTCTGATATCTTGGATTATGCTCAGTCTTGATTCATTATCAAACAAGTTTAATATCCAATTGTCCTAAAACCCCAGGCTGGAACCACAGTCACATAGATTCTATCTTTATCTATATGCTCAGAAAGACTTTTTGCTATTTTTTTTAATGCAATTTCTTTTTCTTTTGTTGTTTCCCTTGTGTACGAGGATTAGAGCTTGCTAAAGGTAAATCAAAATCCAATCTTTATTATAGTCAAAAGAGACCAGCATAGAAACTACATCAGAGTCTAAAAAGTAATAATCAGACCAAAACAAAAGTATATGTAACAAAGAAAGATTTTAAAGGAATCTAAAAGGAGAGGTCGAAGCATTAAATGGGTGTAGGGCAGAGTTGGTATTCAACCAGTTCGCACCCATTCGGACGAACTGGTAGCGGTTATTTGGCATGGGTCACCAAACCGGTGGTGACCCATGGCTGGCCACACCCCCAACCCAGTCACCCAACAGAGGGAGCGGGGGAAGGAAGAAAGGCATTGGTGCTGCAAGTATCACTTTCCCCTTGTGAGTAAAGTACCTGGAGTGAGAAGGAGTGCGGTCTGACAGAGGGGGTGGGAGTGAATTGAGCCTTGCAGCACTTTTGCAACGTAAAAGAAATGCATTTTGAAGCACATCCTTTAAAAACTTCTCCAAGGATTCCCCAGGGACGCTGCAAGTATCGCTGAGTTAAAGTGCCTGGAGTGAGAAGGAGTGCGGTCTGACAGACGGGCTGGGGGAATTCACTCCGGCCTCAGAGAAATTTAAAGGAGCTGCTTCAAAATGCATATCTGTTAAGCTACAAAAGTGCTCTCTCTCTGTGTGTGTAATTGAAATCTATATCAGAAACCATTTTTAAAGCTGATTCGTTTTTTTTTTGTGTTTTTGTTTTTAATTACCCCGCGTCTCTGTTGAAGAATTTGTTTTCAAGAGGAAACTGAGCAGTTGCAACCATCGCAATAGTGTTCTGCTATTTATAATAGCCAGCCTCTCCTTGGCAATTAAGTGCCACGAGGCCACTTGGAGTGAAGCTAGAATGAGTTTTGGTCTCAGTGGAAGCGGCAGTAAGTAGTTTGAGAACGAGCTAGCTGATTTCCAGATATGTTTACTATTGATTTGTTTTTCCCAAAATTCCATATATAGAATGCCATTCAATAAAAGAACAAGTAGTCTGCAATATACTTTTGGGAAATAAAACCATTGCAAGGATGAGGATAACATCTGTAATTAAACATATTCCATTTTGTTATACCGTTTATATCGTATAACACACAACACAAACTATTTTAATGTGCAGGCTAGCACTGGGAATTTCTTCTGGTATATCTGTTCGAATGCTTCAATTTAGATATTCATACGGTAGTGTTTATTGTTATTGTTATTATTGTTGTCACTGTCACTGTCATTATTATTATTATTGTTGTTGTTGTTGATGATGATGATGTTATTATTATTATCATTATTATTGCAGTCAGCCAGATGTTCAGACTGGATTGGGCATTGTGATACACCTATCACATCTTTCAGATATCATCACAGGATATAAGCTGTTCCAAGAAAAGCGGAACAGGGGATTTTGTCAATGCTGACAACGTTTCTCTTGTTTTAGGATTGCAACCAAGGCACCTATGACTACTGGTTTGCCACAGTTGTTCTACTTCTTCTTTTTTGAAAATCTTTGTTTTTTGTCACCTTCTCCAGTTCCCATCATTATTAAATTAAATTTATTTGCTGCCCATCTTGTCATGGGGATAACTCTAGGAAGCTTAAAACAATTTTTAAAAATGGGGAAAATAGGAAGTTTAAACAAAATGAAAGTAAAATAATAGGACAATAATTTAAACCAAGTAAAAGAAAACACTATTGCTGTTTCTCCTTATTTTTTCCATGCAACTAGCCACTTAAGTGGACAGCCCAATTTATAGTCGACAAATAGAACTTAATTCTATAGTACAAGTTACCTTGTCATTGTTCTTGGGTAGATATTGACAAATGAGTGTTGCCTCATTCCTGGGATCGAGCAATTCCCTTAATCTTTGGTGATCAGGAATCTGAGAGGTTATTATTATTTTTACTTTAATATGGTCCAAAAACCAAAGAATCTAATGACAAAAAAAACATCATTTGATCAGATGTGGAAAAATTTATTCAGGCGATCAGAATTAAATGCATCGTCCATGGCATCTCCTAAGCTAAGAGTGCAACTTTACAATGAGATCCATCTCCGGGGATATTAAAATTTTTCTTGGATAAAATCTTGTAACCGTGAGTTCCTACTCATGTCTCATGTCTGGACTTCATTATAAATCAGAGTAAGTGGTAGATTTCAGCATTTTCAGATAGAGATTATATACTATTATATATTTATAGTGAAGCAGTTCCATTTGAAGAAAGACGCACTTAATAGAAATGTTACAACTCAAAGTAAGTCAGCTTACTCTGAGTTGCAACAGGAAAAGAAATGCTGTTTGAGTTAGAGAATCAATATATGTTTTATGTAGGTAGTTTTTCCAAACATTCCTTGCTAAAGTAGAGATTCTAAGACTGCCCTTGACAGTAAGGTATCTTATATGATGTGTGACCTTTGTATCAGCAAGATCAGGCATACAACAAATCCAGAAGGGATAAAGAATACACAAGAGAAAAAACGCACTGAGAAGTAAACACATTCACATTTTTTTTAAAATGGTCAGCTCATACTATAGGCTACTAAGAAACAGACATTCACATTAGAGAATTGTGTTTTGCATAAAGGATATGCATGCTTCTTAAGAAGCCGCAATGGTCATGGCAGTTACTTAGAGAATAATAATAAAAGAGAAAAAAGCTATTTCATTTTGATAATAGACTCAAAGAAAATATGACAGGAGCTCTTGAAAACAAAAAGCATTTTCAAGTTTAGATACATAAAACTGTCTGAACATCATTGATAAAAGCACATTGATATATATATATATATATATATATATATATATATATATATATATATATATATATATATATATATATATATATATATATTTGTTTTCTGAGGTTCTCATGCGGGTATTTGTATGTGGATCTTCATCGAAAGCGTTGCCTAGATACTTGAATCTTACGGGAGAAAACCCGAACAACCAAAGATCCTATATATATATATATATATATATATATATATATATATATATATATATATATATATATATATATATATATATATAAATAATATCAAACTGAATCACTTGAAGCCAAAACAGAAATTATCACGTCATTTATAAAAGAAAAAAGACAGACAGTACAATAAATAAAGAGCTTTTTTTGTGCATTGTTTCCCAATATAACCACATCCTTGATTTCTGACAGTCTTCCTATCAATTTGACAAATAAAATTTCTTTGAAAGGTTTACTGTAAATCTTTCCAGCTTCTTCCTGAAGGAACTTAAGAACTTATGCCAACAGAGCTGTTGAACCAAAGTCTAACTGAGGCAGCTTCAACGATCACCGGCTCCATGCTGATGGAGTGTTAAATCTCTTTTATGTGAATCCACAGGGTTCCAAATTTATCTTCCCAAAAAAAAAAAAAAAAGATAAAGGTACAGTATTTTTCAGACAATAAGATGCACTGGACCATAAGACACACCTAGATTTAAAGCAGGAAAACAAGGAAATAGTTTTTTGCCTCCACGCATCCCATTTTTGCCCTCCCCAGCATCCAGAAGCACTCTGTAGACTCTCCCCAATGCTGGGGAGGGCAAAAACAGGATGCACAGAGGGATCAGGAGGCCAAAAACAGATCTGTATTAGCTGTATAAGATATACAGACATTTCCACCCACTTCTTTTGGAGGGGAAAGTGTGTCTTATAGTCTAAAAAATATGGTAAAATAGGGAGAAAAGGAAAGAGAAAAAAAGTGTAGGTTAGAGGGGGAACAGACTTCGGATTCCTTTTGGTGCAGTAGAATAAGATAATAACTTATGTCACACCCCAGCATATAACTTTTATATACTGTTGTTGCTCTCTAGCCCCATCTAGTGGCTGGAGGGTCAAATATACCCCAACATACGATCTTTATATACTCGTGTTGCTCTCTAGTCCCAACTAGTGGCCAGAGAGACAAATATGCCCCAAGTATATTGTTCTGAGGCTGACCCAACCTCTTTACCCATCAGCCCACACTCTCAAAACAAGTGCACACTGGAAGCCAGACTCCATTTCCTTTAGCATTTGGAGAAGGCAGAAGCACAAAGAATACACCTTAATCTGTGGCACATGGTCATCCAAGGACAAACCCACATTCCACACACACAGAGCATTGCTGGTGATATTTAAATTGCTTGTATTCATTAATTGTTATGTTCAGCAATAACCCAGTACTGCCTATCTTGCATTTGGTTCTCATTGTATGTATCCCTATTTTTGCCAGTTTGACCGTATCCTGTTCTTTTAGTAAAGCATTCAGATCTATGCACACATTCTGTTTTATTGGAAGATGAGTGGGTTTAGCTGCATGTTGAGCTGCACACAGACTAACATTAGTGAGGACAGAACAACATAAAACCTCAACTTTTTACTTTTATTTAATAATTATATACCAGCACCAAGCCTACAGTATCTAATCAACAAAACCTAAAATTTTGAGCAGCTGTGCCTATAATAGCATTGGTAGAAGAATCTCTAATGTAATGGAAAACACAGACACCAGCATGAGTTTCATTTTTCCCTCACCTCAAGTTCAAAAGCAGTTTCCAAATAGAAACAAAATCAATTCTTTCCTTGAATTTCTTTTATATGAATCATCAACAACCCATAAAACCATCTCCTTTCTGATCTTCCTACTGATCTCCTACTGTCCTGGTAAAAACACCGCGAACGAAAGAAATAACATTATGCAAATATTAACAACTTAAAGGTAATCACCCTTTACACTGAAACTGAACAGGGTTGAACCTTAAACTCTGTTCTTTGGGGGCGGTGGGGAGGAGAATAATATCTTAAGAGTTCTCATGATCTCTCCAGGTGTGTGCAGGTAGATTGATTAAATATGTACCCCAGTGGTGGGATTCAGTTTTTTTTTTACTACAGGTTCTGTGGGCATGGCTTGGTGGGCATGTCATGGCTTGGCGGGCGTGGCAAAGGAAAGGTACTGTAAAATCTCCATTCCCACCCCACTCCTGGGGGAAGGTAACTGCAAATTCCCATCCCCACCCCACTAACCTGCTTTCCAGCTCCGTTCTCCTGTGGAGGGCAACCAAAGAGGACCCAGCTGATCAGCTGGGACTTGGGAGGCAGAGAATAGATGGGGGTGGGGCCAGTCAGAGGTGGTATTTGCGGGTTCTCCAAAATACTCAACATTTCTGCTACCGGTTCTCCAGAACTGGTCAGAACCTACTGAATACCACCTCTGACGTACCCCAAATGGTTTCATAAAGGTTTAACAGTCTAGCTCTGGTCAGCTTCGTTGGAAGCTACATATCTTTGAAAACTTTTAAAAGCTTTCAAAGTCTGTGGGAAACTAGTAAATGGCTTTATTTTCTCCATAAACTGCTTTATTTCAGTAATTTGTCCAGTTTCCTCTTGAGCTCTTCTGCAATGCATTTCTCCCTTTGTAGGTTTTGGCAGACTCTCTTTATTTTACTTAGTCTTTTTTTGTTAGCATCAAAGAAACATCTACCTAGAAGGCCAAAGGACTCGTGCTGGCATCTGTGTTTTCCACCAGATTAGAGACTCTTCTACCAATACTATTACAGGCACAGCTACTCAAAAGTAAGACCCTTCAAACTCAAAAAGCTTGTGTGTGTGTGTGTGTGTGTGTGTGTGTGTGTGTGTGTGTGTGTGTGTGTGTGTGTGTGTGAAGGTATATGAGAATTGCTCTGTAATGGACTTACATTTCTGTATTTAATGTGTAAATATGGTGAATAGAATAGAATTTTTATGATGGTTGCTGACCAGAATTGCAAACAGAAGCAGTGAATTTGTCAATGGGCAGTCAAAACCTGCCAGATTTTTTACAAGCAGCATAATAAAAAATTAGCTATGCTCAAAGAGCTTGAATCATACTGATCTGATACAACCACTACGCATATAAAGAACATAATTTCCCAGATGTTTTATTAGGAAAGGAGTTACAAGTTACAAGCTTTGGCTGCTGCAAAGTGGAACAACTTGCCTCCATCAGTTGCGGGTGGTCCAACACTGAAGGCTTTTAAGTTAGACAAACATCTGTCTGAAATGGTATAGGGTGCCCTGCTTGAGCAGAGGGTTGGACTAGAAGATCTCCAAGGTCCCTTCCAACTCTGTTAATTCTGTTATGTAGAACAGAGTGCAGCAGCAAGACCAGTCTTTGGAGTGGAAAGGAGAAATTTGACACAGCCAACTTGCCATAGCCAATTTGTTGCAACCAAATTGCCATAGTGTACAATAGTATAATACAGTAGTATAAACTAGCCAGTTCTACATATCAACAAATCTAATGGGTAAAAACCCCAAATCAAAGTTTCATTTCCCCCCACCTCAATTGTTGAATTGTCCCACAGCAAGTTGTCCCATGATGAGCTGGTCACCGTGAGTTCTCTTTCAGTGAGTTGGCTGGGGTGCATTGGACGCAGCAAATTGGACCCAGACAGTTCACCATGGTGAGTTATTGTAGACTACTTTGGACCCCCTAGAATGACCCATATCAGCCCTCTGCTCTGCAAACTTCATTGGCTACAGATCTGCTTCCAAGTGCAGTTCAAGGTGTTGGCTATGACCTTTAGGCTATGACTTGAATGTCATAGGTCCAGACTACTTGAGAAAGCTCTTGGTTCACTAGGATGAGCCCATCCTAATTCATGCTGGCAGGGGACTTTCTTCAGATCCCATCAGTCAAAGACCATACATACCTCTAAATCAACATTGGCAACTTTAAGATATGTGGACTCCAACTCCCAGAATTCTAGAAATTAAAATCTATATATCTTAAAGTTGCTAAGATTTTGAAACTGTGCTCTAAATGTCCCAAAGGTGTGTTTTTTTTTTTCCCCTCAAGAGGCAACTAGATTTTCTTGTTTGTTTGTTTTTTGAAGACATCTTGGATGAGAAACAAAATGTCTTCAAAGAAAAACAAGAAAATCCAGTTGTCTCTTTGGGACAACCATGTCAATGAATACTTCAGCTTCAACCATAGCAATACAAGAGCAAACAATAGATACAAACTCAAGGTTAATCGCCCCAAATTTGATTGCAGGAAATACAATTTCAGCAACAGAGTGAGGTCAATGTCTGGAATACTCTACCTGACTCTGTGGTTTCTTCCCCAAACCCCAAAAACTTTAACCTTAGACTGTCTACTCTTGACCTCACCCCTTTCCTAAGAGGTCTGTAGGGGGCGTGCATAAGCGCACCAACGTGCCTACCATCCCTGTCCTATTGTTTCTTTTATTTTTCTTATATGTATCCGTGTATTCATAACTATGTTTTTACTTATACCTATTATCTTGTAAGCAATTGACGAACCAAATAAAATAAAAATAAATAAAAAAATAAAATAAATGACCTGGATGACTGGGTCACTTTGCTCTAAATGAAACCCTAAGAATAGCAAGAGCAAAAGCATTAAGATTATGTACCAGTTTATAGTGCTTTACAGGATGCCTGGTACTGTACACAACATTTGATCCAAAACGTACAATGCATTTAAGATATTGAGAAGTGTGGTATGAATCTTCAAATAAATCTAATAAGATTCACCATTTGAGGAACACAATGAGTTCCATCCATTTCATCCGTGATGTAAAACAAAGGTGGAGTTTGTCTAATCAAGGGATGAGTAGCCCATGTATTAGAGATTGATTCTTCCATCTTCTTGAAGGTCTGGTATCTTTTTTTTTTCTATGTGGGTCTCTAATTCACATTGGATGATCTTAAGCATTTTTTTTGCTAGCATGTGACATTTGAAAAATTCCCAGAGATGTAAGCTTGCGTAAGTGCTAGATATTTCTTTCATAATTGTTTCATTGATGAATTGAATGTTTTCTTGAGTTTTCCTCCTTTTTCTTACTTCAGCAATTATCCATTTATCATGTTCAAATGCATTGCAATACTGGTATTAAATATTTGAACAATATTTAGTAATGGTTCCAGTTCACTTTTTGATTTAGCATACCGTTTAGGTCACCGATGTAAAAAAAAAGATAGGATTGTTTTTATTTTGCTTTGCAAATTGGAAGACTGTCATTGGGATCATCATCAAAGTGAATAATAAAAGGGATAATGAATCATCTTGCCCTTTCTATTTTGACTTCACCTGATTTATTACCATTAAAATATTAACTTTGTCTCCATGCTTTCCTTTTGTAACTATAAAACTTTGATCATTTGATATCTATTATATATCCAGACTGTTTATAACCCTGTTTACATGAAAGGGAATCAGCTATTTTCTTCTAATCAATCCAAACTCTACATTAATTCACTCTTCTTCATTTTAAATTTTTAAAGATTGCTTCATCAATAAGAAATTGATTTTTGGTTTCCTGTGAATTTTTTCAGTTAACTTATTGCTTAACTGTAGGACGATTTTTCCCCCTAGAGATAAACTTGCTATTACAAATTTGCTATAATTTCAATATTACATTTTGAACTTGGGAGGCCAACAAGTTATCCATCAATAGTTTTGAGACTGTGTCTTCTTTTCTTTGTCTTTCATTTCAAAAGAATCTTCCAGCTCTCATCCTGTCTTTATTGTTCTGTTCTTTAATAAAGCATTAAACAGATCAGATACTAGGACATGTAATCTGGTTATCCCACCTCCATATAGGGCATTAATTCCAGATACACTACAATTCTTGATTTTCTTTATTTCTGAACCCATTTCTTCTATAATAGCTACATTTTCCATTGTATTCTTTTCTCCTATTTATTCACATAGGTCAAGGACAGTGGTAGGATTAAAAAAAATTTATTACCGATTCTGTGGGCATGGCTTGGTTGGTGTGGCTTGGTGGGTGTGGCTTGGTGGGTGTGGCAGAAGAAGGTTACTGAAAAATCCCATTCCCTCCCCATTCCACTAACCTGCTTTCCAGCTCCGTTCTCCTGGGCAGGGCAACAAAAGAAGGCCCAGCCAATCAGCTGGGACTTGGGAGGCAGAGGACTTCAAGGGGGCATGGCCAGTCAGAGGTGGGATTGGCCAGATCTCCCAACTGCTCAAAATTTCCACCACAGTTTCTCCAGAATTGGTCTGAACTGGCTGAATACCACCTCTGGTCAGGGGTGGATTCCACCAGTATAACTACCGGTTCGGGTGATCATGCGCTCCGTGTGTGCGCTCCATGTTTAGAAAAGCTCTAATACTTATGTTCTACACCAGCCTCTGTGAATAAAATAGCTGAGATGTGACAAACCACTCTGTCACGCGAATCTGCTGTGCTCTAAACAAAGGAAATAAGGCACAGGAAAGAGCAGAGGTGGGCGGGCAGGCCCACATGCTCATTGCAGTGAACTGGTTCACCCGGTTCACTGGTTCAGAGCAAGGGGTTCACCCGAACTGGTCCAAACCGGTAGAATCCCACCCCTGATTTCGGTAAAGTTTCAATCATGTCTAGGGGGCAATGTCCATCTCTGTTTCCTATCGAAGGGAGGCAACATTGTTCAAAGATGCTTCCATGGTCATGTGGCCAGCATAACTATACAACGAGGTGGATGGAACACTGTTACCTTCCCACCAAAGCAATACCTCTACTTACCTTTGCATGTTTTCAAACTGCTAGGTAAACAGGAGTTGAGGCAAGTAATGGGAGCTCATCCCATCACTTGGCCCTCGAACCTGGACGGTCAGCTTTCCAGCTTACAAACTTAGCATCTTTAACCACTGAGCCAACACTCCCCTTAATTTATTTTTGCTCGCGTAAATCCACAGATGTCTCCCTATGTTCTGTTCTTTGTGATTCCCACAGTCTTCTCTAGAAATGCAAAATGTATTCATTGTTTTTTTCTTTATTTTTTTTCTTTATTTTTTATTGTGTTTTCTTTATTTCTTTTCACTTTGATGTGGCCAGTATTCCTGTAGAATTTATGCTGATTTATTCGAAAGGTAGATTTGGTTTGTGTTGGCATCAAACTTGCTTATTTTTCTTGATAATGCCAAATCCTGTTTTGACATTTTTTGAACTGTGGTTTGGATTATATATTATATAGCATTTCTGTGTCCAGTTTAACCTCTTAATAATTCAGTTTTCCTCGTTTTCTCTCCCCACCTCCCAAATAGCTCAGTTCTGCCTGCAATCTTTTTTTTTTTCATTTTAAGTTTTCAACTTAGCTTTACACTTTTTTAAAAAATATACTTTCATCCCTTACTTTCACATCCAAATTTTGTGGTGATAATATTTTTGCGGTTATTATTAATTACATTTTTATTCCACTTGCATCTTAAGAAGTACGCAATATTAGCTGGTTTCTTTTCCCAAATGTTGATACTGAAGTGGTTTCCAGTGCTTCATTTATGTCCTGAAGAAATGTGGAGAAAACTTGGCTATTTGTTTGTTTTAATACAGGTGATTTCATTCTTGCTGTCAATTCCAATAACTTTTTCATGTCCTTTTCACCCAATTGTTTTTGTCTTTCTGTTATCCATGGTTGCTTGCTCTACAAATTGCTATATTTTCTGCCTAAGAAGACTCATGTGGTTAGGACATTGGACTGGTGATTGGCAGACTTGAGTTTGAGACCTGGTTGCTCCTGTAAGATGGGGTGAGCTACTGCTATTTGCTCCAGCTCCTGCCAATCCAACCTTTTGAAAGTGCACAGCTGTGAGTAGATAGATGGGTACCACTTTGGTGGGCAAATTAACACGAACACAAAAGGTGCCCCCAACTGAGCATCCCTCAAGCAAGGGATATCATCGACTAATCCTTTCAAATCTGCTATGACTGTAGTAGTCCATTTTTTTTTAGTCTAGTAATTCCTTTTCAATTTGAGCCTGCAAATAACAATAGAATACCCATTCATCATTCGACTCTATTCATTAATTGTGTCTAGTTTTTAAAATAATTTTAAAATGTAGCCAGGAACACATTTGCATTGGAAATCATCTCTCTTAGTTACTTCAAGAACAATGCTCAAATGAAACACTCAAAATTCTCTATTCAATATCAAGTAAGGATTTTGAACATTTTGGAATGAAACAGAGAAGACAATTATGGCATGTGTGCGTGAGGAGATTGTTGTGTGTTGCTGTGACTTAAGCACACAGATATTGAAATTTCTTTTTTTTTTTTTCATATAAATTTTATTGAATTTACAATTAAAAAAATAACATAACAACATTACATAAGAAACAGGGAGAGAAAAAGAAGAAAGGAAGAAGAGAAAGAGAGAGGAAAAAAAAAAAACGCTCGGTCTTGCGACCGAAAAAGGAGAAGAAGAAGTATAAAAGAGGGAAAAAAACAAAAAAACAAAGAGACGGAAGAAAAAGAAAATACGTTAAAACCAGAAAAATATTCTTTTTGACAGTCTACAAGATCCAATTCTCCTACCTTACTTTAAATATACACATCTTATCGCTATTTATGGATATTTATGCTTATTTATGCTCATTGAACAGTTTATCTCTGATATAACCAATTATACCATGCATTCCAATTATTATCAAATGCTGAAGACTCTTTATTTTTAAGAGCTATGGTTAAATTGTCCATTTCTGCACAGTCACATATTTTCTGAATGACCAATTGATCTGTAGGTAAACGAGATGATTTCCAGCACTGGGCAAATGCTAATCTGGCCGCAGTTAGAATATGAATTATTATGTATTTCGTCTTTTTAGGAAAATGTTTATCAGAGATCCCTAGTAGGAAGAACTCTGGTTTGTATTCAATTTGATCTTTGGTTATCTCCTCCAGCCATTTTCTAATTTTTGCCAGTATTTCTGGGCTTCTTTACAGGTCCACCACATATGAAAGTAGGTTCCCTCTATGTTTTTACATTTCCAACATTTTGGACTAGAGTTTGGGTTCATTTTCGCTAACCTCAAGGGGGTAAGTGCCATCTATATAACATTTTATACATATTTTCTTTGTACGCCGCAGATTTCGTAATCTTAATGATTCTATTCCAGATCTTTTCCCATTCTGTTAATGTAATGCTTCTTCCAATATTCCTACTCCACATTATCATGTTCCCTTTCACTATCTCTTGCTCTAATTCTACCTCCAATAAATATTTATAAAATTTAGAAATATTCTTTTTATTTGATCCTAATAAGATTTTATCTAGGTGTTGTAATTTGCTATAAATTCCAAACTCTTTGATATCTTGTTTGTATCTACTATGGATTTGTATATATAACCACTGATCAATTTTAAATCCCTGTTCCTGTAAGTCCTGTCGAGTTCTTAGTTTCCCTAAAGGATCTAATAAATCTTTATATTTAGTCATTTTTGTTATATCCAAATTGTTGGGATGAACCATTGCCTCCATTGTTGAAAGCCAAATCGAATTTTTAAATAATGTTTTTACATATTTTTTTCCAATTAGTTAATAGTGAATCTCTAATAAGATGTCTATGAAAGTACGCCTGTTTAGTTTTCCCACATCCCATAGAAATGCGTGCCATCCTCTCTGAAGGTCGTGCCCTTCCAAGGCTAGAGTTCTTTTATTCCGTAAATTGACCTAGTCTTTTAACCATAGTAAGTTGGCTGCCCAATAATATAATTCCCAGTTTGGAAGCGCTAGCCCACCTCTACTTTTTGCATCTTCTAAGGCCTTAATACTGATTCTAGCTTTTTTCCCTTGCCAAATAAATTTAAGAGTTACCTTATTTATATCATCAAAAAATTTTTGGTAATTTTATTGGGATTGTCTGGAATAAGTAAAGGAGTTTTGGTAAAATGTTCATTTTGATTGTGGCAATCCTGCCCAGTAAAGAAAGCTGCAACTTATTCCAGGATTCTAGATCTTTCTTAATTTGCTGTAACAGTTTATCATAATTATTCTCTTTGAGTGATTTACTATGTGGTGTTAACCATATGCCTAAATATTTGACCTTTTTTGTTGCCTGTATCCCCATGGTTTTTTCTAATTCTTTCCTCTGGTTCTCTGTTAAATTTTTAGTCAGTAATTTCGTCTTATTTCTGTTGATCTTTAGTCCTGCTACTGAACCATATTGTTCTAGTTCTTTTATTAGATTATGTCCTTTCTCCATGGGATCCTCTAGGAAGAAAACCATATCGTCTGCAAACGCCTGTAATTTATATTCCTCTGCCTTGACCCTAACCCCTTGAATTTCAGGATTTTGTCTTATCCGTGTTAACAATGATTCTAAAGCAAATATAAATAAGAGGGGTGAGAGAGGGCAACCCTGTCTAACGCCCTTTTCAATGCTTAGTGGGACTGTTTGTTCACCATTAATTAGTATATTGGCTTGTTGGGTATTGTAAATTGTTGTGATAATATTCTCGAATTTAGTGCCCAGATTCATGTTATAGATTTTTTGTATTAAGAAGTGCCAATGTAAGTTATCGAATGCTTTCTCCGCATCTAGAAACAAGAGTGTAAATTGTTTCTCTGGATGAGCTTCATAATATTCTAAGACGTCAATAACGGTTCTTAAATTGTTTTTAATTTGGTGGAATGGAAGGAAACCATTTTGGTCTTCATGAATGTATAAATTTAAAACTTGTTTTACTCTATTCGCAATAATTGAGGTAAATAATTTATAATCGGCATTTAAAAGTGAGATTGGTCTATAATTGTTGATATATCTGGCATCCACATCCTCCTTCGGAATTAACGCAATCAACGCCTCCCTCCATGAGTCTGGCATTTTGGCAGCGAAAGTACTTCGTTAAACACTTCCAGCATCAGAGGCCCTACTAAATCTAATGTGGCTTTATATAATTCTACTGGAATCCCATCTGGACCAGGGGATTTATTATTACATTGATTTTCCATTGCAGATTTTAACTCAGACCATGTAATATCCTTATTTAGTAATTCTTTGTCTCCTTCCCCTATTGTTTTATCATTCGTATTCTCCAGATAAGTTCTTATTTTATCCTCATTGATTTCTTCTTTTTATATAATCTTTGGAAATAGTTTAATATAATATCCTTTTTCTTCTCAATCTCATGTTGTGGGATGCCTTTCATCTATTAATTGGTGTATCAATCTCTTTTCTTTTTCTTTTTTAAGTTTATAAGATAGCCATCTTCCTGGTTTATTGGCGTGTTCAAAATAATTTTGTTTGGACCTTCTCAAGCTAACTTCTATTTTATCTTGTTCAATTAAATTCAGCTTACGTTTGGCTAGTATTAACTGATTTTGTAGTCCTTGGGTCTTAGGGGTTTTTGTAATTGTGTTTCTAAGTCTTGGATTTGTTGTTGTAACGCGTTTTGTTGGGCATAAATTCTCTTGTTTCTCATAGCATTATAGGAAATTGTTGTGCCTCTTATAATTGCTTTCATAGTATCCCAAATGTTCTGTTTTGAAGTTGTTTCATTATTATTATCTTTTAGAAAATAATTTAGCTCCTCTTTCAGTTTATTAATATACTCTTCTTCGTTTACAATTTGGTTATTTAGTGTCCATCTTTTTTTTATTCGTCTCCTATCCCTCCAAATTAGCTGTATTGGGTTATGATCAGCCCATTCATTCGGTAGAATTTTGATTTCTTTTATTTCATTAGCCAAGTCCAAATCCATCCAAGCCATATCTATTCTGGTCCAAGTCTTATGTGGGTTAGAATAATATGTAAATTGTTTTCCTTCAAGATTCCGTTCCTCCATAGATCTTTTAAATTTAACTCTCTCAACATTTCCTTACATGCTGCAGAGAGTTCCTTTTCCCCTTCTTGTTTTTCCCCATATTACTATGGTCTTTCTGGTAGTATGCAATGGAGTTAAAATCGCCAATCAAGCAAATGTTTCATTTTTCAAAGCCTACTATTTTTTGGTGAAGGTGTTTAAAAATTTCCCCTGGTCATCATTTGGGGCATAGATTGCTACAAGTAAAAATGTGATGTGGTTTATCCAAACTTGTATAACCAGAGTTCTTCCTTGGATCCGACCAGATTAGTTCTGCCTTTACATCTTGTTTTACATAAATTGCAATTCCTTTTTCTTGTGTTGGTCGGCCGGTGCTGTAAAAAGTTTACCTAATTTTGGACAAATTAGATGTCTTTCGTCATTCTTCAAAATATGTGTCTCTTGAAGACATATTATATCTGCGTTATGTTGAATAAGTTTTGAGAATATCCTTTTCTTTTTAATAATGAATTTAATCCGTTTATATTGATGGAGAGCAACTTCATCCCCTCCACCATTTATCTACTTCTGCTTAGATTTTTGCCTAGTAATGATTCGGTTCTCTTGTTGTTGTTGTTGTGGGATTTGCTCTTCTCTCCCATGTTGTGGATTATCACTTCTTGAAATTGGAGAAAGTCGTTCCTTTTGGGATCTGTGATAATATCGGACCTCCTGTGGTCTTGTTTTAGGTTCTTCTTTGGTGGGTTGACTATTCTTATCTGTGAGCTGTTGATGAAAAACTTGGGCCTGTTCTATCGATTCTATTTTGATTTTCCTCTCTTTCCATGTAATTAACATCCCTTCCGGGATTAACCATTTAAAATGGATTCCTTCTTTATTTAAATCATTAGCTAAAATTTTATAATCTTGTCTTATCATCCTCACTCTCTTTGGAATTTGTTTTAAAATCCTAATTTCTCTGCCCTTATATGATATTGTTTCCTCCCTAGACATTTTCAAAATTAAATCCCTCAGACATCTCCTAGAGAAGCGGATATGAATTTCTCTTGGACAATTGTTACGCCTATGCGTAGCTTGTGCTAACCCTATATACCTCATCAAACTCTTTAATTAGATCATCTTTTTCCTTTCCTAGCCATTCAGCCAATATTTCTGCCATCAGATGTTCCAATTCTTCATTTTTGGCTTCCGCCACATTCTGGAATCTTAAATACGCCATTGCTTTGTCCATCTCGAGGTGGATCAGAGAGTCTTCCGTTTCTCTAAGTACATTTTTAAATTCCTCATCCATCCTTTCAAAGTTAGACTCCATGCGTGTTGTTCTACTCTCTATATCTTTTATTTTCACTTCGTTTCTCTCCATGGCCTGCTGTAGAGACCCTATCTTACCCTCCACCTTCGCTATATCCGCTTTCATTTCAGCCTTCATTTTCCCCATCTCATCTTTCAATTCGCTTATATCTGCTCTAGTTTCCTTGTGATATTGAAATTTCAAAAGACTAGTATGTCATGTCAGCATTTGTATACCTAACAATATTCTGGTTTCTTTGCATTTTGCTACAGATGGTGCTGGAAGGAATGTTCTCAGAATATTACTATGAAGGCCAAACAGATCATTGATATTCATTGTGATAAATGTCTTCAGCTGACACAAATTGATCACAAATTGTACATGAGAAATAATAATACATGCAGATATCCACCCTCTCTCACACTGAATAATTTAAGCGCTTGACTATAGCAGTGCCTTAGACTTTATTTTTGGGCTAAAATTAAAGAAAAACACTTGCTTATTAATGTTAGAATCTAATGTTTGAAATTCTACTTTGGTCTGGGCACCGTATGCAATGCAAATTATTATGTCTTCTTTGATTTATTTGAATTCAATTCATAAACTCCCTAGCTGCCTCAGCTCCTTCAGAGTTGGAAGATTGGTGGATTTGGGAAAACCAATCAATTTAAGACTGGATTTTTTGGTTTTTATTTGAAGACAATTTTCTTCTCATCCAAGAAGCTTCTTCAGCTCTGACAAAGCTTCTGAAGAGCTGAAGAAGCTTCTGAAGAGCTGAAAAAGCTTCTTGGATGAGAAGCGAAATGTCTTCAAAGAAAAACCAGAAAGTCCAGTTGCCTCTTGGAAAAGCACCTTTGAGACAACCATGACCTGGATGACTGAGAATCTCCATAGCCAATAAATTTAAGAGTTAACTGGGCTCAGAGGGAATGAGTTTTTGAATCTAGAAACCTAGTGTCCAAAAACAGAAGTATGGAAGTTTAAGGGAAGACATTCTAGGGAACTTCTCCAATGCCCAAGAAAAAAATCTTATTTTATTGGGTAATTCTATTTTAAAAAGTAGACAACAATAGATAAATGTTCATGGGTTTTGTTGTTCCGTTTATAACAACATCTGCCTTTATTTCCCTTTAACAGAGGGTGTTCTCCCCTCCTCCCTTAAATAACTTCATAAAGAACTTCCGGTGGAAAGGCAAGGACGGTTAGAGGGGCAGAAATCCGCTCGTGATTCTAGCCTCCCTTTCTTGAGTTTGGTGCGATCCTTCGGGTGCTCGAGTCTTGGAGAGACCCGTGCCGGAGTGGGGAACTCGGGCTGCAGTGTGGGGAAAGCAACCCCTGTAACGAAGAGGAAGCCCTCCAGAGCCCAACGATCAAGAACAGCCTCCTAACAATGGAGGCTCCAAGTCCGGACTGCCACCGATGGGAAGAAAAAGTGAGTGAAAGTTTGCAAGCTCGGGGGAAAGAGAGTCGTGGCAGAGAAGATATTTGACTGACAATAGACTCATTCCAGGCTGTTAAATACTGTGTGAATGCCAGCTGTGAGCTCCAAGACGAAGCGGCTACAAAAGAATTGGTTTAGTGAATGTGAAAGAGCTTGGCAGGCAGAAGAGAGTCGGAAATAAAAAAGAAGTAAAGAGAATTTTGGAAGTCTGAAGACTCTATTATCACTAACATTTGATTGAAGTTATTAAATTGGATCCAGAAGCAGAACGAAGTCGATCGGGGGAAAGACAGAGCAACTCCATAGGCAGTACCCAGAACGCTGAAACGAGTGGGAATATTGCTTACTGGCAGCTGTTACTCAGCAAATCTTCATTTGCCATTTCCGGTGTGCTAGAAGTGGAAGCTTCCAAAGTGAAAAGCGGAAACAAAAACTCTTGTCTTTGGAATTTTCTTTTTTCTTTTCCTCAACCCTTTCTGTGTGTACATACTTACTAAAATAGCTCTCTTCTTCTTACTTGTTGATGGTATGCTATGTTGAAATATGCTTGCTTTTTTTTTTCCCTCTGATTTCCTCTTGATAAATATGTACATTTAGTAATGAAATATTAGAGTGTTAAAATATTGGATTAATTTAGTTAAGTTAGTATTAATAGAGATTGTTATAATTTGAATGGGAATATAGGGAGACAGTAAGAATATTATGCATTAGTTACTTAATAAGTTTAGAGCTCTCTAGACCAATATTATATTTCTTTGTGTGGGTTTATCTGTGAATGTAATATATTTTATAGTTAAGGTTACTTTATATTGAAGTTAAACTAGAGAAAATATATATACCTTACTAATTAGTCAAGAATATAGCTACTTAATAGGTTGATAGATCTTGGTCAATTTTAGTTACAGAACTAAGAATACTGAATGCCAATTTGGAATAATATATTCAATATTGTACAACAACAAAAACAAATTTTAAAGGAAATGTCTACTACAACTACCACTGCTTTGAAATCTGGTAGGAAGGTTAATCCCACAATAATGTCTACTTTGACAACAACTTCACCCATGGCACAAAAACAATAGAGGAAACATTACCAACAGAGAAGCCAACTAGCATCTCGAATGCGAATATCCAAGCAATGTTCCTAACTTTACAGGACTCATTGACAAGATTGCAAGAAACAATGATTAAAAACCACAGTGAAACAAGGGCAGATATCAATGAATTGAAGGAAGAAATGGGGAAACTAAAGACAGAAATGAAAGCGGACATTTCTAAAGTAGAGGATAAAGTGGGGGTGTTGCAGCAGGCCTTGGAGAAAAACGAAGTTATAATAAAAGAAGTAGAGAAAAGAACCGAACTAACAGAAAGGGAATTAGAAAGGGTGGATGAAGATCTCAAAAGCATGAGCAAAGAAATGGAGGACTCCCTTGTCCTCCTAGAAATGGACAAGGCTGCAACTTACCTAAGATTCCAAAATGTGACAGAATCAAAAAGAAGAAGACCTGGAATACTTGATGGCAGAAATACTGGCCGGTTTATTGAAGATGGATAAAGATGAAATTCAAAAAGAGTTTGATGAAGTTCACCGGTCAATACAAATTATGCAAGACGCCACAATTGTTCTAGGAAGTACATATACGATTCACTAGAAGATGTGTTCTGAGACATGATATATAGAACCTCAAGAGATAAAACTATAACCTACAAAGAGAAAGAAATTGTGATTCTTAAACAGATACCGAGGAGAATAAGGGAACAAAGGCGTGACTATAAATTCCTGGCAGCATATTTAAATAAAAAAGAATCACATTTAAATGGCTTATTCCAGAAGGAATGTTAGTGTCAGGAAAGAGAGGAAAATCAAAATAGATACTATGGGAAAAGCCCAGATTTTACGAACGGATGGTGGGCCCACAGGAGCAAAGTAGTAGGGAGAAATTGGACACAAAGTTTCAAGAAGAATACAGTGGACATAAAAATAGAACTGGAACGGTAGGAAACCAAGAAAATACCTATCCACAACAAAAGACAGAAGGAACTACATCAATACAAGCGCAAGAAGAGAGAGGAATTGTTACACGACAAAGAGCAAAACAAAACTAAATAGATGGGAGAAGAAAAAAATTACTATCAATAAACATAAATGGTTTAAATTCAACAATTAAGAGAAAAAGGATATTATCTAAATTAATTAAACATAATGCAGATATAACGTGCCTGCAAGAAACCCATATAAAGAAGAAGGATGAAAAATATTTAGAATGCCCGAAATTAGGAAAATTATTTACCACACCAGCAGATGAGGAGAAAAAGAAGGAATCGCAGTATATGTGAAAGAGGATTTGAAATCTGAGCTAATATGGTCGGACTTAGAAGGAAGGACTCTGGGTTTGCAGATCTGGATTAATGATATTCCACCCTTTAGTAGTAATATATGCCCCAAATGGAGACCAAAAAGAGTTTTTTAAACACCTATATGGAAAATTGGTTGAATTGCAAAAAGAAATATTTGTATGGTAGGGGACTTCAACTCCATTGCTGATTTCAAAAGGATCACAGTAATGCCGGGAAGAATAAAAAGGGGAAGAGAGAGCTCCCAAGATTTGTAGGGAAATGATGAAAGAGCTAAATCTGACAGATATATGGAGAAGATTACATCCTGAAAAAGACAATTTACATTTTATTCAAATCCCCACCAAACATGGACACGGATTGATATGGCATGGATGAGTGGAGAGATAGCAAATGAGACAAAAGAAGTGGAAATTTTGCCTAATGAATGGGCAGATCATAATCCAATACAGGTAATATGGAAGGGCAGGGCAAAACCAAAGAAAAGATGGACCTAAACACTCAATTAATAAGAGAGAAAGAATATATTAATAAATTAAAGGAGGAATTGATTTTTTTATTAAAGAAAATGATAACGGAGAAACCACTTAAACAAAACGCTTGGGATAATGATGAAGGCGGTTATAAGAGGCACAACAATCTCTTATAATGCTAAGAGAAACAAGGAAAAATATTCCAACAAAACAAATTACAACAGAGAATTAAGGAGCTAGAAACCCTTCTACAAAATAACCCAAAAGAATCCAAACTGCAAAATCAGATAAGTATAGTCAAACACAAACTGAATTTAATTGATCAAGAGAAAATGACTATGAATTTGAACTTAACTAGACAAATCTATTTTGAACATGCCAACAAGCCAGGAAGATGGCTATCTTATAAATTGAAAAAAAAGAAAGAGAAGAGACTGATATACCAGTTAATAGATAGCAAAGGAGATACATACCAGGAAATAGAACAGAAAAAGAAATCATTCATAAATACTTTGAAGATTTATACAAAAGAGAGATGTCAGTGAAGATAGAATAAGGAATTATCTAGATGAAGTAAAGGATAAGGCAATTGGGAAGAAATGGCTGAACTATTAAATAAAGACATTACTGAATCGGAATTGAAATCAGCAATAGAGAGCCAGAAAATAATAAAACCCGGCCCAGACGGATCCCAGGGGAGCTGTACAAGGCAACAGCAGATCAAATTGGACCACTTATGGTGGAAGTTTTTAATGATGTTTTATTAGCAGCTAGGATGCCGGACTCATGGAGGGGGCACTGATCTCGCTGATCCCAAAGGAGGATACAGATCCCAGATATATAAACAATTACAGGCCGATTTCACTCTTAAATACTGATTATAAAATATTCACTTCTATTATAGCAAACAGATTAAAAAGATTGCTAAACTTGTATATACATGAAGATCAAAATGGATTCCTTCCAACTAGGCAAATAAAGAATAATCTAAGAATAGTATTAGACGTACTAGAATTTTATGAAGCCCACCCAGAGAGACAAGTAGCACTCATGTTTCTAGATGCAGAAAAAGCTTTGATAATTTGAATTGGCAATTTTTAATTCAAAAATTTATAATTTGAATCTGGGTACCAAATTTGAAAATATTATAACAACTATATATGACACACAACAAGCTAATATAATAGTGAATGGGGAATGCACCTACCAATAAAGATAGAAAAAGGAGTGAGACAGGGTTGCCCACTCTCTCCCTGCTCTTCATATTAGCATTAGAGACATTATTAACACGAATTAGGAGGAATTCAGATATAAAGGGATTAACAGTTAAGAAAGAGGAATATAAATTGCAAGCGCTTATGCAGGATTTACATGATTTTCTTCCTTGAAGAACCAAAAGACAGGGGACCAAAATTGATGAGTGAATTAGAGAAATTTGGAGCAGTAGAAGGACTTAAAATAAACAAAAAAAAACTAAATTAATGACCAAAACCTAACAGAAAAACAGAAAATAGAACTAGAAGAAATAATGCAGATACAAGTGACAAAGAAAGTGAAATATTTAGGAATTTGGCTAACCCCACACTGTAAGACACTTAAAGAAAACAATTATGATAAACTGATACATCAGGTAAAGAAAGATTTAGAATCGTGGGGGAAACTTCAAATTTCACTACTAGGCCGAATTGCTACTATTAAAATGAACATTCTCCCTAAATTTTTGTATTTATTCCA
The DNA here is from genome assembly GCF_049901715.1 of Pseudonaja textilis. NCBI lineage: Eukaryota > Metazoa > Chordata > Lepidosauria > Squamata > Elapidae > Pseudonaja > Pseudonaja textilis. Next base: position 48,529,092 of record NC_141997.1, read on the forward strand.
AACGATCCCAATTAAATTACATAAAAGTTTTTTGAAGAACTCAATAGAACAACCTTGAAATTTATTTGGCAAGGAAAAACCCAGAATAAATGTAAAAGCAATGCAGGATGAAGAGCAGGAGGGTTAGCATTTCCAAACTGGGAGTTATACCATATGGCCACCTCATTAGTTTGGTTGAAGGATTGGGTGAGTTTAACCAATAATAGAATACTATTTCTAGAAGGCCATGATTTACAAAGGGGTGGTACGCCTTTCTATGGGACGTAGGAAAACCAGTCAAAAATATTTCCATAGACATTTAATTAGAGACGCACTATTAACAATTTGGAGGAAAATAAGGAAAAACATTATACAAAAGTACCAGTATGGATTTCAACAATGGAGGCAATGATTCACCCAAACAATTTGGAGCTTACCAAAATGATTAAATACAAAGACTTATTAGACCCACAAGGAAATTTGAAACCGAGGCTGGATCTTCAAGAGCAAGGACATAAAATTGATCAATGGGTTTATCTTCAGATTCAAAGCAGATATAAAACAAGACAAAAAGAATTCGGAATTAATAACAACTGCAACAGTTAGATAAAATTTTATTAGGATCAAATAAAAAAACATAACAAAATTTTATAACTACTTATTAGAAACAGAACTAGAAGAAGAAATTGTAAAAGGAAATATGATTGCTTGGAGTAAGAATGTAGGGCTTAGCATCACATTAGCGGAATGGGAGAAAGTTTGGGGCAGAAACAATAAGATTACCAAATCGGCAGCATACAAGGAAAATCTTTATAAAATGTTCTATAGATGGCATCTCCCCCTTCGAGGTTAGCGAAGATGCACCCCAACATGAGTCCGCATTGCTGGAAGTGTAGGAAAAAGAAGGAACCTTTTTCCATATGTGGTGGTCCTGTGCAGAAACCCAAAAGTATTGGAAGAAAATCAAAACTTGGTTGGAAGAAATCACCAAAGAGCAGATCGAATACAAACCAGAGTCCTTCCTACTAGGGATTTTTGATAAGCAAATTTCCAAAAAAACCAAATACATAACTATACACATTTTAACAGCGCCAGATTAGCCTTCGCTCAACATTGGAAACAACACCAAATTCCATCAGAAGAAATGATTATTGAAAAAATCTCAAAATGCGCAGAAATGGATAAATTGACTTTGGCGCTAAAAACAAAGACACTTCACTATACTATGACAGCTGGAATTGTTGGTATAATTGGATTGACCAAAGATAAATAATATATTATAAGGCATAAAAGAAAAGTATCAATACATAATAGCGAGGTAGCGATATAAGTTAAAAACAGGTGTGGTTATATGACACAAGTTAAGGTGATGAAAACAAAAGAAGATCTTGCAAACTGTTAAAATAAGAATACTTTTAATCCTGTAACCTCTTTCTTTCTTTCTTTCTTTTCTTAAAATTCTTTCCTCTCTTCCCTTCTCTTTTCTTTCTTTTCTTTCTTTCTTTCTTTTTTTTTTGCTTATTTGTGTATGTATTGTGACTGGTTTTAATTGTAAAAATTAATAAACTATATTTAAAAAAAAAAAAAATAAATAACTTCATAAATAAGGCAAAAATCTGCATTATTAATCTGAAATTGAATTTGTGTTTGTTCTTATTGTGATCTGACAGGAGGGATTTTTTCTCAGAAATGATTTTGGCAGCTGGAAAGGTGTGTATGTTTGTGTGCGTGTCTATGCTTTCATCTCTGGGGAGGCTGTTTTTCAGAGGAGAAAAATGGGTTGTTTATTGTATGAAATATGAAGGTTGCATTAGAAATCTCAATTGTTTCTACTTTCTTCAGTTTCTAAGTGGTGATAAAATTACTTTTAATGTCTTTGATGTTTCTGTAGTAGTTTCAGTCGCTTTGGCTCTTCGGTGAAAAGCTTCTTAACAGCATGCAAAAATATTTTGTCATCTACAGTGAAGAGGTTGCTTTTGTTGTGTGCAAAGAACATGTTTATATGTATGTGTGTGTGTGTGTGAAGAGTGTATGTGTATATATATATATATATATATATATATATATATATATGTGTGTGTTTTCTTAAGTTTTTGCGGGCATTTACATGTATGGCATTCGGCTTTGTTCGGGTATTTTCTCAGGTCATTGTAGTTGTGCTTTTAATGTAGCAACATTTCGGCAGAATCTCATCTGCCATCATCAGGCTTCTGTGTGTGTATATATATACATATATATATATATATACATATTTTACACACACACGTATACACACATACAGTGTGTGTGTGTGTGTGTGTGTGTGTGTGTGTATTCAGTGGTTTTTAAATATATTGCATTTAATTGCTTAAGGTTATTTTATATAATACGCTCTCCCTTTTTATGGGATATAATTATTATCCTTGCTACATATTTTGAAACCTATGACCCATATTTCTTCTGTATTTGAACAAATATAACCCCTAGGTTTGCTATCCAGATATTACTTACCGGTAGCTGCACTAATCAGGAAAACCATTCTCCTGAATTTATTTTCTTTGCCTGATTACCAAGGGACTCCAAAATTTGCTGTCCAGAAAACATTCCTCTTTTGATATGCTTCAGACTTAGAGAGAGTTACATGAGATTGCAACTCTCTATGCATCGGATTGAAACGCATTCGATACTCAAGTAAGATGCAGTAGTGGTGATAGGATTGCATTTTTTGTAAGACTGAAATGGGTTGGAATAAATATATAGATTTGTCCTCCACCAGGAAGAACTGAAGAAGCTTCTTGGATGGGAAGTGAAACATTTGCAAGGAAAAAAAAGCAGAAGAAAGTCCAGTTACCTTTTGAAAAAAACATCTTTGGGACAACCATGACCTGGATGATTGAGAAACTTCATAGACAGTTTTCCTATGAGAAAAAGATTATTTAATCATCATAAAGATCAAATCTTGTCCTCCAATACCTATTTTCATCCCTGCAGCACTTACCTTCATGTTTACATATTTACTGACCATTTAAAACTGATAAGGGCATTTTTAAGTCTTCATCTAGAAGTTTGTAGAATTCTCACGATTCCTTTTCCCTCCTTCTCCATTTCTTTTTTAATTCAACACTCCCATAGCTTCTTCCAATCCTTCTTCATTAATTTTAGGTAGATCTTATGTCCATTTGGGCAAAAAGATTGTTGAGAGCTATACAAAAATACTTTATTTTAAGCAGATCAATTACAGTTACTGGAGTGACATGAAACTAAGACAACTTTAATAAAGGAGAAAGGGTATTTATTATTATTTTTACTTTTATAGCCAGTAATTGAATCTCTAAATGGGTTGTCATAAAATATGAAAGTTTAAAACTCAGTTAAATCTAAGTCTTAAGGGATTGTAAGGTCATTCAAATCATGTTACTTTGTCGAGCTGATGATCCAATCTAATTTAAATCCTAAAAACAAGGATGAATACAAATGTGTAATTGTAAGAATGAATACAAATGGGACATTGCACAACACAGCATGTTCTCATATCGACAAGGTGCGTAAATTGTTGAATTGATTCAAAGACAACTGACATGTTAAATGGATTTAGCAATTCAATGTGAAAATTTGCTCTGAAGGAAAGATTTTAGTAAATTCCCTTTGATTCAGAGTCCTGAAAAAAGTAATAATAGAATAATAGAGTCGGAAGGCACCTTGGAGGTCTTCTAGTCCAACCCCCTGCTTAGAGAGGAAATCCTATATCATTTCAGACATATGCTTATCCAGTCTCTTCTTAAAAGCTTCCAGTCATGGAGTATCCACAACTTCTGGTGGCAAGCTGTTCCACTGGTTAATTGTCCTCACTATTAGGCAATTTCTCCTTAATTCTAGGTTGCTTCTTTCCTTGATTAGTTTCCATCCATTGTTTTTTTTTTCTTATCAAAGAGATAAGAAGATAATCAGATAAGAGATAATCAAGCAGAAAAGCAATCTAGAACTAAGGAGAAATTTCCCTACAGTTAGAACAATTAGTCAGTGGAACAACTTGCCTCCAGAAGTTGTAAATGCTCCAACACTGGACATTTTTAAAGAAGGGATTGGATAACCATTTGTCTCAAATGCTATAGGGCAGTGGTGGCTAACCTTTTTGGGGCTCCTGTGCGAAAAATTGTGCGCGCGCTCACGTGCCAGCACCCAGAAGGCGATGCACACCCCTCCACGTGTGTGCCCCCCCATGGCCCCTGTGCATGCGTGTGCAATACCCCCCACCCCCTCCCACTGCCCCCTTACCTGCACTGTGCCTCCCAGCTGATTTTTGGCCCATATGAGGCCTTTTTCGGCCACTCAGAGACTTGAGAAAAACTTCTGCAGCCTTTGCAGGCCAAAAAATGGACCTGTTTCATCACTTCTGGTATTTCCGGAAATACAGGAAGTGATGAAACGGGCCTCTTTTTCGGCCTGCAAAGGCTTTCCTCAAGCCTCTGGGAGGCCAAAAAAGGCCTCAAACAGGTCGAAAATCAGCTGTGAGGCATGCACATGTGTGGCTCGCATGCTAGCACAAATGGCTCTGCATGCTACCTGTGGCACGCGTGCCATAGGTTCGCCATCACAGCTATAGAGTTTCCTGCCTAAGCAGGCGGTTGGACTAGAAGACCTCCAAGGTCCCTTCCAACACTGTTATTCTATTCTATTCTATTCTATTCTATTCTATTCTATTCTATTCTATTCTATTCTATTCTATTCTTCTTCTGCCTCCAGGTGTTTAGGAGAATAGGTTGACTCCCTCTTTTTGGTAAATAAATCTAAAATGAATTCCAACTAGAAGCAACGTAAAGCATAAGAGGAATCCATTTTTAAAAAGGCTTTAAAATTATTATACTGCAACCTTTTCAGATGACTTTAAGATGAGTATAGGAGGAACCATATCGAACAAATGATTCTTTTATTTCAAACTATATAATACTAACCAGTGTTACAAAAATAAGGTTAAAAACATATCGGTATATCTGTGTGTATACATTTATATTCCAATGGATCATATAAACCCTGAATAATTTATTCCAAATACATATTCAAAAATCAAATTATTTTTTCTGGACAAAGAGGGGGAAAATTATAAAATGGAAGGAATCTACAATTAATGGAATCGGTAACAATATTGCAAATGCCTCAGTCGATTGTTTTAAATATTCAGAGCATATGTTGCTTAATAAATGCCACCACAGAACTGTGGGAGACCAGTAATTTATAGCCGGTATTTTTCCTCTTGGATCACGCAATTGCAAAACTGCATTTCCAAATTAATAAAGTATAAACGGCATTCGCAATAACCGCAATAACTGTAGCAAGAACAGTAGGCAAAACGAATGCATCTTTCCACATTAAAACTTGGAATCTCACACACTTCTGAGGTACAGAAATAACCAGCCACACGTGATATCAGAAACTCCAATGATGTAACTCAGTTTTTCCTAGTTCAAATATTGTTCATTAGTTTACTACAATATAAAATACAAAAGTACAAATAAAAATGAAAATAAGGGAGGATTATAACATAAAAACAGACACTGCAAACATCATAAATTGGACCAGAAATGTAAATCACATTACCATGGGGATGCCCCAATGGTCATAAGTGTGTGAAAAATGGTCGTGTCACTTTTTTTCAGTGCCATTGTAACTTCAAACGGTCATTAAATGAATTGTTATAAGTCAAGCACTGCCTGTATTTTTGTGTCTTCTTCTTGTGCCATATCCATCATTGGACATTGGCGATCACGTTGGCAATCCTATTTTTATCAACAGCTGCACAAAAAATGTATTGTTGAGTTTGGTCCAAACCAGTCCCTTAGATTTTAAGCCATGATGTTCTTTTTCTGCCTGGACCTTCATTTGCCTTCAATCTTTCCTTGGAGAGGATTAAGTGAAGGATGCTGTATTCATCTGGGTGGTCGCGTCACAGGTCTTTTTTATGGTTTTGATGATTTCCCTTGGCTTTCCCAGGCGGCTGATCACCTCCTCATTTCTGATTTTGTCAACCCAGCTCATACGTAACAGTCATGTGTAAATCCAGATTTCAAATGCTTCTAGTCTCTTCAAGTGAATTTCTGTCAGAAACCAACTCTCCACTCCATAGAGCAGGTTAGAAAAGATGTACGTAAACTGTTTCAACTCCTACCCTCGAAACGACGCTATAGAGCACTGCATACCAGAACAACTAGACACAAGGACAGTTTTTTTTTTTCACTCTGCTAAAAATATAATACCCTCAACACTGTCAAACTATTTACTAAGTCTGCATTACTATTACTATTGATCTTCCCATCCTTCCTTTCACCCATCTCCTCCCACTTGTGACTGTATGACTGTAACTTTGTTGCTTGTATCCTTACCATTTTATTGACTGTTTCCTGGTATGATTTGATTGCTTGTTGTACCCTATGACTATATTCTATATAGTATATAACCTGTGACTATATAACCCTATGACTATTATTAAGTGTTGTACCTTATGATTCTTGATGAATGTATCTTTTCTTTTATGTTCACTGAGAGCCTTTGCACCAAAGACAAATCCCTTGTGTGTCCAATCACACATGGATAATAAAGAATTCTATTCTATGTAACATCTGACAAGCCTGGTTTTCAATCTTAAGCTTATGTCATGACTGCAGAAGACCATTTTCATTTCTGTGGATAGTTGAAAAAAATAATATGATGCACCCACACCCACAACCATAAAGTACACAACAGCTACTCCTTTAGCCCACTCTAGTTGAACATTCACTGACTTCGCAAGTGGTGATGATGAAGATGATATTTAACTTAGAAGGGGGAAAATAGTTGTATCCTATGGTGCTTGGCTTCATATAGATATGCAAGTAAGATCATCCAATTCCCCTTTGTCATCTGGGGGTAGACTTATTCAGACATAACAAAAATGAAATGAAATGAAATCTTGCTGGGTGAGCTTTTTCAGAGCAGCTAGCTCAATTTATCCCTATCACAAAGAAACTTGTATCCACCCAGCAGTAAGAAAACTAGCCAAAGTCTGAGTGAAATCTATGAAATATTTACTTGAAGTTGGAATAATGGATTCTGCAGCCTGAGACACAGAGGGGATGACATTTAAATTTGTACTTTAAATGCAGGCCAAGCACAGAAGGAAGAGTTGAGTGGATACTGGCATGTTTAAAAGAAAAAAAAAGTAAGGTTGCAAATAAAGAATCTTTCTACATATAGCAAACACAAAATAAGTCTCTTTTCTCTAATGAGACTCTGTAGCAATTCTATAATGGAAAGGAACACCAATTTCAGATTCTCCAAACTGTTGCCTTGATACAACCACACCTTGCCAAATAGCGTATTTCTCAGTAGAGGATAGCAATCCACAGACAAGTAAACGAAGAAGAACTGTAGCTAGCATAAAGTCATACAAGTACTGGAGATGACTGATGAGGAGGAAGAGGAACAGCTGGGTCCAGTGCCTGATGTGTGGATGTACAGAAGGCAGAGGAGAGGAGAGCAGTGGAAATCTATGAGCCAGTCCTTGCGATGGAAGAGCCACCGCTGCTAGCGAAGCCCCACCCTAGCTGTGGGGATAAAAGGCAGGGGGCGGAGATGAGTAGATGTGGCAGACAACTATTCATCTTCTGGCTCGTCAGATTTGTTAGCTTGCATTGAGAGAGAAACTTTTTTTGCCAGGGCTGCTGGGATAATAAAGGAACCTTTGAGGGTTTCTCATATTTGGGGAGCTGGGTGAGAACAGAAACTGTGTTATGTCAACAGTAAAGATCTCTCATACCTCCCTTTCATAAGTCTGTTAATTTATCAAGGTGGACTTTTTAGAACAATTTTTCAAGGGACCCATCCTTCTTATCCTTCCCTATCAGGTGATGTATGCAAAAGGAAATGTCTGCATTTTCTTCTTAGCATAGATGTTACAGCCCAACAGAGCTTCACGGTGACTTAGTATCGGGGCAGAGATAAAATAAGATAATCCAAATCTGATTGTGCCTCAGACTCTGCCTTCATCTGAACCTGAAGGATGCTCATACTTCCAAAGATTTATGGAACCACATTCACTTGATCCAGACTGATGTGAGCTAAATCCAATTACTTTGGGGGGTAGTTTATAGATGTGGGAATTTTTTTAATCATGACTCCGAGTAGGATGAAATCAACAGGGTTTTGATGTCATTGATCATTTGTGTAAAGGTAAAGTTTTGCCAGTCTGGACATGTCCGAGTCTAGGGTGGGGTGCTCATCTCTATTTCTTGGCCAAGGGAGCCAGAATTATCCAAATACATTTTCCATGGTCGTATAATTGACATGACTATATGCTGAGGTGCATGGAATGCTGTTACCTTCTTAACAAAGTGGTACCTATTTATCTATTTGCAGTTGCCTGCTTTTTAACTGCTGGGTTGTCAGGAGCTGGAGCAAGGAGCAGGAGCTCATCCCATTATGCAGAGCTCAAGTCTTGAACCTGAGTATATTTCAGGTAAGCCATTGCACTCATCATTTTTGTACCAGTCCTTCCTCCCTTCCTTCCTTCCTTCCTTCCTTCCTTCCTTCCTCCCTTCCTTCTTTCCTTCTTTCCTTCCCTCCTGCTTCCTTTCTTCCCACTTCCTTCCTTCCCCTCCCCTTCCTCCTGCTTCCTTCCTTTCTGCTTCTTTCCTTCTTTCCTTCCCCTCCTTTCCTCCCTCTGTCCCTTCCTTCCCCTCCTTTCCTCCCTCCCTTCCATTTATTTTCTGCCCACCTCATCACAAGGTGACTCTTGCTATGCTACAATAGTGGCTGTGAAATGCATCTATTACATTTGCTGGCATTTTGGAGAGCCCCTTCAGCATGCATAATGATTAAGAGTGCTGAGAATCATGAGAAAACATAAAGTATGAACTGGAAAAGATAAGAAAAGATTCACCTCCTTATATCCTTTTGCCTGTTCTTCATCCAATTTCAATACTGTTCTCAGTTTCAAATTCATTGACAACTCTTTATCCAGTTATGAACTAGCAATGTAACAGGATTCCAGACAGCATCCCTTTGGGACTGAATTTACTTGAAGACTACTGAACAGTCTGAAAAGCGCTTGTACTTCTGTTCAGAAATAAACAGAGGGACGGGAGAATTGAATTTATTTTTGTTTAATAAATGAGGTGGCAGAGGGAGCTCTTCCACCTGGCTTTAAATTTTAACAAGCCAAGAGTATTTATCAGCAGTGTGATAGTGTTGTAAAAATCTACCTTCTTTCTCTGGTACTTCCTGAAGTGAGGTGGTGACACTGAACAATGTAGCTTTTCTGGAAAGCTCTGTAGACCAAGGAAAAAAGGAGTCACTGTTGTAATTAATAATGTGGTTTTTCAAAGCATGAAGTATGAATTTGGAAATCTTCATTTGTTAAAATTAAAACTTCGTGCATTACAAATGTGAGAAAAGAAGGAGGGAAGGAGGGAAGACAGGCATAAAGATGGGAAGGAGGGAAGAAGACGGGGAATGAGGAAGGGAGGGAGGGAGGAAGGAAGATCTATCATTTGTCTTTCTATCTATCTATCTATCTATCTATCTATCTATCTATCTATCTATCTATCTACCTACTATCTATCTATCTATCTATCTATCTATCTATCTATCTATCTATCATCTATCTACTATCTATCTATAATCTATCTATCTATCTATCTATCTTTCTATCTATCTATCTATCTATCTATCTATCTATCTATCTATCTATCTATCTATCTATCTATCATCTATCTATCTATCTATCTATCTATCTATCTATCTATCTATCTATCTATCTATCTATCATCTATCTATCTATCTATCTATCTATCTATCTATCTATCTATCTATCTATCTATCTATCTATCTATCTATCTACTATCTACTGCAGATAAAACTAATTTTTTAAAGAATTTTATTATCCCATCTATTTCTTGTGATCTAGGCTAGAATTATTTCAGTATCCCTAATGTTATGAACATCTGCACTACTAGCAGTTGCCATTTTTCTCCCATCAGTAAGTATATCTTAAGCATCTTGAATATCCAGGATTTTCCTTTGACACATATAATCTGTTTATGTGGAGGAATATTCTTCATTGATTCTGTGATACTGGAATTGAACAATTATTTGGCTTTAAAAAATGTTCAGACTTGCTTCATACTGATGTATTACATTATTTTTTGAGCTTGATATAACATTAACATTACAAAGGGTATCTGGAACAGTAATTCAGCACTGAATTGTGAAAATAGCACATCTAGTTTTGTTGAGCAGTATAGAAATAATAATAACAACAACAACAATAACAACAACATTGTGGGATCATAAAATAGAAAAAGTCAGAAAAAATGAGAAAGTTAAATTGCTCTGGGACCTCAGAATCAGACAGGCACCTGCCACAAAACACCCCAGACTTAACAATAAGAAAGACAATAAAGTCTGGATAGTGAATGCAGCAGTGCCTGAAGACAGCAGAAGAGAAGAGAAAGAACTGGAGAAAATAACAAAATACAAAGACCTACAAATAGAAATAGAATGACTACACCAAAGGCAAGCAAGGGTACTACCAATAGTAATAGGCACCTTGGGTGCAGTCCCAAAACAACTGGAGCACCACTTGAACACTTGTAGGTATTGACAAATTTGCCATCAGTCAATTGCAGAAGGCAGCTTTACGTGGAACAGCTTCCATCCTGAGATGATATCTGTAACACCATCAAACATTCAGATTTGCCTATTCCAGGTCCTTGGTAAGGACTCGATAGGTAGACAAAAATGCCAAACCCAGTTTGAACATCTGGCTAATAGTAGTAGTAGTAGTAGTAGTAGTAGTAGTAGTTAGTAGATCTTAAGAAGGTACTTGGTTGCTACCTAGGACACTGGCAGCAACCTGTATCAACCATCAGCACCAGTCAATGGTATTTGTGATGCATTTTTGAATGTCCAGTTGACTGAGTTTCATGTTTAATGAATAAAGTACATAGTTAAAAAAAATCACCATGTTGAGTGAACCCAGGCAGAATATTTCTAAAACTTCCATACCCTCCAGAAATAAGCAGAATCTTTGTAGACCGGAATCAACTAGGGATGTATATGTTTTTTAATGTATCAGATCTTCAAGACTGAGAAACAAGTTAGCTATAAGTAAAGATACTTGGTATTGATTTTAACATTTAAACTTGTTGAAAGTAAATCAACATTTCCGGTTTGTTCTTTCTTGTTCTGTTTAATGATTGGATGAAATAGGGCAGACAGTTATTTTATTTTATCTTGTCTTATTTTTATAACTGACCATCTTACCACAAACAGCTCCTCACAATAAGCTAATAAAAAGACTAATCTGTCTCTGTTACTGGACAAACTTAGAGAAGCTATTGGCTGAGTAGTTGTCTTTTGAAAAAGGAACAGGAACAATAGCTATGCTTTCCCTGTGAATATCTTGGTTTTCAGTTAATATTTCAACAAACTCTTGAACCATTAAACAAAGATTTCCATTCATACTTCATAAAAAGATGAGTATTCAATTGAAATGGGTTTCAGAAGGAAATATTTATATATAAAGCGATGACCGATATAATTCAACTTAGTAAGGAAAGGGTCAGCCAACTTCCTTTGAAAGTACATTCCATTTTTAAAAAATGACAGTTTAAACAACGAGGTAACCAAAAATCTATGGATTTCAGATCAAGTGAGGCTTTACAGGTTGGTTGAGAGTTGATTGACAGAGCTTGAATGCTTCTGGAACACTGCTTTCTATTCATGCATGAATCAGAGCGGACGGAAAAGTCTCTCATTTTTCTTTTTTTAAAAAGTGGCATTAGGTAAACAAAATTTCTTAGCTACATCCCTAAATTATCAAAATTAGAAAATTAACCAGACAACTAAAAAGCACATATGATTTTTACAAAATGTGTGTTTTTGTTTATGTTGCTCAGTTGTTACGGCTCATAATTTAAATGAATAGCAGAGTTGGAATGGACTTTAGAGGTCTTCTAGTCCATCCCCCTGCCGAAGCAGGAGACCTTACACCATTTCAGGCAAGTGGATGTCCAGTCTCTTCTTAAAAGCCTCCAGTGGTGGAGCACCCAACAACTTCTGAAGGCAAGCTGTTCCACTGGTTGTTTGTCCTCACTGTTAGGAAGTTTTTTTCCTTAATTCCAGGTTGTTTTGCACCTTGAATGGTTTTCATCCATTGTTTCTTATCTTGCCTTCTGATTGCTTTGGAAAATAAGTTTACTCCCCCGTCTTCATCAGTGGTGGGATTCTTTTTTTTTTTTTTACTACTGGTTCTGTGGGGGTGGCTTGGTGGGCATGGCTTGGTGAGCGTGGCAGCGGAAGGATACTGTAATACCCTCCCCACCCCACTAACCTGCTTTCCAGCTCCGTTCTCCTGTGCAGGGCAACAAAAGAAGACCCAGCTAATCAGCTGGGACTCTGGTGGCAGCGAATAGATGGGGTTGGTGGGACCAGTCAGAGGTGGCATTTGACGGTTCTCCAAACTACTCAAAATTTCTGCTACTGGTTCTCCAGAACTGGTCAAGACCTGCTGAATACCACCTCTAGTTTTCGTGGTAGTTTCTCAAATATTGGAACACTGCTCTCATGACACATATGATATCTATCATGGATACAAAAGAAGCATTTTTGTGGCTCAAATATTACTAATCAGGCATGTGCACACTCTTTCTCTCACATACACAACCTAGACATAAACATACTCTAGAGAGGAAGAATGTTCGCTTGAATTTTTTTGACCAAGCAAAAAAATCATTAAAAAAATGATGCATTTATTCCATATTGAAATGTCAACTTAAGAATGTTCATTTTGGATTCTGTTTCAAAAGCAAATTTCCAAGCAGCTAAAATGTGATGGAGAGAGAGAGAGAGGGAAAAAAGGAGTAGACAAAATAGATACTTGAAGAAACTTGATTTTGTACTTCTGAAATATTTGAAGAAAAAGAAAACCCTTAGTAAAAGAAAAAGAGAAGGAATACAGCTACACATCATCTTAAAGAAGGACAACATCCAATAATTCTTTTTTATTGCAATTCAGAGAAAGATAATGAAAAAACATCCATTTTGGGGCTACTCGACAACCTTGTGAAACTAGTGTAAATAAAAGAGAATTGTTACTGTTGCAATAAATCCAGTGTCACCAATATAACAATGATAATTAAGCCCACAGTGAGTTATGATCCATACTTGCCTTAGGCTTCATAAGCCAACAAGGGAAGTCTGTAAAATCTACTTCAAACAAATCTCCCAGGCTTGTAAGATTAACTAGATTTGCTTAGAAAACAAACCAATTAAACAAACCCTAAAGCTTGAAAGACTTCCATTTGTTTTTCCTTTATTTTATTTTTTTGGGGGGAAAAGTGACAGTTGTAATAAGGGAAATCTCATCTCCTTCTATCTGGTGCATTCCTATAACTAGCCATGATTGACCTTCTCTAGATAATCACAATTTTCCACCGTTTAGACAACAGGCTCTCTTCAAACTTGTTGGATATTTTTCCACCTGTGTCAAAGGAGAGAAACTAGAGGGCAGATGTGGTCAGGCAGCGAAGTGTCAGTTTGGATCAATCCCAAGTTTGCAAGAAAGATGCTACCACCTCTGGCTTGGGTATAATTTTAGTATCAGGGAAGGCCCGGCTTATGCTGAGAGCTATGAATTTAGCAGAGACGGCAGGAGGAAAAAATGGAGCACCTTAAAAACCTGCATCTGTGCTCACGGGGAGACAAAACGATCCTTATTTTTAGATGAAAGAACAACAACTCAAGGGCACAATTCATCAGGAACTGATTCTAGAAGATCCCTTTGCAGCGAATAGGAGCAATCAGTTCATTTTATCACGTCTTCCAATATGTGAACTTCAAGATGGACCGAGTACAAGGGAACAATAGAAAATTAGTAATTGAACAATCCATCTTTTTTTAAAAAAAAAAAAAGCCTTTGTGCGTTTCTTGGAAGCCAAGAGGAACAGAGTGACCACTCATTCTGACAATGGAACAGAAACATTTACAGAATATAAAATAACAGGGTTGGAAGGGACCTTGTAGGTCATTTAGTCCAACCTCCATCCCAAGCAGACCCTACACCATTTCTGACAAATGGCAGTCCAGTCTCTTCTTGAAAGCCTCCAGTGATGAAGCTCCCACAGCTTCTGAAGGCAACTTCTGTTCCAATGGTTGATTGTTTTCACTGTCCGAAAGTTTCTCCTTATTTCCAGGTTGATTGTCTCCTTGTTCAGTTTCCATCCATTATTCCTTCTCTGGCCTTTGGATACTTTGGACAATAGCTTGACCCCCTCCTCTCTGTAGCAGCCCCTCAAATATTGGAAGATGCTATCCTGTCTCCTCCTTCTCTTCCCTGGATTAACCATGCCCAGTTCCTGCAATCATTCATCATATGTTTTAGCCTCCAGTCCCCTCATCATCTTGGTTGCTCTTCTCTACTCTCTTTCTAAAGTCTCAACATGAGCATCACAAAGAACATGGGTAAATATTGACCGCTAACATCAAGAAGCATGCACCACGTGCAAAATGGATTCTGTTCTGACCCAAACCTTGTTCCAGTGAAACAAACACAAAACAGAGGTAACAGCAAAATCTTTTAATGATTCTTTACAAATTCCATTCCTTCACGGTTAAAAGGCTGTTTCAAACTAATGGTCTCTGATAAGAACGAGCCTTGCCAAGGTGGTGCAAGGCTGCCAAGAACAGTAGATAAAATTGCCAAGAAATATTTCAAACACAAAGAGTCTCCAAACACAAGCTAAGAGAGTCTGAACGCCCATAAGACTTGAATGCAAAAACTTCTTTGTTTCCTACAAAGAACTCTGGTTTCTTAGCTGGCTTTTATCCTCTTAAGGGAGGGGCCGTTACCTTGCAGCCTTACTCCCGAGTCACCTGTGCTGCTGCAGCTGCTCTTTCCTTCAAGCAGCGCTGCACACATGCGCACTTGGCACAGGCTCCTCGGGGTCCTCTTCATCACTGCTGCCAGCCTCCACAATCTCCAAAGGCAGCACTCCACTCCCCGATGATCCTGGCCCCATCCTTGCATCCCACGCAGGGCCCTCATCTGAGTCCTGCTCACCGAGACCTCAGCCTTCTGCACCTGCTGCTGGTGAACCACAACAGATTGTCTTCAGATCGCTCATGAGAAGGTCTGTTGGAAAAAGCTGAGCCCCTGTCTTGAATCATTGAGCAAATCGTATAAAATCTCCCACTGCAAATTGGCTCTTTAACCAGCCGCTTTCAGAGTACCCCGTTCGCCTACTGCTGATCTCAATATTTCTTGAGTTCAGGTAAAGCAAAAACAAGAAACAAAAAAAAAAACCCTCAGACAATAAGTTTTTGAAGCACAGGGTAGGCCTCTAATGGTCTAGCTAACAAAAGCTGACAAGAGCTTTCACGGAGGCAGAGAATTCAAAAGTGAGGTGGCTTTTATCCAGGCGCTGCTTCTTTAACCCGATGAAATAAACTTCAAGAGGTACCTAATCCCATTAATTTTCATGCTGCAGCACACTGATAGGTAATGCACACAAACCAAAGTCGGAAAAGGCAAGCTTTTGAACACTGGGAATGTCTAAAGAGCTATTTTAAAAAGAAGTCCAGACAAAGTACAGCGCGAGGCAACTTAAGCAGTGTCCAGGTGTATTTCATTCTGGAGGTGATTACAAGCATCTACATGAAACACAAAAAAACAGGGGTTTTTGTTGGGCTTTTCAAGCATCACAGCTTCTCCTCCCATTGCATTATTTTCTATCCCTTCCTCCTCTGAGCTTTAGAAATCCTATACCTAACTTTGAGCAGATATAATTCTTTGCAATTCTTAGCAGTAAGGAAAGCAGTATTTCTTCAAGAAACAAGTAAGGGAAGCAGCATTTACTTCAGAAGCAAGAATGTTGCAAATAAGGAAGGAGATCCTATATGTAGAATGACCCTTGGCTGTAGGATTTGCAAGTCTACTTATAATTCATTCTTTGCAAAAAGATGAATCATACCTGGGCTGCAGTAGAAGGCACTGGGGAATCCCAGTCATTCCATAAGTTCAATTATAAGCGCTGAAAGGCACTTATTGAAACGGAAATAGCTGTGTGTCACACAATCCATTTTTCATCACGATGTAAACCTGATCCGTGTTCATATACTCCTGCTACCCAGATATCAGGAAAACATCCATGTTTTAACTCAATGGATCATCTACTCTTGGTTAGGAACATGGACGCTGCTGGGAATTGAGAACATCTCACATCTCCATTCAACTTTAAAAAAAAACATTTTTTTAAAAAAAAATCAATTAATTTATCCATCCATCCATTGATTCATCCATCCATCCAACCAACCATTCATTTATCTATCCATTTATCCATCCATCCATCTTATTATCCATCTATCTTTTTACTGTTATCTGACATAGGTTTTAAGCTTAAAAACATTCGATTATCTTACTCAGAAAATGTCACAAGAGTTCTGGTAGCACATTTTCTTACAGATGTTATTAAAAAAAAACAATGCATTTGTGTTCAGAAAGATGACAATTGTCTCCTAAGGTTTTGCTACTATAGACTAACACAGCTTTATTTCTACATTATCTTACTACTCTGTAGGCACCATACTTAATGGAGGAGATGTCAGGAAGTGAGACTTTTTGGATGATAAGCTACTATATGAGAATAATTCAGGGGGGTAAGGTAAGTCTCTGGCTGATTGGCAATTTATATGCAAATGAAATATTTGCATACATATTTGTATAGGTCCATAGATGGGGTCTATATCTATATACAGTAGACTTTATCTTGCCTTGAACAACAGAAAGGCAGGCTGTAAATCAAATAATAAATGAAAAGAAGGAAAGAAATATGACATAATACATAATAAAAAGATGTATGCAAGCCATGGCAAACAAGGAATATAACTTCACAATATTTCCTAGACTGAAAATGCTGCTTAGGAAGGGAATGAGCAGGCTCTACAGTGTAAACACCCAGTTCTGAGGATGCTAATAGCACAGGTTGCCAACTCCAAACTACACAGATTTTCCATACAATTATGGAAGGCTGTTTCGAACTAATGGTCTCTGATAAGAATGAGCCTTGCCAAGGTGGTGCAAGGCTGCCAAGAACACAAGATAAAGTTACTAAGAAATATTTCAAACACAAAGAGTTTCTAAACACCAGCCAAGATACTCTGAATGTCCACAAAGCTTGAGTGCAAAAATTTATTTGCTTCCTGCAAAGAACTCCAGTTTCTCAGCTGGCTTTTATCTTTTAAGGGAGGGGCCCTTACCTTGCAGCCTTACTCCCAAGTCACCCGTGCTGCTGTAGCTGCTCTTTCCTTCGAGCAGCCCTGCGTGCACGTGCACTTGGCACAGGTTTCTCAGGGAGCTCTTTATCACTGCTGCCAGCCTCCACAATCTCTGAAGGCAGCACCCCACTCCCTGATGGTCCTGGCCCCATTCCTGCATCATACGCAGGCCCCTCATCTGAGTCTTTGCTCTCCAAGACCTCTTTCGTCCGCACGACAACTGCTTCTTGGTAAAGTTGGATTTATTGGAATTAAACCACCCAGATCCTAATATCTTGATCCTCTTGTGTTCATTTTCTTTCAGTTCCTTGTTCCAGAACCTTGATCAAGGTACCACTTGGCAATCAGGTTTATCCACTGCCTGCATTCTTAAGGCATCAGTGATGTTTCTCTCTGACTTTGGAATCACATAGTGCAATTTTCAGGAACAATCATCTTTTATTTTAGCAGATAACATCACAATCTGTTTTACTAATGAAGTTCAGCTGATTGCACACATTGTTCTCCTGTGCTAAATCAGTTGCGAGTCTCCATTGAGATCTATCTGATGAGAAGGCAAGGTGTAATTGTTTTGAATGGATAAGTTTAATTTATTGTTACCTTTAAGATATTTTATTTTAATTGCTTTAGTGCTGACGATAAATCTTAATGTCATTAAATCCATTTTTATTACAGCTTAATAGAAAGCTGCGATCAACAGTCTTGAGATAATAACATTTAGAAACATAGCAACTTAACAATGAAGAAAGAAGGATTCATTATTGTTATACTAGTTTCCTTTCTAAAGGAATAGAAGAGTGTAAAAAAAATCAGTACAAGCCAACACATTGTTTCCATCGCAATTCCCACCCACTGAGCTGAATCGGATTCTGTTTATGCATCACTGTGCAGCAAATATTTGATAAAGTAAATATTATCCTTTTTATACAGATTACTTAAGCATAAATATAAACACGATTCTTCATGTTAAAATAATCTGGCAAAATCAGTACTTACCTGCCCTCTGTCTACATACTATAAGATACAGAACATTAAACACAGGAGCCTTACTGATCGCTTCTGCCTTCCTCAACTTTATTTTAGAATTTAGAATAGAATGGAGCTGGAAGGGGCCTTGGAGGTCTTCTAGTCTAGTCCCCTGTTCAGGCAGGAAAATTTTAGCAGCATTGATAGAGGGTGCAAACCCATATATAAAGCACAGTGAATTACCTAATGCCTAAACAAGTTTTCAATCAATCTTCTAGAAGTCTAGAATGTAACTTCCAGAATTTACATTCTATACAACCATTCATTGCTGTGAACTAAAATTTATTTATTTATTTGATTTGATTTGTCCATCGCTTACAAGATAATAGGTATACGTACAAACATGAGTAAGAATACAGGAAATAGGTACGAATAAATGGAGACAATAGGACTGGGACAGGAGGCACGATGGTGCTTTTATGCATGCCCCTTACAGACCTCTTAGGAATGGGGCGAGGTCAATAGTGGTTAGTTTGAGGTTAAAGGAGTGAGGGACTTAGAGGATATAAGAACAGAGTCAGGTAGTGCATTGATCAATCTGTTGTTGAAGTCATACTTTCTGCAATTGAGTTTGAAGTGGTTTACATTGAGTTTGTATCTGTTGTGTGCTCTTGTATTGTTGTGGTTGAAGCTGAAGTAGTCATTAACTGGTAGGACATTGTAGCAGATAATTTTGTGTGCTATGCTTAAGTCTAACCATAGGTGGCATAGTTCAAAGTTGCCCAAGCCCAAAATCTGGTGATATAGGGTATTATTTTGCGAGCAGAGGAGTGTAGTACTCTTCTCCTGAAATACTTCTGGACTCGCTCGATTGTATTAATGTACAATATGCAGTGTGGATTCCAGACTGATGAGCTGTATTCAAGTATTGGTCTGGCAAAAGTTTTGTATGCTCTAGTGAACAATTCAATATTTCTGGATGAGAAGCTTTGTAAGATTAGATTTACAACTCTTAATGCCTTTCTGGCAATGCTGTTACAGTGAGCTCTGGCACTTAGGTCATTTGATACGAGAACTCCAAGGTCCTTGACAGAGTGAGGGTCATCAACGAGGTCATATCCACCTAGTTTGTATTTGGTGTACTGTTTTTTTTTAACCAATGTGTAGGACAGAGCATTTGTTGGTTGAGATTTGGAGTTGCCAATTGTTTGACCATTCAGGCACATAATCAAGGTGGCTTTGAAGAACAGTAGCATTGTTGGTGGTGTTGAATAGTTTTACATCATCTGCAAAGCGGATGCAGTTGCTTAAAAGGTGATCACAAAGGTTATTTATATAGAGTATTGTTCACCATAATGCAAATACAGTCAAATAGGACTTTTAACTCTTCTTAACTCAAAATCAAACCAATCTTATAGTCTACATATTTTATGTTTCCCTTAACTTGGTTGTTAATGTTGATTACAAGTTTATATACTCAACTTTCTTCTCTCCAACCATCACATCAAAGGATTCTAGACCTTTAGTCATATCATTCTATATTATAAGCACTATGTGCTTAGAGCTTGAAGCCTTGTTAGAGATCCCACACATCCAGTTTACACTTGTGTGTTTCTGTTGCTCCCATCTGGGAGGAGGCTTCAAATAATTTCCAGCAGGATTACTAGATTCTGTAACAGCTTTATTCCCTAGGCCTAGAGCCTGGTAAACTTGCAAGATTAGTTTTTCCTGCCATGGACATGTTTACATCCGAACTAGACTGTGTTGTTTCTCTGTCTCATGTAATATATGTGGGTATATGCATAATTTTGTATTCATTTATTTATTTAGTCATATTCATGTAGTGCAAGGGTGTCAAATTCGACTTCATTGGCTGCTGCATCAGATAATCAGAGTTGGAAGGGACCTTGTAGGTCATCTAGTCCACCACCCCGCCCAAGCAGGAGACCCTACACCATTTCTGACAAATGGCAGTCCATTCTCTTCTTGAAGGTCTCAAGTGATGGCGCTGCCACAACTTGCAAGGGCAAGCTGTTCCATTGCTTGATTGTTCTCACTGTTAGAAAGTTTCTCCTTATTTCCAGGTTAAATCTCTCCTTGTTCAGTTTTCATCCATTATTCCTTGACTGGTCTACAGGCGCTTTAGAAAATAGCTTGACCTCTTCCTCTCTGTGGCAGCCCCTCAAATATTGGAAGACCGCAATCATGTCTCCCCTGGTCCTTCTGTTTACTAGACTAGCCAAGCTCGGTTCCTGTAACCATTCTTCATATATTTTAGTCTCCAGTCCCCTAATCGTCCTGGTTGCTTTCACTGTAGTTTTTCTAGAGTCTCAGCGTCTTTTTTGTAATGTGGTGAATAGAACTGGATGTAGTATTCTAGGTGTGGTCTTACTAAGGCTTTATAGAGTGATATTAGTGCCTCCCATGATCTTGATTGTATCAGGATTGTATTTGACCTTGGGGGTGGGGGTCAGGTGGGCTTGGCTAGGGTAGTCATGGCCAGCTTGATGTTATTCATGTCAGGGGCACCTGTGGTGGTCCAAGTACTCTGCCAGCAAAAACAGGCTCCCGAGCTCCATTTTAGCTGCAATGGCCTCCTGCAACCCTCTGCTGGCGAAAACAGAGCCGTCCCAAGCTCCGTTTTCATTGGCAGAGGCACTGAGAGCAAGTCCTTTGCTGTTTCCAGGTCAGTCCCTCAGGTCAGATCTAAAGTACCTTGAGGGCCAGATTTGGCCCCTGGGCCTTGAGTTTGACACCCCCGATTAAGTGCATATTAAAGGTGTTGACCCCTTGAGACCTGCATGCAATGAAATATCATTTTAATATACGCCGATTAGTGTATATTCAAAATGACAATGGAGCTATTCTAAGTCACTCGCCAGACTGTCAGTTTTTCTTATCCCAAATGAGGATTTCTAGGAGACCTCATCAATGACTCAGTGCTCCAGACTTCAGGTGCAACAGGACAATCATGTTGCTAGATTTGCATGATATTTCAAACTCTCAGATGTGAAGGTAGTTTCTCCTAGTTCTGCCCTGATGACATTCCAGAGGGCCTTAAAGGCAGAAATATTTTGCATTCAAAACTCTGCAACTTGCTGAACTCATCTAAAGGCAGTTCTTTCATCTTCCAAATGGATTCAAGTTGGAATTTGGAAATATTGGTGAAAATCCTCTAATTTTAGGATGATTCCTATTATAGCCACCTTAAACTCTATTTATATACCCATGAGTTAAAGATAACCAGAGACCTGGATTCATACCCAGTTTCCATTAAGACTTTTTTCAATGCTTCATTTTCTCCATCAATTAAAAATAACTAAGAAATCCAATATATAAGCTGAATATCTTGAAACAGCTGGTAAATCAGCTTGCACATATATCTCACCACCCACACTTTTCCAAATTCTGCATCATGGTTACAATTCAAGATATACGTGCCAAATAAAGTAATCTTTGGTTAATGACAGGCACATTTTTTTCAAGTGGGCCTATGTGTGTGTGTATGTGTGTCTATTGGACCCCAATTATATAGACTATGGAAAATGTATCAAAATACAATAAATTAAGAAAGTTGTTTTTATATTTGTGAAATGTACCTTAAGTATAGAGCCATTTCTGAGTACTTTTTGTTGGGTGGAGAGGTCAAATTTATAAAAGAATGCAGGAGGGAATACTCTTTTTTTTTTTAAAAAAATGAGAAAATATGTGTGTGTGTGTGTGTTCTAAAATATCAGAATCAACTCTACAAGAAAAAAATTGCAGATTTCTGAGCAATACTTGGCTGTAGGCAAAGACATGGAGTCAGACTGATCTGGATAACCAGCATATTGAGATCAAACAAATCAGAATGACCAGGGTATTTAATAAAATTAAATTACAGCATGACATTTGCTTTTCAAACTTCCACTTTCTTTGCCAGCCTAAAGTTCTCTATTTCCTCCTTTAACAGACCTCTGAAGCATTTGTTTTCCTTATCCCAAATATCTACATTGTTTTGTTTCAAACTTGCGACAAAAACAATACATTTTCATGACCAGCGTCAATGAAGCATTGATGAGATTTCAAGATGAAACATCAGAAGAAAAAAAACACAGAAGGATTCAACTTCAGAACTTGTTGCTGCTTCGGGGCACAAATTTCTATCCATAAAAGTTTGCTTTGCACAGATTCATCCTACAGATAACTGTTTCTCCTTTCCCAGACTGGGAAACTTTACACACAGATGTTCATATTTTGTGTAACCTCCTGTTTGGACTGTTGCGATGTTGTCTAGATCAGACTGTCCTTGAAGACTATCCAGAACTTCCAGTTGATCCAGAATGCATCAGCTTTTAAAAAAAAAAAACAGGGGTTACAAACAACTTATCTTTAACCAGAGATGGTATTCAGCCAGTTCTGACAGGTTCTGGAGAACCGGTAGCGGAAATTTTGAGTTGTTCAAGTACTGGCAAACACCACCTCTGACTGGCCCCGCCTCCATCTCTTCTCTGCCTCCTGAGTCCCAGCTGATTGGCTAGGTCTTCTTTTGTTGCCTTGTACAGGAGAACGGAGCTGGAAAGTAGGTTAGTGGGGAGGGGAGGGAATGGGATTTTGCACTATCCTTCCCCTGGAGTGGGGGAGGGAATGGAGATTTTGCAGTATCCTTCCCCTGCCACATCCACCAAGCCATGCCCACCAAGCCACGTCCACAGCTGGTAGTAAAAAGAAAAATGAATACCACCACTGCACTTATCATTCAGGACTGGAAAATCTGCAGGATTACTTTCTTCTACAGAAAGGGGTCTTCAAACCTGACAGCTTTAGGACTTGTGGACTTCAACTCCCAGAATTCTTCCTCCAACCATGTTAGCTCAGGAATTCTGGGAGTTGAAGTCCATAAATCTTAAACTTGCCAAGTTTGAAGACTCTTGTTCTAAAGGTTCTCTGCTTGTCCTCTGATTTCTGGAAGGAAAGGCATTCTCAAAATCCCTGTTCTTTGGAAATTCCATTTAAGACCAACCTTTTTCAGATGTGGTCTCCCTTGGTAGGAACAATAACCTCCCTGTTAACAAATAGATCCCAATTCTGTTAGCTTTTCATAAAGCCATCAAGATTTTCCTGTTTAATAAGTGTTAGGTATATGTCTTCAGGGATGACTGATGTAAAATAGGCTGCAATTGTTCCTCAGCAATGAGAAAGTTATACTGTTAAATTGTGGTGTTTTAGTTTTTAATTTTATTACTCTTCTGAAGGTCTGTAAGCCACTCATAGTCAGGCATGATTGAATCAGCATATAAAGCTAGTTAAATGAATCAATTGATCTTGGATTTTGGATTTTGATAGCCTGGAACAAATTGATAGACTAGCTTGCTCCTCTCTGAAAATATTTGTACGTAATGTACTTTGCTGTTAATGTCTTTTTTCTTTTTTTGTTCCCCGCTGCTAAAATAAGATTCAGTTCCCACTTTCTTTCTTCTTGATTTAAAGAAAGGACAAACTCTGAACAAGGCTTAAACAGAGAGTCTGTTGCTATCATAATTTATTTGATGAGCCCTCGTCAGCCCTGGAAATCACGGTCAGAAAAAGTTCATGTTGTGTAATTGCCTTGGGTGGTTTAAAAAGTGTTGGCAAGCTAATAATTGGAAAATAAGTGGCAGTCCAGCCATGTTGTTCTTTAGGAAGATGTCATTCTTTAGCAAGATTATTTTGAAAAGAGGAATTGTAATTAGATATTGTGTTTGAAACATTTTAGATCCTGGTTGTTCTGATTAAAAGAAAACAATTTTATTCGCTTTTCTATTAAGCATAATAAAAGTTACAAGTTGAAAACACAGACATTTTGAAAATTAGAAGAAAGCCATTGTAGAGAAGCAAACAATCAAGGGATAAGTCTATGTGTACATAACTGTAAAAAAATATGCTACCAGAAAAATATCAAAAGACTTTCAAATTTGTTCCATTTTTATTAAGGTGAATTTAAATCTTGGCATGTTTCTGCGGTGAACTGAACCATCTAAACAGTTGAATATGTTTAACATAGCATGCAGTCAATATCAACATATTGCATTTGTTCTAAGTGAGCACATTCTGCATAAATTCATAAAGCAATGTTGTGCAATGCTGTTTTAAGCACCCTGTTACTAGTTCACTGCAGATGTTGTAAAGCTTATTTATCATTCCTATGGGATGAAAACTATGCAATACAGTGATGTTACATAAAGGTGTGATCAGTTTGTACACCTGCTGATTACCCAGGAAAAGGTACGAGGGAAGGGCAAGGAATAGGAATGATTGCATAATAAATTATGAATTTACCATGAATCATTGCACGAGAAAGCGCCAGGATCAAATAATGATAAACAAGTTTCTTAAAGTCAGAGGATGAAAGCAAAGAAGAACGATGCCATTGAGACCGTTGAGTGACAAAAAAAAAAAATCTCAGTAGAATTCAGTCAACAGACACAATTGACACAATGCAACTGGAATGGAAGAGTTAGTTTGGTGTGGTGGTTAAGGCACCAGACTAGAAACCAGGGGATTGTGAGTTCTAGTCCAGCCTTAGGCAAAAAGCCAACTGGGAGACCTTGAACCAGTCACTCTCTTTCAGTCCTAAGAATGAGACAAGGGGAAACGACTTCTGAAAATCCTTACCAAAAAAACCTACAGAGACTTGTTTGTCAATTTCAAAACAGATCAAGCTTGTCACAGCCATTTTCTCCATTTTTCAGCTTGACACACTTTGGGGGGGAGCCTAGAATGTCATACAAGAAATCAACAACTTATTATCTTATGGGAACCAAGGTCATCCCAACAGGTGCTGGCCAGAGACTGGAAGAGGTTACCAAGAAGACACCAAAACACCTAATTGAACAGTGTGACTTGTGACCAGGAGGGAGGGAACTATCTAATCTTTAATTATACTGAAAGCACAAGAAATAGCTAAAGCTTGTTTTTGTATTTCAACTGTGCCGAAATGATGTACTCAATCAAGCAGTTCTTTGAGAAAACTAAAGAGTCTCAGCATTGCTAGTAATGAGTCCCAAGCAGTTTGTGAATAGTCCAACTGAAGTCTGCCACATTCCTTTGGGATAAGGCTAATAAGCACGCACCTTTATCACCCTTGAAATGCTGCCAATGACTAAATTGCCAATTAGTTGTACAAGGCCAAATGGAGCACAAAGGCACCATGGAGCTTCAGAGTTTAAACCGATCAGAACGAACAAAGTTTCTTCCTGCAAAAGCTCATGTCCCTTTGCTCCTCCTTTATGTCTCATGGGAGAGGCCAATCATCTCCAAGCCTTATTCCCGAGTTGCCCTTTTTGTCTTAATTGTTCTTGCCTTCTAGCAGTTCTGTGCAAGCGCGCACTGGGAACAGGCTTCCCCTGTTCCTCTGCCTCGCTGATGTCAGGTTCTGGAGGCTCCGGAGTCTGCACATAACTCCCAGATGGCCCTGGCCCCATCCCTGCATCAGACGCAGATCCCTTGTCTGAGTCCTCCTCAGACCTCCAGGACTGGCACATGTTCCTCCCCATTGTCCGACTCTGCTGCCGTCTCTGCAGGCCTCCAGTGGACCACAACACACACATGCACATCTCTTGTAATAAAGAAAAAATCAAGAAGTAATATAACTTAACATGAATTATATTTATTGGTCAGCTGGGGCTTCAATAATCAGCTTAGATTTCACCTTATCGCTGAAAACAAGCTGACTATGTAGTCTTTTTAGCCTTCTGTAAATGATGATTTAATGCTAAACTATGAAATTATATAGCCTACAATTTATTATCTCAGATATGCTGCTTTTTCTGCATATCTGCTTAATTTGTAGGGAGGTGAGATTTAAAGAGGAATTTTTTTCCTCTCAAACTTTCCTCTGAGGCCCAGATGGTGAAAACTATTATACCTGATTTAATCACATAACTTTTGTTCTCACAAAACAATTATCTTACATGTCATCATCATGATATTGCTGCTACCGTGCCTACATTAGAAAGGAGACATTGGTATAGGTATAACAAATGTTTCTGTGTTAAATGTTGAGAGATTATACCATGATTACAGGAAAAATGGAGAATCGATGGTCAGATTTAGGGAGAGATTTATACTTTCAGTGAGGCATCTGTGGTGCTTTTATTCTGTTTCCAAAAAATGTCATTTACTAATTCAAAGATGGGATGTAAAACAATAGATGATAGATAAATATAGAGAGATAATTGATAATAGATATTTAGATAGATGACAGATAGATAGATAAATAGATAGATAATAGAGCATTGATAATAGATAGATAATTGATAATAGATATTTAGATAGATGACAGATAGATAGATAGATATAATAAATATATAATAGAGCATTGATAAATATATAGAACATTGATAATAGATATATAGATCATTCATAATAGATAGATAGATAATTGATAACATATATTTATATAGATGACAGATAGATAGCTAGATAGATATAATAGATAGATAATAGAGCATTGATAATAGATATATAGAGCATTGATAATAGATATATAGAGCATTGATAATAGATAGATAGATAGATAGATAGATAGATATATAGATAGATAGATAGATAGATAGATAGATAGATAGATAGATAGATAGACAGACAGATAATAGAGCATTGCTAATAGATAGGATATTGATAATACATATATAGAGCACTGGTAATAAATAGATTGATAGATAGATAGATAATTGATAATTGATATTTAGATAGATATTTAGATAGATAGATATTAGAGAGAGAGAGAGAGAGAGAGAGAGAGAGAGAGAGAGAGAGATGGATGCTACCTGCCTTAAGAGCCCTCCCATGCCACATCCCAGTCAGATGGCAAACTGTTCCCAGTTCTTCCTTTCAGCCTCACTACTGCAAGTCTCAAATGTTTCAGGAGCTGACTGTTACCATCTCACTAAGCACGAAATGCAGTCTGGTAGAGGAGAGAAGAAGCAATCAGTCGGTTTCTCTGGTGAAAAAACAAACCTCCGAGAAACACCTTGGAATTTCCGCTTTAGTTAGTGCACAGGTGTGGGAGAAACAGGTTGCCCGAGTTGGTGCACCATCTGGTGAAGTGGCTTCTGTTTTTGTTTTCACGCTTGCAATGCTCCACTGCTGGTTTGCAATGGGTGTCATATCTTTGAGGAGGATACCGAGAAATAAAGCACATGGCATAACTTCTGTCGATGCAGACTTCTGCCAACTCCTTGTCAAAGGAATTTGTTGAAGCCTTCCATTTAGACTGAAGTTTTCACTGGAGAAAACGAAACACCGTCTATAAGACAAATGAGATCCTTGAGATAAAAGGCCCAGCAAAGCATCCAGACTATCAATTGACTAACCCTAATTTAAATAATTAAATTGCATGACCCATTAAACTGATACAAAGACTGACCAAATAGATTAGTCTGTTTTCCAGGGTGGAGGATTTTTTTTTTTTTTTTTTTTGGTCTTATTCTCTGAAGGTAAATAATTAGTAGATGTTGCATTATTTATAGAAACCCTTCTGATTTTGACATTGGAAAATAGGAAGTTCATAAACACACCAAATTGAAATTTCATCTCCATAGGTACCGGTTTTCGGTAAATACAGCTGTCACAATCTCATAAGTCATGCTTCAGTTTCACTAGCTATTTCTTTGTGATGATATGACAAAGAAATAATGCATGTTTTAAATTCCACCCCATCCATTAGAACTTTTTTAAACCACAAAATATGCAGTCATATCATGGAGAAAGCCATGATAAGAACACAGATGCCATATGACAAAGGATGAGAATGTCATTTGTATGAGTTGCATCATTACACATATGAGATACTCCACATTGCTAACTGGACATGGCCAGCAGAGGGAAGCCTTCTCACTGACTCCTTACTGCCAGCTCACTGCTGCCATCTCTTTGCAGGACATCTCGACCCTGTAAATTTGATATGGGGACAACTTGCTACAATGCACTGGATGGAGAGCTGGGTAGGTGAGTCGGCTGTTAGAGAAGGGTGGTGATGGGTGGGGCTGCACCAGATCGTTGTCACCACACTCACTTCCTGACCTCATTGAGTCCCAAAGCTGCCCTTATGAGCCATGGTGGCGCAGTGGTTAGAGTGCGGTACTGCAGGCTACTTCTGCTGACTGCTGGCTGCCTGCAATTTGGCAGGTCGAATCTCACCAGGCTCAAGGTTGACTCAGCCTTCCATCCTTCTGAGGTGGGTAAAATGAGGACCCAGATTGTTGGGGGCAAGAGGCCGACTCTTAGAGAGGGCTGTAAGGCCCTGTGAAGCAGTATATCGTCTAAATGCTGTTGCTTATATTGGAGCAAGGGGCTTACCATTTTGATACTCCACCCCACTCGCTTACCATCTGCTGCAGTTCCACCAATCACTGCCCTCCTCTGATAGCTCACGTGACCATGCACCCAACTCTCCATCCAGCACCTGCAGCAAGTTGTCCTCACAGAGAAATTACAGTATTGAGATGTCCTGCAAAGAGATTGTGGAAGTGAGTTGGCAGCAAGGACTCAGCATTGGTGAGAAGGTCACCCACTGCTGGCCGTGTCGAGCTGATGGCATCATAGTCCCACATACTGCATCTATAATATTTAAATAAAAGCAAAACCGTTGGAAGTTCTACCAAACTTCCTTAAGGGAAACTTCCCCATTCAAGTTGACTGCAGATCAACAACTGAGTTTCTATCTTATATGTTATCCAGTCGAGTCCACTGTGAAGTAGCTGTCTCTTGAATAGAAAACATTTATTTCTACAGCCAACTATTTCCCTTTCACTCCATCCGCAATTCCTCTCCTTATTTCTGTTCTAGTAAATATGCCTACACATGTCAGTACTGTAAACCACAGCAGAAAAGAAATTGACCCATCTGATGCATTTCTGTTCAGTGATTGCTCTCCAGGTCACAGGGCTAAATGGTCTGGCGGTTCACATAGAAACAAGTTATTGGAGATGTAGCTTCTATTTTCACAAGTGTTTTCGAAAAAGGCATTCTCTTTTTCACTTTGTATTCAAGGACAGAACAACATGGGAGGAAAGAGGAAGCAATATTGGCTGCCTGCAATATTTGACAGTTTTTTAGTTCTGGGTGCATTTTTGAATTATTGAAAAGTAGGTGCTTAACTTGTGAATTATTCATCTCATTAAAAAATGCAGAGTTTTAAAAATGAATTGCTTAAACACAGCATGGGTACATGCATTTAGGAGATTATCTGCCACCATTGTTCACTTTCAATTGGTACCAGTCAGAGGCTATGGTGACCACTATCAAGACAAAGTTAAAAGCTTAAATATTTCTTAAGCCAATTTCTTTTTCAGATAGGGCCAAGATGGGAGCAAGCAAGTTAAAGTTCCCATGAGAAATGTTCTTTAGTTTTGGAAACTAATACATGAATTAGATGCTTGTTAGAGTTTGTTTAAGTGGCCTATCAGCTTGAGGAATAAATATATAACATAATCAAATGCTTGGAACCCAAATTATCTTAATAAAAGCAATGTCAAACCACACTCACAATGTTGTGAAGAAAATAGGGATACATTTATAAAGTCAAAGAAATTGAATTTTAGTTGAGGGTATATTTAATATTATCTGGTGCCAACAGCTATCCCTGAAATTTGGTGCCAACAGCTATCCCTGAGAATATCTCATATGTCAAGAGCCAGATATTCCTTGAGTTTCCAAGTTATCTACTTACATTGAAAAACAGACTTTGAAAGGCTGTAATATCCCTGACAGAAATAATCCAGATGTTTGCAAACTCTAGAGATTTGGAATTACTTGTATATCCTGGCTTTCTCTTTTGGTATATTTTTGTGTGGGGAATGTATTGTATATTATTTGGATCTAAACCTCAGACTTACTTTTGATTTTATTCAAGGATTATGGCTTATCCAACTTCAAAAGTTGTTATCTTGGGTTTCTAAAATTTAGAAAATATCTTGCCAAGTTCTGACAGTATGTAGCATAATCCTAGAGCCGATACGGCCTCCCATGAATTTTTCAACAACAAAACAGGAAGCAAACAACACTGGAAATATAAGCAAATCTTGGAGCAAATGTTTTTGAAGATAAATGATTCATATCCAAAGCTGTTTTGCTAAAAGAGGGTGAAGATATCTCTCCTTAAATCAAATCATTTCAATACGTGCTTCTCCCACTACTCCATCCAAGTTTAACAGATGGCTAATGCAAGGATATGCAACTTAAGCAATTCACCTAGTGATTAATCTTCAATCCAATATGGGCATTGATATATTTTTGAGACTTCCTGGAAAGTTTTATAACTTGCAAGTTCTGGAATTAATTCACTTTATGAAGGGCCGTTTGATTTTATAAAACTAATAGAATCGGGAGTTCCACATTAGAGGTGGCTGCTGGATTTATGGTAATACCCACCTCCTTTCTCTTGTTCTCTGCTCTCTACCCATCCATCTTTTTGGCTATCAGATTGATGTATTCTCATTGTGTTCTTTTTTTCTTGTTTACTTTATGATTCTATTACTTTATTTCTGTTCTGTTTACTTTCATTTCTGTTCCTTTCATTTCCTTCCTTGCTCTCTTGCTCTTATTTTGGAAACACTGAGGCACTTCTGGGTTGAAGGATTAGCCGGTAACATCACCATTCCCCAGAGGAAACTTGGACTGGGGTTTCTTTCATGTCCCCATTAAGTGGCTCATGGAAGTGGTACCCAACTATCTACTCTTAATCGGCCCTTTTCAAACTACTGCATTAGCAGGAGTTGGAGCAAATGTCGGGAGCTCGCCCCATCATTCAGCAACACTTGAACATAGGATTGCTGATTTTCAGCCCAGCATCCTAACCATGTAAGACACCATGCTCCCCAGTTTCTTCCTTATTATTATTATCATCATCTTCGTAAGTCTAAATTTTAAATAAATGCTTAAATATGAATGCCCTAGAATAAGAGAATAACAGAGTTGGAAGGATCCTTGGAGGCCTTCTAGTCCAACCATCCACTCAAGTAGAAGATCAGCCCCATACCATGTCATGTCTCTTTTTCAAAGTTAAGTGAGATAGAACTCACTTAATAACTGCCTCACTCAGCAACAGAAATTTGGGGTTCAATTGTGTTGGTAAGTCAAGGATTACCTGTGCTTCTGAAGATGCCCCCTTTATTCAAAAGCATCAGAAGAGTTATTTCTCAAATGCAATACATATAGTTCTCAACCTATGACAACAATCGAGCCCAATGTGAGTTGCCAAGCATGTGATGACACAAAGGGGAGTGGCGCAAAGGCAACACAGTCACATAAGTAAGAAGAATCCCTTTAATACCTCCAACTTTGCCCCCAATGTCCAGGTAACCTTTGGTTGGAGAAAAAAATTCTCCCAAGAACAGTCTTTAAGTGGAGGAAATTCAGTCCGTAAACAAAGTACATACAAACTGTAAATAAAAATCCACACTAACCACGCTTCAGCAATTAACTGGACAGGGTAGGAGAAGGAATTGCAGACTTCAAAGGCCAACAAAACACACACAGTTGGGAAGACGCCAGGAACCCAGATAAATCTCAACAATACCAGATAACTCACAATTTGCTGTCAACAGTTGGCTGTGTGCAACCCCCCTTTTTAAACACTGTGTTCCCAGCTGCAGCTAATGAAGGGAATCAGGGCCTTTTCCTTCCCTGTAAGCCGTGCAACGTACGTTGCTCCCTTCTCTGTTCTTCCCTGCGTACCCTAGGATGAAGAGGGGATGGCCTGGGTCTTCCTCCAAATTCCCTCTCCCTTGTTCTACCTCTTCTCTGCTCTGCCCAGCTGGTCTTTGCCCTTCCCCAGTTTCCTCCACAGCCAACGGAGCCACACTCCCACTCCCTGTCAGCTGCTCAGCCTCCCCCTCGGAATCAGATTCCAACAGGGACATGACAAAGCAAGACATTTGCCAAGACAGTTTTGCCCCACTCCACAACCTCTTCCTGCCGCAATTGTCAAGTGAATCACTGCAATTGTTAAATTAGTAACACCAGTGGTGGGATTCAAATAATTTAATGTTCTCTGCCCTAATGACTGGCTGGGTGGGCATGGCCATGGTGGGCGTGGCCAGAGGTTTGTGACAGGCAGCACTCAGCCTCCTGCAAAACCCTAGGTGCAAAAACAGGCTGCGGGGGGGCTGCACCGCAAACCCCCTGCACCCCGTTTTAGGCCTAGTAGGCCTCCCTGCACTTACCTGGGAGTCAAAACAGGGTGCATAGGGACTCCTGGAAGGGATGAGGCAGGGAGGGGTGGGGTGGGGCCACGCAGCAATTTAGCAACCAGTTTGGCCAAGGTGATGCAAACTGGTTGAATCCCACCACTGAGTGATACTACAGTACTTGAGCAAGCTGTTTGGTTGAGATCGGCATATGTGGGACTGATTGGGGTAGACTGTAGGGGTGTCACTGAAATAATGTTTAATTTTGTCATTTATAGCAATAGCCCTTAGACTTATATACTGCTTCACAGTGCTTTTACAGCCCACTCTAAGCAGTTTACAGAGTCAGCATATTACCCTCAACAATCTGGGTCCTCCTTTTACCCACCTTGGAATAGAATAGAATAGAATAGAATAGAATAGAATAGAATAGAATAGAATAGAATAGAATAGAATAGAATAGAATAGAATAGAATACTTTATTGGCCAAGTGTGACTGGACACAAAAGGAATTTGTCTTGGTACAAATGCTTTCAGTGTGCATAAAAGAAAAGATATATTCGTCAAGAGTCAAGAATCATCAGGTACAACACTTAGTGATAGTCATAGGGTACAATAGAGTAGAGTAGAGTAGAGTAGAGTAGAGTAGAGTAGAGTAGAGTAGAATAGAATAGAATAGAATAGAATAGAATAGAATAGAATAGAATAGAATAGAATAGAATACTTTCTTGGCCAAGTGTGATTGGACACACAAGGAATTTGTCTTTCTGTAAATACTCTCAGTATAAAGAAAAGATACATTCATTAAGAATCAAGATCATAACTTACAGCACTTAATGATCATCATACGGTACAATAAGCAATCAAATCATACTAGGAAACAGTCAATATAAATCGTAAGGATACAACCAACGAAGTTACCATTATACAGTCACAAGTGGGAGGGGATGGGTGATAAGGAATGATGAGAAGATTAACAGTAATAGTAGTGCAGACTTTGTAATAGTTGAACAGGGTTGAGGGAATTATTTGTTCGGCAGAATGATGGCTTTGGGGAAAAACTGTCCTTGTGTCTAGTTCTTCTGGTGTGCAGTGCTCTATAGTGTCGTTTTGAGGGAAGGAGTTGAAACAGTTTATGTCCAGATGTGAGGGGTCTGTAAATATTTTCATAGCCCTCTTTTTGACTGTGCAATATACAGGTCCTCAATGGAAGACAGGTTGGTAGTAATTGTTTTTTCTGCAGTTCTAATTATCTGTTGAAGTCTGTGCCTGTCCTGTTGAGTTGCAGAACCAAACCAGACAGTTATAGAGGTGCAGATGATAGACTCAGTAATTCCTCTGTAGAACTGGATCAGCAGCTCCTTGGGCAGTTTGAGCTTCCTGAGTTGGAGCAGAAGGAACATTCTTTGTTGTGCTTTTTTGATGACGTTTTTGATGTTAGGTGTCCATTTTAGGTCAAGTGATACAGTAGAACCTAGAAATGTGAAGGTCTCTACTGTTGATACTGTGTTGTCTAGTATTGTAAGAGGTGGTAGTATGGGAAGGTTTTGAGTGTGTTCAGTTCCAGATTGTTCCAGTTCTGGAAGGATGGAAGGCTGAGTCAACCTTGAGCCTGGTGGGATTCGATCTGGCAAATTGCAGTAGGAATATAGCTTGCAGTATTGCACTCTAACCACTGTGCCACTGAGGCTCCTTTGTAATCATTTGTATTAAGTTATTGTATTTTATTCCAATTCCATTTTAATTTTTTAAATTGCAGTTTAGTGATAATTTGTGTTTGGAACTCTGCACTTTGATGTGGCCCATGGGCGAATCAATAAAGTAAACTAGTAATATAGTGGACAAGTGAATCTGGCTTTGAGTCAATTTATTCTCCAAAGCACTCCAAGGACAGGACAAGAAGCAGTGGATGGAAACTAATCCAGGAGAGAAACAACCTAGAACTAAGAAGAAATTTCTTGACAGTTAGAACAATTAACCGGTGGAACAACTTGCCTCCAGAAGTTGTGAATGCTCCAACACTGGAAGTTTTTTTTAAAAAAGATTGGAAAACCATTTGCCTGGAATGGTATAGTGTTTCCTGCCTGAGCAGGAGGTTGGACTAGAAGACCTCCAAGGTCCCTTCCCACTCTGTTATTCTGTTCTGTTCTACTCTATCTCTACAAAACTGCAGTTATGTCTACCAGCCCCAAATGACTCTGATTTCCACTTCACACACCAACCAACCGGCTGCTTCATATTAGGGTCATTTTGGCAAAGTATTCCATCATTCATTCCTTTATGCCATGCAATTTTTTTTTACAAATTCATCTGAAATCTTGTTTACTGCTTATTATACTTTTCCCACAGCTTAGGCTTCTGGATTACATTAGCACAAGATTGCTACCAGATCCACGGTTAATGGTGTTTCCTAATATCTACAAGGAATTTGAAAAATAAACCAGGGATCCCTTTTTAGGACAGGACAGACACAGACTTCAGAGGATAATTAGGACTGCAGAAAAAACTATTACCTGCCTTCAATCAAGGACCTGTCTACTGCACAAGTCAAAAAGAGGCCTGTGAAAATATCTACAGACCCTTCACATCCCTGATATAAACTGTTTCAACTTTTTCCCTCAAAACGACGCTATAGAGCCCTGCACACCAGAACAACTAGACGCAAGGTCAGTTTTTTCCCGAAGGCCATCACTCTGCTGAACCAATCATTCCCTCAACCCTGTTCAACTATTTACAAAGTCTGCACTACTATTACTATTAATCTTCTCATCACTCCTTATCACCCATCCCCTCCCACTTGTGACTGTATGACTGTAACTTTGTCACTTGTATCCTTATATTGACTGTTTCCTAGTATGATTTCTAAGCGACCAAACAGACAGCGTCTTTTCTCAGACTACAAAATAAAACAAGTAGGGAAAAAAAAAAACTAATAAATGAACAAGCAAGGACAGATGAAGCTCCATCCAAGGGATTCCAACCCAGAAAGTGGTCTCTGTAATGAGCAAAAAGGCTGTTTATATAAGGCTGCACGCCAATAATCTTATTTCTCCACTCATCTCTGCACCCACTTTATATGAAATCCTGTTGACTTCCTCAAATGGTCTGGATGCATAATTGCCATTTAGAGACTGGGGCTCAAGGCTGAGATTGATTTAGTGTAATTCCTCAAAAGCAGCTCCGTTTCCAGTCCACCTGGTGACCTCTTATTGATTTTTATGTGCAACAAATGTGGATTTTCCACTGAGATTCCTTCTTACCTTCCTCCCTTTGTGTTTATATCCCACTCCAATCAAATACACCTCTGGCAGTTTACAAGACACATAGAAAATGACTAAAGCATCCATTGTAAACTAATTAAAAGCAGCTAATCAATAAACCATAAAGTCATCAAATATAATGGACTAAAACACACACTATCATGTTGAATCAATACATGCATTGATGGCTAATTCTAGATTATAAATGCTCTGAGAAGCAGCTCGATGTTTAACATTTCCCTTAAAGCAATCAAAGAGGATCGAGCCAGATTTTCCCGGGGAGGCTGTTGCAGAAAGCCAAGTCACGTCTTGTGGCTACGGAGCCTTTGGCGTCTTGGAAATGCAACCGTGTCAGATATCAACTTGTATGACATGAGAGCAGTCTTCCAGTGTTTGCCACAAAGAAGATGGGGTCCACTTATTCTCCCAAAGCACCAGAAGTCAAGACAAGAAACAATGGGTGGAAAATTAATCAAGGAGAGAAGCAACCTGGAATTAAGGAGAAATTCCCTAACAATGAGGACAATGCACCCCTACCCATGCATGCACAAACCACCACGTGCATCCCCCCACACATGCATGTGTGACCCCCACGTGCACCTCACCCCTCACACATGCACAGCAAAGACCCGAAGACCAGCTGGCTGGCAGGAGGCATGCACCAGCATGCACAGCAGAGCTGAGCTGGCACGACAGCTTGCATGCCCAGAGAGAGGGCTCTTCATGCCACCTCTGGCACGCGTTCCATAGGTTCACCATCGCATGTATAGTATCTCTTGCTTGAGAGGAGGTTGGACTGGAAGACCTCCAAGGTCCCTTCCAATCTCTGTTCTGATTGTTTGATAGCAGTCAAGCCAGTTCTGTTTGGGAATAAGCAGTCTGGGAGATAACAAAGTCCCCAAGTTGTGAAAACTTTATAAGTCAAAAGCTGCATCAGAAAAGCTATCAGAGCTCAGTGCACGGGCTGTAATTGTAATATGCTCCTAACAATGGGTGACATTTGCCACACAGGTCACTGCATTTCAGACCAGCTATAATTTCCAAGTAGTCCTAAAAGGACCTTCCTATAAAATACTTTGTAGTAGTGTAAGTAGTAGTATGAACGGGAGAACAATCAACCCCATGGAACAGAAGTTGCCTTCAGAAGTTATGGGAGCTTCATCACTGGAAGCTTTCAAGAAGAGACTGGACTGCCATCTGTCAATAATGGTATGGGGTCTCCTGCTTACATGGGGGTTTGGACTAGATGACCTACAAGGTCCCTTCCAAATCTGTTCATCTGAATCTGCTATAGGCTCTCTAGGCTCTCTGAAGGCAATTCCAGATGAATCTGAGCAAAGTGCATTGATGATGTTACCTAGTTTGGTAAGGAAACATCTGCAAGAAAACAACCAAGTTAAGAGAGCACCAGTTCAACCCCGAGCTGCAAATATTCTCTACTATTGGTTGAGGTTTTGTGTCCTAGGCTTCACAAAAGAACAAAACAGACTCCTTGTCCTGACAAAACCCCTTTTTATTTGGCTAATGTGAATTCCTATCATTCACATCCAGCAAAGTCAGTCTTTCAAGGGTGAATTCCAACCACAGACCTTATCAGGCTTGGGGAGTTGCCAGGCCGATAGCTTCCAAGTGCAACACTGTACAAGGAAATACTTGGCAAGCAGTCTCTGAGAGTCATGAACAAATCTTCATACTAATTAAACAAACTAATTATCTCCTGCAAACACCACTCCCCACTTGCTCCTATTTATTCCCTAAAGGAGGGGCCATTCACCAACTACCTGTGCCTTTACTCCCAAGTTGACACTTGTTCCTTAGTTGTTCCCTTCTCCTGGCATCTCTGCACATTCACACACTGGGAACAGGCTCCAGCTATTCTTCTGCCCCACTGATTCTGACTCCGAAGGCAGCTGATGACTCTCTGCCTCTGATGCAGAGTCCTTGTCCAAGCCTTCCTCAGCCTCCAGGACTGGCCCATATTCCTCCCCAACAGTGGTGGGATTCCAAATTTTATTACCAGTTCTGTGGGCATGGCTTAGTGGGGATGGCAGCAGAAGGATACTGCAAAATCTCCAGTCAAAGGTGGTATTTGCTGGTTCTCTGGTCTACTCAAAATTTCCACTACCGATTCTCCAGAACCTCCCAACCTCCTCACTGTCTGAGTCTGATGGGCCACAACAGTCACAGAGTGTGTGCGTGTGTGTGTGTATGTACCTATATATGTACACACACACACACACACACGCACACACACACACACATACATACACACTCTGTTACTGTTGATATATAAAACTTAAGAATATATATTCTTAAGTTTTCATGGGTACTTACATGTATGGCATTCGGCTTTGCTTGGGTATTTTCCCACGTCATAGTAGCTGTGCTTTTAAAGTTGTAGCGACGTTTCAGCAGAATCTCATTTGCCATCATCAGGCTTCTGTATACACACACACACACAAACACACACACACACACTCTGCTACTGTTGAGGGATATATACACACATACTCTGTTACTGTTGAGGGATACACACACACACACACACACACACACACACACACACACATATACTCTGTTACTGTTGTTATATATATTGAAAGTGTACTTTTTAAAAGTTATTTCATCTTTGATATTTCCAAAAAGAAACCCTCTGAATGTTGCCATGACCTTAGGCTGAGAACCAAAAATGCCCTTTTACTAGCTAAAACATCTTCCAATCGATTTTATACATGATAGGTTTTAGTCACGTAAAAGCTTTTATAGACTGCCTTTTGGAATAATCCTTGGACTGCATTGAATAAAACTAGAAAGCCATGAAAAATAACAAAGAACAGTAACTCAGAAAATAAAAAGTTAAAAACAACAGCCTTGCGTCCAATAGCTTTTTAACTCTTTTATAAAATGAAGTTTTCTGATGATATGAGGAGATATCTAATAGGTTTCTTGGCAGTCATACAAGTAGGTTTCATAGATAGATAGATAGATAGATAGATAGATAGATAGATAGATAGATAGATAGATAGATAGATAGATAGATAGATAGATGGATGGATGGATTGGACACACACACACACAGAGAGAGAGATGGAGAGAGAGAGAGAGACAGACACAGAGAGAGAGACAGACAGACAGACAGACAGACAGATAGATGATGGATGGATGGTGGGATGGAGGGATAGATAGATAGATATTTCATTCCTCAGTGAATACTTTCTCTAATATTTCCCAGTAGTTTCCCAGGTAAATACTAACAAGATGTTCCCTTGTCTAGGTTTCTTCCCCCACCCCCAGATCATTGAGAGATCTTTATGTGTAATAACATCAGTTCTATAGAGATAATCTTGAATTTATTACCACAATTGAGCCCAACATTTCCGCTGCTAAGTGAGATCGTTTTTGAGAGATTTCCCCGCCCTGCTTTCATGATCTTTCTCGCCACAATTGTTCAGGGGATCATTACCGTTGTTAAATAAGTAACACAGTTGTTAAGTGAACCTGGCTTCCCCATAGACTGGAGTTTACAAAAGGGGATCACATGACCCTGGGACACTGCAACAGTCACAAATATAAGCCAGTTTGCCAAGGATCTGGATTTTGATCACATGACCATGGGGATGCTGCAATGGTATTAATGTTGTGGTTCGCCGGCAACAGGTGTGGATGGCAGAGGTCTCAGAGAGCGAGGACTCAGATGAGGGGCCTGCGTGGGATGCAGGGATGGGGCCAGGACCATCAGGGAGTGGAGTGCTGCCTTCAGAGATTGTGGAGGCTGTCAGCAACGATGAAGAGGCCCCCGAGGAGCCTGTGCCCAGTGTGTGTGCGCACAGGGCTGCTGGAAGGAGAGAGCAGCTGCAGCAGCATGAGTGACTCGAGAGTAAGGCTGGAAGGTAATGGCTCCTCCCTTAAGAGATAAAAGCCAGCTGAGAAACCAGAGTTCTTTGCAGGAAGCAAAGAAGTTTTTGCACTCAAGCCTTGTGGACGTTCGGACTATCTTAGTTTGTGTTTGGAGACTCTTTGTGTTTGAAATATATCTTGGCAACTTTATCTAGTGTTCTTGGCAGCCTTTCACCACCTTGGCAAGGCTTGTTCTTATCAGAGACAATCAGTTTGAAACAGCCTTTTAACCGGGAAGGAACAGAATTTGTAAAGAATAATTAATAGTTTTTTCTGTTACCTTTGCTTCATGTTGATTTCCTTGGGACAAGGTTTGGGTCAGAATACTTAAGTGTGAAACATGGTCATAACTCATGGGTTTACAGGACTATTGCAATTTCAAATGGCCATGTTGTAATTCGAGGACTATTTGCATGACATAGAGATTATTAGAAGATCCAGTGGAGTGTCTGAGGTAATGGAGTCTGCACCAACTATTTGTTTATAACTTAAAAGGTCTTTACCAAGAAGGACAACTCAACTTCATTAGCTAGTATTCCTTTGGAGGCAAGCATATAAATTGTTCATGTATATTCCTTGGCAAGCCTCATTCTGAACCTGTAGAGTTGGAAGTTCTCCATTACCTTGTTCAGGAGTATAAGAAGGCCAGGCATTTTGTAACCCATGCCAGGAACATCAGATAAGTTATTTTGCTTGTTATTTTTTTCCTAAGTTCCTAAGCAAGGAGAACTTACTTTGTTGATGGCCTTCATATAAAGATAACACTCAATGCCGTCTCCAAGTTTCTGATTATATCTGGAACCTTAAAAACCCAATTTACGATGAATTGCAGTGGTAGCCATTAATGCTTCTTCATGGGGCCAAATTCTATAGCCATTCCTTTCTTTTTGAACAACCATTTCTTGCCCTCAATAAGTTTTAGGAACATGGTGACCAGCGTGTGGTGGGGGGAACTGACCACTGGGTTAGGATCCAGGGGTGGGCTTCAAAAATTTTAGCAAAAGGTTCTCTGCCCGGCTGCTGAGTGGATGTGGCCGTGGTGGGTGAGGCCTTCGTGCCCCCCTGCACCACAGCAAGGGGGGCATTTTTGCCTCTGGGAGGGCAAAAATGACCTCCTTGGGCTCCAGAGGCTCTCTAGAAGCCTTCCCGTACTTTTGGGAGGCCTTCCTGAGCCTACGTGCACACCCTACACTTACCTGCATTTAAAGCAAACTTTGTGAGGACTCCCGGGAGGGGAGGGGCAGGGTGGGTGGGGCCAGTCAGGAGCGGAATTTGGGTTTCTCCAAACTGCACAGAATCTTAGCTAGGGGCTCTCCCAACCCCCTGCAAATCCCCAGCAGCCCTACCCCTGTTAGGATCCGCTAAGTAGTCCCCAATCTATCTATCATTGTTTTCTTACAATGTCTTAACTACTTTTCTCTTCTAATGGAACCAACAATGTTGCTCCAGGTTCTTTGTCATTAAAAACTCAATCTGCATAATAGATCAGCCACTGGACCAATGGCACTCAACCTAGCTTTGATTTTGTTTTTTTAATGACACAAGTCAATTTTTTGCTTGGAAAGCAAAGGCAAGCTATTTGATGAACATCTTGTGAGAAGCAGGTGTGTTTGGCTTCCTGGTGCACAGATGGTGTCGCGCTGAACACATGGTGTGCCATTGTGGTTGCAAGCACTTGGCTGTGGAAGTGATTTCCCATGAGCCACTGCTGTCGTTTACATCTCCACAAATGTGACTGGCAGTGTTAGCTACTATATGTGTGCCTTAAGGAGCTCACAACCTAACAGTTGGCTGAGGAAAGGGAAATGGGTGTGAGACTAAACAGGAAAACCATATTCATGATGACATCAAGACAAGATTAAAAGATTAAAGAGGTAAGACTGTCAGTGATTAAACAGATCAGGCATGGCTCATTTAGTCTTTTGAAGGTCTGTGAAGTCCTAAACATCAACAAGAATGGAAAATAACACAACTTTTACTTCTTGTCCCTGACTTTTATTATATAAACTGTTGCTCTCCTTTAAGGCTTTGCTTCTAAGGGAATACTTGTTGGGCATTAGGATTAATTAGCTTACAAGGTACAATTATTGCTGCAATCACATTTTTATGCTGATGTATAGCCAGGATAACTTTTATGTGTTTTGATATTATTGATTTCAGCGCAGGAGTTGATCGATAGCTTTATATTAGTTGGTTTTCATTAGTATTTTGATTACTCTTGCACATGGCTTTGAGCATTGTTGGAGAACTGATTCATAGATGATCAAAATAATAATAACCATAAAAAAATTCCACTCAATAAAGATTAACAGTGTCTTTGTCAAGGTCAGTAGAAGTCATGAATCTCTGATTCAATGCATAGCGCTAGGGATGACTTGAGAATAATTCAGTATAATGCTTTTCAACAAAAGTGCTAAATAATATGAATCAGCAACCTTGGATCAACAGAATAAGGGAAGGGACCTTGAAGTTCTTCTAATCTGACAAATCTGAAAGAAAACAGGCAAGTTTCAAACAACTTTACACTGATTAACACAACTGCATAATCTTCTTCTTCTTGTTGTTTTTATCAATGTTGACTATCACATTGGTAATCCTATTTTTATCAACAGACACACACAAAAATGCTGCTGAGTTTTGTCCAAACAAGTCCCTTAGATTTGGAAACAGTGATGTTCTTCTCCTACCTGGATCTCGTTTGCCTTCAATCTTTCCCTGCATAACACAATTAAAATATTGAAATAAATATCTCTGCACCGCTCTATGAAGAGATAATTCTGCTGTCTTTAATATAGCTTAAATTCCTTACTGATTTTGCTGCAAATGACTAATATATAAATCTTCTGAAACCCGGGCAATGCTACAGGATCTGGGATGGTTGTCAACATTTCATTGTATGCCAAATTTATTGTTCCTTGGGTAAAATTTCATAGCCAGTTAAATAATTTCAAGAAGAATTCTTGTATAAAAGACTACAATGCCCAGGGGGTGGATGAGTGGCTAATATTATTATTTTTCCATTGCTAATGAGACAATAATTTCCAGCTGTGTTGATGTAGCTGCTCCTTAGCAACAGTCCAATCTTCCTATCTCTACAGGCAGTCGAGAGGTGGTATTCAGCAGGTTCTGACCAATTCTGGAGAACCGGTAGCGGAAATTTTGAATAGTTTGGAGAACTGGTAAATAATACCTCTGATTGGTCCCGCCCACATCTATTCTCTGCCTCCCGAGTCCCAGCTGATCAGGTGGGTCTTCTTTTGTTGCCCTGCACAGGAGAACGGAGCTGGAAAGCAGGTGAGTGGGGTGGGGAAGGAATGGGGATTTTCCAGTATCCTTCCCCTCCACGCCCACCAAGCCATGCCTTCCAAGCCACGACACACCCACAGGTCCAGTAGAAAATAGTTTGAATCCCACCACTGAGGCAGTTCTCAACTTATGACCACAACTGAGCCCATAACTTATGTCGAAATTTATTAAGTGAGTTTTGCCCCAATTTTACAACTTTTCCCGCCACATTTGTGGAGTGAACCTTGTTAAATTAGTCACAGGGTTGTTAAGTGAATCTGGTTGACTTTGCTCACCAGAAGGCTGGAAAAGGGGA
Source organism: Pseudonaja textilis (assembly GCF_049901715.1). NCBI lineage: Eukaryota > Metazoa > Chordata > Lepidosauria > Squamata > Elapidae > Pseudonaja > Pseudonaja textilis. The sequence continues at coordinate 48,572,228 of NC_141997.1, forward strand.
ATAGCATGACATGGCCACTGTCATAATTAGGAGTCAGTGGACCGCGGGAATGCTGCAACGGTCATGTGAAAAATGGTCATAAGACACATTTTTTCAATGCTGTTGTAACTTTGAGTCACTAAAGGAACTGTTGCAAGTCGAGGACTATCTGTTTTGAGCAGTGCTGCTGCTGTTATTAATGCACTGTTGTCGCTAGATGACAGTAATTTCCCTGTTGTAAGGTTGCATCCTAAGAGCAATCTTCGGTATCATGAAATCAGGATCTTGCAGAGAATTTGAGAGGCAAGCAGAGATTGGCTCCATCAGAGACTATATGAATATTGGATGCTTTTGAATTATATGGTGTCACAATGACTCTGGTAAAGGTGTGAAGGCTTGGTGTTTACTAGGGAGTACACAACTAACACTTATCAATGAGCTGCAATGGGTGCTTCCATGAGAAATCCCAAGGGATCTGTACATTTGCACTCAGTTATTTTCACTGTGGATAGGATATCCTCGAAAGCTGAGATGGTAAAACATGGGGCAACTCAAAACACCAAACATTTTTAAAAGCTCTCATAATTGTTCAATATTCAGAGAAGTTCCTGGTTTTTACGCCCACATTTTATTCAATGTGATGCATCTTTTGTGTGTGCGGTCCCTTGTGTAATACAAAGGAGGGTTTAATACACAATCTGTCAGGGAAGATGTAAACAAGATTTTTCCAAATCCAAATTAAAGCTTTAAAAAAGCAAGGATTGACCAAATCATCAAACTGGCAACTCTTGTGGCCTGAGTTGTATATATACAAATTGGAGTTAGTGGTATACTCCAAAGCAAAAACTATCAAATATAAATAATTAGTAAAGGGGTCCTTGGCATTCTCTGAGCTTGGTTTTCTTATAGACATTTCATTACCAGACGAGGTAACATCATCAGTGGATTGTCTGCAAAAAAAACCCATCAAGTTCTGAGAGCACAAACATTTCGCTCAGGTTGTGGTTCGCTGGCAGCAGGTGCAGATGGCAGTGGAATCAAACAGGGGGGGAAAACGAGGACCAGTCAGGGAGTCTGGAGAGGACTCGAATGAGGGTCCTGTGTCCAATGCAGAGATGGGGCCAGGACCATTTGGGAGTGGGGTGCTGCCTCTTGAGCCTTTGGAGTTTGGCAGCAGTGAGGCAGAAGACCCAGGGGAGCCTGTTCCCAGTGTCTGTGTGCGCAGAACCGCTAGAAGGCGAGAGCAGCTGAAACAAAAGGGGCAACTAGGGATAAGGCTGGGAGGTGATTGCCCTTCCGATAAGGTATAAAGGTCAGGCCAAGATGCCAAAACCTTTGCAGGAAGCAAAGTCATTCAGTTGGTTCGGAGTCATCCTTGAAGCTCTTTGTATTTCGGTTGTTGTTGTTGTTGTTGTTTTTGTACTTCAGTTGGTTTCTTTTCTAGTTCATTTGATACTTCTGTTTTTGGCAGCACTTCACAGAACTGAAAGGTATGTCTTATCTCAGGGGACTGTTTGAGATTAATTCCAGCTGGGAATGAAAACAATTCTTAGCATCCCAACAAAATAACTCTTGTTTTTAAAATAAGTGCGTGTGCAATTACGGTTCAGAAAGCCTGGGTCTAAACACCTCATTTCAACCCTGAGCTATAAATATTCTCCTTTTATCGATAATTAAAAGAACACAACAAGGCAGGCCATCTCCACTTGTTAACTGTGACTGAAAAACAAGTATCCAAACCCTAGACCAGAAACAAGTAGCCACAAGGTTCCAGTTCAAAAAATAACGCACAACTCTTCCCAATTCAAACCAAGCATCAAGGCTAGTTTCCCTCAAAAGCTTTCTTTCTCGCTACTCTGTTTTCCCTAAAATACAACCAACCCCAAAAAGTAAGTCCTAGCTTGAGTTTTACACATGCATCCAATATAAGCCCTACCCCCCCAAAAAATAAGCCCTAATTAAGAGACACACACACATACGCTCCAGGGTGCACACGTAAAAATTAAGCTAGGGTGGGGATGGAGGGGTGGAGCTGCCCTACTCCTTACCTTTGGTCAGTTGTAGCCAGGCCTCACACATCCTGACACCTGCCTTGCCAGCCCATTTCTTCTGCAGCCAGCAAGGCTGGTAAGGATTTCCTGAAGGCCTCTGTAGCTGATTACAAACCTCTGGATCGATCCAGGTCTCTGTTATTGGCTGCAAGAGGCCTTCAGGAAAACCTTGCCAGCCACAGAAGAAAGAGTTTGTTTCTGACAGCGAAAAGGAGGCTGGGGGTGACATGCATGAGTGAGGTTAGTCAGTGGATGACACCCCCCCCCAAAATAAGACCTGGTGCTTTTTTTGGTGGCAAATTTAAAAAAAATCTAAGACAGGTCTTATTTTGGGGGTAAGCACAGTACATTTTATCCACAAAGCAATTAGACCAACCATGGAAATAAATTAAGCAACACAAATTAATGGTGGAGACAGTAATCTTTGTCCACAGCCTAACAGGAGATGGATACCATGAGAAATCTGGATTTTCTTCCTCCCGATTTTCATTCTAAATGTTACCCAGAAATCCAAATCCATTATCGGTGTTCTTGTAGACTTTAAGCAACAAAACAAACTGCAAAGCTTTAGAAGTCTGTCTTCTTCTTTTTTGTCCTCCACTGGGATCCTGCAACCTTCTTTCACTCCAACCACACAGGTTGTTATTATTTGCTAAGTTTTTTACTGATTCAGACAGATGAGAGAGGAAGAGCCCTAGGCTACTTTATGCATATTCCTCAATCAAGCATGGAGGCAGCAGGAGCCATCCGGGAAAGAAAGCAGCGGATCCCCCTTGCTGGGTTCCATCCTTCTGTGCAAAAGACAGGGTGCAGGTTTAGAAGTTGCACATCTTTCACTGATGCACAAAAAGTATTCGTTAGAAGAGTGGTCAGCTGTCATAATACAGCGTTACAAGTTAGAATATACTCATTTATACAGCATGACAGATCTTGCAATTATGAATCATGGCAGCTGGCCATCCTCCTAACCACAACAAGTATAATATAATGACATAACATAATATATATGTATACGTATATATCTATGTATATATTTTTTTTGTATATGTATATATTCTCTCTCTCTCTCTCTCTCTCTTTTTCTCTCTCTCTCTCTCTCTCTCTCTCTCTCTCTCTCTCTGTGTGTGTGTGTGTGTGTGTGTGTGTGTATGTGTAAACTATTCTCCAAAGCACCTGAGGACAGAACAAGAAGCAATGGGTGGAAACTAATCAAGGAGAGAAGCAACCTAGAACTAAGGAGGAATTTCCTGACAGTGAGAACAATTAACCAGTGGAATGGTTTGCATTCAGAAGCTGTGGTTGCTCCATCACTGGAGATTTTCAAGAAGAGATTGGATAGCCATTTGTCTGAAGCAGAGTAGGGTTTCCTGCCTAAGCAGGGGGTTGGACTAGATTACCTTCAAGGACCCTTCTAACTCTGTTATTCTAGTCTATTCTGTTCTATTCTATTCTATTCTATTCTATTCTATTCTATTCTATTCTATTCTATTCTATTCTATTCTATTCTATTCTATTCTATTCTATTCTGTATATGTATACACCCCCCACCTCCACCCCCACACCCCCACATGCATATATATACATACACATACATACATGCACAGTAGAACTCCTGGTCACAAACGCTTTTCACCATGACCAAATCAGGTTCTGACCAAAAAATTCACTTTTTTTTTTGTGTGGCCAATTTCCCTTTCTGTGCTATTTTTTTTTTTTTTTTGTAAGCACAAATTTTCAAAATTAGGTTCGAGTCACAACCAAATAAGGTTGTGACCAAAGTTATGGAACAAATTATGGTAGTGACCAGAGGTTCTACTGCAGATAGATAGATAGATAGATAGATAGATAGATAGATAGATAGATAGATAGATAGATAGATAGATGATAGATAGAAGATAGATAGATAGATAGATAGATAGATAGATAGATAGATAGATAGATAGATAGATAGATAGATAGATAGATAGGCAAACAGAGATATAGAGGTAGAGGTAGAGGTAGAGGTAGAGATAGAAATAGAGATAGAGATAGAGATAGAGATAGAGATAGAGATAGAGATAGAGATAGATAAACATAGACATTTCTCTATCAGGACACAAAGAGAAAATATCTACTGTGAACTCCATAAAGGCATCAGGAAAGGCATCAACTACTCAATTCCATATAGTCACACCAACTCTACCCTGAATTATGGGATTACAGGGTTGTAAAAAGGGAGTTTATACAGGATGGGCAGAGTGTGTTTCATTGAGGCATTATTTGCCACTTTCTCAAAGGCATGCTAAGTAAGAATTTTTTTAAAATTTACACACAGTTAATGTTTGCCTTGAATGCAACATCTGAAACTCTTCTCTTGTGCCTTAAAGAATACACCTTGGGTGTTAACAACCACATAAGGATGAGCCAACAGTGTGCTGCATTTGCCACAAAAGCTCAACGTCATCCTAGGTTGCATGAACAATTCCCGATCACATGAAGTGTAGTATTACTTTGTACTGTATTGGTGAGACCACACTTGAAATACTAGTTCAGTTCTGGTTACCATGATACAAAGAAGATGTTGAGGCCCTTGGAAGAGTGCAGAGAAAAGGAACAAAGATGATAAGAGGTCTACAGGCTAAACCATGCAATGAACAATTGTGTGAACTAGGTATGTGTAGTCTAACAAAGATAAGTAACAAAGGTGATGCAATAGCATACTTTCAGTACTGCAAGGGCTACCACAGAGAAAGAGGGGGATGATTTATTCTCCAAAGCATTTGACGGCAGACAGGAATAGGTCAAAAATCATTAAAGAGAGATCCAACCTATACATTTCCTGACTGTGAGAAAAATAAATCAGTGAAATGGCTTAATTCAGTTAGCAATAGCCCTTAGACTTATACACCACTTTACAGCCATCTCTAAGTGGTTTCAGAGTCAATCTATTGCCCCCAACAATCTGGGTCCTCATTTTACCAACCTCAAAAGGATAGAAGGTTGAGCCAACCTTGAGGCGGTGAGAATTGGACTGCCGACCTGCTGGCAGTAGTTAGCAGAAATAGCCTGTAGTACTGCATTCTAACCATTGTATACCAGGGCTCATATGTTGTAGGTTTTCAAGAGAGTGGTCTTCTATTTCTTCAGAACGGCATAGGTTTTCCTGTCTTGAGTTGGCAGTTGAACTAGAAGATTGTCAAAATTCCTTACAATGTTATTATTCTATGTTTTATGGCCCTTTGTCAAGTATGCTTCCCTTTCTTGGGAAAATGTCCCTAGTGAATTAATCAAAAGGGTAGAGAGAATTATCAAGGAATATCTTGAAAACATGAAAAATAAACAATGAAAGGAAAAATCCACTTAAGTAGAATCAAGACCAGAATATAAATGCTTCCAGTCTACATATATACATAAGCAATTAACTCATTTTCATGCAATTAATTAAAAAACCCAAGCAAGGTTACATCATAAATAGGCACATATTAATTATTTGAGAAGGTTCTTTGCACCTGCTTATTGCATAAACATTTTTACCCTGAGTGCAAATAAAAATTGGTTTTGAGCAGCTGGAGACTAAGATAGTTGTACCAACTCATCAGAAGAGATCAAGTAACTTTATTACAGCCATAAGAAAAAAAATTGAGATAAACCCAAAACAGTAAGGGAATATAAATATCCCAATATATCATTGGTAAGTACATACAGACCTAAGAATTAGATATAGAATAATAGCATATAAAAGTCCATGGATAAAAGTATAAAAATAAAGTAAGATGACATAAAATACCAGTGAAGTGATTCTTCAAATTAGTTTGCCTCTACTTGAGGATATTTATCTAAGATTATGTAGTTCCTACATAACTGGCGTATTTATTTTGATTCACATTTTTTTCATTTATTCATTCTGTTCCTTCTAATCCTTATCTATGGAGATTCTCAGTCCTCCAGGTCATGGTTGTCCCAAAGGTGCTTTTTCAAGAGGCAACTGGACTTTCTGTGTTTTTCCTTGAAAATGTTTTGCTTCTCATCCAAGAAGCTTCTTCATCTCTGGATAGGGCTGAAGAACCTTCTTGGATGAAAAGCAAAACATCTCCAAAGGAAAAAACAAAAAAAGTCCAGTTGCCTCTAGAAAAAGTACCCTTGAGACTTCCAATCCCTACTTTCTATGATTCTATAAACTCCGTGAGCAGTTTCTTGAGGTTTTATTTCTGAGGGTGAATAAAATGAACCTTTAAAGACTTGCAGGGTTTAAATGCTAGCTTCCATGTCTCCAAGCCTGAGAAAAATCACAGGTTGCCAAGATTCATCTCTCTTGTATTTTAAGGAAATAATGCACCACTACTATTCCTGGAATTTATACAACCTTTAACCCAAGAAGATTCAGTTTTCAAAATTGTGTTTATATTGTGAAGTCATTGATGGTCTCTGAGCTTGATTGCTTGCTTGTAGGTCTTTCATTACCCAACTAGATAATATTATCCATGCTAGTGAGTGTGGGGTTTGCTCCTTGTCTTTACACAGTAGCTTGCCTTGTCAAGCTTGTTCTAATTAATTCATGAGCCTCGAGCCAAGTTTCAAAAGAAATCCAATTATTTATTAGGAGCAACGTGTCAGCACTTTTCCCAAGTGCAGTCAGCTCTGCCCTACGTAATTTACTGTTCACCTATAACGTTGTTTCCCCCCTCCTCCCAGGGTGTGTCATAAATCACATTCTCCAACTAAGCACTTTCACAGGCTGTGGAAAACATGCCTCTCTGGCTGAGCTTGGTAACTTGAGACACAATCTAGAGAAAGGTATGCGTGGAACGTGCTTCTGGTCATAGCAATGAACTGCTCCATCACACACACACACACACACACACACACACACACACACACGCCTTCTTATGGCAACTCAAGAGCAAGCCAGGAATGATTTATGAGTTGACAGCTTGGTAATGATAAGTCCTTAATGTCTCCATCTCTGCAGACACCAAATTTGATTATCACCCTGATCCTCTTTTACTGAACAACAACTTCAGCTCCTTTGTAACTTCCTCAGACTTCTATTCAGGCATCTATATTAGATAACATCCTCCAAAGGATAAATCAGCCTCTATTTATGAGAAGAGGTTTGAGAATTGCACTAAGTACTCTTATGGGGCTCTTGATACTCACCGAGATTGGTGGTGTTCTTGCAGACATTTCATTCCAAACTAGGTAACAACATGAAGCATCTGCAAGAAAACCACCAGGCTGAGAGAAGACCAAGAGCCCCACAGTCATTCTCCTCCTCTTCCTCTCCGCAAACCCCACTCCCTCCTGGCACCGATGATGTTACCTATCTGGGTAATGAAACATCTGCAAGAAAACCAGAAAGTTCAGGAAACACCAAGGACCTCATAGTTCAACCCTGAGCTACAAATGTTCTCTTTTTTTGATGGTGGTGTTACTCATTTAGTTGTGTCTGATTCTTGGTGATTGTATGAGCCGGGTCTCACCATGTCTTCCAATCTTGCATTACTTCTTTGAGTTGTTTGGCTTTCGATGGCGATTCTCTTCTATAAGTACTCTTACTTCAAATGAGAAGGCTGCATATGGGCCATCAAAAGTGGCCTATACTTGCGGTCTGACAAATTTTCAAGACAAAAGAAGCAAGCTTGTCTCTTTTGTGAAGTTCAGGCAATCTGCATCTATTGATTATTTTGCTAATTACTGCTGCTTTCTTACCAATGTGAGAAATTACTCTTACAGCCTTTCTCAAAGATCTTTGCATGAGCCTCTCAGAGGGGGAAAAAAATACTAATTCCCCTTCCCAACCTACTCCGGAGTTGGTCATGCAAATAGTAAGGCTGTGAGAATTAATGGTGATTTTTTTTTTTTTTTGGTCATTCGATTGCCATGAAATTTCCAACTGATATGGTTTTTACAGAGAAAGATTTAATAAAACAAATTTAATTGAATTATTTCTCATTGAGCGAGAAAAAGGAGTAAGATTACTAAGAAGCACGTACATCTACAATCTCTCGTGAAACAATATGGAGAAAAAAAGGACCAAATTACTAGAGGATTGAGCCGAGCATGGTAGACAAATAAGGAAGCTTTGCATCAGCATAATTTCTATGCACATTACAATAGGATTATTTTAGTTTTAAATATGTTATAATTGAAGCATGTTTTTTTTATGTTTAAGCTAAGTCATGCTTCACTGATCATTTATAACATACATTAAGCTTCCTGGGAGAAGGAAGAACATTAAGTCAGCAATAGGAAATGCTGTAATTTACTTTTATCCCCTTATTAACAGTATAATAAGAGTTATATTATGAATTATTAGTACTTTATGCCAGAATTCAGTAAGTATGTTCTCGGAGAAAATACTAGGGTAATCATTTAATGCAAGCTGGCCTAGGAAGGTCTTGGTTAAGTAAGAGTGTTAAGATAATGTTATTGTAATTATATATTATAATGTAATATTAAGCAGATTTTACAGTGCCTGAACTCCTTTGAAAGGTGCATTATTAGCGGTATACTTAATGCTTGTGATTGTAGCAAATATTTGTAGTTTGTATGTAGGATGAGAGTGGAGGTATAACCTCATCCTACACATGAGGATCAACCTACAACCTATTTCTGAACCCCTCAGAATTCAAATCAACTGCACAACCAACAACAATGGCTGATTTGACCCAAGCTTCATCAAACGTACTGAAACAAACTTGTTTGAAAAGCAAAACCTATTTTAATGCAACACTGGAAATTACTTTTATTTCCAACCAGAAATAATTATAAACAGTTCCCCAAGATAAGCCTATACTTGTCAGTGCTGGGGAATGCTGCCAAAAACAGAAGCCATCACTCTGCTAAACAAATAATTCCCTCAGCACTGTTCAACTATTACAAAGTCTGCACTACTATTACTGTTAATCTTGTCATCACTCCTTATCACCCACCCCCTCCCACTTGTGACTGTATGACTGTAACTTTGTTGTTTGTATCTTTACGATTTATATTGACTGTTTCCTAGTATGATTTGATTGCTTATTGTACGCTATGACTATCATTAAGTGTTGTACCTTATGATTCTCAACTCTTGATGAATGTATCATTTCTTTTATATACACTGACAGCATTCGCACCAAGACAAATTCCTTGTGTGTCCAATCACACTTGGCCAATAAAGAATTCTATTCTATTCTATTCTATTCTATTCTATTCTATTCTATTCTATTCTATTCTATTCTATTCTATTCTATTCTATTAAGTCTCTAAAGTAATTATAACAGAACCCACCCAAAGTATCAGAAAAAAACAACCAGAGTACACAAAGCTTCAAGAAGGACTTGGAATCTATCGAACTACTTTGCTTCCTGCAAAGCTTTCGTCTTTGAGGTCTGACTTTTATCCCTTATGGGAAGGGCCATCACCTCCCAGCCTTACTCCCGAGTCACCCCTCCTGCTTCAGGTGCTCTCACCTTCTAGCAGCTCTGCACACATGCACACTGGGAACAGGCTCCCCTGGGTCCTCTGCTTCACTGCTGCCAGACTCCAAAGGCAGGATCCCACTCCCAGATGGTTCTGGCCCCATCCCTGCATCGGATGCAGGACTCTCATCCAAGTCCTCTTCAGACTCTCTGACTCATCCCCTTTCTTCCTCACTGTCTGACTCTGCTGCCACCTGCACTGTCTGCCGGCGAACCACAACAATGGCACCAACACTCAACCAATGCACACAACCCCCCCAACTAGCACTTCACCTCCCATTGACTCTTACCTGACATGACCTCCCCACCACAAGACCCTCACTTGACACATCCACACCTGACTCATCGTAAGACACCCCCCCCGATATGACTCTCACCTGACATCACAAGACCTACTGACCACATCATCATTTTAATGACCCCATAATCCCTTGAGGGGTGGAGTCAGGGCAACTGAATGGAGCTAGCAGAGTGTTTAATGGCCAAATGCCCTTCCTGTCACCAGTGCGGAGTTTTGTTCACAGCCTCCTGATTGTGTGGTGAGAGCTCCACCTCTAGGCCACTGCACCAAACATTGAGATCCACTAAACTCCACTGAAGATGTTACCTAGCCTGGTAACAAACCATTTGGAAACCAATCCGCAAACTTAGAGAGCAAATCTCCACCCTTGTTCATCTAAAGTGTTAGTACCTGAAAATAATTGTGAATGGGTCAAAATTTGATATGATTTCAGTGTTATGATGGACTGATTGCTCCCTCTTAATTCATCTTGTTCATGAAAGGAACAAAATTCTAGGTGTGTAGGATCACACTTGCTCAAAAAAGATGGCAAAACAGTCAGATGAGATCTGGAATTAGTAACTGGACTAATGGCCAAATAACAGTGGAAAGACAAATATATGTACAGCTCCAACTATTCAGTGGTTTGCAGAATCTATTAATATAGAATAATTATGGATGAGGGCAATATATTGTGGCTTCACGTTGCTGACATATGTCTGTTTGTAAATATACATCTTGAATGTTTTTATTTGCTTCAGCTTGTCTCTTGTATATGTCAAACATAGAGAAATCAGGAGGTCCAGGCAGTTCAAATGAATATAAAGCTTTATTGCAAACTTAAGCAGTCAAGAAGAATCTGAACTACTAAGAGTCAAAGCAAATTGGTGGGATTTAAAGTGGGCTGGACTTGGATCTTTTGTGGGCATGAAGGTATTTGAGACTAATGTTGTATTTGACTCCTCCCTCTGGCTGAGCCTGGTCATCACCTACATTGTATTATTTTTCTTTTTATTACTTAGTCAACTTTAATAAGTAGCAAGAACATGGGTGTTGTCACACCGTTTAAAAAAAATACATAAACCTTTTTTTTAAAATTCTTAGCAACTTCCTGCTAGACAAGACCACATTTTCTGTTGTTATTGTTGTTTTTCAATCGCTAATGGACCACAGCATGCTAGACTCATCCCGTCTTCCAGACTCCTGTGCAGAATCCCAAGTTGGAGACTCCACAAACTTCCAGAGTTTGTTCTGTTCATTGCATTGATGACACTATCTAGCCATCTCATCCCCTGTCGTCCTCTTCTCCTTCTGCCTTCAATCTTTCCCAACATCAGGATCTTACTGTCAGTCATGAAAGCCATATTTGTATTAGCCATATATTTTCTTAGAAGCTTTGAGGCTGCCATAGTTAATGCTTGGGAATTTGGGAGAGTGGAATTCTTAATGAGTAGTAGATTAGACTCAACAAAATTCTTCTCAAAAGTCAAGGACACCTCAGCCTGCATCTGGATTGGCGTGGGTGAAGGTGTGCAGGGGATGGATCTTTGATTTTCACTTGGGGAAGAGAAAACCCAGAAGTTTCTGATTCGGGTTTCCCCAGATGTGCCAACATGACTTCTTTAATAAATTCTTACTTGGATGGACTTTGTTTCTGGGAGTTGAATGGAATTGGGGAGGTTCTTTGGAATGCTGACACTTATCCAATTAAGCCACTTGTCTCTTCATTAGGTGGCCAAAGTATCTGAGCTTCAGAGCTTATAACCAATATAAAGGTTGAGAAAAACAGGGTTTTTTTGGATCCAGGGTATTCAGGACTATTTGGGTGATGAAATTTCTCAAAAGTTTATCTTGAAAAGATCTTGTTCCAGATGTCCCACTGGCAAACTGGCAGAAATAAAAGCAAAAGCAAGCATAAGAACAACAACCAGAAAAAAAGTTTATAATATATATATATATTTTAAAAAAATCTCTGATCTCTAATTATTGTCTTTCTTGTTAAAAAAAAAAAAGTCCTCCTTTGACATTTTATATACGCTCAAGTAGAAACATTACTGAGTGGCGCTGACTGTGTAACATATTATCACCTTGTATCTTCACAAATGTTGTTTCTGAGTGTAGTGATGAAAATGTAGCACTGACCTATTAGCTGTTTATATTACTTTAACATAAGGTCTTCCATTATTCAACAAACATTGATTCAATGGAAGTATGTTATTGTATCATTTATTCTCTCTGTATTTATGACTTATGGGCTGTGAATAATATGCAAATAAATGCTTAGCAATATTTTTTTCCATTTTTTTTTTCTCCACTGGTTGTCAAACAGAACATACTGTTAACTGAGATAATCTGAGCTAGATTAATTATAGATATTTGGAACAATGAAGATAAGGGCTTGGACACAACAGAAGGTAACTAGTGAAAGTTACCAGAGTTAATTTCATAGACTTGAGCAAAAATAGAAATTTATTCCCTGATCTTGCATTCAATTTATTTTAAGTGATATCATTTGTTATCATATTCTGAGATGTAGAAAAGCTGGTTTTTATTAACATTTTATGAGAGGCAATATATTTTTTTTTCTCTTTCGCAAAGAGCATGAGCTTTTCAATTTTTAATTGTTAATTTCAATTCTCAGAGTAGCATCGTTTTATATCTGAAGAAAAGTAACTTGCACATGTTACCTTTGTGCCCCCTGGATTTCTCTTATATAAAGAAGTGGTATTATACATTCTTTTTATGACATGTGTTTCCTTTATACAAAGCTTAAAATAAACAACAAATAGATTTTTGAGTTGCACGGCAGAATTTTTTTTTAAAAAAAGTTACACATAAAAATTAGTAAGTCGTTGAAGAGTGATAAGTTTCAATTAAATGTTTGAGTTTCTGTCTTCTTGAGTGATAAAGCTGAGTTTTCAAGTGATCTCTGGGAGACAAAGTTTAAGAGTACTCAGGATGAAATATTTCCAGCAGAAAGGACATAAAGTATATATATACACACACACACACTGTACACTGTATGTGTGTGGGTGTTCAGTATATATAAATACATATATTATGTATTATATATTCACATGTATACATGAGTGTTCTTAAACTTCATCTCCCAGAGATCACTTGAAAACAGCCATGATCTAGATGACTGAGAATCTCCATGGATATTTAATTTGACTGTAACAAAAATGTTTTTCTGCAACGTGAGTGCATTAGAATAACTTCTAAGAGATTATCGGAAGTTCTAGTATGGAAAAAAAAATGTATGTACCTGCCCATATGATTGCAGTTCAACTCTATCCATCAAAGTAACTTGATCCTTCTACTGACCTGCATCAGTGGTAAACAAATCAATGGAATTCACAACAGACATCTGTCACACCAGCTCAAATAAAATGGAAACTCTCACAGTCCCTTGTCTTAAACATGGCCATTGTATGGGATCTAGAGATCTTGCTTCTTTCCTGTCCAGCCGTTTCCCTTGATTTAATCATGACCTACCTTTCCCCACAAGCTCTGAGATAGGATGAGGATTTAATGACGACTAACAAAGCTTAACTTTCGTGGCAGGTTGTTAATGTTTATGATTTAAATAGATGCAGGTATTATGTTTTATTTTTGATGTTCCTTTAATTTACTGGTTGGGAACCATCATGATTTTGATAAATGAGAATCTATATAAATGTTTTACACGCACACACACACACACACACACACACACACACACAATCGGGTGCTATGAATTAGGATCACATGTAAGTTCCAGTTCAGAAGTATTGCTCAAATTTATACCCAGGAATCTGATCAGTACTAGATAAGAGTTAATGGAATTCAAGAGGGGCCGGACTTGGAGTGTGTGTAGACATGTAACGATTCTAGACTGAGCCCTCTCTTGACTCCATCTCCAGTTTCTGCCTACTCTTCTCCTACACATATGTATATAATGTTAGGGAATATGATTGCAATAAAAATAAGGCAGCAGCTAGAACTTAGGTAAAAATGGACAAAGTTCGGGGATGTTTAGGTTAAGTCTTTGACTCAGCTGACAATCATTCACAATCCTTTGTAACAAAGTCAGTCAAGAAGATTTTGATCACTTATTTCCTGAATGTATCTAGTCTCCTCCTCCTCCTCCTCCTCCTCCTCCTCCTCCTCCTCCTCCTCCTCCTCCTCCTCCTCCTCCTCCTCCTCCTTCTTCTTCTTCTTCATCTTTAGCAATCTTTAGCTAGAGTGTTTAATGGCCGGATGCCCTTCCTGGTGCCAATGCAGAGTATCTAGTCTCTATACTGTAAATGAATTAAATGTAGATAAAGATTGACATTTATTGGCTAGGCAGCTTCAAGTATGCAAACTTTTCCCACTTTAATGTTGATATGAACTGTGGGACAACAAAGCATGACAGTGTAACTGTTACCCTTTCTAAAATAACGCAAAGCTATTAGAGCTGAATGTGTAACTCTAATAAACAGTGTGAGCTAGATGTAATTGCATTGTACTTTGAATTCAATCCTATGTGATGCTAACAGCAGGAGATTTCATCAAATTATTATGATCACTCATTTGATAAAATGATAACATTACTTAAATAAACAGATGATGCTAAGAGCATATCAAATTTCTTCCTTTTGCATAGACTTATAAAAAATAATCAGTTCAATCTTCAGGACACTCAGATAAAACAAAATAAAGTGTCGCCCACAACCATTTGGAACAGAAAGTGGTTTATTGCTTTTGAATTTTAAAATAAAAATAAAAACGGAGCCTGCAATTCTAGCAAATACTGGAAGATTTATAGCTAAATAAATAGGTAAATAATTGCCTTGTATTACAGAGTAGCAATCAGTCAGCCATAATTGTGAAATTTGCTTCCTAATATTACATTTCATGGATTAAGGTCATGCATCATATTTATTTACCAGCACCGCATTATTAGATTTTTTTTTTCAAAGCCATGATCTCTGGCCCCATGGTTTGCCATTGGAATAGTCAGTTGAAAAGAAAACATTAGTGGCAGGGGTGCGCTTCAAAAATATCAGCAACAGGTTCTCTGCCCAGTTGCTGGGTGGGTGTGGCCATGGTGGGTGTGGCCTAGTCGGCCTCCTGCACCACGGTGGTGGTGGGGGGGCATTTTTGCCCTCCCTGGGCTCCGGAGGCTTTGTTCGAGACTCCAGGAGGGCGAAAACGGCCCCCACAGGCTCTGGAGAGTCTCTGGAAGCCAGAAACAGGCCCACTTCTGGCCTTCCTGAAGTTCCAGGAGGCCATTTTTCACCCTCCCTGAGCCTCCATGCAATCCTCCATGCATGCATCCAAAATGGGCCGCGTGGGGACACTTGGAGGGGAGCAGTGGTGGGATTCAATTTTTTTTTAACTACCGGTTCTGTGGGCGTGGCTTGGTGGGCGTGACAGGGAAAGGATACTGTAAAATCTCCATTTCCACCCTACTCCAGGGGAAGGATATTGTAAAATTCCCTCCCTACCCCGCTAACCTGCTTTCCAGCTCCGTTCTCCTGTGCAGGGCAACCATAGAAGGCCCAGCCAATCAGCTGGGACTCAGAAGGCATAGATGGGGGTGGGGGCCAGTCAGTGGTGGTATTCTGAACTACTCAAAATGTCCACTAGCGGTTCTCCAAACTACTTCAAATGTCCACTAGCGCTTCTCCAAACTACTTCAAATGTCCACTAGCGGTTCTCCAAACTACTTCAAATGTCCACTAGCGGTTCTCCAGAACGCATCAGAACCTGCTGAATACCACCTCTGGAGGGGAGGCATCGGCAGGGCCAGCCAGGAGTGAGATTTGGGGGTTCTCTAATCTGTGCAGAATCTTAGCTACAGGATCTCCTGAACCCCAGCAGCCCACCCCTGATTAGCAGCAGGGATGGGATTCTACCGGTTCAGACCAGTTTTGGGCAAACCGATAGTTCTGGTGAGCATTTGGCACCTGCCCATCCGCCTCTGCTCCTTCCTGTGTTTTATTTCCTGTTGTTTTTTTTAGCACAGCTGGTTTACGCGGCAAACCGGTTTGCCGCGCATCAGCTGTTTTACTCACCTGGGATGCAGCAGACCGTAAGTAATGGAGTTGAAAATGGGCTTTTTTAAAATGTAGAGCATTAGCTCACCAAACGGGTTGTTATACCAGTTGAATCGTGCCACTGATTATCAGGTAAGTATCTTAGTAAATTGACCATATTATATCTGCTGGTTTTCCTTACAAAGGGATTTCTTTAACGTGCTGTTTGTGTTCGAATGTCTGTGTGACTAATGTGTGAACCATAAACACCAGCAGCAACACCTTATCCACAATTTCATAGTCACTCTCAGGGGAATGCGAATATGCTGTTAAATACCACTGCAAACCCAGCAAATTTGTAAATAGTACACAGAGATACAAACACAATTTTGAGGGGTGAAAGGGACTGTCATTGAAATTTAAGAAAGAGGAAAATATTGTACCTTGTTGCAATAGATTACAGGTAGTTCTCATGTTACAACAATTCATTTAGCGATCTTCCAAAGTGGCAGTGGCACTGAAAAATGTGACTTAGGACTGTTTCACATGAATGACCACTGCAGCAACTCCATGGTCACGTGGTCAAAATTTGGATGTTTGGCAACTGACTCACATTTATGACAGTTGTAACATCCTGGGGTCATGTGATTTCCATTTGTGACCTTCTGTCAAACAAAGTCAATAGGGAAGCCAGACTCAGTTAACAACTGCAGTAATTCACTTAACAACGGTGGAAAGAAAGTTTGTGAAACAGGGCAAAACTCACTCCACAAACATCTCACTGAGCAAATGGGGCTCATTTGTGTTCGTAAGTCGAGGACCAGCTGCACCATGAGAGAACTGAAGTGTAAAGAAGGGAGAGAAGGATTTAGAGAGAAAAATCAAGAGATCTTGAGAGGAGGAACCATCAGAAAGTTGTCACATTTGACTGCTAAATGAACTTGAACATTGGGTGCTGTCTAACAAAATGAAATTCAAGGGTGAAAAAAATTAAGGTTCTACATTTAGGCAAGAAATACAAAATGCACACGTCATACCTCGCTCAATAGTAGTAACTGTGAGAGGGATCTCAGAGTCCTAGTGGACAACCATTAAAATATGAGCCAGCCATGTGCAGCAGCTGCCAAAAAAGCCAACACAGTTCCAGGCTGCATAAACAGAGAGATAGAATTAAGAACACATGAAGTGTTAATACCACTTTATAATGCCTTGGTAAGGCCACACTTGGAATACTGCATCCAGTTTTGGTCACCACGATGTAAAAAGATGTTGATACTCAAGTGCAGAGAAGAGCAACAAAGATGATTAGGGGACTGGAGGCTAAAACATATAAAGAATGGTTGCTGGAATTGGGTATGTATAGTTTGATGAAAATCAGGACTAGGGGAGACATGATAGCAGTCTTCCAATATCTCAGGAGTTGCCACAGAGAAGATGGAGTCAAGCTATTCTTCAAAGCACCAGAAGGTAGGATAAAAAGCATTGGGTGGAAACTAATGAAGGAGAGAACCAATCTAGAACTAAAGATAATTTTTCTGACAGAACAATTAATCAGTGGAACAACCTGCCTCCAGAAGTTGTGAATGTTCCAACACTGGAAGTTTTAAAGAAGAGATTGGATACCCATTTGTCTGAAGGGGTGTAGCAGGAGGCTGGACTAGAAGACCTCCAAGGTCCCTTCCAACTCTGTTATTCTAAATTCTAAATGCCTGCAGAGAATTAAAAGAAAGGAAATGAGGATGAATCACTTTTAATCCACTGGAGATCCAGTACTAAAGTCAACCTTCTCATGACTGCTAATCAACATGGATAAGATATTTTGATGTGATGGCTATTAAATTGATCAGACAAATGTTTTCTCTGATCTTAAAAATTAGCAGCTAGTTTCAACTGGGAGTTTGAAGATGCGGTGACTTGTGTGTGTGTGTGTGTGTGTTTTAAATGTAGGTTGCCAAGGAACAGAAGTAACAGAAAGTTTCTTTTGTCTGTGAGGTACAATTGTCTCATGATGACATTTAAAATCTTATATTTTTAACACTGAATAAAACAATGACAGAGGAGTCTCAAAAGGGATCCTAAAAGTGAAGGGAGAGAAAGCGAAGAAAACAAGGAGACAGAACAACCATTGGAGAGAAAAATGTTGTGTTTTTTTTTAATGCAGATAGGATTTGAAATTAATGCTTTTTTAAAAAAAAAATCTATGATGCGGTTTGTCAATCGAGAGAGGTGTTAAAAAAAATCACACCATGAGGAAAAAGTGCTAAGAAATACCACCGCTGAAACTAAACCTTCCTTATTTAAAATAAATCTTTTCATACAAACTTGATTTTGTTTTTTTTAATTGGGAGAATTGCTTCTAAAGATGCTATCAATAAAGTGGCACAGAACGATCGGAAAGAGGATAAATCAGATTCAGGAATGTGATAGTAAGAAATTAAACAAAAGGAACTTAAATCTGAAGATGTATCGGCTGCAAAAGCTGGTATTATATAGTCAATGTTCCATCATCTCAAAGTCTAATATTAATATAGAATCCTACCATAACTAAGCAGTTATGTTCCCTTAGTTGTAAGAAACTTTAAGCCAGTGTTATGGCATGGGTTCAGTTTTAAAATAAATCTTCTGATGTGTGTTACAAAGGGAAGTCATGCCTTTATGAGAAAGGATGAAAGTAGCCAAGGTAAGATAAACAAGAGAATTTATTGCATACAATGGTGCAACAGTTGTAGGCTTAAATTTTAAGGGTAAATCTTAAATTTAGTCCGAGTTCAGTGGAATAATAATACATTTATGAATAATATAGCCTGCATATTCAGAAGTGTAGTTATTTTCTTTAGATGAAGTAGAGTTTATGTTTCCTGCATCTGTGGCCCTTATACTTTTTAAAAAGCTATTTCCTACTTTACATAGTAAACTTTTTTTAAAAAATTCACACACACACACACACACACACAAATCATAATCAAATCACCCTTCTAAATTTATTTAGTCAGTTTGGTTGGGTGGTTAAGATGTCAGGCTAGAAACCGGGAGCCTGGAAGTTCTAGTCCCAACTTAGCCATGAAAGTTGGCTGGGTGACCTTGGGCCAATTACCAGGAGATGGTGAATTGTAGTCCCACCTTGGCCATGAAAACCTACTGGGTGATCTTGGGCCAGTCACTCTTTTTTAGCCCAATCCAACTCACAGGATTATGCCAAAAAAGAAAATGTTTGTAGCTCGGGGTTGAAATGAGGGGCACTGATGATATTATCTAGTTTGGGTAATGAAACATCTGCAAGAAAACAGCTAACCTCAGAGATCACCAAGGACCCCACAGTCCTTGGTGCTTGATCCCCACAAGACTCAACTCTCCTCCTCCTCCTCCTCCTCCTCCTCCTCCTCCTCCTCCTCCTCCTCCTCCTCCTCCTCCTCCTCCTCCTCCTCCTCCTCCTCCTCCTCCTCTCCCTCCCACACCTCACTCCCTTCTAGCACTGCTGATGTTACCTAGTTTGGGTAATGAAATGTCTGCAAGGAAACAACCAACCTCAGAGAGCATTAAGGACCCTGCACAGGCTGTTTTTGTGGGAAAATAAGAGGAAGAAGGAATATTAGACATGTTCACAACCTTGAATTGTTTATTAAAAAATAATGAGGCAGGAGTCAGGTAGAGCCTTGGTGGCGCAGTGGTTGGAGTGCAGTACTGCAGGCTACTTCTGCTGACAGCCGGCTGCCTGAAATTTGGCAAATTGAATCTCAAAACATGTTGAATAACCATTTGTCTGAAGCAGTGTAGGGTTTCCTGCCTAGGCAGGGGATTGGACTAGAAGACCTCCAAGGTCCCTTCCAACTCTGTTATTCTATTCTATTCTATTCTATTCTATTCTATTCTATTCTATTCTATTCTATTCTATTCTATTCTGTTCCATTGCATTCTATTCCATTCCTTATTCTATTCTTTATTCTATTCTACTCATCAGGCTCAAGGTTGATTCAGCCTTCCATCCTTCCCAGGTGGGTAAAATGAGGACCCAGATTTTGGGGGGCAATAGGCTGACCCTATAAACTCTTTAGAGCGGGCTGTAAAAGCACTGTGAAGGTATGTAAGTCTAAGTGCTATTGTGATAGGTAGGTAGGTAGGTACGAGAGAGAGGGAGGGAGGGAGAGAGAGAGAGAGGTAGATGGTAGATGATAGGTAGATAGATAGATGATAGATAGGTGATAGATGAGAGAGAGAGAGAGAGAGAGAGAGAGATGGATGGATGGATAGATAGATAGATAGATAGATAGATAGATAGATAGATATAGATAGATAGATAGATAGATAGATAGATAGATAGATAGATAGATAGATAGATAGATAGATAGATAGATAGATTTGTACCAGTGCCTTCCCTCTGTCCTGCCCTATGGACACTTCATTACAGCATTCTACAGAAGCCAATCTCTAATTCTAATGCTCTTGAATAATGTGATGTTATACTGTGATATACTTGAATTTAGGCACTTGGATCAATGATATCCAGATTTAAGTCCCCATTCAGCTAGGGAACCCATTGGATGAGTTGATCCAATAAATCCCTCTGTCTCCCTAAACCATTTCCATTTTTGTTGTATTTTATTTTTCTATGGATAAAAAAAGGAAGAATCCACCTCTCCCTACTCGATCTACGCTGCTTTGAGTTTCAAATAAAAGTGATGAATCTAAAGGCAAAAAAAGAGAGAAATCTAACTATTCCACAGAGGGTTTTTTTTGCACAAGTAAAGATAATTTATGTACCACTTTTCTACCTAGAGGAAGCTGTTCTTCAAGGCCTCGGAAACCTACACATCTTCTCTTATGGCAAGGTTCTTTCTAAGAAGTGCTCCCGGTATAACACAGAGTGGCTTTAAGCAAATGTTTCACAGAGAAAATTCTTAGATTTCATTCAGCACTTCTCCGCGCGTATTGTCCTTCACATTTTACAGATTTATACATTAGCCTTTAATACTTGAAGTTTCATGCAATCAGCCATGTAATTAAGCTTAGCTGGGGCCAGATACCTAAACTGTTCTCGTGAAATATCTTTTAGTAGCTATTAACCTCATTAGAATTTTGCCAGCTGGAAACTCCCTAGCTATTCTGGGAAGAAGCCATGCCGTAAAATCTCTGTCCCTTCTTCACACAATTGGTGCCCAAGAATCCTGCATTGCAAAGATGTGAGAGTAGAATTTTCCAAAGGAATGTGGGTTCTCTCGGTATGTTATTTCTTTGTCCATGGAAATGAGTCTCTAATGGGCTCTATCAAGGCCACCAAGAGTAGATATCAATACACTTAGCAGGCAAGGTATGGGGACATTAGTTTGTGTCACCTTGAATATTCTAGCAAAGAGGAGGGGAAATGAGCTATGTAGAAAATTAAGAGGACAAATTTAATAAGTCCAATTGCCTAGCACTGCCAGGTTAGTTAAGCCACAGTTAGAAATAGGAAAATAAGATTCTAGAACAGGAGTGTCAAATTCAAGGCCCGTGGATCAGATCTGATGTGGTTGGATATGGCCCATTCTAGACTACTCAATGTGAAGAGGAAATATCTGACCACCCTGGTTTCGGCCCGGTCTACCCAATGCGAAGAGAAAAGATCAGGTCAGCCTAGTATCATCCCAGTCTACTTAATGTGAAGAGGAAAGATAGGACAGCCTGGGTTTGGCCCAGTCTACCCAGTGTGAAAAGGAAACATGCCAGCAATTTGGGGAGTGGTGCAGTGGTGGGATTCAATTTTTTTTTACTACTAGTTCTGTGGATGTGGCTTGGTGGGCATGGCGTGGCTTGGTGGGCATGGCGTGGCTTGGTGGGCATAGCTTGGTGGGTATGGCAGGGGAAAGATACGGTAAAATCTCCATTCCTTTCCAACTCCAGGGGGAAGGTTACTGCAAAATCCCATTCCCTCCCCATCCCACTAACCTGCTTTCCATTCTTCTGTGAAGGCAACAAAAGAAGACCCAGCCGATCAGCTGAAACTCGGGAGGCAGGGAATAGATGGGGGCGGGGCCAGTCATAGGTAGTATTTGCTGGTTCTTTGAACAACTCAAAATTCCCGCTACCGGTTCTCCAGAACTGGTCAGAACCTGCTGAATACCCCCTCTGGAGTGCCAGCAAACTAGCCAAGCCTACTAAGTTGGCCACACCCACCCAATTGGCCACATCTGCCCAGTCAGCTACACATACACCCTGAGATCAACCAAAGCCCTGATGCGGCTCTCAATGAAATTGAATTTGACACCCCTATTCTAGAGGTAGAGAAAGAATGTGACAAAATAAAATGTTATGGTTGTAACTTGTGTAGGAGATGACCAGGCTGAGCCAGAAGGCAGCATCAAATATATCATCAGTTTGGAATCTATATGCCGCTGTAAGAGATTAAATTCAGCTCCCCTTGAAATCTGTTGACTTTTATTTGGTGCCAATTTGCCTTGATCATTAGTAGATCAGGTTCTTGTGTATAGGTAGCAAGCAATAAACGTAGCATGCTTTTGAACTTGATCCTGGATCCTGGTTTCTTGTGCCTGACAGCTGGTTGGTGATTTTCTTTTAAAAAAGAGGATATTTTTGAGTTGAAATGACCGGTCCCCGGGGCTCTCCATGCTTGCTTGTTTTCTTGGAGATGTTTCCTTCCCCAAACTAAGTAACATCATCAGTGCTAGTGATGATGTTACCTGATGATGTTACTTACCAGCACCGATGATGTTAGCTAGTTTGCGGAATGAAACATCTGCAAGAAAACCAGCAAGCTCAGAGACCACCAAGGACCCTTCATTTTTAAAAAAGACAGAGTACAAGGAAGGCAAACTGGATTAAGATTCTGACATGACAAATAAGTGTGCTTCCGGTTTGTTCCACAGTTGTACTAATTTGCACACGCACGTTGCGCCTATTCCTTGTATGTGAGATTAATAAAAACCATCTTTGGGGCATTTTATTGGCTATAGATGGACACGAGGTATTGGGGTAGAGGCTGAAGGGGAAAGTAAGCCTAATGCTTCACAAGTGAATTTCAGACGCCACTTGACTTCTCTGCAATCACTATCCCTCAGTAAAAGTTCCTTCAAGAGAGAGGGAGAGGAAGGAGAGAGAGAGAGAGAAGAGCCAAACACACACACACACACACACACACACACACACACACACATTATATGAACAGCCACAGAATTATAGATCAAACTCTACTGGAAATGCTGAAGTATCAACAATTGCTGTTTATTTCAGGAGTGAACCTTGCATATCTACGACTATATAAAAATATTTCATGTACAATTTGGATGTTTATATCATGCTGGGGAAATTTCTGGAGCAAGAAATGAGTTTGAAGTTTGGGTTAATCTAAAGAAAAAAGTCATAGATTAAATATGTTTTAAATTAAATCAGTGTTCATTTAAATATTTGATTTGCTTTTAATTACGGCCTAATGGGGAAAAAAATCATGCCTCCCTGGATACCAGGAAAATCATCCTTTATATGAAACAATCTGAAACATAAGGAAAAAGAAATACCTGGTAGGGTGATCACAATTCTGATGGGAGCTAAGATAAGTTATAATGGGGTCTTTGAATAGAAAAGACAGTTATGCACAATAATTGTAAGATGTGTTGTAACAATCAGTGAAACCTGGTTCTTTCAAAAATAGCATATCTAGTTTTTTTTTCCAGAAAAGAAAGAAGAAAGAAAGAAAGAAAGAAGAAAGAGAGAGAGAGAGAGAGAGAGAGAGAGAGAGAGAGAGAGAGAGAGAGAGAGAGTCAACCCAATATGCCAATAGGAGGGAGGGAGGGAGGAAAGAAATAGATATTGGTATCATTATTCCTTGGATCTTGCTACAGTAAAGGTAAAATCTGCAGAAAATTGTTTTTGGAAATCTTTTCAGAATATATGTTTCATTGCACAGAGAGACTCTTTGCTATACATTTTCCATTGGCACACCAAGTTCAGAGGAATTAGGGAAAAAGGACATTTACTTTCTCTCTCTTCAATGACTAAAAGCTAATCGGATAGAAATCCTTGACAGGTTTGATGTAATATCTTGTTCGTTTGTTTGTTTTTCTTATAGAAAATTTCAGTGGAAATCACAAACTTTGGAAAATTGTTTTTGATTTTGCACATATTCATTTATTCATGCCTTTGCTTATTTATTTACTCCATTCTTATGTCGCTGTATTTTTTTCAAGAACTACGCTCCTGTTATTAAGCGTTTCCCATTTTTATTTATTTATTTCTTTTCTTATGAATGCCTCTGGACTTTCCTGAAGCGATGGTGCAATTTGGAGAGCTAAAATTCAATTACTTCATGAATCCTGGCGGGAGGACGGGGGAGGGTGGAAATCAGACGCTCATGAAGCACGTTGATTTCTTGATGCCAGTTAGGCTTCACGGATCCTTTCTGTCTCTGCAGCTCAGCTCATCACTGTGCTATCCAGGTTCTCTTCACTTGGAGCCAGCCCAATCTCTTAAGGAATCCAAATGCAGGCATGCTTTGTGGACTGGAACTAATGTGATTAATCAGAGCTTGAAGGAAAGGGAACGTCCTAAACAATAGCTAAAGCCACCGTGCCAATGTTGGTTGTCAATGATTAAAATAAAGCAAAGGGAGGAAGGAAGCAGATCAATATCTTCTTAAAAACACGGTTTGGAATTCCATCTGGAAGCCTCACCCTGCTGAAAGTTCTGGACCATTTTTGAAGGAATCTGAATTCATTTCTTTATGGCTTCCAAGTGGGAGAAGTCACTAGCCTCTTATTTCTAAACAAAACCCTAAGTAAATCTCAGTAATAAGATTAAGACCAGTAAATCTCACTAATAAATAATAAGATTAAGATTAATGCCACTCATTGGACTCTGCAAAGGTCTGGATTCTAAGGACAAAATAGGATTTGAAGCACATGTAAGCATCCCAGCGGAGGTCTTTGTTGGGCACTTTTCCAAGCAAGAGGATCTTTTCCTAATTTGGATGGTTGTCCTCCATGCTGTAATTCACATGGTCTAGCTTGTTCAGATTGTGTCCAAATAAATTGGAGGCATTTTTTGGAGTCAGTTCTGTTCTTGTTTTACTGTTATTGAATAACTTATCATTGATGACTTCCTGGAAAGAAGAGGAGAAAAATAAGTGCTGGACCACATTTCAGGATGCTTTTGTCTACGGTAAAGAAGTCAATATGGTTTGCAAACCATGGTTGATCTCAACAATGAAGAAGGTTCCATCCTGGGTGTCAGCTGGATGAAAGATCACATGTGTCATAAGACAGACTGGGACCCTCTTCCACCCCCCCAAATATTTTGCTTCTGTTCATATTTTTTTGCAGGGAGAGAGGGGGGGGGGAACAGAAAGACGATTGGACTGCCATTTGTCAGAAATGGTGTAGGCTGCTTGGGTGGGGGGTTGGACTAGATGACCTACAAGGTCCCCTCCAATTCTGTTAATCTGTTAAGATATTGATAAAGGAGAATATAGATTAGAGAGAGAGAGAGAGAGATGAAGAGAGAGAAAAGGGAGAGAGGGAGAGAGAGATGTGTATACACAGAGAGAGAGAGAGAGGGAGACAGAGAGATCATCATTTTAGCCACTGCCCATTCACTGCAGGAGGAAGACCTCTTCTGATAGATAGATTATAGGTATACATTAGTTTATAGGTGTAGGTGTAGATGTAGATTATACATTAGTCTGTGTGTGAGTATCATCAAAATGTCGACTAGATACTTCCAATTTTATGTGGGAGAAAACCCAAATAATCAAAGATCCACATACAAATACCCGCAAAAACCACAGAAAACAGTTTTTGTGGGTACCTTACATGTATGGTATTCAGCTTTGTTCGGGTATTTTCCCACGTCATTATAGTTGTGCTTTTAAAGTTGTGGCAACATTTCAGCAGAATCTCATCTGCCATCACCAGGCTTCCGTATTGTGTTCATCTTGTGAGTTTTGTTGTGGAGATATCCTACAAAACAAATGACCCAGGAGATTACAACACAAGATCCAGGATATCTCCACAACAAAACTCACAAGGCCATCACACAGCCCATTATACCAATATCATTGATTGGTTGATGGAGTTGATGTTGATATATATATATATATATATATGGATTCTAAAAAATGGATTCTATTAAGATATGAGAAATTTGAGAAGAAGACACAGTTGGTTTCAACTGCTATGTAACTGTTGAAAATACAAGGAAGGAGCTGCATTGTTAGGTAGACAATAAGCAGATATTCAAAGAAGATTCCTATCCAGTTGTTCGTATTGTGCATTTGGGACACTTCAGGTGAGGCTGATTTGAACAGCTTTGTGAAGCCATGAGAAATCAGGGGGACTGGGATGTATTGCTGAGTCCAGATCTGTGAAGCTTGGAACCAATTCTGTGCCCATATAATAATCACCTGGTTATTTATTGGGCAATACGAAGATTGTTCTGTTTAGAGTTTGAGGGTTGAATCATTGAAGGATTTAGGCTGCCCTACATTTTGCCTGACAAGCTGACAGCTGCTTAGAAATGCAACACTGATTCTTAATAGCAGAAATCTGTTTTCGGTCTTGAGAATCTGAT
This sequence comes from Pseudonaja textilis, assembly GCF_049901715.1. Taxonomy (NCBI): domain Eukaryota; kingdom Metazoa; phylum Chordata; class Lepidosauria; order Squamata; family Elapidae; genus Pseudonaja; species Pseudonaja textilis. The sequence continues at coordinate 48,598,539 of NC_141997.1, forward strand.
GGCCCTTCAATTGGGAAATGAATACCGGGATAGCTAGAGGGAGCGTGCAATCATCTGGAATCTGATATAGATCCAGAGTGACTCCAACCTGATAGTCATTTTAAAGCTCAATAGCCATTGTACCTTGAAAAGGTGAAACAGTTGAAAGTCATGATATTCGAAAACAAGGTCTCATTCTTAACATTTGCTAGCTTGCTTTGCATGGAACTTGTTAGGATATGTGCAAAGTAACCCTTGTATAAAAAGGATATGCACACGGAAATGGTTTATGAGAACAGTTATGGAGAAATATACAGCCACACAGAGTTGAACAAGTTGTGTTAATGTTTACTTGAAGAAATAGCACAGTCCAATCAACAGTCCATGTCATATACATTTTTATCAGTCCAGAAATATCCAGTTATAAAGTCTTCTTACCGGTTTCACGTCTTTTACAGCAGACAAATATCAAACCATAATACAACAGATAACCTTCAATATCAACAGAATATCATAATAAACAGAGTTAGTCAGTATCTGTCCGTAGTCATTCAGTATCAGTATTAAGAGAGATCATCAGTGAAAAATAGAAAAAGAAAGAGCATTAAACCATGATCTAGAGCTCCCTCTTATGGCAACTTGTAGCATAATTAACCAATCAGAATGCAGCATAATACATTACAGTATTTTTCCTTAAAGCTACAAACATATATATTTGTAGTTTATATATTGTCAACCCAAGTATGTTATTTACATATACATAACAGAACTTCAGAACAAATTCCAACCAATTCTCCAGCCCCTTGTCATCCTAAGAAAGACACTTGGAAACTGGAGAAAAGAGACTGGTGGAGACCAAATTAGAAGAGGAACTGACAGGTCTATCTATCAACATAATGATGCCTGATGTCTTGCACTTCTACAGGTTTCTGTTAATTGTTTCAACTTTCTCCACACCCTGCTTCTTCTTTCCATAAAGCTTCCAGAAAGAACTTGGAGAAGATGCTTCTGAATCTCTTTCATGTCTGTGTTATGGAGGTCAAAGTGCACAGGATATCAAAATGTCCCCTTGGAAACAGCCCTTAGGTGCTTTTTCAAGAGGCAACTGGACTTTCTTGCTTTTCTTTGAAGACATTTTGCTTCTCATCCAAGAAGCTTCTCCAGCTCTGAAGAAGCTTTGAGCTGAAGGAGCTTCTTGAATAAGAAGCACAACATCTTCAAAGAAAAATAAGGAGGTCCAGCTGCCTCTTGAAAACCATGGCCTGGATGATGGAGAATCTCCATAGACATTCCTTTGAAAACATTTTGCTTCTCATCCAAGCAGCTTCTTCAATTCTGAAGAAGAACTGAAGAAGTTTCTTGGATGAGAAATGAAAAGTCTTCAAAGAAAAACAAAGTCCATTTGCCCCTAAAAAGCACCTTTGGGACAACCATGACTTGGATGACTGAGAATCTCTCAAAAATAGTGATTTTCGTCTAGATTTGGAGGGTAAGGGTAGAGTTTTTAGCTGTTATCTGTAACTTGAGCCAGAGAGAGTACCTTTTTTTCTAATATGATTTTACCCTTTGGGTATAAAATGGTTACTTTAAGAACCAGTATTGCTTATATGTTTCTTCTTTGCAGAGCTTTCTTGTTAAATCTATTTTATTAAGTTTCCAAATTTAAAAAAAAAACATAAAATAAACATTTTATTTTTTGCAGAACTTTCTCACTGAGTTCATGCTTAGAAAAAGAGGCAAGCAGGACAGCAGAACTTTCTTTAAAGTCATTTTTTTTTTTTTATGTTGATGGTATCCACATAGTTTAAAAGCAAATTCTGAAATCTGGCAGGCTTCATCAAAAACTTCATCAGATTCTCTTTGAAAGCCTGTAAGAAAATAAAGCAGCCTCCCAGAGGAAACAACAGATATCCAGTCCCTTAGATAGTTTGATTTGCTTTTTGCATATCTATTCAAGCAATTTAAATGTTGGCAAAGAGAAGGACAGTACAAAGGGACACGGGTTTTGAGTTAGCTTTATTGGGCTGACAGCATTCAGAAAAGTGGAGGGTAAGTTTCACATCATAGCTTGAAGAAGTCTAACACAGATGTTAAAATCTCTTTGTTGTATCTTCTTCTATATTTGTGTATTTAACCACACCTTTTCAACAGCAAACATTTTCATGAAACAAGGGATTCTGGGCTCAAACCATTGTTATGTTCTGGTTTATTTAGAATAGAATAGAGCTGGAAGGGGCCTTGAATCAGGAGACCCTAAACCAGGACTATCAAACTCTTGGCCCACGGGCTGGATGCGTCATGCGCTGGCCATGCCCTTGTCTGGTTTAGTGAAGGGGGGGAAGTCCTGATATGTCATATGATGCTGCCGTGATGACATGAGTTTGATACCCATGTGCTATACCATTTCAGACAAGTGATTGTCCAGTCTCTTCTTAAAAGTTGCCATTGATGAAGCATGCAATTCCTGAAGGCAACTTCTGTTCCACTGATTAATTGTCCTCACTATTAGGAAGTTTCTCCTTAATTCCAGGTTGCTTCTTTCCTTGAATAGTTTCCATCCACTGTTTCTCGTCTTGCCTTTTGGTGCTTTAGAAAATAAGTTTACCACCTCTTCTTCATGGCAGTCCCTCAAATACTGTAATATTGCTGTCATGTCAACCCTATTCTTCTTTTGTCTAAGGTTCCAGGGATCAATATGAGTTCCAGCCATCAAGAAAACATTCTGAATACATAAACTCTCCCCATGGGCTATCAAAATTGCTACCCACATTTTATTATATGGTATTGCCATTTAAAAAAAAACCCATGTAAACATAGTCATAAACTTGGTTGTTCTGATCAAGTTTGTATATAGTTGTAACTCACAGATACCCATGACTTTATAGCCCTTTCTAAGTGGTTTACAGAGTCAGCATATTGTCCCCAACAGTCTGGGTCCTCTTTTTTCCCCACCTGAGAAGGATGGAAGGCTGAGTCAACCTTGAATCTGGTAAGATTTGATCTGCCAAATTTCAGGCAGCCGGCAGTCACCAGAAGTAGCCTGAAGTACTGCACTCTAACCACTGAGCCACCAGTGTGGCTTAAATGTAGCTAAATTCTATTACAGCGTATGCAAAATGCGCAGCCAATCAATAGATACAATTAAACTTTATATTTTTAAAAGTTTTTGTACTTTTTTAATTATTATTAGGTTTTATTTTGTATTGGTCTTGGACTCCATTAAAGAAATTTGCCTTGGTTATCTACAAAAAAATCTTTATTTTGACTAGGTTCAGAGAAGGGAGACTTAAGCTTCTCTCCTTTTCAATGATTTTGACAAAACAGGCAGATAATAATAACTGAAGTTGAGTTGGATTAAAAAAAAAAACTCTGTATAGGTGAAAAGGTTGATACTGTTCCAAGATTCAATGGCACTGTTCCAAATATCTATCTATATCTATATCTATATCTATATCTATATCTATATCTATATCTATATCTATATCTATATCTATATCTCCATCTATCTATCTATCTATCTATCTATCTATCTATCTATCTATCTATCTATCTATCTATCTATCTATCTATCCTGGTAAAGGCATCACAAGTTGGATGTTGCAAAACACCTGAAGGCAGGACAAGAAGAAATGGATGAAAACTAATGAAGGGGAGAAGCAACCTAGAACTAAGGAGAAATTTCTAGACAGTGAGAACAATTAACCAGTGGAACTGCTTGCCTTCAGGACTTGTGGTGCTTCATTAATGGAGGCTTTAAAGAAAAAAACTGGACAACCGTTTGTCTAAAATGGTATATGGTCTCTTGTTTGAGCACAGGGTTAAACTAGAAGGTCTCAAAAGGCTCTTTCAACTCTGTTATTTTTCAAGCCAGTAAGAGTCTGATGCTGTCATTCAACACAACTATGATCCATTTCTATCCGTTAATAACTTCGCTCACTAGCCAGCTGTTGTTGCTAAAAGTGTTGCATTCTGACAGTTCAACCTTTAACATTAGTTTGACCTGCAAGTGAGTAGGTCTCTTTTCAGAACAATATTGGCTATACAGATGCTTGGAGACTTGAAGATTGTCTTGATGCTGAATTCATTCCCTTCCAAACTTTCATTCTCACTGAATTTTCTATCCCAGCCAAGAATCAAAGCCAATCAATATATAATGAGGCAGAATTGTTGTAAGAGTACCTGATATTTGAATAACTGGTGTTGTTTTTCAGTGTTGTAAGCCATAATTGAATGCAGAAATAAGCAAAACGGTGGACTATGTATCCATTAGTACATAAAACAGATATCTTTTTTTAAAAAACAGGGGATGTTTCCTAGAAAAATAATTTGCCTTTCAGGGGTCGTTGGTGTTTTCTGAGCTTGGATATTTGCTTGCAGATATTTCATTACCCAAACTAGGTAACCTAAGTTGACTTTTCCTATGTCCATATTTGATAAGGTCTTTTTTTTTTTGTCAAATTCAAACTGGTAAACTTATTCTCCTGCCAATCTTTGATGGACAGTCAACTCATCGTAGACATTATCTGATGTATTTTGACCTTCTCAGAAGCTGATGACATTCCTGTTGAGATGATAATGTGGCAGATATTATTTCTGGTTTTGAGTTTCATCTCTAATGTGCCTTGATCCCAAGGAAGCAAAAAGTGGCAGAGAATAAAACTTGAAAAGGTGAGCCTATTTAGGAAAGTGAAGAAAAATGAACCAGGACAAAAGATTTCCCCTTTTATATCTTACTTGTAGAATTCTTTACTTTCAATTCACATTTTTAAATCTTCATATCTAAATCCATTTGATGCCCAAATTGTTTTCTTTGCCAGAAGTATCTAATAGTACATGATGCAGAAATATTGTTCATGTCTGGATTAGGTAAATGTCAGTGGTTATGGAACTTCCCCTTAGATGACAATGTTTAAACTTTGATATTATTGGTTGCTATTATTACAGTTACTTAGAGCTACTATCTGAACTTCAAGATAGTAAATAACAAAATTTCTATAACAGAATAACAGAGTTGGAAGGGACCTTTGAGATCTTCTAGTCCAACCCTCTGTTCAAGCAGGAAGCCCTATACTATTTCAGACAAATGGTTGTCCAATCTCTTCTTAAAAACCTCCAACGTTGGAGCATTCACAACTTCTGGAGGGAAATGTTTCATTGGTTAATTGTTTTCACTGTCAGGAAGTTTCTCCATATTTCTGTTTTGGATGAGAAATGAAACATCTTAAAAAAAAAACCCAGAAAGTCCAGTTGCCTTTTCTTTTCTTTTCTTTTCTTTTCTTTTAAATTTAAATATTTTATTGATTACAACATTAAAACTTTGGACATGGTATGGTTGTCTTGGCATTCATTTTTGCCATACATACTAAAATATATGATACAGTTAACTTATATCCATTGTATTATCCGTCATGTTCCATTGTACTTATTTACATAATCTCAATTATCCATTCTACAAATCCTTTTCAAAAAGCACCTTTGGGACAACCATGACCTGGATGACTGTGAATTTCTATAAAAAATTATCTGCCATTGTAAGCAAGAGCCATACCTGGTATTTTCCCCCCAAATTTTTTGGCATGCAATGTTTATCCAAACAGCAATTGTATTATTATTATCACAATGAAGTAATTTTCCTCTGTGGTTTCCAAGGATTTTGGTAAATAGTATCAGATAATCAGAGTTGGAAGGGATCTTATAGGTCTTCTAGTCCAACCCCCTAACCCAAGCAGGAGATCCTACACTATTTCTGACAGATGGCAGTCCAGTCTCTTCTCGAAAGCCTCTAGTGAAGCTCCCACTATTTCCAAAGGAAACTTCTGTTCCATTGGTTGATTGTTCTGTCAGAAAATGTCTCCTTATTTCCAGGTTAAATCTCTCCTTGTTCAGTTTCCATTCATTATTCCTTGTCTGGCCTTCAGGTGCCTTGGAAAATAGCTTGACTCCTTCCTCTCTGGGGCAGCCCCTCAAATACTGGAAGACT